>NC_137969.1:17449940-18743924 GCF_963924665.1 Micromys minutus
GGGAACAGCTAGTGGCTCCCCCACAGCATCCAGGTCTTCTTTCAAAGGTGTTGAAACGACTCACAGATTTGGAAGAACAAAGTCAGAAGAGGCTTGGGGCCCCATCAGGAAAGCCTAGAGACAAGCTTCTGCAGAGGGAGCAATGGGGAGAAAGAGCATATCTGAAGGTAATAGCCACACAGCTGCTTAATTTGTCCACCTCAATTCGGAGTCCCTGGAGTGTTAGGTTATGTCGGGTGGGTGCTTCAGACTAGTAGAGCTTATTCTTTTTCTATATCATAGCATCTACAAATAATAAGGCCAAGTTTTGATCATGTTTTCAACTTCAGCAAGCTGAATTCCAAGGTGAACTGTTAGCTGGGGAAAATTTCAGGCCTGGTCTGCATTTCAATCTGCTTAAGCAATTCTCCACTTGGCTATATCCTCAACTAGCTGGATGGGAAACTCTTATTCACCTCTGGAAGATCTCACAAGTAACTGGCACATAGGGTCATGTGGACATGATCGTCATAGACAATTTCACTGGGACAGAGGATGCTGTCACTGTCACTGAAAGTGACTAAGCTCAAACTTTTGATCCTGATGGCCTTAATTTGGGCATTGGATAAATGTCTCCGATGGAAAGCTTTTGGAACCTCAGGGAAGATTCCAGGACTACAGGGGGAGTAATAAGTGGGTACTGGATGTAAACACGTTTGTGGAAGCAGCATCTCCTATGAGATGAGAACCTTGAATCAAATTTTAAGATATTTAATATTGTCAACAACCCCTGACTTGTGAAGCGCGCCTAACTCCTGCCCTCTCTCAGGGGCACGCAGTCCCTAAGGCTTAGCTGCAGACATGCAAAGGCAGGCTGAAGGCCACACTGATGAGGTGTGTAGAGAAGCGTGGGTCTTTGAGCTTGCTTTCTAAAGGGATTGTTAACTGTCTCTTATAATCCAGCCAGTGGGGAGGAATCGGTGTTCCAACAAGCGAGAAAAAAGTGGAAAAAGACCTCAGAGCTGCCTGTGGCCTGAGGGTTGGCACTGCCTGGTGTTAATGGACAAACTGCCCCTAATCAACGATTTCTTATCAGAGGGGGGAACTTCTGAAACTACACCTGAGCAAGAGAAGGGACCAGACCCAGTCCGTACCCATGGCACCTGTGCTGACCTGTGCAATCCATGGACAAGATTGGGCTGCTCTGAAAATAAAGTTCCCTAATTTATACACATACGAAACTATTTTTTTTTTTTTTTTTTTTGTTAAGACAGATCTTGGATCTGACCTCAGTTTCCCCCAAGAATTACAAAGCAAGCAGATCTCCTACCTCCTGGATTCACGTAGAGTTTGTGTAGGGTTTGGGATGGGAGAAGAGTTAGTTTGAAAACCTTAATCAGGATGTTAACATAAAACATAGCTCTTGCTCCAAAGAGGGGAAGAGACTGTTTATTTTGAACCAAATATGAGTGACCATAGCCCAGGAGCTAAGATTCAGGCTGTCCTTAAGGATGAGTCATATCACAGAAGCAGTTACATGAGCCTTTCAGAGTTGTAGAACGAAAGAAAGCTATTAATCAATAAATTTACTGAATAAATCAGGTAGGCAGATGATACCCAATCAAGGATATCTCTGCCATAAGCATCAGATGCTATCAGATGACAGTCTTGGCTGTGGCTTGCTGGAAGTTCATGGTCCAAGTTAACACATTACAACACTTTTACCTGATGCTGAAAGGATATTAGGTCAGATACAAAGGTGTATGATAGATGGTTATCAAAGGAATGAAGGCTAGAGAGCTGCTTCAGCAGGTAAAGATGCTGGCTGTCAAGGCTTGGGATTTGTGTTCAATTCTTGGAACCCACACAGAAGAAAGAGGGAATTGGGTCCTGACAATCATTGGCAAAGTTCCAATTCCCCACCACAGGACATTTCTAACCAGTCAACTAACCCATCAGAATCTTCAGCAGAGGTGTGGCTGTTTCTAGAGCTGTAGTTCCATTGATAGTGGTTGCAGGCATGGGGGAGGGGAGAGTGCATGGCTGCCCTGGGACACCTAATTCCAATACTTTTAATACGTCACTGAAGAACAAACAGCAAAGGCATATGTGATCTTAGGAGCTTGGTCACCAAGAATAGAGAGGTGTCTGTCGTTTCTTTGGAGGTGGTGAGAAAGCACCATTGGGGAAGTTGGGTGTTAGGGATGCCCAGATCCCCATGGAGAACCTGATATGATTTTATAGCTGTACCCAACCAGTAAGAGTCTGCTTTCCCACATCTGTACGGGCAGAAGTCCAGCATTCTTCTTGATTAGAGTCAATCGGTCTCTCTCTCTGTCTGTCTCTCTCTGTCTCTCTCTGTCTCTCTGTCTCTCTGTCTCTCTCTCTCTCTCTCTCTCTCTCTCTCTCTCTCTCTCTCTCTCTCTGTGTGTGTGTGTGTGTGTGTGTGTGTGTGTGTGTGTATGTGTGTCCATCAACTGGTATTTATAATCACTGCTAGAAAAGCCTATAAAAATGTAAATCATGATGAAAACAACTTGTAAAAAGAATTAGTAAGAGATACTTTACACGAGCAAATGCCTTACTGTGATTTAAATCAGAGTTTGAATTGTGATGTGGCTCTCAGAAAAAGAGCTGGAAACAGAAATCTTGAAGTGCACACCATTCTAAGCACGGGTGTAAAGGGATGAGAACAGGACAAAGACAGAGGATTCTGAAGAAAGGATGCCCACGTGGCTTAAGAAAGAGCAGGCAAGGGAAATAAGAACACGGTCAGGGTACAGACAAGGTACTGTTCCCCCAAACCCCACCACTGCCATCTACAGACCTCACCGCCCTCCGGTACTGGTACTGTCCCTTGCCAGTCTGTAGCAGAGAGCAAGAGGCAGCAACTGAGGACTTGGGGCTTCTTCCCTGATTTCCCTTTCCCAATAGCAGATGGTAATGGGACTTCAGAGTTTACACGGAAGTGGCCTGGCTTACAGGTCATCTTAGTGCACACTTCGGTTTTGGGCTCAGGCTGACACCAGTGTCCCTTGTGACTTTTCCACCTCACTGGACATACTTCAACCTAAGAAAGGAGGCTGATACAGGGAAGCAAAAGGAGCTGTTTCTGGGTTGCCCAGGTTCTTCCAAACTCTCGAAGTCCTCTTCCTGTCCTCTACAGAGTTTGTGAACAAGAACTCTGAGAAAGAAGCTGTGTCCACAAAGACTGGCTCATAGAACTGTAGTACCATAAAGAGTGTGAATGTTACAAGTCCTATCTTCAGCTAGTTTTAACACTTCCTTACTCTACCTCTCCTGTGACTAGTGACAAAGCCTTTGGAATCTGTTATCTTAGTAGGCCCCTTGCTTCCACCAAGCCAAAAGCTCTGCATGCCATTGGATAGCATCCGACAACCTATAGAAAGGGATTCCTCCATCTTTCTGTAACCTTCTCTGATGTATCTACCAATGTATTTTAAATTGCCTTGATCTGTGACTTTCTTTGTTCTGTAAACTACAAAACTTCACAAGACTACTTCTATAATGGAAGATGGAATTGGGCGCAACCTTAAGCTATGTTCCCAGACCATGGTCACTCAAAATGGCTCCAGATTAAATTATCTCTTATCCCTATAAAGAGAGTAGAGGCTTTTTGTTTGTTTGTTTCTGTTTTTTTCCATTTGTTTGTTTTTGTTTTTTTTTCATTGACAAGCACCAAAGCTAAAACCCAGAAACAGGGGCAAGTCAGGTCTAAGGTTACCTCAGAGCCAGCAAAAACAAAAACCTGGGAACTTATCGGGGAAGAAGGCAGATGGTGGCAAGTCAGTCTACCTTTTTTTTTTCAATCCTCATGCCGGGAACTCAGATTGGCAGGAATCAAGCCAGCATGCTAGACTCAAGATCAGCCAACAGAACTGTCCTGCCCTTTGTCCTGAAAGCAATATGACAAGAACAAAAATAGTGTCGGACAGGATGGAAGGAGAATGCTAGCCGAAAATACAAAGGGACTCAAACAGAACGCTCTTTCCTCAATGTCCTGGAGATTCAGCTGCCAATCTTGACTGCTATGTAAGCAGACAAGTTTCCCTTAAAGTCCGCCGGAGTCCTGAAACCTTTCCAGCAACCTTTGGGGACAAAGTTAACCTTTGAGGTTGTGCAATCTGGCAGGAGAGTTACTGTGCAAGAAGAAGCGTCCGTTTCATGTCTGACTGGACCCATCAATTTGTTAATAGATCTGCGTGGGGGAGAGAGAGGGGGAAAGAGAAGACTAGAGAGGGGGAGGGAAGGAAAAAGGGAGTGAAGTGAGGAAGGAAAGAGGGTTCGGAGAACAAGGATGAGGAAAGAAAGAAAAATTTACTAGCATTGGCTAACCTAAACAAACTGGGTCTTTGCCTACCTGTTCACAGACAACAGGGGAAGAGAGGGGGATTGAGTTACCTGTTAGATAGAAAGCTCCTTCAGGGCTAGGCTTGTGTTCCTTCACTGTGTGAGCTCCCTGACTTTACCAAAGTGCCTGGTACTAAGGCATGTCCACTATCAGTGAAGACTATTGCTCCATGAACACAAATGTGTATGTGTTGACCACTGTCCAGTGTGTGTGAGGCAACCTACATTTCGCTGTGATTTGCACAGCCATGGGACAAATGAGAACAGTGACAGTGGCAAGGTCATAGAAGGCCCAGTAAGTGATGGGCCTCCATCCATGCGGTGATTATACACTCAGCTCATAGCTGACAGCATGCACAGCAAAGCGCACCTGATGTGAAGGGCACTGCGGGGCAGGGGTACTTCTGAAGGGTAGGAATAGGCTGTGTAACCGATGACCGGATTGTGGACTAGGAATAGATTTCTTTCACTAAGATGGGTGTCTGCTATGTATGTGCATATACTGTGTGCAGCATTTTATAGACCAAGCCAACTCTCCAGCCCAGTGGATATTTTAAGTGCTACGCAACAGTGCCTAGCTAAGACTTGGTCTGTAGACAGAATCAGAAGCAGGAGGGAAAGCCAAAGCAGATGTATACTTGAATGAGGGGTGGATAATGTTGGGACCAAGGTCCTCAGACATGGAGATGCTAGCACATAAACAAGTGTAAACCCACCGTTCAGAGGGGACTAGGTGCTTCCTATGATCATCAGGGAACCAACTCTCATCTAAGTTCATCCTCTCCCCTTCAACCCATCAAGACCTCACCATGCTCTCCCATGTTAATGGGAAATAAATAAGTGTAAAACCCTTCCTGAAGTGAGCAGGTTTAACAGTCTCCACGCTGATACCTTCCACCTACACTCATCGCCCTCCTCTCTGTCTTAGTCTTGCCCTGCGCTTTCATTCCCCTTGCCTCTCTCCTGCTACAACAGTACTGGTCCTACTAGGTTTGGGGAAAGTCTTCTCTCATATGTTCCCCATTCTGAGATGTCATTCATTTGCTTGGGTTTCACAGATGAAGACGACACCAGGCCCAGACCCACTTCCCAGATCGTGGACACAGCAGGTCTCCATTCCTCTGTCCACACATCTGTTTCCCTTAGCTGTGTGGGTCTCTCACAGAGCATGTGCCACATGGATAATCATCGGGGACAGCTGTGACCTGAGGATCTAACATGAAACTGTCAAGGGCCAAACTATACCTAACAAGGCCTCCTAAAAATGGAAAGGTGGTTTTGAAATCACCTGTGACAGGTCAGAAAGATGGCAGACGCTAAAGGCACGTGCAGCCAAGCCTGACCACCTGGTCTGGGCTCCATCCCCAGATCCCACACTGTACAAGAACACCCACTTCTACATCCCATCCTCTGACTTCCATGTGCATTCATAAACAAATAAATAAATAAAACTAGAGAAGAAAGGAAGGAAGAAAGGAAGGAAAAAGGAGCTCTTGCCATGAGTCACTTCCAACACTGAAATAATTATCTGAAGAAAATATTATGCCTTGTTTTGTTTTAAGGTAAATACAAGCTAAGAATAGCAAAAAAAATAAAAATAAAAATAAAACATTAAAAAGATAAAAAAAATATTGCCTGAGACCTGATAAAAAGTCAAAATTATCTGATATCTAAAGTTTAAATTTTTAAAGTTTATACATCTAAAATCTGATGCTGCAAACTTGACATCATAAAAACAGTTACATTCAAATGAGATTTAAGCATGAAAACAGGCTAAGCTGCAAATATCTGAAAGACAGAGAAAGGGAAGTTGATATATTAAACCTTCACTGTAAAATGCACATGAGAAAGTCAATGCCCTGGTGTGAATAATGTTGGTACAATAAAAATCACCCCCCCCCAAAAAAAGAATTTTAAGTCTGACACATAGAAAATGGATGGAGATTTTGAATGGTGTAGTTGAGGAATTTTCCCAGAACAAACTTTTGCCACAAAGTCCACCAGTGCTTAACATGCCGTATCTCAATGGAGTCCTCATATGGATAACAGAAGAATCAGGGTCACAATATATAAAGAGCTCAAAATAATGAAGTCAAAATGCCCTACTTTCCCCAAGGGGTACCTCGAATTCTACTTTCTATATCAGACTCATTTTATACAGCCCTTATTCTTAGTTTTCTTTTTCTGCTGCCACAACAGGAAACCACAGACTATAAATTATAAACAACAGAAATTTGTTTGGCTGTGGTTGGAAGGCTGGTGTATTAGGCTACAAAATACCTCAGAAAAGGCAAAGTAGAAAGGAAGGTATTGTAGTCCATTTCTGTTGCTGTAATAAAATATCCTAACCAACCAAACAAACAAAACGTTAGGGGGAAGGGGATTATTTTAGTTTCCAGTGCCAGGCTACAGTCCGTTACTATGAGAAAGTGGCAGTAACTTGAAGTAGCTTGTCACATTACAGCCCTTCAAGAACAGGGAGAAATAAATGTGTGCTTGTTTGTGCTCTGCTCAAACTCTACACTCTTACTAAGTTCAGGATCTTCTTCCTAGGGAATGGTACCACCCACAGTGGGATAGCTCTTCCCATACTAATTAAGACAATCTTCACAAATATGCCCACAAGCCAACCAAATGTAGATAACCCCTCACTAAGACTATCTTCCCAGGTGGCTCTAGGTTGTGCTAAGAAAGATAACCATTGCAGAGGGTTTATTGTGTCTCATAGTTCCAGAGTCCTATCATGGCAGAGAATACATGGTACCAGGAGTGTGAGGTAGCTGCTTACATTGCATCAGCAGGAAAACAGAAAGCAGTGCTTGCTCCTGTTCAGCTTATTTTCCCGTTTTTATTCATCCCAGCACCTCAAGCCAGGGGATGGAAATGCCTATATTTGAGGATGTCTGGGGGGCTCTTTCCATCTCCACTAACACAATGCATAGACTTTCGTATAGACAAGACTAGAGCTTTTTCTCCTAGGTAATTCGGGATCCTGTCAAGTGGACAGCCAGTATTAACCGTCACAGCAGAGAAGACTTTCAACTGAACCATAACATGGTGAGAAAGTGTTTATGCATATGCACATTCACATTCTAGATAGAGAGGAAGGGGGGGGGGGATGTCCACAATGGAAGGGCACACTCCCTAGGTAGATGCATGAACTCAGACACGAGTGAGATCGTAGCCCCAATATCCTAATCACTCAATAAAGGCCCAGTTCTTATGACTGTTAGTATGGCAATAAAATTCTAGCAAGATTTCTTGGAGGGGACAGTTACGACATAGCCACCAACTGTAGCTTATGAATTGTCCATCTTGTATTTCCTACGTCCCATAATGGACTACTAACCCAAGGCAAAATTCTAGAATTTTCCTTAAAGTTTTTCCTCCTTTCTTTCTCCGGCCCACCCCGACTCCCTTTTCTGGCTCTGTAAGTTTCTCGGTGGGTTGTGTCTTCTCTGTTCTTATTGCTGCCTCGGTCATCTTTACTTTGTCCTAACAGCAGCCTCCGAACTGGTCATACTGGTTCACCAAACTCTTTCAAACTACTCTGCACCTTGCAAATGAAAGAGATCTTTCTAAGACGCAAACGGGATCCTGTGCCCTTTAAGGGCTCCCTGATAGTTACAGCTCCAACCTAAGTCACACACACCTCCGCACAGACACTGCAGCTCTCCCTGGGTTTCGCACTTGAGCCTGCTCCCTGACTTCATCTGCATGCGTCGCCCTCGGCTCTCTTTCCCGATGCTCTCACTCCAATGCCTCAAGCCCTGGATCTCAGTTCCTGCTCATTCATCAGAAATTATTTTACAGTTGCCTGTCCCTCCTTGAAAGTCTTTAGGGCATGGTCACGGCCTACTCACCTTCATGTTCTTGGTCACAAGTACAGTAAATAGTGTAATTACCAACGCACAACAGGGATCTATATACATGGTGAGTTGATGAATGGGAGTTATTTAATCTTCACCACAATCCTGCATAACAGGTATTATTATCCTCACTTAAAGAAGCTCAAAGAAGTTAATTGGTTCCAATCCCCAGGGCAGGTAAGGGGAAAGACTCATCCTCTATTAGTGCAACTAGGATGAGCATATTCTTTCTGTTCCATGGCTCTGTACCTTTCAACTGAATGAAATTTCAAAAACAAAAAGAATAGCCCAGAAACCAGATATGGGGACAGGGCTCCTGAGAAGGTGGCATTGAGAACTGCATTAGCTAATTTTCTCATTACAGTGGTAAAACATCCGAGTGAAAAACTTTTTCAGAAGGGTTTACTTCGGCTCCCAGTTCCAGTGTAGTGGGGGCATGGTGTCAGGAGTTTGAGGCAACTGCTCGCATTGCATCAGCAGACAAGAAGCCAAGAGAGGTGAATGCTGGTACTCAACCTGCTTTCTCCTTTTCAGGCCAGGCCCCAGACCACGGAAGGATGCTAACCATAAAGTGTATCTTCTGCATGAATTAACCCAATCTAGAACCCCCATCGCAGACATGCTCCGAAGTTTTTCTCCTAGGTGACAGGTCTTGTCAAGTTCACAGTGTTAATAACCAGAGGAGTCAAAGGAAAGAGAAATGTTTGACAAAATGCCACGCAGTGTCGTCTCAAGTTGCAGGAGGTGGCAAGTTGTTATCAAGGGAAGCGAGAAACAGCAATAGGAGGAATACTGGTAGAAGATGTCTGGGAGGAGCTTGATGACTTAGGAAGAAATGCATGGCCAACGTTAGAGGAGAATCCTGGCAAGATATAGAAAATACACAGTTTCTTTATACATCAGCCACTTTAGCAAAATAATCAAGAAATTAGTATTCTCGGTGTAGCATAGATGACAAACTTGCTTATGCCAATATTTTGACATCTGAAAACACTGAGATGATTAATGTACAAGAAGTAAATGCCTGCCAGGCTGAGTTCTCAGAAGTCCTCTGCAGGACACCAAGTGTCTTTTTTGGATGCTGCCAGAGTCCTCAAGACAGGCCATTGTGAACGTATTTCTTCATGTCTTGTGCTTCATCTATTGTGTCCCACGTGCTAATTAAAACTGCACACCGACTACCAACGTAAAAGCAGACGCACTTCCATTATGATCAGTGTTGGAATTAAATGGATCAAAACAGAGAATCTCAATCCCAGCTGACATACGTGCGATTCTCATCCTACCCGAGTAACTGTGGGGACAGGGCCGGCCCTCAGACTGAAAACTGAACAGCAGATCTCCCCCAATCTAGAATTTATAATTCTTCAGAACCGTCTAGAATTTCTAAATTTACAAAAGCAGTTTCGTGAGCCATCATCCTCTTCCACCTCTTCAGTGACTAAAGTGCTCTGATTTGGAACTCAGGGAAAGGTGGTGCTGTGATGTCACAAGCACACGGCTGTTATTAGCAAAACGTCTCTCGGTCCCTCTCCAAAAACCCCATTCCTACTTTGGGGTTACCTTCCAGCCATATACAGACGATCTTTAAAATATTTACCCTACAAATGTAACTTCTCATGAAGAAAAAAGAAGCCAGAGGCTGGTAAGTTTTTCTAACTAGATACTGGGCTTTGTATTGAGAATGAGACTCAGAACACCACAGATCCTTAGTAAAAACAAGTTAATACTCAGCTTGTCCTGCCTAGCTGTTGTGGCCCAAAGTGCAAAGAAATCCCAAACATACAAGTTTCAGAGCATCCTGGGAATATTCTGCAGCCTGTGAAGGTCGGGCAGTGTTCACAGCCTTTTACCCTCCAGCTTCTCTTCCCATTCCTCACCATTTGTCTACCTACACAAGCACTGCTCCACAGTGTTCCTTAGGATTGTCTACACACTGAAACTGTCAAGTTCCGACTCAAGGATGTTGTCTTCCGTTCTGTCTCCCTCTGCCCATTTCTCTACATCTTCTGTAGGTCCTTGGATGCCTTCCTCAGCCCTGTTTTCTGCCTGGCAAGTTCATCTTTGCAAATCCAGTCAGCGATCACTTCCCTTACATCATCCTGGCTCCTCTCAGAGTAGTCATTCAGTCTCTCCTTTGCACAATCGTGACACCACATCCACTGCTCTCTTTCTGTCAGCACTCCCATCCCGTGTCTGTCTGTGCTTACTACATCCATGTGAACTACGTACTTGTGGGTAGGAAGTACCTCTCTCATTGGTCTTGCCAGGCTAGGGCTTTGTACAATTGCTACTCACAAAAGCACACTGTTCACTGGAAATGAGCACTCCAGTCTGATGACTGCAAGGCCATTCAAGATAAACATTATGATTGACAATGGCCCAACAGAAGAAAAATAATATTAAATGTGAATGCAAAGTTAGCATTTAGTGACAGCCTAAAATAATGCAAGGAGTAGCTAAAATCACAGTTCTAGAATAGAAGGGAATTTCTTGAGAATCTACTTTGTCCTTTCTTACCTGATTTGGGACAATAAGGCAATAAGCACGTGGCATGTCTCAGGACCTCCCACCAGGTCTCCCAACCCCACAGTAGGAGCTTGCTCTGCCATATTCCATCATCTTTCTGAAGAACACTTCTATCACTGGACATCCCAGCCTCTGTTCTAGACTCAATCAACTCTCTCTCTCTCTCTCTCTCTCTCTCTCTCTCTCTCTCTCTCTCTCTCACACACACACACACACACACACACACACACACACATACACACACACACACACACACACACACACACACAAGGGATTGTTTTTGAGAAAACCATCTGTCAGATAAAGCACATGCTTGCATGGGTGAGCCCACCTGTGTTTACTCAAATCCCTAAGGACAAATAGATGCTGTCTCAGTAAAATACGTTTGTTAACTATTTGTGATTAGCTACTTTTAAAGAAGAAAAGCCTCCTAATACAAAGTTTACATGGTAGAAGCCAATTTTACAATCTACCAGACACCACTGTTAGTCACACCAGTGGGCTCTTTCCATGAGGCATGATTAGATGTCAGAAATGAATGCAGAGTGAAGGAAATAATTAACTTCTCTCCTGTGCCAAAGCCAATGGAACCACTCTATTTTAGTGCTTTTAACTTCATGTGTGACTGACTTTTATGGCCACAGTAAGATAAACCAGACATCATGTTTCTATCAAGTTTATAAATGTGAAAACCAATATTCATAAAACAGTATTATTCTGAAAAGGAATATCTAGCCAACTGTCAGCTCATACACACCAGCACCATAATAAACACCAAAATTAACTATTTAAAAATGGTTTGCTGCACTATAAATGCATTCCTACTCACACATTTAGTGATGCTATATACTTAGCTAAATATATAGATGAAGGTCAGATTGAGCACTCAGAGGATGAATAACGATGTGTCTGGCTTCACCTTCATTTTCTTCACAATCAGAAATTTATGTCTGAATTATAAATGCCACACTTTTAACCCAGCATTCATCCGTCACTAGAGGACATGTGCTTAAGAGAACAGGAATTAATGTTTGTATCATCTTAGGCAAAGCATAGTAAAGAATACGAACTGTCCTCAAACACTGGCTAAAGCCACAGGACATGTATTGTTTTCACTGCTGTTTTAAAAACTTACCCACTACACTGTTCTCTTCTGTGAGACTCCATTCCTAGGCTATAGCATGGATGCCAAACAAGTTGTTTATTATTTCAAAGTGGGACAGAACAAGAAATGTCAGGATCAGAAGCATTGAGGGCACTCCTGGAAACAAAGAACTGGTACTGGACATCCCAAACAACTATTTTACCCACTTACACACACACACACACACACACACACACACACACACACACACACACACAGGAACTGTTTTGAGAAAATCAGCTAAAATCAGATGGACTGCTAAAGCCAGGAAGGCACAAACAAAAGGATTGTTTTGAAAATTGGTAATTTTATTATGTATTTCTAATGATTTGTGACAATCAAGGAAAAGGGTAGATAAACAGTTGGGTTGCCTTTAGAATAGGTGGCACTGCCCAGAGTCTTTTAAGAACTAGAGAGTGTGGCCCCTTCTAGTTCCTCTGAAGCCAGGGTAAATGAACAGACAGCACACAGGACAGACCGATAAACGGGCAGAACCAGAGACCCAAGTACAGGAGCAGGATCACAGCCCAGAGAACTTTAAGAGGGAGAGAAGAAAACAAATACTGAGTTACCAAACCCATGATACTTCAATTAGAAACACTAGGAAAAGGTCAAATATTTATCCACATAGTATACAAAGCTCACTAGTTACCAGCTACTGTGTGTGGAGAGCAGCCCAGCAATTAAAAGCTCACAGCCGGAGGAACAAAGAAGCACCAGAAAGGCTAATAACAGGCACTGGGGGACATTAAGATCTCTCTGCCTTCTCAACCTTAATATATGCTTGGTAGAAGTAAAAAGAATGTTAAGAAATAGCAATAAATATAAAGGAAGATGTGAGTTTCTCCCGTAAGCATAATGTTGACTGAGTGATTAAAACAGTTGTAAACGTGACATGACTATGGTTTTCAACTGTGATGAGAAATACCTTTCACCTCAGAGAGAAACCTGGAGTGAGGTACTTGGCAAGTCATTTCCTAGGTCCTGTTCACTAGTATTTTAGAATTTTCCAGAAACTAAATGCCTATACAGAACAAATATACCCAATTGTAAACTTCAAATACTGTTGACTAACAGAACAAGGACTATGTTCATACTTTTGTCATGTAAATAGAACCTGCCACGGGGTGATAGTGACACCTGCCTTAAATCCCAGCGCTCAAGGAAGGCATGCAGATCTCTGAGTTCAAGGCCAGCCTGGTCTGCAGAAAAAGTTCCAAGACAGCCAAGGCTATACAGAGAAACCCTGTCTCAAGTAAGTAAATAAGTACAATAAATAAATATTTTTGTCCAAATGCCCGGTAGCAAAGGATTATCAGAACAGAATGTTTTGTATAATTTTGAGTTTGAATTACTGTGATCTCAGTCAAAAATCCTCACACTAAACAAATACTTAAGAATAGAAATTTGCTGGTTACTGTTAAGTTGTAATGGGTGCATTACAATCAAAGGCATATTCAGTGTGTTTTATTTTTCTTCTAAAAACAAAGTTAATTTCTATGGATATTACCCATAGAGGATAAAACATCATGAGATTAAGACATGAGAAAAGATTGCCAAAGATAGAAAACATTACTGAAACCCAGAGATAAAATGAACCCCCCAGCAATTTTGCTGCAAAACTTACTGTAGACCAACAGTATGTTTTTTATTTCTAACCTTACGGCAAACCTGTTTAGATTGTTTAAAATATCCTCAACTTTTAAGCTGGGCATGTCTGTAATACCAGAACTTGGGAGGTTGAGGTTGGAGGATCAATAATCTTAAGGCTGATCTGGCCTATGTGAAACTTTACCTCCAAAACACTCAGAAGCAGGACAAATGGCTTCGCAGTCAAGAGCTCTTGCAGAATACCTGGGTTCAGTTCCTAGCATCCACATAATGGCTCACAACCATCTGCTAATTCTAGTTTTAGAGGGTCCAATGCCCTCTTCTGGGCTCCAGGCACATACAACACATACATGCACACAGGAAAAACACCCATAAACACATAAATCAAAAAAAAAAAAAAAAAAACCAACAAAAATATACAACCTTTCTCTCTGAAGATAAAATAGCAAATGAATTAAATTCAGGGTTACAGGTTACAGCTTCAGGCTTTCATGGTGCCAGGAACAGAAGCCATGTATTGTGAAAGCAAGTGTCTTGTGGAATCACATGCGCATCACTACCCATGTGAACTATTTGCAGTTTTCATGACCAAAGTGCACTTAAGTAATCACTTTCAGTACTATTTCAGCCACCCCCAAGTGCCACCCGGGAGCCGTGTCCTCTGGAACACTCACTGGAATGATCTTAGAAGCTTGCTCCTTGGGAAAGTGTTCCCAGGGAAAGTCTGAGAATCTGAGGTTGGAGAAGCAAACCACAGCTTAGAGCCTAGAAGACTGGCCTGTGTCCACCAGTCAGGTCACTGTAGTCTGGCCCAAGTGTGATTTCACAGAGGGGGAAAGGAGCAGAGAGAGGCTCACCTCTGCTCATTTGTTTAAACACTTAGTCAGAGTATAGGTCTTTCCACAGATAGGGATATTGTCATTATAAATTTTGTTTTGTTACTCAAGAATTCCAACTTATCACAGAAGGAAAATGGTACCCTTTTGCCCTGTTTATCAATACCAAGGTCACACAACTAAATGCTCTGCATTAGGTAGGTTGTATCTTACGGTTATTTGTAGACCAATTTCAAGGCTTCTGAATGCTTATTATTTTTGGGTTTGATAGTATAGAACCAGGAAATCTGTGAGGAACATATAAATAACATCTAAATATAACCTTTATAAAGAAAAGAAATAGCCTGAGTTTTCTAGCACTCTTATTTTAAAACAAGAGTTTTTATATAGCTATCCTGTCAGGTACCCTCTCCCCTCCTTTGACTAATCAAGATTAGGAACACCCTTTGGAACACAAATAGTAAAATTCAGGTTGGAAGAAACCTTACAGTATTTAAAAACTCTTGTCTTTTGATTTTCATGATTCTGAAGATTTGTCAAGGGCATTGTTTTTGGTTCAGTTTTTTGGTTAAAAGCAAACTCTTAAAACATTCTCTGCGTTGTTTGGTTTTCCACAATGTAAACTTTACATTGGACTGGTACAGGGATTTCTTGGGACTTTGCAAGTTCCTCTTTAACCCTTCCTATCCTCCCCCCCCCCCCCCTACTGCCAAAAGGCCTTGCTGCAGCGCAGTACTGTAATGTTGGGAGTTTGCGATCTAGTTTCTGGCTATCCCTAAGGCTCTTCTGGATGTTCTAGTACCTGTTCCATCGGTTCTCGGCTTAAGTGTAGGGCAGATTGGAGCGTGAAGACGTATTTATTATGCTTTTGCTCATTTAAAAAGTTGCAACAATACAGGTTGATTCCGAAGCCGGCAAGAAGGCGATCCAGGGGCCACCGTGTGCGTTACACCCGGTGAGCATCCGGTGGTCCCAGCGCGGCTATCCGCGGCCACCAGTGAGGGGGGTAAGGGTCACGATCCCACGGCAAGCGGTGATCAGGTGACAGAACCAGGCCACCTTGGCTGCCACCCGCAGTCACATAACCGTATTCCCGAAAGGCAGCCCAGAATGTCCCCGGCGCGTTAGGCGCATCGAGCACATCGCCCGTCGGGCCGAGTCCCCCACCTGTTGGCACGTTCCCCCGAGCTAGGTTTTGGACACTGTCCACGGACAGGGAATGTGACAGACGATCATAAATATGCAGGAGGGATGCAGCCAAGACAGCAGAGCCACCGGGTCGGCGCCGGCGGGAGCCACAGAGCTGGAGCCCGGCCCCAGTCGCCGCGCAGCCAAGGCCAGGCGGGTCGCGCCGGCGCACTCCGGCCACCGCTCGGGCCCGAGGGGCTCAGGCCGCGCGGACAGCCACGCCGAGCCCCGCCGACGCCCGCCGTCCCCCACCGCGCGACCGGGCGGCATGGAGCCCGGCGCCGCCGCGCCCCGGCCCGCAGAGCCCGCAGCGCGCCA
Organism: Micromys minutus; assembly: GCF_963924665.1. Taxonomy (NCBI): domain Eukaryota; kingdom Metazoa; phylum Chordata; class Mammalia; order Rodentia; family Muridae; genus Micromys; species Micromys minutus. The sequence continues at coordinate 17,465,786 of NC_137969.1, forward strand.
CGGCGACGGCAGGAAGAAGATGGCGGCGGCCGTGGCGGCGGCCACCGCGGCCTCCCACGCGCCGCTGACGCCAATGGCGCGCGCCGGCCGGCGGGCTACGGATGGCGGCTGCCCGGGCTCGGGCGAGGGGCGGGGCGAGGCGGCGAGGGGGCCGGCGGGAGGCGGAGGCCGGGCGGGCGGCTGGAGGGAGGTGGCGGGGACAGTGTGTGGCTCTCGGAACATGGCGGGCGTCTGCGACGCGGCCGCGCCGGGAGAAGGCGGCGGTGGCGGCGCGGACGGCCCCGAGCGGACCGGCCGCGGCGAGGCGGAGCAGCCGGGTGGTGGCGGCGGCCATGGGCCCGCGCCCCAGCACACCGAGACGCTGGGCTTCTACGAGAGCGACCGGCGGCGGGAGAAGCGCCGCGGCCGCGCAGGTGAGGCGAGCGGCGAGCGGGCGGGCAGCACTAGGCCGCGGCGGGATGCCGGGGGGCCGGCCGGGCTGTGGTAGCGGGGACACCAAGCGTCTTCCCTCGGCGCGCGGCTGCCGTGGCTCCCAGGTCCCCGCGGCCGGTGACAGCTACCCCGGCGGCTAGTGCGCGCGGCCCGGCGCTCCCGCGGCCATCCCCGAGCCAGGTGCTCCCGGGAGATCGTCGGTCCCCGGCCGCTGAGTGCTCGCGGCCGGCCTCAACAGTGACAGGCGTCTCCGAAGGAGGTCACAAATGGGAAACGCGGGGTTTGCTGGATGATGTCAATGCCAAGGTGACCCCCTCCCCTTGTGTTTTATGCGAAGTTGAGTCTCGGAAACCTGTTAACTTGCCCGCCGAATACATTTTTCATAGGCTCAGCTGACAGTGTGGTCGTGACCGTGAAGTTCAGTAGTTTTCTCCGGCTCAGAGATGCGCGGCATCCCCTAAAAATGTTAGGTGTGGAGTTTTCAACTAAAACTTAAGCCAGAAGGGAAGAAACAGTTTTGTCACACAAACAAAATACATACCACTTTTAAGCCCTGCTTGTCCATAAACTCTGAAGCATACTGTTAAGACATTATAATACCCGAGTGTTCAAAGATCGTATTATTTTAAAAGAATTTTTAATAGCTTTAGCGTTTATACTGAAGCTTTGTATTAAGCCCGGAAGCAAAAGGGAAAGTTTTGACATGGCCGTTTCATTGAGTATAATAGTGGTTGCATTTTAATTCTTACATCGTAGGTCCCAAGATTTTGGACAGCAACTTGATGTCATTTTCCCCCCAACTTATTCTGAGCTAACTCAATGGAAAAAGGTCCTGCAGCTTCAAACACACGTTGAAGTTACCAGGTTGACTGTTCACTGTGGGTTTTGAAATGATAGTCCTGTAAGCCTATGAGACTAGTGGATAGATCCTGATAGACTTGCTAATTCTCAGAATTGGACATAGAGTTTTGCATCAGTCTCCACGTTTTTTTTTTTTTTTTTTAAACTCCAGCTCAGGCTGTGTGCCTTGTTTGGTCTTCTTCGTTTAGCCAATTAAAATTTCCCCAGTATTCTCTGTTTGGTTTAGTTGTCGGTTAAACACTTGCTTGCAAGAATGTTTGCTTTCGAAATTGGCAAGACCTAAGAAAGACGAAGTCTTTCATCTCTCAGCTGCTTGCTCACTTAGACTTGACTAGGGCAAGCAAACAGATGTGACCAGGCTTCACTACGATTTCTTTGAAATCGTTTTAAGCTTCAGGAAAGCCGTAACTGTTGAAGCCTTTATGTTGTCTGCATGAAGAAAAACAATGAAGCCGTGAAGAGCCTTTGGTGAGCACAGACCTTGAATTTGTGACGGGAATTTCTTCTTCCCTGGCACTACCACAGACCTTGAACTTTTGAAATGAACATTCCTGGGCTGAGCTGGATTCTTGGACTTATATAAAATTGACATCATATCACACACGCATTCTTCACAGAGGTGGCACATTGAACATCATATACTTAGCAGTTTAACTGCCAGTGGTGGAAAATCCTTACTAGGGAGATGGCATCGAGCCTTTGCTATTGGGATGTCCCTTCTTGTTCCACAGTCCCAGCAGTCTTGTATAAGGGAGAAGGCAGTAGGGACCTAGGCAAGCATACCAGGAGCATTTCAGTTAGAGGTACTGTGTGGACTGTGTAAACCACTCTCTTCTGACCCCTGGTGTCTTCTAAGAGCCAGGCAGCTCTCGCTGTGGCCGACGCATGTCCACCTGTGACTGACTGGCTCTGCAGTTGGCTATGGCATACCCACTAGCTTAGAAATCCAGGCATTCTTTTTGTTCACCTCCAAGTGCTTCTTTCTTCAGCTTGGTTATCTTTTTTGCCTCCTAACCAAGAAATAGGAAATGGGTTGCCTGGGCCAGAGGGTACCACGTAGTGTCAGACAACTCTGAGTCGGTTAGTGTGGGGCTCATACTAGAGCTCTACTTGTCCATTCTCTGTAAAGGTGCCTCTGCAAGCTAGGGCAGTGTATGCCATTCTTTTTGACAGTCATAATCTTAGTGTCTTGATGGCCTTAACACTCACTTAGTTCCAATCCCTTTTATTAATTTCCCCAAGGCATTCAGGGCTCCTTTATATTCAAAGGCATTTATTGGTTGGTCCTAGCAGTCTAGTGTTCTCTTTAAATAAACATACAGTTAGAATGCTTATCCATACTTTGGTAAAATAAAAAGAAAGTTTAGTGTTTAAGGTTCACCCTGATTTATCTGTTGAGGAAAATATGTAAGTGTGTTAGAGCATATGCAGTGTGAATATGTAAGTGTATTAGAGCATATGCAGTGTAAGTATGTAAGTGTGTTAGAACATATGCAGTGTGAATATGTAAGTGTATTAGAGCATATGCAGTGTGAATATGTAAGTGTGTTAGAGCATATGCAGTGTGAATATATAAGTGTATTAGAGCATATGCAGTGTAAGTATGTAAGTGTATTAGAGCATATGCAGTGTAAGTATGTAAGTGTATTAGAGCATATGCAGTGTAAGTATGTAAGTGTGTTAGAACATATGCAGTGTGAATATGTAAGTGTATTAGAGCATATACAGTGTAAGTATGTAAGTGTATTAGAGCATATGCAGTGTAAATATGTAAGTGTATTAGAGCATATGCAGTGTAAGTATGTAAGTGTATTAGAACATATGCAGTGTGAATATGTAAGTGTATTAGAGCATATGCAGTGTAAGTATGTAAGTGTATTAGAACATATGCAGTGTGAATATGTAAGTGTATTAGAGCATATGCAGTGTAAGTATGTAAGTGTGTTAGAACATATGCAGTGTAAGTATATAAGTATATTAGAGCATATGCAGTGTAAGTATGTAAGTGTGTTAGAACATATGCAGTGTAAGTATGTAAGTGTATTAGAGCATATACAGTGTGAATATGTAAGTGTATTAGAGCATATGCAGTGTAAGTATGTAAGTGTATTAGAGCATATGCAGTGTAAGTATGTAAGTGTATTAGAGCATATGCAGTGTGAATATGTAAGTGTATTAGAGCATATGCAGTGTAAGTATATAAGTATATTAGAGCATATGCAGTGTAAGTATGTAAGTGTATTAGAGCATATGCAGTGTAAATATGTAAGTGTATTAGAGCATATGCAGTGTAAGTATGTAAGTGTATTAGAGCATATGCAGTGTGAATATGTAAGTGTATTAGAGCATATGCAGTGTAAGTATGTAAGCGTATTAGAGCATATGCAGTGTAAGTATGTAAGTGTATTAGAGCATATGCAGTGTGAATATGTAAGTGTATTAGAGCATATGCAGTGTGAATATGTAAGTGTATTAGAGCATATGCAGTGTAAACATGACATCCATCTATTTCAGTTATGTTTTCTTTCTGTTTCTTTGGAAACTGCTGTTATTTGATTCTCAGCAGCACTTTTTTATGCATGGACTGTGACAAATGCTACTTACAGCTTAACACACTTAGAGATGGAGGATTCACCATTCCCGTGTGTGGTGACTGAGCTGGAACCCTGGGGACAGTGCTCACCAAGAACTGCACGCTCACCTTGCTCTTAACTTTATTGCCACGTCACGTTGCAGCTTCCGACATAGACCAGATTAAGTGACGCCTATCGTCCGGTTCCTGTGTTTTTCCCTCTGGGCTCATCCGGAGAGTTCTAGGTGAGAGAGATTCTATACAGCCAGGTACAGCTTTGGGAGTCACTGCTGAGCAAGTCAGAGCTGGACCAAGAAGTAGGCAATGTGTCTTAAGTCTCGTAGTTGTCTCGTTCTCAGTGGAGACTTAGCCGAGGCTTGGTGTAAGGTAAACACTCAAGTGAGCACGAGGCAGTTCCCTGGGAGGCAGGAGGTGAGCAGATAAGCGTTGCTTGGACAACGAGAAGGCCTGATGCCAGGTGTGGCCACAGCCAGTGTTGTCTGTGTTGGAACAGTGCTGGGACTGTTGTTCTCTTTGTAATGCTGACTTGACTTCTGGAACTCAACTTGTCTGATTTGTTTCTCTCCTGGCTTTTACACCTGCGCTGTATCTCCAGGAGAAGAAAGAAAAACTGAAACTCAGAAAAGCCAACTGGTTTCCTGTTAGCAGTTCCCACAGAGATTGTCAGTGGGACTCAGATTCCTATTCCTTGCCTTCTAGTGTGTGTGAACCTGAATTTTTAAGCTGGCTGGGGGGCTATTGACACCTCACACTTTTAATCCTTTCCTTTGTTAAAAGTTGTCACTTTCACTTTTGAACGTTTGTCTCTAAGCATATGACTGCTCTGCTCTTTACTGTTCTAAAGGAGACCATAAACTTTTTTATAGGGTGGGAGGCAGAGGTAAGAAGCTCCTGAGTTCAAGTCCAACCTCAGCTACATGGAGAGCCCATATCTCCAAAACAACCAAGCTTCCCCCACCAAAAAAAAAAAAACCCCAACAACAACAACAAAAATCATCAAGAACCTGAATGCTTCTTCTTACATTTGACTTAGGAAGGCAAAATTATTGTATTGTCTCCTAGAAAAGTTAATTCCTAGTTTCCCTGTATAAAAGTATGCCTGTGTGTAAGAAAGGTTCATTTACTATTTTAGATACCTGGTTAAACTTTATGAATACCCCTTTTACTTGGTTTCTTAACAGTCAACCAGTATTCCTTTCCGGTCTGCTTTTTTAATGTGCAGTGCTATTTTAAGAAAGATATATTTAGACATATTGCTGAATATGTAAATATATGTATGATTACTCATTACTTTTAATAAATACTTTTGGATCCCAGCTTCTTATTTCTAAAGTAAGCTGTCTCCAATGAGTAAGACTAATAGTTCTTATTTTAGGAGTAAAGGAAAAGAATTTATACTCTTATTTCTCAATTAAAGGTAAAGCATTGCAGAGTGTTTTGTGATAGATGAATATTAAAATATACTGGTGGAATTGATTTGGACTTATGACATATTATTTTGCTTTTATTAATGTTCACAATCTTCTAATTATAAGACGCACTTATAATTAAATAGTAAAATAGCTCTATTTTCAAAAGACTGTACCCAAAGTCATAGGACAAGTAAATTCATATAAATCTATAGAATGCTAGAGAAAGTTTAGCAAAGGCACCATGCACAGGTGCAGTGAATATCTCAACAGGAAGTACGGGTGGCACACCAGACAAGCAGCCAGGCCAGCTTGACGGGTCAGGTGCAAGGTAGTGGAAGCCCCTTCTTTTGGCATGATTGAAAAGCGTACTGTGGCCAGGTCTTTTTCTCTAAGATAACCGCGGGTGACTGGTGTGAGTACGGTGAGAGAAGGGAGCTGCATTTCAGTCAGTTCTGGTCTTCGCTCTCATATGTGTCCTTTTAATTGAGTTCCAACCCGGTCTGTTTATTTTCTGTCTCTTTGTTTGCATATGTGAATATCTTTAAGTCTCCTTTTCAGTTATAATTGTTATGAGAATTACATAATGAACACAAGACCCTTGTAAACCTCCTCAGAGTAGAAGGATCCAGTCCATTAGACCTGGTCTTACCTGTAGGAATTGTTGATACGGAAGCAAGTTAAGGACTCAGGACAATTTCTACCGCGGGCTTGGGCCTTTAGTCCTCCTTATTGTACTGTACCTTTAAAAACAGTTCTTTGGTCTGTTAGCATCATGTTGGGTGTGTGCAGAGACAGTGTTACACTGGAACTTACTAGGATGGACATTGGAAAAATAAGGTACCTGGTACTTGGTTCATTGTCTTATAAGAGAGTGTGCTGTTGGGGTGGCTGCATAGAACCCAAATTCTATGGACTTACAGAGAATGGGAACTGATGACATACTAGATTTTCCAGGAAATATGCAGGTGTCTGCTTTTAAAAGTACTTAGTGCCGGGCATGATAGTGCCTCATGTCTGTAATTCTGGTACTGTGGAAACAGAGGCAGGAGGATCACTGCAAACTGAGGCCAGCCAGATTTATATAGGCCAACCAGCCAGAACTCCATAGCAAGTCCTTGCTTTAAGAAAGAGCAGTAGCGGAATGTGAAATCTAATGGTGAAAAGCACTCTGAAAAGACCAGAACTCTGACTCTGGTCTACTGCTTGCTTTCATGCAACCTTAGATGATATTCTTTGCCTCTCTGTGACTTAGAGACAGCCATAGCTATAGTTTTATAGTTTTGAGTGTTTGTACTTAAAGAATACACTTTCATTATTTAATGCTTTACTATTATAGAACCTAACGTGGTAGGGCGAGATGGCTCAGCAGTTTAGAATCTAACTTGGCGTTTAACACTAAGATTCTTGCCTTTCTAGGGGGAGTTTTCTCACAAGGTCCTCTTTTCTATTTATAATATTGCTGACATATTTTTTGTTTATATCATAACCTGTTTATGAAACCTAATTAATTTAGGTCCCATCCTTAGTCAAATATGCCTGTGTTGCTTCCCACCATAGAGCCAGGACGGCAGGATAGCATTTATAGATTTAGATGACAACCACACCAGAAATGGCTACTGTTCCCATCATCATACAGAAAGGAACTGGAGGTCGTGACACCGCGTCACGCCCTGTGGTTTTCGTCTGCTTTCATACAAACTGTTAAGTGCCTCGAGGATCTGTGTGGAAGGCGAGATACAAACAGGTGTCACTTACAGAACTGGCAGAAGGCTCCGTTTTCCTTTCGAGAACTTGAGATCTGTGGTTTGACCACTGTGGGCCTAAAAGCTGAGAGGGCTGGTGGTGCCAAAGCCCCTTCTCCAGTTGACCCCACATTTGTTTTGTAATGCTGTGAACCAAAATACTGATTACAGCAAAAACTGACCTCAGCAGTCACCAAGGTAGGTACCACTGTTGAAGAGAATTTGCCAGGCCTTTTTGTTTTAATTTGCTTTTTAAAATATAAAACTACTTTATAATGACCTGTCTGTGTGCCTCTTTGACACAGAAGACAAACTCCTGATCTGCCCAGCTTCTGTCTCTTGTTGGGGACGGAAAGCCTCCCATCCTTGCAATGGCACCATGGCACTGCTCTCGGGAGTTAGGCCCAGGCCCCTTGGGCTGTCGTTTACAGTCATGATCACCGAGGACCATGGGCAGAGGCCCAACAGCCTTCATTCCCTGCTAACACCCCAGTCTCGGAAGAGTGCCAGCCCTAGCACCCAGCAGCTCTTCTAGAGAGTCCTGTCCTCTTTCGACTGCAGTTGTCTTATAAAAGTGTACCATTGGTATTTATTCAGTAGTCCCAGCAATGCTGAACACTTGGCTTCCTCCTACTTTTTATGTTCCTATAGGTCATCCTTAGGTAAAGTCGGTGTTAAATAAGATTGGATGGAAAGTGCCAAGAGTTGGCAGTGAACTGAGTGTGCATAGCTTTCTCTTTTGCAGGGCAGTGCGTAGGGCTTTCTTCTCTTCAGATTTTTGTCATAGTTCTAGAAAGCCCAGTGTTTTACTCTGTAGATGAGATTACATCATTGCCTTTAAGACTGCGCAGCCATTAATATAAGCAATAGCATTTGGACCTTGTGTCTACTTGAACGTTGACTTAAGTATAATCTGAGAAAGGAACGCAGGATCCCTATGGTGCACCATGACCCTCTGTGCCCTATGCCAACCAAAAATGGGGAAATGGTGACATTTCTCACCAGGAAGGCTTACCTTCCCCCATTTCACTCCCGGATACTTCTCAGTGTATCACTAATTCTGCAAATGCATTATCAGTTACATGTATAGAGGTGTGTGTGTACTTACATAGAACATATCACTTTAGCAAAAATAAGTGTGCGATGTGAAACTGTTAGAGCCAGAGATTCATTCCAGTGTTGACAAAAGCAAGCTCTGTCCACCTTTTGACTAAGCCTGCTTCTGCCTTCCTGGCGGCTTTTTGAGCTTCATCTTGACTGTCTCCACTTGGTAGTGCATTTGTTAGAGAAATCATAGAGTAAGCTCAGAAATTAGTGTGAAAACTTTTGCGGTCCTGGAAGAAAGTTGAGCCTCGTGCAGCTCATGCAGAGTCAGAAGGTGTTGGTCAGGTAAGGGGTTTGGAGAGGTGGCTGAGATGATGGGGTTAGGAGAAGCAGAACATACCAGAAAGAACTGAGCTCAGGAACCCCGCATTAGCTTATTAACTTCAAGTCCTGCAGAGCAGAACGCATATCAGCTACTTTTGCCTTGCCTTCCTCTACTGATACAAATGCTCGGGATGAATTTACATCGCAGAGCAGAGGCAACGTGGACTAGTGGACAGGGACAAGCCCTAGGAAAGAAAGGTTCTGCTTTGTGTAGCTAGTGATTTCATGGCATGGGGAAACCTTCACTGAGCACGAATACACTTTCATAGGGAGACGTGCTGCTGCTGGCTGGCTTCTGCAGGATCTCCGGGCTCACCCAAAAAGAAGGCAGCTGACCTGAGTTTGGGTGGCTGGCAGAATCGTGGGCTGAAAGCAGTGCTTTCCAGAGCTGCCTTAGGACTGGAATCTTCACAGTTCCTCTTCTGTCTCTGCAGTCCAGGCCTATAGCACCGTGACACCCAGGACTGGTCTGGAAGGTGTTCTTCGGCTCTGTGGGCTCTCAGCAGCCATCCCTTCCATACTCCGGTGGCATTTTCAGCATGCAGCAACAGCAGTGCCCTAGCGCCACTCTCCCGCCACTGGTTTCCCTTTCTCATAGGCACAGACCTGTAGACTGTATATTCCCCGTTTGTTTTCTGTGTTTTACCTATGGCCCCAGCCTGTCAGTTCTTGATAAACATTTCCTTTTCTTTTGTATCATTTCTTTTTTCTGTAGAATTGTCATTATTGAGATTCCTCAGTGCTGAACTGACAAGAGGGTACTTCCTCGAACATAATGAGGCCAAGTATACGGAGCGAAGAGAGCGGGTGTACACGTGTATGCGAATACCAAGAGAACTAGAAAAGGTACTTCTTTTTTCATTTCCGAACATCATTTGAAAATGTTGATTATGAAAAAAAATGTTCACAGCTTCTGTTGACTTTTTAAAATATCGGAAATAGCATGGTAAGTGATCAAATGTGTTCTGGGGATATAGGTTTGCTTTACAGAAGGCAGCTTGTAACAGCTGGTTTTAGTATGAGTGGTTTTACTGGATCTCTTCACGCCTTCACTTCGATACGCATTTGCGTCTTATCCAAACAGCCTTATGTCAGGGTTTCCTCTCCATCCCTCAGCCTGTTCACTTGTTTGCTTCCAGAATAGCATTTTCTCTCTCTCATTTTTTTCTACACTTAATTTAGTTTCAACCTTTTCTGAGGTTTCAGTTTCTTAGAATAGTCACGTATTTAAGGACATATGTGACAGACCACCAAGGAAGAAGATGACTTGCTAAACCTTGTCACAGAAAGCCCCCTATTAAAGACAGAATAAATAACACCAGGTCCTCAATATCTTCTTGCAGAGGCAGGCAGAGGACAGGAATGCCCTTTTCCCTCTAATGCTGCAGGGCTTAGGAGTCCTGTGAGAGTCTAGATCTCATTACAAGGAATCTAGGAGCTAACTCATGGATTTTCATAGTCGCTGCTTCCTCAGAACTGTGATTCATATTAGACTGGCTGTGGGAAGCCTCCCCTGCATGTTCTCAGTGCATTGTGAAGCAAGAGGTGTGGCAGGGGGTGGGAAGCTGCCTCCCAGCCTCCATGGCTGAGAAGAAGCTTTACTTCATGTAGGTTCTTGGTAGTGCCACCTGCTGAAGTGGGAGGGAGTTTAGAAAACCGCTGAGCTTGCCTGTGATCCTCACTAAGGAGGATGCAGGTTCCCATGGAGGAGCCTGAGGGACTGATAGCTGAGAGGCAATGGGAAGACTGAGGCTCTGCGTTGTCCTCCCTCAACACCAGAGTACCTGCATTTTCTCTTCTGAGATTCAGCTAATATTGTTAGCTGGGCAGGTGAGACAGATGTTTCTCATTAATAGGATGTAAGTAGATAAAAGATGAAACCAATTCTTATGCTGGGAGGCACGATTAGGTTGTTTTTCATTTTTATTTTATTTTATTTATTTATTGGTGTGTGTGATAAACCATGGTGTAGAAGTGTGTGGACACATGAGGCCAGGGTGAAGATAATCTGCTGATGCTAAATCTGTGTGAGACAAGACCAACATATTCAGCCTATACCCACCCAGCCTTAACACTCCCTGTGATCAATCCTGGATGCCATGTTTCTCTGGAAATACTAGAATTTACCTGCAAACGCAGCCGGACTTCCTGAACGCAGCCAGCTCTCCCTCACACTTAACCTGATGTCTTTATTACATCTTCCATTAGTTCTGTTCGTCGGAGCGGGCCCACTGCACACATGCATTTTCCTTCCTCACAGCTTCGAAGTGGCAAGCAGATGTCATGTTTCATGGCGAGGAAATACCCACAGGTCTTGATAAGACTTAATACAAGCCAAGTGCTCTTGAACCAAGGTCCACGGTGAGACCACTGTTGGGCTGAGTAATGTATGTGGTGCATTGCCATCAGGATTTACCTTTTCAAAGAGAGAAACAGTGAAATCTCAGAGAGCATTGTGGTACCAGGAGTTAACTGTTTCTAAAACTGCAGTTATATGTGTGAAGATGAAATGCATAGAACCTCAGTTTGAATTAACATTCATTACTCAGTTACTTCGCCTTCCGCGGAAGGGACTACTGGCTGCAGGTATTTCAGGAACATGCAGAATGCTTCAGAAGAGTGGGTATTCTTCATTTGACTACACTTCTCAGCTGCTAACATAGAAGCAGGAATTCACATAAAGCCTAGGAGACCGTTTGGCATTCAGGTTAATCTAAATTCTTTTATTGTCTCCCTTCTAGTGAACATTGTCTATACCAACATATAGTATCTTATTGGCTGTTTTTTTGGTAAATGCTATATTTTCACATAACATCATCTGGAAGAGGTACTTGAAAATCAGAGAGCTCTGTGCTTTTCTGAAGTCTGTAAGGACTACAAAACATTGATGTTTATACTTTGAGGTCAAGGAAAATCAGCTCAGTGTCTTGCCAAACCTGTGGACTAAGGTGGAACAAAATAACAGCAGGATCTGCATGCTATGTCAGGGACCAACAGCTTACACTTGGCACTGCTCTGTGCTCGAGCTGTGCCTCCCGCTTTGCATTAGCACTCCTTTTCATCCTAGAGTGCTTCCTTAGTCTGGGTGGCATCAATTTCTTTTCTTTTTTTTTACACAAACCTCCCTGTCCTGCCTAGCTCTGGGCACTTCCACAATCTGCTACTGGGTGCTTATGATCCACTTCTGGAGTGTTGTTCTGTCTCCCATAAAACTGAGGAGACTGGCTTCTCTGGTACAGTGAGAGGCAGAGACATGCAGTGGCTCTCTAGCAGGCTGCTGCTGGCTTCAGTCCCAGCTCCACTGCTTTTAGCTGTGCCGCCTGTGCTGGGGTCTCCTGCTTGTGGGTCAGTTACATATGAACCCTGTAGAAATGTTTTAAAATCGTTAACAGCCTTCATTTTAGCACCTTTTGAGAAGGGTCCTGCCATGGAACAAGATGAATTTCTTCATCCACAGGTTTCATTCTTAAGCTTTCAAGACACAGCAGGAGATGCTTGGGAGACCTGGTTCTAAGGTTCCCCTGGGTCCTCTTTATCTCCTGCTTTGCTTTAATTAAACATGACTTTGCTAACCCTGCAAGAGATCACTGTCAGACTTTCTCAGATTGCTAACTACACATAGAGAGAGACCCTAGGGAAAGTTTGTTTCCTCTCTTCTTTAACCAGGTTCTCTTGGGTAAAGCTGATCTTGTTCAAGAAGGATTTACTATGTAGGAGTACTAGGTAATGCTGCCTACAGTTGGTTCAGAGCTCACCACTTTTAGAGTGTATCTTCAGGGGGTTGCGACTGGAGACTAGCTGAGGACAGAGACCCATGTCTTCTGGCCTGTGGGGCAGTTCCTATTGATGACTTTCAAACTGAGTTCACTTTCCACCAGATTTTGGTAGATGCAGGTACTAGGGAATGATTTACTATGTGTCAAATATGTAATTATCTCTTGTTCAAGGCTAATTTTGTTGTCTTTGTGGATCTAAAATTATAATTTTGCAAAAATTAAAAATTTTTAAACCATAAAATTGAAAAAAAATCCTGTCCATTATAACATTTTCTAAAATACCTGATTAGTTTATGTGCTAATTTAAGGAGGGAGATAAAGATCATATATTTATTAACCGATCTGTTCTGTCTTCAGTACTTCTGGTATATCCTAGGCATTTGTAGCATAGAAGTACATAGCTTCAGATTTTAGCATTGTGGGAAGTATTGAGTTATAATAGAAGGTACAGAATGGGAAGTGCCATTAAGCAAAATAAGTAAAATGCTGCTAAGAATTTCCAGAAGGGCCAGATGGTGGTGGTGTGTGCCTTTGATCCCAGCATTGGGAGGCAGAAGCAGATGGATTTCTGAGTTTGGAGTCAGCCTGGTCTACAGAGTGAATTCCAGGATAGCCAGAGTTACACAGAGAACCCCTTGAGGGGTGGGGAAGGGGTGTTGCTTAGAAGGCAAGCTGTAGAAATAGTCAGGGGCAGGGCCTAAGAAGGAGCTGTGTGGCAAAGGCAGGAGGAGGTAGATTGTGTACATGCATCATAGGGCATGTGCACATGTGCCAGGTGGTGTGGGTGAACGTTCTGGAAAGATTCAGAAATGGGGATTTAGGTATGGACAAGGAGCCACAAGAACTAAAAGATGGGCCAGGTCTAGATTTGTCTCATGGTCAAGCTGAAGAGTTTAGAACTTGGGTTTCAGAATGAGACTACACAGGTTGTATTCCTTAGGATGCTCTAGCTGTGTAGAACAGAAAGCTAGGCTAATAGAAGCTAGAGAAACTCCGACAGTTTCCTCTTTCTTATGAATGTTATCAAGGGAGGTGTGAGTTGGTCCAGCAGGCTAGTGACATGCCATGGCTGCAAGACCTTGTCTCACCCAGTCTTGGTCACTTAGCTTTTGGTTCTCCTGCCTAATGATTTTAAATAGAAGGTTGACAACTAGAAGTATTGAACCTTCATTATAATCAGGAAAGAATAAAAAAAAGAGTGGCCGATGGTGCCCCCTTTTGGCTGAGCTTCATACAGCAGTAAAGCTTTTCCAGAACTTACTGTGTCTTACTGGATGGATAAACACATGGGCAACCCCAGCTGTAGCACAGGAGACTCAGATAGTAAACAAACACTGAGCTACAGAGAAAAGGATTGGGAACAGTTACTCACTTAGCCTCAGAGCTCTGCTTTTGAAAAACTAGGACAGCAGCAGTCAATGTGGAGTGGAAATGAACTTATGTTCATTTCCTTATGTTCTCTCTCTCTCTCTCTCTCTCTCTCTCTCTCTCTCTCTCTCTCTCTCTCTCTCTCTCTTTCTCTCTCTCTCTCTCTCTCTCTCTCTCTCTAAGCAGCTTCAATTGATTTATTTGCCTCTTATGTCCTTTATTCCTCATGTTGGACAGATATAGGTTGCAATAAGTATTATTTTTATATTTATATATAAGTGTAGATACTATAAGTATAAAAATATTTATATTAGTTTATAAAACCCACTTGTTTATGAACCTTGCCTGTCACCAAAAGCTAAGCTACAATGAGAGTGTACCTTGTAATTGTGAGCTTTGAACAGCCATTTATTTCATACTTAACATACGTTGTACATTATACTTTTAAAATATATTTTGTGCAAACTAAGTTGCACTGTTTAGTCTTAAATGTAACTACTGTTTTTAAAGAATCTTACCAATTATTTATTATTATTTATTTATTTTGTCATACTAAGGATTAAACATGGGGTGAAATACGAGGCAGGTTTTTGCAGCTGAATCCCCAAGTCCTGTTCTTGTCACCTGAAAACAGATCTCACTAAATTGCCGACTTACTGTGTCGCCTAGGCTAACCTCAAAACTGAGGGTTTTTTTTTTTTTTTTTTTTTTTTTTTTTCTGCTTTTAGCAAATCTCACAAATTTTTATGAGACTTAACTGTATGGGGTTGAAGGTTATAAGGAATGGTGTGTATTTGTGTTGGTCAGAGTCTTGACACAGACATGAACAACTAAGGGAAGACAGAACTTACATGTGCACACTATTGTTCAAGTGCATAGGCACTGACTCTGGCTTCTGGGTTGCTAGAGAAGCAGAACCTAGTGACGGGAGTGGATGTCAGAGGCATAACCTGCCTCTTCCCTGGACTTTGCCTCCTAAACGTCTCAGGGTCTCCTAAAATAGTGGCATCAACTGGGAACCAATTGTTCAACACATGAGCCTTTTGAATGCATCCACAAGATATGTGGAGTTGTGCTATTACTAAACATGAACTGTTAACCAAAATGGAGAGGAGTTCCCTAAATACTAGAATCATGTGATCCAGCATCAGCTGCTTGCTCATCTGAGTTGCCTTAGGACTTCACTTTCTTCATCTAAGATGAGAAGGTTGACAGGGACATCTCAAGAGGCCTAATAGATATGAACCTGCCTTAGTTACTTTGCTGCTGCTCTGAAGAAACACTGTAACCATGACCAAGACAGCTTACAAAAGGAAGCATTTCATTGGGGGCTTGCCTACAGATTCAGAGAGTTAGCATGTGACCATCATGTGGTGTGGAGGATGGAAGCAAGCAGGCAAGCTTGGCCCAGAATCAGTAGCTCAGACTTACCTGCAAATTGGAGGCAGTCTTGGGAACTGAGACTGGGCCAGTATAGACTTTTGAAACTTCAGATCTCACCCCCAGTGACCTCCTCCAAGGCTACATCTCTAACTTCCCAAAACAGTTTCACCAACCAGGGAACCAAGCATTCAAATACATGAGCCTACAGAGGCTGTTCTCATTCTAACACCACAGACTGTTTTATGAGTTTGCTTCTGAGGGACAGAGAAAACGGATGGTAACAGAAAAATTTCAAGAAAGGGAAGATTTCAGTATCTAATGGGAGAACTTAATTCTTTCCCTTTTGGGGGTAAGCAGGGTCAGTGTAACAGAATGATTCAAAAGTTCATTTTATAGTAATAAACTTAATTTGCCATCATGTGAAGCTGTTTTTGTTTTATTACAAGACATGGAAAGAAACATAATAAAAGCTATTGGATCACTTTATTTTAGTGAAACAGTTCTCGATTTTATTGTGAAACTGACATTCTGCTTACTTAGACCCTTGTTTATGTCAGGGACTTCTCAGTCACCCTCTGGGTTTCTAATTCCATGAGAATACATTTATAGAAACGTCCTCTAAATCTGTCTTGGGATGCAGACTTTCTTTGTCTGGGATTCAGCCTTGTGGAGATTCCCAGTTACAGAGCTACTGGGAAAATTGCAGGTCAGTGCAACCTGACTGAACCTCAGCACTTTGGTGGGACTTCCTCCCCTTCTCTCCAAGGCATATCCCTGCCTATGGCAACAAGGACAACCAGCAGCCCCCCCCCCGCCCCCCCCAGAAATAAGGCTTGATATGGTAGGCCAGCCTCAGGAAATTCCCAGCTACCTTGCATTGGGAAGTTGCTGTTACCTGCTGGGCACGTAAGACCATCCAACAAATCAAAAGATAACTTTGTAAACTTACAACTTGAGAGCTGTTTGTTGGAAACTCCTTTCTGTAGTATTGACTTTGGATGTCTTAGGTCATGCCATTATGATCCCTTACTTAAGCCATTTTGACTTTAATTGCCCTGACTGCTTAACTGCTAGCCTAATGAGGCTGATCTCTTCCTGAAAATCAGATCTAAGCCTAAAAAGATATCATCTCCCATTGGCTGCCTTTATACCTGTAGGAGCTGTGAAGGCCTCAAGTATTGTAACCTTCACCTACTGCAGGGCTTCAAGGACATTCTTACTGTACTGCATCTGGTCAGCCTCTCAGGGGATCCTGTACTACTGCAAGATATCTGATCACATCGTCAACCCCAAGACTGTGTCATTTACTGAAAACCTGTTTCTAGTTTTGGTGTGCCTCAACCCTTAGCACACATCTTTAATCCCTCTGGCTGGAATACAGACGTGTCCTTAGTGCACAACTTTAATTCAAACCAAGTTAGTAGGCAAAGTTAGAGGGTAACGTTATTTTTTAGAAGGAAGTGTCCGTGTTTGAAAGTGATGTCTAATTGAGTGGCAGACAAAGTGACAAATCAGAGAAAGAGTTGACAGAATAAGATCTACCCAACTGTCATGAGAAGAGAGAGGAAAAGGAAAGCAACTTGAGGGGCAGAGAGAGAAGGGGAGAAAACATTTTTACTGGTACAGTTGTACAGAGACATGTTGCAAAGAGAGAACAAACTAGACACAGGTAAATATGGACTGAGTCAGAGACCAGAGAAGCCAGATTGAATTGGTTAACTTGGAGAGGAGTTTGAGCCAGAATAGCTGAGTTGAACCGGCCAGTGAGAGATGAGAAAGAACTAGAAAGAGTGAGCTTATTCAGCAGTAAGTCTCAGAGCCAGAAAGCATTCTAGGCCTACACAAGATTGTACAGAAGCTAGAAGCTTGTAGGACTAGGCCTAGGTTAGTGGACTGAGGCAGTAAACCTCGGAGATGAAACTACTGCAGATGAATAAAAGATACTTTTACCCTCTGCCCTGTCTGTCCCATTAAGAGTAACAAGTAGTAATTCCACCTTGTGTATTATGAAGAGTCCTAACCAAGTTAGTGTAAATGGGTTACCTAGGGTTACCATCAGATAAAAGGCCAGAAAATGGTACGGACATTCATTGTACATAATTGTTCTACAAATTAAATTCTAAAGTTTATTTACCTTCCAAGAAATATGTGTACTGTTAAATGTAGACATAGATAGATAGATAGATAGATAGATAGATAGATAGATTATGTGCCAAATGTAGATTATGATGACCGTGGTGCATTGATTGAGATTCTTCTACTCTCTGTGGTTACAGATGTGCACATAAACTCACCCATCACCACAGAACCCAACTCAGCAATCCATTTGCTGACCATCTCCTAGATTTCTTGGGGACACGAATTTTTAAGTTCAGATACATAAAAAATATTTACTCTATAGAATGTACAGCAATTGCTTTCAAAGTCAGATTCCTACATGTAGGTTTGTTGGAAACTGCTGGATAAGATAACAGCTCCTTAGCTGTTAACTGAAGATGGCCTTATCACTCTTACATAACTGTATTCACAGCTACACCCTACAGTGCCACAGCATGTGTGTGTGTGTGTGTGTGTGTGTGTGTGTGTGTGTGTGTGTGTGTGTGTAGAATTCTGATTCTCTTTTCTTTGCCCTGCAAGGTCTAGTCTGAGTGTTATGTCGTCTGTGGAGACAGTATTGTCTTGTTTGAGACAAGACAGCTTTCCAGACTCTTGGGCATATGCCTCAATGCACTCCACAAACTTCCCAACACTAACACTATACAAACCTGAGCTTTCCCTGAGCTTCCAAAGTAAATAGTTACTTTAGATTTAATTTGTAGAAAGATTGTACATAATGAATGATCCCTAGGTTGTCTGGCCTCTTTACTATTATGTAGAACATTGTTATATCCCAGGCCTCCATTATACCCACTTGCTTAAGACTCTGCCTTGGCTAACCACTCACTACCCTGGCACTTGCTGCACTATTTTCTTTTAGTCCCCAAGATTCTTAACACCCTGTGGAGCCTCTGTCCCAGGGACCACTTAACCCAAGCATAGAACCAGACCTTTCTAGACAGTGGTGTTTGGGGCTGGAGGGAGCTCTTCTAGGCTCTTACATTTCCCGGCAGCATTCCAGGCTGCTCCCACAGTGCCTCGCCACAGTGGATGATACTTTCTGGCCCAGCACAGGAGATGGTGCTCAGAATTTCAAATGAGCATTGAAGAAATACATTCCATAGCCAGTTTTGCTACTTTTTAGTCATGGAGTTTTATATATTTTGAAATTTCAAATGACATTAAGGAGTTTTTTTTTCCAACTTACCAAAATTTCCATGGATAGAAGCTGGTATTTTTGTTTTGAGACAAGTACTTTGCAAACGGCTAAGAGCAATTTAGTAGATTGTTTGTAATGCTTAAGAGCAATCTTAGACCTTTTCATAAGTGTTTGCTGAGTATTGCCCTACAGTGTTGCAGAAGCATTACCATTCTACAATATCCCCAACAGAGACTATCAGAAGCCTACAAGGAATCTTCTTTTCTTATAGAAGACTAGGAATCAGCAGTAAGTTTGAGTATCAAACTGGTGCAGTTTTCTGCAGACTGGCTAGTATCTTTACCATGTCGCTACTGCTCAAGGATGTATCCTTAGGGTCATTCAGAGTTAGGTGCAGTAGCCTGCCTGAAAAGGTGGCAGTAAGAAGGAACTGCACCTGAAGAGGCCCCAAAACAAGATCTCCCAGAGTCAAACCAACAGGTACCTATGGTCTCTGGCTGTTTTCACCTTCGGAATTACAGGGGCCACCTCATTACTTAAGCCCTTAATTAATTTTGAAGTCAACTTTTTAATGCACATTTGGTGAATCTGTGTTCTGAGAATAAAATGTAAGGGGATATGTGAGACTGGAGTGTCTGCTGTTTGTTATCTGGAACTGTACTCTAGCAAAGGCCCACTGTCTTCTCGCCTGCAGTTTCCCATCAGGAGGGAGCCAGACTTTAACTTGCCCACCTTCATAGGCTCTGAGTTTTATACTGAGAGTCAGATAGATTAGTGCCTCAGGGAGTCATTGAGAACACTATCTGAGTTGCTGCTAAGGATTGGAGGTGGCATGGTTTAAAAGGAGAAATAAAAATCATCATTCTGTATATAACCAGTGTCTGTGGAAACCAGAAGAGCATGGCAGATCCCCTGCAACTGGAGTTACAAATGGCTGTGAACATCTTTGTGGGTGCTGGGAACAGAACCCAGAGTACCGTGTAACAGCCGAGCTATCTCTCCAGGCCCAACTCTGACCTGCTTAACGCAATAGACACTGTTCTTACTGTTTTGCTGTTGTTTGCTTGCTCTTTGTTTTCTGAGGGAAATAGTTTGATTTAGTAGTTTTTCCCCTTTTTTGTTAATATATAGCCCAAACTGGCTTGGAATTCACCGTGTAGCCCAGGATGGTTTGGGACCTCCTTTCTTACTCTCCTGAGTGTTGTGTGTAGGTAGGCACCACTGAGCCTGGCCATGAACATCTGTTTTATTCCGTTGTCAAGATATCTGCCTAGACAAAGCTCTCCAGTGTTTGACTAAGGAAAGATGACCCTAAAGAGTGACCTGGCTCAGGGAAGGTACTCACTCACCTAAGACCTGTGTCACCTCTTACCTTTCTTCCCTGGGAAAACACAAGTGCAGCTGAATGCAAAGAGGTGCAGCCCTGAGCTCCTGTGTGTGGTTTCTTTTGAGTACGTGGTCTCTACCTCCTGCTTTTGGGGGTTATTTTTCTACTGTATTTTTAGTTTTGTCTTTTTATCTTATATGTGAGTGCAGGCAGATGCCATGTTTGTCGTAAAGGCCTTCATGCTGAGCTGAGAGGTAGGTAAGTAAGAGTTCCCTTTCTCCAAGAGAGATGAGGTCACGTGGCTGGCAGCAGTGGAGCTGAAGGGGGAGAATGGGAAGAAAGTGACGGGTCAGAGATTTGATGTCCATCCTGTGAGCATCCACTAGGCTGACAGACCGGTTCGGGGACACATCCAGAGTCACTGCTGTGTTGGTGTCACAGCAGTGCATGAGTCCTGAAATTTTAAATGAATGCTGAAGGAAGACAGGAGACTCTTGTGTCTCAGATAAAAAGCTATGTGTCACTGGTATCATTCCTTTATAGTCCCACTTTGTGTGCTGGAGAAGAAATTCAAATTTATATTTACTAACGGACAGTTAAATAATTTATAGTTATTTAGTCTAAATAAGAAGAAATAGAAATCACCTGTCTTCTCAGGATCCACACCAAGATTTGAAAGTATACATTATTCTAACTGATGTGTTCTCAGAGCTTTTAATTTGTAACATATTTTAAAACTTTAGAAGACAGTCAAAATATTTGATTCATTAAATTCTTGCATTTTTTTAAAAGACAGGAAGCAGATTGAGATATGGTAGCCAAAAGAAAAGCCACCGTAGCTCATGAAGCATGTAAACATAGTGGAGGTGGTCTGCTTGAACTGCAGACGATGGAGATGGGACCGTTTGACCAGACAGACTTGTTAGCTCCTTTGCTCGTACACAGCCTCGGGCCAGCATTCATCCTTCACATCCCCAGCTTCCTGACGTGTCAAGCAGAGGTGATCATTTCCTCAGAGAGCTGCTAGAGCATTAAGTGTTTAACACCTAACAGCTGCCTGGAACACTGCAGACACTGGCAGGAGACCACAGCGTCCTGAGTCACCATGCGCATGAAGGGGGTGGTGGACAGATTACATTCCGCACAGGCCTAGGCTTGCACTCCATACATGTCTCGTTTCTTCCCTGTGTAAGGCAGTGACAAGAATGCTGTTTAGGAGAATGTAATGCCAGAACAGTAAGGACTGTCCTGCTTCCACGGTTCCAAATTAACAGGCTTTTCTGTTCCTTTTCCCTTGCATTTTGTATTCTCACATTTCTGAGTATTTATCCTCACTTAGCTGAAATGTCCTTAAATTGCAGCCACATGCTCTCCTCTATCTTTAGTGAGGTCTGTTGCCAGCTCCAGTGGTCTGGTTACAAGGCCTGCACAGTGTAAGAAAGAGTGGCCCCTCTACTGGGTTCATGTGACAGGCTTGCATTGTGAAAGGAAGGCCATTAGCCTTTTGCTCTGTGTGTGCCATGGAGGGTACTAACACACAGTCTGCTGAGTGGCAGGAGTTTTATTCTTCCCATCCTTACTGTCCATCTCTGTGGTCTTGCCAGCACCTCACAGCAGTGGAGGCATTCTCCCTACCCCTGTGCCAGGCCATCTTTTCTGCTCAGCCCATCTTCTGTGAGTGACACATGCTCATCTCCTCAGAAGTTATTTAGGTGCTTATTGTAAGTTTTTCCAGGGCGGTTTGGCCATTGGCCCTCCCCCGTTCCTGCACACTCAGGTCTGCCGTGGCGCTGTTAGCCAGCATTGCTTCCCTCTCTGACGGTTACCAACTTCCTAAGGGAGTACCACCTTCTGCTTCCTGATACCTCTGTGCCTGCTGGGCTGAGCATGTTACATGCCCACAGTCACAGTGTCAAGGCTGTTGGCTAAAGGAATACAGTGTTCATCCCAGCATGAGCTCAGGAAGAGATAGGTACACTCCTCTTCCTAGCATTTTGGGTTCTCATGTAGACATACCCAGGTTCCTCTTAGAATTTGCAGACAGGAGGAAGTTGTCAAGGGCAGGAGAGTCGAAAGTGAGGACCACTACTCAGACTTCAGTGCCTCTTTGTATATGTCGAAAGCACGGATGGAAACTAGCACTGTACACCAACAGAGTCAGGGTGGCTGTCATGGAGTGAAGACTTAAAACTAGACTTCACATGACTTAGGTTCACATTGTGCCTTCATTGCTGTTCGTGAGTCTAGAATGTTGAAGAATGCTTTATATTCACATTCAGAAATCCGACATCTAATTTATTCCTTAGATTTTTGTCAAAAATTAATAAAATACGGACTTTCATTTTATTATGTATAGATGTGTTGACGGGCATACCTTAACTTAAGTATTCCACATTGGGCAGTATAAGCAGCAGGGATGTGGGAGGGGGAAGCCTGACATGGAGGAGTCACCTTTCTCCTGAAGCCTTTCTCCTTTCTTACCATCAGCCGCCTTCTCTAGAGATCCTCACCTTGTCATTCCTCTGCGTATCTGTATCCTAATCCCCTCTTACAACAAGACCAGTGTGGGCTAGAGAGCTGGCTCAGCCATGGAAGGCTGTGGCTCACAACCAACATCTCCAGAGCAGCAGGCATGTTGGATCAGGACCTACCTATCCCAGTGACCTTTTTCACTCAAATCACTGCTTTAAAGATCCATGTCCTGAGCGTTAGAACCTTCTCCTGAGTCCTGTGAGAAACTGCTTTGCTTATAGCAGTGTGAATTTAGGTAATCCCTGCAGGTGGGCCAGTGCACTGCCTAAGGCTATTAGAGTAGTCTGGTAACATCGGACCATATCGCTGGGCATACAAGAGGTCTACCTAAGTAGCAGTTTGGTAAACAAGGTCTAGTTACTTTGAGCTATGAAAAGATCTCCTCTTAGGAGCTATACTACTAAATTTATTGGTGAAAATGGAAAGTATAATCAATAAGAAATGAGAGAGATCAAAGGAAACAGTAGTTAGTTCTGAAACTAATCAGAATAAGGCCTTCCAAGAATAGTAGCTACCTATTTTTATAAAATTATGTTAAACTTAATCAGTCTACAAAAACTTTTTAAACTAAAACTGTATATTCCAGTCTTCTGATGAACAGGAAATGGAAGGATGGAGTTAAAGGTAAGAATCTTGTCTGACAGATTTTTACGGAGCCTCTGTTTTAAGAAGTACAGGAAAGTCAGATCAGTTGAGACTGAACAACCATCTTTTGAGTAGCTGACTTCTGGGGATTGTAAACAGAAAACTCTGGGAAGAGTAGTAAGAGACTAATGTCCTAGGAGGGAATTTCTCATAGAGTTTAGAAGTCCTGGGTGTTTGAAGTTGTGTCTACAACTACTTAAAGAATCTCTCTTTCTCTCTCTCGTTCTCTCCCAATGTAGCTCATGTTTTTCGGAATATTCTTGTGCCTCGATGCCTTTCTGTATGTGTTCACCCTGCTTCCTTTAAGAGTCTTTCTGGCGCTATTCAGGCTCCTCACTCTGCCTTGCTATGGCTTAAGGTAAGTTTAGATCTTTGGCTATTTTTGGTGTCTAAACAGTTTCATTACTTTTGTAACTTGTAGAGTTGTTAGAATAAAGATGATACATATAATTTCTTTATACTTTGGTTTTTAATGGTTACCTGTTCAATTTATATTACATAATATGTGTTTACATATGCATTTTTCCAGAGAGGTTTTGAATTAAAACTCTGCCTTAGGCTGTGAACTGAGGCTGTGGTGGAAGCCATGCGGCTGAGTAGAAGAGGAACAAGGCTAGAAGTAGAAGCTGAACTTAACCCACTTGTACCAGGATTGTGAGGCCTCCTGGGCTTCATCTCTGAGAAGTCCAGGTTCTAATCTCCTGAGGAGCCCGTACTGCAGGCTTCCTTCTCCAGTTCACTTGTGTGGCCTATGAAGCCATAGTCACAAACTTCTGGTTGGTGGCAGTAGATAACTTTGTGGTGGCATCATTCTGATAGAAAATATCAGCCAGCCCAAACCAACCTGGAGAGCTAGTGTATTGTAGTGGGTGTCTGCCTCCACTAAACTTGTTTCCGCTCAGCAAAGGAAGATACTGAGAGCTCAGCACCTGTCCCCGAGACCCTAGAGATATAAAAAGCATGTCAGTGGAGTGCATGACCACAGCAGAGTGCCACTCACAGCATCCCACAGTGCCAGCAGAGTGCCTGCTACAGCACCGAGTAATAAATCCCAGCTTCTTGCACTTCTGTTCTACCGAACAAGAAAGACGGAATGTGGCACTTAGCGTGCATCTGTCCTTTGGGTGAGCAGGAATTTTGATGTTAGGGTTTTCCTTCTTGACAGTCATGTCAACATGCCTCTGCTCTGTGGGCACCCTTGAGAAATTACTGCTTTACATAGCTTTAGCATAGTCATTTAAGTTACAATTCTAAAGCATGTGGCTTTTGTAAATATTTTCAAAACATTCCTTTTCCATTTGAAAATTTAAAATGCTGAAATGGGCAATATGTGAAACCCTATCTAAATGTAGTGAATGTTCAATGGAACATAACACTTGAAATTATAGTTTCATCAATGAAGTTGAACTAAAAAGTTACCAGTCCATATTGAAAACTGTAAGTTCTGTTTAAAAGACTAAAGTCACAAAGATGTTTCTTTTGAAGTAGGAAATGAGCCATCTACCCTTAATAATAATAAACACAGCCCTTTCAAATGAGCATTAATTAATCCATTTTGATAAGAAATGCTTCTAATATAAATATAAATAATAAGTAATATAATGATTAGGTTGTGAAAGGAGTAAAAGTTACAGTTCGTGAGATTGCAGAGAATACGCAGTTCTAAGAGTCCAGCCTACCCCGGTGTTATGAAGGTTGTGCTTTGTGTCTGTATCTTTCTCCTCTTCCAGAGTGATAGGAATTTTGGCAAGTTTAGTTAATCATAAGTTACCCTGGGGGGAGATCTTTTAAAGTATGTAAGTACCAACTTTAGGATCTGCCAAGAGTTTTACTGAGGAGGGTTTTTATGAATGCTAGTTCTCATTAGTCAGGGTTCTCAAAGATCTTCGGCACTTTACTACTAAAGCTGATTTCTGTACTGAGGCTTCAGTGAGATGACATTTTAGTTACCTTTTCAGAATATGGGGTGAGGGATCTATGAAAATCTTTGCATATGGCTACATAAAGAGTTGAATACAGGGAAATTAGATTAATCCAATGCAACAGCAAGATGTAAAGTAAGGAAGCACTTGCGGGAATACATGTACTTCGTGAGCTAGGTGACTTTTATATTACTCCTAGATCAGCTGTGTTAAGCAGGCTCGTACTACCCGTGGTATGTTCTGACCAGCTGTTGGAGCCCTGGCTAAAGCATTGAAAGGGTTTCTAACCTGGAAACTCTTCCTTCTGGACTAGATCCTTCCTTTCTGTGTGGTTAGCACATTGGTGACATACACTTCCTGCTAATGGCATATCCGTGTTCTCAAGAGGCTGTTGAGATGGAACTCATCTTATTAGACAACACATCTTGTTCTTTAGACATCTAATACTGCTTTATGCTCAAAGTCATTTCTGTTTCTCTGTCACTTGGGGAAGCAGGTCACTATATATAAGCAGCATGTAGCATACCCTTCCCATTCTGAGTACTATGTATTGCAGAAAATAGGGATTCTTAAACCATCCGGTTTACTTCACATAATGATTGTTGCTTCCTAGAGCTAACATTTCTATAGTAGTTTAAATTTTTAGCACAAAAAGATGATTGCTTTAAGATTTTAATCTGAAGCATTTTCAATCTAAATTAACTTCAGTGGCATTTTAAAAATGCTTTCTATTTTCATGGTTTTTATAGCTAAAGGGACTGTAGGGGGCAGCCTGTTATAAACGTCTAATACTCTACCTGCACTGCTAGTTAACTGAGGTTATATTTTATGCTGTCGTTCATATTTATATGATAAATGAAACATGAGGATGCTGTTAAAATCATGCAGCCAAATTTCAATCATCATGAATCCTCTGTATGAGAGAAGCAATTTTACAGAAAGTATGAAGTGCTTTTAATGTCTTTATACCTTCAGTGTTCAGTGTCTTTATACCTCTTTTTCTGAGTTAAGCACTGTGTTACTATGAGCCACAGTTATTTTCTTGGAACCATGAAAACAATGTTTCTTTAAGCATGGAACTGAAAATATAGTACACTGTGAAAAATGACTGAACAAAAAATACTGTTAATATTATGCCCAAGGCCATTCAGGTGTTTCTAGAATACCCAAATGCTTTTTATCTTTATAGAATTATTTAGAAATAGCCAAATCCTGCTATCTTACAACTTCTCTTTTGTTCTCTACTAATTTTAAAGATTATTTGATTTGTTGCTGCCTATAGCTGCTTCATGTTCCATCTTTTCTCAAAAAAGCAAGCAAAGGTGCTCTTTCCTTCAGTCTGACTGAAAACCTGCAAAGAAGTTAATTGTCTACTTTTCCGAGATGTCACCTTTCTCATCTCTTCTGTTTCCGTCTTTTGTCAATATTTATATTTCTAGTCTCTTTATTTTTTCTGAAAAGAGGACGGTGTGTCTGTTAGTTAAACGCTGACATGGGAGCAGTATTGCCCAGCAGCAGGGTCAGAGCAGCAGCAGCAGGACGGTGCTGTTGCCCTTGCGCGAGTGTCTCTTCCTCTGCCTGCCCCTCTCTCTGCTGCAGCATCTCAGGGAAGCTTCTTAAAATACACCAAATTTCCTGCTTTGAAGCTACTCCTAGATTTTCTGCTATCTTGATGTCTTTGGCTTTGGTTTGGTTGAGGTCGTGTTGCCACTGATAACAACTGGGTGAGCAGACATCACCTTTAACAAAGGATGATCATGTCGCCTGTTCAGTAACTCAGTCCTCATCTTGACTGCCCAGTCCCCAGACCATTTGCCAATCTTCAAGCAGTTAAAGTTGTGCTCCTTGGGAGCTGTTGGCGGGCGCTACTGTGAACTGATGGTGGTGTGCACTGCTTGCAAAGGATGCGCTGCTGCCGTAGAAAATGGACGCCACTCTCGGTGATGTCAGAAGGGCTTGGTTGACTCTCTTTCTGATGAATTAACAGTCCTCACCCCTGCTGCCCAGTGCTCAGTGAAGAAGGAAGGCAAGAAGGAGGCATCTACAGTCCTGGAAAGCTGGTTCCTGTCTTGCCTGGATAGGGTAGCAAGCTTCTAGATTATAGAGAAAATTGGGGTGTTGTTTTTATTGAAGACAGAAACAGAATTAGGCTGTGATTTGTTATGAGTTATTTGTGCTTGATAGATATCAGAAACCTTTCTAGGTTCATCTGTGAAATACATTAAAATACCAAGTATCAGTGTGAAGACTGTCTCTTCCTAGAATTTTCCATTATTTTGTGCTTTAGAATTCTGTCACACTTAAGTTATACATGGAATGAGATTACAGAGGAAAATTGCAAAATTTAGAACCCAGAACTGACAGCTATCAGTAAAGAAAACACTTTGAACATTATATGGTGCTAAGTAAGTTGACTCAATTTAGGAATGATGGAGTATTTTCCTTTTGCTATTAGAGTAAATTAAATTCAGGCAAGCAAATTTTCTGATCTCTTGTCTTAGTTTTAGACATAACTCTCATTGAAGACTTCATTGACGTCTTTTGTCTTTAGGTGAGGAATATCTTTTCTTTTCACCCCCCAAAAAAACTATGAATTTCAAATTCTCAAGTTTCTTAACCTGTTGGCTTTCTTCCATGTGCCTTACCTCTTTAAATTTAATTGTGCTCAAATTAACTTTATCTGTGTTGTATAAATAGGCTTTTCTCTTTGCACACGAAGTTAAGCATTTGATTCTGGCCTGAGTCACTAATGCCACCACAAGACCATGAGTGTAGGAGAGCTCTGTCTGTCAGGGAACCGAGCATGTCCATTCTTTCCTCTGACCACGGCTGACGGGTGCCGCAGCAGTGGAGAGAGTGCACTGTTATGGAGAAGCTGTCATAGCGTCATCAGGTTTTGTCGTCCCCCGTTCCCCACCATGACGCTGGAAGTAGCGTAGCAACATTCCAACCTTCTTTCTTTCTTTCTCTCTTGTAAATCAGACCGAAGGGAGGAGCACTTTCACTTCCTTTATAGGATGGAGTGTGGTGGCACAGGGACTCCTTGTGGTGAGTAAACCCTGATTTTTCCTTTTATACTCTTGGCCAGATTGACCTCAGTACCAAAGCAAAAGCACCAGCATAGGCCACAACCATTTGAGAATGGGAAACACCAAAAAAAATAAATAAACAAAATAAAAAATGTGGCTCTCAGCCTTCAGTAGCATCCTCACTTGGGTCTTAAGCCTTCTCCATGTTTATTCCAGTGTTTGACTACACTGTCTCCCTAAAGACTTGTGGGTCTCTGGTAGCAAACACCTCAGTCCTCATCTTAGGACTAAGCCCAGCTTGTTCCTAGAACCACTGTTTATTTTGTGTTATTCCAAATACAAATAGCACTTGATAAATCAGTCACTTCATTCTAATTAATTAATTTAATGTACAAGAAAATATATTAGCTGTCCCATGCAAAGTGATTATTTTTACTGTGTGCCAAATGTAAGGAATGTCGAGTTTCCCAGTTGAGGAAAGCATCTTGATCTTAGTTCTTTATTCCAGTTCACTTTAAGACCATAAAGGGGCTTCTCTTAAAACTAAAGTTGTCATAGTGTGTGTCCTCCAGCCTCAGTTACACACACTTTCCAGAGAAATCAGTCATGCGCACCCCGGCCTCCGTCTGCGCCGTGAAGTGAACTGGCAGGAGGGCTTTGCTTGTCCTTGTCCCCTCTTCCTTCTTGGTCTTGCCAGTCCCAGTTCTCTTCAACAGTCGTGTCAAGGGGTGGGGACGACTCACAGTGAGCAGCTTTTTCGGCCACACAGCTCTACTTCCATGAATCTATGAGCACTATAAACAGCTCGGAGATGTATGAGAGCAAAATATGTAACATGAATTGTCATTTTTATAACTGTGAATGTGTAGTGGGAGTATATGAAGGGGCTAAAAGAAAAATTTAGAGATGCAGAGAGCCTACTCTCAGTTTAGGTGTTTTTAACTTGATATCTTTTAAATTGTGTTAAATATCTTACTTTTATTGGAAGTTCTCTTGAGTATCTTATTTAATCTTGTCTTGCCATGGCATGTAATAAAACCATTAGTCTAAACTAAATTAGATTAATGTGGGGTCTTTTTTGATTGGTTGGTTGGTTGGTTGGATGGTTTGGCTTTTTAGTTTTCCCAACATTCTCTTGAGATCTCCAGCATTTGCTAAGGAACGGCCTATAAATGCTCTTTAACAGCCATCCTAACTAGGACTTCTATCTAGGTGCCCATTCAGGGTTGGTTAGCAGCGTTGTAGATAAGCTCCTTATGGGGCTTGTAATGATTACCGATGGTCATCTAAAAATATCCTCCAGAATAGGAGCAAATGCTGTGATGGTCTATGTTGCTTTAATCCGCCAGACTCCTTTGTGCGATGGATCTGGAGAAGCTGTGGTGCACACAGGCATCAGTGAGACGCCACTCGAAGGGTGTGCTGTTTTGCTTCTGATGCTTTCCTTCTTATTAGTGGGCATTTGTGTAAGGAAAGTTCTTGCTGATAGAGGCTGTGAAACGAGGTTATGCTGCGTTGGAACGGTAGCCCTTCACTCTGGAAGCCCGTACTTGCTGTAGCAGGCAGTTAAGATGTGACGGCAGGGACAGCTGAGGAGCCAGTGCAAGTACACTTTGTCCTGGTTTTCACTGTGTATTTTAGAAATTAATAAAGTAAAGAGGTGTTTTTGTTTCTTAATACATAATGAGTATGAGTCGCTGGCTGCTGAGTTTGGGAGTTTTGTGTAAAGAGCCTGCATTGGTGTCTCTCGCTGTGTTCCTGGCCATCAGTTGGAGCAACATCTGTCAGTAGCCCAGGGATGCAGGACCATCTGTCTAGTATGTCTCCTCTAGATATCTGAATTAGACGTGTGTTTGCTCTTGACAGAAGAACCACTGCTCCCAGCCAGCCTTCCGTGGAGTAGGTGGTGAAATTCCCCTGGTCATCAGTTAGCCGAGGAAGTGTGCTCTCAGCTGGATGTGAGGGAAGATAAGTCAGGCTGAAAGTAATGATGGAGGTGGTGCGCTGGGTGCTGTCAGCCCAGAGCTCAAACTTAAGCTGCAGAGAACAGGCGATCCGCATTCCACAACCGACAGAGCCAGGCCCGTCTCCATGGAGGCTCACTAGATTGGCTTTCCATCTACTACAGCCCTTCCTGAATGAGCCTCTCATACTTGCAGTATCCCGGATTGAGTCCAAATTAATCAAACTAACTGGAAACCCGTGGAAAGCAAGAATACATTTACTCAGAGCTGGTACCACAGCCTAGTTATAGGAACATTAAAAGACTTACACGTTGTGTTGAAAAAGGCCCTGCTCATGTGGACAGGCTGAGAAGGAGCCGAGCAGGAGCAGGACAGCCAAGAGACTCTGAGGCCAGCGGCACAGTAGCCAGTGAGCTCAGCCCACACGCAGCTCGCAGTAGCCACTGTTGACAAAGATAAAGAGGCCACAGCTCCTAAACAAAGCTCCTAGTCCTAACGGTTGAATGTGCAACAGGTAAAAACCTGCCAAAACAAAAGCCTGAACATTGATCCCGAGGAAATAGCCTGCAGTAGACTCAAACATAATCATCCTTGTCATGAAAGTGTTATGTCCAGTAAAAGGGAATCTTAAATTTCTTCAAGTCTGAAAAATTCAAGTCATGTTACAAAGAACATACATATTTCTACAGTAAAGGTGTCCGACAAACCACCAACCCACCCCCCCAAAAGAGAGAGAGAGAAGATATGAAGAGAGGAGTTATTGGACATGTAAATAAATCTTGGATTCATAAGAGACTCACTCAGAGTCAGGCCTGGTAGCACAGACTGTGACCCACACTGTCGCAAGCTCAGGGCCTTCTCGGAGCACCAATGGGACTTTTTTTATTATTATTATTTTAAATGGAGATATGGCTCGGTGGCAGAGTGCTTGGCTAGCATTAGCAAGGCCCTAGGTGGTATCTTCACCCAGTACCAGCTCTACTCCGGAGGTAAATTAACATAAAATTATGCTGGGTTCTGTTTTTTCACCAATGCAACTGGCAAAGATTCAGAAGTTGGTCTTGTGTTATTTTGGTGCTTTTGGCCACAAGCTTCTCAATATGCTGCTAGCAAAGTGTAGTTGACACAAACCTTTCAGAGGCTCATGTTGGCCATCTTTACTAAAATGTCAACTGTACATCTTGAATTGTAGAATTTTACAATACAGATACATTTTTTTTACTTATGAGACGTACATTGTGCTAGCTTATAGTTGGAAAAGACTAGAAATTTGACAATAATGGATTGGAAAATTATGGTATGTACTCATGGGGGAAACGACATAACCATAAAGATGTGAGGAAAGATCTGGAGCTAGGTGTGCCTGTGATCCCAGCAGTGGCCTGACTGTGTGGCCAGTAGGGCTGTTGGGAAATATAGTGGACAAGGTGCAGAGTGGAGTGCTCAGACACCCACAGGTGGGCAGGCGGACCCAGTGGCCATGAGTATAGTGAGGTCTGCTTCCCCCACCACACACACACACACACACACACACACACACACACACAGTTGTCACCTGCACACTCTTCAGTTCTGACCCACCTTTTATCTAGCATCTTTAGATTCTGTACGAAGCAGAAAAGGTCCAGTTATACCGCCATTCTAGTGACCATCCTTGTTAACATTTATAAAACATTAGCCTGACATTTACCATGACCTTGATATGCTATTGTGTGTCCAGTAAAGATGTCTTGTTTTTCGAACACCTAGAGTAAAACTCCTGTCTCTATTACTTGTATGTTTCAGGGACAGACGCTTGCTTCAGCCCGCACAGGTGTGTGACATTTTGAAGGGTGTCCTTTTGGTCATCTGCTATTTCATGATGCACTATGTTGACTACTCCATGATGTACCACCTGATAAGAGGCCAGTCTGTCATCAAGCTCTATATCATCTACAACATGCTGGAGGTAAGGCCATGTGCTCACCCTGCTGCCTGCAGGAGGCCAGCACTCAGGACCCGGGTCCTGCAGAGGGAAAGCCATTGACGAGTTCGTCATTCACCAGAGGATCTTGGCACAGAACAGACTCAGATTCAGCAAGGAGGTGCCATCTGAGCCACTGGTGCTGAGTCATACTTGAAGGGAGAGTTCCTCAAAAGCAGGTGTGTCCCCCAGTTAAAGCAGACATTAGCATAGAGTTATGAAGTAGCAATGAAATCATTTTAGATTCGGGGGTCACCACAGTATGAGGAACTGTATTCAGGGTCACAGCATTAGGAAGGCTAGGAACACTAAGTTAAAGGAAAGATTCCCACTGCTTGCAAGTTCTGAGAACACATGCTGTCAGATTGCAAATTTATTGGAAAACCATGTATGCACTGGTTTTTGTTGTTGTTGCTGTTTTGTTTTTGCAAGAATTGTGAAGATTCTGTATAACATAAATATGTGTGCTGAACTTTTTACATCAAATTTCCCAACATTTTCTGTTTTGGTGTTTGTTGTGTTTTGCTTTTACAAATGGCTGATTCAGCAAAGCCCATTCTGGTTCCATGAACGTACTGAGTCCTCAGCATGTAGCAGAGCTCATGCAGAGAAGTGTGAACAGCCTTTGCTCTTCCTCAGCTTCCCTCCAGGACCACAAGTCTCGGGTCTGGCTGCTAGTAAAAGACTGAAATGAGCAGTTGAGAAGCACACTCCTACTGTTTCTCTCTGCAGGTAGCGGACCGGCTATTCTCCTCATTTGGACAAGATATCTTAGATGCTCTTTACTGGACAGCCACAGAGCCAAAAGAAAGGAAAAGAGCACACATCGGAGTAATTCCTCACTTCTTCATGGCTGTTCTCTATGTCTGTATCCTTTTAGACTTAGAGGACATTCCACTAGCCCTGCTGCTTTGTTTGCTCACCCCTGCACATAATGGGGTGTGCGTGTGAAGGTGACTTCCTATTCCATGTCCTCAGGTAACCAAACAACACCAACTCCAGACTTGCTTCTGGGTTCACTTTTAAAACTTTGAATTATCATAATACAGATATACATCTCTTAGTCACTTTCATCACTTGCCATAATTTCTTCCATTTTTAATTAGCACTTTTCTTAGGGCCTACTTCGGTTTTGTTGTTGTTTGTGGTGGTGGTTTTTGTTTTCTTGTTTGTTTGGTTTTTGAGGCAGGGTTTCTCTGTGTGGTCCCGGCTGCCTTGGAACTTACTTTGTAGACCAGGCTGGCCTCGAACTCAGAGATCCACCTGCCTCTGCCTCCCAAGTGCTGAGACCACAGCCTGGTGAGGACTAACTGTACCAACTACCAGAGGTACGGTTCTAAATAATGGGTGTCCAGATCTCCTCTCTGCTTCCTTCCCTCGTGTAGAGTACATATATCATTTCAAGTTTATATCAACTAGATAATAAGAAAATTGTAACAATAAGAAAATATTTGTCAGGAAGATTTGTTAGAAAATATGATCATCTCCCCCTTTTCTTACTTTGAAGATTGTATGCTACTGTGCTAATAATTGTGAGACAAGTGTTTTCTTTGACTTGCTCCTAGTTCTACATGCAATTCTTATCATGGTTCAAGCGACGACTCTCAATGTAGCTTTTAACTCTCACAACAAGTCACTGCTGACTATCATGATGTCTAATAATGTAAGTACGAGGTCACACTCACACTGGGAGTTTAGGAGGGTGCTCACGGTAATGCTGTGCATGGGAGGAATTCCTGGATACCTGTTAGCCTAAAAAGCCTTTTGTGGAGAGAATTTATTTTTACAATTGTTGAGGTGTTAAAGTGATAAAGATGGGGCTGGAGAGATGGCTGAGCAGTTACGAGCACTGGCTGCTCTTCCAGAGGTTCTGACTTCAGTTCCCAGCAACCACATGGTGGCTCACAACCATCTGTAATGGCCTGAGTCCCTCTTCTGGTGTGCATGAAGACAGAGCATATATATATATTTAATGTGTGTGTACACTGTATGTATGTATGTTTATATTTTAATAATTAAATATTTTTAAAGTGACAAAGTTGGTATTTCTGTTGCCATTTCAGTTTGTTGAAATTAAAGGAAGTGTATTCAAGAAGTTTGAAAAGAACAATCTCTTTCAGATGTCAAATAGTGGTAAGTTGTTAAATTCTGATTGTGGCTCTAGTTAACATTCATTGAAAGTGACTCATTACCATAAACAAATGTTGGATAATAACATCTTAATTAAAAGTAATTGTATTTCAAAACATTTTTTAAAGGTTTAAAAATCATGTTTTCTAAAACAGATTAGTAGTTATTGAGGTATTTTTTACCTAATAGTGGTTACTGATAGGCGTTTTCTCTCCCTCAGTCACACAGATGTAGGGCAGATTACACCAGATTAAAAGCAAATGAAGTTGTATTCACCTTTCTCACAGGTAGAGGTCAGTGAAGTCACACATCCAGGCTAAAGCAAGGGGGATTCACAGAGTTTAGGCGGGAGCGATGACAAACCAGCGAGGAGCTGGGGTAGTGCCTATACATGGTCAAAAGCTGAGCCCCTGGGCGGGCACTCTTGGGTGGGTTGTCGGAAACTGGAGACAAGGAATGATGACCTGTTAGCTGGACTTTTCTCTGTGCGGGTGGAGTTGAGGGAAGGAGGGCAGACAGGGCTCCCAGCTTGTGCAGGGGATGGACAAATCTGGAATCAAGGTTAAATGAAAGGCCTTTGATCCCCATCCTACTCCAAGAATGTTCATTCAAAGTAATTTATTGCCATAAGTGTAAATGTCACATCTTAATTTTTTTAAAAAAAATATTTTATAAGCTTTGTTTAGGGGAACATTTTTAGAGACTACACAAAATTACTAACCATAAGGACATTATATAAATTGATTTTCAAAACGAAAAAAAAAATCTATGCTGATTCAAAATTAAATGAAAAGGCAGGGTCTGGAAATGGGGCTCAGACTGCATGGGAAATGCTGTCCCAAAAACTAAACAAAAAAGCAAAAAAGCCAAAACCACCACCACCACCATTAGAGGTTAAAAGCAATGGCTTCTTCATTTCTTCATGTTGTGTCTGCAACTCCAGTTCCAGGAGATCTACTGCCCCTTGTGGTCTCCATGGGTACTGCAGGGACACAGAGCGCAGATGGACTCATACACATAAAATTCAAATGAAGGGAAAATATTTTTTTTTAATGAAAAAGCAAATCACATATACATTAAGAGAAAAAAGTTAAGGGTATATGTATATCTGAGAAAGGCCATTACTATTCCCGAATACATATTGCAAATTTTGCCAATTAATTATGAAAGTGATTTGACTTAGAGTAGCAGAAGGATTGGATTTTGAAAATGAAAATGTATGAATGACCAATAAGTTGACATGCGTCATTAGGGAAACACAAAGGCAAGTCGGTGGGACATCACTGCATTTCCTCCCAGAATGCTCTTGTAGGTAGGCAGTGCTAAGAAGGAAGTTAGGGACTAAATGCTTCTCCATGAGTGTGGGTGTGAACATTGCAGCCACTCTGGAAAGCTTTGGGACAACTTTCTCTGTGGCTCCATTACACACCAAAGCCCACTTGGCTGACTTGAAATGATGTGCTCCTTTCCTTCTGATGATGCTTGGGGTAAGAACCAAGTTTGTTAGATACAGCCACTCTTGGGATTGGTATGAGTGCATTTCTTTGTTTAGTTTGTCCATGAGAGTTAGAAAGAATAGAGCGCGCATGCCGAGACAGATCTGTGAATAACTGTATAAAGTTCCAGTTAAACACTAGAAAAGCAATTATATGAATTAAGATCCATCTCTAACTAAGTACAGACTATTTCCTTCCCTCAGTCTGACTTTGTTAGGAGCTGTGCTTGGACAGACTTTAAATTACATCCCCTTTGAAATCATGTGAAAGAATATACACATGTGTTGTGGAGCTGGTCAACCTGTGCACTTGAAAATCCCACATACGCTTCTCCAGTTTTTTATGCATTTCAGAGGAAGTATTTCTATGTTCTGAACCTTGAGTCAGCTGTGATACATGCCTTACACATGGTATTGTGATACATGCCTTACACATGGTGTTGTGATACATGCCTTACACATGGTATTGTGATACATGCCTTACACATG
Source organism: Micromys minutus (assembly GCF_963924665.1). Taxonomy (NCBI): domain Eukaryota; kingdom Metazoa; phylum Chordata; class Mammalia; order Rodentia; family Muridae; genus Micromys; species Micromys minutus. The sequence goes on from NC_137969.1 coordinate 17,501,533, forward strand.
GTATTGTGATACATGCCTTACACATGGTGTTGTGATACATGCCTTACACATGGTGTTTTGATACATACTTTACTTGTGTTATTGTGATAGGCAGATAGACTGGAAGAGTTGGAGAATTTAAGGAAGGCACAGACAGTGAGGTAGCTCACCTAGAGGGGCTTTGCAATGAAAAGAAAGTATTTCTCTACTCAATACACTTATATTCATTCTCTCTCTTTTTTAGATATTAAGGAACGATTCACAAATTATGTGCTTTTGCTGATAGTGTGCTTAAGAAACATGGAGCAGTTTTCTTGGAATCCAGGTAACTCTCTGGAAACATGATATTCCTGTTAATTTACTCTTGAGGCAAATCAATGCAGGGCATTGGTAGCACGAGTCTTTAATCCCAGCACTTGGAAGGCAGAGGCAGGTGGGTCTCTGAGTTCAAGGCCAGCCTGGTCTATAGAGGGAGTTCTAAGGAACCAGCACTGCTATTCAGAAAAACCATGTCTCAGAAAAACTACAAAAAAAAAAGATTGTCCTTTCACTTGTAGTGAAGTCAGTACCCACTGTCTGTGATTGGAAGTTGCTCTTCCAGGGGATTGGATGTATCGAACTCTGCAGGCTGGGATGCTGTCATTTCTCATAAGACCCACAGCGTCTCTGCAGGTGTTGTGGTAAATAAACATACTCCACCAAGCACAGCAGCTCAGGGTCCTGTTGGAGCTGTCGCTGGCACAGTTACTATGGTTACCATTAGGCTAGAGTCCTGCTCTTCATCACACTCACGGCTTTAAATGGGGGTAGTTTTAGAGGTAGAGTGAAAACAGTAATGTGTGTTCCTTCTCTCCACTCCCGAATCTGGGCCGACAGGACGTTGTCAGATTCCGGTGTTAACCTGTTCAGTTAGCAGTTTCAAGCTGCTGTGCCCCATCCATGTGTGAGAAGAGCTGAGAAGGGTGCGGGCCCCGTGAGCTGCTGAGGTAGAAAGTGAGCACAGTGCAGCGTGAGGGGGCTCTGCTCATTCACAAGCTACCTTTCCTGATGTACAGTTTGTTCTCAATGCCTCAGGCAGTGTTTTATCCTTCTTGTGTTAATTTCAACATCAAGAATGCCCTTAGCATCTGAAGCCTCTGGTTAACTTAGTAGTTTGTGGCTTGTTTTCAGGAACATTTGAAGAATTAAAATCACATATAAAGTGATACGGAGTTTGGAAACATTTTTCCAGAAGTTTCCTTTTTACTAAACCTGTAAGGTCAAATCATAGATCTTATCAGTTGTAGTCAGAAAAGATCCAAGGCCACTTGACCTGTGGTGGTAAAGCTCCTGATGTCACACACCTGACTTTGTGTTATTCAAAACATTACTTTTAAACTAACAAGTGTGTGTGCGCCTGTGCGTGTGCGCCTGTGCGTGTGCTTGCTCACTTGTACTTTCAAGGGAAGGCTGAAGAACACCTTCTGACAGTTGCTTTACTCCTTTGACAGTGGCAGTTCTAGAGCATGAACTCAAGTGGTCAGGCTTGGCAGTGGTTGCCTTTTACCCACTGAGCCATTTCTCTGACTGAATGAATTGGTACATAGTCGACAAGATCAGCTAATAAGTTTCCACAAAAGACAGAGTGGGCTACACAAAAGACCCCAGGAGCCTAGATGAGAACAGTCCCACGGGAAAGGAATTGTTATGCCAAAGGAAGACCTGAGCCTGAGAACTGGATCTGTGGACTCCTATAATCGTACCTTGAGTCTCTCTTATCACCACTGTGCAGTGAGGGGAACACCATGCTTTCCCATTGGACCCCAGGGAACTAACAACAAAAACACTCTGTATGGAAAGTACATCGCTGCATACCAGTATCTCAGTTAAATCTTGGAGTTATGAAATATGGAAATTTTGATTCTTATTTTGTAGATAAGGAAACTGGAATTTAGATCTTAGGAAATTTGTGTAAGAACATTGCAGGAGATAACAGCACTTAGTTTTAACAGTTCCACGAGTCTCGTAGCTTCATCGAGTTGCCAGACTTAGAAAAGCTGCCCAGTATTGTCCATGAGGCAGCCCTGCCCTCCAGTTGTAAGTTACATCTGTGTGGCTGTGAAATAAATGAACCTCAAGTTCTTCTAAGTCATAGAGACGAAGGAGGGAAGAACATCAGCATACCCTAGGGATTTACTGTCAGACTGAGGTAGTCATGGCTTTTCTAAAGAACTACTTACTCATGTCACCTCTCGGGTGTCTGGACTTCTGCAGATGAAGTGGTACCAGGACAGTGCGAACTGCTGAGTAAATACCACCCTTTAACTTGGGAAAGCCTGACTCTGGCAGTGAAGGTTATGGCCCATTGAATGCTAGTTCCCCACCATGAATTAAAAGTTCGAGAGTGTGCCTTGTGGGAGGTCGCAGGCTGCTAGCAGCGTGGGATGCCGGCTCTGCCTATGTAAGGAAGTCTAATCGTCTGTTTCTTCCATGCTTACAGATCATCTCTGGGTGCTGTTTCCTGATGTCTGTATGGTGATTGCATCAGAAATTGCTGTGGATATTGTAAAGCATGCCTTTATCACCAAATTCAATGACATCACTGCAGATGTATGTATTTCTAGTAATTTCTGTTCAGTGTTTCATTGATAAAGATATAGCCTTTGGTTTATTGTATTTATGAAAAATGAGTTATTAAAATCATACTGAGTCTATTTTTAAAATAGAACCATCAAAAAACCTTGGCAAGTTTTCAACTTGGCAAACTTTCGAAGTTTAAAAGTTGGCTTCCCCCTCCCCCTTTTATTTTTGGTGTCTAGAGACAGGGTTTCTCTGCATAACCCTGGCTGTCCTGGAACTCACTTTGTAAACCAGGCTGGTCTCAAACTCATACATCTGCCTGCCTTTGCCCCTCAAGTGCTGGGGTTATATAAACAAATGCCTAAATTTCGGGAGCTGAGCTGTACATTTTATTTGTGAACTCACTTGAAGAAGCTATGAGGAATTTGCTTTATGTTGTAACTGTTTCCTATATATCTTTAGAACTAGGTCTGAGGCTGCACATCACTGTAGATATGGTGCAGGTGGGGTGTCCTGGCAGCCTCATCCTTAGTGCCAGAATAGAGAACTGGCCCAGCACCTCTCTTGGTTTTCTGGAGTTATATTTTTGACAACCATAAAATGGTACTTATTTATTGTTTGAGTGAAAGATTTAAAAATAAATGTGGTATCAGCTGGAAAATTCTGTTTCTGGTTTGCTGAATGCTCGAAGCATCTTTTCTGTCCTTTCAGTAAAGCAAGAATCAAAAATGAGTTCACTGTTTCTCTCTTGGCTTCTTTAATGCAGGATTGTTCTCTTTTCATAGGGTTATTTTCTCAGTACCTGAAATTAAAATTAAAGGATTGATTCAGGTAGTTCATGGGTTTTTTAGTGGAAATGCAGTTGTAAACACTTCCCAGTGGCTGCTACAAGGGTTCTAATGTAGTCCGGCCCCAGATTCTGTCTCTCACTCTCAGCATCCTTTCTGTGGAAGGTGTTATTGTTGTGGTTAAATACACAGTCATAATACTTAATTGTACAGTCAGAATTTCAGATTTTTTTTTCCATACAGCGCTGCTTAAAACAGCCACTTCTCCCTAAATTCTGCACTGTGGGAATGAGAGTCATTAGCTGTCACTTGTCTTTAAAGCAAATCCTTTATAAGCTCATGAATGTAGCAGCTCAGGGGAGCTTAGACTGTTTTCCTAAGCTGTGAGTGTCTGGTTGCTAATTAGCATCTGCCCCTGTGTAATTAGGAAGCATATTTTTCTACAGAGGCTTAGCCTTTCCACTGTGTGTATTTGTTCTAGTCTACATCCTTTTTTCTTATTTGCCTTCAGGTCTACAGTGAATATAGAGCCAGCCTCGCTTTTGACCTTGTTAGCAGCCGACAGAAAAATGTAAGCATTTCGTTAAAGGCGTTGTCTAAAATTAACTTACCAGTGGGTACGTTATCAGTGCTACAGATAAAACTAAAGACTTGAACTTGTCTTCCAGACACTGGCTACTGAGGCAGTAATAACATTAAATAGTGTTTCTGCCGCATTGTAGTCGTGATAAAGCTTTTCACTTGAAACTCTTGTCGGCCGTTGCTCCTGCATCCTTCTGTTCAGTCACATGGCAGGTGCTGGGTTCTCTTCTGTTCTTGGACACCTGACCAGAGCACTTGCTGGCAGTGAGTCCTGCTCTCTAGGTGCTGATTAACCAAGTGGGTCTTTTTCTCCTTTGCGTGCAGGCATACACAGACTACAGTGACTCGGTAGCTCGAAGAATGGGCTTTATTCCTCTCCCACTAGCTGTCTTAGTAAGTTCATGCTTTTCTGTACTTGTCATGATGTGGCCATCATCATAAAACATCAGTATGTAGTATCAATTTCAATGGGACTTGCTTATTTTAAGAAATGATACGTAACCTGAAGAAAAGTTTGTCTTAAATCTAAATGCATCATTCCTTTGTGTTTTGAGCTACCCAGAGGAAAAGTGACATCATGGGACTGCTTGTCCAGATAGCTTTTCTAACAGTGAGGCTACTCTTGCCTATCCATTGGGCAAACAGTTGTCTTCTCTAATGGTTAATCCCAGCGGTGGGCATTGTGCTGTGGCTGCCGCAGCATGGAGGTAGCCGCTTGCCTGATGCTGTTTCTAGAGAGCACTTCAAGACTGAGGTGCTAGATGCCATCAGTCCAGTGTGGGAACTAGTGCTGAGGAAGTAAACACAGAGGGCACAGTGTGTGAGTGGTGAGCAGGACTGAGCGTTGCGCTGTGCTTAAGGGGGGTATGACTGCCCTCTTCACTACTGGATTCAGCACCACAAGTAGAGCTGTTTTTTATCAGGAGGCCTGAAAGCAGTTGAGTGCAGGTTAGCTAACACACGTACAAGAAAGCTAGAAGTCACAACAAGTATGCTTAGATTGATTTGCCTAACAGTTTTAGATGGTAGGTGATGACGGGCTTAAAGTAAAATTTCAACACCTTAACAGATAACATATCCTAAACATTGTTATGGTTTTAGTCACTTATTATATAGTAATGAAAATGTCTTTCCTTTACGAAAAGGCAACCTAAACTTTTGGAGAAATTTAGATTTTAAAGGTTATCTAGTATAAGTTAAACTGAAAAGGATAGAATGTCAAATTTTTATACTTGTTTTTCTGGAATTAGAGAGATGACATCGTGAGTCATAAGGGTAAATCCAGACTGCTCAACTGATTTGCAATAGAAGGGTTAGTTAGACGGCAGTGGCCAGCTGCAAGAGTAGCTTCCGTGCTGGAGGCTGGGGTAGAGGTGAGGGCTTTATGGTGGATTTCTCATGGTGAAACTTGTTTAAATATAGGACAGTCCATTCCCATATATCACTTCTGTTGTTTTTTTAATTTGCAGCATTTAACTGTATTTAAGGCACCACAATAGAATCTTGACAGTCCTGGAGGAGGCCAGTTACCTCTGCTTCATTTCCATGTAGTTGCTTGTGGGGCTGTGATGTAAATTGTTCTCTCAGCAGGCTTCTGGGAATAACACTGCTATGTCTATACTTCTGTTACATGACACATGGGAGCCACAAGTAACCAAAAAGACAGATGTTCATGGCTTTTAAGTAATTAATTGTATGCTCAGTTTCTTAAACAATGTAAGGCTTCCAAGATTCCCTTTGGTCTATGTTTTCTACAAGTTATTGAGGACTCTTAAAGAATTTGAACAATGGACAGGAAAAAAAAAAAAAAAAAAAACAGGAAAGAGAAAAAATACTCAACTGGTATTATCTCTGGCAAGACCTAGATGAGCTTCTTCCGACCTTACAGAACGAGCTTCCACTTTACACGAGAGCTGATGTGCACCTCTGTGAGATGTAAGGAAAAGTGCCAGCAGCAAAGTGGGCTGTTGGGGCTGTCAGGAGTGGGCAGCAGCAGGCCTTGCCTGCGCACACCCAAGCCACCACAGATGACTGAGGAGACATATTATGTTAGGAAGTCTAGACCCCGCCTCTTGAACTTAGATGCAAGTATGGTCTAAAATGTTAATGTAAAAGAGAAAAAAACAGTTTTTAATTATCCACTAATAACTCTGGTTCTGTTTTTTTGCTGTGCTTTTGTGTTTTGGTTTGTTTCTGGCTAGCTCATCAGAGTTGTAACAAGCTCAATTAAAGTGCAAGGAATCCTGTCCTATGCCTGTGTCATACTCTTCTATTTTGGGTAAGATCAAACTATTCTTGATTATGTTTGACTTTACAGTGAAGTGTGTATTGACTGCAAGATGTAATAGAAACTGATTGCATCCAGTGGTATTTCCTATTCTATGTACTTGAGTTTGAATCTTTATTCAAAAGTTTATGGTAAGGTCTTTTTTGCTCAAGATTTATATTTCAACCATATTTACTCTTTTTAGGAAAGGTGTTTCATTAGAATCATGTTTCCATATTAAAAACACCTTTGATTTTCCTTTGTACTTGCCACTCTAATATTCAGCACACTGGGCTTGTTTCACATTTAACCTAACTGATGCAGAAATAGAGTTTTTGTAGCTATGGGCAACTGAACCTTTTGCAAACTTGGTACCAACTAGCTTACGTGCAGGTATTTTACTGGTTGTAAAATATAAGCAGTAAGTAAACAGTTTAAGTTTAAATTTAAAATAATCAGAAGGATAACAAGAAAGTGATAATGTCGGTGGTTATTTTGCTACTTTTTGACTTTTCAAAAAGTGAACTAAAGTGAGGAGCTGACCTGAGTTCTGATGCCTTTGTCCAAAGGGAAATCAGGAGCCCATGGCTGAGCTGGTGTATGTGGGTACATGGGCATGAGTTTGAGGAATGCTGGTCTGTGGGAAAGTACAGCCCCGAAGAGCAGCAGAGGAAAAACCTGTGGAGCTGTCTGCTATTACAGTCTCACGTTGAGTGTTGCGTATGTCCTCCTGGTTCCCACATGCTGCTGGCACCTCAGACTCCTCTGTGAAAGCAGCTCAGACATGGTGGTCACTCCTGTGGGCTGCACTTGATATCCCTTGTGTATTGCAAGTCATGAGCATTCCACAGTGCCTGTCTCAGCCGTCCTCCAGAGCTGTGTTCAGGGGATGTCACTGAGTGCTTATGGTGTGCACTACCATGCCTGGTGTCTGCTGTGTTGGGCATTGTCTTGGGACTCTGCATGCTAAGCACACATTCTGCTAACTGAACTACATCTCCAGCCCACACTTCTGTTGTTTTTGAGACAGGATCTCACATAGCTCAGACTGGCTTTGAATTCCCTACATACCAAAGGCTGGTTTTGAACTCCTGATTCTCCTTCCTCTGCCTCCTGAGTGCTGGGATTACTGGCAACATGCCACCATACACAGCTCTCTCAAGTTTCACATTAAGGAACAGTGAGTCAGGAAGCAGTGGGCACCACCAGGGAAAGGTGACCAAGGCTGAAATGGTCATGCTAGCAATGGGAGGACTAGCACGTGTTAGGTGGGTACACGTGGCTTGTACATGAAGTATAAAAGGAATGACTTCAGGTATGGTTGCAGAGCCTGGTCACAGGCAGTGAAGGCAATAGAGTTGCCACTTACTATGGCAGAAGCATCATTTAGGGATGGGAAGAGGAGGTTCTGAGGCTAGAAGTGGGGATTGGTTTAAGTTTGGAATTCTCTTACTCAGAACCCCAGAAGCAAGGGAGGAGAAAAGGTATGGTATGGGGAGACCTGGAACTGATAGTAAATTTGTACCTGTGTTCCATGGGCCATCCATGCTGTGTTGAGCCCCTAGTGAAACGCCTGAGGACCAGGCAGGAATCCTCATCTGTTCCCTGCGCTGGCTCACAGGTTCAGCCACTGATGATTCTCACGGGCTGTAGTCCCATGTTACTGACAGCCTCATCTCAGGCACAGAGACAGCCACTTACTTGTTACCTCGTGTTACAGCTGTCAGTCACGGCCCACAGTGCGTGAGAAGATGGGAACGGGATGCTGTGCTCTCTAAATTGTCTTGCCATAATTATAGCAGATGTTTTACAATATTGGGTTTTGGCCTAAAATTTCCATGTCTGTAATTATAGGTATTAGCAGTTTATTTTAATAAAAGTACAAGATTAAGCTAACTTTTCTTAATCACAAACTTTTTAATAGAAGCAAAATGTTAGAAATAATCCAGATGTCCAGAAATGGGAGCTATTACGAGTAAGTTTTTGTTATAGAGCCCACACCACAAAGTGTTCCTAAGATCACTTAGGAACCGTAATAGACAAGAAAAAACATTTGTAAACTATGTATTATGTATGGGTGTGTGTGTGTGTGTGTGTGTGTGTGTGTGTGTGTGTGTGTGTGTGTATTACATAAGTATCAGCTGTGAAAAATTTTGCCCAGGACCACAAAGAACTCTACTCACACACTGACCCCACGTCCTTCCTCTTGTTCCCACATTGCCTCCACTACAACCTTGTAAATAGATCCCATGTCCAGGGAGAAGGTACAGATGATGTGCTCAGAGTAGATGGCTGAAAATATACTGGGTGCCACCCAGGGAACTGTCTGTAGTTTTGTCCATCTGATTCTACCTATTTTATAGAGAAGAATATATGTTGGATTCTCTGTATTAGGAGAAACAACTGGCTGATAGAATTTATTATGAATTAGAATGTATCAGGAGTCTTCCTTTGTGATAAAGAGCCTCAGGAAACTCAAACTTTGTACAAGGAACTCATGTTGCTTAGCCCTCTGACTCTTGGGCCCATCCCTCAACCTGTCCCACATCTCAGAAGCCAGGCTAAGAGGTTGGCTCACATCATGTCTTAGATCAACTTTGTTTCTTTTCCTAGGTTAATCTCCTTGAAAATACTTAATAGCATTGTGCTGTTGGGAAAGTCATGTCAATATGTAAAAGAAGCCAAAATGGAAGAGAAGCTATTTAATCCTCCCCCAGCCAGCACACCCGGAAAGCCCTCCAATAAATCCCAGGGCAAGTGCAAGTCCTCTCAAGGTACGTTGGCTTCAGAGTTCATCTGAATTCCTCAGAGGAATTCTGGCACATCACTGCTCAGCCAAGGTTAAGTGTTGCTTAGAGATGTTTTCGTTGTACTTCACTGTTGGGTCCTTTAATAGTTACGATCTAGAACAGAAGCACCTGACCCAGCACGGTCATTACATTTGTTGGTGATTATTAAGAACCTATTACATGTCAGGACCAGGGGATATAGTGGGGAGAACAAGGCCTTGTCTGTGCTCTGGTAAACCTAATGTGGACTGTTAGGGAGACGGAAGAGCAGTGAGAGGGGCATCTCACTGCAGTGAGTGTGGCCAGGAAGGGAGATGAACTGGGCAGAGGCCTCTGCTGTTTGGAGGGATAGCAGCCAGGTGGTGCTGTGGCAGGACAGGGCTGACTTGGTCTGAAGCTAGAACTGTACCTCCTCATCCCCCAGGCCCTGTCACTCGTGCCAGTGCATCTTGACAGCACCAGCTATGCTGGGGAGTGCAAATCTTGTTCTGAACAGGGCTAAGGAACCAGCCTGTTCAGGGTTTAAACCAAGATCAGTCTCCTGTGTGTTTTCTCAGAAGCTATAGTGGCAGCTCAGATGGTACCTCACTGTAAGAACATACAAGTGCTGTTAGTGGTGCAGAGATTGTAACTGTGTCAGCTTGTGTTCTCTTACATTTACAAACTAGTAAATGTCCATCTTACTTTCAAAAGGGGCCAGTCTAATCAGACCAGGGGCCATGTCATGTCATGTGAAGTGTATTTAAAATGAGTATCTTAAAGATGCCCTGGAGGTCAAGAGACTATAAGCTAGAGATGATAGGATGTTGAAGTCAGGCCCTGAAGAGTGCCAGTCAAAGCTGAAGACAGTGTTAGGCTCTTCACCTTCTTCTGAGTGAAGACCCAGAAGACTACTAGGTCTCAGCAGGAGTGCACAGGGCAGTTTACCTACAGCTCACTCTGGTTTAAAGCTTCCTTCAAAGGATCAAGTTGTGGGGAGGGGTCCTGAATGAGGGTGAGGATATTGGCTCAGTAGTTGAACACTTAACCTAGCAAGCATAAAGTGCTGGGTTCAGTCCCCAGCAGCTGGGGGAAGGCAAGGGAAGGAGGGTGGATCCTGTGCTCTTCTGCTGCTTCCACTGCCAGGCTCCTAGATTCCTGGGCAGGGGCGAGTGGGTGGGGTTTCTTCACATGTGGGCTTCCTGCAGATGATGATGCTGGACTGAGTCTAGTCCACCTGTACAGAACAGAGGTGGGGCACGGTAATCTGCTTAGCTCTTCCCAGAGGCCAGGGAGCAGAGCCAGCATTGTTTTCCACTCGGGCAGAAGTCCTGAGAAATTGTGGTCATGTGGGAAGGAGCTGCAAAGTCTGAGGCAGGCCCTTTCCAGAATCCAGTGCTACTGTCACCTATGGGGTAGGTGATATTTGGATGAACAGAGTATGACTAACTTCTGTATTTTATTGTAAATTACAGCGTAAGCAGTATGCTTTTAGTTTTCATTTGGTGTATCTAAGAGGAAAGATTACAGATACCTTCCAGTACTGAAAGCGTAAGTGGTTTGATAAGTATTTACTGTGACTGAAGGAAAATCATCTCCTTTTCCACAGGCCTTTCCACAGAAGAAAACCTGTCTGCCTCCATCACCAGCCAACCTGCTCATCAGAAAGAAAACGTCATACCCTTACTTGTGACCAGCAATTCTGATCAGTTCCTGACAACCCCAGATGGTGATGAGAAGGACATAACGCAGGAAAATTCTGAGTTAAAACACAGATCCTCAAAGAAAGATTTGCTAGAGATAGACAGGTTCACAATTTGCGGGAATCGGATTGACTGAATTGGTGGCTAATGAAAGATGAAGATGGCGGGCCCCAGGCCACAAATGCTGGGTGCCAGGACACTTGCTAAAAATGGCACTTAAATATTTATTTAAAAACTTAAATTATTAATGGCAAGCAAATCTTAGTATCTTCTTCCAGTAATGTGGCCTTGCAGAAGGGCAGATCACAGAACAGCCATGGCCTCTGGCCGTGACTTTGGATGCTGACAGTTAATGAACACTTCCTCCTGCTTGGCCAACAGTAGTGCCACTTCCGGCACCTGGCCAGAGCACTGCAAAAGCTCCTTTCCTTTGTTGGCCTGGGCTTCCAGAACTTTGGGTTTTCCTCAAGGCCTCTTCAGTATAAGGACACACCTGGGAAACTGTGAAGCTTTTACCATGAGTTACCTTTCCAGCCTCAGACTGTTTCCACACACTCTTTCCAAACTTGACTCCATCTGCCAAAGCATTGACAAGTTATTACATATAAGTCCAGATACATGCTCTTACCACCAGAGTCGTCCTTGGCAATACATCTGAGCTAGTCAGAATAAAAGGCTGCTTACCTACAACATGACGAGTAGCAGCGTCCTAGAAGAAGCTATGAGCTCTTGGCCCAGCCATTTACATTATGAAGGTCATGTGTCATTGAGAAATGCTTCCTGCTGCCTCAGTTACTCTCAGGGCAGTGTGAGCTCTGTGACACAGGCACAGTGATAGGAAAAGGCACAGAGCAATGTCAACTTTAAGATGCAGTGTGACCTGGTTTCGCTTTAAGGCTATTTTCTTCATCGTTTATTCCAAGTTAAAGGATTCGGTGTTGAATTGGCTGAAAAAGCTGTTGCTAGCAACAGGCTAGTTTGTTGGTTCTTGTTTTGAGTAACAGTTTTAAAGTATTCCCAGCAGATTGAGTAGCATCACCTTGCTGGGTTTGTAAAATGCATTTGTCTTTCTGTGGGTGTGTTCTGTGTGGGACGAGACATGAGTGCTTGTGCTGGGAGAGACCTTCACATGACTAACTGTAAATGGGGTATTTGGGACAGAGGGGTACTTCAGCATGAACACTGTACCTAGCAACCAAAAGGTGCTCTAGGGTTTCTGTCTGAGATAAAGATGCTATTCCTGCTTCATCACTACCTATTGGCATCCAAGAACAAGTTCTTGCCACCCCACTTTCTCTTAAGAATCGTTTCTGCACTTCTCTTAGAAAGTTGACTGTTTCTGGTCTGAACTGTCTGGAAGATGGTACTCTTAACTTCATTTCCTATGCTATCTTCTGAAACTCCGTTCTCATGCAAACATTCTGGGCACAGATGGAAATTTTTAAATGGTTTGACTGTATTCTGGATAAGCATAAAACTAGTTTGGATGCTTTGGCTTATGCATTTGAGATACAGGAGGGTTTCCAGTGTTTTTCACTAACAATCTAAAGATAGCTGTTCGAGATACTATATATTAATGCCTTGTAAAACCAGGAAGCAATTTTACATTTAAAATGAGCATTTTTATTCTTCTGTGTATGTTTTAGTGGGGCCCCACTTTTAAACCATTCTTTTTACCAAAAGAAAGTGTCCATGGCAACCAGGAGCACCGTGGAGAAGGCTTTGCCAAATGGAGCCCTGGTCAGAACAAGAACACGGCCTAGATGTATCTTTCTGTTTCGCTTGAGTCTTCTGTTTCTGCGCTATTCTCTGAGGATTGCATTTCCTTTGCAGATGCTCTTGGGAGTGTGGATGATACTCACTTCTGTCATAATGGCATTCAGTACTAATTTTATAAGTGCATCTTGTGTGAAACTCAATAAATTCAATTTTATAATCTTTTTTTAAAAAGGTCACCAAATTTCTTGTAGCAATGATTACTATTATATTTGATGAAATGGATATCTCACTGAGCTATTTCTAGTTTAAGCAGAACTTATTGCTAGTTTACAAATAATAGGGCTATATTAATTATGTTTAGTTACTCTTGTCCTAAATGATAAAAAAAAAAAAAAAAACATGTTGCTCTTTCATCCTTGAAAAAATAGCCTGCATATTGGACATAGACCATTTAGTGTCTCACCACATGACGACATTCCCATTCTGTGGTGCATCTTGATGTCACAGTGTCGGTATCTTCTTGCCATAATTTGGGAGTCACAGTCACAATATGGATTTTAAACAGTCTAGTTAAGGTGCAACATACATCAGCCCCATTTTAGCTTTGCCTACAGATCAAAGTACCAAATGCTATTGAATTTATCTGGGCTCCGTGTGGTCTTGTGCCAGCATTTGTAAAAAGTTTGCTAGAATTAGCTCCTCGGCATGTGCCCCGTCACTTCCGTAGCACGTGCCCTGCCACGTCTGTTAGCTCAGCACAGATGAGTTCACGAGGTTGTCTTAAAGTACTTTATTATATATGCCTCAGCTCCACGTGGCTTTTCCCCACAGTGACCTTTCAGGAACTGCCCCAAACAAGGGATAGCAAGAGACACCAAGGTCCCTGCCTGCTGGGCACAGCTGGCCAGTGATCAGGTAAGTATGGCAGACCTGAGACAGCACAGTTCCCATTGTGCTGTCAGGCTGATCTCTCCCTGTTCTGTGTGCTTAACAGTCATCTGATGGCACTTTCCCAGAGCTCTCTAAAGGGGTAGGAAGGAAAAGGAAAAGATTTCTTTACCAAATATTGCTAGTTGCCTGCCAGACTATGGCCTTCCTGCATGCCGTGTACAGGACTGCCACCAAGCTTCGTGGCCTTTACCGTGTGACGCAGAAGGTGAATATGCCATTTTCAAGTCAACGCCCTCGTACCATAAGTCACCTTCAAGTCTGTCCCCTTCCCACCCCTTGGTACCCAGAGACACTGGTGGCTATCCCCAACCATATGTATTGCACAGCACCCCAAAGTAGCAGGGTCAAGGAACTGAGGCCTAGGGTGCCTCTGAAAAGGAGCATTGCTGATTGGCTTAGAATACTCAAGACTCATGAAAGAGAAAGAAGCTCAGGAAACGCCTGTGTTCTCGACTCCGGTGGGCAGGTCTGTGCCCCACCCCAACCCAAGAAGACCTGTTGACAGCATTGTGTAAAGGAGATGAGGGTCAGACCCATTTCCAAAACGTAGGCTTCTGCGGCGCTCCCTTCGGACACCCCTGTTTACCATGAGTCATCAGTAGAGGAAACGGTTACATCAGAGGTGATGCTCCACACGCCTGGAGATGAACATTAAAGTCTGACTTGTTCACAGACTTAGTGAACAGGTAATTCTTGCCCTGTGTGTCAGGAAAGAATGTGTAAGAGTTTGCTTATAAGGAGCCAGCAAGATGGCTCAGCAGGCAAAGGCACTTGCTGCCAAGCCTGACAGTATGAGTTCAGTCCCCAGAATCCACACTGGACGAAGTGAAACAATTCACCCAAGGGAGCCACACCTGTGGTTGAAGGTTGCTCGAGGTACAGTCCATTGTGGTATGCGGTAGTCATTAAATGCCTCAGACATCCAAGGATGGTTCAGCAGTGGTTTCCAACCTTCACCATGTTCAAGCCTTTAATACAGTTTAATACCATTCTTCATGTTGCTGTGACCACAACCATAAAATTACTTCTGTTGCTACTTCATAACTGTAATTTGGCTAGTGTTCTGAATTGTAATAGAAACAGCTATGTTTCCCAGTGGTCTTAGGTGACCCCTGCAAAAAGGTTGTTTGACCCCCGCCAAAGGGGTTGGGACCCATAGGTTGAGAACTGCTGGTTTAGCGTTGTTTTCTTATAAAACACCTAGAGGAGGGAAGGAGGATCAGTGACGGAGTGGGGTGCGTGGTGAGGAGGTTTTAGTGATACTCAAATGTTTGCTCCAAGGGTGGGGAACTGTGTGCCCAGAGGTTGGTGAACAAACAAGGCATGACTGGTTAAACTTCCACAGGAAAAGGAAACGTGAGCCAGGTAGTGCAAGGCGGGGCCTTCTGCCAGCTGGTGAGGCTGCCCTTGAGATGTAGTCATTGAAACACAAGAGTGGGCATCCGCTGCCACCTTGTTAAGAACAACACATACATAGCTGGTCTTGCCCAGCAATAAATATTCTAAATTTTTGCTTTATTTTTAAGATGACAAGTTTATTTCCCTTTTGGTTTGCTATGCAAATACAAAGCTAAGCCACGAACAGATACAACCAAGACATTTTATCTCACAGTTACACACACACTCCTGTCAGATCCTCCACGTCTGACCACTGACTGGGCTAACAAATAGTACAGGGAAGACTTTCTTAGCACCATCATGAGGCTGGGAGATGGGGGTGTTGAGGACAAGGGTAGGTGTTCCAGTAAATATTTTAAAAGGAATAGCTTGTCTCTGTTGCAGTAAATATTAAAAAACGGATTGTTCTCTTTATCAGCCCCGCAGTCTCACTCGAGGGTACCGCTTCCAGCATGGAGCCGGGCACATGAACTTTGTCACTCGCTCCACAAGCTGTATTTTCCACGCGGCTCCCTTCTCTATAGGCTCACTCTGTCTGCCCTACTGCCTCCGTCCCAAGTGGAATTAACGCCCTGTCCATCACAAACATGACTCTAAGGCCTGATAGCTTTTCATACAGGTTTATATATTCAATTCTTAATCCACAGACCCTCTATACAAGATTACATCAAATAGACAAAGATACAAACTGCCCTACTATAAGACCCACAAAATCCTTAAAATGTTCATAGCTACCTAACACCAATTAAGTCCACCTGGATCCAATTCATCCTTCTCGAGCTCCATCTTAGTCCTTCACCTGGTCCTCCTCTCTCCCTTCCCCTCACCTCTGACCCTCTCTCCACCTCCCTTCCCCTGCCCAATCACAGGCTCTCGAATTTATTTTACTAATTAAAATGGGAAAGTTCAGATTAAGTCACCTGAGTATGTGACTAGGCCGCCCTTCTTGGGCTTGTATCAAAATACAAACAGCTGCAGGACCCTTTGCATGTAGGCTCTTATACCTGGCTTCTGAATCCCAGCCCCCTGGACTGAAGGTGAATAGTTATTCTTCCCCAGGGAGGGAGAAGGAAGCCACCTACTCTTGCTGGAAGGATGTGTACTTAAGGTGCCTTATTAGAATAAGACAGAGGGGAAGGGAAGGGGGGCAAGGCAGTTGTCACTGAAGAAGGAAGAATGCACAGCATGTCTGCAGCACAGCCTTGGCCCACACACACACAGTGCCTATTGAGAGCCAGCCACTGCTGAAACCACAAAGAGGAGGTAAAGGCCTCTATATGGAGACAGGGCTTGAGAACTCTTAATGCCTTGCTGAGGATTCTCTACCTGATCTTACTCAAAGAGAGGGATCGCTTAAAATCGCTTGTGTGGGATTTTAAGTTCAGTTACACAGAGGATAAATGAAGAGGCTACTTTGTAAACTATAAAGTATTATAATCAGATATGTGTTAAGAAAGGTAGGCTGCTGGCCTTCCAAAGAACTGATACCTAATAGCTGCTGGAGTTTTGAGTAAATGTTGTTCTCATCTTCCACATCATCTCACCTTTGTCCCCCTATGGAGTGCATGCTGCTGTCCCATCTCACAGCTAGAAACACGGTCTAGAAAGGAAGTGTAACGTGCAGATCACACAGGAAGCAGAGCAGGATGTTAGACCCCTTTCTGCAGTCTTGGCCTGTGCCATCAGCTATTTTTGGCAAGAGAAGGATTGGGAAAAGGAAGCCACTGGGGACATCCTCATCAGCCTAAGGACCAGAGGAGCTAAGATATCGATGCAGGTACCCAGTGCAGCTGCCATGGGATGAAGAAGGCTAGTGGTTTGTCCGTGTGGAATGCAATGGGCTCATGAAGACCTGGGGCCACACTAGGGCAGTGTCAAGACTCCAGACTGTCTGGAAGGTGCCGGCCAATATCCCTTGGTGAATCCAAAGAGAGGATCCTGACCCCAGACTTGGTCCATTTGCTTCAATGCTAACACCATCTGAAAAGCCAAGCTCTTACCTGATTCTCTTAAGTGGACTATCACACGCTGGACCCTCTTCAAATCTGTCATGCTGCAGGAGTGACTCCAGGGTCAAGCTGGCCTAGCTCATGGGCCCTAGTGGAAGACAAACTATGAGGCCAAAGAATGATGGGTCTGTGAACCCCATGCTGAGCACCATGTGGTGTTCAATGAGCTGAGCTCTCTCCTGTGGGGCAGAGCAGAAAGTTGGGTTGCTAAAGCCTTGGTAAGATGAAATAAAGCCAGTTCAGGTTCCCCCCAGAATACTCAGCTGGCTGCCGTTGCAGAGATGCCTCAGGCTAGTGTGCAAAAGTCTTCCTGGCTTCAAGTTTGCAGGTTCCAGTCCACAGTCAGTTTTTCCCATTCCTTTGGCCCTGTGGTGAGGTAGCACCTGATGGTAGGGACATGAGGCAAATGGAGGCTGCTTACACCACAGATAGCTAAAACCTAGAGAAAAAGGTATGTGAGTCTCACAGTCCCTTTCGAGGGCCTGCCCCCAAAATACAGCGCACCCCCACAAAGCTCCACATCCCTCCCACACTTTCCCTCAACGGCACCAACTGGGAAACAGGGCTTGAGACATCACAGGTCTTTGAGGGATATCTGAGTCACAGCATGCCACCATCTTGGCTTGAAAAATACAGAAGAATATGTTCTTTCCCTTGCAGATGGCTATAAAACATGATTCACTTTGCCCTCAGAGGCTTAAAGACAACTTAAGCTGTGGGCTGGTGGCCATTCCATTAGTAGAGCACCTCTAACAAAGCATCCAACCCTTCCCCGAGGCACACATCCCAGTACCTCCCCTCAGTCGTCTCCTAGCTGTGTCTTGCAGTATTAATCGTGGTGTTTAAACCTTCCTTACTCAACTACGACAGCTACCATGCCAGGCTCCTGCAATCTAGTCCCTCGTCTCTTCGGCACTGTGTCCCCTGCAAAGCCCCCATTTTGTAGATTCGGAAGTTGAGGTTCAGAAAACCCTTTTCTCAACTAAGCCACTGAGGTAGGAGCCAAGATTTCAAAGGGTCTCTCTGCTTATAGAGTGGGCTAGACATTCAGACAGCCTTGTATGTGAGAACCTCCACAGCACACATTAACCATTTTCCAACAAAAGCTTGCCCAGATAAGCCGGCTTCTGGCCCTTCTACCTTATACTTCCCTGGTCTTTGCAGTGTTGTCTTTAGGGTTGGATTAAGAATGGATCGCTCTGGTTATCCTGCTTTTCTCTCTCTAAGGAATCAGTAAACGGAAGGCAGATATCTTAAGGTTTCTATTCCTGCACAAAACATCATGAACAAGAAGCAAGTTGGGGAGGAAAGGGTTTATTCAGCTCACACTTACATATCACTGTTCATCACCAAAGGAAGTCAGGACTGGAGCCCAAGCAGGTCAGGAAGCAGGAGCTGATGCAGAGGCCATGGAGGGATGTTGCTTACTGGCTTGCTTCCCCTGGCTTCCTCAGCCTGCTTTCTTACAGAACCCAGGTCTACCAGCCCAGGGATGGCACCAACCACAATGGGCCGGGCCCTCCCTCCTTGATCACTAGTTGAGAAAATACCTTACAGCTGGATCTCATAGAGGCATTTCCTCAACTGAGGCTAATTTCTCTGTGATAAGTCCAGCTTGTGTCAAGTTGACACAAAACCAGCCAGCACAGAAAAATAGCACGGACTTATGTGATGTTAGTAGTTTTTAAGTGCACTCTCTTTGACTTTGCTTTTGACACTGCAGCATGTGCCCAATAGGACTGATGAAGCTCTGGTTTTTCAGTAGGTGCTATGCTAGGCCTAGGGAGGATGGGGCGCCACAAAAGCTTGTTACTATTTACTATAAAGGGCTTCCAGCTCATGGGCAGAATATGCTCAGCACTGCTGTCTCCATGCTGAGGAGGAATTGTGAAGAGAGCAAGTCCTTTGTAGCTCAAGCAAGTATCAGGCATATTAAAGGGATTAGTTTAGATCCTCAAGTAATACTGATTTAGTATAGATAAAAACCTAAGACCTTTTTTAAAAGTAGGACAAACAGAGAGATAGCTTTATAGTTAAAAGTATCTATTGGTCTTCCAGAGGACCCAAGGACCCAAGTTGTTCTGAGCACCCATATTAGGTAACTCAACCATTTGTAACTCCAGTTCAGGGGACTTCATGGGCACCTGCAATCATGTGTGTGTGTGTGTGTGTGTGTATGTGAGTGTGTATGTATGTGTGTGTGAGTATGTGTATGTGTGTGTATGTGTGTGTTTGTGTGTATGTATATGTGTATGTATGTGAGTGTGTATGTATGTGTGTGTGAGTGTGTGTGTGTGTATATATGTGTGTGTGTGTGTTTGTGTGTGTATATGTGTATGTGTGTGTATGTGAGTGTGTATGTATGTGTGTGTGAGTATGTGTATGTGTGTGTATGTGTGTGTTTGTGTGTATGTATATGTGTATGTATGTGAGTGTGTATGTATGTGTGCGTGTGTGAGTGTGTGTGTGTGTGTGTATGTGCATAAGCACATGTACATGGGTGCCTCCAGAGGTAGAAGAGGATGGCGGATTTCCAGGACTTGGAGTTACAGGCCTGAACTTCTGAGCCATCTGTCTCTAGCGCTCCCCACTTCATACTATATTTTTTTTTCTCCTTAGTTTTAACATTTTTTTTTATTGTTAAAAATTTTGATGAAGGTTCAACCCAACTTTTAGGGCATCAAAATGAGTTCACACAGGTAGAAGTTCCTTGTCCCACTCAAGATTGGTCAGGCCCTTGGTGACACTCATAATTCACTGTGTACCCTTGAAATATGCTGTCTTAGTCGGGATTTTACTGCTGTGAACAGACACCATGACCAAGGCAACTCTTATAAGGACAACATTGAATTGGGGCTGGCTTACAGGTTCAGAGGTTCAGGCAGGATCATCATGACAGGATTATGACAGTATCCAGGCAGGCATGGTGCTCAAGGAGCTGAGAGTTCTACATTTTCATCTAAAGTCTGCTAGCACAATACTGACTTCCAGGCAGCTAGAATCAGGGTCTAAAAAGCCACACCCATAGTGACACACCCACTCCAACGGGGCCACACCTTCTAATAGTGCCATTCCCTGGGCCAAGCATATACAAACGATCACGTAGGTTATTAACAAAAAAGAAAAAATGTTAACATGTTAAATGCAAGAACTTTTGTTGGAAGCTTAAGAGTAGAGCATGTCTCTGAGGGGAAAAAAAAAAGTCTCAGGATGGAAAAGAGTAAATTCTAAGCAAGAGCTCTGGATGAAGTGGGGGGAGGGGGGACAGGCCCTGGTGGTAGCATGCACCATTAGTCCCAGCATCCAAGAGGCAGAGGCAAGCAGATCTCTGAGATCAAGGCCAGCCTGGTCTACAGAGTAAGTTCCAGGACAGCCAGAGCTACAAAAGAAGACAAGGGAGAGAAGGGGGAGAGAAGAAGGAGAGAAGGAGGCTGGAGGGGGATCTGAAGAAGTGAGAGTAGAAAGTACTGGAGGGCTCCCTGGCTACATTAAACTGCTGCTTTCTCTGCTTCTGCAGCAAGCATAGAAGTTCCCACACCTTAACCAGTTAGCTAACCTGAAGATTCTCCCATCTTCTATGGTAATGCAAATTTCACTTGCCTCTACCCGGCTCCCCATTTAATAATTTCACAATTATTAAATATAAATAATTATTGCATATTGAAGTTAAATAACTGTTTTCTTCCATTTACTAACCTGCCTCAGAGTCTAGAGATGCCCACTGAACTCTGTGTTTTTAGACAGCCAGCCCAGTGAAGCCAAAGATAACGACCTTCCATGGCACATACTTCAGAAAAGAGAGAAATTATCAAACAGAAAAAGATAAGCCGACTCCCTGGCTGCTTTCCAACCCCTGGAGTCTTAGAAGCCACCAGCCTTCATTCGATAGATCACTGAGGGTAGGGATCTGGGAAAGTTGTCCCCAATTTATCCTCTCTTGGAGGCTTTCTGAAGTCCTGTACATCTTTTCTAAGGAGTAACTCAGACAGTAAAAGCTTCGTCTTCTTTTCCCAAAAGCAAGTTTTGTTTTGTTTTGTTTTGTTTTGTGGAAGGCTGCTTGCCAGAGGCAGTGGGACAAGCTGAGCTTTACAATCAGAAGAAGCAGAGTCTGATGACCAGCCGCAGCATCACATCTACCCCAGTGAAGGACTTGGGTCAAGCATCCTACCTATCTGAGACTTCCTCCCCTGTAAGCATAGTGGAATTAGCAGCCACCTGTCCAGCATGGCTGCCTGTTTCAGTAACCTATTGAAGACACAAGGATGCTGTGGAATAATTCTGCTCTGCTCTCCTGTCTTCCAGTCTACGATACAAATAAACGGCCTGATGTCTTGCCTGCTCTGTCAAGTTCACCTAGCAAGTATTTATCTGCAGTGTACTCCCACTGCCTTGGGAAGTGATGGGAGTGATGACGGTGTATCAAATATGTCACCGTAACTGTAGATACAGAGTCACCACAGGAAGAACCTTCAGGCACAGCCCTGTGGCAAAGAAGGCATTTAAAACTGAATTCTCACACATCTGCCTGTGGTAGGTGAGCAAACTCTTGCAGTTTTTAGCAAGAAACCAGCTGGGACAGGGTGTCTCGACTTTATCATGGCTGTCTGGCAACACTGGCTACAGAGCTGGCAGTGTCTCTGTTGGTCTCGAGGTGGTTGGTGCATCGCAAAGCACCACACTTGTGTTAAAGACAGGACATGAGGAAGAGGCAGATGACATGCTAACCCATGCCTGTCCACTAACCAGGAAGGCAACAGCTTCCTAAACACTCCATCTGCAGCTGAAAACATTCCTCACACTAACTGGAAATACTATGGCTATGCTTAGCAAGTGGAGCTAGGAAATTGGACCCAGGCCTTACAACTGGACGAAAACAGCATTTTCCAAGGATTTATACTGCAACCCATAATAAGAAATCAGTTTCACTGCAACCCTGAGAAGTGCTCAGTCGTGTCCAAAAGTAAACCTAGATAGAATATTTGCTTTTACTTGAATTTACTTGAATATGTTCTGTTTGTAGCTTTTTGATGCTTGTCTTAACATGCCAAATTGATTTCGTAATCTGATGATGAATCATGTCTCATAGTTCAGAAACATTCACTTATCCCAACAAGCATAATCAACCACCTGGAACATATCAACCCTAAATTCTACCAGGGACCATTAACAAAGACTCTAATGGAGGCAGATATCAGGAAGAGACAATGGACAGCAAATGAAGGCAGTGTGTATACGTGTAAAGGCTCTGTGAGTGGACGCAGAGACTCTGAATGTCCAGGGCCAGGCCAGCTGTACTCTGGGATGCCTGAAGGTACAAGGCCTGTGGGTCTTGGCTACTACAGAAGGGCCCTAGCAACCCAAATGTAATGGGAGGTAGAGGCAGAAGGATGAAGAGTTCAAGGTTATCTCTGGTTACCTGTAACTGCAGTTCTAAGAGATCTGATGCCCTCTTCTGGTCTCCTGAGGCACCAGGCATCTGTGCAGTTTACATGCAGACAAAACACTTACATACATAAAACAAAAATAAATAAATCTTAGAAGAAAGAATCCACTCTATAATTGAGCTGTGTACAGTAGTATGTAGTCTACAGTCCTCCCTGGATTCCCTGCTATCTGCCAGGCCAAAGAAAGAGGGTGGCTTGAGACCAGGGGTTCGAAGCCAGCCTGAGAAACACAGTGAAACCTTGTGTCAAGAAAAAGTCTGAAACTCATTATGGAATGATGTATATTTATTTCTCTGTGTCATCTGAAAGACTTGTGGAAAATAATAAACAACAAGAAAAAAAATATCCCCACTCTCTGGAAGGTAGGGTTCCCGAATAGCAACAGTGATCAACCCTGATATTGTATGAGCCAATACTTTCTCAATTCAGTTTGTATTGATTATGTTTGTTAGTGGATTGAATAGGCGTGATTATGCTTACATTTGAGACCATGTGGAAGTCCATGTTCCTACTAACTCTAAAGGAGCGGGCAGCTTCCTCTGCAGTGGTATCAACTTCAGACTGCACACTTGAGAAAGGGAGACATGGAGGATTATGTGACAAGCCTACCCTCACCTCCCTGGAAAGAACAGACAACCTAGACAAGAATCCATTGAAGAGAACTCTTAAAAATTGAGATAAAAATTTACTTACTACTTTTATTTAGGGAGGTGACTGCTGGGAGTTTGACTGTGTTCCAGTAATGGGGGCAGCATAAGTTGGACTTGTTTGTTTGGGTGTTTTAAACATTTTTTTCTGGGGGGAGAGGAGTCCACATGGTGGAGGGCAGACATGGAAGGAGGGAGACATGAGAATGATGGGGGTATGTTATTTGCAAATAATCAATTAAAAATAAAAGACCTGGAAAGGTGAGATGGTCCATCCTTGATCACTCTCATCCTGGTGGCAGAGGCTCACCCAAATCAGGCCTCTGACCTACAACTCCAGGTCTCCTTACCACCCTGGGAGAGAGCACCCTGCAACATCACAAAGGTAGGGTTGGTATCAAACGCACGCACACACACACACAAAGTGATTAAGAAAGAGCCAGCTCCTGTGAGTGAAAACATAAACTAAGCCCAGAACGAAGCAAAGTCTCCTCAGGAAAAATCCTGTACTCCTGTACTTTCTCAAGCATCACTACAGATAGAACATACTTAGAAATGATAAACTCTGGTTGTTCCCAAGAAGAGCCAACACTCATGTATGGCTCGTTTTCCTTCCAGGTAACAACTGTGTAATCTAGCCTGTCCCCTCTAGCAGGAGATTAAGCAAGACTCCTACAGTCTAAAACATGACAAGGAGCCACACAAGGTGACAGATTAAAAACTCAAGACATGGTTCAGTGGTTAGGAGTGCTGGCTGCTCTCCCAGAGACCCTGAGTTCAATTCCCAGCAACCACAAGGTGGCTCATAACCATGTATAATGAGATCTGGTGCCCCCTTCTGTCCTGCAGGCATATATACAGGCAGAACGCTATACATAATAAATAAATAAGTTTTTTTAAAGACACATAAAAGGGAATGAATTAAAAGGGTGGGTTTTTAGCTCAAGCCTGGAGTAGAAAAACTCCATGACATGGAAGATGGAGAAACATGAGGCCTGAACTTCCTCCAGATGTACTGTTGGGATAAAGAAGAGGGGGTACTTCAGCAGGTCCAGGGCCAAGGTATGGTGTGGTCATGCCATACCACTGAGCTAACTCAAGAGGTTTATTGGGGGCTGGGGGGGCGGGAGTAAAATGCCATCTCAGAGTGGAGACATGTGAGAGAGACACAGACAGACAGACAGACAGACAGAGTCCGGAAGACATGAAGAACAAATAAAACAGAGAGTCATCTGGGGTAGCCAGGACCTTTTAAAGGGGGTACGTGCAACTCATAGTGACAGTGGAAATGCACCCCAAGTGGAGGCAGCAAGTCATCCCGTAAGCTGAGTTGCTGAAAGGCAGGTTGGTGGAGCAGGCTTGGTTTACAAAATGTCCCCTCCCCACATGTTTACATCTACTGCCCGACGTTAGAAAACGAGGACAGCAGATGGTATCTCTACTGATGCCCCCTGCATCTATGAGAATTGTAAACCCCTTGGTAAAGAAACTACCCAAACCATCATGGGGGCAGCTGTCCGGGCTCTCTGGAGACTTCAGCATACCTAGAAGTCCTTGGGAAAGAAGGCAGCCACTGCCTTTGTATTGGTCTGGGTATAAATGGGGATATAGATCTGCAGACTGCTTTTCCTATCTTTGGTTATGAGTGACCCCTGCAGGGCCTGGAGGCCTAGAGAACTCCATAGGCTGGCAAGAAAGCCTAGAGTATTCTCTTAACTCATGTTTCCCATTTCCAGGTCCCTAAAGGTCAAAACAAAAGTTCTATGTCTGCCTGGGTGGTTCTCAATTTGTGGATCGCAACCCTTTTGGAGTCTACTTACTCTTTCACAGGGCCTGATTAAGACCATCAGAAAACATGGGCGTTTACATTGCAGCTCATAACAGTAACAAAATTATGAAGTATCAATGAAAATAATTTTATGGTTGGTGTCACCACAACATGAGAAACTGTATTAAAGGGTCACAGCATTGGGAAGGTTGAAAACTACTGGTCTACATCCTTGTGCTCTATGAGGAAGCTATAAACACATAAGGAAGCCAGGGGTAGCATAGTTATGGGGAGATGAGGATGTAGGATCATAAGAGCAGGGAAAGTGATGCTTAGGGACCAGTAGGGTTTACCAGGTAGCACTTCCAAAGAGAAGCCCTTGGTGGGGGCAGTTCTCTGAGATGCTGGTCAACTGTGGGCCAGGCTCCTCCTACTGGGCATCTGTAAACAACCTCTTTGTTACCTACCATCTATCGTTTGAAAGGTAACAACCAGCATAGCTAAGGCCTGAGTCAGTTGTGACTGGTGAATTTATATGCTTCTGGGAAGGGAGATGTAGCTCACGCCCTTGAATCTGAATAACATTTTATTACACATAAATGCCTGGTGGTTTACAGCAATCGGCCAGCTCCTCCCTTCTCGTGGTCCTCTTGCACTTTATGTCATAGCCACGTACATATCTAAATCTAGATCCTCCAGTCTGAGTCTGGCTTGTTTCACTTAACACTGTTGGCATTCTCTCCATTTCCTTCTCTGTAGCTGGACAAAAGTCCACTGTGTGTTTGCACCATGTCTTCTTTGCCTAGTCATCTGTTGATAGAACTCTTGGCTGGTTCTTGGCTAAGAAATTTTCTTAAGAAAATTGCAGTAAGAACATAATATATGTACAAATATCTCTGTGCTACGTTGACTTGAAGTCCTTCAGGTATAGGCCCTAAATTGTTTAGTTGGAGCTATGGTAATTCAAAAAATTTTTTTGAGGAATCTCCATACTGATTTCCATAACAGCTACATGATTTTACACTCCTACCAGCACTGTAAAAGGTTTCTTCTGTCCTGGCGATCTCATTAGCACTTGTTATCTTTTTATTTCTTTATTTTTTTCCCTTGAAGATAGCCACACCAACTGGGGCGAAGTAATATCTAAAAGAAATTTAATTTTAACTTTATAATGATAGTTAAGAATGCTGAATGCTTCTTCAATTATATTGTCCATTTATGTTTCTTCTTTAAGAATTGTCTACTCAATTCACTGGCACACTTATTGAATAATGGTTTGGTTTGATTATTTAACTCTTGAACATCTTTTCTAGACTCTAAAGATAAACCTGTCAGATATACAGCCGTCAAAGACTCTCCCATTCTGTAGACGTTCTCTTCTCTAGACTCTGTTGATTTTCTTGCTTTGCTGCACTTTTCAAACTCATGAAATCCCATTTGTCAAGTCTTGGCTTTGCTCTCTGGCTGATTGGAGTCCTTTTCAGAAAGACCCTTTTCTAGGTGCATCTTCAAGAGTGGTGCCTGATTTCCACCTAACAGTTTGACAGCTCCAGGTCATCTATTAAGACCTTTGATTGGAGCAGAGAGGAGCAAAAGAAAGGGTATTGGAATGTGTGTGTCACAAAAGCAAAAGAAGGGACCATTGGGGTTAAAGAGAGGGAACGGAGGCAGATGAGGGAGACGGGAAAGGAAAGGTAATGGAGGGGACAGATAAGAAAGTATAATGCAGGGCTGGAGATATGGCTCAGCAGTTAGGAGCACTGACTGCTCTTCCAGAGGTCCTGAGTTCAATTCCCAGCAACCACATGATGGCTCACAACCATCTGTAAATGGATCTGATGTTCTCTTTTGGTGTGTCTGAAAACAGCTACAGTGTACTCATATACATTAAATAAATAATTTTTTTAAAAAGAAAGTATAATGCTTATATTTTTGATAGTATGAATCACCTGAACAGCTATTTGAAGAAAAGTTTTTTAAAAATTAAAAGTTCTATAAGCTAACTCAATATATCTAATGGAGTAAATGAACAGCTCAAGTTTTAAAAGCAGGTCATTTTAAATTTGGTTAAAGCTTCCACTTTTGACCAGTGCCCTCAGGAAATCACTGTCTTCAAGCGACTATGACCTAATATGAACAATGGAAGTCACGACAACAACTGAGAACGAAGGGTCTCTGAGCATCAATAGAGGCAGCGTCTACAAGGCACTTGGTTCAGTCACAAACCTTTATTAAGTATCCAGTGTAAGGTTATCTCTGTATTGTGGTTAAGAATCAATTCTAAGGGATGCTCAAAAAGAGTACTATGCTCATAAAAAGCACAAACTGCAGTGCCTTTTTAAATGTGGGGTGTTCAAATAGATTATATATCTTCCAAAGAATAGAGTTCCATGCTGCTGTTTTTGAACATAGGAAAGTCTTTATTGGTATAGAAAAAAAAAAGGTTAAATGTGTTGCTAAGGGAAGAAGGAACAGCTTTTAAAATTATCCAAAAAAGGAAATCTTACGAAACCACCAAGAATATTAGTCACTGTTAGAAGGACAAAGGTCCTTGTGCTCTCAGATAGCATTAGGGAAACAGAATGTTGAACACACAGGATTGCCTTTTCAAAGGAAAAGTTGTATAACCTGTTTTCTTCCCAGAGGCTGGGACTGGAGTTGGATAATAGTCTAGATAACTAACCCCTGTGCTATCTGTGTGTCCAGGCCATAACCTGGCTGCCCCAAACTCCCACAACTAGGACTAGAGATAGCTGATAGACTAACTGATGTCTGTATTATCTGTGTGGTTTAAAGCACACCAGATCCTCTGGTAGGTTCTTAAGATAACACATGCAGCCTAACTTTAGAGCCTATCTCTAAGAGCCCATCATTGGAAAACGTGATATGTACTTTGAGAAGAGTTTCGATGTAATTATGCTTTCTTGTACACATGGGACTACATTATACCAGAAAAGTTCTTCCCAAATTGTACTATAGTTAAATATGCCCACAATAAACTGCCTGGCATCGGGATTTAGAAGGTTGAACTAACACCAGCTACTGAGTCATGCTGAACTTGATTTCTCTCTTGCCTCAAGGAGATTGATACTTGGCCAACTTTGGAATCTGCAGAGACCACCACAACTCACACTGTTAAATGACCTTATAAGTGTGCACAGTTAGGATGCTAAGTGATTTTTTTCCCCACCTATCCAATTTTTTTACAAAAATCACTTTTTAAATGGGGTATTAAGTCTTAGCTTCACGTCAACATTGAACACGAACTATTAAGAGTCCCATTGTCTTCTACTTTACATGACCCTCACCTCTGTTACCACTGCTATTCCCTGCCCACTAAACTGCTACCTGCCAAGAAGCCTGACTTGGCTCAGGTAAGCTCACCTCACCCAACTCTACAGTGGTGATTAGAGCTCACCCTGGTGCTGCACTTCATTAGGTTGTAGGGATATATAATGCTATGTGTGCCCTGTGGCAGCACTGTATAGAATACCTCCGCTACTCTAACAGCATGCTGTGCTCTGCCTGTCCACTTCCTCCTCCCTAATCCCTGGACATACTTCTTTTTACTGTCTTCATGGTGTTGCCTTTTCCAGAACAGGGATTTTTCTCAGAATGTGAACAGGAATCATACACAACAAAACCTTTGCAGACTCTCTTCTTTCACTTCGAGACATGTATTTGAGGCCCATCCATGTCTTTTCATGACCTATTAGCATTGAATGAAATTCCACATGCTGTAGACACCACTGTGTGCCCAGAAATTGTCTTAGTTGTCTTCAAGATTTGATAATTTTAAAATAAAGCTGTTGCTGGGGGAGGAGAGGTTGAGGAAAATTAATTAAACTTAATTATTTTTTTAAAAGTTACTGTGTAGATATATTTTATGATTTTTGTAATAGCTTTCTTTATTGACATACACCTCTCATATCATACAAAGCATCCATGTAGAATGTACATTCAAGATCTCCCAGGATATTCACAAAGTTACACAACAGTGGCCAGAACCCATCTCACAGCATTCTCTTAATCCCAGGAAAAATGTGCTATGCATTTTTAGTCACTCACCAACCCAACAAGCACTGCCTTTGGCAACGACTAACCCACTTATTATGATCTGTCTCTTCCAAATATTTCCTGAGCATGGGACCACACGCATGTGCTCCTTTGTGCCTGGGTGCTTTCTCTGAGCCCAGTATTCTCAAGGTTGGCTTACAGGATAGCCTGCATGTCACTCCTTTTTGCCTGAGTAACATTGTATGGGTACACCATACGATCTCATGGCCATCTGGGCTGCTTCCATTTGGGGCTGTTTGGAATCATCCTGGGAAGGACATCTGTGCTGAGGTTTGTTCTGTCGATATGTACTGTAATGCTAAATTCTATATCCAAAGGTCTAAGCCTACAAGTGACTTCTCATGTTCAGAAGCTTTTGCTGTGCAAACCTTGTTCCTTGATTTTAAAGTACTGGTTAAATAAAGTTGGCTACAGCCAATTACCTGAGCGATTAGACATGTATGGGTTTTGAGTGACCTGGTTGAGAAAGAGAGATGAGAGGAAGAGGAGGAGAAAGAGGGGGAAAAAAGGAAGCCGCCATGAGGGGAGATGGACCATGAGCACATGGCCAGGAAAAACAACAGGTATCTGGATTATACTACTTGGAAAGTAGCCAGACTGGCAGTTAGAGGATTAGGGGTTAACCCTAGCTAAATAAAATAACTCTAGTCCGAATCTCATTTATTTGTAAGTTAGTTGACAATAAGCTTAAATTGGTTGAACTACACATCCACAGGCAGCATCTTACATGGATATGTTTCATTTCTCTTGGGCATATTCCTGGGAGTGGACTTTGTGCATTCTGCTAACTCTTCTCCAGCTGAGCTCTTCTTTACAGTGCAAGTGCCCTGCATTCCTGGTGTGTGAGTCCTGCAGCTGTCCATACCCACTTGAAGTCTGTTATTGTCTGTGTTTTTATGATGACCATCCGGGTGGACGGGGTGATTTACATCCATATGCATGTTACTGTTTTATGAGAAGTCATATATCACTTCAGTAACTGTGAAGAGTATGTTATTTTTTAAAAAGACTGCAAGTAAAAAAAACAAAACAACAAGAATAAAACATCACTTGGCTGAGTAAGGTTTTCATGAGCAAAAGTTCTTAGAAAACCCAGTTCCAGTTGGGAAGTGGGCTAGGGTTCTATAGAAAGACATGGTAACCTCATGCTATTTTGCTGCTACGGTGCCTCCTGACCTATCTAGATACCTGGGTGTGCCAGTAACAGCCCTAGTCTGAGTAATTTGCCTTGTAAAGTTTGTGACTTATGGCTGCAAGCTCCTCTCCCTCAGAGTCTTGTATACCCCATGTGAACTTTGCTGTAGACCTCTACTAAGACTAACCTCCTAATCCTTGGAATCCTCTATGAAACAGAGATGAAGCTCAACCTTCCAGCATCTCCAAGGGTAAAAACCATTGTGACCAGCCATGTCACTCAAAAGAAAGTCCTTTACCTCCGGATGCACTGTACATGACAAAATAGAAAAATCCAGGTAGCTGTTAGTTATTCATAGAGGCCCTGTCTAAAGCTCTTCTCCCATCAACAGCTTTTAGCCGGTTTTGATAGATACCCAAATCCCTTTATTGAGACTCCTTTTGTCTTGATATTCAGAGAAGGGATGGGAAGCTGCTTCCATTCTGATAGCAGAATTACTCACCTTGAGTGAGCGTCCCACTGGAGCAAAGTCTCCCAGCACTCTGCTGGTCCGAACCACCCCATTCCCTACCAGGAAGAAAGGCTTTTTCTGTGGAAACCAACATATGCAGTACACAAGCTGGTCCCAGAGAATCGCCCATCGCAGGAGCAATGCTCTACCCATTGTATACCACTTTCTGGCCAGTCTCCAGGCAAAGCGGATGCCCCACCAAGTGTTTTGACATTCTTTGAGGTCTGTATCACTTCCCTTGCTGACCTGGGCCTTCGATTAAGCATCAGTCCGTGGAGAACAGGAGTCACCATCTCGGTGAAACTGAACAAGTTCATAGCAGTATCTATTGAGAAGGAAGCCTGAGAGATGGTGGAAATCTGAGCAAACCTCCTGCCTTCTGCTTCTGCAGATTCGGGCTCTTGGTGCAGAGGGCAACCAGAGTTTTAAGAGGAAACTGGACCAGTGCCCATCAAATGTTTCTATCTAAATGTTTCCTGTTGAAATCCTTTTTATTCCCGAGTCTTTAAAACAATGCCCTCAATCTAGGCGTGGAAAATAGCCAGTTTGGGTCATTGTTGGGATGGTAAAAAGATCTCAGAGGACTTTGAACTTCTAATCCTTTGCCTCTGCCTTCTAAGACCTAGGATTGTAGGCCTGCACCACCATGCCTGGTTTACACGGTACTGAAGGTCAAACATGATGTGTACTAGGCAAGCATTCTACCAGGTGAACTAAATCCTTAGTCCTCAAGACCATTTCAAAGACATTTCTCTTCCCTTATCTCAGGCCAGACAGATGCAGGGAAAGGATCATGTGTATCTTTGAACCATCTCACCTCTCAGTGCCTTCCATCTTAGTTCCCTTTCTATTACTATGATCAAATTCCCTGGATTTAAAAAAAAAAAAAAAAAGTAACTTAGGGGACAACAGATTTTATCCCAGAGTTCCAGGGTACAGAAGATTGCTGCAGAGAAGTCACCACATGAGGAACCTGAGACAACTGGCCATGGTATATCCATAGCCAAGGAAAGACAGCTTGTGCTAGCTCACTTTCTCCACAAGAGCCTTACACAGTTCCTAATCTCCTTGCTAAGTCATGTTACCACCCACAGTTGGCAAGGCTTCCCTAGCAGTTATCATAATCAGGAGACTCTCTCCAAGATATTCTCTAAAAAATAAATAGTAATAATAATAATTACACATGCTGTGCCCGGCTCCTCTGGGATGGGGAGCAAAGTGATCCAGGAAGAAAATGTGAAGAGTGCATCTTGACTGACTTCTGTTGGAATACCTGGCCCTGGGCTCCTGTTGTATGACAGACATCTAAACATTGACTCCCATGCTCATGGCTAAGCGTGGGAAAATCCTAGGGACTGCAATTCACAGCATGTGAGTCTAGTTCTCTAGTTTTGGAAGCCTGTGGTCCAAAGCCAAAGTGTTGGCAGGGATATCCTCCTCTGGTGCTTCTAGAACCTTCCTCACCTCAGGCAGCTCCAGGAGACCAAGCTATCCTTGAGTGTCTATCGCTTCAGTCAGCCTCTGCGGCCTCACAGCACTGTCTTTTTTAGCTGAGCCCCTGACTCCACTCTTATGCGGACACCCGTTGGGAAAACCCCAATCCTGCTCACTTAACTAACAGCATCAACCACGTTTCATCCCACAGTCAGCTCAGAGCCACAGGAGCCGAGGGGTTAGAAATTTGACACGGCATTTCAGGGACCCAATTCAATCCATAGCGACTCTTTGTGGTTTCCTTCCCATCAAACTCTTTTTTATCAGTTTTTCATTGCTCCTATTTTTTATTTATTCTTTGTAGCGTGAAATAATAAAAAAAATAAAACCACCCACGACGCCACCCACAGAGCACTGGCTGGCTGACGGGCCTGGCCTGTTCTCATCCCAGTGACACTCTGACCCCAAGCTCCGAAGTCTTGCCACCTGGCTCTCTGAGTTCCAATGGCGGGTCACTGCCACACCGGCCCCATGCTTCTAAATTCCTGTGACTAGCTGGGGTGCCCCGCCATCGTCGTCACATGAAAGAAAACATCACGCAAACTTAATTCAAAATCAACAGGTAACTCAATTGCTGGGCGCAGCAAGTAACATCCTAATTTTGTAAGCTATTTAAAATATAACTCCTCCAGTGGCAAATCCTGGCAGGTTGACCATTTAAACTGGGGGTCTCTTGTTAGCCACATTTTGTCCCCCAAGCTCTCCCTGTTCTAAAGTAAGTTTCCTTTTTCTGCCTCTCCTCTTCCC
Source organism: Micromys minutus (assembly GCF_963924665.1). Classification (NCBI taxonomy): domain Eukaryota; kingdom Metazoa; phylum Chordata; class Mammalia; order Rodentia; family Muridae; genus Micromys; species Micromys minutus. The sequence continues at coordinate 17,534,078 of NC_137969.1, forward strand.
CTCTCCTTCCCCAATGATTGGTTCCTAGAAATCTTTATTCATCTAGAGGAAGGTTCACAGGAAGTCACCTGAGTTTGTGATTCATTCCTTGCCCTAGGCAGCCCTTCTTGGGGAAGCAGAATTAACATCAAAATACAAACAGCACCAGGACTATCCACAATTCTTCTCTCATGTATTACATCCCTGACACAACACAAACCCTCCTACTGAACAAGACAACCCAGGAGAAGGAAAAGGGTCTCAAAGGCAGGCAAAGGAGTCAGAGGCAGCTCCCGCTCCCACTGTTAGGAGTCCCACAAGAAGACCAAGCCACACAGCCATAGTATATATTCAAAGGACATAAGTCAGACCTCTGCAGGCCCCCTGATTGTTGGTTCAGTCTCAGGCCCCGATGAGCCCTGTTTGATTGATTCTGTGGGCTGTGTCTTGTTGTGTCCTTGAGCCCTCTGACTCCTACAATCCTTCCCTTCCCCTCTTCTGGAGGATTCCCAGAGCTTCACGATATTTGGCTACGCCTTGCCCCTGTCTGTCACTACTGGCTAATCATGGAGTCTTCTCATCTCTTTATCCTGCCAGAGGAGCCGACTCTGGAAGTCTCCTTAGCCTTCTTGCCAAGAGCTTCTATTCCAGGTATCTGTCATCTGGTGCCTCTCTTGGTGTTTCCTTGGAGATACACACACACTTGGCCTGCTAGACTCTGGAGGAGAAAGGTGTATTTACCAGCCTGCAGCCTAGCTCTCTTAGAGCAGGATCGTTTGAACTCCTGCCTAGTTTCAAGGATACAACAGGTCTTCCCCTGCATGTTCAGGAGATAATCACTGTCAAGCTAGACACCAAGCTTGTGGGCACCTACCCCTCACCTCTCCCATACTTTCTTCTTCTCGAGGACAGAGACCTTGCTCTCTTCTGTTCCTCTCAAAAGAAGAGACAGTGGAAGCTCTGTTAAAAGACAGTCTTCTCCCTCAGTCTTCCGAATATCTCCTCTTTGGAGTAGTTTAAAGAAAGCAGGGAGTCAAGATCATGACTTGGACATTTCCAGATCTAATACCTTCTTTTAACATGGGTGAGGGACCATTATCTTTACTTTAGTGGACTTGGGAAATCACAGTTGCCATGACAAACTCCCCTCCACAACTTAGTTGAAGCATAAAAATGCCACATTTATGGCAAGCACCCAGTGGGGGACACTGAGAGTCAGTGTTACTGAGACTGCAGGCCTGCCACTGGCTCCTTTCAAAGTCTCCCCAACTGTCATCGGCAGCCACAGCCTTGTGGAATCTTTTTTTTTTTTTTTCTCTTCTAATGCATATCCCATAAAAGACATGTCACCAAGTTTTCATCTTTCACTTTCATTTCATCATAAGGGCACCATTTGTGGACTCCAATCCCCTGAACTTGGAAAAAATAGGCATTTGTGTGTGAGTGATATGAGCCAGCCAGTTCCCTGTTCTTTAAGTACAATTGTAAGAGGGCTTGTCTGATCACTTTATCCAAAAAGGAAACCATTTCCATCCAGATGGTCTCCCTGCCTCTCATAGCACAGCTGTTTTCACTACTGAAAGCGTCTTAAGCTAATAGGGTGTTGGTTTGTCTCCTTTCTACTAGAGTGGGGCCGTCATGAATACTGAGCTCTCTCTCTCTACTGTTTTCTGCGGTGTCCAGGGTTTAAGACAGAGCAGGGCTGTCGGAGGTGGATTGGATTTGGTGGTGTTCCTGTCTTTACTCAGCTATAGCAACCAGAAACTGTACATAAAATTCCTTTGGAGAACAGTCATTGTTAACATAATTATGAATTTCTTGAAGCTCTGAGGATCAAATCCCTGTCTTTGTATATGGTCAACAAGAGACGCTACTGCTGAGCTACAACCCAGATGTTGAACTAAGATCATCCTGGGCTAAGTCAAGCTCTACGTCCAATGATGGACATACTGATGAGGAACGAGTGGAAGGAGAGGTGGAGAAGAAGCCCATCTGAAGCTGAGGCAGATTGTGGAGTGATATAAAGACAGACAGCAACTGCTTGGAGGCACTAGAGGAGGAAGAAGCATCTTCCTGAGGCCCTTCACAGAGGGTCTGTCAACAAGCTGATTGTAGATCCCATATAGCACTGGAATTGCACGGGGCTGCAGAGTAGTAGGAACAGAGTTTCGTTGTTTTTAACTCCCAAGTTGGTGGTGATTTGCTGTAGCCTCTGCTTAGAAACAGAGACAATTGACCTTCAGTGAGTGCTTCGTGCACTACAGGTACTTCCACGCCATTCCTGTGTGGCCTCAAGCCTCTTTCTGTCAGGGTCTGGAGAGCGTCAAGCGCTTATCTTGGAGTTGGCTTTATGAGCACTTCATATCAAATATTTGGGGATCTAAGTCTTTTTAAAATGCTGTTAGAAAGCTAACTTCGAGTTCATCTTAGCAGGCTAATGTGTGTTTTCTTAAAAACATTCACTAGGAAGTGATATGTCACCTACAACTCCCCAGCTGGGAGAGATGTCTCCATGGCCTTTTAAGAACACTGCAAAGTCCAGGAAGTTAGCTCTATCTAAGCAGCTCTGCATGTCCCAGTATGTCAAAGGCTTAGCTGGCAGAGGGTCCTGGGGATCCCTTTAGAGCAAAGCCCAGGCTCCATGCCCAGTAACAGCAGCTGCTGTGTGTCCACATCTGCCCATCCCTGGGGCCTCATGGTTACCTTAGCAATCATTTCTGTCCTAGAGCTTGCGACAACAGATGGGACCAGCTGGCACTAGGACTGTGGGTGAGCTGTCCCCTGGCCAGGGTGGACGTTTTATGAAAAACCAAAGACTTTCAATTCTAGGTCAGGGTGGAGGACATCTGCCTAGGAATATCACCTGTCTGTGCTACAGGCTTATTGCCACTGCACAGAGTCAAGGGTGCCACCTGGTATTGTCACAGCTCCTAGCAAGTCTGGCCTTGTTCTCCGTCCTACGGAAAGCAGGGTACGTGGGACAGCTGTTAAAATCTACAATAAGCCCTATTTGTTTACAGAAACTGCCTTTGTAATCTCCCGGGAGTGCCAACTCATTGGTTCTAGAAAGCTTATGTGGCTTTTGCAAACATTCAGCTCTCCAAATATTTGCCATGAGGTTCGGCTGACCTCAGCCTCCTGATCTTTCCATCCACTCATTCTTCCTGGTCAACTGCTGGCTCAGTGGAGCGATAATGCCTATGGCAGCTGAGTGGAGCCAGAGAGGACAGACATCATGACAGATGCCAGGACAGAACATGCCAGTTGGGAGAACAGCCTCTGTGCCCTTGAGGGGAAGTCTCAGGATCTCTCTGTGTCTTAGATGACTCAGTAAGAAAACAGAGATCATACTGTCTGCTTTGCTAATGTCAGGCGGCTTTAGAAGGATGCAGGCAGCCATGTACTTCAATGTCCAATGGTTAAGAGCATGAACTCAAACTAAGTTCAGTTCCCAGTACCCATAGCAAGTGGCTTTGAACTTCCTAGCTACAGGGTATCTGATTCCTTCTTCTAGTCTCCAAAAGCATTTGCACTCACATGCACGCATGCACACACACTGAAAAGTAAAATAAATCTTTTTTTTTAAGTTTTAGGTCACATGTAAGAGTGTCTGGGAACACTGGAAAAGAAATCTTGATAAGGATTGACACTTAAGAAAGGTATGAACTCTACTCCAAGACATCTGGGAGGTGACCCCTCAACCTTGTCAGATTATGTGATTTTCCCAGCTCTTAAACTTTGATTGTTTTTATTCAGTGAGTTACAGTAGGAGCCTGGGACCAGACAGTCTCAGCTCCATCCCAGGAGATGCTGCATGGGAACTGCTCTGTCCATATGGCGGACACAAAGTCAAACCTCTGACCATCATGGCCCTGCCTGGAGCTTCCCATGTGGGTGCTGGGAATTGAACCTGGATCCTCTCTCTGTGAGAGTAGCCAGGGCTTTTGATGACTAAACCATCTCTCCAGCCCCCTGTTGCTAATTCATATCTGTGTCATTTCACTGTAGAAATCGTAGCTTTGAGTATAGTGACTGTCACGTTCCTCACTGTGATGATGATGGATTCATGCTTTTTTTTTCTTCTGTTTGCCTTGGTGGTGTCTTTACACATCAAGAAAAAAAGTAACTAAGAGGATGCCTTTCCTGAGCATGCAGAGGTCCTCCCTCCCTCATTCCCAGACCACAACTGAAAGAATTAACAAAGGATTAAATACTCCTGACAGCAGCATCCTCAAGAGACACTCAGAAATGGAGGTGTTTGTGGTCCCCATCCTGGGACCATCTCACTTTCAGAGATCCCCTCAGCTGGCTTCCTCTAGCCCCATACTTTCCTCTTAACAACCTGGTCTCCAGAATACCAGGGCACAACCTTTTTCTATTTCTTCTCTCCAGATCTGAGCTCTTCACTCTTACACCAGAGGAAAGGAATCAAATGCATCTCTAAAGAAATACAACTAACTTGTCTTCAATGAACATATCTGCCCATGACAGTTTTCAGCCAGCAATTCCTCGTTTGAACTTTTTTATTTAAAGAGAGGTTCTGGCCTTTAGGGTGGATTCTGGTAGCCTTATGTCAGTGTCTTCATAAAACCAATGTGCAGCTTTTCAAAATTTTGTAGCAGGAAGGTAGTGGCTTACACCTTTGACCCCAGCACTTAGGAGGCCAAGGCAATGAGATCTCTGAGTTTGAGGTCAGCCTGGTCTGCATAGCGAGTTCTTGAACAGCCAAGCTACACAAAAAAACTCTATCTCAAAAAAAAAGAAAGAAAGAAAGAAAGAAAGAAAGAAAGAAAGAAAGAAAGAAAGAAAAGAAAAAGAAAAACCTAAAGGGTGGGTATGTGTGTGTGTAGAGTATTTTGTTTACAACTATGTCTGTGCACCATCTGCATTTGGTGCTCAAGGAGACCAAAAGATGACATTGGGTCCTTGGAATCCAGGTGGCTGTAGGCTGCCATCCTTCTGGGAATTGAACTGAGAGGTTCTCTGGAAGAGTAACCAGAGCTCTTAACTGACGATTCAGCATTCCAGCCTTAAACATGCAGTCTATAAACAAAACATGTCTTTGGTAATAAGAATTTGTCATCTTGCATATATAAAAGTAGGGGTATACCTTCACTTCTTTGTGTTGGTGTTTTAACATATGGGCTCAATATTAGAATAGCTTACTATAAATCTATATCATGTAAATACTCCTTAGTGGCCTTCCCAGCATCCTTTCCATTTCTTTCTCCTTCTCTGTTTCAACTCTATGAAGAGTAAAAATGAGAGAATGGTTTCTGCCATTAGGGTGCCCTAGAACATGATGAAAGAGATAATGTGTAGGTTTATGTTAAAGTGATATATGATTGGACAGTAGAGAGGTAGGTGGAGAAAGGTCTGGGAAAGTGGAAGAGGAGGCAATAGGCAGAGATTGGTGGAGAAGACAGAGGAGATTGATGGAGGAGATTGAGGCAGATGTGTATGTTCCTCTCAGTGCATCTCTAGCTTGATAAGGTTGTTATAATTATTTCTAAGGGTTTCTATGGGTCTAATTTATCTTTTCTGAATGGGCAGTTTATATCTTTGCCTGCTGATTGTAAGCTTATTGTGTAGAGAATTTGTGACTTGAAACTTTAACGTATAAACCTGTTTGATAAGCTAATGGTTGTGGAGTCATGTTTGTACCAGGCAGTGGAGGAAAGAAACATGCTGGGGCGGTCATATCCACCCGGGACAGAAGCAGCACGAACCATGTCTGAGTTCTTAGAGGCAGCCTGGAGCTTCCAAGTTAGAAATCCCTGCACTGCTCCTGGGTGTCAGCACTAGGGTAGGTCAAGCCAGTTTTTAACATTTACTGCAACAATAATGAACACTTGCAAGCGGTAGGACTAAATCGGCTCTGTAATTAGGGACGTTGTGTTGTCTCACCCAAATACTCCAAGAACTCTGATTTAAAATTTTTCTACTTCTCAATATATTTAAGTATAACTCCACAGATACATTCTGATTTAAATATACCCAGTCCCTCTCCCACCTCCTCCACCCTTTAGTAAATCGCCTTCCTTATCTCTGGCACAGATAGTGTAGCTTTCCTAAGACAGGTATCAGTCTTTGCTCTCACACACTACAGGTGGATCAAGGGATTTTTATAGCTGGACACTACGTCAGTGACACACCTTTCTCCAGATTCCTAATTTGGTGTTGAGGAATGACAGTCTTGGGTTGCTAGTCATCAGATTCTCTGCTACCCCAAAAAAGCTAGCTGCTCAGTGCTAGAGAATCTAATGTCACACGAGTTGCTGGACTGAGCAGTATCTGAAGCTCCTGTTCAGTCTGTATAATTTTGGCCCTAACTTTTCTTCTGTGCTTCAACTCCTTTGGAGTTAGGATTTTGTCACCATCAAAGGTAAGTTAAAGATCCTGTTTGTTTCTTTGTTTATGAGACAGGGTTTCTCTGTGTAACAGCCCTGACTGTCCTGGAACCTGCTTTGTAGATAAGGCTGGCCTCAAATTCATAGAGATCCACCTGCCTCTGCCTCCCCAGTTCTGCCATCATGCCTGGCAAAAATAGAATTTTCCAAGGCTGTTTTCCTTTCCGAAATATAAAGCCAGCTTCCAGGCCTGTCAACTAAATAACATGTATGCAAACTTTTAAATACAAAGTAGAAAAAAAATTGCGTTGCAGGTATCATACCCTCAAAAGCACTTTCTGCATAAAATACTCACATTCAATATACTAGCATATGTAAGCATAAACTTTTTGCAACCTACCTTTACTAAGGGTTCAACCTTTCCTCTAGCTCACCACCCAGCAGAGAGAATGGAAGAGGAAATGAATTAGCATATGGAGGAAGTGGAACTATTCAGCAATAGTTCTTTTGGGGGCAAGTTCTTTGGCACCATTCAGTCCCATTGCAAACAACAAATATGACGCAGTAGCTGCAGACCAGTAGGCAGGCAGACACCAGGCAAGAACCAGCAACTGTAGTTCAATCCTAAAGGAACTGCCAGGCTCACCAACCAGCCTGAGGCAAGGCCACAGAAGTGGCAGGCTGTCCCAGAAACCTCATAAACAGTTCTTTGGCAAGCTTCTCTCTGGCATCACCATGACTGGAGATCAACAACACTGTGTAAGGTGATCCAGTGCATGTGTGTTGTTAGGGAAGAATAACAAGGCAGAACAAACCAAACCAGTGCTCTATCTCCCACACTCTGTGGAGTCATATTTATACTCCTTCATCATGGGTCCTTTCACATGTTTGCTAAAACAAAACATCCTTTCGCCTGTGTCTGCTTCAGCAAAACATCCCTGACATAACTGACCTTCCAAACAAACCAGAAGTTTCCACGTGAAGAAAGCACCTAAAATTAGTTTTAGCCATGGCTCCTAGAAGTGTGGCATAGGCCAGCACCAGCATCAACATCAAGAGCGTCCTTCCAGAGATTGTACGACATGCAAAGCCTTGGGCTCACACAGTTCCACTGAATCCAGTGATGCCACTAAGTTCTTAGTGGTTTTATCTGCACGAGCATTTCGATACTAAGAAACAAAGGATTCCTTATCTGGTGTTTGGAACAAGGCTAGTAGGCTAAGCAGGAGGTTTAGTTCCTGCTGCTGCTTTGAATGTTATTTAAGGGCAGGCAGCCCTGTCTTTACTAACTACATCCTCAGATCTGGCCCTGGGGTAGAAGGTGCTAACCTGAGCTCACAGGCGTTTGGTTTCCTGGAATCCTGGCTGTGGTTAGGAAAGGTATCATTGCGCACCATTCTCTGGAGGTGGAAGTCCTTTCCCAGAGGCCCTCAAAGGGCCTCTCCTTTCATCTCAGGAACTCATGCTTCATTGGATGTCATGCATGAGTCATCAGACAGGGGATGGAGGATGCAGAACAGAAAGCAGTGTGTCTGTCTGAGTCTAGGCCAAGCCCTCACTTCCCAGAGACCAAAGGAAAAGGATCCTGTTTGCAAACTCAAGACCCACGGGACCAGCCACGGGCAACCTGGCAGCTATGTGGGCCTCTGGTCCCAGGGCTCCCAGAGGTTGAGAAGCAGTTGTCTCCTGGGAGGTATCCTCCCATGGGAGCTCTCTCTAGAAAGATGGGACTGGAAAACCTCTGTTTTGAGCCTCGGTGTCACTGTGTCCCCTTTCTCCTCCAAGTTGAATTATTTTTGATGCTGACTTTGGGTGAGTCATGATTTTAATTAGCATCCTGGGAAAAGGCTGCAGCCCTAGAACTCTCTGGTGGATCTGAGAGAAAGCTCAGCAGGCTTGCTGAATTGTTTTGGTAACTGTATTAAAACACCCACCCACCAGTGAGCAGGTCCTACCTCTGATGCAGGCCAAAACAGTATCTTCATAGCTTGCCCTGACCTAGAAGCTTCGCTCTCTAATTTCAGAGTTCTTAGCCCTGCTCCCAAGACGTCAATGACTGAACTGCCAAAGGGCCAAAGAGTAGCTTGTAGCTTTGCCCGGGGGGCCTCCATGGAGTCACAACAGTGCCTGAGTGACTTGAGCAGAACCCAGGGGCCAAGGAGTCTGTTTCCACAGCGCAGCTTCTTTTCTAGAAGAACAGCAGGATCATTTCCAGTCACAGCCAGGAGGCCATCAGAGCTAACATGGCCTGGGGCGAGCAGGAAACAGTGCCAGATGCCTGGGACCCAGAGGTGAGTTGCCCTGCTCATTGGTACTAAGCCCCAGATGAAGGGCCTACTTCTTTGGGAGGGACAAGAGAATCAGATGGAACACACACAACCTGTTATGACATCTATTGAGTTCATCAGGAGGCATGAGGTTCTGGGTGCTCTTAACCTATCTGTGCCTCAGTTTCCCTCACTGGAGTATGGTGTGATAGGAATGACCTGGGCATGGAAGTATTCAAGGATTGTTCATTCCCTGTGCCTTTCAGCAAACCGTTGACCTCTCTGATCCTTGAATTTTTTTCTGCAAATACAATACTCCTGACTCCATTGAGTTGGAAGCAAGAAACTTAAGCAAAGAGTTGTGTACCTTGGGTTGAGTCAGCGTCTTGGTAGCTCACATCATCATTTGTTCTCGGTCAGACTCCAAAGAGACAGTGGGTGCTCTTAGCAACTCTGTTTTTATAAATGGAATACAATCCAAGGAGGCTGAGAAGGCAGCCCAGGATCCTCAGTAGCCTAGCTACTCTACCATATTTTTCTAGGGGCACACGAAAAGCTTGTCTCTGAACTATTAGGGAAGTCATGTATAAGATGGACTCTGGAGTGATTTTTTAATTTTGTTCATTGAGTTTTCCCCCATTCCCAGATTTTGTTTTGCTTCTAAACTATGAAATGTATAATTTTTAGTCAAGTAGACAAAATAATGTTCACTGAAGGTGGAAAAGTCACAGTTCAGTCCTCAACCTGAAAGTTCTGCAGACAATTAGGAGGAGGTGCTGTGTGGCTGTTTGCCTGAATGACCAGTATAGGGAAATCTTGGGACAGGAAGTAGATTGGCGGTGGCCTGAGGCTGGGAGGGCTAGTGAAGGGCTCTGTGGAGCAACTGCTTTCTTAAGAGTGGTGAAAGATGTGGGAGCTGGATAGAGTTGGTGGTTAACCAACGTTTACTTTATGCTAATCGCCCGCCACTAAATAATTCCTGTTTGTTGGATTTTAGAGACAGGATTTTTCTGTGTAAGCCCTAGCTATCTGGAAACTTGCTCTGTAGACCAGTTGACCTTGAACTCAGAGATCCACCTGCCACCACCTGACCCTAAATCATTCACTTTAAATATTTAAAAAAAAGAGAAAAAAAAAAAGAAAAAACTAAACACATGGCTACCCACCCCCACCCCTTTTGTGTGTGTGGCTATTGTGTGTGTGTGTGTGTGTGTGTGTGATAGGTATTTAACCTTGATTAAAACACACAAAAACAAGATGAGGGTGCTATTACAATGGATCTCTGCTTCACAGTCTGGTCCTCTAGAAAGATCTATTTCTCTTCTGAGGAGCTTTGAGAAGAACTTGTTCCCAGGTTTTACCTGAGCAGGGGCAACGACCTTTTTGCCACCTCAGCCCTCAAGAGTAGGCATGAGGACATCTGCCATGGCATGCCTGCTTGTCCATTACGCTGGTGCTCCATTTTATTGGGAACGCCAAGATATAGAGCCCCCCTTCCCACTTTCCAGTCTTCGGGCTGAGAACAGTGTCCTGGAGTCACCAAGGTGAAGGAAATAACTAATGCTTGTGATGACATCTAAACTTGCTGATTCTTTCTCCTGTGCTTGAATGTTCAAGGGAAAACATTTGTCCTTTGACTCACACTACCCTCTACAACCCAGGATGAACCTGGAGAGCTCGGCTCATGGGAGTGATGATGTCATCAATGTTGGGAGAAAACCTTGATAGTCCAATGACCCAAAACGTTCTATGTGCTCTGTTGCCCATTGAGAAAAGTCTGTTTCACTAAAGTCAGCTTGTATTATATATATGTATAGTGGTTTTCTCTGACACCTTGTGAACCCAGGTGCCCTGACCCCCATCCCCAGGACCTACCTGAAGACCTGCCTGTCTCTACTCTTTAGATTTGTGTGAGGGCTCAAACTCAGGTCCTCATGCTTTAGTGACAAGCAGTTTACTCACTGAGCTGTCTCCCAGATGGATTCCAAACAAAAACAACAAAGGACTATGTTTGACATTGCCTCTGCTGCCCTACTAGCTGGACAGCCACCAGCAAGGGGAATATGAGAGAATTCTTGCAAGAAAAGAGGGTTTGCAGGGGCTAAGTTATCTTGGGACATTTCCTGCCTTCTGGATACCTTTTAATGTCCTACTCTGTTTACGATCTTCTGTTGACTAAATCTTTTGGAATCTATGAACAGACTCCTGTGTTCTCAGGCTACGGTCAATCCTATTTGGCTCCAAAATAAAACCATCTTTTGTATTCCTTTGGTGTGAGGGTTGTTTCAGTGCTCGGTACCAAGTTTCTTTGCTCTCCTAGAACTTTTTCCTTTTTCTTGGCTGTGAAATGGGGAACGTAAGGGTAACCTCTGCCTCTTTAAGGTGTGGTGTAGCCAGATACACTCTAGGTAGCTGGCTTTCCCCAGAGACCCTGACTTGACCCTGCATTTGTATATCAGTGCATTTGAATTTCAACATTTCCTCCTGCCTACTGGACTCTCTGGGTGTGAAGGAGGCCAAGTCACACGTTGTCAGGCTTTGTAATAGAAATAAGGAAGTGACTGCAAGGAATCAGATCCTCCCGCCCCTTGAGAGGCAGTTGCTTTGTCCTTGGGGCACCATGGGGAAAAGTTGGCAGTGTTGCTGTGACAGTAGGATGGTGACCACAGAGCCTTCTCTGATTACACTGCAGCTTGTTCTGGGTTGCAGCTACTCCAGGGCCCCACACCGAGAGAAGACCACGCCCCAGAGCAAAAAAACAATGCAAAACAAAACAAAGCTTGGAGCCTGTTCCCACACAGGAGGGCCCTGTGGGGTGACTTACCTCCTTTCCTAGCCTCAGTTTGGAGTTGTTTGTTAGGCCTGATAGGACATTGCCCTCAACTGTGTAGTCTGAGCAACAGAAATGTAGTGCCTCTTCATTCTAGAAGGTGGAAGTACCAGGTGTGGGCTGGTGGCTTCTTTCTGAGGATTGTGAGGAAGGAATGTGTCTCGTCCTTGCAGCTGAGGCTGACAGCTCTCTATGTCTGCTAAGAGCCTCTTTCTTCTGAACATGCAAGTGCATGTGTCTGGAAGTCCCTTTCTTTTATTAGGGGTGGGGGAAGGGAAAGTTATGTGTCACCCACTTGACAATTGCCTCCTTAAAGACCTGGTCTCTACTCAAAAAGAAGGAAGGCCAAAATGGGGATGCCTCAGTCCTTCTTAGAAGGAAGAACAAAACACTCACGGGAGGAAATACAATAGAGGAGCAGGGATTGAAGAAAAGATCATTCACAGGCTGCCTTGCCCGGGGATCCACCCCAAATGCAGCCACCAAAACCTAGAACTATTGCTGATGCCAAGAAGTGCTTATTGGCAGGCACCAGATAGAGATGCCTCCTCAGGGACTCTTGTCAGAGTCATACAGACACAGCTAAGCATGCTTGCAACTAACTATCTGACTAAACATGGGAACCCCAATGAAGGTGCTAAAGAAAGGACTGAAGGAGCTGAAAGGGATTGCAATCTCATGGGAAGAACAACATTATCAACCAACCAAACCCTCCAAAACTCCCATGGACTAAAACACTAACCTTTGAGCACACATGGAGAGACCTATTGATCCAGTTGCATATGTAGCTGAAGATATCAGCGTCTGGTATCAATGTGAGAAGTGGCCTTTGGTCCAGTGAGGGCACATTTTCCCAATATAGGGCAATGCCAAGTCAATGGGATGGAGAGGGTAATTAGGAGGGAGTGCACCTTTGTGCAAATGGAGGGGGAGGGGTGATAGGAGGGGTGGGGGAAAGGGATAACATCTCAAATGTAAATACAGAGTATCTAATTAAGAAAGAAAAAAAAAAAGACCTGGTCTCTAAACTAGGTTACATTCTGATGTCATGTGACTGAGGACTTCAACATGTGGGTTCGATCTTGTGTCACGGTGACTGTGCTGAGCAAGACTGTAGCACTGTAGTTGCATTTCCCATTCTGTTCATTTGTTTCTGTGCTCGCTCCGCCATTCTCTGTCGAGAGCCTAACGGCTCGCCAGCAAGAACGACGAGCGGCAACAGGATTCTTCTGCGAACAACCTTTATTGTACAGTACTCTTGAGCAGGGGACCATGTGGAAGAAAAGTGCACTGCTTATATATGCCCAGGAGACTCGTGTCGCTACCTGATTGGTGCACCTTCCAGTATCTCATTAGCATGCCCCAGAGCGGGCTGTGACGTGCGTGGTACATGCACACTGCGTCCCTCGGGCTGGACAACAGCTCTGTTTGCTGAATCATCGGCGGGAAGCTGGCGCCATCTCTGGGTGCGCCATCTCTGGGTGCACCACAAACGGCTTCCAACAATTCTCTGTAGGAGTGTCAGCTCCTACGGAGCAGGAGCTGTACCTTGTTAACTATTGACTTTTATGAGACTGGCACACAGGAGGTAGTTGAGAATCACACAGGAGGTAGCCATGAATTGTGATTGAAGGCAAATGTGTCTTTTTCACTTCTGGAGTTGTAAGACTCCCTTTGTGGAAGGTCAGGTTGAGGAGATATGGGAAAACCAGTGTGTTCAACATCATCTTTTAGATACTAGCTCACTACCTCTTTCTCTCCCACCTTCTTTCCCTCCCTCTCTCCTTCCCTCCCTCCCTTCTCTATCTCTTCCTCCTCCCCTCCTCCTCTTTCTTTTCCTCCACCTGCTCTCTCTGTCTCTACATCTCTGTCTCTCTTACTTTGCCACCTCCTGAGGAAATTCATCCCTCCTAGACACAGTCATTTTTTCCCTCTGGGTATTCATTGGGATTGATTCCAGCACCGTCTTGGATACCCACATCCATGAATGCTCAAGAATAAACAAGCAAACAAACAAATAACTTAAGAACTAATTAACTAAATAAATACACTGTGCATGGCCCTGTCCTAAGTCCTCATGTATAATCTAAACCACCTCCCCTAACATCAAGACAGGCGTAACTCATCCTCTGTAGTCACACTGGTCTCTTTAGGATGACAAGAAAATGATGTCTGTAACCATGTCTTCAACAGATGTTTTCTTCTTTGAGTGTGTATGCCTATGAGAACGTGTACCGAGTATATCCAGTGCTCATAGAGGTCAGAGACTGTGTCAGAGGCGCTGGAGCTGGAATTACAAGCAGTTGTGAGCCTCCAGACATGAGTGCTGGGAACTAAATGTGTCCTCTGAAAGAAAAGTAACAACCTTTCCCAGATATTTTCGGTCCACACTTAAGGTTGACTCCAGAGATGTTGCTCCTGTGGATAACACGGACCCGTTGTATCTCACCAAGTTATGCTACATCCACTCTTCCTTGGCTTTGGCCTCCCTGTTGCCTCTGGCAATGTTCTTTCCTCACTGTAGGCTTTCCAAAAATCTCTCTCTCTCTCTCTCTCTCTCTCTCTCTCTCTCTCTCTCTCTCTCTCTCTCTCTCTCTCTCTCTCTCTAGATCCAGAACATTTTTGGTCTTTCAAGGGCTCCCTGGAGGCTCATTGTCTTTGTTTTGTTTTGTTTTGCATTTTTATAAAAGCATACAAAGTGAAATTAGCACTTGGATCCCGGGACACTTCTATCATACTCAGGCATGTTCATCTACCTTGAAGGACCTAGCAAGGCTCCATCTACCCCGGAAGATGGAGAGAATCTTAAAGAATGAGTGACCATCACTGTTTCTAGGACTTTGTACATATCACATAGTCAATGTTTGCTCAACTGAGCAAAACTGACATTCTCTGAGAACTGAGAGGAAAAATGGGAATGAATTTATATGTGTGTCATGTGCAATGCGGAGAGGTGACCATGCTGGTATGTGTTTTTACTTTATTTTATTCTTGGAGGATTTCAACAATCCTCCAAGAAGTCTTCTCCAAGAACTTTGGTGAGCTTCAGAGTCATACAGCATGGAAGAGGCAGAACCAAGGTCTGAAGACAGGTATATATATATATATATATATATATATATATATATATATATATATATATATATATACATTTAAGGACTTGGCCTGTATTCCCCAACATTAATTTTATCCCTATGCATTAATGGACTTTTCTAAAATAAAATAGCTATAAAACAGTAGGCACACCTTAGCAAGCCAGACTTTTGACCTGCTAAAGAGTAAAGAAATCACTGTCTTTGCTCTCATATTGTGCAACACTAATAGTGCGTCATTTTCCACAAGAGTAAAAAAAAAATCTTGCATAGTCTTTTGTGCGTGTGTGAGGAGTTTCTAAACTACATAAACAGAGCCCTGGAAGAATTAAATCACGGTGTATGTAGCTTTTTTTCCTCAGGGCTAAGTCTGGTGAGAGGCACCCAGGGCTTCAAGAAGCAAAATATCTGTCAACCCTTCACAACTGTTCCTGTGCGTATTAAGTTTATTCTAGGAAAACAAAATATCCTAAGAGGTCTTATAGTATTACAGTTAATCGCTGTCATATTGGGCTCACCAGCTGAAGCAACAGTTCAAAATTAATATCTTTAAAACCAGGACTTCTCTGAAGTTAAGAGTAGAAAAAACAGAGGGGTGTTTAAGGGTAAATTGAGCTCACTGAATTTGTCTCGCCCCCCCACCCCCACAAGAAAGTCATGACAATTTTAAATGAACTAAAGATCAAAACTGTGCAGTAAAAACATATTTCTGTCCACCCTGACACGGTCCTTTAAGTGTTTCTATTTACTCTGCCACATTGACACGTATACAAGTAAAATGAATAAGTTTTTAAACTTTCAGCTTGTTTTCTGGAGGTTTGGGGTAGCTCACAAATGTTTTACTTATAACCTTGAGCCACAGCAGCATTTTAGAAAAGGGCTGAGAGGAGAGACTTGTATATAACTTTTGTGATTTATTTTTCTGAGAGTCACGCACGCTTCTTCCATTTTCTTTAAAGCAAATTAGGAAAGTACAAAGAATTAAAAGGGAAAAGAAATTTTGCCCCATTGGGTAGAGAGAATGGTGGTTGGTATGTGGTTGAATTTTCTTCCTAGGTTTGTCTGTGTCTCCCTTAATCTTACCCTTTGTAATGTTTGTGTTTCCTGTTGTTTGTGAAGGCATATTATTCTAAACAGCAGAAATGGCCTTGCAGATGGAGATACAAAGCCCCAGCGGGATGCAGAAGCTGAGCTGCTGTGGATGCTCTGACTGCGGGTTCATCATCTCTGGACAAGAAGCTTACAGGAGTCCAGGTGAGCGACTGACAAGCCTCAGTTCCTCTCTCCACAGACACACAGACCCAGGCTTTGCACACACTCAAGGCCATGTATACAAGCCTATGAAATTATCCAGGAGGGCTGGAGAGATGGTTCAGTGGGTAAAAGCACTGGTTATTCTCTAGAGGACCTTGGTTCAGCTCCTAGCAACCACATGACAGCTCACAACCATCTGTAACTCCAATTCCAGGAGATCCAAAACCCTCTCACAAAACACCAATACACATAGAATAAAAAATAAACCAATTTTAAAAACAGAAGAAGAGAAGAACAAAGAATCTATGGGTTAACTTCCCCTGAATGGCAGATGGTGCTGGGCACAAGCCTTTAATTCTAGCATGCAGGGTCAGAGGCAAGTGGATCTCTAAGTTTGAGACCAGCCTAGTCTACAGAGCAAGTTTTGAGACAGCCAGGGCTATGCAGTTTGTTGTTGTTGTTGTTGTTGTTGTTGTTTTTAACACATTCATTCTTCTGTAGCTGAAAATGACCTTGAACTTCAGACTGTCCGGCCTCCATCTCCAGAGTGTAGGGATTACAGATGTATGCATCTACCCACGGTTTATATATGGCTGAGGATCAAACACAGAGCTCTGTACTGGACAAGAAGTCTACCAACTGAGCAACACCAAACCAAAGATTTTTAAAATGCCCTTTTGCAAACTGAAATCCTGTCTTCCTAGAGAAGCTTGCACCTCCCCCAATTATTTAAGTCACTATGAGTTTTAAAGAGGGGGAAACAAGTAGAAAAGACTTGAGGAAGCCGTGCTGGGGCCTCTCTATAAACGGAGCTGGGTATGTAGGAAGTAGGAAGTCAGTACCATCCTGAACTCACAGGCCAAGGGACAATGAGCATGACTTGCTCTGCTTGTGATGGGGTCAACGGGGCAAACCCAGTGGTCAGGGATCAAGGGAACCTTAGCTTTCTCTATCCCTGGAAGACTGTTCTGATTCACAACCCGCCCTGGAACACCTCTAAGGCCTTTTGGTATGCTCCCCACCTCTGGGGGATCTGACCACACAGTCAGTGTTCTTGAGTAACCAGGGTGATGACAAGCCCCAAAAGATACTGACTTCCAAACCAACTCAACCATAAGGTGCGGTGACATCTGCCCTCACCTGTGGACACAGATAGCGTTGGCAGTGCCTTTTAGCTAAGTTAGTATGGGAAGAGCTGGGCACAGACGAGCCACAGAGAGGAGAGGGTTTTAGGAGGAGAGTGGGCCCATTAGAGAACTTCTGACTGGGAGTCTGCAAGGGACCTGAGGAAATGAGCTGGTTAGCACTCTGCCTTGCCAGGGCTACAGTGCCACAGTCCTATTGGTTCAGATTTTCGACATACATTTACAACAGCTATTATCTAAGGCTCCATACCAGATACTGGGGACAATAGGAAAGAATAGGCTGCAGGTCCCCACTACCCTGGAGCTTGCTTCTAGTAAGAGATTGTGTGTGTGTGTGTGTGTGTGTGTGTGTGTGTGTGTGTGTGTATGTGTGTGTAACTAGCTATGTTAAAGGAAAACAAAGTTGCCCAAAAGGACATGAAGTGAAGAACTAATAAGCAAAGGTCAGAATGAGGCTGCTGTGTGGGTGTGGGGACACTGTGCAGACACAGAGAAGAAGGTACTTTAGGGACAGTGGCTGGTATCTAGCTGAAAGTACAAAGGTGTGGGAGTTGGGGACCGAAGACACACTGTACACTTTAAACTTTATGCTCATTAAGAGAGAAAATGGAAACCCTGAGGGCTCTAAGGCAAAACAGTAATGGGCTGAGGCTTCAGTTTTGAGAGCATCGTGACGGCTGGTTGGGTAGAGTCTCTGACCGCAGATGGGCACACCCAGAAACCGGGGAATGTCTGAGAACCCACATTTTCAGATGATAATTCACAAGTGTATCTCAGATATCATCATAACTGATGCTCTTCAGTCCTCCCCCCCTTACAGTCAATCCCAAGCCTGGGTACCTGTGAGAGCATGCATAATCTGCTCCACCGGCTCCCAGTGTTCTTAGTGCCGATCACATTTGAGGCTTCCCTGACTTCTCCCACTCTGCTTGCTGATGCGTGCTGCCTTGTTGTCTGGTTGAATCCCTTCAAGCCGCTGCATCCTTTGCCATCTTGTCTCAGGGATGCTGTCCGCAGCTTGCAGAACGAGAGGAGGGAGGGGGGGTGGTGGTGGTGGGGGTTGGGGTGGTGGTGGTGGTGAGGTGACATCAATGTGCCTGTAACCCCTCATTGTCACTTTCCTCCATTCTTACATTTAAGAGTTCCTTCCATATACTGGCTTCTCCTTTTGTGCCCCAATTGCCAAGTGCAAATGGGATGGCCTTTGTTCCAGCCGTCAGAACTTAGGCCAGGTGCCCAGACTCGTGAATCTACTATCTTGGGGGTCTTTGAACACTTAGTGCTAAACTCTTTGTAAGGGAACACTTGCCCAGTGTCACAGAGAAAAGCAAGGATTAATTGTCTGATTCTAACTTTCTGTTTGTCCTTCTATTTATACCCCTGACCCTTTGTGAGAGAGAGTCTTGCTCTGTAGCACAGGCTAGCCTGAAACTTATCAGATAGCCTCCAATCCATGGAACCTGCTAATCTTGAACTCATGGAAATTTCCCTTCCACTTCCTCCTATTACACAATTGCTTCTGACTTCCTATATGTCCCAACAAGCCACGGGTTAGCCCCAGCTTTCCATAGCTGATAATGAGATATGCAGGTGCTTTGGACTCAGTTTCCCCAGATATAAATTAAAAGTTCCAGAACTACATGCCCTATAAGTGCTCTTGAATATTTCTCACAGACTAAGACATTTCTAAAGAATATTGATATTTGGTGTGGGAATTTCTGGCTCAGGTAGGATGCTTGTTGATAGAAACAAGCCCTGGACTCCATCTTTCAAACTGCAAAGGTTCCATGTGGCGATACAAACTTGAAATATCCCAGTACTCATGAGGCAGAGACAAGGATTAACAGTTTAATATCACCCTTGGCTATTTTGTTTGAGGTTAGCCTGGGCTACTTGAGACCTCTATTTCAAAACCAAAATGTAGTAAAAAAAAAAAAAAAAAAACCAAAAAAAAAACAAAAAACATGTGTTTCTGGTCTCCCTACAGCTCCAACCTGTAGGACCACAGCTCCAGGTAAGACTTGAGATCTGGTTATTTTCTCAGTCAGTCGGAGCCCTTGGGTTGTCGCTTGTCACCAAATTGTTAGGTCCAAAGGAGACTCCAATTCTTCAAACTCCAAAAGGCAGTTAAAATATCCACAAATGGGCTCATTGTAGACTGTAGGAAGATTTCTTTGGGTTAGACAAAAGCCAGCTTTTGAAGCTGCTTCTCTTCTACCAAAAGGACCCATAAGGCGTAAGGGACATATGGCTTCCTGTAGTGCCTGTTAGCATACCAAAGTACACGCTGGGCTGGCAGTCAGGTTCCCTCAGCATGGCAAGTACCTATTACATATTTCAAAGTCTGTGTTAGCCTCCTAGCTCTTCTCACCTCCTCCCCTACCCTAAACTCCATTTCTCAGCTTCCTTCCCCCCAGTTACCCATTCTCCATACTCATGATATTGTCTCTCAGCCCGCCCTCCCCCTCTCTGCTTTGTTCCCGCTTCTCTCATTCTGTTTCTTCTGCTCTGTAGCTCCTGATGGTCTCAGGGATAGCCCTAGTCACAACCAGCCTGCTGGCCACATTCAGTCTACTTCTTTCTCTCTCTGCTCTGGACTCTTCCAGTTGCTTCTGGCTGTTCTCTCTCTCATTTCTACAGTAAAAACATTTCTTTTAGCCCTGCCACTGTGTGGTCATGTTGCCATTTTGCACACAAATAAATGTGGACTGTTTCTATGCACTTTTTGAAAAGGATGCTCCTGAGACAGAAAAGAAAAAAAAAAAAAAAAGAGCAAAGGAGGTGCAAAACCAGATTTAGGCAACGATTTCCATGCAGTAGTTTCTCCCCAAATATCTTCTCTCTTTTATAAAAAGAAACTCTGCAACTGGAGCCTGTTACTTATTTTGTGAGTTATTTTAGGGATGTCCCTGTTTCTTCCTATTGCTGTGATAAACACCATAACCAACGGAAACTTAGAGAGAACAGGGATGTGTATTACACTCCCTCATCCAGGTAGGCAGTGAAGGCGCAGAAGCAGAACCAGAGAAGATGGCTGCTCTCCGGTTAGCTCTCAGGGTTTGCTCAGTTGACTTCTTATACAACTCAGGACCACCTGCCCAGCAGTGGCAACTTCATAGTCCAATGGACCTTCACACATCAATTAGCAACCAAGACGATGGTGTAGAGACACGTCCAAAGGCCAGACTGGTTGAAGCAATTCCATAATTCAGATTCCCTCTTTCCAGGTGACTCTAACTTGTAATGTGTTCTAAAAACTAACTACCACAACTTAGTTAGGGGTGCCTTACGAATTTGACATACAAATAAATATATTACTATGAAACCATAGTCTTTCCTTTCTTGTTTAATCCTGTCATGTTAATATCACAACATAAAGCATAGTCCAATTTTAAAAGTTCCAACATTTAAAAAGAAATTAACACTTTAGAAAGTTCAATTTTCTTTCCAATATCCAGTATCTTAACTGAGAGCTCCTATAAAATTCAAAGTGAATTAAATACTTTGTATTCCAAGAGGGAAAACCCAGGGTATAGTTCAGATGAAAGCCAATTAAAAGACCAACAATATAAAAACCTCAGTATCTAGTATCTGGGATTTACTAGTTTCTGGAAACCAAAAGACTTGAACAGTCACTTCTCTGGCTCTTCCAATTCCAACATAGAGTTTGTCTGGTTCCATGCTGTCTTGGTTCCACACCTGCCACCGTCCTTGGTGGACACCGTTTCCTGATTTCCCACCAAAAGTGCAATATCCTGTGCACTCTGAATAGCACGGTCCTAACAAGCTTTGACTAAGTCTAAATTAAAAGTAAAATGGCCCCGGTGCCTTCAATAGCCTTGGGTCTCCAGGGCAACTGAGGCTGCACCTTCACTAGTGGCCTCTCTAGCCTCTTTACAGGGACTCTGATCCTGCCAGACAGTGCCAAACCTCAGCTGCTCTCCATGACCTCTTCAATCCTGTAGCCTTCATGCCACAGAAGCCAGTACCATGGAGGAGACTCTTACATATTACCAAGTTCAGCTAATGGCTTGAAATGGAACCTTGATCTTCCAGACCACAACCCTGTGCCTCGACCCTGGGAAATACTCCCCAGAAGATTTCATCTGAACAATAATTTACTCTTACTAATCATACCAGAATTTCCAGCCACACCTAACCAACCTGTACTGACCCAGTAACACAAAAGTGTTAGTGGCACCGGTCTCTTGTTAACCATGGCTGATTCTTCAACTCCAACTGACCAGAAAACATAGATTATTATTAATTCAAAATATCACATGAACAGCCCAGATCTAGCCTTTGAGGGACTCTCAGTCTTCCTTCTGAAGCCAGGCCTCCACCGTCTGCATTTTACAAGAGATAAATTTTCCATAGAGAAAAACATTAAGCTCCAAGTAGTCAATGGCTTTTCTATCCCAAAGTTTCAAATGCTTCCACAATCTGCCCCCAAAGCACAATCAGGTCTGTCACAGCAATACCCCTTTTCTGTAGCACCAGCGTCTGTCTATCCAAGTTTGCTTTCTATTCCTCTAATAAACACCATGACCAATAGTAGCCAGGGGAGGAGAGCATTTATTTTAGTTTATGGCTTATGGTTCCTCACCTGGGGAAGTCAGGACAGGAACTCAAAAAAGGCAGGAATCCGGAGGCAGGAACTAAATCAGAGACTATGGGGGAGTGTTGCTTCCTGCCTTTCTTAGCTTAATTTTGTATATAACCCAGAATGCTCAGGAGTGACCTCATCCACAGTGACACATGCCTCCCCATATCCATCATCAATCAAGACGTCCCACAGGCTTGCTTGCCAGTTAAGTTCAATGAAAGCAAATCTAAAACTGAGGCTCTACCTTCCCAGGTATCTTCAGTTTACATCAAGTTGATTAAAAACTAATTAGCAGAGGGGGATTTTTGGAAGATTTCTGATTTTCCACCCAAAGTGCAACATCCCGGGCCCTCTGTATAGCATTGTCCTCACAAGCTATGACCAAGCTTGAATTAAGATTATATGGGAGGTAGAGGGAGGGGGCGTGAAATATAGGAAAACTTTCAGAGATTTGTTTCAGAGAAAGGACAGTCTAAGGTCCAAAGATGCTAGTCAATCTACCTGCAGACACACAAGGTGATGTTGGAAGGGGACACAGTGTATGCGACCTGTATTTTTCCCTTCCTGTATGTAAAGGTGGATCTGGGCAGTGGGAGTTCCATTTACAAAACTTGGGGCCTATGCTAAGAAGCAAAGGATGCTTTATCTGCTCCACATGATTGGCAATCTACCCCAAGGGCAAGCTCTGATAGCGGTCGTCTGACTGGCCAGTCCCACCTCTACTGGGAATGGAGTATTTTCCAGACTTGTAGATCTTTTAACTTGTTGGAATACCTCGATGCAACACATCAATTGGACCTACGCTGAATAATTACAAATATAATTCTAAATCTACAACACTGTCCCAACAAAGACAGACTCACCACCACCCTTCCATTTCCTTATGTTGTGGTTCCCCTATTTTCTCATTCAGAATTAAGGGGCTGCCCTCATCCTTGTGTGGTCAGCGAGGCTAGGGGGAGACACTAAGTAGGACCTGGTACAGTCAGTCCGTGCTGCCTTTTATAGAACAGACAGATGCATGCAAGGAGGGATGGGTTTGCTCAGCTCTGGATTCCTGGGGCTCTATTCTCTGTCCATCCAGAAACATGAGTTTCCATCAGCTGTGTGGCTGTAGCTGGACCTTCAGCAAGAGAAGAGTCTGTGATATGGGTGATAAAGTGAGTGCCAATACACTACATGAGCAAAAACACATTGGAACAACAAAGACAAAGGCTTGCCACAGAACCCTCCAGCACCCACTCAATGAGGCATGCTAGGGTTTCATTACTTAGAGAGAGTCTGATCACTATCAATAGAAAACTCTCCACAGTGGTGGTGTAAATCCCTAGGAAGCTGGTCGTTATTGTTCACGGCTGTTAAAAAAATCAAATAAAATAAAATGTATAAAAGCCGGTGCAGGGCTAGAGTGCCTCTCTGCTATGTCAGGTGCCTTTCAGTTCCCATGTGCTGGTGTGTGCGAAACTTCCAATTTCACCATCAACTGATGAGCCAGAGCGGCTGTTGGAGCTGCAGCCATCCGTCCAAATCTGGATCAGCACATAGGAGGAAGAGATGGTAACGTTTTTCTCTGAGAGTAATTCCTCGTAGATTCCATCTGGCTTATAATTCAGTTATAGGAACTCTTAGCTACAGAGAGAGCTGAGGAAGGCAATCTTTACTTAAGAAAGTGTGCTTTGTCCAAGTGTCTATGAAAAAGAAAGGCAGGGAGAGTGGATGTTGGTAGACGCGCTGTAGCCTTAGCTACCTCCTTATTATATTTCTCTGCTTGGATGCTAGCCAAGCCCAGGGCTTTCTTGGTGCCAGTCATTTTTCAATTCTGGGCTGGAAGAAAATGATAAAACCTTTTTTCCCCCTGGAACAGAAATTGTGTTCGGAGTTTGCCGCCCTGGTCTGACACAGCTGCATTTGACTGCTTTGAAATGGAGCTGGAGATCGGAGGGCAGCTTTCATTTAAGTCTCCAAGGTTCCATGTATGGAAGCTGGCAAGTCACACTCTCAGTGAGCCCCTCGTTATGACTACAGAGAAAACGCAACCTTCCCCAGCTCCATGCCTACGGTGATCACCACTCTTGTGACCACACAAGTCATGGAGTGGGGGCTGGGGGCTGGGGGGAGGCATTTCTCCCATTTGACAATCCAACAGTTCTGCAGCAGACTCACCTGTGCCATTGTCTGTTTCACAGTGACATCAGATCTCACAGGCTGAGGACCTTATTCTTCAGACAACTTTCTCTAGATGCCCAAAAAAGCTCCATCTCGCTTAACCTGTACTTCCTTTTTATTTCTTTTATTGGATATTTTCTTTATTTGCATTTCATATGTTATCCCCTTTCCTGGTTTTCCCTCTAGAAACCCCATATTCCATCCCCTTTTCCTGCTTCTATGAGGGTGCTCCCTCACCCACCCCTCCCTCCTGCCTCTCCACCCTGGCAGCCCCCTACACTGGGGCATTGAGCCATCACATGACCAAGGGCCTCTCTCCTCCCATTGATGCACTAATCTGTACTTCTGACTACATAGTTAGAGATGCCCCACCTTTGTGGACTCTATTAATGTGCTCACTGAACGTGTGACAGAATTCAGAGAAATAAACTAATGACAAATTATAATGGATATAATGAGGACGACAGGAGAGATGTTTAGGTGAGGTTTGAGGAGATACTTCCCATTCCAATCCCTGCCACCTGGGAACCCCAGGAGGTAGCTACTCTATGCCACGCCACCCTTTGTCCTTTGGGGTTTCTACGTGGACTTCATTACATAAGTATAACTGAAGCTTGGTCAGCTGTACAGAAATGTGACCAGACCAAGCAGATGACAAATGCTAACTGTAGAGCACATGGGGACAAGCTCAGCCTGCCCACACAAATGCTTCTGGGTTCTCCTGGACACTCCTCCTTCAGGGTACAGGGCAGTGGTCCCTCTGAAATGGGTGTCTGACGACCTACTATTGGGCAATGGATCCTGGAGAAGTCCTTTATCATCTGCTCCCATATAGGAGGAAGGAAGATTAGAAAATTCTTTTTATTTCATCTATCATCTATCTATCTATCTATCTATCTATCTATCTATCTATCTATCATCTATCTATCTACATCTGTCATCTATCAATATCTATCTATTTATCTATATGTATCATCTATCTATGTATCTATCTTTAATTGATTTTATCTGGGAATCTCACATCATGCATCCTAATTGTACCCACCTCCCAGTCTTCCCATATCTGCTCCCCTCCTCTGTGACCTCCTTGCCCCACTCCTCAAAAGCAAGCCTTTTCTGTGCTGTCCACATACTCTCTGGAGCGTGGTCAAATTCCTAGGGACCAGTGCTCCCCTACCTGCACTGGAGGATGAGTCTTTCTCAAGTTCTAGTTTTTCCTGTTGTGACAATGAAGGAGAGACCCCCATATCTGAGGAACCCGAGTTACCCATCTTCCAATAATCTACTCTAGTCGTCTGTGACCCATGCTGATACTGTCACCTGGAGCAACTGCAAGGGGAACTGTGGAAAGAAGAGAGTGGGAGAAGGTCTGAATAGTAAGGGTGTGTGTGCAAGAAGCTCACTGCCAAGTAGTGTTGCCAGCCTCCCCAAGGCACCTGGCATCATCACACTAGGACACTTGGGAAGGAGAGACAAGTGGAGTATGTGTTCTGAGAGCTTCAGTGAAGGGGGAGGGGCTAAAGGGGAGATGATCTAGGTTTGCCCTGAGTGTGTCCCTGGGAGAAATTCTTCTACCCTACAATCTGTGCTGGGTGCTGGAGGGTTGGAGAACCGCTGGTGGAACATTCTCAGAATTTCTGTAGCTTTACCTTTCCCTGCATTGAGCAATGTAAAGGGTATCCCAGGAGTCAGAGACAGATCATGGAAACAATTAATGACTCTATCCACAGACTGTTCAGAACAGGCTGCCATATTGGCCTTGTTGGCCCTTTGATGATGGTTGCGATGGCTGTACATCACAGCAAGAATACATTCCAAACAGGAAGCAGACAGAAAAGGAGGGGCCATCTTGCTCTGTTTACAATTAGCCTGCTGTAAGAATTACCCAGAAGGAAAATAGAATTACCTTAATTCTTTTCAAGGCCAGTGAACCAAGAAACGTTCTGTAGACCCACCTCTTAAAGAAGTTATCACTTCCCAACAGTGTCCCTCTTGTGAGTGCATCTTTTGGATACAATAGTAGTCAAACAACAGCATTAGGAAGGATGAAGATCACGTGTCAGGCGAGGTTCACAATGTTTTTGGTGTGTGCAAACTCATATAACCCTCCCAATCTTAAGCCCTGTTAGGGAATAGCTCTAACATATACACTGCAGTACTAAAATGAAATATGGGGTAAATAACCCTGTTTGCCTGTTTGACTGTATGATACAACATTATCCATGAAATTCATGCTCAATTGTACAGCTGACTTACAAAACAACAAAAACATAACTCCCAAATTTCATGTTTCAAACAAGTTTATGGATTTGTGTTGGGCCACATTCACAATTACCCTGATACGGAGCTCAGAGGACACATGTTGCTCATGCCTAGAAAATCTTTTTGAAATCTGGGATTGCGACCAAGATACAGCTGACATCTTTAGTTTCAGAACTTCTCAGGAGCTCATGTTGGACTGAGAAAACTGGGGAGGAGGCAGAGATAGGAAAGCAGGAAGACATCGGAGCATCCAGGCAGGACAGAGGCTCAAGAATGTGGAGCTTCAGAGAGTAGCAACCATGTGCACTCACACAGTAGTCACACACAGTGGAATCCTTGTGGGCACTCACATGTTTTCTTTGCTGCTAATACTGAAATCTGTGACATGGCTTGCACACACACACACAATATGATGCAGATATTAGCTTTGAAGCAAAGCTCAATGTACCTCTCAAACTCTGCTCTGCCTCCCACACCTCCTCCCTGTCACTGCCTGCAGCCAGGCCACCTGTGAAGAAGGCGTCAAGGGCCTACATACATACTTAGGCCTCTAGAGTGTTCAGCTTCTTACAATGTCCTTGAGCCATCTCCAAGACCAAGGCCAACACAAAGCTAGAGTGGCAAGCATGCTTCCTGAAGAAAGAGGAAGCTGGGAGGTATAATACCAGCTTAAATGTAAATGATGTTCTGCTATTAGCATGCTGCAACTGTACAACTGTATGAGGTTTCTTGGTTTTTTTTTTTTTTTTCTAAATATAACATTTATTGGTTTCTAAAGTTTGAGGGAATTTTCTGTGGAAACAATTTTTTTGCCTTTCTGGACATTGAATACTATTTTATCTTCAACAAATTCCTTTGGGGTTTTAAAGTCAACATTAAACAAATTTTCAGTCCACTTATAAATACTAAATCATTTAAAATCTTTTTAGCATTTCATGTCCACCTCAAAGTTTTTAGTTTTAGTAACATTCTAGGTTGATTATGAGCATTCTGCTGACATTCATCCTGAAGTTCTCATTGTGGAATCTATATGTATGCTGCTACTCCCTGGTTAAAAAATTAAGAATCTCTTCTTTTTGTAACCATTAGACTATTTTTATTATGTTTGGCTTTTCAGCACACCTTTGCAAGCATCCTCATACATGTGTGCCAGTGTCAGAATTTCCTCAGGAAAATACCTGAATTCAAATGAAATAGCACACTCCACTATATGTTCTTTTAATTGGAGCATACTTATCTCTAGAATTCCTGAATAACTATCAGTTAGAACAAGTGTGACTAAGAAGGTCTCATTGCAGTTCCTCAGTGGTGACTCTAAATATAATGTTCAAACAACATGAGAAAAAAAATGGGCCCATGTACAATATTGAATCTAAGAGAAGTTCTATGCTATAGTCAGTAGTATGCAGAAAAATTTGAATATTTAGTTTTTGTTGTTCTTTTAGTTGGTTAGTGTAGGTTGATGTCAAGGTGATACATAATTGAACAGTAGAGAGTGGACAGGGTATAAAGTTGATAAATAGGAAGAAGGGGGAGAAAGAGCAAGATTCCGAAAGAGACAATATGGAAGCAGACATCAATGTTTCTCTCTGTGAATCTCTATATAGATGAGCTTTTTATGATTATTTCTAAGAGTTTCTATGGATCAATTTATCTTTTTTTTGTTGTTGTTGTTTTTGTTTATTTTTTATTGAACAACTTTATTTTAAAAAACAAAGATAAATGTACATATTTTAAACATTTTTGCATAAAAGTATACAAATACATTATTATCAGTGCTTGTTTTTTCTTTTAAAGGTTTGATAGTGTGCATTAAGATCTTACTAGTTACAATGAGCATGAAGTACATGTAAAACAGGATGTAACCTGGAATTAGTCAAAGTTTTCTTGGTGTGTAATGATTAAGCATAATGGTTTTTTCTTTTCTTTTCTTTTTCTTTTTTTCTTTTTTTTAACGACTTTATTTTGCAAAACAAAGATAAATGTACAGATTTTAAACATTTTTTGCTTAAAATTGTACATTTTTGTCACTACTGTTTTTTCAGACATTAAAATAAATTTTACATAAAACCATGTGAATATATTTTTTAGTCAGTACTTGATTTTTTTCAAGGGCTTGACAGTATGCATTGAAAACCTACTAGTTACAATAAGCGTAAAGTACATGTAAAACAAAACGCAACATGGAAATAGTCAAAGTCTTCTTGTTTTGTGAATATATGTATATTTTTTGTTTTCTTTATTTCTTGGACTTCATACAGTCTGTGAGTTGTTTCTGGGGGAGTGCAAGCCTCTGGGGTTAGCATCCCACTATCAGTGACTGCATATTATGTCTGTTCTTTTGTGACTGGGTTATCTCACTCAGGATGATCTTCTCTAGATGCAGCCATTTTCTTAAGAATTTGGTTAAGTCATTGATTCTGGTGGCTGAGTAGTATTCCATTGTGTATATGTACCACAATTTTTGTATCCATTCGTCTTCTGAAGGACATCTGGGATCCTTCCAGCTTCTGGCTATTATAAATAGAGCCGCTATGAACATTGTGGTGCATATATCTTTGTTGTGTATTAAAGTGTCTCTGGGGTATATGCCCAGAAGTAAAATAGCTGGGTCTTCAGGTAGTACTATATCCAATTTTCTGAGGTATCGCCAGACAGATTTCCAGAGTGGTTGTATTAGCTTGCAACCCCACCAACAGTGGAGAAGTGTTCCTATTTCTCCGCAGCCTCGCCAGCATCTGCTGTCATCTGAGTTTTGGATCTTGGCCAATCTGACTGGTGTGAGGTGGAATCTTAGGGTTGTTTTGATTTGCATTTCCGTGATGGCTAAGGATGTCGAGCACTTCCTCAGATGTTTCTCGGCCATTCGGTGTTCCTTAACTGAAAATGATTTGTTTAGCTCTGTACCCCATTTTTTATAGGGTTATTTGTTTCTCTGGTTTCTAGCTTTTTGAGTTCCTTGTACACCTTGGATATTAGGCCTCTATCTGATGTGGTGTTGGTAAAGATCTTTTCCCATTCTGTTGGTTGCCGTTTTGTTTTCTTGACGATGTCCTTAGCCTTACAGAAACTTTGCAATCTCATTAAGTCCCATTTGTTAATCTTTGACCTTAGAGCTTGAGCCATTGGTGTTTTGTTCAGGAAATTTCTCCTGTGCCTATGTATTCTAAGGTTTTCCCTAATTTCTCATCTAATAGTTTCAGTGTATCTGGTTTAATGTGGAGATCTTTAATCCACTTACACTTGAGCTTTGTACAAGGAGATAAGAACGGGTCTATTTTCATTCTGTTGCATGTTGAGTGCCAGTTGGACCAGCACCATTTGTTGAATAGGCTGTCCTTTTTCCACTGAATGTTTACTGCTCCTTGGTCAAAAATCAGGTGACCATATACATGAGGGCTCATTTCTGGATCTTCTATTCTATTCCATTGATCCACCTGCCTACTTCTGTACCAGTACCATGCAGTTTTCAGCACAATTGCCTTGTAATATAGCTTGAGGTCAGGGATAGTGATTCCCGCTGATGTTTTTTTGTTGTTGAGGATGGATTTCGCTATTCTAGGTCTTTTGTTATTCCATATGAAATTGCACATTGATATTTCCAATTCCATGAAGAACTGGGTTGGAATTTTGATGGGGATTGCATTGAATCTGTAGATTGCTTTTGGTAGGATGGCCATTTTTAAGATGTTGATCTTTCCAATCCATGAGCATGGGAGATCTTTCCATTTTCTGAGATCCTCCTCAATTTCTTTCTTTAGAGGTTTGAAGTTCTTGTCATACAGGTCTTTCACTTGCTTAGTTAGA
Organism: Micromys minutus; assembly: GCF_963924665.1. NCBI lineage: Eukaryota > Metazoa > Chordata > Mammalia > Rodentia > Muridae > Micromys > Micromys minutus. The sequence goes on from NC_137969.1 coordinate 17,563,836, forward strand.
GTCACACCAAGGTATTTCATAGTTTCTGTAACGATTGTGAAGGGTACCTTTTCCCTAATTTCTTTCTCCACATGTTTGTCCTTTGAGTATAGGAAGGCTACTGATTTGTTTGAGTTAATTTTGTATCTGGCCACTTTGCTGAACTTGTTTATCAGCTGTAGGAGTTCTCTGGTAGAATTTTTGGGGTCACTCAAGTACACTATCATGTCATCGGCAAAGAGTGATGTTTTTATCTCTTCCTTTCCGATTTGTATCCCCTTGATCTCCATTTGCTGTCTAATTGCTCCAGCCAGGACTTCCAGTACTATGTTGAATAGGTAGGGGGAGAGTGGGCAGCCTTGTCGAGTCCCTGATTTAAGTGGGATTGCTTCAAGTTTCTCGCCATTAAGTTTGATGTTGGCTGTTGGTTTGCTGTATATTGCTTTTATTATGTTTAAATATGGGCCTTGGATTCCTGTTCTTTCCAGGACTTTTAACATGAAGGGGTGTTGGATTTTGTCGAATGCTTTCTCAGCGTCTAGTGAGATGACCATGTGATTTTGGTCTTTAAGTTTGTTTATATGGTGGATTACATTGATGGATTTCCTTATGTTAAACCATCCCTGCATCCCAGGGATGAAGCCTACTTGGTCATGATGAATGATGGTTTTGATGTGTTCTTGGATTCGGTTAGCAAGGATTTTGTTGAGTATTTTTGCATCAATGTTCATAAGTGAGATTGGTCTGAAGTTCTCTTTCCTTGTAGGGTCTTTGTGTGGTTTAGGTACGAGGGTTATTGTAGCCTAAAAAAATGAGTTGGGTAATATTCCATCTGATTCTATCTTTTGGAATAGTTTGGCGAATATTGGTGTTATATCCCCAATAAATGTCTGATAATATTCTGCACTGAACCCGTCTGGACCTGGGCTTTTTTTGGTTGGGAGGCTTTTGATGACTTCTTCTATTTCTTTAGGTGTTATAGGGTTATTTAGATGGTTTACTTGGTCCTGGTTAAACTTTGGGACCTTGTATCTCTCTAGGAATTTGTCCATTTCCTCCAGATTTTCCAATTTTGTGGAGTATAAGTTTTTGTAGTAGGATCTGATGATTTCTTGAATTTCCTTAGTTTCAGTTGTTATGTCACCACTTTCCTTTCTGATTTTGTTAATTTGGATACTCTCTCTTTGCCCTTTAGTTAGTCTGGCTAGGGGTTTATCAATCTTGTTGATTTTCTCAAAGAACCAACTCTTTGTTTTGTTGATTTTTTCAATGGTTCTTTTTGTTTCTATTTGGTCTATTTCTGCCCTAATTTTGATTATTTCTTGCCGTCTACTCTTTTTGGGTATATCTGCTTCCTTTTGTTCTAGGGCTTTTAGCTGTGCTGTCAGGTTGCTGATGTGAGCTCTCTCCAGTTTCTTTTTGGAAGCACTTAGGGCTATGAGTTTTCCTCTCAATACTGCTTTCATTGCATCCCATAGGTTTGGGTATGTTGTGTTATCGTTTTCGTTGAATTCTAGAAAGTCCTTAATTTCTTTCTTTATTTCTTCTTTGACCCTGCTATCCTTTAACAGAGCGTTGTTTAGTTTCCATGTGTATGTGGGCATTTTGTTGTCTTTGTTGTTGTTAAAGACCAGCCGTAGACCATGGTGATCTGAGAGGATGCATGGGAGTATTTCAATCTTCTTATATCGATGAAGGCTCGTTCTGTGTCCAATTATGTGGTCAATTTTCGAGAAGGTGCCATGGGGTGGTGAGAAGAAGGTGTATTCTTTTACTTTAGGATAGTATGTTCTGTATATATCTTTTAATTCTAGTTGGTTCAAAGTCTCTGCTAGTTTTGCAGTGTCCTTGTTCAGTTTCTGTTTCCCTGATCTGTCCATTGGTGAGAGTGGGGTATTAAAGTCTCCCACTATTATTGTGTGGGGTGAAATGTATTTTTTGAGCTTTAGTAGAGTTTCTTTTATGAATGTGGGTGATTTTTTATTTGGAGCATATATGTTAAGGATTGAGAGTTCCTCCTGACAGATTTCCCCGGTAATGAGTAAAAAGTGTCCTTCTTTATCTTTTTTGATAACTTTTGGTTGGAAATTTACTTTATTCGATATTAGAATAGCCACTCCAGCTTGCTTCCTGAAGCTGTTTGCTTGGAAGTTTTTTTCCCACCCTTTTACTCTGAGATAGTGTCTGTCTCTGTCTCTGAGATGAGTTTCCTGTATGCAGCAAAAGGCTGGATTTTGTTTATGTATCCAGTCTGATAGTCTATGTCTCTTTATTGGGGAGTTGAGACCATTTATGTTAATAGATATCAAGGAATAATTGTTTTTGTTTCCTGCCATTTTTGCTTTTTTGGGTTGAGTTGTGTCTGTGTTTTTTTCTTCTTTTAGTTTTCTTGTTTAGGAGTTTTCTTGTTTTTACTAGGCTGTATTTTCCCTCCTTGTATTGGGTTTTCCACCTATAATACGTTGTAGTGCTGGGTTTGTGGTCAGATATTGTGTGAATTTTGATTTGTCTTGAAATATCTTTGTCTCTCCATCGATGGTGATTGATAGTTTTGCTGGGTATAGCAGCTTGGGCTGGCACTTGTGCTCTCTTAAGGAGTGCATGATGTCTGTCCAGGCTCTTCTAGCTTTCATAGTCTCTGTTGAGAAATCGGGTGTGAGTCTGATTGGTCTGCCTTTATATGTTACCTGACCTTTTTCTCTTACTGCTTTTAGTATTCTTTCTTTACTTTGGGCACTTGATGTTTTTACTATTATGTGTCGGGAGGTATTTCTTTTCTGGTCCAACCTATTTGGAGTTCTGAAGGCTTCTTTTATGCTCGTGGTCATCTCATTCTTGAGGGTTGGGAAGTTTTCTTCTATGATTTTGTTGAAGATATTTACTGTGCCTCTTAGTTGATACTCTTCTCCCTCTTCTATTCCTATTATCCTTAGGTTCGGTCTTCTCATTGTGTCTTGTATTTCCTGGACATTTTGGGTTAGGAGCTTTTTGTTTTATGCATCTTCTCTGGCTGTTTTGTCTATGTTTGCAATGTTGTCTTCTGCCCCCGAGATTCTCTCCTCGATCTCCTGTAATCTCTTGGAAATGCTTGCTTCTGTGACTCCTGATTTCTTTTTTTGGTGTTCTGACTCTAGGGTTATCTCTTTTAGCGCTTTCTTTATTGTGTCAATTTCTGTTTTAATTTCCCTCTTCCATTCCTTTATTTCATTGGTTCTCTTTTCATCTCGTTCTTTGAGTTCTTTGAGTGTTTTTCTTGTTTCTTCTTTAAAAGCTTCTGAATCTTTTTGCTTTTCCTCCCTTTCTTGTTTAAGTAACTCTATCAGCGTCTTGAGGCATGATTACAGGTCTGTGTCTTCTTTTTCTGGAGTGTTTGGAATTCCGATGTTTGCTACTATGGGAGAGCTGGGTTCTGGTGTTGCTAGATTGTCTTGGTTTCCTTGGGATATACCCTTTCTCTTTCCTCTTGCCATTTTGTTGTCAGTGATATGTTCTTGCCTTTCCCTTATATCTGGTCTGTGTCCCTGGTACACTTTCCGTGTGCACTCCGCAGATATCTCTCTACTCCCCGGCAGCCCAGGTTCTGGGTGGCAGCTGGGCCAGGCTTCGCTCTGCGTACTGAAGTCGCCTCCGGGTGGAAACAGACGTTCCTAAGATCTGTTCCTGGTCACAGATGCTCAGCCTCTACGAGCCGCCTTTCCGGCTGGCAGGTGGGCCAGGCTCCGCTCTGTGTCCTGAAGTCGTCTCCGGGTGGGAACAGAAGTTCCTAAGTTTTCTTGGTTTTTATTTAAGGCTCATGACAAAGTTGACTAATGAAGTTGTCAAAAAAAAAAAAAAAAAGCTCATGGGCAACTTTTCAATCAAGCATCTATGTCTGATCAGGACAGTATCAGTCCATAGCCCAGACAAGAGTAAACCTTACCCACACCTTGTAACTTACTCTGTTACCTCATCTCTGTGGTTCTTAGCACCAGCTCCAATGTTTCCTCCCTTTTGTCTAAACACTGTGTCCCAACAGTGGGAGGTACGTGTTCCATAGATGACTTTTTAAAAATGAGTTGGAAATGGAAGGAAGAAAGGGAAGATAGAAAGAAGGGAGGGAAGGAGGAGAGGGAAAGAAGGAAAAAAGAAAGGAAGGAAGGAAGGGAGGGAGGGAGGGAGGGAGGGAGGGAGGAATGATGGAAAGAAGAAAGGAAGAAAGGAAAGAGGGAAGGAAGGAAGGGAGGAAGGAAGGAAGGAAGGAAGGAAGAAAGAAGGAAGAAAGGAGGGAAGGAAGGAAGACCTATTGTCACCATGTTGTTTGTCTCTATGGCCACAGTCATTACGTTGATTCATCCCTTGCTTTCTTCCTCCCATCCAGGGTATGCTTCCTAAGGTTCATTCCCAGTGTGGAAACATGTATAGAAAGAGAAAGTACCTGACTAGAGCGCCTCAATCATGCAGAGAAGAGAGTCTGCTCTAAGTGCCTATGCCAATTACCTTCTGTGTGCATGGCCTCCTGCTTGTCAAAGGAAAGCTCATTCATTCATTCACCTCGAGTTTACTGGGCTCCAGCTCTCTGCCAGCTACAGTTCTAGGCTTGTGGGATATGCTATTGAACAAAACCAGATGAAGAACCTTGTTCTTGTAAGGCAGGAGCAATGGCAATTTAATGTGCAACAGAGACAGGGACAGTGGCTTAAAATTGAAATACAAGGGAGGAACCAGACCCTCTGAAGTCATTCTGAACTGACCATTGTTACAGTAAATGTTATTTGGTGGTTTCTACCCCACCTTAGATCATTTAGTTCCCAAATAAAACATAAACCTTTATATTTATAATGAGCCTTAAAAGCACCAGAGCTGGCCAGATACCTCTGTACTATTTTGTCTACTTCCTTGTCAATAACCCCAAGATATCATCAGCCATGTTCCTCTTGGGCAGTTCCTACTCCAACAGTCTGGTCCTCATGTCCATGAGCTCATGGTGACTCATTTACCCCCTGGTGACTTCTTCCTTCTTCCTCCTCTCTCTTTTCTCCTTCTCACGGTCTCTGCCTGGGACCCCAAACCTGGGAACCAAAGCCCTGCCTTCCTCTCTTCTGCCCAGCTACAGGCCATAGGCATCTGTATTAACCAATCACAGAAAACTTGGGAGAGGGGGACCAGACTTACACAGAAAAGGCTGGTACACATGAGGATTTGCTCATCTTGGAACAGCCAGATCTTAGGGTACAGAATTTACATTTGAATACAAGCAGCACCAGACCAACCCACTGCAGACCACCTCACCTTGCCTAGTACTATGTGAAACCTTCCCTAGGCACATGATGTTCAGCAGAGTGGGGCATAGAGCAGCCCTTAGCCAGAAAGAGTTCCAGTTCTTTGCAACTTGGTAAGATGAACAACTGAAAGCTGAACAGTTCTCTGAAGGGGGGGGGGGAATCATGACTGATTAATTAACTAATTAATTAACAAGCCAGTGTGCAACAGGGTGTCTAGTTACACAGTGAACTAAAAGCCCTTCCGTGGAGAAAAGCAAATTCGTTGAGCAATAAAGAAGAACATCAGCTCTGGGGCTAAGATATGGGGAGAGAAAAAGCAAAGAGGGGACTGAGAATATCAGAGAAGCTCAAGGCTTTTCTCCTGCCCATACCAACACGACGCTTGGGTGTTTGACACCTTCTGGCCAAAGGACTGATTCCAAGACACACAAAACAGTTCCCAAGCTTCTTAAGAATGTCCAGGAGAGTGGGTAGGGGGTCTTGATTTCTGAGTTATAAGTTCAGTTCCGGGGAAGAGACTATTCTCCCCAGATCTGGGCAGCCCCTGGAGCCTGGGACTCCTCTGGAAGAATCTGAGATGGCTGTTAGCATGGCTCTGAGTGTCTCGGTGTGGGCTCTGGCAGTGGGGACAGCAGGAACCTTCCTCAGGTGGTTGGGGAGTGAGGTACACAGAGTAGGAGGGGCTTAAGAACGCGTAGGACTCTGAGCGGTGTCATACGTGTGCGTGGACTATGAGTGGACTCCATGGTTTCAGACTTCCAGACACACCTTGAAGGTACCTGAAGAGAAGGCTACTCTTCTACCTAGACAGAGATGGGGCAGGGCATGGACTCTGCCCAGTTGGAACACTGGGTTAAATGAGATTTTTATTGTCTTCATTTCTTTTGAGTCACTGTGACCAAATACCTGACAAAAACAACCCAAGGCAGGAAAAGTTTGCCTTGCCTACAGTATCAGGGGTTCAGTCAGTGGTTGCTTGGGCTCCTGCACTTAGAGGAAACATTGTGGCAGAGGATGTTCTGTGCCTCATAGTGGATAGGAAGCAGAGAGTGCAGGAAAGACCGTGGACCTACTTCCTCCAACTAGATTCCACCTACTAAGTTTTCTAGACACACCAGCAGGAGATGAAGCCACCAACACACGAGCCTTTGGGGACACATTACTTACCTCTCATTGCTGTAACAAAATACCCGATGAAAGAGAAGGAAGGTGGGAAGGAAGGAGAGATTTGCTTTGCACACCGTTTCCGGGTACAGTCCTTCTGGTTGGAGAAGGCATGGCGGCAGAGACGTGAGGCAGCTGACCACATTGGTTCCACCTGAGGCAGGAAAGAGAGAGCGATAATGCTGGTGGTTAGCTAGCTTCATCACGTTTATTCAGTCCGGGATCTTAGCCCATGGAATGGTGCCATCCGTAGTTTTGGCCACTTTTTCTACTTCAACTAACTTAATTTGGGAACACCTTCATAGACATACCTAGAGGTTTCCCTCCATGATGATTCTAAATCTCATTCAGTTGACAATCAAGATTAATACATCACACAAGGCTGTTGTATCTGCATACCCCCAGACTTCCCATTTTGCTTCCTATTTTGGGACAGGGTTTTACTAAATTGTCCAAGCTGGCCTTGAACTCATTCGGAACCCCAACCAGGCCTCGAACTTGTGATCCTCTTTGCCTCAGCCTCATTAGGAGCTAAGATTATAGCCTTATGCTACCAAGTACAGGCCACTGGAAACCTCTTCTAACTCACTTGAGGCTAAGCTGACTACTCTGCCTCCTGCCTGTCACCTTGTGCTCATCCACTGTCGGGGTCTCTAAATGTCACCCCGGTATTTAGTTGTTTCCCTACTACTCAGTGATGTACTTCCAAGCTAGACAGGATTCCACCTGCCATGGAGATATGGGTGTGCCCAAGGTGCCCAAGTAAGACAAAGGTATTTAAAGTTAAGATGGGGATTACTGAGTTGTTTTGAAGTCGACTATCCTTACCTGCAGGATCAATAACCCAGAGGGTGTCAGTCTGAGGCTGAGCAGGCTGTTGCTGGGTGGGCCTCCTCATAGAGGTAACTGTATGCAAGCAAGGTAATGGTGGTATTTGTGACAAGTTTTGACTTTGTTTTGAAACAATTGCCGCTTTTCCGGCAGTGGTTGGTTTGTGACGATCCATGCATTGTGGCCTTTTGCCAAGAACTCAACGTTCACATGTCTCAAAAGAAGGGAAAGAAAGAAGAAGATGTGGGGGAAGAGAGAGAGGCTGGAGGGGGAGCATTGACTTGAGCAATTAAAAGCAGCTCCAGGACAGATGTCTTCTTGCTTTTACCTCTAGCTTGTCCCCTAGCCCTTGCCTCTAGGCAACGGCTAACACACCCCAGGAATAATTCATTGGAGAGCAGGCACCTCCATTCCAGTGTTCCCTCCATCCACTTAACATATTTTCCTCTTTACCTTATAGAATGGGATGTTTCAGAACCGTACAAAGCACCCCCAGGACCCATCACCCAGCCTGGATGCTGTCACTGTCCTGAGTCTGACAGCCTGCCCCAGCATTCCTGCAGATACCTCTGCTTAGCAGGGGTCTTTTCTATAGAAGCCTGGGTCAGTTTTTCTTTTCTTTGTGTTTCCCACCTCTTCAAGTTAATCAAGGGATGGCACTTCACTGCTCTGTATCCTGAGAATAAAATCGGTTCCTGAAATCTCGTGCAGTGTGAGAGATACCCATTGATGTTCTTGAATGCACATTTGCAACTCTGCTCTTGTGTCCTTGTTAATCTCTAGACTCCTCTAACCTCAGTCAGTTTTCCAAGGCCTTGGTTGTCCAGCCTTACAGTTGTTACTTTGTGGCCTTCGAACAGGTCCAGAGATTAAATGGGGGAAGATGTAGTCATTTGTTTATATGTGACGCTGGGGACCAAAACCCCCAGCTTGCTCACACTAGGCAGATGCTATACCACTGAACTATGCCCACAGTCTACATCTTCCTTATCAAGCTATTAGTTTGTTTTTATCGGCCATTTAATAGAATCTGTCTGGTCCACTCCAGTGCACATGTGGTAACATCACCTCTGTGTCTCCAAGTGTGCAAGGCAAGGCTGGCCTGGGGCAGTCTGAGTGCTTCATAGAGACTGAAGCTTTTCTTCTGGCCTCTGCTCCTGTGCTAAGAGCCTCCGAATTGGAGGAAGGAGTGGAATTTGAAAGTGAATTAGATGTTAATTGACATTGACTTGGAGCAAGCCTGCCAGTTCTCTTAATCTCACAGGAGCTTCAGTTCAGTCAGGCCAGCCAGTTCATGCTCACGGTCTCTGCCCTGTGGTCCCCTTCATCACCTGAGACCCGTCCCTGCCGACATGCTCAAGATGCTACAATTATCCTGCCAGCTCTTTTTTTTTTTTTAGGGCTTTCACCAATTTCTACCAGTTTTCATGTTTATCGCCTATTTTCTTGTCTGGAACAATGGCCCTAGGAAAGTAGAAAGCATCATTTTGTTGGTGAATGGACCTCAAGTGCTTGTATCCGACTGGCCCAGGCATGTTGTATATTATCAGTGAATAAATTTGTTTTTAAGTACCAAGTGATGCTTTCTGAACCATCTTTCCCTGCAGGACTTCTTGAGAACTGGTTGCATACCATGCTTAAAGGTGTTTAAATGCTTAAAAATGCTGACCGTTCCCCCAGGTCAGCCAGATGTGGAATCCTATTTCAGCCGCTTGCCAGCTAGACATTCTTGGGCACCAAATTCGTTGCTCCAAGTGTGAAATGATATGGTTCTGGGTGAGTTGTGTGCCTTTAAATGATGTCAGTGTCCTTTGGGCCTATGAACAGGATCGTATCGAAAACTAAGGTCTTTTCAGATAGGTGGAGTCAGGAGAGATCCTTTCAAAAAGGAGACAATGTAGAGGCAAAGGCAGTTGAACACAGAGAGAAGATGGTATAAAAACACATGGGGCACTTTACCTGTGAACCAAACAATATCTGGTGCTGAGAGAAGAGAAAGAGCCAAGAGGGGAGCTGGGAACAGATCATCTATCACGGCTTCCAGACGGAGCCCTGCAGATGCTTTGGTTTGGGCCTCTAGGCTATAAGACAGCGTGTTTAAGTGACCCTTTCTACAATATTGTCATAGCAATCTCAAGAAATGAATCCAGACCTCAGACAGAAAGTCCTTCGAAGGCCGCTGGCTGCTGTTTCTATACTGCTTAGCACCACGTAGCAGCACATGGCTACTGCCCATATTTTTGGTTTGGTTTTGTTGGATAATACTTTCTAAAATTATCTCAGATGTTGTGCCTGTGAGGTGCTTAAAATAACAGTTGCTTCAGTTAATCATGACTGTGGATTTTATTAAGTAGAGCCTGTGTCTGTAAGTTTCAATTTCCTTCTCCCGGGAAAACGGGAAAAAAAAAAAAAAAAACAGCCCCTCCCCCAACCGGTAGGCAGGCTTTCATGAAAAGAATGTAGGTAACTCAGTGCCTGGCAAAGGCCAGGAAGTTAATAAATGACAGCAACAGGTGCCTCAGGCTGCCCTGCCGTGTATTCCATGATCTTTAAGAAGGCTTTTGCCGTTGCCATGGTTACTTGTGTTCTTCAGAGCTTAACATTTCACTGTAGTCCTTCCCCCCTCTGCTGGTATTTGTTGAAAATCTATCGTGTGCTAAGCAATATTTCATTCTATCCACAGGAAATTTCAGTAACAATTCTGTTCCTTTTTTTCCCTAAAGACCTATTTGCTCATCCTTTTTTTTTTTTGGTCTTGTTTTGCTTTATAATTCGTCATGTATGGCGTTTTATGACATGTGTATGGTGTGAGGAGAACCTAGTCCAAATAGGGAGGTTGGAAAACAACCGTAGCTGTTGATTCTCTCTGTTGCAGTAAATATTAAAAAATAACAATCGTTTATCTCTCTGTTGGCCCTGAGGTCTCACTCCTCAGGCCCAATTTTAGTTTGGAGCTGCATGTTCCTCTGGCGCCCGGTCTGAGCTGCCACCACAGTTCAACTCGTCCGCACAACTCCCTTCCCTTGATGGTTTTCTACTGCCTGTTCTCTGCCTTTGTCCTGGGGTATTTCTGTACCCCAAAATCCCACACAAACACAACTCCACAGCCCCATAGCTTTTCATACTGGTTTATATATTCAACTCTCAATCTACAAATCCTCTATACAACAAGACTGCATCAAATAGACAAAGATACAAACTGCCCTTCTATATGAAATATTAGACCTGTAAAATTCATAACGTTCATAGTTTTTAACAGCAATAAATCCCACTTGGGTCCAGCTGGCCCTTGGGAAGCTCCATGTTGCCTTGACCTCTAACCTCTGCCCTCTGACCTTTTTCCAACCTCTCAGCTCTCTCTACTTCTCTCCCCCTGCCCAGTCACTGGCTTTCCTTTATTTTACTAGTTAAAAGAGAAGGTTCAGTCACGTGACTGTGACTAGCCAGCCATTCTGGGGGAAGTGAAATTAACATTAAAATACAAACAGCTTCAGGACAATCTACATCTCTGCTTTCATTTTCTCTGTGCCAGGGTTTCTTGTTCTTCACTGCTATGTGTAGCAGGCTAGCTGACTATGACCATCCAGATTTTCCTGCCTATACAGCTAGACAGGGAATGGAACTGTATCATGTAGGCTGAGTATATGGTAAAGATATTATACTATAAGACTTAGTCAGACTATAGTCATAATCTTTGGCATTCGAGAAATTGCTATCAAGATCTTTATAGTATGTATCTGATAACATTCTGCCCAAGTTTAATACTAATTTTGCTTGTGATTTATGTTTGTTTTTTAAAATTACATATATGCATGTCTGTTACATATATACATATATATGTATATATGTATGTAGTACATATATATGTAGTGTGTGCACACAAATGTAGGTGCCTGGAAAGGCCAGAAGGTATTGTCTCCCCTGGAGCTGGAGTTAGGGCAGTTTGAGCTGCTCAACATAGGTGCTGGGAAATAAACTCAGGTGTAATTTTGATTTTTCTCGCCCTACTTTTAAAAACAGTTCTTAAATGCTTAAACCTCCCTTCTTGCCCATCGCCTCCCAGAGGTAGTGAAAAAGAAAGGCTTATTAGGATACAGGAGAAGTGGACCTGTTTAGAAATTGTTCTTTGAAGCAAATCCCATCTGTATTGTCAGGAAATAAGAAATTCAGTTCCCAGACGTCAGCGCCAGCTCAATGCACTGGCAAACACTTCACTAATACACCAACAATCCCGCTTGGAAGTGTTGGGGTAGCAAAGCAGCAAAGGTACAACCTAGCAGAGACTCCTAGTACCAGTCAGCAGGAGGGACCAGGACTACCAGGTACACCAGAAGTTCTTTGCTGAGCCTCCCTCAGTGAAGTGGAAGATCAACCAAGACACGAGACCAAGTAGCCCCGCAATGCTAGCTCTACAGGCAAGCCCCTCTCACAGTCTGCTGCGTCCTGTTTATACTCCCTCCAAACATCACATGTCCTCCACGGGTCTTGCCTCAGTACATGAGTCTGTCTCAGTGAAACTCCACGTGAGTCAGCTGACATCACTCTGCCAATCGGCCCAAGTCTTCGGAGGTGGCAAGAAGCTGCCAGCACACCACCAGATTTTGGTGTGTTTCTAGGCTCTGTGGAGTCCTGACAAACGATGACCAATGAACAATGGTGAAGTGTACCAATGCCATCCAGTGTCACCCACCATCTGTTGGGTCCTTCCTAACATCATGTGTCCTTTCACGAGTTTGCCTTAGTGAAATACCCTTTCGCCTGTGTTCGATTCAGGAAACACCCCTTCATATGTTTGCCCCAGCAAAACACCATCCAACACAACTGACTCTTTAAAGAAACCAAAAGTTTCCACTTCACTCCAGGTCCTCTGGAGGAACCATCTTTCCAGCCCCAGAACGTTAAAAGAAACCAAACTCTAGAATTTGAGCATTTGGGGTTGTCACCACCTGAGTAGAGGCTACTATTTATAACTGATGGAGCTGACACTTGGGATATCATTAAACATTCCTGCATGTACAGAAAACAGTTCTCTCCTAGAACAAGGATGTTTCCAGTGACAGCAAATTTCTTTTTAAACATTGCTCCCTTTCATCCCTGTCATTGAAAAATGTTGGGCCATCTAACCATTGTCTATTTCTAGGCATGATTTCTACAAATCTCTCCCACTAGCAAACTGGTTTTGATGCTCTCCAGTCTTCACGGTTAAGACCAGCCTATTCACGTGCTCAGAATGGATACAGCTCTTTAAGAACCAGTCTGCTTTAAGAAATTGGTTTGCTTTCCATTGCTGTGATAAACATCATGACCAAAAGCTACTGGGGAAGGAAAAGGTTTATGTCATCTTACACTTCCAGGTAATAGGTCATTACTGAGTGTAGTCAAGGCAACGATTTATGTCAGAAACCTTGAGGCAGCAACTGAAGAAGCAGCCATGGGGGAATGCTGTCTATTGGCTTGCTCACCCTGACTTGTCCAGTTTTCTTTCTTACATACCTTAGGATCACCACTGTCACCACCCACAGTGGGCTAGGTCCTTTCATATCAAACACCAATCAATTGCCTGTAGGCTAATCTGATGGGTGGGTGCACTTTCTCAACGGAAGTAACCTCTCCTTAGATGACTCTAGCTTGTGTCAGGTTGACAAAAACCAACCAACACACACCTCATGCTTGCGCTAAGGATGTGGCTTAATACGATGAGGTCCTGGGCTTAATCTGTAGCTCCTCAAACAAAGCAAAGCAGAAAACATCCTTCATGCTTGTTAATTAAAAACGAGAAATCATTCTGTGTTCTCAGTATTCAAAGGGAGTTCATTGGCACCTTTGTTTCCAGCAGCTGCTTGGGACATTGAGTGAAAGACTGTCCTGAATGGAGCTGTCGTGGGAGAGATTTAGAAGGATGTATGACCTCTGGTGTGTGTATGCAGCAATTATGCACCAGCAAACAGACAGCTGCTTTAATCCCAGGTCTGTGTTAGAAGCTCTTTAAAATTTGTTTAGCAGTAACCATGGGGTTCAATTTTCCTGTGCATAGTCTAATTTTAATTTTAAAAAAATCAGTGGTATAATATGTAAAGCTTTGCTATTTATCTCTCCGAGATAATAAGGCCCATTAGGGCTTCTAAATTCTAATTTGCAAGGACTTAAAAAAAAACAAAACACGACTCCTGTGTAAATACACAGTGAGTGTGAAAGCATTTGTTCAGCTCATGGATTGACAAGGCAGCCACTGAGAGGCTGTAACTGGACTAGTTCAAAGAGTGACTTGAAGAATGCCATTTATACGGGCAACTGGGAATCTGAAGCTTTTTTGTCTTGTTGTTGTTTTGTTTTTAGATGAAAAGCTGGTCAACGTTCAGCTGACAATGAGGAGGAGCACAGCACAAATTTGGGAGGTATTTGAAGGAAGGGGAAACACAGGCTGAGTTCTTGGCTGCTCTGGGGTGGATCATAACAGATAAAAGCTTTCTTTTTTCTTTTTTTTTTTTTAAATGCTTGTTTGTTTGTTTATTGTGAGTACACTGTAGCTGTCTTCAGACACACTAGAAGAGGGCACTGGATCCCATTACAGATGGTTGTGAGCCACCATGTGGTTGCTGGGAATGGAACTCAGGACCTCTAGAAGAACAGTCAGAGCTCTTAACAGCTGACCCATCCCTCCAGCCCAGGTAACAGCTTTTGAACTGAGTGATGGTCTTGTACTTCTCTTCTCCCTGGCTTGGAACCTCTTCTGTGCCAAGCGAAGTGTGGTGAGAGGCAGGATGCCCTCACGCTGTGTAACTTGGGCTTTCTGATGCTCCCATCGCCTTTGCTGCATATTAAAGGTACACTAATTGGTTACTAATGGTGAATTCCCCCATTTCTTTTAGTGAGTATTACTATCACCTGAGATAAGAACTGTCTCTACAGAGCAGGGATTTATTTGAAGCAGTTATGGACTGGAGGGAAGGCTCCCAAGCACAAAGCACAAGTGTACCCCACAGCACTCCTATGGAACCACTGGCTGAGTTTCCCAAGCTCTCTGCAGTTTTTATTTTGCCCTGTCTGGCTCTTCTGTCTGCTTTACTGTCACTGTTTGGAAGCTTTCTACCTCTGCCCTTGAGTTAGGCTGTGGCCTGGTGGATCAGACACAGATCACACCTGAAGTACAGGACGAATGTTTTATTGCCTCTTGGTTACTAAACCAGTCATGTTATTTTTGGCAGCCTAGCCTAGAGGTAAGGCAGAGGGAGAAAAGCAAGAGGAACAGGAAACCATGCAGTAAAATATTTACAGGAAAGAGTTGGCTTGCTTGAAGCAATTCACTGGCCCTTTCTCCTTGTCTTTTTTTTCTCCCCTCTCTAATCACGTCCCTCTTCCCCTCTTTTAGTTACACAAGCATTAGTCTTAAAAGCAATGTTGAGATGTAAATTCTTCTTAATTTCTTAATATGATGCCATGTTTTGAGTCATGCAGAAACACCATTTTAATAATTAAAAATACCCATTTTGCTATAATCAATCACAAATGTCCCTAACAGTTCCACTCTGTCCCTGCTCTGTGTCTGTTTCATTTCATCTGAGGAGCATGGCTTCTGTGGTCCTGTCCCATGACTGCTTTGAAATCTAGATGAGCAGGTAGTCCTTTATCCTCAGGACAGGCTCCAAATAGCTGATCCAGGCACTTCGGAATTAACATCCCTCTTAAATCCCAAGTAAGTAAAAGAAGCAAGCTCTGGGATACAGAGAGCAAAGGACTCAAGGCTGAGCTATAACAGCCTCTGCTAGGCCCCTTTGTCAGCTTCACCATGGAGACCACTAGCCTTCTTTGATGATCTTTACAGCAGCACTGTAGGGAATGCATAAAGTGACATTGTTCCTTTCAGAGTACCCTCATTCCTGGTAGCAATGGTCAGGTTAACCAGAATAATTATTCACAAGCATGTTTTTGTTTTAGTTTTAGTTACTGCAATATCTAAAACCAAGGAGAAGACTATGGAATATTGCTTTTTTAAAAAATGTGTTCTGGAAATAGCTAAAGAAGAATTTTTTGCTTTTGTAGTTCATGCTGCCCTTGAATACCCTTGTCTTCCTAGTGCTACAAATATGGACATATACCAGCATCGGTATGCTGCCTCTCTTCGTATGGTACTAGAACCTGAGCATCAGACATGCTAAGCACATGTTCTTATATTGAGTTAGCATGCTTCCCCCCCAGCCATTGCGTCATTTATAAAACCATATGACCCTTGTTACATTTAAAAACTTTATTTTAAATTTTGTGGATCAGTGTGTATGTGCACCTGAGTGCAGTTATCAGAGGAGACCAGAAGGTGGCGGTATAAGAGGTCTAGCGCTGGGGTTATAGGCTGTTGTGGGGTACCCACATGGTACTGAGAACTAAATGTGTGTCCTCTGCAGGAGCAGTAGGAGATGGTAACTACTGAGCTGTCTCTTCGGCTCAAGGCCACCCAGGATATATCCTACCACTGGGCTTTGTGCTTATTCATTTGTTCACATCCAACATAGACCATGCTTCAGGCAGAAGAGGGTTAGGGAAGCCTATAAAAATGTAAGAAAAGGTCGAAGCCTTGTGTCCTAAGAGATGTGAAGGCAGATGGTTGTGTAGCCACTTCCTCTGGCTTGAACCAGTCCTTCCTGCAGGGAGGATCCAGAAAACCAAGGAACAGGGTGCTCAGGAAGCTCAGAAAGTTGCAAGACTCACAAGGCGTAGCATTATGCAATTGTTCCAGTCTGTCACGGAGCTGCTTGAAAGCTGCGTATGGAGCTCCAATGAAGTGTTTTTTTTTTTTTTTTTTTTTTTTTTTTTTTTTGTTTCCTTTTGTTTTTCCAGACAAGGCTTCTTTGTGCTGTCCAAGTTGTCCCTAAACTCATTCTGTAGACCAGGCTAGCCTCAACCTCAAGAGATCTGCCTGCCTCTGCCTCCCAAGTGCTGGAACTGAAGGTTGTACCACCACCCAGCTGCACCCAGCTACAATGTAGCTCTTTCATGACCTTTCACCTGAGCTGAGCCCGGATGGTTTTTTCATAGATTTACCCACCTTTGTGTTACCCGGATTCCTGGAAGGAGCCCCTTATTCAAATTTCTATAAATAACCCTCCAAAAACTATTTAGTTTATCAAGCTAGATTTAGAAAGATGCATCTTTGGTTTTGTGTCAATGAATGCCCTGGTTGAACAGCTCACATCTCCATAGGAAAAACCACACGGCAATGAACACCCATTTCAGTTCAACGTGGCACTGGTCAGAAATGATTTTACCTATTCTCTGGGTTCTAGAGGCCAGAGCTGGTCCAGCTTTGGGGCTTCAGTAACTTTATGGCATCTGGCAAGCCTGCATCATACAGTTCATCATTAGTAAGATGTTAGAAAGCTCTTGTTGACAAGGTGATATAAAAATTCATCCAGAACACAGGGCTTAGAGCGTCACCATATTAACTTTGTGGATGTTACGAAGAATGTGGAGGAGCATGGGTAGTCAGTCCTGTGATGGTTTGCAGACACAGAAGCTGGATTCAGATAAGGCCATAGGTGCCTGTGCTGGTAAAATAGGCAGCTCAGGAGCAGCTAGAAGCTCTCAGGAGAGAGAACTCAAGTCTCAACCTAACACCACCCTCAGTTGCCTCTGAGCAGGAGAGCTGTGGAGCCTAGAGTACAAGAGACTGTAAAAGGGGTAACGGGCTATCTTAGACACCTCTGGTACCCCAACACTGCCTGCTACAGTTTTGCGTGGTTTTTCAGGGTCTTTCTGAATGAACTTTTTCTAGACCTTGGCCGTATGAACCATGTGAACATTCAAGGTCAATTTCACCTTCCCCTGCCCATCCTCAGTGTATGATATAAATATATATATATATTTGTATGCTATATTTTACGGTGAGAGAATTACTAAATTAAAGTGCGTTTGTCAGGGCCGGAGAGATTGAGTGGCTAAAAGCATTGGTTGTTTCTGTAGGGTTTTCCCTCTTGGCAGAGTATTTGCAGAGCCCAGTTCCCTGCACCCATCCCAGATGGTAGCTCACAACTGTTTGTAACTCAGGGAAAACACCTTTTGCCCAACTCCACGGTCACGTGTTACACATTCACGTAGGCAAAACATTCATACACATAAAATATTGTTTAAAAGGTCCACATACCTATGCTTCATCATCTTTCAGCCATTCTTTCATCTGTCTGTCCATCCACCCAACAACCCACACACAATGAATACGCATCATTTGGTGGTAAACATGTTCCTGTGGCGCTATTCTTCCCTGGTCTATTTTTTTTTTTAATCAGCCTTTGGTTGAATCCAGGAATGTGAGTGATCAAAAGCGCCAGTGTTGTAATTTTTCTCCACCTTAAGTTTTTTTTTTTTTTTCTTCTTCTTCTTCTTTGTTCAGTTGTTTTTAATAAAATGTACTGGGTACCAGTAACGCGACTTCAGAGCAACCTAAGAACCAGGACCGAGTGTGTGGAGGCTAAAGAGTTTAGGAGCTAGCGGCCTTCTAAAGAGCGACTGGGGATTAAGTGATAGAGAAGGGTGTTCCGGGACTGAGCAGGGATTTCAGCAGGAAATAAATGCTCTGCCCCGGGGGTGTCCCCAGGGCATTGTAGCCTAGCCGCTCACAAAGTCCAATCAGAGCGCGCTCAGAGTCACAGCCCTAGGCTCCTGCTCTTTAAATTACTGAACCTTGTGGAGACACCGGCACCTGGCTTTAAGCTCAGCCCCCAGTAAGTATGTTTCTGAGGGAGTTGGTGTATTTCTTTAACCCCATTCCCCCCAAACCTCTGCCATAGACCCCAGAGGACGCAACAGGTTCTCAGAGTCCTGGGGTCCCGTAGTCCTGCCTCAGGCACCCTTAGCCAGCCTAGGGCGGAGCAGTGGGGCGGGCTCTCACCCAATCACCCCTCTGGTGCCCTGGGGCTGGACTTTTAATTCGTGAATTTAGTGGAGGGAGCCCAGCCTGGAGGCGTGGGGCTGGAGGGTTCCAAGACCCTTGGCGGGAGCTGGACCGAAGTGGTGAGTTGCTCTGAGTGCGGACCCAGTGCGGGGGCTGAGCACCCCCTCTTCTAGAATACCCAGGGCAGGGATGGGGATTGGAGTAGGTAGACCAGGGTCTCCCTCTGTCTCCTCAGCAGGTGGCGGGAACCTAGATTGTCTTCCCGGAGCCGGACGGGCTGCAGGGTGGTGTGGGTCCCCGCCACTGGGCGACCCCAGGGTCTGGAGGACTGGTTAGAGCGTGCAAACTTTCCCCCGCGGTGGTGGCCGGCTCCGCTCCGCGCCACTCTGCTCCGCTCGGGTGCTCCTTCCATCCTGCGGAGGGGTGGAGGTCGCTGGGTTCCGGCGACGCGAGCAGGAGGCAGTGAGACTTTCAGGCCACCGGCTCGCTTTCGGGCAGGGGGGCCAGAGGAGGTTCGGTCCGCGTCTTGAGAACTCTTCTGAGGTAAGGAAAGCTCCGGGAAAGGCCGGAAGGGTGGGGGACTCCCGGCCACCAGTCACCATCTGCTACCTACGTGCAGCTCACCGTGCTACTGGCCGGAGCGGGAGGGCGACGCGGGTGCAAGAGCAAACCGCCGCCCCGCGGCCGTTGCCAAGAGCACGCACCAGGGATGGAAATCGCGGCTCTAATAAGTCCTCAGGGTCACACAGCACCGAGACTTTCGGCTTCCCTAGAGACGGAGACCCGGGGCGCTCAGGGCATACCTTGATAGAATGCGGGGACCAGGGACAACAAAAGGAATATGGACTGACCAGAGCTTTGTGGCTGCTGGAGGATCGGGGCTCGGGCTGAGTTTCCGAGAATGGGTCAGAGAGGTTCCAATCCTCAACCCGCGTCCAAAGAGGACCCGGTGGGGGAAATCTCTTGGTGGCGCTCCGGACGGCGTGACTCCGGGACGATCCCCTCCCCCAGGCGACGGCGGATTCCTGGAGGCTCCCAGCTTCGCGCGCCGCCTCGCAGTCGGTTCTTTTGTGTTCCTCAGCCCCGGAAAGGCTCCTGAGGAGGGGGGAACCAGGGCTGGAGGGCACTGGGTCTGGTGGCGGCTTGTAGAGAAAGGCAGCGGAGTAAAGGTATCAGCGCTTCCTGCAGCTCCTGCCTACTTCGGGAGCTCGCTCTGTTGCTCTCTTGTTCAGTTGTGGACTTTTCTCATGCCCTGGCGGAGAGCGGTTTGCTCGGCTTTTTGTGTGTGGTTGCTGGCCTTTGTTAAGCGAGGGGAAGATTGAAGTCCTTTGCAGGCCCCTCCACCCTAACTCACTAGCGATCCAAACAACTTGAACAATGAATTTGCATTGAACCATATAACAACTTTTTTTGTTGTTGTTTTGTTTTGATTGACCAATTGAATATTGGCAAATTCCTACGGTTCAGCTTGGCTGACTACTTATTTTACTCACTCTTTGTGAATTTACCTCTTTGAAGCACCACGGGGCTGGCATCTGTCCGGTGGTTAGTCTGGAACATCAGAACTTTATGAACAGCACGCATTGTGCCAAGTTCTTTACCTGTTAGCATGTTACCCGCCAACCCCATGCAAAAGCCCACTTCAGAGAGTGAAGCAACTGTCACTGTCACAGAATTAGTAAATGGGTCCAGAGACCTGGTCCTGTTTGAAAAGACGATTTTTTTTAAGCAAGGTATTTTACTTTTCATTTAAGTATTCCATGATTTTTTTTATGGACTTCCTTATGGTTTTATGGTGAACTGTTTCTCTGTGTTCCAGTTCGGTGAAGTAAACAAACATCAAAGAAGGGCTGGAGAAAAGGCTCAGCTGTTGGGAGCACTAGCTGCTCCTCTAAAAGACCCGGGTTCAACTCCCAGCACCCACATGGCAGCTCACAACTATCTGTAACTCCAGTTTTAGGGAAACCATGACAACAGGCATGTGGTGCACACATAGTCCCACAAAGGCAAAAATACCCATACACAGAAAATAAATCTTTAACACAGTATAATAGCAATGCTTAAAGTATGGTTGATTTGGATGGGAGAGAAACAGGGTTTGTCAGTTGTCAAGAACCATCACCTGGTTTTCAAGAGCCAGGAAGTCTCCTTACAAATGATACACACTTAACCCAGCAAGAGTATGAGCAACAGATGTTTCTTGTGGGGATAGTGACTTAGAGGAAGTGGCAGGAGGGTTGGATAGCCAGTCTTAGTAACACAAGACAGTTTGTCAGTCCCCCTGATTGATGAATAACTATGGTGGGCAAGGTAGGTCTTGGATATGGCTCCTGTATTGCCACTGTCTTTCTAGAATGAATTAGAAACCACTCAGCTTCAGGCCCAAGAGAAAGCCAGCCTAGTCTGGCTCACTCCCAGGACCCTTTTGGTCACTGCAGCTGGCCTCCCAATGAGAAGTAGGGCTGCTCCCCATAGGACTCACAAAGGTGGCTCTGAAGTCAAGTGCCCCTTCATCCCCACAGCTGCTCCCCAGAAGACAGAAACCTACATCCACCACGGGGACCCTTGTAAAATAAAGAGTGAGCGCTTTCCATCAAAAGAAGAAAATGAAGCTAATGGGTTTCCCTGTTTTCTTTTAAAACCAGTGTTTGCAGAAATGTACTCCCCCAAGACTTCAGTCTTAGAATCATGTGAGGTAATTGTTTAAATCTAACTTTAGTAGGCTCCTTTCCCTGTTTGAATAGAGTGTGTTTGGAGTGGAAACCAATAACGTGCCCAGTCTAAGCAGGAAAATGGCCAGGCGGACTTTGCCAACTCTGACCTGTTTAAGGGGACAGACGTGGAGGAAGCAGATTCCAAAGCTTGCAATGGTGAGGGTCTCAAGAGAGACTCTACCCTGAAGGGTGGATCGGTAGTCCTGCCTTGGGTGACACTGAAGGGATGGCCTGCTGCCTGCTTTGAGGACACAGCCGTAGCAATTCTGGACTATCATTCCCAGGAATGTAGAACTGCCAACAGGAAGATGCTTGGCTCTGCTGTAGAGAAGGTAAAGGTGATGACTTTGTGCCAGCTTCGTTCCCATTTTATTTCAGCTGTCCTGTATTGGGTATCTCCTGGGTACCAGGCCCTGAGGATACCTGGAGTATCCCCTAGCACCTTCCACTGCATCTGGGTCAGGTCAGGTCAAAGCACCAGGAACAGGGTGTTGGTACCTTGGTCTGTTGTTCTGAAGCTGTATCCAGGAAACCTGCCTCGTTCTTGGAAAGTGACAGGAATAAGCAGAAAGGTGTTCTAAGAAAGACGTTGGTTCAGCCGTTTGCTACCTTCACGGTTGCTGGTTAAAATTGAAATTAGGGCTGACAAAGTGGCTTCATAGTGGGGGAAACCTGAATAACTGTCAAAGCTATGAGCTCAATCCCAGAACCCACAGTAGGAGAGCACCAACCCCAGGAACTTCTGAAAACTGTCCTCTGACTTAGGTGCCACAGTGCGGGTCACCCTGCCATGCAATAAGTAAAATTTGAAGTGCCATTTAATAAGCCCCATCCCAGTTGTTAGGTTGGTCATCAGTATAAGTCAGCAACCATGTTTTAAACAAAGAAAAGTATTTTATGTGCATGAATGTTTTGCCTGCATCTGAGAATGTACACGTGTGCCTGTTGCCTGTGGAGGCCGGAAGACACTGGGTCACTAGGATCTGGGGTTTGGAGTCCTTGTGAGTCGCTGTGTGGGTGCTGGGAATGGAAGTCAGGTTCTCTGCAAGAGCAACAAAGAAACAGGAGCTCCTAACTGTTGATCCATCTCTCTAGTCCCCAAAGACTGAACTTGAGGAAAACATAGTTTGTGCTCTTTGGGCTGTTCTCAGAAGGGGCTCTTACCAACCAGCGGGGTCCTACACTAAATGCCTTCTTTTCCTAGGTTGCTCTTGTAGGTTTTTTTGTTTCGTTTTGTTTGTTTTCTTTGTTTTTTGTTTGAGACAAGGTTTCTCTGTGTAGCCCTGAATGTCCTGAAGTTAGTTCCATAGACCTTGCCGGTCTGGAACTCAGAGATCCACCCCCTCCTGGGGTTTTCATTGCCACTAACGGCGAAAATCTTTCTTTGTCACTTGAGTTTGTTTCATTAAGTGCCTACTTTATAACTCTTGTGACTTTGGTGTTTTCTTATTGGATGTTTTTGCACTTTCTGCAGGGGGATGAAGAGAAAAGTGTATGTTTGAATCCCACCTGGCCTCTGAAGCCACACGGGCACATCCGCCTCTGCCCTGGTGAACAGAGGTGTTTCTTTCCTTTGGGATTTCCTTCTTCACTCTTTGCCTGGGATTTTCAAGCTTGAGCTCCGAAGCCTGCTTATTCCTAGTGCTCAGGAGATTCTATCTGTGTCTGGGGCTCGGTCTCATTACCAGGAAGTGTGCCTTTCTCAGTTCCTGAGACTTTGATCCTTCCAGGTTTGAGGCCCTTAGGCAAAGAACTGGCCAAGGTGTGTGTGTTTGTGTGTGTGTGTGTGTGTGTGTGTGTGTGTGTGTGTGTGTGTGTGTGGTTTGTGTATGTGTGTAGTTTCTGTATGTGTATGTTGCGTATGTGTATGTATTGTACATTTGGTGTGTGTGTTGTGTATGTGTGTGGTTTGTGTATGGTTTTTTGTGTGTGGTTTGTGTATGTATTGTGCATGTGGTGTGTGTGTATTGTGTATGTGTGTGTTGTGTATGGAGTGATTTGTGTATGTGTGTGTGTGTTGTGGGGGGAGAGCAGAAGGAGCCCTTGGACGCCATCATCAGGGTCACAGGGCACACTGTGGCTGTAGGGCAGCTTGATCCCAGGAGCCACCTGAAGATCTAAGGCAGACGGTGATTTGTAACTCTGTACAGAAGTAATTGGAGCAAGATGGGAGCTCCTCTCCAGACTGCTCAAAAAAGCCTACCTCTTGGCTAGTTTTTTTTTTTTTTGTTTCTTTGTTTGTTTGTTTGTTTGTTTGTTTGTTTTTAGGAAATGCAGTTTTCGTTTTCTTTTTTTTCTTTGTCTTACAACTTTGTTTAAAAAAGAAAAATACATGTACAGATTTTTAAAAGCATTTTGGCATAAAACTATATGAATATATTTTTGTCAGTACTTGATTCTTTTAAAGGTTTGATAGTATGCATTGAAATCTTACTACTTACCATAAGTATAAAGTACATGTAGAACAGATCGTAACATGGAAACAGTCAAAGTTTTCTTGGTGTGTTTGGATTAAACATAATGATTTTTGAATACCAAAAATTGCCACAAGGCTATATTCTTAGCTCTTGGATTATTAATGACTTAAGGTCTAGGTGTACTACACTCCGAGAGGGTGCAATACACTTATTTTTTTTTTCTAAGAAGGACTGACAATTTCACTTTTTGGCCTTTGCTTTTCTTTTTTTTTTGAGCTTCATATGGCCTGTTACTTGTTTCTGGGGTATTCAAAACTTTCTGGGACTAGTATCCATTTATCAGTGAGTGCTCTTTTGTGACTGGGTTACCTCACTCAGGATGATATTTTCTAGAAACATCCATTTTCCTAGGAATTTTATAAAGTCATTGTTTCTAGTAGCTGAGTAGTATTCCATTGTATGAATATACCACAATTTTTGTATCCATTTATCTACTGAAGGACATCTGGGTTCTTTCCACCTTCTGGCTATTATAAATAGGGCTGCTATGAACATGGTGGAACATGTGTCCTTATTGTATGTTGGAGCATCTCTGGGGTAAATGCCCAGAGTGGAATAACTGGGTCTCCAGGTAGTACTATATCCAATTTTCTGAGGAACTGTCAGACTGATTTCCAGAGTGGTTGTACCAGTTTACAACCCCATCAACAATGGAGGAGTGTTCCTCTTTCTCCACATCCTCGCCAGCATCTGCTGTCATCTGAGTTTTTGATCTTAGAATTTCAGGGTTGTTTTGATTTGCATTTCCTTGATGACTAAGACTGTCAAGCACTGTCTTAGATGCTTCTCAGCCATTCGATATTCCTCAATTGAGAATTTTTTGTTTAGCTCTGTACCCCATTTTTAAAAATAGGATTGTTTGATTCTCTGGCATCTAACTTCTTGAGTTCTTTGTATATATTGGATATTAGACCTCTATCAGATGTGGGGTTGGTAAAGATCTTTTCCCATTCTGTTGGCTGCTGTTTTGTTTTGTTTTGATTTTTTGACAGTGTCCTTAACCTTACTCTTGGCTAGTTTTAAGGTGTACTTGCTTTGAACTTTGATAGTGAGTCTTGTCCTGACTTTCTTGCTCTTAGCGCCCTGAGCTTCTCTCAGCAGGATCTATCTCTCTTAGAATGCAGGGAGTGCTTGCCTGTCTCCGTGTCCCCTTCCCAGTGAGCCTTGTACTTACCCTGAGTTAGTTAGTAGCTTATCTAGCACAAAACCCGAAAGCCTGTCTTTTAGACCGAGGCACTTGGACTCCTTTCCCCAGGAACTTTTTAATCAGCAAATCTAGGCACACATATCAAATGCTTACGGATAATAGATGATAACTTCATTTTAAAACAAATCTTATCATCTATATAATTTGACGTTTCCATAAAGCAAATTTGCATGCCAAGAAGGTGAATGTGGCTGTTTGTTTGTTTAACACAGTACAACCCAAAGATACACTGATATGAAAAATGCGGAGGAATGATGGTAAGGAAAATATCAGGGTTCCTTGGTTTCTGTAATTAAACCGTCACGTTTCTATGAGAACAGAACTCTTTGTGTGTTAGTAAAAACACTGAACTCCAGAAGGGGCGGCAGTCTGTAAATCTAAACTGAAGCATTTTGGGAAGTGTTCATTCGTGTTTCATGGCGTAAGGGAGGGCATGTTCAGTGCAAGCCTTGTGTATTGTGTGTTCAGAGCCAAGGCTGCAGTCACATCTCCTCCGGAGCCACTGAAGGGCTGTGTGCATGCTGGATCTAGTACCTCTAGGTTGCTAGCTGATTTATTACCTGTGAGGAATGGTGTTAGGAAGTCAGGTGTTTTGGATTCTTTCCCCGTCCCCACACGTGGCAGTGGTGGCCATCATTTGGATTCTTGTTTCTTACCAAGTCTTCAAGGGTGAACAAGGAGCCTCCTTCGGCCCTGCCTCTCACTTCTTGGGTGCCTAGTCATTGGAGACTGTGACTTGGAATGGGAGTGTCCCATAGGATGACCGAGCTTATCAGAAAAGCAGATTTCAATTTCTGTTTGCCCATGACCTTGAGGTCGTACCTTTCGGGCTTAGGTGTGATGAAATGCTGGGTGTCTGGAATGTGATCTGTTGGTAAACAGAAGGTAATGAAGCTGTGCCTTCAGTGTAAGAAGGGCAGCAGAAACTTTAAAACGCCGTGGCTGGGGACCTCAGTGGCACCAGCCGGAGCTTGGGTGAGTTTGTGGTGAACAGAGTAACAGAGCCCTGATGTTCTGGTTAGAGCTTGGACTCTGAGGGAAAATGCTGAGTTAAATTCTGACCACACTGTGACTGCCTGGTAATTCTCGCGGGTTACCAAGATTCCTTCTGCACATGGTATCTCTAAAGTGGGATTATGCCTTAAAAGTATGTAGAATGTGCCTGGAATACAATGAGTGTTTGATGAATGTCTGTTTCCAAGAATCAGGCAGCTTCAAGAACCATGCCTGAGGTTTCTAGACCCCAGAAACTTGTCTTCTGATTCATTCTTTATTGAAGGAAGAAGCCTCCTCCTGGTCCCTACCTGTAGCTCTGGAGCAGGCTGGGTGCTTGGTTTCCTAAGTGTTTAATTCTAAACCATGTCACCTCCCCTGGGGTGGGCTCGCTCCTGGAGCAGGAAAGGCTGTCTGTGAGTAACTAGTGTTCTTTCTCTCCATACCAGGGATGGTACTTTGAGTGAATGACCCCCTTGGAGACCACTCTTCTGCTCCCCTTGTTACCAGCCAGGAGGCAGAAGATTCCACTGGTCCAAGAAGGGCCCATTTCCCTTGAGCTTCCGGAAAGTACCTCATGCTTCGGGGATCAGGCCAGCTATGGCTCTCATAGTCTGTGTCCTGCTGCTACTGGGACTGTGTGGAAAGGTCAATTCAGGAGGTCAGCCTGCATTCCGTAACACTTCCGGGACTTTGAATTATGAATTGCCTACCACAGAATATGAGACCCAAGACACCTTCAATGCCGGGATTGTTAGCCCTCTCTACCGAATGGTGCATATCTTCCTCAACGTGGTCCAGCCCAATGACTTCCCTCTAGGTGAGTGTTGACCATGGGGAGGATTGATTTACTTCTCTTGGTTTCGAAATGACCAGGTTACCATACAGAAGACAATCAGCAGTGCACAGTATGAGGTTCAAAAGCACTGACTACACGGGGGCGGAAAATATTCATATAGAATTTAGAAAGATGTGTAATTGGTTAAGCTGGGTGAGAAACAAAACTGAATCCTTTTGCGCTGTTGCGTTTCCACTTTATCTTGCTTTGTCTTGTTTCAAAGTGTGTCTGTGTGCGTGTGAATGTGTGTGTGCACACACAGAAGTGAAAATTAGGGTAAAAATGCAAGTTGCTGGTCACGAGATGAGAGGTTGATGGTGATCAGGCAGTTGGTGGTGTTACCACCAAAAAGCAACTTTGACACTCCTTAGGGCAAGGACAGACATGTCTAGACTTGCTTCCACGGTTAACTGTTGCAGTGCTAAGACATTAGTGTGAGGAAGGGAGGGTTGGTCATTTTGTAGGTCAAGACTCTTGCTCTCTGTACACGATACTGATTTTTCCTTGACCCTGTCTGTAATTCTTTAACCTGGGAGCCCACTGGTGTGTGTGATCACGGGGACAGTCCTGGGAAAAGGACAATGGCCCGTGCGAAGAATCTTTCCTGCGGCCTGCATTTCTGATGGACTTAAGCTGAACCTCTCCTAAGCTCGTCTTTAAACTACAGAGATTTGAATACTGGCGTCAGTTATACGGTTGGTGGCAGTTTAAAAGGTGAACGTGGAAGACTCTGAAACAAGGAGAGCTTAGATGGTCTGGGCTAATGTCTTAAGAGGGTGTGTGTGGGGCGCACGGGTTATTGAACCTCACTGCTTACATTATGGGGCTATATTGTCGTTTTCTTTCTGTTAGAAAGTTTATCTATTTGTTTTTATTTTACGAGCCTTGTTGGATTTTCTGTGTATGTGTTTGTCGAGTGAGGTTGTCAGATCCTCTGGGACTGGAGTTACAGACAATTGTAAGCCATCATGTGGGTACTAGAAACGGAACTTGGGTTCTCTGTAAGAGCAGCCACTGCTCTTGACCATCTTTCCAGTCCTGACCGGTTAAGTTTTAGATAACACTTGCCAGAACAAAGAATGAGAAATTGCCTGGATCAGGTTGGCCTGTGAGCACGGCCATGTCTGAGGGAATTTGTATTAAGTGCTTTAGTTGAGGTGGGATGGAGCGCCCATCTTGAAGGTGGACGGACAGCCTTGTAGACTGGAAGGAAGGAAGAAGCTGTAAGCAAGTATGGGTGTGTTCTTGTCCTCTGCTCTTGACTGTGGATGACATGTGACTGGGTGCTTGGGATCCTGCTTTGACTTACCTCAAATGTTGGACTGTAACCTGGAATTGCAAGCCAAATAAACCCTTCCCACCCTATGATACTTTTTGTCAGGATATGTTAGCACAGCAGCAGAAGTGAAATGAAAAACAGGAACCTTTATTGTTTCATTAAAATGCATGTTTATCATCTGTTTTAGATTAACCTGAAACAGTCTGAAGTATTCTTATCAGGTTTTGTTTAAACTTTAGGTCTAGGAAATAAGTCAGACTGGGTCTTTGGTGTCACTGAAGATGATCTTGAATTAAACATTGTTTAAATACATATAGAGATAGAAACAGACATTCAGACATACAGTGATCTCCCTCTCTTAGCCTTTTTTCACAAGGAAGAAGTCTCACCATGAACATAGTACATATGGGCTTCACCTAAACCTAGTTATTCCCCAAAGTCCACATCTCCAAGTGCCAACATATTGGAGCTCAGATCATGTATTTGGAAGGAGCAAAGATAGTGGGTGTCCTATTCTGTATTCTATTGCTGTGAAGAGACACCATAGCCAAGGCAAGTTTTATAAAAGAAAGCATTTAATTGGGGTTGACTTATGGTTTTAGAGCTTTAGACTATTATGATCATGATAGGAAGCAAGGGGACACAAAGGCAGACACAATGCTGGAGAAGTAGCTGACAGTTCTATATCCAGATCCACAGGCAGCAAGAAGAGAGAGCCACTGGGTCTGGGCTTGAGCTTTGGAAAGCCCAGCCCTAGTGACATACTTCCTCCAACAAGGCCACACCTATCCCGACAAGGTTACACCTCCTAATCCTTCTCAAACAGTGCCACTCTCTGATGACTAAGCATTCAAATATATGAGCTCATGGCAGCCATTCTCATTTAAGCCACCACAGTGGATAAGGTGGATGTCCACAAAATACTTTGGCTAAGGTCAACAAGAGCCAAAGGTGTTGTGAGCCAGAGTCTAAGTAGAATTTCGTTGGGGGAAGAATCTGGTTGGTTCTGGGTGGGTAGATCACATGAAGGTGGATATTTCTACAGTTGTCTAGAGGGATAACTATGAACATATCATTATATATGTTCATATGTATATATACATACATATACACATACATGCATACTTAGGGAAAGTGGAAGAGGGGAATGCATGCAATAAATGTAGCATTCATTACGTGTTCAAAGGACAATACTTTTATCTTAGCTTTGTTAGCATTTTATCTAGGCTCCACCAAACATATTCCCTCTCTCCTTATCTTTTTATAAAGCACAACAGCTTTTACAGTGTCCTGCAGGGATGATCAAGGCCAAGTTGTTAACTTTCAGATCTTTGTTTCTTGTAGATGGACTCTGACCTTACTCAACCTACTAAAGAACTCTTGTTTATAAGGCTTAAATGAGATGTTGTGTATAAAGCCTGTGTTTAAAACCATGGCCCCAAGGAGAATCAATAATTGTGGTTGCTATTAAACTTTATTATCTGTTAGGAAAAGTTGGCCAAATATGACGTTTAAGTTGATGTAGGGAGAAGACAGGGAACAAGATGACTCCCTGGGCATCATTAAAATGTCCCTGCTGCTACTCCCTCAAGAACATTCTACACAGAATTACCCTGTTGGAATCAGTTCTGTGACTTTGCAGAGGGTCTTAAGTCCAGTCTGGTTGGCAGGCCCCTAAGTTGCAGAGTGGCCGCCGGGCAGACGAGAGCAGAAAGCAGAGCAGATTCAGGGCTCACAGCCGTTCTCAGTGATCATGCAGGCTCTTAGGTGTTCTCTGCTTTGTTCTTTACTGATGGCCCCAGTAGTCAATCCATAAGGTTTGCTTTGTTACCTATAAATTCACTGGAATCTTCCATATGTCTTGGAGGTAGATAATGGTGAGAAGTGAGCATCAGTTATAATCATATCTCTTAGCTTGGGAAACTGAGTCAGAAAGGGCACATGTTCAGATTGTTAGAAACAAGCAGACCGAGAGACCGTTGTTTCTGGGTCTAGTTATTTCTCCAATAATCATTGGTTTCCTACGGGTAATCTCTTTTTTCCTTTTATTTTAATATTGGGTGCTCTTAAAAACAAAAACAAGCATGGATTAGGCCCTGTAAGAAAAACAACAATAACAACAAGGGAAAAGAACAACAACTGAAAGACGTACAATAACCATGAGTCAATAAGAAAACTGATAGATAGTCTCTGTGTGTGATATGTGGGCATTGCAGACTGTCCACTGCAGGTGTTAAATAGTTACCTCTTCCAAGTCTATTCGGCCACATGAATTTGTTCCAAGGTAAGACCTGGAGCCATTCTGAGGAAGCAAGCAAAGGGGTTGGTTTGGGGAGGGGGTCGGGAAGACATGTCTGAGTTTAGTTATGAAATATTCTAAAATAATTGTTCACCCTGCTTTAGCATATTCTTAAATTAGATTTTAGGATGATTGACCTATTTCGAAAAGTATGTCCAGGCTAATGTCAATCCCCCCTGGGATCTGGCGCGTGTGGGCATGGCTTGAAGGTAGAATTGGGGCAGGAGGGTGAGTGAGACTGGGTTCCCATGCGTTTGGGATCTCCTCAGGACATTAGAGTATAGATACTCCTATCCTGTGGTTAAATAAACTTATTAGCTGAGGCAATCAAGAGAGTAGAACATCAGGTTGGAGGCTTGCACCACGGCCCTCAGTGAGGCAGGAGATGGCCTTGCTGTGGGGAGTCCCTCTGCCTCCATCAGCACCAGAGACCTTAGCTGTCACGCGCCCATGCTTCCCGCCGCTAGGAACAGGCATGCAACAAACAGATTCTTCTGCGGATAACCTTTATTGAACAGCACTTTGAGCAGGGGGCTTCTTGAGCAGGAAACTTCTCTCTGAGCCGGGGACTCCCTACCAGGTTCTACTGTCTAGGTGACCCCTCACGCGCAGTCCCCCACGTGCGATCTCTCTGTCCAGTCTCTGTCCACTCGGGACCTCCCGCAATCTCTTTTACTGAGTCTCTCTCCACGTGGGATCTCCCGCAACCTCTCGTATTGGGCTTCTCTCCACGTGGTATCTCTCCGCCATCCCTCCAGGTGGGGTCTCCCGCAATCTCTCCACTGTCTTCCTCTTCTCCTCTTCCTCTCTCACGTGGGGGAGAAAGTGCACTGCTATATATGCCTAAGAGACTTGTGTTGCTACCTGATTGGTGCATCCTCCTGTAGCTCAATCACGTGCCCCGAGAGCGGGCTATGACGTATGTGGCGCATGCGCATTAAGTCTCTTGGCTGGGCAACAGCTCTGTTTGCTGAGTTCTCGGCGGGAAGCCGGTGCCATGTTTGGGTGCGGCACAAACGGCTCCCTACACTTAGCATCTCCTGCCTCCTCCCAGTGTGGTCTTTTTTTTTTTTTTTTTAACCACAACCCTCAACTCCCACAGTCTTGGTTGTATAAAATTTAGATTGGCCCAGGTTACAGGCTTCAGATTAGCTTCCCGATTAGCATCTTATTTTACACTTATGTGCTTGTGCAGCAGCTTGTTTACTTCTGTCCTTATTTCTAAACCCCCAGGGAAGACAGTCAACATCTGGACCCTCTCGGTACCCATGGCCAGGGTGCTGCTGAGTGGGCCTGGGACTGCTGTGAGTTATCACCATCACCACAGTATCAGAAGCAGAGAGAGGAGGTTCCAGGAGAGTTGCTGGCCAGGTGACCAGCTTAATAGGTGTGCCTGTACTAACATCTAGGTGCCATTAGGTGATAGCACCTGAATTCATGCTAAGTAGTCATTGTCTTTTTGCAGATCATGTGACTCATGTTGGCACTGGACTTTGCCAAAAATAAGATCACAGAGGGGAAAAAAAAAGATGTGTCTTGCTCTCTCCTCCTGGTGTCAGTGTCTTTCTTTGATGGGCATCCTGTCCCTCCTCCTCTTCCCAGCAACTTTACAGGATTAGACAGGTTGGCCATTCTGATCTAGATCCTCATCTAGGGCCTAATTTTACAGTAGCTGAGGCCAGAACACGGAGTGGATTTCGGAGGTCCCGCAGCTAGCAAGCAGTTGGCTGCAGCTTTTAGGCAAACACAAGGAAAGTGAGATTCAAAAGGCCTAAGAGACAGGGCCGCAATGTCCCTTGTGTTGATGGCCCAAAGAACACTACTGAGCATCTAATTTTATATTTGTATGTATGTGTGTGTGTGTGTGTGTGTGTGTGTGTGTGTGTGTCTGGTATGTATGCATGCTTGTATGTGTGTTTGTGCATTTGTGTGTGGTTGCATGTGCATGAGCTTGTATGTGTGTATGTGCTTGTGTCTGTGTGTATGTGCGAGTTCTTGTGCGCTTTTGTGTGCTTGCATGTGCTTGTGTGTGTCAGCTTGGATGGGCAATGGGTGAGTCAAGGTATGACAAGCATCTTGCTGTGTCCGTTTCTCCAGTCTCATAGCACTGTCGTGCCTCAGAACTGCAAGACACGTCCTGACAACTATTACCTCACTCCTTTGTGCACAAAGTCCCTCTGGTTGAAATGTGACCCTTTCTCTCTTCAACTTGTAACAAGCAGCAGGAAGAGTCCTTCAAAAGACTCTGGAAGTGGGGCTTCCTGCTCCGTGGGGCCCTGCCCTGGAATGGCTCACCGGTTTCCTCTAGCCCCTGTAGGAAGCAGATTAATGTGAATTCACACATGGGAAACGCCAAAGCAGTGCAGGATGAAGCCGGCCTGGTGGGGAATCAGCATGGAGACTCTAAAGTATGGTCTTCATAGGGCTATGCCAGGTCAGAGCTGCCCAGCAGGATGAAGGCAGAGAGATCAGAACCCCACTGTGTGGCTGGGGTCTAGATCTAGAAAATCACCATTCTCTGAGTGATGGCAAAGAAAGAGCCTGGGCCTTCTAGCTTCACTAGCTCTATGTTGTTGAGCAAGTTACTTAACCTCTCTGTTCCCCTGGAAGATGACAGTTGGTCACGGCTCTACCCTGGGGGTCACAGTGTGTAAGTATTAAGTAAATATTTATAAAGCGCTTAGAATAACCCTTGATAGTAACATTCGTTGGTGTTTATTTCTTTAGCAGATAACATACGAATGTTTATAATCTGTAATTGGTTAAACCCAGGTTTGATCACAGAGACAAAAGAAACAGTTATGTGACCCTTGAACACTGGCTTTGCAGTACAGTGTAACAGATGGTCACAGTTTGGGGCACCTACACAAGCTCTAGAATATTCTGGGAATAAACTGGAAGCCAAAAGTCCAAAAATCAAGGTGTCAGCACAGCTTTGCTCTCTCCTAAGAGCCTAGGGAAGAATGCTCGCTTCCTCCGGTCTGATAAGTGTCCCTTGGCCTATGTGGGGTCACTGCCATCTGTCTGTCCTCCTCTCTCCAGGGTCCTGCTCCTCCAGGATGCTTTCACCTCAGCATAAATTTAACTCGTAAGGAAAGACTTTCCGCAAATGACATTTGTGGGTTCTAGGGCTGGGACTCCGACCCTGTCACTTTGACGGCCTCTGCTCAACCTCCTGTATCTTCTCATTCTTCCCCCGTTCTCTGAATAGCCCCTCGCAGCTCAGAGACGCTAAGCCTCAAGTTCTATTCTTAGAATGTGATCCAGATTTGTAACCTGGTTCGTCTGATTCCAAGCACTCTGCACCCCAGATCTGCAAAGCCTGCCTTCCTGGTGGGAGTCTGGTGCACCTTGGCTGAGAGCGTTGACTGAGGTACCTGCCTCCCAACAGGCTCACAAGCTGATTACCACCTCCCACTCCAGTCAGCTCTGACCCAGGCCGGAGGACTGGTTTGCTCATGGCTGTTCTGACAGTGGCGGAGAAAGAAGAGGAGGCTCCGTAAGGAGACTGGCATTTGAACTGAGCTGTGAAGTATATGGTTGAGTCCCAGAAACAGGGAGAAGCTGAATGGTGCAAATTGAAACCGACTCAGCAAAGGTCCTTGAGAAAAGGAGAGCAAGGGTGTGTGTGTTTAAACAGAAGCATGTAGATAGGCTGTGGAATGCCCACATGAGGGTCCACAGACAGCAAGGAGTTAGGGGTCACTAGAGAACCTTGTACTCCTCACCACAGATCGCTACCTGCAGGAGACCACAGAGACGTATGCATTTGCCTTCAGTCTTGGGGAAATTCCTCGTGTGTCTGGAGTTGGGCTAGCTCACTGTCACTCTAGCATCGGTGTTTTCTGGGGGTTTAGTGGAAGCATTGAGTTCTTAGGCTTTCCATGCCGTTCTTAAAGTAATCTCTTACTTCTTAAAACACTAAAAGAGAAAAAGAAGTCAAAGCAAAAATGTGTGCGCAGATCGACATGGATAAGCTGCTCAAGTTGACCTGTCACAAATGTCACACACCTGCAGCAAGTGGAAGACCTGTCTCCTTCAAGACCACACCCGAAACTTGCTCCTTGGTCACGGTCTGCCAAGATTAGCTAGCTGACCTGCCACTTTGCAGTGACAAGGACTAGTTAGTATTCCTGGTGGACGCTTCTCAAATGTAGTCTTAGTTCTGGTTTCTCTCCCTGAGCATGTTATTTATGAGGATATTGCTATGTCTAGCTGTAAATATTTCTTCTTCACTATATATCGTTCCGCTACGTGTACATATCAGAATTTGTTAATCCAACCAACCAGATTGATTGGTATTTAAGGGTTTCCGGTTGAGTCATTATGCATTGTACTGTTATGAATATTCTTTTATATGTCTTTCAGTGACTTCATACAAAATTCTGTTCATGTGAGTTGCTGGATATTTTCCCCCACCAATGCTACCAGTTTTAAAAGATATATTGAATCTTTTTTAAAAAATTACTAAGGGACTCGGTGAAGTACTTTGCCCCGAAAGCTTGAGGTCTTAGTTGAGATCCTCAGAACTCAGATCAAAAGCAAGGCACATGCTTGTAACCCAAGCCTGGGGATGTGAGAGACAGACAGATTCCTTAGCCTCGTCTGCTGAGTCTGCTAAGTCAGTGAGCTTCAGGCTCACTGAGAGACCCTGTCTCAAAAAAACGAAGGCCAAAGCAATCCAGAAAAGACACCAGACGTCAACCTCCGGCTTTGACATGTACACATTATACATTTGCATGCACACACACTAACATATATGTCTCAATACACATGAATAAGAATTACTAGGGAACATTTGAGATGTATACGAGAGCAGGACAGAGTCTAATGGGGCCTACCCTTTCCAATAACACTCTCCTGGGTTATCCTTCACCCAATGCCCACCCCCCCAAACAAATTCTAACCGTTTTATTATTTGATCCACAGCTGGTTAAATGCAGAATCTATGGATAAGGTGGCATGACTGTATTTACAAAGGTCAGACCAAAGTTCACATCTGAGGCAAAGCAACTTAGAGATATTTACATACCTCCAACCCAAAACATAGATGTTTGGTTGTGCTTCTCAGAGGTTCCTCCTGTGGTGGTTGTGATGGTCTAGAACTTATTAATCCAACCTGTTCTCTAATATGTTTCAACTTTGAGAGGGCATGGGATACTCTGGGAAATTTGTGACTTGATATTTTCATACATCGGGCATCTTTCCATGTTTGTTCCTATTATAACATTTCTGAAGTTAAAAATAGCTCCTTTTAATCAAGGAATTTAAAACATCCACTGGCCAATTGTTTGATATATGGCCAAGACTTAAGTTTTGCCTTCATTTTGAGTTAACTGAAGTTCCAAAATTAGTGTTTTGATATAAATCATGCTCACAATGCATCCTTTATAAATTTAGGTTTCTTTGTTTTGATTTCTTTGAAGTTTAGCAAAAGCGAAAATACTTCAATTTTGAGTGCCAGATTTGTAGTTCAGTTTCTCCTCAGATATCAAAATTACTGGCCTTTATATCTGGTTTATTTGTGTGTGTTTGTGTGTGGTGTGGGGCCTTCCTTATACCTGTAAGGCCTGTGCCTTCCCACTGAGCCACGCCCCGGAGCCACGCCCCAGAAGCCACGCCCCTGGAACCACGCCCCCGGAGCCACATCATCATCTCTGATTAGGTTTTCAGCTCCCAGTGTCTTTACATTCACGTTTCTGCACTTCATGTGATACTTAGTCATAACTCATTCGAAACTATTTATTATATATAAAAAGGCAGAAAAATCGCGTGTCAGCAAATTCAGTGTCAGGCTGAATTTCCTACTCGACTACAATCCATATGCGTAGGGGGATTTCCCCTAATTGGCTAATAAAGATGACAAGAAGCCAATTGGTGGGCAAAACCCAGGAGGTGAGTTTTTCAGGGAGAGAGGAAGAGGGCTTTTTGGGCAAGGTGGTGAAGAGAGAAGACATGCCGAATGTAGGTTGGGGAGGGAGACGTCAGACCTGGCGGAAGCCTCCACCGCCGAAGAATTCCTACACAGAGTAGATGCTTAGTAGGACTTTAGATTCCGTGCTCAGCGGTCGTGTGGTCGGCTTGGTTTTAAATGCTAAGATTGTCTGGTGTTTCCCATTCTTAACGATTCAGGCGGGCAAGTGAGAGGCCGCATCTGTGTGGCGGTGCTCTGCAGAGCCTGCCGCGGGGGAGGATGGATGGTGGACCGAGGTAGCTCCAGACATTCAGGAGGGACACCTGCCCGGCCGCTTAGCAAAGCCAGGTAGAGGAACTGATAAAGGAGATCTCAGGCCTTTGCATGGGAACAAGGAACAGACAGAGACCAGAGCAACTTGGCGAAGCTAGCCCTGGAGGCTGGGTGAGACCACCATTGCTGGCAACTAGCCGGAACAAAAATGGGTTCCTTTTAAAATGACATACTACACATATGTGGAAACCCTAACCCCCCAGTATCTCAGAAGATAGCGTCATTTACAGATTAGAGTCATTGAGAATGTAGTTTATAGTTAAGATGAGGCCATACTAGAGCAGGCTGGTGTGGAAGAGGGTTTTTGTGTATGAGTTGAATGTGTGTGTGTGTGTGTGTGTGTGTGTGTGTGTCTATGTGCTTGTGTTTATGTGGGTGCTTATATCTGTGAGGGTGTGTGTGAAGGCCAAAGATACATATTGGGTTCCTTTATCTTTCTCCACCTTTGCCCACTGGACATAAAGCTTGCTGTTTAGGCTAGACTGCTTCCTAGTGAGCCCTCTGGATTCCCAGCTCTTTCTTGGATGCTGGGAATCTCAGGTCTTCATCCTTGCGCTGATCCATTACCTTGGCATGTGGTGTCTGTCCTTTCAGGGGAGAAAACCTGGAAACAGACGGGGAAAATTCTGTTTTTAGGTTGCTGAGTCTTCCCTGCGAAACAGGAACAGACCCAGCATTTTCAGCTGGCCTCTGCTAGCTCCTGGGGTGTAAGTATTCTGGCAGAAATGAAGAAGATACTAGCCAAACTTTTGCCCCTCTCTTTGGCCATCAAACCATGAAAATAATGAACCTAAAGAAACTGGAATCTCCCCCAGGAATCTCAACCTCTGGGTCTTCCAAGGACGAATTTGCCTCCTAGGAAGAGATGCACACAGGATAACTTGTCAGATACTTTGCAGTAGAGACTGAGGCAGGCATATGCGTCAGTGGCTGGCAGAACCATACCTTGACCAGGATTGGGTACTGAGCGGCCAAGCCTAGCTTGCTGGGCCCTGACTGTAACAACCCCGGTTACAGAGATAACTTTTAACTTAAGTTATTCAGTCTCTTTAACAATTTGAGGTCATGAGATAGTGTCTTCTAGGCTGGTCTTAAGCTCACTTCTGCCTTAGTTAGGTTTCTATTGCTGTAATAAAACACCGCAGTCATGACAACTTGTAGAAGAAAGCATATACTTGGGCTTATAGTTCCAGAGGGTTAGAGTCCATGATGGTGAAGCAAATTTATGACAACAGGAACTGAGAGCTTACATGTGATCACCAGCAGGAGGCAAAGTAAAAAACACTAGGAATGGTACAAACCTTTTGAAATGAGAAGTCTATTCCTAGTGACACACCTCCTAGCCCTTCCCAAACAGTTCCACCCACTGGTGGAACTTTCGAACTGTATCTATTTTAACTTGGTTCTTTACCTCCCCTCCCCGCTTTGTTAGTTACTATTTTATTTATCATTATTCGTTAATCTTTTTTTTTTTACAGTCCAGTCATTATCCCCTTCCCTGTCTACCTTCCAACTGTTCCTCATTCCATTCCTTCTACCCCATCTCCAAGATGATGTCCCCAGCCCTCCACCCCACCCCACCAGACCTCCCCACTTCATATCAGCTGGTGTATGCTGCCTGGTTGGTGCCTCAGTGTCTGAGATCTCAGGGGTCCAGCTTAGTTGAGATAACCTATGGTGTTGCCTTCCTCAGCTTCTTCCAGCCTTTCCCTAATTCAGCCACAGGGGCTCAACTTGATTCTTATTTCCTTTTTTAAAAAAGACATATTTATTTATTTTTTATTTATTTAATCTATGTGAGTACATGTGTACACTGTAGCTGTCTTCAGACACACCAGATGAGGGCATCAGATCCCATTACAGATGGTTGTGAGCCACCATGTGATTTCTGGGAATTGAACTTAGGACCTTTGAAAGAGCAGTCAGTGCTCTTAACCACTGAGCCATTTCTCCAACCTGATTCTTTTTTCTTTTTATTGGATATTTTCTTTACTTACATTTCAATGTTCTCCCCTTTCCCAGGTTTTTCTCTGGAATCCCCCAATCCATCCCCATCCCCTACCTCTATGAGAGTGTTCCCCCACTCACTCACTCCCTCCTATCTCCCTACCCTGGCATTCCCCTACTCTGGGGTATTGAGCCTTTACAGGGCCAAGGATCTCTCCTCTCGTTGATGCCTGATAAAACAATCCTCTGCTACATATGTTGCTGGAGCCACTGGTCCCTCCATGTGGACTCTTTGGTTGGTGGTGTAGTCTCTGGGAGCTCTGAGGGGGTCTGGTTGGTTGATATTGTTGTTCTTCCTGTGGGGTTGCAAATCCCTTCAGCTCCTTCAATTCTTTTCCTAACTCCTCCATTAAGGACCCCATTCTTAGTCCAATGGTTAGTTGAGAGCATCCAACTCTGTATTTCTCAGGCTCTGGAAGAGCCTCTCAGGAGACAGCTGTATCAGGCACCTATCGGCATATAGTTTTTGGCATCAGAAATATTGTCTGGGTTTGGTGACAGTATAAGGGAGGGATCTCCAGGTGTGGCAGTCTCTGGATAGCCTTTCCTTCAGTCTCTGCTCCAAACTTTGTCTCTGTATTTCTTCCTGTGAATATTTTGTTCCCCCTTTTAAGAAGGACTGGTCTTCTTTGGTCTTTCAACTTCTTGAGCTTCATGTGGTCTGTGGATTGTATCTTGGGTATTCTGAGCTTTTGGGTTATTATCCACTTATCACAGAGTGTATACCATCTGTGTTCCTTTGTGACTGGGTTACCTCACTCAGGATGATATTTTCTAGTTCCATCCATTTACCTAAGAATTTCATAAAGTCATTGTTTTTAATAGGTGAGTAGTACTCCATTGTGTAAATGTACATTTTCTGTATCCATTCCTCTGTTGAAGAACATTTCATCTTTCCAGCTTCTCATTATTACAAACAAGGCTGCTAGGAACATAGTAGAGTATGTGTCTCTGTTATATGTTGGAGCATCTTTTGGTTATATGCCCAGGACTAGTATAGCTGGGTCCTCAGGAAGTACTATGTTCAATTTTCTGAGGAACCACCAGACTGATTTCCAGAGTGGTTGTATCAGTTCACAATCCCACCAACAGTGGAGGAGTGTTTCTCTTTCTCCACATCCTTGCCAGCATCTGCTGTCACCTGAGTTTTTGATCTTAGCCATTCTGAATGGTGTGAGGTGGAATCTCAGGATTGTTTTGATTTGCATTTCCCCGATGACTAAGGATGTTGATCATTTCTTTAGGTGCTTCTCAGCCACTCGATATTCCTCAGTTGTCAGTTAAATTGGTTTTGTTTTTCTGAGACCATATGGGCTTCGTCTTATAGATACTGAAATGTAGTGTGGTATTTTTATAGTAGTAATTTCAGCTTTGATCATCCCTTTTGCCTTGTGTGACTAGAGACATTTTAGGAACTTTTATCTGATTAGAAAGTTGTGATAGTTGGTATGGTCTATTTAGCTAAAACTGTTGATGTCTTCAACCACATGTCCTGAAGTACACACAGGCTTTGTCCTGAGCCATGAGCTACGTGTAGTCTCAGATGTCCCTCTTTTGCATTGTTGCCCCTGCTGTTCTTTGGAAATCTGTGTGGAGCTTGCCCTCTTGGGATGTTGCTGAGGTACTTGCTGTGTGTGCTTCAGAAGAAAGCAAACCATGAAAACAAAAGTTGCCTCTTTTCAGTCTGCAGTTTTTCTTAACCAATTACTCTGAGTAGTTCCAAGTGTCTGGTGCTGGGAAATTGGAGAGCAGAGTCTGTGCCCTTTAACCACCAGGGTAATGCTTTCTGCTGCGGCCCTCTTTGTCCATTGCTTTTCCAGTTGGTGTAGATGGCTGGGTGCTCTGGGGTGGCATAGTGTCTGCCTGCATGGGACCTCAAAGATGACGTGATAGTCTATTCCTGCTTCATCTTTCTCTAGCAGAAATCTGTAAATTCCCATTCATGGCTTTATAGTTTCTCAAGTCGATGTCCTGCTTATTAAATATGACAGGTATATTAATTGAGTCAAAGGCGCTCTTTGTATGGTCTGGGTATGGGTGGTGGTGGGGAGGAGTCTCTGTAGGCTTCAATATCCTCTTAGGAATTGGCTGACCCAGAAGCTCAACCTAATGAGATTTGGACATGAGCATCTGGAGGGTAGTTGAGGGAGGCGTGCTGAGGGTGAGGTTTCAGGCTTACCGATGCTGTCTTACCGTTCTTTAAATAGCCATTCCAAATACCACTTGTGCAAGGAAATAAAGCTGGGCAGAGGTGGCTGTGTGCTTCTGATGTGCAGACCAAGCCAAGTTCCTCTGACTTTGGAGATGGGAGATTCCTGAGTCTGTAATATAGTAACAGGGCTGCTCCTTCTTGCTGTAGGCTCCTTCTTGTTGCAGGCTGGCTCCTCACAGGGACATTGAAACTGTGTAAGAAGTAGGAGTCAGATCTGTCCCTTTCTTTTTGGCAGAACTGTCTTCTTAAGCTGAGGCTGTCGCTAGCCTGAATCACGGTCCAGGTGGGCCTTCAATACATGGAACAAAGACAAAGACTATGTGGTTATACCGTCTGCCGTCCCCACTGTTCCTGCCATCCCCACTCGCTGAGCATTCCCCTGCCTCAGGTGTATCTGTATTTTCTTTTGAACCATTCTATTGGATTGTTTGTTTCTCATTTCCCTCCAATATTTGTTTGGATTTCATTTCTTCAGACCATCACCCTCGCTCCAATATCTCTTCATTTCATGCACCCCAGTATTATAAAGGGTACCCCCTTCTCTGGGGTTTTATCTTCTGTGGTTTCAGTAACCCATGATCTAAAATTTTCAATAGAAAATTTCAGATATGAACTATTCATACACGTTCAGGTCTTGTGTTGTTCAGAGCAGTGTGATAAAAGTCTGTCATTCTGTCCAGGTCATGAAGCATCTCCTTACAGAGTATCCATCCTCTATATGCTGCCTGCCCTTAGCCATCTCTGCTGTCACAGTTTTTGGTGTGGTGTTGGACAATGCTTATGTCAAGCAGCCCTTGTTTTCCTAAATAATTTCTGAAACACAAGAGCATAGGGATGCTGGTACTTTTATTTCTAATTGTATTACCAACCATTGTTCATCTCTTGCTGTTCCTAATTTATAATTAGATTGCATGTAGTGAAAAAGCAAAGAAGGGTCTGGGCTGGCACTTGGGGTGAGGTGTGCTGTCTGGAACCTTCCTGGGATCACACAGGTGAGGTGGAGCCGCTATGCCCCCAAATTCAAGGATCAGCCGCTGGCGGAACTCACCGAAGAGGAGAAGTATGACCAGGAACTCAAGAAAACCCAGCTCATCAAAGCTGCGGCTGCGACTGAAACCAGCTCGGTGTTTGCAGAACCCCTCATCAGCAAATTCACCAGCACGATGATGAAGGGAGGCAACAAAGTTCTGACCCGATCCCTCATGGCCCAGACTCTGGAAGCTGTGAAAAGGAAGCAGTTTGAAAAGTACCATGCTGCCTCCGCAGAGGAACAGGCCACCACTGAACGGAACCCCTACAGGACTTTCCACGAGGCCCTGAGAAACTGTGAGCCTGTGATTGGGTTGGTGCCTATCCTCAAAGGGGGCCATTTCTACCAGGTCCCTGTGCCTCTGGCTGACCAGTGTCGGCGCTTCCTTGCCATGAAATGGATGATCACAGAGTGCCGAGAGAATAAACCGCGGCGGACGCTGATGCCAGAGAAGCTGTCACACGAGCTGCTGGAGGCTTTTCATAACAGGGGTCCCGTGATCAAGAGGAAGCACAGCATGTATAAGATGGCAGAGCCCACCCGTGCCCTGGCCACTACCGCTGGTGGTAACTACCGCTGGTGTAGCAGGAAAGGAGCGGTGGGCAAAGGACACTGCCACAAGAAACCACTGAGGGGCTGGAGAGATGGCTCAGTGGTTAAAAGTCCTGCTCTTTCCAAAGGACCTGCTCTGATTGCCAGCACCCCTGTGGAGGCTCGCTCACCGCCTGTAACTCCTGTTCCAAAGACACCTTTCCACTGTGGGCACCAGGCGTGCACGTGATATACAGACATATGTGCAGACAAAACATCTATACATATAGTACCACTAATAAGTGTTAAACACTTGGGAAAAAAAAAAGAAAAAGAAAAGAAAAAGCAAAGAGAACCAAACAGTATATATCTAGGG
This sequence comes from Micromys minutus, assembly GCF_963924665.1. Classification (NCBI taxonomy): domain Eukaryota; kingdom Metazoa; phylum Chordata; class Mammalia; order Rodentia; family Muridae; genus Micromys; species Micromys minutus. The sequence continues at coordinate 17,606,163 of NC_137969.1, forward strand.
TTCGGTACTAGATGCAGTATTAGGCATCCACTGGGTGTCTCGAAACATATCCTTTCCCCTCCAAAAAAGGACAATCCCTGTGTAGTATTTGTCCATTTCATGTCTCAGAATCAAAGTGTCTTACTGGAAGAGCTCAACTGACTTTGCTCATTTAACTTTATAGTTCTGTATCCCCGGAGCCTGGAATGGTATTTATTGAGAGTTGGAATTTACTGTGAGTGCAGCAAACATAACATTGGATACTCAGTAAACATTTGCTGGCTATCGGAGTCCTAGCCCCAGCCCCATGCTGGCTTCTGCTCACTTCTGAGTGTCTCCAGCTATTCTGTCCTGGCTTTTTGGACGGCAGTCCCTCCTGCCTTTTAGTTTCCAGAAACTGCAAGCTTCCTCCTGACACTGGGGGACTTGGCATGAGCCCAGCCTTCTGTCCAGATGTATCCCCCCTCAGTGGTAGGTATTGTCTTGCAGAGCTAGGATAGCAGGTAAAGTGGGTTCAGGCGGTAGAGCTGTAATTTGTTCTGTGAGTGGTCAGCTGTTGGTTGTAATTAGGCAAACAGAGTACACTGAAACACCAAAGCAGGTTCTCCAGTAACAAAGGGGTCCCTGCCTCCTCTTACTTGCATTCTTCCAAGTCTCACAGGACAAGCCTGGGATCACATGAAAACTGACACACATGCACACATGTTATTACCCCCAGGTGGGTTACCAGACATGAAATGCCATTTTCAATGTTTTGAAAGATTTGCAGTTCATCAGAAGGTCTGTAAGGCTTCATGCTACCCCTGAGCAGAAGTGAGGTCAGCTATAACCTGTGTGCACTGATTGTTAAGACATCATTTCTGATAACCATTGAAGGGCAGGGCAGTTCTTAGTTTTCCCTTTCGAGGGCCTTGCCTGTGAAAGGGTTATGTTTTCTTTTTAATTTCTTGTTTTAATTTGTGAGTTTGCAACAGCAGAACTCTGTAGCTCACCTGGTGACTGGGAACTGGCACCAGTTTGACCACTCGGTGTGAGGGAAGATTGTCATTTAGGAGAGATCAGAAACTTCTGGTTGCTTTCTTTTTACAGAGAGCACTTAAGGCTCTGGGACAGGAAACTTGCTTACTTAGGACCACACCATCATTGTCAGCTAGCAGGGTCAGGTGTGGGAGAGGCTGAGGTATTTGAGCTGCTGTTTCTCAAGCTCTACTGCGTTTTTTTGTTTGTTTGTTTGTTTGTTTGTTTTTTTTGTTTTTTGTTTTTTTTTTTGTTTTGTTGGTTTTGTTTTTTTTGTTTTTGGTTTAAAAAAATCTTGAAATCATACCATATTCCCAGATTGAATGCAAACTGAGAAACAAAATACAGCTATCTAAATCCATCAAGTGTTAAGACATTTACTCACAGGTCTACCTGTATGGATCTAGAACTGTCCACACTTGGGAATCCAATCGTTTATTTATTTTAAATTTAATTTTATGTTTTTACTTACTCACTTTTACATTCTGCTCACCGATTCCCTCCCAGTCATCCCCTCTCACAACTCCTCCCCAATGATTTATTATTATTATTATTATCATTATAGTACATGCTTATTTCTAGATTGTTGTTGTTCTCAAGGAGAACCCCCACTTAGACAAAAGCCAGCTTCCTGGATCTCACTTCCAGGCCTTTGTCTAGGGCGTGCAAGTTTTACTGCACACTTGGCACTGGTGCAGAGCTCCGGATTGGGGCTCTGGGGACTACGTGGGGGAGAAAGCATTTTCTTTCCTAAGGAATGAGCAGTTTCATTGATCGTGGAAACAAGATGTATTGATGCTGCATAAGTCATCCGTGTAAGACGCTCTAAGGTTTCAAGCTCTAAGCTATGAAACCTCAGCGTTAACTTGTGTGTTAAATCATCGCCGATCAAAGGGATGATCAAAGCCTTATTTGTTTTTTACTATAGCTTTTCATTTTCTAAAGAGAATATAGCGATACTCGAGTGTAGTGTAAGGACCCGCAAACATAGATTTGTAAACGTATAATGAGTTAATACAGCCATGCTGTGTGACACAGGTCTGAACAGCCGTTCCAGCCGCTGGAGAAACTGAGACAGGAGAATCCCAGTTCAAAGCCTCCTGAGACTACTGAGCCAATTCAAAGCGAGCCTAGGAAACCTTCAGCGGGATCTGACCAAACAAAAATGAGAAAATCCTCATTTTCCCCAGAAGATGCTATGTGCAGACACACCAACAGATCGGCATAAATGTAAAAACTAAGACTTCAAAAGTCATCCTCATTCGGAATCTGAACTCATGGAATCATAAAATAGAATGCATCCACTGAAAACCATATTTAAAGTGTAGGTATAAAATCTCTCTTCCACCTGATTCTCATCCTTATCACTTCAAGGTTCTAAGAGCTCTCACCCACAGGTCGATACATGCATAAGCCTTCTAGATTTTCCTAATCTGCAAATGCATAGCCAGGGTAAACCACCGATTCAACTTCATGTGTTCTGCTAAAATATTTAACCCTTCAGATGGCAGCTAAGGCTAATGGGATTCTGATTCCGTCCTTAAGAGTCACATGCACAAAGTGGTCCATAAAATAAATGGGTTATGAACTCCAGTTTACAAACACACATGGCTCGTTCTAAAGGAGAATTCGGGTTGAAATTAAGACACCAAGTCTGCGTGCGGTTCTTTGTGCAGTGCAGACACAAGCCCCTGGGTAGCTAATGCATGGTTGTCAGCACTTACTGCAGAGCCTCCCTAAGGAGGTAGGCTCTTGGACTGCTAATGTAACTCATTGTAGTTCTCTCTTGTCTTCTCTCTAGAGGCCAGAGCTTGCTAGGTTCTGTGTTTACATTAATTGACGTTCTTCCTGAGTCAGAATTCCAAAATGAAAACCCCCAACAGAAAAACATCTCACTACTTCAAACAAATACAGAAGTGTCTGATTAGTTAAATGTGGGTCCCAGTCCGAGCCACCCAGACTAGGAGTGGCCTCTTGGGATTTTGACTATACTTACCCAGTGTTGCTGGTGCCTCTGAGGGTGGGAAAATGCAGTGTAGGATGTGGGAACACTTGAGCTGGCTAAGGAGTCCCCCGACCTGCAATGGAGGCCAGGGCCAAGGGGTTCTCTGAGTCTTGGACATCCAAGCACCACTGTGACTCATGGAAGAGAATGGAGTGGGATAGCATCTAGCCTAGGCCTGTGTGTGTGTGTGTGTGTGTGTGTGTGTGTGTATGCACAGGCTTGTCTCAGTGGTGATTGTCCTTAGCTTGGTGGAGGCAGGCTGAAGTGTCCCAAGGCCTTCCCCAGGAGATTTAGCTGTGGCTGTGTACGTGAAGACCATCTACATGTTCCCCATGGTGGTTGTAGATGAAAGAGACAGTCCGTACTTCTAAACTCTTTACTGACTCTTCATGTCAGAAAGTGGATGCATACTTAACCAAACCCACTTCTCAGGGTGGACCTGAGATTAAATACCTTTTGCTGGGAGGAGTATCTAGGGAAGAAAGCTTATTGGCTAAGCCCTCAGACCCTCTAGGAACCTCATTAGCATGGAGAACTCTGTTCTGGGCCTTATGTCCTCTGTGTCATGTGTTCCAGGCAAGGAATCTGGCAGGGAGCGGGGAGTCACTTAAGTCTCAGGTGTGTGCCTACCGAGTGTCTGGGTCTCAACCTGCTTCTACCGTACCAAGCTTCCTGGCTCTCTTGACAATGTGATTTCTCCATGCCAAGCCAGGTCTCAGGCAGTGCAAGGGTGGGAGTCCACACTAAACTCTGAAGTGAGTTGAATTGGTGATGTTGCTAAGGGGCCCTGATTTCCAAGGCTTCCGAGAAAATGTCCATTGGAAATGACAGAGCTAAGGCAATGTGTTGCTGGAAATGTCAAGTGTGATTTTTGAGAAATAGGGGGCGGGGTGGGGGCTGTCAATCAATGTCCAGCAGTTCTGATAGGTGAAGTACGTCCGCTATCATTTACCATGATGCATATATATGTCTGCTACTGAACTCCTGCTTCCTATGGCCGCTATGGCTCACGTGAGCCAGTCTAAATCCCTGCTGCAGAATTTGCAGTTTTGGGTAACAGAATAGAGATCAATCAAATCCCTAACTAAACCTCTGGTTTGCTTTTTAATAAAGAGATTGATGCTTCAGACGTTTAGAAGCTAAGCCAGGTTTATCAGACTTACCAAGTGTTTGCTTCCACTTCTACGTTCAGAGTCAAATTGGTCAGAGTGTGCCTCTTCCCTCTTCTTTAAAACTCAGTGGAGTGCAGCGATGCCTGTGGTCCTGAGTTTAAAGCAGTTTGACCAGTGGGGACAGAACAGGAGAACGGGGATGCATCAACAACAACTCTTGGTTATTTTCCTTGTAGCATTTAATTCTTTTTCTTTCACTGGTCAGAGTGTTTCTCCATGCACACTGGCTTTTTTTACTACACACCCAAGATGCTTACTTGCTCTCTGGACAAACACCTCAGGGTTACTCTTGCTGCAATAAGACACCACGATTGAAAGCAAGTTAAGAAAAGGGTTTATTTGGCTTACATATCCTGATTACAGTGCATAGAGGGGAAACCAAGGCAGGAACTCAAAGTAGCCAAGAACCCAGAGGCAGAAGCCGATACAGAGGCCACAGAAGAGTGCTGCTTACTGTCTTGCTCCCCATGGCTTGCTGAGCTAGCACGTTTTTTTGCAGAATCCAGAATCATTAGCCCAGAAGTGGTACCTAGCCCCACAAGAGGCTGGACTCTCATCAATCACTAATTAAGAAAATGTCCTATAGTCTTGCTTGTCTACAGCCAGATCTGATGGGGGCATCTTGTCAACTGAGCTTCCTTCATCTCAGATGACTCCAGCTTATGTCAGGTTGACAGAAAACCAGCCAGTGCGAATGAATAACGAAGAGAAATAGCTACAGAGGAAGTTTTGTTTGTGAAGTCATCTGGGACGAATCTGGTGCTTTTAGCTTCTGCCAACCATGTGTTCACACCAATTCAATTCACTGTTCCCGGAGCCACACTGCATGCTGTCTGACCCAAGCCAGGTTGTTACTGGGCTATGTTTCAGTCATTTCTGCCTTCTTAAGGGAATCTATGAAGTTGCAGAGGCCTCGGGAAGGTTTCTGCTGTCTTCTGGAGCTAGGAATCCTGAACAGGGCTACCTCTCAGATAAGCACAAAGGACTGAGAGGCCTCTGTAATTTATGAAGGAGCTGCAGGGGGGTTGGCTCCTCTTTCCCGTTGCTGTCTGGGGCTCCAGTATGACAGCCCGTGGTGAGTCCAGGTTGAGGACGTTAAGGACTCCTGCGAGTGTCCCATGGATTCCCACTTGTGCATCCTCTTCTACAACATCCCTGGAGAGGATAATTCTACTTCCAGCATTTGTTTCTGCTCTTCATGGAGAAAAAAAAATTGTCTGGAGGATCTTTGAAAAACATATGGTTCTGGTTACGTATTTGATCTGCACCGGAGACCACATGATCTTAATGATAGAACTGTGGGACTGTATGTGGATCAAGTAAATTCATTTTGTTATATGCAGCACAGGCTTGGAAGGCCTCCTAGAGACAGAGTGTCATGGTGGGAGAAGAGTGAGGTCTATACATACTTCCTGGTCATGTGAAAAAATACTTTAGGTTTTTAATTTTTAAAATAATTGTATTGGCATATTCTTCCATATTCAGTTCAACTGCAAGCTGAAAACAAAATAACGTGATCTAACTTCTGACAAAATCTGGTTAAAATTCTGGCTCCTGTACATGTAAAGTCATATTTTACCACCCAGCACATGTGGAAGGATGCAGACCATTCACTGGCATCCTGTGTTTCAGTTTCATCTGAGAAAAAGGAAGTGATAATTTACCTGGTGGGATTACTCTGAGTCACGTGTGTGACATGGGCACAGCATCTGGGAAGGCAACAGACACGGGTTTAATTTCCCAGAGCTGGTCAGGTGGTGATGGCTGCAGCAGGTGTCCAGGGTTACAGACAGACAGACAGACAGACAGACAGACAGACAGACAGACAGTTTTCTGAGCTTTTCAGTCTAAGGTAACTATTGTATTGTCAAGTGTCTGTTCACAATTGGTCAGAGCCTGAGGCTGGGAGGGGACAGATTTGGGTTTTAGCTCTGGCTCTTGGTTTACAGATTCCTTTAACTGCTGACCCTGTTCACCTCTCTGCCTAAGTTTCTCACTCATTCAATGACATGATCCAACCTTATTCTCAAAAATGTTTAATGGGAATTACACACACACACACACACACACACACACACACACAGTGATTGAAAATGTAAAAAATAAAACCTTCCCGTTTTAAGCAAATATCAAACTTAATTTTACCTTTAGGCCTCCTGATGTGGTGCCCTAAGGGACAGAATGTGGGTAGTACCCTTCCAAAATGCTTCATTTGAATTAAAACTGTAAATATAGGGAGAATTTTGAGAACTATATGAATAGGAACTGTAGAGCTGATAAAAGCGTTAGTGTCATGTTAAATGTCTTGGGAGTCTCCTTCCCATTGTACACAGGGGAGTGACTTGTAGGATGTATGTGGGAGCATTAAGTAAGCTACTTGCATTCTCCTGTGAAGCTCTAATGATAAATGACATGGGCAAATCTGCCAGGCAGTGGCCAGAAAGAATCAAGTTAACCCTTAACTCAGTAGTTCCTCCACCTTTCTGTTCTTACATTGCACACAGTGGCTCTCCTAAGAATCCCAGTACTTTGACTTCGTTTTAGTAGTATATAACTTCATGCATTCTATGCTTTCTTATCCAGGAACCACTCAAATGTTATGCAAAACTAATTTCATAACTTCAATAACTTTTTTCTCTTCTGGGGTCCCAATGTTGGCTCTAATTCATTTTCTAATAACTTCTTCAAACTTTCTTTGCAAGTTGAGCATTAATCTGGAACGACCACTGTGTAGTTGTTACATTGTTTCCAAGATGAGAGCACACAGCATGCACCTGGGCCATTAATACTGTGCTGTGCTGTTTTGTGCTTCAGTTTTTAATTGTTTAAGAATCATTACATCAAGGAACATCTAGTTTCACAGAATCCACCAGAGCAGAAGGAGAAAGAAATAGAAAAGTCAGATATAATAGAATAATTATGCACACCAAGGCCAACTGAAAAGCAGTCACGCACAAATGAAATCTACACAGCCGTTGTCCAGGGCTACGGTTGGGAGAAGTGGGAACAACTTTTTTACAAAGAGCTGCTGGCGGCTACTGAGATGTCTCTGTCCAGCTTGCTGCTGGCAGTCCCTGCCATGGTATGCTGTCCCCAGCACATCAGGAGCACACAGAGGAGGTCAGAGGACAACTTACAGGGATCTTTCTCTCTTTGCTCTGGAGATGACATTTGGCTCACTTGTGGGTGGCAAATGCCCTTTACCTGCTGAACCATCCACGAATACAACTTATTCCCTACCTTGGCAATATTTACAAATAAGTTTTAAAAGCCAACCAGGAGCTATTAACGTGAGAACTCCTTCCTCCTGTCTCTAAGCAGTGTATGAAAACTGAAATATTGTGGGGAATATTTACTTCTCATCCATGCTAATTTGGGAGCGTGCTCCAATAAGTGTTAAAAAAAAATTAGCAATTCTCTTGTTAAGTAAGCTCATTAGCTTAATTTCTTACCTAACTCAGAGAAAGGACTACTATTACCAGGATACTATGTCTACCCAAAGAATTTATAAGTACCTAGTAGACCTTATGTATATGTATTGTATACTTTTACTGAAAAAATTTTTTTTTATTTTGTGATTTTTTTTTTCTTTACAGATTTGATCAAAAGACTCATGCAGAAGAATTTTGACATCTCAGTTGATTCCAAGGAGGTAAATTTTTCTTTTTGTTATTAAGAGCAGCAAATAGGAGAAAGATCATGTTTGGTGTGAACACAGGCCTTTAAACAACCATTTTTTTTTCTCTCTTTTACCTGTAATTTGGTAACTTTTTTGACTCAGGATTTTTATGGGATATTGTCATATTTTATAAATCTCATTTTTTGTGGCAGCAGAAATGTCCAAATTTGCTGTTCAAGAGAAACAAGTTCTGTGTCATTCTTAACTTTCCTGAGAAGAAATACTAAATTGTGGTTGTGTTTTAGCTAAGGGAGGGAAACTCTTTGCAGAAATGCGTGATAATTCTTAGAAGCGAGAAGCAGTGACAGGGGAGGTTGTCTTCCGGAACAGTTTGCTGCTGACAGGGGAGGTTGTCTTCCGGAACAGTTTGCTGCTGACAGGGGAGGTTGTCTTCCGGAACAGTTTGCTGCTGACAGGGGAGGTTGTCTTCCGGAACAGTTTGCTGCTGACAGGGGAGGTTGTCTTCCGGAACAGTTTGCTGCACAGCAGCCTCTCACCTGGGTTCACTGCTGGGTTTGTGGAACAGCTGCTTCAGTGGGCACACTTGGTTGGAACTGGAGGAATGTCAGAGATGAGCAAGGTTGTTCTTGGACAAACAGGAGGCCGGACCTTATGGTTCCAGAGCAAAGGGTGACAAGGAAACCCATAGGTATGAAGCAGCACACAGAGGAACAGAGGAAAGCGAGTGACTCTGAACAGAAGCCCTTACCACAAGTATTGACTCCGGCAGAAGTAGAGAGGACTGGGGGTGTTCTGGGACTGCTGGGGACCAGGTGAGTAGAGGTCAGGCGTGGAAAAGGTGAACAGTTGGTCCAGAGAGGAAGAAAAATGACCCAGGCCAGATAATAGGAGGTGAGTGGCCAGGATTTTCAGAGAGCTTTAAAAGATCTTGCTGATCTCTGCCCAGCCCACCAGGCTGCATTGGTTGATCCTCTCCATTTACTTCTAGGACCCAAAGCAAAGAAAGTTCCGTTGATTTCGGTTAGTTGTGAGTGGAAAACCCTGAAAACACACAGATCTTTGTGTGTTGAATGTAGGGTGTTAAAAAAACAGGGAAATGTGCTTGTCATACTCTCAGCCCCCAGAAAAGTAAGTAGGACATGTTGTTCTTCGATGTTCTGCTCTGAGGATGGTGTCCATGGAAACGAAGACATAGGCAGTGCAGGTCTGAATTCCAATACCTACTGCCCCAATGGCTAATGAGTCCAGGCTTTGTGGTTAGAAACGACTTCATCTCAGCTTCGGTCTGTGATAGGTGATACAGGAGAAGGGTGACTATAAAAACCAAAGAGGGAAACTGCTGTGCAAACCATTTCATCCAGCAACAAGGCCAACTTTGGAACTGTTGAAGAAGGAACCACATTGCCTTCTGCCCACTACCCTCCTAGGACTCTAAAGAGCATTTGTCTGCCTTCAATGCTCTTGCTTCATCTTATCACCAAAGCATTGTCTAGACTGGCTCCTAACCCCGGGCAAAATACAATGGCTGTTCCATGTATCTGGAACACACTAGCACGCCCGACTAATCCGATAACCCAAGTGACAAGGGCTTTTCTGGGGTTGGCTAAGAAAGGGAACATCACCTCAGTCGGATCCCTGTCTAGAGACTCCAAGATGGTGCGGGGGCCTGGAAGTGGTCCAGCTACCTACTCAACACCCCTTCAGAGGGAGAAGGCACACTGCTAGTCTGAATTTAGATCCCGTTTTAATGAGGAAAGCACACTCCAGGGATCTTTGAGGGTATTTAAAAGAGAGTTCACTGCAGGAATTATTGGGTTTTACTGTCTGCAATAAACTTGAGCCCATAACCTTCAAGAGAACCAGCTCATCCCAAACACGATAAAGTACAGTTAGCAGAGTAACCATTATGTCTCCGGCTGCCATTTCCTTCCTAGTTCTTGCAAAAGTCCCATCAGGTATATTTTCTGCTTATTCTGCCCATGAGGGAACCAAGACTCAGCATGGCATTGGTAGCGATACTGTGGATGTTCCCTAAAGGTTTTGGTATTGTTCTTTAGGGCTGGTTACCGGTATTTTGAAAAGATCCCTAAATGGTCATAATAGGCAACTGAATAGAGAAACATAGGACACCAAGGTGTAGAATCCCAATTTTAACTGCTGTGTGAAACAGAAATAAATTTATCCTGTGTGACAACTCATTTGGAAAGAGATCAGTGAAAATTCACCCACCCAAGGCTATGCAGGTGTTTATTGTACCGTGCCAAATACACCAGGCACGGTGACTGTTGGGTTGAAGAAATTACAAAAGAATTAGCATTTTGTTAAACTTTATAAGTAGAGTGACCGTTTTAGATCCTGTATGATCAGCTACAATACCAGGTGAGGACAGATTGCCCCAAATTACTCAGTTGTAATATTCATAAGAGCTTCCCTGAAATAAATATGTGGCCTTCCCCAAACCTGGACTCATGTACTATAAGGGAAGAGGAGCCTGGAAATTAATTACACTGGGAGGTCCTTAGGGTTATAGATGTGGGAGTCAAGTTTGTGGACTCACCCAGGGAGACAGAATGGGACATGTCAAGGTGACCGTTGGGAACATGTATATCTGAAATGTCCCCAGAACTCAACATTTCCAGTGTTTCGGTTAAAAAACTATTAGAATCACAAGCATTGCTCTTTCAAAGGTTTGAGGATCTGCCCCAGGTAAGAAACAGCTTGCACACAGTAAAATGTCCAAACCAGAAAACTTTGAAACAGTGACATAGAGAATGACACAGCCACCTTGGTTTACTTTGCTCCAGAGGGCATTTAGAAGCAACAATAGCATGTCTGGAGAGATGGCTCAGTGGTTAAGAGCACTGGCTACTCTTCCAGAGGTCCTGAGTTCAATTCTCAGCAACCACATGGTGGCTCCCAACCATCTGTAATGGGATCTGATGCTCTCTTGTAGCATGTAAGTGTACATGCAGATAGAATACTCATATGCATAAAATAAACCTAAAAAAAAAAAAAAAAAAAAAAAAAAACCAAAAAAACACCAGAGGCAACTTCCCCCTCACACAGGTGACCAAAAGGGATAGTCTTATAAATTGAGCAAACTTAGCTTATAGAAAAATACACTGAATCTGCTCTGTTTTTCCTCTCCTCGCTGTGGTTTGTTTCATCTTCCTGACTGGTCTTCATCTCTGGACCTTGCTGAGGAATCTCTGGTCTTGGGTTGTGGCTTTAATCCTCTTAGCACATCAGTTATTTGACTTAGTTTTGGCTGGGTTAATATTGCCTGTAGGGTTTGCTCTTTTGCAGTTAGTAGGACAGGAGATGGTAGCCAGGTCTTCTAAGTGAGAACGTTACCTCTTATGGCAAGTTCACGGATACCAGGTCATATGAAAGAAGAGATACAGTGCCCAGACTTTGGAGGAGGCAGCATCTCTTCTGAGACCTGAGCTTCATCCAGTGAGGGATGGATGAGCTGAGTAGGGAGGTAACCTAGGAAGTCAGAGTAAGAAGGGAAGAGGAAAAATGATTTGCCAGAACAGCCATAGCCAACTTAGAGCGGCCAAGAAAAATGAGGAGGTGAAGCCAGGATTGGCAGGTAAAGGTCCATGATGGGAAGTTTGCATTAGAAATGGTGGAACTGGGGCTGGAGAGATGGCTCAGAGGTTAAGAGCACTGACTGCTCTTCCAGAGTCCTGAGTTCAAATCCTAGCAACCACATGGTGGCTCCCAACCATCTGTAATGAGATCTGATGCCCTCTTCTGGTATGTCTGACAATGGCTACAGTGTGCTCATATATAATAAATAAATAAATCTTTAAATCTTTAGAAATGGTGGAACTTCAGTTGATGCTGCTAAACAAGGGAAGGACACTTCCAGATTTCATTTCAGAGGGGGGCACCTTTGGAAGAGTTGCCTTTGGTTCTTGGACTATAGGCAGCCCTTGCTACTGCCTCATGAAGGTCATACAGCAAGCACGTTAGCATCTATAACTGCCCTGTGATTCCTTTCTTCCCTAACCGATGATCATGCTCACTTTGAACCTTTCAAAGACCCAAAGGTAAATTCTGGGAACTCGACTCCGAAACATTGATTCTCAATACGCACTCAAGAATTTCTATTCTGTCCTGTGTGGCTCGCTCCTCCTTGACATTTTACAGTGTGGGCTATGTATGGTTATGGTGAATGACTCACGTGACTTTTCTGTTTTATTTTGATGCACGCTGCCTTTGCTCCACACAAACTCCTCAACTGCTTTGATTCCCACAGCCAGAAAGCATAGTGTTGGCTTTGAAGGTAAATCGTGTGCTTGCTATCTGTCCCATGTCCCGTGTCCTGTGTCCGTGTTTGTCGTAGGTCAATGGCTAGTGTTGTCTCTGTTGTTACTTCCGGCATTTTCCCCTGTGTTACTGTTTCAGTTTCTTTTGTCTGTATCAGCTCTATGGTGTGTGAGGCCCTAAGTCCAATTCTTCACAATGGCAGGGTGGGAGAAAGAGAAAGGAAAGTCAAACAATCTCATTCCTGATGCTGTCTGATACTTAGCTGGTCACATTGGGAGGATTGGATATCACTTATAAACTTTTTTGTTGCTGTCAAAGTTAAAACTAATGCACTATAAACACTTTAATATATCTTCTTTCCTGGGTTTGAGTTTATTGTCTCCTGTGGTTCAGAAAATATTGAAAAATCCTTTTGAAATATTAAATAATTTTGTTTGCTAAGAAATGGGAGCAAAACCTGTGAGTATGTGAGAATTTGGAGTCATGGGTTGGTATCTTAGTTGGCCAATGATATTTGTTCTCAAGGAAATGCTAAAGAGTCAGTATAATATGGGTGTTTATAGATAGGAGAAAGATGCTACACACACACACACACACACACACACACACACACACCCTCTAATGAACTCAGCAGCTGCCCTTGGTTTTTTTTTTTTTTTTTTTTTTTTTTTTGCATTTTCACTTTAACAGTGGACAATATTCTAGTATCAGCCGCACCCCGACTCACACATGAGCACTTGCCTATTAGCTACCTGCTCTTGACTCAGAGCAGTTGCTTTCACTTTGAGTTTGTGACCGCTCATTCCCTCGTGCCTATGAGGCTCCTCACGTTAATGGATATTTTTCCAGTGTAGGGAACCAGGCGCTCCCAGAGGACGTAGCCGATTTCACTTTTAGTGCTCTTTACCAAGGTGTCACATTCACTCTGGCAGGGTTGTCCACCCAGTAGGGCTTCTGTCTGTACATCAGGCCCTTAAGCCAAAAGACAGGCCCCGAGGCAAAGCAGGCAGTGGAGGAGAGACGGCTAGCTGAGGATGAGAGGCTTGCCACCTATTCTGCTGGACATTCAGGAGTGATGACAGAGACAGTGGGGTAGGGGACGGCACACTGGTGGGTGGTTGCTCACGACAGGTGGACAGAGGGTGCACCTCGTGATCACATCCCTGCATCAGGAGATGCGTTTTAGCGCTGCAGACTTCAGGACCAAGGTCACTGTTTTCGTCACTGCAGTATTCCAGTGTGGACAGGCTAAGGGAGTGGTGGCCTTGAGCTCTCTTTGATGGCCTCACTCATGACAATGAAAAAACAGAAAACCAGACACCATTCACCTGTGGAAAGATAAAGTGAGTTGGTTAGGCAGGAAGTTGTCTGTGAGATCAGAGCTCAGCACACACCTAAAGGAGTAAGGCTCAAGTCTTGTCCGACTCTTCACTTTAGCGCCCCTGACATCCATTGCTGTCTTGCTTGATTATGAGTCATCAAATGTCATCCTATGATTTTTTTTTCTTCTGCCATTCTATTTGTCTAGCTTTCATGAATTTCTGAGTTCCATCCTCAGTACTACATATGCTAGGCATGAAGACATACATCCTGTGATGGAAGCATCCAGGAGGTGGAGTCAGGGAGATCATTCTTTACCACTGAGACCAAACTGGGTTGCAGGGAACTTTGTGTCAAGAACAAACAAAAGCATCAGGGAGCGAGCGGACGTGAGAGACTTGAGCGACTTTGTGCATGGACCAGAAGGAAAGATTATTTCGTCTTCCGGGACATTGTTCCATGAACTCCAGTTCCCAGCTAACAAGGAGAATGAAAATATACTAAGGTCTGCCTGATGATTGTATGTGGGAGTCGTGCTGGATCCTGGGAACTCAGGACCAGTGTGGACGCAGGCTGCCACGGCCCGTACTCCACAGATCTGCCTCTTCCATGGCATAGTCAGCTCCACTTGCTAGCTCCTGGTGATTGCCTAGGCCCTTCCTCTTGAAGCAGAGATTTTTTTTGTTTGTTTGTTTTTTTAAATTTTAAAGTCATCTGGAAAACAAAAAGTCCTTGGAATCCAAAGTAACCATTTCCCACTTGACCTTGCTCTTAGGTTAACTTCCAGGCAGTGAAAAGGAATATTAAACTCTTGGCCAGCATTCTGGTAATTCAGTCCTCCACTTCCTTCAGCGGAGAGCTTCTAAATGAAAAGCAGAGAGCTTTTGAAATGAGTGCACACGGGGGTGCTTGACCACAGGAAGCCCCTATGGAATGTACGCCTGCTTCTCCTGACATGCACTGTGCCTTTTCTTTGCATTGCAGGTTGCTGTCTATGAAATCGGAGTTCTCATCTGTGCCATCCTGGGGCTGCTGTTCGTCACCCTCATGCCCCTGGTGGGCTGTTTCTTCTGTATGTGCCGTTGCTGTAACAAGTGCGGTGGGGAGATGCACCAGCGGCAGAAGCAGAATGAACCGTGCCAGAGGAAATGCCTAGCCATCTCCCTCTTGGTGATTTGTCTGCTCATGAGGCAAGTCAAGACTTGGACCGTGGCTGTTAAGGTGTTGTAGAGAGATGGGGGAATGTCTGTTTTTATTCCTGAGTTTATTTTCTCCTCCTTCTTCTCCTCCTCCTGCATCTCTTCCTTCGTCTTTCATTTTCTTCTGTCCAGAGTTCACAATGTAGACCTGGCTATCCTGGAACTCCCTATATACACCAGTCTGGTCTTGAACTCACAGAGATCCGGCTGCATCTGCCACGCCAAGTGTTGGAATTAAAGGCATACATTACTACACCCAGACCTTTTTTCTTTTTTGGGAGACAGGATCCCACTATAGAAGTCCTGGCTGGGCTTGAACAAAATATCTAATAATGCCTACTTTGGCTTCTAAGTCCTGGGATTGCAGCCCCCTCCCCCCTGCACACCCAGATAAAACCGTGAGTTTAAAGTAAAGAAAAACAGAAAGGAAGAGCGGAAGTGACTCACAAAGGTGCCATTGTCACTAGATAATAGCATAGTCTGGAAATTGCCCCGCCTTACTCTGGTGAGTGGTCCTTTTGGAAGTTTTTCCTCACATAGATGTCCTGATAAATTGTGTGTGTGTGTGTGTGTGTGTTTGTGTGTGTGTGTGTGTGTGTGTGTGTGTGTGTGTGTGTGTGTTATGGGAACATAGGAATGAGTGAATTCAGGTATGCATATGCCATGGCCTATATGAGCTCACAGGACAACCTTGGATGTAGGCCCTCATCTTCCACTTTGCTTCAGACACGGCCTCTTGGTTGCCTTTTCCCTGAGAACTCTAGGCTAGCTGGCTACAGGCTTTGAGAGGTTCTCCTGTCTCTACCTCCCATACCTCCATAGGTGTGCTGAGATTACAGATGTTTGCCATACCAATGTCAAGCCTTTATGTGGGGCTTCTAGGATTTGAGTTCAAGTCTTCCTGCTTGTGTGGCAAGCACTTTTTACCCACTGAGCCAGGTCCCCATCCCTAGGCAGACTTAATGGCTGAAGCTCACAGCAGAAACAGGAAGGAGAGCCTCTGTTTGCTAGTGACAAGTCCCTGAACCCTGTAAATTTGTAAAGACTGCTGAACATAAAGAACTTCCTAGTCACTTTGAAACCTACCCTTCTAGAATTTGTCATTTGCCAAGCCTAGAATTCCTTCATAAGGCAGGATGTTCATATGTATGTAATTCTCAGCCGGTGGTAGATCAGAAACGTACATGCCTTTAAGACGGGGCTATTTTGTTGGATCTACGTCTATTCCTCAGCTGAAGATTGCCCCCCAAACCTCTGGCCCCCTTATTGTTCCACAGTTCTTCCATGCTTGTAGAAGATTTTTTTTTTAATTCGAATTTTACTTTATCGTGTGTGCTGTGAATGTGTGTGCTCCCGAGTGTGGGGTTGGAGGGTGCATACACAGAAAGGTCAGAGGGCAACTCCTGAGGGTCTCTTCTCTAATTTCATCATGCCTACCCTGGGGGTCAAACTAGGATCATCAAGCTTGGCAGTAAGTCCTTTTACCCACTGAGCCATCTTGCCTGAGCTCAGTATTTCCCACACTTTAAGATGGTGTGTTACGTGTATAGTGCTGAACCTGAACTGTGTACATGTACAGTCAAAACAAGACTCAACGGTGAGCACTCTTCTAGCATTTGCTCAGCAGCTGGAAGACGCTTTTAAGCCTAACCATTCTAACTGGGACTTTAAGCAGTTAAGCCCTACAATGGAGGTTCTGGGTCCAAACCCAGAGGAAAGTACTTAAGCGGGGTTGTCATCGTTAAAGGCTTGGCCAAGAAGCAATGGCTTACAGATACACCCACCAAAGATTCCACAGATCTAGATCTGTCGCCAAGAAAGACGACAAGAAAAAGGAACCTGCAGATCTGGTACCACAAGGAAGAGCACAAACACTTGGTTCCTTTGTTTGCTTTTCAAACAGTGTTTCTCTGCATAGCCTGGCTATCTCGGAACTCACTGTGTAGAGCAGGCTGGCCTCAAACTCACAGAAACCCACCAGCCTCTGCCTCCTGTGCCACCACACTTGGCAAAACAGCTTTTTATATTTGAAAAAAAGTATATATGAAGTGATTGGCAGCGCCCCTGGGAAAGAGATTGGAGGTTGGCCTAGAACCTGGAAGGAGCTGGGCTGCTTGGCCCCTGAGTTACTGCTCAGGCTTGGGCTACCTATTGAACTGATTTAAACATGAACAACAGACTCCCATCACCAGCAAAAGCAGGAAACCGTAGAAGTGTAGATTTTAACCAAGTATTGATATGTGTACCAACAGCACCCAGCTACATGTGCCCTTAATGTCCTGCACTTCTGGTTCGTCCTTCCCTTCCCTTCTCACTTGAAGCCAAAGCATGGCTATCTCTTCTCCATCTTTGGCTTTCTTGGTCTGCATGCCTGCTGGTCGCTTGCAAACAACTATTCCACTGATAATTCCTGGAGTGTCTGTCTCTCTCTCCTCCTTTGAAGCCTTCTCAGGAATGCAGACACAGCAGGACAGCACTGAGAGGGGAGGGGTAGTTTGCAAAGGAATGTGAGACCCCCTCAGAGGCCACAGGGGTTCCCTAGTGTTTCCAAGAAGCTGGGGGAACGGGCTTCCCACACCCATAGACTTGGCCTGTATGTTTTTCATCCATACACCCTAGACATTAAGAACTAGGCTCAGATCAGGAGGCTACATTTGAACTCACTGACTCTCTTAAGATAGTTCACTACTTGGCAAGCTTGTTATTTCTTTAAAAATACATTGTCTTGTGTATATGAATATTTTATCTGCATGTATGTCTGTGTACCATATATGGTTCATGACTAGTACCCCCAAAGTCCAGAAGAGGGTATTGGATCCCTTGGGACTGGGGTTACAAATGGTGTGAGCCTTTATGTGGGCAATGGGATTTGAGAATGGATTCTCTGGAAGGGTAGCCAGTGTGCTTAACTGAAGCCATCTTTCCAGTCCCCCCAAAACTAATCATATTTGCCTTGTGAGAATCCATGTCAAAATACCATGAAGAGTCTTTATTATACAGATTTATTTATGTCAACCTTAATAAATACTTACATATGTATAACAAGATTTCCATTTTAAAAAAAAAACATGTTTTCTATATTGGAGTCCTCTTTTAAATTAGACTTTTGTTTGCCATTCTATAAATTATGAGTCACCTTATTGTGAATTGATGAAGTATTTACTGTGATTAAAATACCAAAATACATAAACAATCAAGCTACAAAGTAAGATATAAACCTAGCTTCCATTTACATAGTTACATATAGCTCACCTATCTTTATTCCTGAGATGCAGACCCATCAAACACATTTTGATAGGCTTTTAAAGTATATATTAGTTCGGAAAATTGTTTTTTTAAAAAAAACCCGTTCATTTTCTATTTTCTTACACATTTACTTATGTCTTTTCTAATCCAAATAAAACATTTGTTTTCAATTCATAATTTTAGGTTTTAATATAATTAAGTCAGAGTTGATCTACTACTGTTCGAGTGTGTGACAAATATAGAACTAATTTGATTTTATGTTGTAAATTAAACTTATGTGTAAAGTGTTATAGGATTAAATAAGACTAGTAGATGTCTTTCTTCTTTTTCTTCTTTTTCTTTTTCTTCTTCTTCTTCTTCTTCTTCTTCTTCTTCTTCTTCTTCTTCTTCTTCTTCTTCTTCTTCTTCTTCTTCTTCTTCTTCTTCTTCTTCTTTAAATTCTGACAAGAATTGTAAACTTCTTCCCTCAAAAGTCTCGATTTACTATAGCTATTTTGGTGTCTCCTGTTTGAAACCCCTACCAGTTTTCATCATGATTGAAAAATTGCTAAATATTGTTTGCAAGTAATTAGGAGAGCTTCGATTAGGGTCTAGAAGAGGAAATGGCTCTGTATTTTTGAAAGTGAAAGAGAATGAAAATGGAAAAGGAATCCTGTCACTAAAATCAAAGGACTGAGTGAAAGGAGAGGAGGAAGAGGGAGGCCATGTTGGAGAGGAGGCAGACAGAGGCCATGCTGGAGTGAAGGCAGACGGAGGTCATGTTGGAGAGGAGGCAGACAGAGGCCATGTTGGAGAAGAGGCAGACAGAGGCCATGTTGGAGAGGAGGCAGACAGAGGCCATGTTGAAGTGAAGGCAGACAGAGGTCATGTTGGAGAGGAGGCAGACAGAGGCCATGTTGGAGAGGAGGCAGACAGAGGCCATGTTGGAGAGGAGGCAGACAGAGGCCATGTTGGAGAAGAGGCAGACAGAGGCCATGTTGGAGTGAAGGCAGACGGAGGCCATGTTGGAGAGGAGGCAGACAGAGGCCATGTTGGAGAGGAGGCAGACAGAGGCCATGTTGGAGTGAAGGCAGACAGAGGCCATGTTGACAAAGGCAAACTCTTTTAGCTTCTGCTTCAGCAGATGTTGCATACAATTGAGAAATATGTTTGCTATGATTAACATAAGTTTTACTTCCACTAACCCTGAATGTGTTCATCCGACTCAGCTCCATTCACTCATTCTGAATCATACAATTCAGTACAGCTGGTTTGACTCTTAAATCTTGACCACTTTGCTTGTTAACTTTATAACTTTTCTTTCTTTTTTTTTTTTTTTAAGATTTATTTATTTCATGTACATGGGTACACTGTCGCTGTCTTCAGACACACCAGAAGAGGGCATCAGACTCCATTACAGATGGTTGCGAGCCACCATGTGGATGCTGGGATTTGAACTCAGGACCTCTGGAAGAGCAATCAGTGCTCTTAACTGCTGAGCCATCTCTCCAGCCCCAGTTTATATCTTTTTATTTCAAGGATTCTTTTCAGTCTCTCATTGTTTTGTTTGTGACAAGGTCGTATATGTTAAGAGGAAGATTACCCGGTGTGTAGGGAAGCACGTGAGGTCATGCTTTCTCTGAGCCTTCCCTAAGGCAGCTATAGAATGTGAGAACCTTGGGACCTGGCCACGTGTTTCTGCAGTCTGTCTGTCTGCAGAGGATTTCATTCCTGCTTCTGTGGCTGATTCAACTGATGTATCTTCCTCAGGAAAAAAAATAGCTTGTCTTTCCTGTCACCAGCTACATTTGTTAGAGTGTCCCAAAGATAATGGAAGTGAAAAACAGGTTGGAAAGATAGCTTAGTGCTTGAAAGTGCTTGCTGCTCTTGCAGAGGACACAAGCTGAGCTTGAAGCACTCACACAGGGCAGCTCCCAACCACCTGTAACTCCCCCTTTCCTGGCCTCTGTGAGCACTGAACTCAATTGCACGCACCCACACACAGACATGCAAGCTTATACGTAAGTAGAAGTAAAGACGAATATAGAAAGCCTAAACCCATCCCTGCCTTGAGTTTTTCGAGGTTTCTGGATATCATCATATGTCAGCTTTGGTGACGATTACCCTGGAGAAGGAAAGCTTCTAAAGTATAGGATATGCTTACCACTCCCTGCCTTGGAGGGCAGAGGGTTCTCAGAAAAACAGATCAAACTATATCCTGCCAGAACATCTTGAGTCTTTGTTAATGGGAACAAGAGATCTGGTTGTTAAATTTTTAAATAAATAACTTTAAGAAGGAAGAGACCAGTTGCTGCTCGATAAAGGTGTTTATTTGGCTTTTTGCTGGCTAATTTCATTAAGGCCGTAGATAGGGAAAAATTGCTTCATTTTCTAAAGATTTAGTTTATAAAAGCTCTTAAGTCTTTATTTGTAAGTATGTGAGGAGATTATTTTTCACAGTGTACAAACAATTTATAATACCGTTTATCCTGTGAATAAATGTTCCTGTCTTCTGCTTTAAGAACTGAAGACATTTTACTATACCATACCAAAGCATATATTTGATAGTTTAAGAAGAGTATGCCCGGTTCAACAGATGGGAGGTGTACTGGATGGTTTTGTGTCAACTTGACACAAGCTGGAGTTATCACAGAGAAAGGAGCCTCAGTTGAGGAAATGCCTCCAATGAGATCCATCTGTAAGGTATTTTCTGGTGCCATCCCTGGGCTGGTAGACCTGGGTTCTATAAGAAAGCAGGCAGAGCAAGCCAGGGGAAGCAAGCCAGTAAGTGACATCCTTCCACGGCCTCTGCATCAGCTCCTGCTTCCTGGCCCTCTTGAATTCCAGTCCTGACTTCCTCTGGTGATGAACAGCAATGTGGAAGTGTAAGCTGAATAAATCCCTTTCCTCCCCAACTTGCTTCTTGGTCATGATGTTTGTGCAGGAATAGAAACCCTGACTAAGACAGGAGGTCACTGATATTTTATGGCTTGTTTACCTTGGGCCATTTTTTTCTCAGTGTCTTTGTGCCCTCATCATTGGCTGGCAACTGTTAAAGGGCAGAAACATTCGTTTATGTGGCTCTAACGTCTTCGTTAAAATAAAATGAATGACGGGGAGTGTCTAAATCGACTGCAAATGGAATCCTTCATTTTCTACTTTGTTTAATTGACACGTTTAAATTAGAGATCATACTTGGAAACGAGCATCGGTTAATGTAGTAAAGTTTTTATCAGTCGCTGGTGTTTATACATTGGGAGGTTTCACGTAAGGACTCAGGTTACAGGTGTTTGAAGATGCTGGGACGTTCCTTTTTGGTGACCCTGTGGAGAACTACAGAGAAAATGTTCTGCCAGCCACCTGACATCTTCCAGGTTTCAGGCCACCCCTTTTCCTCTCGTGCTTTCTGTTTGACCACGAGGGCTTTTGGACGTGTTGTTTTAAAAATTATTATTACTGTTATTGCTATCACTTTTGGGTATTTTATATTGCATGTATGTATTTCTGTTCACTTTCTACATGCCTGGTGCCTGCAAAGGCCAGATCCTCAGAAACAGGAATTACAGAGTGACCATGTGGGTGCTGGCATTTGAACATGGGTCTTCTGAAAAAGCATCCTTGCTAACTGCTGAGCCATCTCTCCAGCCCCAGGACTTGTCATTTTTAACCTAAACATAAACATTTATACTGAAAATGTGCTTGGAAAGTTCCTGAGTTGGTGTGCAGAGCTCTGTTTAGTGAAGATTTTGTTAAAGTTATTGATAACATGATTTCGATTGTCTCTAGCCAATCTCTACCTTCCTGACAGTTGGGAAGTTTGGAAAGAGTATTCACAAAGGTAGTATAGCAGGTTGTTGATCTGAGTGAAGTCGTACAGAGTAAAGGAGAAGGGCAGCTTCTGACTTCCACTCTGAACACACAGTGAGTGTCAGCAGAGCAAGTTTAGAACAAACCTTCAAGCGTCCTGTATGGGGACAGATTGCATAAGGCAAAGTTGACAGGGAGGTAGTTACCACCTCCTTTCAGGGGCATTGAACTTAGGTATAACTAAGAATAAACTTCAGCAGGCCTTGTGACACACAACATCCCAGATCCCCGATCTCCTTTCATGGGGATGGACGGGAAAAGGTCACTAGGAAATGGTGAACTTCCTGATCCACTTTGACTTGAGTCATGACCAAAATGGGTCTGTTTCCCAGTAGAAGGAATAGCTGAGATCGTTTGTAGAATGCAGAGGGAGAAAGTAACATTCCCCAGGGATGAATACCAGGTGTGTTTAGGGGGTGATCCTGACTTGTCACACCCCGATATTTGAATTGGGCTTAGTTAAATAGAAGTCCTGGTGCATTACTGTGTTTCAGTTCTTGGTTGTGTATGTTTATGTGTGCATGTGTGTCTTGCACATAACTCTAAAGTCACTGAGTCACTAATGTGAATTGAGCCATTGAGTCACTAACCTAGCTTAGGGTTAGGGTGTCATGCTTGTTGGGAATGATTATTATTGAGGTACAATATCTGCTTCCTATTCAAATATAAGTTTAGGACAGCGTAGTGGAGCATACAAGGGAACAGGAGGACATTTTGTTTTCATTTTCTGAGATTGTGCTAAGATGTAACTCAAGCTTAAGAATAAACAAGTCTCGGGGAATTTGTGGACATCCCCTAAGTCCCCTCCTTTGCAGTGTGAGCAGCACATCCTAGGGTGGTACCAGCTGGTTTGTAATGTCAGCTCCAACCTGCCCTTTGAGATGGTGGCTGAGGCGCGATAGCAAACAGGTCTTTTTGGAGTTAGTGGTGGTGATGGCAGAGATAGGAGGGGGAGCCGGGAGCAGGGATGAGGAAGCAGGTCCAAGTCATGTGTTCCTGTTCTCCCAATTCCACCGTAGCTCACTAGGCTGCATAAGTACTGTCAATGTAATGTGCCATGTAGGCATGTTAGGGTCACCTAGGGAGCCCTAGAAGAACTGTGATCACTGCCACAGGAAGACAGGTTTTAAGGAAAAAAAGCCCCAAACGAACCAAGCACTCCTCGGAGTGTAACAGTCACTTTTTATTTGTTTAAGATAATTTTTTTTACTATGTGCCTGTATGTGTGCATCTGTGATTATGTGTCCATATGTGTATATGTCCATGGGTAGGTATGAGCACAGGAATGGAGATATCCTGGAAAGCCACAGGCACTGGATTTTTCCAGAGCTGAATTACAGTTGGTTGTGAGCAGTCCCACAGGTGCTCAGAACTACACTCGGGTTCTTTGGAAGAGCAGTTAAGAACACTTTCTTCCAGGGTGGAGAGCCGGCTCCGTGGTTAAGGGCACTGACTGCTCTTCCAGAGGCCCTGAGTTCAATTCCCAGCAACCACATGCTGTCAGACAGCGACGGTGTTCTCACATACATAAAATAAACAAATCTTTTAAAAAAGGAAGAATACTTTCTTCCTGTTGAGCCATCTCTCCAGCCCCATTCAGCAGCACTCTTAAACAGAGTGAACATCTGTCCTGTACTCCTTGTTGTTTGTTTTTGTTGTTTTGGTTTTTGTGACATGGGTTTTTTTTTTTTTTTTTTCAATGCAAAAAGGCAGAATTTATTATCTTACTGGTACGCTCATATGTGTGCATAAAACACAAGAAATTGCTTGGTAATCTGATAGGGTGCTGCATAGTGTTTTCCCAAGATTTCTCTGGTACTTGCTAAACTGTTCTGAAAGTATATGCCCATTGTACACTGGACAGTTAGTTACAAAACAACAGTTTTGGTCTTTTGGGTCTGTGGGTAAAACGTGTTGTGCTATTTATTAATTCTCTGGTGCCCTCTAGTGGTCACATTGAAAAATAGTTTGGGTTTTAGCGCCCCTGCCATTTTGGGGGTTTCTTGTTCTGTTTTGTTCTTCTTTTGAGACAAGGTTTCTGTGCAGTTCAGGGTAGTCTGGAGCTCTGAGGTCTTCTCACCTTGATCTGCCAAGTGTCAGGGTAGTGGATGTATACCGCCATGCCTGGCTGGGCGGTTACTTCTACAGCCTATAAACTTCTGATGTTCGGAGGCCCTGGCTCAACAAATGAACCAATTCGTGTGATGTAAATCAAGAGATCAGCAGTGGCTAGTCAGAATAAGAGCTTTAAACTCAGTCTTTTGAGATAAGTGAGGAAGAAGGTTTTAAGCTTCCCTTCAAGGTGACTATATGAAGGATTTTGGACTCCCTTATAATATGCATTTTATGTAGAAAAAAGTATCTTTTTCATAAGTACATATTTAAAAATTTCCATAACCACGAGAAGAGCACTTAGCCCTCACCACGAGAACCAGGGCATTTTTTTAAAAACATTTATTTATTTATTATATATAAACACACTGTAGCTGTCATCAGACACACCAGAAGAGAACATTAGATCTCATTATAGATGGTTGTGAGCCACCATGAGGTTACTGGGATTTGAACTCAGGACCTCCGGAAGAGCAGTCAGTGCTCTTAACCACTGAGCCATCTCTCCAACCCAAACCAGGACATTTTTATCACCATCATTTGGGTGGCTTTTGTACTTTATATAAATGAACAGTGGGCATGCCTCCCCGTGTGTGAGAGATAGTTCGCTTCAAATTGTCGTTTTGCCATAACCTAGTATTTCGTGAGAGGAACTCACTGTGGGTGTATTTTATCCCAGCAGCAGGAAATAAAATTAAGCCTTCCTGTCCTGCTTTAATGCTGAAAATACCTGATTTCACATGCACGAACACACAGACACACACACACACCAGACACTGCCTGCACCTTTGTCACTGTCCTTCCAGCAAGTGTTGTGGATACTGTTCACTTACTCCATAACCCAGTACTCCGTCCTAAACTCCATCCTCATCTCTTCAAAGAGGCCTTAGTCCTGCTTTTCGTCTTCATTTTGGTGGTGTTGCTGGGGGCGGTCTTAGTGAATCTGCTGCAGGGGAAGATGAAATAGGTGGCCGTTCTGTGGCTCCCGTGCTGCTGAGGACACCGGATCTTGGCCAACACTTTTTCTTTTTCCCTGCAGCCTTGGCATCGCGTATGGCTTTGTAGCCAACCAGCAGACAAGGACTCGGATCAAAAGGACCCAGAGACTGGCAGAGAGCAATTTCAGAGACTTGCAAACACTCCTGACCGAAACCCCAAAGGTAAAAACCTACAGCCTGCCCATTCCGTGGTGCTTTGTGTAAGCTGCTCTGAGTACCTGTGTGTGCATTTCGCAGCTTAGACAAATGGAAAGTCATTGTCCTTTAATGGTGTAGATGAAGGAAACACAATGAGAAAGTTCTCAAAAGCATGAAAATATGGTGTCCATAGCTTTAAGATACAGGCATCTTATTTTGCTGTATTTTATTTAGGCATAACAAAATCACTGCACATAGAAAAGTACCTAACAAAAAGTCTCACTATGGGTTTTTTGGGTTTTTTTGTTTGTTTGTTTGTTTCTTGTTGTTGTTACATCGTTGAATGCTGTTGCCTTTCTGGCCCCCAGAATTGTGAGACATAAGACATGACCACAGCTAGTAAGTTTATAATAAGCAAGCACTGTAGAGAAGTTTGTCATAGGAGATAATGCTTGGGAGTGAGTCAGTCCATCAGAGTACCAGCTAAGATGAACATTTACTACCTCCAAGCTATTTCTTTTTCAAAGTGCTCAGAGTTAATTTTTTTTAAAAAAAATCCTAAATCTTAAATATTGTCTTTGCATAATGACTTTGTACCTCAGAGGGCAGATGCCATGTAATTTTCTTTTCTAGCAAATTGACTATATATTGGAGCAGGGCATCAGCACCAAGAACAAGGCGTTCTCAGACCTGGATCGTAAGTACCACTGAAAGACGCTTTGCACTGTTTTTGTTACGGCTGCCTACCTCCTATAAAGCACAGAACAAAAGAGGAAGCAACTGAAGGTAGGAGGAAGCTGGGGCAAGCTGCAGAACTACTGTGTGCTTGCTACTTGGAATTGAATGGTTAAAATCCAACTTCTAGGGGTTGGAGAGATGGCTCAGTGGTGAGTAGAACCTGTTGCTCTTGTAGAGAACCTAGGTTCTTCTTCTTTTTTTTTTTAACATGTCTTTGTTACATGTGTGCATGTGTGCCTGTGTGACAGGTGAGTGTGTAACACAGCTAGCACACATTCGAAAATCAGGACAGCTTGCAGAATTTGTTCCATCTACCATGAAACACTTAGCAGCAAGTGTCTTTGTCTTCTGAGCCAGCTTGCTTGCACAGGACTTCTCTCATTTTTGGTATTAGTGATTTGCCTCTTTTCTCTGATCTTGGTCAGTCTGGTTCTTTTCTTAGTATCCACACGGAGGCTCACAACCACCCGTGACTTCAGTTCTAGGATATCCAATACCTTCTGCTTACCTTAAGGACAGCAGGCCCATGCATGCTACGCAGACTTCTGCACAGGCAAAACACGCATCCACATAAATTAAATAAGTAAATCTTTAAAAAAAAAAAGCCACTCAACATTTCACTTCAGTTTCATAAGCAGAGGAACTTGGGTTTCTGTTTTAAATTTTTATTTTGCAGGGCCAGGTTATGTAATACAATTCAAGATGGCAAATGCTGTGTTCTTTACACAAAGTCTGAGGGTCCATGGAAAGTAACATTTCCCTTGGGGAATGAGGGTTTGGGGGGGTCCAAGGCAGCTGGTGATGGTTTGGAGTAGAGGCCGGGGCTTGGGGACAGGAAGAGAGCTGTTTTGCAGGTGTGGACTCCTGGGGTTTGAGGAGAGCTCATGAGAGCTGATGGGAAGCAGACCTGCCCTCATGAACTCCTTTCCTCTGTATCTAGGTATTGACTCCTTGCTGGGAGGCAGAATAAAGGACCAAATAAAACCCAAAGTAACTCCTGTTCTCGAGGAGATTAAGGCCATGGCGACAGGTAAGCAAGGTGACAAAAATGACCAAGAATAGTTCATCCTGGATTCCTGGATTTCCAGGGTCACTCACTTTGACTTGCATGTTCTCCAATGGGTAGACCGATTCTGGCCTTGCAAATAGGTCTAGCAAAGACATGAACTGCCCTAATGTGTGTCTGTGTGTGTGTGTGTGTGTGTGTGTGTGTGTGTGTGTGTGTGTGTGTATGTTTAAAGCTTGTGCTAGGCCTATGATACTGGAAAAACAAAGTCATTTCAGGTCATAGAAACTCAATTTGATAGGGGTTAGCCACTTGGTTCTGTAAAGTTTTATCAGAACACAGTTCTGTGCATGGGTTTATGTATGATAGATGGCTGGTTTGGGGTTAAAGTGGCAACGTTTTGTGGCTTTTGAGAGGATTAGACCCATGAAGCTTGTAGGCCATTTACTATCTGGACTTTCAACAGCACATCTGTTGATGTGTTGGGTGTGTTAGCACATCTGTAATATTGGCCTTAGAAAGGCGAGAAAACCATGACTTTGAGGCCAGTCTTGGCTATGTAAGGAGATATGTAGAACCTTGAATCAAAAAAAAAAAAAAAAAAAAAAAAAAAAAAAAAGAATGGGTTAATTAATTAAAAGGGGGTGGATTCTTGAAAAATTCTATCACCAGCCATTTCCTTTGTAGGCTAGGAAACCCAGAAACATAAACCTCAAATATTGCTCACCCTTCTTCCCTCCCTTCTTCCCTCCCTTCTTCCCTCCCTCCCTCCCTCCCTCCCTCCCTTTCTCCTTTGTTTGTTTTTTCTTGTCTCACTCTGTCATTTCCTGGGATTAATGTTCACCTCTAGTTTCTTTTCCTCTTCCTGATAACATTATTTATTAATATTGTGTATGTGAACATGCACGCCACTCATCACATTCAGAAGTCAGCTCCGTGGGGCTGGTTCTCTCCCCCTTTTCCTTTGAGACAGTCCCAGGGATTGAAACTTACTTTGTCAGACCTGTACAGCCCACCCCTTTACCCTGGAGCTCTTGAGCAAGCTGCTTTTCCTGTTCTCGAAAAGGTAACAGTTGTTTCCAACCAGTACCCTACCCTGAAGACCTTTTTCGTCTTTTTTTTTTCATTAATTTTCTCTGTATGAACGGTTTTGCCCGCATTGTATGTATATATGCACCATATGTGTGTTTGATGTGTGGAGAGGGGTCAGAAGAGGACATTAGGTCCTTCTCATAGTAAACTTGCACTGTAGACAACCTGGGGTCCAAACCCAGGTCATGTGCAGCAGCAGCAAGTGTCCTTAACCGCCAGCTAAGGGTTAAGACGTCTCTCTAAGGAGTCAGACATCTCCCTAACCCCCTTCCTTCCCATGTTGTATTTTCTTTGTGCTTCGCACATTATTAACGCTTATTTTAAGGCCAGCCTGAATAAGTTAGTTGCGTTTCCATTGTGGCCAGGAATGTCCTCACATGTATTCAGGAAGCCATCGCAGCAGCAAAGTTTTTAATCCTTGTGTTGTGAGGTATCCTGTAGAGAAGACCATTTGGACATGGGTGAAAGCCAGTGGGATGTCTTCACTAGCCAACTGCCAGCCACACTGGGTTCTTCATACCTGAGTGCAGCCCCAAACCTTTCTCAGGGTGAACATTAAGAAGGACTAGCCAGCAGTAGAACTACAGAAACCAAAAGGCAAGGTTACAGTCAGGGACTTTTTTTTTCGGAATTATGAACTTTGTTTTGTTTCAGCAGCCCACCTGCTGGTCCAAAAGCCCAATGGTCCTGTCATGATGTCATAGTGTCACTTGTGCTGAGCTCTGGGGGGCCTCTCAGGCTTGGGGGTCTAGAACACACGGATTTCAGAGAGAACAGAAGCATAAAGCCACCTGAGAATATCACACATGGGCTGCAGGTCAGTCCACACAAAGGGAAAGAGCGTTGGACTGGCTCATGCTAATTGGATGGGAAAGGGTTGAGCTGAAATTGAGAGCCTGAAAGGTCTTTTGTGTTTTCTTTAGCTGCACGCAGCCTGGGATCATGGAATGACTCTGAGTTACAGCCCTGTACTGATTTCAGGGAAATAACATGCTTTGAAGCTCTTAGAAAATGTAGATTTGGGCTGGAGAGATGGCTCAGCGGTTAAGAGCACTAACTGCTCTTCCAGAGGTCCTGAGTTCAAATCGTAGCAACCACATGGTGGCTCAGAACCGTCTGTAATGAGATCTGGTGCCCTCTTCTGGTGTGTTTGAAGACAGCTACAGTACACTCATATATAATGAATAAATAAATCCTTTTAAAAAATATAAATTTATAACTACGGGGTTCTTCCTGGGACATGATAGAATAGTCCTCATGAGCTAGAATGTCTCTGAACAGTGAGTAAGTAAGCAGGTGCTTCCTGGGCAGCCTGCTGTATCACGTGCCTTTCTTTGTTTCCAGTGAAAACAGCTGAACTCAAAGGACAGGACAATGAGACACAGCACGTCTATGCTCTCGTCCTCTTGCATTCTGCTCTGTTTATTCCTATGTCCTTTTTTCTTTCCCAGTGGTAATTTTATTGAGACCTTATATGTGACAGGGCACAGTAAAGAAGCTGACGATGTGGTCCCTTTATTATTAAGGGTGGAGGGTTATTGGGGTAAGAGAGAGAAGATACTTAGAGACATCTGGAAGAGTCCAGAGCAGAGAGGAAACTTGTAGACAGGACAGCGACAACAGACTGGATATGGTTGGGAAAGGAGCAGGGGCAGGAGTGGCGGTGTGGTGTGTGTGTGTGTGTGTGTGTGTGTGTGGTATGTTTGTGTATGGTGTGTATTGTGTGTGTGTGGTATATATATATATATATGGTATGTGTGTGCATATGGTGTGTGTGTGTTGTGTGTGTGTGGTATGTATATGGTATGTGTGTGCATATGGTGTGTGTATGTATGTGTGTGGTTTGTGTTTGTGGTGTGTGTGTGAGGTGTGTATTATGTGTGTATTGTGTGTGTGTGTATGAGAAAGAGAGAGAGAGAGGGGGAGAGAGAGAGAGAGAGAGAGAGAGAGAGAATCATGTGACATCTAAGGCTGTGCAGCTGTGAGGAGAGAAGCCCATGAACTAGGGCAGGCCTTGGAGTTCTAGGTTAGAGGAGGAGGTGAGAAAAGTCAGGATGCTAGTACAGGGACTTTGGAATGGACAAATAAGTACACTGAGTAGGGACTGAGAGAGCCCAAAGACCAGCACGGACGTTGCTATGCTGATAGGCACCACAGGCACATGTCATTGGGGACCCATATGTCAGTGGAGACCCATATGTCAGTGGAGACCTATATGTCAATGGGGTCCCATATGTGCCTTCTGCCAGAGGTAGAGGAACTGACTACTTTGGGGGGATGGGAACCTCTTTCACAAGTTCAGAGGAATGCTGGCTTTTATATAGCTGTCAGAAATCCTCCTATGGTCCAGCTTGAGCTCATTTCTGGATATATGTCCTTTCTGAGATCTAACAGTCTATGCTTGGGGGGAAATGGCACACAGCTGACTTCCAGCCTGCTCTTTGACAGTCTAAACATCATTGAGTTATGGTTGGAACAAAATCAAGAGCAAAGATTAAAGCAGGTTTCCGAATACATCTACCTGGATAAGGTTATAGAACCGAAGACCGGGGGTTGTACACCCCAGCACTGGAAGCTTCCTTCAGGTTCTGAGTCTCAAAGCTTAGTCAGACTAGTTAACATCTAAGAGCTGAGACCAACCTGCCACTTGTGAGAACCAAGCCTAGACCCACCAGACTCTTGGTGTAAGGGTGACCCAGCTGATATTTTCTCTCTCTCTGTGTGTGTGCATGTGTGCATGCGTGTGTGTGTGTGTTTGTGTGTGTGTGTGTGTGTGTGTGGTGTGCCTGTGGGCCAATCGTTTAAGGGAATCAGCCCTTCTGCTTGCATCATTCCTTTGTGTCTTGATTCTCATCTCTGTTTTGTGAATCACAGGGGAAGTATCTGATAAGGAAGATTTACTTGATCTACTTTAACATTTTTGCCTTTCCTTTGTGTCGTTCTAAACCACTGTAGAAAAAAGATTTTATTCTGCCCTTCATCTCTGGCTGAGGCTCTACAGTGTAAATGAATCAGGAGATTGATTCTTGGGCTTCAGGGATCACTAAAGAAAACTCAGACTCATCACCTTTGAGGAGTTGGGTTTGATTGTTCTAATCTTCTTGTCTTCTGGGTACTGTGGTGGTGGCCTCAGCATCTTAACATGAGGAACAAACACAGACTTTCAAGAGGTCTGTACCCAGTGTCACAGGAAACGGGGAAACTGGGATCTTGGTCTAACTTTGACTGGATCTAAAACTGTACCCTCAATATGCTCTAGCTTTAATTCAAACCTTCTGCCTCGTTGTTTTGATGTTTCATTTAATTATATAGAAATAGTTGGTCAGTTACTTTTCTGTCGCTGTGACTAAATACCATGACCAAATGCACCTCAAGGGAGAGATCGTTCGAGCTTACAGTTCCAGAGATAATGGTGGGGACCAAATGAGGGCAGAGAGGTCACATCTCAGCCACAGGGGAAACAGGAAGAAGGATAAGACTACAAACTCTCAACACCCACCCCAGGGGTGCACTTCCCACAACCAGTCTCATAAAGTTCCATGGCTTCCTCAAGCAGCGTCCTTTCTCACCAGCGACCAGGGTTTTGAATGTCTGGAATGTTGAGGAATGTTGAGAAACCTTTCTCATCCAAACCAGCACATTCCAGTCTTTGGCCTCCAGAAGCCCATGAGCACATTATACAAAGTGCATTTATTGCAATGCATTAACTACCTAACTTGAAACAGTCTACTTTTGAAGAGTCCAAAGACTGTCCAAAAGTCCACCATATTTTTTGAGACTCAGTGTAACCCACTGTACAATTGAGAGAGAGAGAGAGAGAGAGAGAGAGAGGGAGAGAGAGAGATCACTACCACCAAAGGTCATTCTTCCAACATTACCATGGCACAGAATATACACCCCCATTCCAAAAAAGAGGAAAAGGGAACGTAGCAAGGGAATAGTGGACCCAAGGGAGACTGAAGCCCATCAGGGCAAACTCCAAATTCTGCATCCCCATGTCTTATGTTCAGGACTTACTTAGATGACTCCTCCCCCTTCAGATTTACGTATCAGCATGTAATGTTTCATCAACTTTTAGTTAAAAAATTTGAAGTCTAGCATGAAACAATGGGGTTCTTTACACTCATTTTTTTTTACATGTATATATTAATTGTGTGCATGTATTTATCTTGTGTGTAGGTAGGGTACAGATGTTTGACTTCAGAGAGCAGCTTGAAAGTGTTGGTTCTCTGGATCCCAGGGACTGAACTCCGCTTATCAGCCACAAGCCCCTTCCCTCTGTGTGCCATAGCTTTTCTCCTAAGTGAAAATTATACGTTTTATTGACCTCCCCCAATGCCCTCACCCACCACCTGCCCATTTCTGGCTGGTAAAGGGTCGTTCTCTTCATACCCGTAGCCCGTGTGTGGGTGCAATTGATTCTTAAGTGGATGAAGCTGCTTTTGTTGAGTGGTACTCGAGGTGTCTCCACGAAGTTCCCGAGTTTGTGCTCAACTCCTGCTTAATGAAAGAGAGCCGGTGGCGGGAAGATGCATTGGGCAAAGGGCCAGGCGAGGAGCTCCGGTTTCTCCTGTGTGTCCTGTCCCGTTGCCCTTTGCAGACGTCGGAGCTCATATCCTGGCTTTTTTGAGGTACTGGCCTGGCCAGTTCTGATTCTGCCTGTGTTCTTACAGCCATCAAGCAGACCAAGGATGCCCTTCAGAACATGAGCAGCAGTCTCAAAAGTCTACAGGACGCAAGCGCCCAGCTCAGTACCAACCTGACCTCCGTGAGAAACAGCATCGAGAATTCGCTCAACAGCAGCGACTGTGCTTCAGACCCAGCCAGCAAGATCTGTGATAGCCTCAGACCAGGGCTAAGCGATCTGGAGAGCAACCACGACTCAAGTCAGGTGAGCGCGCCACACAGCCGGGAGAACTAGAGGAAGCCGAGCGGGGCTAAGGCTGGCTGCTCCTGTTGGGTGCACAGTGGCTTGGGCGGGAAAGGAGTCACCAGGATGGAAAAGTAGTAAAACACACACACACACACACACACACACACAAACATGAAGGAGAGGGGGCTTTTGAGAAGTTCTGTGTCATTTGATGGTTTATCAAGGTAAATTCAGATTTAAAAAGAGCAGGCCACGAGCTCATGTTTAAATAGTTTTCACACTCTAGGATGCGGGAGAAGGTTTAGCAGGTTAGAGCACTTGCTGCTCTTGCAGAGAGGACTTTTCGCTCAGTTCCCAGCTCTTGGGTAGCTCACAGCTGCCGTAACTCCAGACCCAGGGGCTGTAGCGCCCTCTCCTGTTCCCCACACATACTGCACTCGTGTGCCTATCTCCATATGGACATAGAATAAACTAAATAAAATAAATAAAATACTAAAAACACCCCAAAACTCGGCATAATAACCATCTATGCTAGAATAGACAAGTTCATTACTGTCTACAATTTATCTCCTCATTTGAGATGCATTCAATTTCATATTTGTGATATTAATCAATATATTACTTTAGATATATTACCATTCACTATTAATGTCTTAACATACTTTTCTCACCTTCATATTTTTTTTCACCTTCATATTTTATGAGTCGGTTTTTTTTTTTTTTTTTTAAGATTTCACATATACTATCATTGCACATCTGCTGAATTATATTTGGAACCATCAAATGTTTTCTAAAGGTCAGTTTTCCTTTAGCTCTTTGGAATGGCTCTTTTGATAGGATGATGATGTTTTATGCTTTGCTGTTGTTGTTTGCCTTTTGAGACAGGGTCTCACAATAGCCCCACACCTGCCTGGAACTTGTTAAACAATCCAGGCAGACCTCAGACTTTTACCCTCTGCCTACAGCTTCCTAATGCTGGGAAGGCAGGCATACACTACCACACCTGCTTTTTAATTGTTATTAACCAATTAAATAATTATTAATTAGTATTAATTATTTAATTAACTATTGCTTTTTAATATGATTTTTGCACATGTGGGAAAGTTGTAAGTACATGGCACTCCTTCCATGCCTTTGGATACTTTTTCCAAGTGCTCTGCTTTCCTTTCTGCTGTTGTAATACAACACTCTGGCCAAAAGCAATTTAGGGGAGAAAAAGGTTTCTTTGGCTCAGACTTCCAGATCATTGTCTGCCCTTAAAGGAAATAAGGGCAGTAACTTAAGCAGGAATTTGAAGCAGACACCATCAAGAAATGTTACTTGCTGGCTTGCTGGTACTTGCCTACTTAGCTTTTATATTCAGCCTGCCTAGGGAATGGTGCCCCCTGCAGTGGGCTGCGTCCCATATAGGTTACAACTACCCTACAGGCATGCTCTAGGTCAGTCTGACCTACACAACCCCTCAGTTGAGATTTTCTTCTTAGATGACTGAAGTTCATTGTGTCAAGTTGACAGTTAAGGGGGGGGACACCAACATTCAGTTAATTTGATCTGTGTTTTCATATTGTTATACAATGTTGCATACAGTTCTCTTCTTGAAAACAAAGTTTGTCGTAAATTGCCAACCGGTTCCTTTTATAGCTAAATAGTTTAATATGTTTGTAAACTTCATATGATTTTCATGTGCACATCAAAGTTAGGATACAGGACACAGAACTCCCATGCACTCTGCACTGTCTCTTCTGAGTCAAGTGTTTAATGAAAATGCCCTCCCTGCCTGGCCTGGAATGGGCCGAAGTGGGACACAGAGTTGGACTTAGAGTTAACTTTAAAGACTCATGGTCTCTGGCCTTCTAGTTTTCTAACTATACTGAATGCTTGCTGATAACGTCTAAAAAAAAAAATCCTAAAATCTCTACTGCTTATTATGTGGTGAAAACCACTGGCTTGAACAATTAACACCTGTTGCCCAGCAGGAGAGAATTAAGGAACATATTTATTTCTATTGCTCCCTTCTCTCTCTGGGTAGCCAGAGTTATTATATCCCAGGCACCCAGGAAATTATTATATTCATTTAATAATGACACCAAAGGCGTATCAGCTACAAGAAGCAATCCTGAGATGAGAACCTTGCCATCGAACTCATTCACTGCAGACCATGTAAAAATGGTGGGCCACCTCCAGGAAAGCCACCTGCCATCCTTAGTCTACCCTAGACGGCTCCTGATACTTCTTTCTTTGCAACTCCAAGATCTTGTTTTGCGAAGAAAGTATTGTGTCTTTCTTTCCTCCTTAACATGGGTTTTGTTTCCCAATCTTCTTGTGTTGTGACATTGGCATTTTTGAAAGTGCCATTTGTTCGGGGGAGTGGTCTTCACTTAGGGTTATATGTGCCTCTTGTGGTGAGTTCTCCACATTCACCAAAGACCTATTCAAGAGTGGTGCTGTGTCCCTGGTGTATGTCATGCTAAGAGCCCCACGGCATGGATCCCAGGTGCCAAGAGCTATTCTACTTGGGACCCACCTGAAATTCTGGACTTGGAAAACTGGTTTCAGACTTCTAACCAATGAAACCACCAGCTGCATTATTTAATTTTAGTATTATTTGTTTGTTTACTTATTTCTTTTGCTTGATGTAGAGGCTCCAATTTGGAGCCTGGCCCACGTTTCAGATCAAGCAGACTGTAGTCTAAGGCTCTTTTTACTTCTGAAAGTGATGTTTATTGAGTTTTGCTTATGACTTCACCAAGTATGTTCAGCACTAGCATTTGTGCTCAAAGCCACACAGACTTCTGTATCTCATTAGCTGACTACAGCAAGACCGCAGACTTTAAAAACCAGTGATCGTAGATGCCACTTTGAACAGAATATGGTTTCCCCAAACCTTATCCTGTTTTCAAAAGGAAATCAAGTTAGGCCCTGCAATGTTAACATCCTGGGGCCTGGGTGTAAGATGACTGTGTGTGTGTGTGTGTGTGTGTGTGTGTGTGTGTGTGTGTGTGTGTGTGTGTCTGTGTGTAGGTTAATCACCCTTATTATTTATTTGTTTCACAAATTTCCAGCTCCCATCAGTGGATAGAGAACTGAACACCGTTAATGATGTCGACAGGACTGATCTGAAGAGCCTCGTCAAAAGGGTATGCTCCTTGGAACACCTAAGGTAGCTTACTCTATACCAGGACAGTCTAGTACGTAGGAACATGGGCAGCAGTGAGATCTATGACAGCCTTGACCTCTGCTTTCTTAGGCTTGGTTGTGAGTGCAGTTTAGACTGAACCTTATTCTTGACACAGAGTGCTGCCCTGCTCTGCCCAGGAGCTGCTCTATTGACTTGATTTTATTTCCTTCCTAAATGTTACTCCTTTTCATACACTATGCCCTCAGCCTGACACTCACTTCTTTCTCTCCCTCCTTTATTCTGTGACTTTGTGGTTTTAGCCTTCATGAGCTACTTTCTCTTTTACTTAAAAAACAAACAAACAAAGAAACCACACTAAACTAATTTTATTGTATACGTTTCCCCCTTGAATGTCTTTGCTCAACATCTTCATGGTCCCAATGGCCTGTCGTTTTTATTACTTTGGTGCAAACAACAGCTTTATCTTTCTTCTGGCTTTCTGCATACAGTCCCAAGGACTTTCTTCTATGGTGAAAAGCCTTTAATATGATCTCTAATTTATCCAGTTCAAAGAACATGATCTCAGTCTAGGCATACAGTTAAGCTCAGCGACAGAACACTTGCCTAGTGAGTGCTAGACCCTGGTTCAATGCCCAACCCAAAAAAGTAGCACTTTTTTTTCTAAAGGGCACTTGGGTATAGACCCCTGATGACCATATTAAGGTAATTCCAATCTTAAGATAAATGTTATGCTTTTGTTTTGCTTCTTTACTTAATATGAAACAGAAATATAAGCCAACTGATCTTCAATCCGTTTTGAAATATTTTTAGGGGTATATGTCGATTGATGAAATACCCAATATGGTACAAAACCAAAGTGTGGCTGTCATCAAAGGTAAGAGTCATGCTTCAAGGCTATTCTGCCTCTCCCTGCTAATGCTATGTTTGGTGGGTATAAAGGAAGGGCTTGTTATAAATGTTATGGTCCTTTTGTAGTTAAAAAAAAAAAAAAGTCTGTCACCAAACCCTATAGAATATCATATATTGGTATAAAGTACCAGGTATGGAGTATCAGACATTTCAATTATGCCATCTTTAGTCAGTGGTGATGTAGATAAAAGAAAGAGAAACACCAAACTTCATATTTAATGTTTGTTGCTGTCTGGTAAAGGTGTCACTGGGTGATGAGTTCCTAAGCTGGGCTCTAGGTTCTAGGACTTGCAACAGCTGCAATTTGGAAGGTCCTGTTTTAATTATCTGCCTGGGGAGGGGAACGAGTCTCCCAAATGATTACATTTCTGAGATGAACTTAAAATGGTGCCTATTTTTAAGAAAACTGCTCAGAAGAATTTGCTTGTCCTTGCGGAAGTATTTTTCTTTCTGTCGAGGGTCCTGATGTGATGGTCCTTTAGGTCCTTTAGACTTCAAGGCTGCATAGAAATTTAGAGACTCAAGTCTACACTGAGGGGGTTTTAAGGTTTGGAGCCACTAAATTGTGCTACATTCAGGTTACAGTCCTGAGGAGTAAGTGTATAGACGGGTACAATAGAGGAAGCTCTTTGTACCAAATGGGTGCCCTTGGGACTATAGCCCTCCTCTGAAGATCATCTTCCCAGTACTTATTTTATTCATTTACCATGTGATTTTAAAACATGTGTTCTATGATAGAACCTGGAGAGATGGCTCAGCAGTTAAGGGCACTGGCTGCTCTTCCAGTGGATCTAGTTTAGTTCTCAGCACCCACATGACAGCTCACAACCATCTCTAATTCCAATTCCAGGGCATCTGATTCCCTCTTCTGGCTTCTTTTGGGCATTGTGTGCATGTGATACAGACACACATGCAGGCAGAACACCTATACACATAAAATTAATGAAACTTTACAAAAAGATTCTAAAGGCAAGTTCATGTTCTCATAGGGAACACCTGAAGGCTACTTACTGATGCTGGATACCCAATAGCTGCCTGCTTACTAATCTTTGTGTTTGATTTCTTGTTTCTCCTCCCTGGACCTCTTCTACCCATACGAGCAGTCCTCTGTTGTAAGTGCGCTGCATGCATGAGCTAAAAAAAAAAGCACAGTGTTTCTGGTGTCATTGCTTAAACGCGATTCAGCATCATCCCAAGACCAGACAAGGTCCCATCTCTTCTCAGCCTGGATGTTAGTTTATTTTTATGACCTTAGCTCCATCCTTTGAGCCTTCAATCCTAGCCTGAATATTTTTTTAAGTGCCTACTTTGTGTCAAGCTCTTCTACAGGGTGGGGCTGTGAGAAAGCATCAGGCATGACCACTGACTGTCCTACACACAGATCACACTCTGGTAACACGGCCAAGTATGTGCAAAGTAGCCACAGTGGGGAAACGGAAATGGGAGCCTTCCTCAAAAAGGCACCCTGCACAGTGAGGCCTGAAGAATACATTTGATTAAAAAGAGCTTCAGCCACCCATCCATCACCAATGCTGACAAGGCTGTGTCTTATCTCCTGGGAAGTCTCGGGCAAGACAGGCCCTTAAGGAACTGCTCAAAGCAGACCAGGTCTTTATGTCACATTCATTGAAGTGGCCTGTGGAGACCCTGCAGTTAAGAATCTTTAGAACTTTTTGTTCAAGAGACATTTGGGGAGGCAATGAGGTGCCAAAGAGGTCTCCAAACAGCTCAGCTGCTGTCTGTTTCTAGATTTCAAATCCCTGTGGAAAAACACATTTGAAAAAGTTCTCACCATATATACAAAATCACATTTTGAACCAAGCCTCAGACCTCCACCTAGAGTCCAGCAGAGCGCTAAGAAGAGTTTGGAGACTTCTGCTCTGTTTGCCGTGGCTATGACCTCGGTGGTTTCTGTTTCTCTGCCAGTCGGGGCAGGGAGACTTAACTATTGTGTTTGTTCATGGTACATCTGTGTCAGAACCTAACCTCTGGACTTGTGGGAGTGCTGGTCCAGGGGACAAAGTATGAGCAGGTAGCTGTGATCCAGGATCTATTGGGATAGAACAGCACATTCTAGAAAGTGGGTGTGTCCTTGGATTTAAATCTCCACCCTGAAGAGCCGCTATGCATCTGAGTAGAAACAGAGCATTTTTTTTTTCATCTGACCCTCAACCTTTCTTTCTTTCTTTCTTTTTTTTTCTCTCTCTATATATATCAAGATATTAGACAAGGGAGACTGGCTTGACCTCAGTATCATTCCACTAAGTCTGTGCTTAGATTCACTGTGTGGTTTGGCCGTTGCTTATAGATGGTCTTGGTGCTTGCTGTAGGTAGAATCTTACTTTGTCAGAAACTCCCGTGAGGAAAACTTAAGTGATTTTTCCTTGTCTCCAAACAAGGTTTCTGTCTTCTGTGTTTGAAAGTGAGTAACTGTGGTCCCTTTGTTTGCAGATGCCAAAAAGGCCTTGGATTCTTTTAGCGACAATGTTAAGAACGTGAGCCAAAGTATTCCTATTGAGGAGGTGCTATTTCAGGTCTCCTATTACCTGAATGACAGCAACAGATACTTCCACCAGGAGCTGCCCAAACTGGAAGAATATGACTCATACTGGTGAGGGCCCCCTTGGAGCTGGCAAATGAGGGGCCTGAAGCCTGAGCTATGTACCCCTGCACACACACACACACACACACACACACACACACACACACACACACACAGTCTAAGTGCTCACTGAGACAGCTCAGAGATTAAAATTGGAACAACACAGAAATGGTTTCCGAGTAACGGTGACATGCGTATTCATGAGCTACTCCTTGTTTAAAAAGCAGAAATTGAGGGACTGGAAACCCTGAAGCTACACAACTGACAGTGTGGGATCTTGGTATTAATTCCGTCTTGAATCTTTGCTAGTGTTAATATGACAAAAATGTGTGAAGTGTAAACGTAATCAAGAAGGGGATTTGGGAAAACGTCCTCATTGATTTGGGAAACGAATACACTGAGGCTGGTATTTTTCTGAAGGAACCTGTTTTTCTGAGCTGTGATGTGAAGCCACTAGCTTAGCATCTGAGCTGGGGGTTGGGGGCCTTGGGAGAGCTGCTGTACCCAGGACTTAAATAATGCCGGTTGTGTGGTTGGACTTGGAATGTGCTGATGGACATTGCAGACAGAGAAGGACTTAGGGGTTGCATGAGGGTAAGGTGTACTTTCTTCTCTCAACGGTGCAGTCTTAGAACTTGCCCTCTGGAGAGCTTGGGGGCTTTCTCTCACCTGGCTTTCTTTCTGCTTGAGTACACAGACAGATGGTTGGATTGGAGCCTCAGGGGAAGGGGTGGTTCAACGTGTTCACTCAGCATCTTATGTATGTTTCCTACAGTGCTTTCTGACATCTGCAGAGTTACGTTCTATGTGTGACTGTTTTGTAGAGAAAGATTTGGGGGCTCAGAAAAGGGAACAGACTCCTTTAAGGACATACCATCTGGTGGTGCCATAGATCACTGCAAATGAGTAATCTTCCGGGGTGGGGGGCATGTTGCATTTCTTTTGTGGGGCTAGGACACCCCAACAGACCTAGGGGCAGACATAAGACAACCTCCCCCAGAGGCCTTGAGAATTCATTGTTGTTTCCCAAGTAGGACAGCATAGCACATTTGTCTGTCTGCCCTGACAGCTACCCACCCTTCCTTCCTCCAGTCTTGCTTGGAGACCATAAAGCTTTTTTTTTTTTTTTTTTTTTTTTTAACTTTCTTTTCAACTAATCATTTGATTCATTAACCTTGAAAGTTCTCTGAAACCAGGCTCCAGAGTTTATTTGATTTGGCCTTCCTGGTATCTGGAATGAACCTCTCACAGAATGACTGCTGCTAGCTATTAGTGTAATTACCAAAATTGCTTTTAATTGAATGAAAGGCTTGTGTGTCCACTTCTGTCAGGAGGCCCCAAGATGAACAGATACTGCTGTTTTTTTTTTTTTTTAGTATCTTAAATGTTGGGAAGGATTCTTAGCCTTGAGTGCTCCTCAGCTTCGGGGAAAGTTGGTGCGCATCCCAGGGCTGCCAGTAAGACCTAATTGAGGCTCCATTATTCTAAAACGTCTCTCAGGGCCATTACAAAATTAAGTTTTGCATTCTGTAGACATTTGATTTAGGATGCTCATAAAATTCTAAGTGTCTCATGCATCTGCCACACAGAGTATTTTCTGGTTTGGCAAGAAGTACGATGCCCCAGAATAACCCCTGTAACCCCAGAAGAGATTTGAGAAAGAAAGAGGAGCTTACTCTGTTTTCTCTGTCATCTACCTGAACCTTTGCCACAACTTTCAACACTAAGAAGTTTGACAGGGTTTGAACGCCTTAGGTGTGTTTTGATCAGAGCCCTGAGGAAGCTTGGGTCTGCTATCCGAGCCATGTTTTGTTTGTGGGTGTTCACCACTACCACGGAGAGAGGGCACTACAAAGCCAAAGGAAAGTGTAGAGGCTGGTTTGCTTAAGAAGCAGAAGTGGAAAGGGCTCTTCTCATGAAGGCTTGCTATCTGATGTTAGATAACCAACACTACGCTAGCCTTAGTCCACACTCAACCAATATAGTCACTGCCCGTTTGACATAATAATGGGGCTGGAGAGATGGTTCTGCCATTAAAGACTAGACTCAGAACCAAAAGCTATATACACAATAACACTACTTTTCTTTTTCTTCTTTCTTTTGCAGGTGGCTGGGTGGCTTAATCGTCTGCTTTCTGCTGACCCTCATTGTGACTTTCTTTTACCTGGGCTTGCTGTGTGGTGTGTTTGGTTATGACAAGCGTGCCACCCCAACCAGTAGAGGCTGCGTGTCCAACACTGGAGGCATCTTCCTCATGACGTGAGTCTTCACTCCCATTCTGTCACACAAAGGTAGAAATGGGGGAAGGAGGAGGAGGAGGAGAGGGAGGAGGAGGAGCAGGAGGAGGAGGAGGAAGAGCAGGAGGAGGAGGAGCAGGAGGAGCAGGAGGAGGAGGAGAAGGAGGAGGAGGAGGAGGAGAAGGAGGAAAAGGAGGAGAGGGAGGAGGAGGTGTAGGAGGAGGAGGAGGAAGAGCAGGAGGAGGAGGAGGGGGAAGAGGAGGGGGAGGAGGAGAAGGAGGAGGGTGATGAGCGTGGCATTATGAAACCTGCAGCCTCTTGGACTCACACCGGAGCCTGTGAAGTCACATGGTTTATACATGATGGGCTCCTTTTTAAAGCAGCCATCATGAAAATCTTCTGGAGCTGCACAATACCTATGAATCCTTCATTATCTTCACCCACTCACCCATCTCCTACCCACGCTTGAGACGCAGAGACACCATTGTCTCCTTTAAGCAGTACCACTCACCCGAAACTCTAGGGACTTGATTGAAAGCGGGGTTTGATTGAAGGGCAGCACCTTGGTATCCAAATGTTATGTCCCATGAATTGGGGACAAGAGTGGGTGATAGGTACCTGACAGTGGGGAGCCTGTGGCAGATAGAAGGGACCATCCCTGCTTTAAAGCAGCTGCATATAAGCTCAGATACCTGGAAAAGGTTTCCTGTGAGATACTGAGACAGACTAGTGGACAAGAGCAGCGTGCCCAAGGATGGTACCAGAATGGTCAAGGGGGATTCAGGTGCAGTGGCAATGAATGTGTCACAGAGGAAGCTGGAGGCCTTCCAGTTCTCTCTGTGACAATTGTTCTGGGCTCCATAAGCAGGCTCAGGGGAAGCAAGGATTGGAAACACCACCTTTAGGAGGTGGAGAACCAACCTACCAGCCATAGGCTTTGACTGTTGCTGGTATGAGGAGGAAGATCCGAGAGCTGGTACCATGCACTGATCTGCCTCTTTAACCACAGA
Organism: Micromys minutus; assembly: GCF_963924665.1. Lineage (NCBI taxonomy): Eukaryota > Metazoa > Chordata > Mammalia > Rodentia > Muridae > Micromys > Micromys minutus. The sequence goes on from NC_137969.1 coordinate 17,648,719, forward strand.
TTTAAATCAGAATGGTTTGTGCTCTGGGTTTCTAAGTATTTTACCCCAAACAGGCTCTAGTATCCTGTACCTTCGTTAGCATTAATGCAGATTTGTCTAAAAGTATTCTTAAAATGAGTGGCCTGGGGCCTGCCAGGACCCAAGAAAGCATTCCACATGAGAAGCCTACTTGTTTACACATGTGGTTTTAAAGCATTCTTCTTTGGACTGAAGAAATAGCTTAGAGGTAGAGGACTTGCAAGGCTCTGGATACGACCTAGGGATGGAAGGAGGGAGGAAGGGAGGGATCTCCAAATGAGAGTAACTCAACAGGGAAGGAAAAAAGCAATAACAAATTAGACCAGCAAGGAAAAAATGTATTTATTTTGCTTTTTGTTCAATTAATCATAGATACAGATAGATTTGTTTAATGTTAAGACTTTCACAAACCAAAACACAATTTACATATGTACACACACACACACACACACACACACTCTGTCAGTTTAATTTAAACTAGCTTGCATATCTGGGTGCCCATTTTCAAGGTTCTCCAGATTCTGACAAAGGCCACAAAGACACTGTCATGCCCTTAGACTCCTAATTCATATCCTGGCAACTCTGGGAAGGAAGGAGTGTGAGCTCTGAAAGCTCCCTCCTGAGCAAAGATGTGTTTGCACAGTTTTTTTTTTAGGGTGGTGAGGTCTGGCCAGGTAGTGGTGGTGCTAACCTATCACTCAGGTGGCTGGTCTTCAGAGTTAGTTCCAGGACAGCCAGGGCTCTTACACTGAAAACCCCTGTCTCCAACACCCCAAAATGTGGTAAGGTCTGAATATACAGCTGCAGTAAAAGCACTTGTGAGTGGGGCACTAGGTTGACTAATATGGCTCTCTAGAAAAGAGAAATGTTTCCAAGATAAGATAGGGATCACAGAGGTGGGCGTGTATTATTATAACCACACAGTTCAGGCTGGGTAGTCATTGTTCTGTTCTTTCTAATCACCAGAGTATTCTCTGCACATTCTTTCCTTCATTCCTTTCTCTTGCCTTATCATTTTCCTTGTTGCCCTTAGAGTCAAACTAGGGTTTTACCCATGCTAGCCATGTGCTCCACCACTGAACGACATCACCAGCCCTCCTGCATAGGGCGGCTTTTCTTTTGCTTCCTCTTGTGGTTCATTCTCCTCTTGCTCCTCCTCTCTTCTGGTCCCTATAATACACATCAGTGTGTTCTTACACTGGGCCAGTGTTCACATCACTGACCTATGTACCCATACCTGTCCACAACACTGACATATGTGCACACACCTGTCCACAGCACTGATCTATGTGCACACACTTGTCCACACCACTGACCTTTGTACACACACCTGTCCACAGCACTGATCTATGTGCACACACTTGTCCACACCACTGACCTTTGTACACACACCTGTCTAAGCCGCTGACCTATGTGCGCATACCTATTTATGCTACTGACCTATGTGTACACATATTTGGAAAATAGAGGCTGGCGACTACTGTATCCATTCCCTTTCAAACAGAAAGAATGTCGACCAACAACTCCCTTACAACACTTCTTCCCACACACCAGACTTCTCGGCAGCATAATCTGCGTTGCTTCCTGTTTTCTCGTCTCCCAGTAGCTCCCAGGCCCTCTCCAATTTATTTTTGTCACCCATCATTTCACCTCTCAAATCAACAGTAACTTTCAGTCTTCACAACAGCAGGGGCAGGAGTGTTCGCCAGGTTGAGCAGTCCCTTCAGCAACTGTGCAAAGTCCCCATTCCCAGGTGACAACTTCTTACCTACATGATTTCCTTCCTGCTTCTCTGGCTCTCTTCCTTGCTCTCTAATACAGGCTGTCTTTCCACCACCCATTCTTCAGAAGTTAAAGTCCTCCAGGTCAGCCCCAGAATGCTTGTCCCTTCAATCCATCCTCATTGTCAAGAAACCATTTCTAAGCTGCTGATACTAATGTGTCCTCTAATTCCATGTATGTGCTCCAAACACATTGAACTCCTCCACCACACTGTAACATGAACAAGGTCAATTTCCTCTTCTCTTCTTCCTCCCTCTGTTCTTCCCATCGCTTTCCATGTTATATTTCATTCATCCACTGGCTCCTCTCCATCAATAACAGCCACTGTCCTGGACCATAAGAGCCTCCACAGCGGTGTCTTACCATTGTTGACAACTATCCAACTCACTCTTCACATTATGCCAAAAGTGTATTTCTTCAGAAAGAAATTGGTTCATATTCATCCTAGGTTTCAGACCCCCATTGCTCTTCCTTGGAATCTCCCAGCCTCTATCCACTATGGGGACAGAACCACACGAGTCCCTTTCAGAACGTCAATGGTGCTATGTGAGTTATTTTACTCATTACTGCAACATAGTAAACAACTGAGCAAGGAAGATGTTTTTATAGTTTAGGGGCACATCCATCATGGAGAGGAGGTCATGGCAGCAGGAGCTGGAGGCTCACACTGCAACCACAGGCAGGAAACAGGAAAGAGAGTGTTGTTTTCTCTTTTGCATCAGCCTGGCCCCTTAGCCCATGGAATGGTGCTTCCTACAGTTAAGGTAGATGGTCCCATTCCAATTATTCTAATCCAGATAACCCTTCACAGACATGCCTAAGAATATCCTCCAAAGGCCCAGATGTTTGAATAGTTGGTCCCCAGTAGGTGGAGCTGTTTGGTAGGTTTAGGAGGTATAGCCTTGTTGGAGGATGTATGTCACTGGGGGTTTTGAAACCACTTTGAGGTTTCAAAAGCCTCATACCATTCCCAGTGCTGTTGCAGAAACCTGGTGACCCACCAGTCAAAAATAAAGGCACTGAGACCTTTCAATATTCCAACGCTTAAGCCTTAGCTATGCAGTCAGCTCACATAAGTTAACACTGTCATCTAGCTCTGTCCTACACATGAATAGCTATACCTTCTATTCCCATAGTCACGTCTCCCTTCTCTCTTGTCTCCTGATGAAAAGACTGTTTTCTTTCTTCTTCCCAGAGTCCTTTGCTCTGCCCAGAAGTCCCACATTCCACCTCCTGCCCTAGCTATTGGCCATCAGATTTTTATAACAACTAATCAGCAATAAGATACATCTGATACAACTCATAAACAGTCTAGGGATAAAGGTCAGTGTAACCTTTTCTTTAGGATTTCTAAAACAGGAGGCCAGTGAAAGGTCACACTAATGACAATATCAGAATCTGTTAAGCATTTAGCTCACTGTCATTTCATCAATTAACAACCGAAGATGAAGAGACACACATTAATACAATGTGAATGCAGGTTACCTCCACACAATGAACTCTCCATTTCCTGCTTACGTGCCTTTGCTCTAGCCACTGTCTATGCTGCCATGCTTCACCACCATGACCGAACTTTATCTCTCTGGAACTGTAAACAAAACAAGCCCTTCTGTGAATTCTCTTCAGCATGGTGTTTTATCACAGCCATGGAAAGCAAGCAAAGACAGTATCTCACTGGTGTACCTCACAGCTTATCTCCTAAGTGATTCTAGAGCCTGTGAAGTTGGCAGTATGGATCTCCACAGGCACACTTCCTACATATAGTTATCTGTCTGTCTGTCTATCTGTCTATCTGTCTATCTATCTATCTATCTATCTATCTATCTATCTATCTATCTATCATCTATCTATCTCTCATAAGCTTTTAGCTCACTGTCTCATAGATAGATAGATAGATAGATAGATAGATAGATAGATAGATAGATAATTATATACGTAAATCTATCTCAGAATTCGTTTTGAGCTAACCCCAGAGAGCAGGCTCCAGACTCTGCGAGACCACAGGTAAACCCAAGACGTTCATCTAAGTATTCTGTGAACATTTTCTAAGACTCTTTGCTTGTGGAAGGTCAAGGTATTTTTTAACCCAAAAGCACTGGAGATGGCAGGTCCGCTGTGCTTGATGAGTAGGTGGGGTTAGTGAGAACTCACAGGCATCACTCATGTTGTTTGTATTTTTTTCCAGTGGGGTTGGATTCAGCTTCCTGTTTTGCTGGATATTGATGATCCTTGTGGTTCTTACTTTTGTTGTTGGTGCAAATATGGAAAAGTTGATCTGTGAACCTTATGCAAACAAGAAATTATTACAGGTAAATATGGTTTGCTATTTATACGGGAGGCTTGGGCATGTTCTTGGGTCTCACCATATCTTGTGGATTGTATCAACTGAAAATCTATAGGGACTTTGCTCTCATTGAACAAGTTGAAATTCTGCTTGTAATGCCTAGATCTCTCTCTCTCTCTCTCTCTCTCTCTCTCTCTCTCTCTCTCTCTCTCTCTCTCTCACACACACACACACACACACACACACACACACACACACACATGATAATAGGCTTACCCTGGTAGATATCAAGGAGGCACCATTAATTGAATTTCAGGTTTGCTTTCCCCAAGACTCCAGGACTCAGACTGTACTTTTACTTTCTTCATTAATATAGAGGTTTGGTTCATATGTCTGGCTCCCTAGTATCTGTAGATTTGTATGTACATGTGTATGCTGTTTGTCTGTGATGTTTGTATGTATATAGTATTGTGTATCCTTGTCTGGAGGTCAGAAGTTAATGTCAGATGCCTTTGTCTTTTCCACTACACATTTTGAGACAGGAGCTCTCACTGATTCCTGAGTTCACTAATTGGCTATCCTGGCTGACCAGTAAGGCCCCAGGATCTGCCCTTCTCTGCCTATGGTGCTAAGGTTAGCCATCTCTACAATTTTCCTTTCCATCGGTGCTAGGATCCGAACTCAGGTCCTCCCGCCTGCACGGTAAACACTTTACCTCCTGAGCCATGTTTCCAGCCACAGATCCTCACTTTTGAAACCTATTTATACTACCCCTTTTTATTGTTATCATTAGTCAAGAGAAACTAAATTGGGACCACCAACAGATCACATCACCTCTATTTAGCTTCCTAAAAAAAGAATGGTAGGACATTGCCTTCAAGGTATGTGTATGAAAAAATGACTAAGCAGAGGCGAACTTCATGTTTGGCCTAGAACTCACAAAGACCTGCCTGCATCTGCCTCCAGAATGCAGGGGTTAAAGGCGAGCACCCTCATGGCCAACTGGGAGATAAATGTTCACTTTATCCTGAGGGACTGAGTCTATTGCTTTATGACTTGATCTTATTTTTCTAAACCAAATGGTCTAACTCATCTTCTCGTGTGTCTGATAAATTGACGTTGCTCTAAAAACACAAAGTTCAGTTTTTCTGATTGATGTAACTTTGGTGCTCAACCTATTTATTCTAACTGTGCACTGTTCTCCCATTTTCACCTGAGAACGAATAAGAATTGTCACAATAAAAAATATCCCCCAAAATCTAACAGAACGATACATTTGATTGTATGAGTAAGTTGTATAGCTGTCTCTAAAACAACTTCTATGTTTGTTCCAGGTTTTGGATACTCCCTACCTGCTCAAGGAACAATGGCAATTCTATCTCTCTGGTGTGCTCCTCAATAACCCAGACATTAACATGACCTTTGAGCAAGTCTACAGGTATTAATTCTTGCAATAGACATTTTCTGTTGTGGGTAGATTTTGCTACCCCACCTATGGGCCAGCCATGCTACCAGCCCAGGAGCTATCTCAGATCCATGAATAGAACTCTCTCTCTCTCTCTCTCTCTCTCTCTCTCTCTCTCTCTCTCCTAAACTTTCCCCTGCTACCCCACACCCAATCGAGGAAGTGGCTGGTGGCCACTTACCTGAAAACTCACATGGCTGGTTGGCTTTATCTTCTGCTGCTACTGTGTCCCCTTCTTTTCCAGTCTCTTGTTCTTCTGCTCTACCTATGCAACTGTCAGTGCCCCACCCCATGCCCAGCCATTGGCCGTGGACATCTTTATTGATAGATCAAAAGCTGGTTGGGGACAAGGGATTTAAGTGTCTGGACATACAGATTCAAAGCATTAGCACCAATCTTCAACAATGTTCCTGCTGGCAATGTCTTTTGTTGTTGCTAAGAATGAGAATTTTATTTTCAGTGTTTTTTTCCCCATCCTAATGGTATGAAGTTCCAACTTCAGTACTAAGCTTTTTTCTAATCTCAGTAAAATGTCATAGAAAATGACCCCAAAGTGTCATCTTTCCAAGCCCTTGTGACCTGGCTTTGGTGATTTCTCAGTCCCCTTGTCTTGGTATTCCCTAAGATTCCCTGGCTAATGTAACAATAATATGCATTAACAAGGTCCTTTAAGAACTCAGAGTGTGGCACATTCACAGACACCACAATAGTGAGAGAGCTTTAGGGCAAGCTTGTGCGCCCTGTCATCAAGTCACCTAGTTCCTGTGGATCTGGAAAATTTCATTCTTCTCCACTCAGTATGATGCATAAGCCACAGGAATCTTTCCCTGAAGTTGTTACAGCCAAGTGAGACACGTGTGTTTGCAGTAGTGCCTGACACATGATAAGAACGTGATGTGACAGTGTTCGTTTTCATGCATTTCTTCCCTTGACATGGGAGAACATTGGTATCCCTGATGCTAACTGAATACACAGATTTCCCCAACCCTTTTATAACCGTAAATCTTCAAGTCCTGCAGCAGTGATGGGACAGACTTCTCATGTGTAACGGACCCCTCACTTTGAAATTTACCTTTCATTTTCCCTCCCTTTGGTAGTAAGTTGGCCGAGAAAACATTCAAGCAGTCAGCATCCTTCCCCTGGAAGCATCTTCTTCCCTATAATGTTTCCTTTTGGGTAGAAGATCTGGTCATTTTCAGGGTCCCCTTTGGGTCTTTCATAAAGGCCTTTTGAAGTTCAGTGGCCACACAGTTGCATAGAGGAAAGTGTAGATGGCTTCTGGAGGTCTTGCTTGAGCACCTCAAATTCATGGTCATCTGACAAGATACAAAAAATCAGACCTGAGGACCTGAGGCCTTTCCATTGTCTTTAGTTCGGCTTTTAGAGGAGGTCTCTAAATAGTGTGTGATATTCCCTTTCCTCTAAACCTGGGGTAACTGGGGTGCTCACTTCCCATCATGCATTTTGACAAGATGGAGAAATGCTCCTACTAGTTTGATGAATGGCAAACCTCCTCCTTCATCCTTAGTGGGAGCCAGAGATTGCCATGCTGATGAACTGGTCATGTTTTCTCTGCTTCTTTCCACAGGGACTGCAAAAGGGGTCGAGGCGTGTATGCCGCTTTTCAGCTTGAGAATGTCTTCAACATCAGTGAGAATCTCAATGTTGAGAAGGTGAGTCGTTAGAGCCAGTTATAAACTTGAACTTGGTGTATTTCTTCCCTCTGGTTGAGGCTGATGTGAAGGCCACAGAAGTTAAGACACGGTGTTAAAATAACAATGGGTACAGAGCTCATCAAAACACTTATAGGAAAAGCTCTTGACACTGGAAAGCTGTTGAGGCGTTGTGGCCCCCTTAGTTCCTCTAAAGACTTTCAATAATGCCAAATCAGCAAGATATGGGCCAAGACTTTCTCCCTCAGTCCTGCTTGGGATCTACTTGCTCCAGCAGCAATAAGTACATTTGCAATCCTCACACTTACCTGTTAATCTCCAAACATTTTTCTCACTGCCAACCAGTTGTCCTTATCTTCTTCACAGTTTTTCTATAGACTATGCAAAACCCTCCAGAGAGGTCTCCTATAAGAGGAAACCCTTAGTTTTATCGAGCGAGCACGCTCTACAAGATGATGCCTACTGACTTCCCAGGGACGTTGGCTCTTTAAGACCAAGTTCCTCTATTCTGCCAGGTCTGGGACTTGGGATCAGAGATGGAAAAGTATGGTAGTCACTGTCTTCATTCCTTACAACGTAAGCACTGCCACCCCAGGGCTCCTGAATTGGTTATGTGAACCATACCCACCTGTGACAAGGAGCAGAAAGGATGGAGTCCTAAGGAGAATGACTGTCTTAACTGCTCCAGTCCGCACCCTTGTCATGTCTTGAGATGCCAAAAAAAGTCCACTCTACAGCACACTGGACAAAAGAGCAAGAGTTTCTGCTCTTGGTCAAGAGAACAGTTATGTTAGACATCTTCAACCATCCTACCAGGAGGCCTTTTTAAGTCTTCTCGGCTTCCATAATGAGTAGATAGATCCAGAGCAAGACCAGGGGAGAAGGTTCTGCCCCCCATCTTGTTCACTTTGGCATCATAGAGGGTCATGAGAGGAACCAAGATGGTTCTACAGCTTTCTCCTGTGAGGACCTTCTGTTTGAAAGGTTTATGGGAGTTTTGTATGCAGCACCTCCACTAAGTATTTTCGTAAATGAAACATCATTTTGTGACAAAATCCTAAGCAGATTTTTTTTTTTACACTCCTTTGCCCAACATGCCATGGGCTATTTTCCCTGCATCCCACAATGAAACAGTTGAGAATGGTATCCGGGCACTGTATTCTGAAGGACACTACTGGTTGGCTATTAAAACAACCCTAAATCAGCAACCACATTCCCAGGATCTTTGTCTCCCAGAAGATATCTCCTATGCCTTCCTGTTGCTGGCTCCTTCCCTGGAATGACAGCCCGCTCTGTCCTTTCAGCCTGTTTGTCAAGAACTGATGCTCAGAGCTCATTTCTTCTCTACAGCCCATTTCCACTGAGTCCCTTCTGCCTGGTCTTCTAGTGAAATTCATGTGTCCCTCTTATGACTCGGCCTCTTGCTTTGAAGTCTTTAAGGGTAGAGGTGTGACCTTACTTCTCTTTAGAATGCACCTCCGGAGAGAATGCTTATGGAGGCCGGGAAGGAAGCAGTGATTCCAAAGTATGTGCATCTCTCTTGATCTAGTAACCCCCATTCTTCTTGAAGGCACTGAACATGTGACCTTGGAGGGTCAAAGGATGCTTTTTTTTTCACACAGCTTTCTGAAGACATAGCCAAGGAGTTGAACAACCTGAATGTGAACATTGATAGCATCGAACTGTTGGACAAAACAGGAAGGAAGAGCCTGGAGGACTTTGTACATTCTGGGATAGATAAAATCAGTTATTCCATATACTTGGAGGAGGTATGTGTCAGATACAGAAGCATGATCTTTGGGGAGAAATTAGGGTATTACACACATGTGTTTCAGTTTCATTTGTGTTTATCACAGTAGTGGGGTCACATAGCATAAAGGTCAGCATTTCTAAGGCCAGCAGTTTAGGGCATTTAGTGTATTCATAGTCCCTCCAGCCCCAGCATTGTTTCACCACCCACAGAAAGCACTCTACACAAAAGCAGTTGTACCCCAGCTCCAAACTCCTGGTAGCCACCCATCTGTGCTCTGTTCTGTATAATACATATAAGTAGAAATGTATACTTATTCTCTAGGTCATTCTACTGAGCATGCTTTTAAGATCCATGAATGGTACAGTGTGTATTTGTCGCATTTCTTTTCATGGATGAAAATAATACATACATACATACATACATACATACATACATATATATATATATATATGCAAATGTTGTTACCTATGTAACAATTTCTAGCTTTAGTTTGTTACCTGATAGCTGTGGCCCTCTGTTGTTTCAGATTTCAAAAGCTCTTTGTCTATAAGGTGTTTTTGTTTAGTTTGGTTTTTTCATTTCCTCCCTGGTAGGCAGCGAAATCCCCTACCAAAGTGGATCTGCTGACATTTGCCTCTTCTCTGGAAGCAAAAGCAAACCAGTTGGTAAGTTCGAGTAGCCTGCTTCAATACCGTTGTAGTTGGAACAGCAAATGTCAATAGCATCGTTTGGGAAGCCACAAAGAGGTCCCTGTCACCGTGGCTTGACTGTGTCTCACAAACACTTCACCAGTGCATTAGAGACCCCAATGGCAAGTGTCCCTACATGGTCCAGAAGACTTTTTGGCTTTGTATGTGCTTTCACGGATCCTCACTTCCACTCCACACACACACACACACACACACACACACACACACACACACACACACGGCATGCATGTGTGCATAAACACACACACATACATATACACAAAATGTGCATGCACAGAGACATGTACATATAGGGACACATACATATATGATATATTATATCACACACAGCATGCAGGCAGACACACACACACATGTACACAGATATATAGACACATACATACACTCATACAGACATGCACACATTTGCACACACACACATTTTCTTGCATTGTAAGGAGTGGTAACTGAGTTGTGTCTTGCATCACTAACAGTGAACATAGACTAAGCAGAGGCACCACCATAGCCCACAGAACCCCCCTGCCATCAGCTCTCTTACGTGGCCAGACTGGTCCCCTCTAAATAGTAGGCTGTGGTGACAAGGAAGCTGCGCTCTAGAGGAAGACCCCGGTTTAAATCCTGACTTGGTCTCCTCCTAATACTAGTAGCTTGAGCAAGGTGTTTCACACACCCATGCCTTTGTTTCCCAATCTGTAAGATGGAGGCAGAAGCTAAACCTGCCTTACAAGACTGTCATAGTCCAGACACTGACCATAGTTTAACTGTGAGTTAACTTGGTTTTTCTCAACAGTCAAATAGGGAACTTTAGTGGCTGTATAATTTGGGGGCAGAGGAGAAGAAACTAGAGCATCGTGCGTTTAGGAAGTGCTTAGGAGTGTGAGTTGTTGCTGAATCCGTGGCTTTGTAGTTTGAAGCCGTTTGTCTGGGTGCTGAGTCTCGGGGCTAGCCCCGAGGGCCGTGCCATAACTGTCTAAGAGGGTTCTGACTTACATGGTTATCTAGTGTCTTCTGTCTTTTACGGTTAAAGAGCGGGTGTTGTGGTGCAGAGGGATAGTATTGATCCCCACATGTTTTCTTTTCTCTGCAGCCTGAAGGGAAGCTGAAGCAAGCCTTCTCACTGGATGTCCAGACTATTAGAGCCATCCACCAGCAGCACGTTCTTCCCGTGCAGCAATCACTGGTAACAGCCAACAACCTGTGGCATTTTGTGGCAGCCTGAGTGAAATCCCGCACCTTGTTAGCTAGCTTAGTCGCAGATAGTCTCGAGACACACCATCCTATGTTGGAAGAAGGCCTGTCCGCTCAGCCTCAAACATGGAGCTGGGCTTTAAAAACCACGACCTTAAACCATGCCTTCCTTTACTGCTCGCCCCTCTCGTCCTTCCATGAGGGTGTGAGCAGCGAGGTTCTCTCCACACCTGTCTCCAGCACCTCACCTTAGCCTGCATCCCGGCTAGTAGGCCTCCTGGGTGGTGGGACTGTGGCTCTGGGCCCGTGCTGACATATTCTCTAATTCTCTTTCTCCAAACTCTGCTTAGAAATTTGTGAGGGTGAGGGTAAGTAGCTTTGTGTCCTTTAGCACTGTTGGCCCCATCTGTGGCTAGTCTCTCTGTCCCCTCTGTTCTGTCCCCAAACCTCCCAATTCTCTGTCCCCTTGCTTCTTCAGTTCTATAGGAAACAATGGGTAGTTTGCAGTTTGAGATCCCACAGACCTGGTTTCAAATCCCCCCTTTGTCCCTCCAAAACATAATGATTTCCCGGTGTCAATCAAACAGTGAGGTTCCCAATAATAAACGTGAGAAGAATTCTGGACTTTTGGGGTGACTCCTATGTCACTGTCAATTAGTTCACGGGAATATCCGACCTGAGCTTAGGGGGCTCAGGAAGCAGAGGAATTGATGCTAATCCTGCTCCCGGGCCTGTCTGCGGCTGTCAAAGGGAGAACTGTGTGGGAACTGGGTCCCTGTGTCAGCTGCTCAGGTTTGGGATGCACGCAAGTCCATCCTCTCCAATATAGACACGTATGGGTCTAGTTTTCACTCTGGTGTCTCTTGTCTCTTCTCCTTCTTACTTCCTGGTTTGCTAGACTTCTACAGGATTCTCCTGTTGGATCCATATACTCTGTATTGGCTCACTACAGTTCTGTCCTTGTGCACACCTAAACATTGAGAGCACATGTGAGCATACTTACAGTTATTTGTGTTTTTCTTCAATGCTTTGCTTCAGGTAGGCTGGTCACCCTGGTCCTTTCAGAGCTAGGACAACCTACTTGGCCCTAGATCTATCATCTAAACCAGGCAGGGGCTGGAAAACTGCCCCCTATCAACCACAACCTGACCCAATTCAGCCTGCTGCCAGTTTTTCTTTTTCTTTTTTTTTTTTAAATAAAGTTTTATTGGGACACAGCCATTGCAGCTAAGTAGAAACTATCTCTGGCTGCTGTTAGCTATAAGAATAGAATATGGCCTGTAAAACCTGAAGTATTTGCAATGTAGCTCTTTACAGATAAGGTTTGCCCATTTTAACCTAAACCATTTAGGTAAACCATGCTTGATGGGAAGGCTCTGTTTTAAAAAGAGCTTTTCCACCAATTAAACCTTCATTTTGAAGGAGTTCCTGTTTGCTGTGTGTGATATGCTAACCCTTATAATATATAATTCTATCTTTTTTAAAATAGGTTTTCTTACCCACAAATGGTGCCTAAGGTTCACATTGTTGCTCATGTCTGCTCTACTTTCTATAATGCAGACATTACACTATACAGTCAGATCTGATGTCCATACTGAGAGAGGGGCTGACACAGGGCCTGTGTTGATGTTTTGGGTGAGAATTTTGAAGTCATTTTCCTTTCTCCACCAGAATACTTTAAAGCAAAGTGTCTGGACCCTCCAGCAAACAAGCAGCAAGTTGCCGGTAAGGGTTTGATTTTCTTTCACGAGGTTCGTTATCAGGTACCACACCTAGAATTTCAGAGGTATTGATTTTCACAAACACTTTAAGTTAGATAAAGGTGTTGGGAGTATTTTGAATACCAACCTGGCTTTCCCAAGACTTCCCTTCTCTCAAGGGTTTTTTCATGTAAGACTCAGGAGTCTGGGTCTTGCTGGGTTAGGAGGCAAGCTTAAATATGGTTACCCTTATAAAGATTGTGTTGCACACCAATGGTAGTCTCGGCACTGTTAATCGTACATGCTCACTATAACTTCTGAACATGCCATTGGCTCTTCAACTTGCTTATTCCCCAAAAGACTCAGCCTGGAAGAGTGGCCTCTTGTCACAGCTGGTAGGGAACATGGCAGTAGGCAGACAGGCATGGTACTGGAACAGTAGATGAGAGTTTACTTCTGATCCACAGGCATGCGGAGAGGGAGACAGAGGAAGGGAGAGAAAGAGACAGAAAGAAAGAGAGAACTGAAATGGCATGGGCTCTTTAAATCTCCCACCTCCAGTTACAAAACTCCTCTAACAAGGCCACACCTCCCAATCCTTCCCAAACAGTTCCACCAACTAGAGGCCATGTTTTCAAATACATTTGCCTAGGGACCATTCTCATTACGTTATCATTCTCATAACGATATACACATACATACCACACACCACACACACACATACACACACACACCACACACAATACACACACCACACACACATACACACACACGCCACACAAACACACCACATACACATACATACACACACATACCACACATCACAAACACACACACACAACAGATTTACTGTTTGTGGTTTTGCAGGAATCATTTTAGTTATTAAACAATAAGAGACTGACACACTTGGGGCATAAGTAAATGCATGGATTGCCATTAAGCTGCTGCTCAGGGTACTGCCTCTTGTCTTACAGCCCATTAGTTGGAACAAGTCATTTGGCTACAACCATTGTTGCCATCATGAGATGAGAAGTAAAGTTCTGCCTCAGTACAGGGAGGGGATGGCTTCCAAGACACCTCAAGAATATTCAGTTCCCTCACATCAATTGCATAGTGTGTGTGTCCAACAGAGGCACACCTTCAGCTGCATGGAAAGCATCTCTAGATTACGTACAACACTCAATGCAGTAGAAATATGTAAATAGCTGGTATCCTGTATTCTTTAGGGAAAAAAATTAGAAAAGTCCTTACACGTGCAGTAAACCTTTCCCTTCCCTGCTGCAAAAGATCCCAAACTCTTAGATTAGAGGACTTGACCATATACCATCCTACTGCTGGGAAGCTATGCCAGGAAGGGTACCAGTCATCTTGAAAGGTTCATTACTCCACCGCAAGAGGCACCCTGAAAAAGAAACTGAACCCCGAGACTATGCTGTGTTCATCTTATATACAGAACTGTGGCAGACGAATCAGAAATAAGTCTCTTTGTTGAACTGGAAAGACTGCTCATAAAAACCCTGGGGTATGAACCCCATAGTTAAAAAAAAAAAAAAAATGTTCCCTCTGCTTTCTTTAGTGAGCCCAATATTGAGACACGGTCCCTCTGAAGACCAGTACATTTGCTTTTCTCCAGGGCTATGCCTGTGTTTCTGGTCCCAGTGTATTTCATACGTGTATGTATGTATGTATGTTCCGTGCCAAGGGGACCTTGTAATGTACTGATGAGCTCACAGTCCTTGCTGGCTCTCTGCACATTCAAGATGAGACCTGCAGGTACATGTTAACTCCACTGGGACCCAGTTTTGGGTATGAAGTGTAGACAGAGAACTCTGTTCTCATTCACTTACCTTGCTGTGTTTCCCTGAACCTCTGTGCAAAAGGAACCTCTTCTTCCTGTTGGTGACAAGTCGTCACATGGGTTTGGAGTGGCTGCCTCTTGGTGTGATGCTCCAACGGGTGAAGGAGGTCAGCTGTGTCCTCTAAAGGAAGCCGGCGATGCAGTTCTTCCAGCCATGTGAATTTACAAACCACCAGGGGATTCCTATCAAAGACACACTGGGCATGTAGCCCCAGAGCGTGTCCTCACTCTGAGCTCATCTCTTCTTCCTGTCCTCAGAGGGCTGAGCCTAGATTTGGTGTTATAGTCCCTAGTCACTAGATGGCTTTTATCAACAAGAATTCTGTGTCTGTGGGTGGGTTCAAGCAGTTTTATATTTATATTTATGTTTATATTTATATTTATATTTATATTTACATCTATATTATTTATATGAATAGAGGGGCTTGGCATTTAGCACAGTGGTAGAATGCTTGTCTAGTGAGCACAGGCCATGGGATCAATCCTGTATTGAAACAGAGAGGGGGGATATATGGGTGGGGGCAGGTTTATGTCTACCACAAACATGTATAGATGCCCCGTTTTGTTGTTGTTAACATACACAGCTATGTCGCAGTATGTCAGCTGCTGATGGAGCAGGTACCCGGTACCAGACATGTGCACAAGCAAATTGCATGGATCTTATTGACAGTATCACTCCATTTTATAGAGGAATTCGGGGCCTTCAGATTTTTGATCTGAGGAGAGTGGGGGGTCTCTAATTGATTTGCAAACTGCCTAATTAAATCTCTTGTTTCCCTCCCAATTATTGTGTTTTCCAGGAGAAAGTGAAAACAATCCTTGCCTCTTTGGATTCTGCTCAGCATTTCCTCAGCAATAACCTTTCCTCCATTGTTATTGGAGTGAGTTCTCTCTTCTTAAACAACTGGGTAGATAAAGTGCCCTCTAAGTATATTACAGGATGAAGAGGCTATACCCAGGAAGTATGCTCTAGTCCAATGGTTCTCAGCCTTCCTAATGTTGCAACCCTTTAGATAAGTTCTTTTTCCGCTGGTGAAATCAGCTAGTTCAAGCCAGATTAGGGTATATTAAATGCAAGTTTATTGAGAAGTAAGTTCATTGGCCCCAAGGACTGAGGCCAGGGGAAGTCACATGGAGAAGGGCAGGAAGGGAGAAGAGAAAGAGGAACAAAGGAACGGTGTGCATTGCAGAGAGAGAAAGGAAGAAGAAGAGAGAGAAAGAGAGGGGGGGGGGACCAAAAAGTCTGGATTATATAGGGAAGAGCCTCTGGGGGAAGGGAAGTCAAGCCCCTGGGCTGGAACGTTTAGGCTTGTGGGCAGGATATCCCTGGTAAGGACTGAGGGATGCTGGGAGAACCTGGAGATCAGGTCTGCTTTGATATCTAAGATATGAACCTCAGTCCCTTGTCCCCAGGTCTGAAACTAAACACCTTTTACCCAGTTCCTCATGCTATTGTGACCCATAACCATCAAATTATTTTATTGCTACTTCATAGCTGTAATTTTGGTATTGTCAGAAATCATAATATAAACATCTGACATGCGGGATATCTGATATGCTACCCACAGGTTGAGAACCACTGCTCTAGTCCTTTTACTAATGGTCCTAATCTTTGCTTCCTCTCTAGGAAACGAAGACATTTGGGGGAACAATAATAAACTACTTTGAACATTATCTGAAGTGGGTCTTGTATGCCGTAAGTAGCCTTGTCTCTTTTGAGCATAAAGGGTGCCACATCTCAGGAGAGTCATTTCCTAGTATAAATTCTGAAGGATATTAAAAGCCTGGTCATTTCAACTGGAGATACATTAGCCTGTTTGGACCCGGTGTTCAGGTCCCCATGGTGTTCCAGGTCGTGTAGAGAACCCGAGGAAGTGGAGAGCAAAGGAACAGGGATTTTATTCAAAGGTGTAGTGAGAACGCAAAACAGCCACACTGCAAGGAAGCAGCTGGCTATCTGAGATGGCTGAAAGGTCAGCTGCCTACTGGTTGAGGCTTTCTCATACGGGGTCCTCAGAAGGAAGAGCTAGTTGCTAGGAATGAGGCAGGGGTGGTTTTCTGTTTTAACTAAAGGCACGGGTTATGTAAGTTTTTATTTATCTCCCATGTCCTTCCCCGTGGGTGTGCCTGGCATTAGTTATACACATGTCCAATTATGCACAGGCATAAGAAGGCTCATAAGGGTTTTCCTTAAACGCTCGCTCAGAGAACACAGTTCACTGTACTGTGCACACATCCTGAATCAGCTCAGGTTCCATTCCCATTTCTCCGCCTCTCCTTCAAGTGTGCTCAAGGATACAGCGAGTTATAATGAGGTTCGTTATGGTGAATTGACATATTGTAATATTGGGGTGGGGTGTGTGCGACTCAGCTTGATGCTGTGAAGGTCTAAAGTGACTAAAGCCATAGTGAGGAAAGGAGCCAGTGACAGCTCAAGCCCAGTGGAGTCCTGTTGTGCTGAGACTTCCTATACATGCCTGCGTTGAGAGGATTTGGAGATAGGGGGAACCAGGACCGTCTTCGGGGTGGGACAGCCTCCCCTAGCCTTTTGCTCACCTTCCATCAGATACCTGTCCACTGCAGCCCTTGGCTGGGCATGTGCGTTCCTTGGTTCGCCCAGCAGTTTTCTATTTATAGCAAGGGTCTCGCTATAAGTGTGTGGAATTGTATCAGCTATAAAACTCCTTCATGCTCAGCATCTGGCAGCCCCTTATGGCTTCCGGGACTTGGAGATGCTCTCCCAAATCCAGCCAGGGATCCTGACTTAAGGCATGATGAGCCTGACTCCGTGAGCATTTGCCTGTGTTTCCCATTCTGCAGATCACAGAGAAGATGACATCCTGCAAACCCATGACCACCGCAATGGACTCCGCTGTTAATGGCATTCTGTGTGGCTATGTTGCTGACCCTCTGGTAAGAAGCCCATCTTTCCAAAAGAGAAGGCATGTTAAGTAACCATGTTCTCCCCGCCCCCGTGTTGTGTTATCGGTAGTTTTCTATGTTTTCAACCTTGTTCTGAGAACTCTATAGCTTTGTGACAAAGTTCTTCTTCTTCTGAAGATTAGGGGCTGGAGAGATGCCACCACTATCCTCCCTGGTCCCATGCCCTTTGCTCTTGTCACCTTCCTTTTCCAAACCAGTTTTCCTTAACCTAATGGTCTTCACTAGAGTTGTTTACAGGAACGTGGGCGAAGCATCATTTATGAGTGTGAGCACCCTTACTAGTGACATGCGATGAAAGAATAATTTTTTTCTTCCCCCATGAACCATTATCTACCTGTAAACTCCCAGGGAGGTCTGGGCTCCAGGAGCCCTACCATCTTTGTGAAAGGATGTTGACAGATCCAGCCTTGTGCAGGGAAGGAACCATAGCTGCTCTTTGTTCAAGAGGGCAACAGCCACATCACGCTTGGAAGACATGCATCCCCACACTAGCTCTCCCATCTTTTGTACCCCTTCCTCTATTTCCTGAGCCTTTCTGGGGGTGATATAGACGCATCACTAATGGGCAGACATTCAGAAGTCACGCTGTTTCTGACCAATTGTGACAGTTACCATTGCTCACTGTAAAGAGAAGCCGCCCCGACAGCCACGCCCACGAGTGAGCGTGAGTGTAGTTATTTGGAAGGTCAGTCTATGGCTGCGTCATGATGGTTCAGCACAGCTACAGAAGTAGCTTCCTCACTAGGGCCTACGACCCCCTAGGCATAGTCTTTGACTAAATTGCTAGTACCAGATGTGAACTATCTCCTGTGCAGCAGACTTCAGAAGCCAGTTAGGAAGAGGTTGGTTACCCCCGTTACGGAGTCACCACTACTACAACCCGTGGGCGGGCACATCTCCCCTGACCTGCAGAGGGTGCTGCAGACAGAAGTCACAGCAGCCTACACAGGGTCTTCTGCAACACGGAGGGTTAGTCAGTGGTAAGAAGCTTCTAGTCCAGTCCCAGTCTGATTTCTCTGTGTCTTGTAAGAAGAGTGTGTGGCATTTTCTATCACAGAGTCTTACCATTTAGTCTGGTTTGCCCACAACAGCAATGGCAAGGTCAGTATGGCTTCGGAGGTCTCAGAAGCCTCTCTAACCAACAGCTCACAGGGAGGTAGCCCAGCTCTGGCACTGGAGATTCATTAATAACTTGTGGGTTTTGAGAGTAGTTTTATCTACCTATGCAAGGTACTTCTAGTCAGACACCTATTTTTTTCTGTTTTTTTTAATTGAAAATAAATTGTTCATGCAAGTATATTTTAATCATGGCTTTTCTCCTCCCTATATCCTCCCAAATCCTCCCCACCTCTGACCCCTGCAAGTCCACACTTTCTCTCTTTAGAAAATAAACGGTGCAACAGAGAAATGAACATGCCAAAATAAAAGAGAACAAACAGATAAAGCAAAAATACATCATCCCCAAACCCCTAACATCCATGAAAACAAAACCACAGGAAACACAGACATACATGCACTCATTCATTTTCTTAAGAATTTTAAATAAATTTAAATAAAGCAAATTAGGGCATCTTGTGTAATTATCCCTCAGGACACAGGTTTCATAATGTAACTCAGAAAATACTTTAAGTGAAGATGTCCCTCTGAGAGGCAGCAGAAAGTTATTAAATTATACAGCAATAATATTCACTTCCCTCGCTCCCGTTTTCTTTCTTTCTTTTTTCTTTTATTGGATATTTTCTGTATTACTAATTTTTTCAAATTTGAATTTAAATGACTAAATAAATATTAGGTTTTCTTGTGTCTTTTCCACACATCTTTAGTTTCAGTTGGCCCTTCCCCCAACCCCTCCCACCTCCCACTTTCAAGAAGGCACATTAGTATACAGAAGAAGTATACTAATGAATATTGGCAACAAATTGCTTTTGTTTTTTAATGTAACATTGCTTTTTGAGAAAACATGGTTAAATTTTAGTCTGTGGTCAGCCAGCATATTCAAGTTCAAGTGCTCTTCCGTGTAGTTCAGCATTACCATGACTAGTTGGCTTTTCTGATTTTGTTCCACTTCTGAATAGTTAAGATGCTGGCATTCCCATCCTGTAACAGTTCAGCCAAGAGGACACAGTGGCATTTAGCACACACCAGGTTCCCCACAAGATGTACTTACTATCTTTAACTATTTTGGTTAGAGAGCCTGTCCAACAAAGATACCCTGTTGTAGTAAATATTTAATCTCGGTTGGGGTTTCTACCCCATCTTAGATCATTTTGTTCCTAGATTTAAAAAAAAAAAAAAAAGCACAGAACTTTTATATTCTTAATAAGCCTTGGTCAGCACCAGAGCTGGCCAGATATCTACCCTCTTAGATATTAGTATCTACTTCCCCATCAATAATCCTGATATGACTTGCCATGTTCCAGCTGGTCAGTCATCAAGGTCATTTCTCACAGTCCCTTACCCCATGGTGTCTTTTCCTCTCTTCACCTTCTCCCTCTGTCCCTGTGGTCTCTGCCTCTGACCCCAAGCTCAGGAACCAAAGCCCCGCCTTCCTCTCTTCTGCCCAGCTATAGACTGTGGGCATCTTTCTTCAACCAATAGTTTTAAACAAAAGAACAAGTTTACAGAGCATCACTTGATGTACATGAGGATCTCCTCATCCCTAAGGGCAACCAGACCAGGGGAGCCAGTATTTAGCATTGTAATCCTGGTATGTGATTATGTGTTTTTTTGACTGTCTTATACCAAGTCTTAGTTTTACCACTAGATGCTTCTATACGCCTTTTGCAAAACAAACACGAGCCTAGGCTCTGCTCATCTTTCAGAAAGAATAACTGGGTTACATTACTATGTTGCACTCTACCTGGGGGGCTGTTGCAATTCCCAATTGATTTTGAGAGCCAAACAAGAACTTCAGAAATTGCACAAAGAATTCTCCCCTTAGCAAATGTTCTTTCCTATTGTTGAACTTCCAGCATTTAATTCTACTGACTTTTGTTGTTGTTCTTGTTGTTCTCAGAATCTGTTCTGGTTCGGCATAGGGAAAGCCACGATGCTCTTACTTCCGGCTATAATCATCGCTATCAAGTTGGCCAAGTACTACCGCAGGATGGATTCAGAGGACATATATGATGAGTGAGTGTGGGGTTGCTAGGCAGCACTGTCCTCAGGCAGCCACCAAAGCCAAGTTCTCAAGAGACAAACTTGGCTTCTGCCTAAGCACTGGGCTGTCCCTTTTCCCCTCGTTTCTGTCACTGTTGTTGCCGTTCTTGGTTTTGCACGACTCTGACTTTTTTCTCCCTCAATCTCAGCTTCTTTAACCCATGACCTTCTTATTTCAGCTCGTCCGTCTCGGGGATGTGGCATTTCACTTTGTGATAACTGTTGTTGCTTCCTTCCCACCGGCTCCGCCGCCCGCCTTTGCTCTCTGTCTGGTGAACGTGCATGCTTCCTTCTGACTTCTCTGTCCCCATCCTCTCGGCAGTCTGTGTCAGCACTGGCTGCAGTGAAAACTGTGGGAGGGGGTAGATCATGAGCCTTAATAGTGACATCACAAGTAAATAACCCTGTCTCCCCCTTTTGTATTTTATAGTGTTGAAACTGTACCCATGAAAAAGTAAGCCTTTTTTCAAAAAAAACTTCTATCTTCACAGAAGGGCTGGGGGGAGGTTTCTATCACATGTCAGACCTTTAATTAAATTGGTCATATGAGAAAAGGACCAAAAAAAAAAAAATATGTCTGGGTCAAGATAAATCATGACACCTCTTAGAAAGAAGGTTGACGTATAGAAGTTGCTTGCTTGTTGAGCGAATGAATGTTTTAATATTAAATGTTTTGATCCATAAAGCCACTGTTTCCCTCTGTGGTTTTGAAAGAGGGAAGATGTAAATTTAATACACCCTCAAACCTTCTTTGCAGACTTAACAATATGTGACGAATGTTTACACTGTCTTTGTGATCCGTAATGTAAACATTTCATCCCCGGGGTAACTTGGTGTCTCTGGTGTATTTATTTTTGTTGCAGTTTGGAAAACGGTAGTAATGGTTATCATAAAGATCATTTATATGGTGTTCACAATCCTGTTATGACAAGGTAAAATGAAACCTGAAGTGCATGCCTAGCCTGTGGTGAGCCTTTTCTCTGCTAGACCTGACACCGAGTCTTCTGCATGCTCTCGGTGCCCTTCCCTTCTCTCTGCATGACACTGCACTGTCATTGGCTGGGTCCAGCCACGCTCTGCATAGCATTCCACAATGCCAGATGGAGAAATTTTTAGTGGGGTTCTCAGCAATGGAACTGAGTAGCATGTAGATTAAATGTCATCTTCAAATGCTATGAGCGACCCTAGATTCTAATGGGATCCATGCATGCACACCTCTACTGAGCCTTCTTCTGCCCCAAATCACAAAGCAGTGATTTGAAGACCTTTTCCACCTCCCTCCCTCCTTCCCTTCCTTCTTTTCTTCTCTCCAGCAAATTAACTATAATCAGCCAAGAAAAAAAACTCAAACTTTTCCTTTAAAATCCTTGTGCTTTTATTGGTCCACGGAGTTAAGGGGCTTCTGTGGGTATGGATTTGCCAAATAACTTTGTTACCTGCCAAGTGAATTCTCTTGCACTCCACCAAATTTTTAGGTAGACATGTCCACCGTGGCCACGCTTCTGCCAAGAAATGTGTCCTCCCCATGTCTACAGGGTTGACTCCAAGCCATTGGTCAGCTCCCCAGGGGATGTTGCAAAGCAGTAAACTTAACATTGGCATGGGAAAATCACTTGTCATAGAAGCCCCATGTGTCATGTGGGGCATATTTCTGTAAAAGAATAGAGACCACCTTCAGGAGGTCCCCAGTGTGGGCCCCTCACCTGCTTCTTCTCCATAAGGTTCCCCTTCTACTCAGGGACATCCTTATCTTTAGCAGTGTTGCCTGGAAACATCAGGGTCAGGTTTCAAGAGGAAGAGAAGAACATTAGTAAAATGTCTCCTTTTAGAAAGATAAAGTTTCCTCCATCCACCGTCCCCAACGTACAAGTTGGTACATCCCAACAGCTTAAGATCCCTCGTTTCGATTGTCAGCTGCAGGGAGGGGTGTCATTTTCATGTCTGAACTGCTCTAACAAATCACTATAAGCCATGTAGCTTATAAAGAACAGAAGTTTCTTCCTTATGGCTCTGCAGGAAATGATGGTGCTTGGGAGGGGCAGTAAGGTTCTTAAGTGGGGGATAGAGACTTTTTTTTTCTGATTAATTTGCTGAACTTGACTGACAGGGTGTTGTGTCGTGAGGTTGCTTCAAGCCAAGTGTCAGTTTCTGAGATTGTGTCCAGAGCACACACACAGTGCTATGGCCTGTACTTTATTCTGCCCTTCCCCCTCCTGGCGTAGTGAGCTTGGGGAGTGTCTCCATTTCCCAACGAAGATTTTTCCAGGTCAGAGGTGAGCTCTTTCCTGCCAGCAGCACCCAAACAGCAGTTCTCTGAGGACTTGCTGAGTGTGTCGAGCTGACCACCGGCGCTGGCCTCCTGGGTGGGACATCTCCAAATGCCCACGCTCAAGGAGGACTTTTCGCTGAGGCTGCGTGGAAGGTGCTGAAGAGAGGCCTGCTTGGGTGCAAGGGTGGGGCCAGCTGGGTCTCTGGCAGACATGCTGAGATGGGAATTGGGGTGCAGGATATTTATAAGGATCTGTGGTTGTGAAAGAGGAGGAGATATTCAGGAGGACCTGCTATAGGCCTCATCTCAGCAGTGGGGAGGCTGGCACAAACATGGCTCATTAGAAGTCACCCTCATGGGCCGGATACGGCCTTTGTACCTCAGCTCCCTTGGGTGTGGGATCTGCTCAAGCCCTCAGGTGGAGTAGTTGTTCTCGTGGAAGGACTGTTTGCTGACTGCCTGGAAGCTGGTGACAAGCCCACGTTAGAAGAGGGTGTGGTGGTGGAGTACAAGAAGCAATGGGAGGGAAAGCTCTGGAAGGCCTGCCGAGCGTTCTGGAGCCCCATGTTTCCAGTAGGAAGAGAGGGCTTAGCTTGCCGGTGGATTGTTTTTTGCGAACCAGGAACCTTTTAGCAAATCTATACAACAATGAATGCTTTGCCACTTAGAAAGGATGTCAAAGGCAGCAGGTGTGCCCAACTTTTGACACTGACACAATCATGTACAAAGCTCACACTCAGCAATCAGGCAATCAAGCTAAAAGCATAAGTTGTACACAATATAAAGCCTTGCATGCTTTCGATAAGTTTACGTTGTGTTAGGCTGCGTTCTTACCTCACTTGAGACCCTCAGGGGTGGAGGTTTGGATATGCCTGCTAGTCCAGATGTCCCCTTTAAGCATCTAGGATGAAACAAGCGAGACCCCACTCAGTCCCACAGGCACACCGCTTTTAGGATGAAACACTTGGTTCTCTGGGCCATTGGTTCTCCTGAATAACAGATCGTGTCTGTATAAATGGATTTTAGGAAGCCTTGCTAAAGCTTTGGTTTGGTTTACTGCAGAAGAGGAGAAGGAGGTGATTGGGAAAGAGAACCGGAAAAACGGGAGCCATCCGGTGAACGGTTCATCTGGGGCTGTAAATGCCAAGGTTCAAAACAGACAAAAAGCTCCAGCCGAGTTAAATGCCTAATGTTTTGGGGTGCTTGGCTGAAGATTCTGTTTGTGCACACCTGACACACACCTTGCTTTGAAGGTGTGACTTTGGAAAGGACTCGGGATTCCCAGCCATGTGAGAAGCAAAGCCAGGACTGAGTTAGTGCCTGAAGTCATTCCTCAGTGCTCCATAGGCCACCTAGATTCCTTTGAGCTTTCTGCATCCAATGGGATGACTCCAAAGACAGGCTAAAAGCCTCGTTTGCTTTGTTTTGATTTTTGCAATATTGTAAGTCCCAATGATGGCAGGGCTTTTCCTGTGTCACAGAAGCCACTTTTTCAGTGACAATTACACCAAGATCTACCATCTGTCTTTCACGAGTGTTCACTGTCCTATGGGGACCTGGCGGGTCGCCCAAGGAACCTGCTCTCCTAGGCAGAAAAAAGAAAAAAAAAAAAAAAAAAAAAAAAAAAACTCAAAGTCAGTCATGGATTAGAAGGCTGGCTTCTGCTTTGCAGATGAGAGAGTGATACCTCAGAAGCCCTAGGGCACAGTCCCTTCGGCCTCAACAAAACCCCAAGCTCCTGTCAGAAGCCTCTGGGGTCTAGATTGGAGTAAATCTCCACACTCCATTACTTGCTTCACTGTAGAAACTTAAGCCTCAGTTTCCACATCTTTAGAGAATGTCAAAAAGAGTCCCGCTTTCCTAAAAGTTGTGAGTGTTAAATGAGCTCCCGAGGGTCAAATGTTCAATCGTAGTTAAGTGCAATGCCCTCTTTGAGGGTTTGTCGTCCATGATATTGGGGATGTTCTTATTCCCTGGATGGTTCTGACAGGATGTAAAGACAGGCAAACATTAAGTAAAGAAGTAAAGGTGATCCCGAGCCTGTCAGCCAAACCAGTTCTACTCGGCCTCCCTTCATTACCCACAGAGCCATGGAAAACAGGGAAGACCCCTGGAGAGACCTGTCCACTTAAGCCTGGATACCCGCTCCCCTCACATGGGCTTGGTACTGTAATTCCTCTGAAGCATTGGCATGCTGTCTGTAACCAGGAAGCTAGGTGTGAGTGCCTTGTGAAGGTGCTTGGTCACTTAGGAAAAGCTTTGTGACAATCAAAACATTCCTTAACCGAGGTAAGGTCAGTTTGGTCAAACTATTATCTCATTCATGGGGAATTGGGCAGGGCAAAGTGTTCATAAGCCAGAAGCATATTGTTAGTGGTAAATGCAACTTCATAAACAGATTTAATATAGCCCCCTTTAATGTTTCCTATGCAATGCCTGAACACAGTCTGTCATAGGATTTGTCATTTGCTTTTGCCCAAGGGAAAAAAAAGCAATGGGCTTCCTGCTAAGCCATGAAGCCTGGGACGTTCTTCATAAGGTTAGTTCTGCCTCCCACGCAGTGTGCACCAAGGAGAGGTAGTTCCTCTGAGGAAGTCTATACCTGACCAAAGTAACTTAGAGGAGGAAAGACTTATTTTTGTCTCCTAGTTCCCAAGTTATGGCAGGAAGTCATGGTGACAGGAACGTGAGGCTTCTGGTCACAGTGTATCCACAGTGACAAAGCAGACAGCATGAATGCTAGCGTTTGGCTTGCTTTCTCCTTCCTATGCAGGTTGGGGCCCTACACTGTAGTAAGGAGCCGCTTACATTAGAGGTGGGTCTTCCACCTCAACCTAACCTCGAAAATCAGGTGCAGACATGTCCGGTGGTGTGTTTTCATGGTGATTCTAAATCCTGTCAAGTTGCCATCATAGAAAGAATTGGGTCCACCCAACTGGAGGTGGCATGATTTGTATCCTTTCTGTACCCCATTCTGGCCCCGACACTCGTGACAATCCTCCTGTCCCAGTTTTCCTACTGGATTATGGACATTAGCCACTCTACTCTGCTTGATGTTTTCCCATCGATGCTAACAAACCATATCAGGGGAAAATATACAGTTTCTATGAAATATGTCTTCAAACTCATGCCTTGTCATTGACCTGGGAGGGTACTTTCAATGCAATCTGCTTGCGGATGCTTTGGGAGGGCCCGCCTTCCCCCATGGTTCTCCTACCCAAAGGAAAAAACACATTTGACCCAAGGGAAGTGCTACTGAGGCCACAGCATCCCTGCCTGCACCTCCCCCGAGTGTGCCTGTCTTGAGGAAGGTACCCGAGACCCTTCTGTACAGTGATCTCGGTGGGTCCTCCAGATGGACTCCTCCTACCTCTGACCGCGAATACTCTTCGTGGTGGTCAAGGTCATGGTCTTAAGGAAGTGAGAGGATGGCGGGGTTTAGTGCTAACCAGAACCCTTCTTACAGGATAGGTACACATCTGGGCTCACATATGAGGAATCCAGCAAGATCCCTGCAGAACTTCCATTAGTTTCTGCCATTTGTGACCAGTTACCTGCCCACCACCTGGCCTCTGCTACTCTGATGTACTGCACACATGTTCCTAGTGACCCTTAGCACACACATGTTCCTAGTGACCCTTAGCACACACATCTTCTTTTTAACCACGGCGTGCCTTAGCTTGCCTCATGCCATCCTCTACCTCATCCTTTCGATTGCAGCATGGATAGATAGGACAGCCTGCTTTTTCTGGCATTCTCTTTCCTTGGTTTCCGTGGGGATTGGTCTGTATTCAGTCGTGACTATAGTCACAGCCTAGTTCTCAGCATAATGATGTAACCACCTGCAGCCCAGCCCACAGTGCGACAGTTCTCTCTTTTGTTTTTGTTTCCAGTCCATCTCGATACTGACAACCGAAGTCGAAACTGCTTGAGTAAGTCTGATGCTTTCATATATGTGAGTTTATAGGACTAGTGCTTTGGGTTTTTACAATATGAGTAATTCTAACATAGTAAGTGGAACATCTATATAAGTATATAGATTATGCGCTTTTAATTACATGGAATCCAGCTACATATGTGATTAGATAATGTGTACATACATATACATATGTGTGCATATGCACATGCACTGTAATTACATCTAGCTGTACAGGGTATAAAATGAGATGCTTTTAAATGTAGTAAATATAGCTAACTCCTAATAGTCACATGTGTGTTAAGGGTTATGAAGTTGAGAGATACTCTCTCTTTGCTAAGATTGTAAAACATTGTCTTACAGTAAACTCCTATAAGCATATTTCCTAAATCTGTGTCAGAAATTAAACTGGAACGTAATGATGAGGTGGTGCACACAAGACCTGCCCACCAGCCTCTTGGATACATTTATGTTTTATGTATTTCTCGGGTTCCTGACAGGACCATATTAGGCTTCTGCGTTCTTGCTTTCCTCTGTAACCCAAAGCCAGTTTCTAAAATTGTGTTTGGTTTCCATTTCAGCATCATGATAGTCAACGTGGAAAGAATCCCAGACTTTGGATAGTTTCTGAGTCTTCTAGAACCTTCCAAGTGCAGAAGAAACCATGGTGGCTAATGTGGAGACTCAGGCCGGCACTGGGAACACGGCATCAGTGGTGTTAGGCTAGCGCTTTGTCAGAAGTGAACAGTTGTGGTTATAATCCACGTATCCATTGCTAGTCACAAGTGATTCTCTCCTGTTTTGTTTTTAACTTCTTTTTTACACTGAATTTCTATTTAGACACTAAAACATATTGGGGTGTTTGTCTCCCCCACCTTGATACATTTATCTGTGAGCCAGCTATTCAGATATCATAGCTGGGTATCTAACTTACTTCCATATGTGAAGTGTGCTAAATACAAACCAGTTTACAGAAAAAGATGTATTTTGTGTATAGTAAATTGTATATACACCCTTTTAGCACAATCGGTTTTTTTTTGTTTTAAACAAATGAATACGCTAGATTTTTCTTCTCCGTGAGGTTACTGTTGGGGTGGGGTTGACTTAGTGATGCTTCAGAAGGGGATCTGCATGTACTAAAAGTGTGTCAACCCTACAACAGGCATGACCTTCCTGGTGGATTTCCGTCTGCTCCATGCAGAGCTGCCTGTGGTTTAGAAATAGAATCCAAGAGCAATCAGTGACCTGCTTGATAACACTGACAAATTCAGAACGAGGACCCTTGGAAGAAGGAACTGTGGCTCAGCCAGGGGCAGAATCATTTTTGAAGTCACCAGTCCTGGTTCTCAGTTCAGTGTCACTCTGGTTTGTAAGGACAGGCACTGGGTTCAGTGTCGTCTGGTTACCGGTGAGATTCTAAGCTGAGGTGCAAGAGTTTCTATGCTGATTCTGAGATTTGAAATAAAGCACGAATGAACAGAGCCTTTGGTGGTTTTGGTCCTTAAAATACACAGAAGTGTAAACTGAATCTGCATTTGCTGTGGGTTATTCTTGTTGGCCTTGATCTTTCCAGAAGGAAGCAGAGCAAGAAAGCTGGGCAGGTCAGACAGCGTGTTCTGAGAGGGCTACCCCAGGAAGGCTGCAGTGTGTGGGCACTGCCCCTTCCCCTCAGCCTACCCTGGCGTTCTCCGGCTCATTCAGCTCTTGAAGATTTGTCCACTGCATTCTTCTCAGAGCCTCTATCAACAGCATCTTGAGTGCCATTGGCTTGCTTACAAAGAGATATAGTGGAACCATCTAGGCCAGCACAGGGTCCTCACCAGATTGGACATTGTATACCACCTTAAAGCATCTTAACCGCTTTCTACCATTCTCTAGGCATGCCTCTTAATAACATCCTCCTCCGTGGAAATTTACAAGACATGCTCATTATGGAAATACAACTGAAATGCTTGTTGAAGTAGGCTACATTCCAGTGGCAGCCACCAGATGGCAGCAGAGCACCAAACGGTCTATTTGCCAGGCATAAGGAACTAGTACCAGAGTTAAGGCACCACAGTCCTGCAAGGGTATTTCCATCTCCAGGGAAAGTGCTAGAAACTCATTTTAGACTCATTATGTTAGTGGCCGTCGGGGTCCATCCTCGACACAGGATCAGAGTTCTCAACTGGAAGCAGGAATACCTGGAAGGCACATAATAAACAGACTACTTTTTGGGTACAGCCTGACAGGCAATTTTTCAAGGTTTTAAAGTTTCTCTCCCTCACCTTCCCTCCCTCCCTCCCTTCATCCCTCCCTCTCTCCCTCCCCCTCAGCTTGAGGTGGCACACACTCTGCATTCTCTTGTGTACTCTGCTTTTCTTCTTTGCACTTTTCTTAATCTCCCACACTCATACACATCTCTGTTCATTCCCCTTTCACTCTTACACACACTCTTCACACATCTCTCTCTCTCTCTCTCTCTCTCTCTCACACACACACACACACAATTGCTCACACACGCTCACAATGCTCTATCTCGCTCACTCACCTTTCTCTTGCCCTAGCCTTTTACTGATACTCCAGGTAGAAAAAAAATGACACTGTATAATAACCACATCCCACAAAGAATTAAGAATTACAATTATTCCCCAAAGTTTCAAGCTTCCCCTATTTCCCAGCCTGTGGCCAAAATAATAATAATTGCAAACTTAGCATTATTTAAACTTTAACTTTTGACTTATTACACTTCAGAGCTCAGAGCTCCAAGGTCAGCTACTTGCATTTTCCTGTGAAGCTCTAATGATAAATGACATGGGCAAAGCTGCCAGGCAGTGGCCAGAAAGAATCAAGTTAACCCTTAACTCAGTAGTTCCTCCAGCTTTCTGTTCCTGTACATTACACACAGTGACTCTCCTGAGAATTCCAGCATTTTCACTTAGTTTTACCAATATATAATTTCATACATTCTATACTTCCTTATCCAGGAACCACTCTTAAATGTTGTGCAAAACTTATTTCATAACTTCAATAACCTTTTCCTTTCTTGGGGTCCCAATGTTGGCTCTAATTCATTTTCTAATAACTTCTTCAAACTTTCTTTGCAAGTGGAGCATTAATCTGGAACTACCACTGTGTAGTTGTTACATTGTTTCCAAGATGAGAACACACAGCACACACCTGGGCCATTAATACTGTGCTGTGCTCTGTCCCTGTGCCTCAGTTTCCAATGGCTTAAGAATCATTACATCAAGGAACATCTAGTTTCACAGAATTCACCAGAGAAGAAGGAGAAAGAAATAGAAAAGGCAGATATAATAGAATAATTATGCAGGCCAAAGCCAACTGAAAATTAGCCACACACAAATGAAATCTATACAGCCTCTGACCAGGGCTAAGGTTAAGAGAAATGTGAACAACTGCTTTTTACAAAGAGCTGTCATGGGCTACTGCCATGTCTCCATCCCGGCTTATTGCAGGCAATCTCTTATTTCACATGGTGGGTCCCCTGGAGGAATGTGTCTCCTGCCTCTTAGGATTCCAGACGCCAACCATGTTTACAAGAAGCTGCAGTGGGCTTCTGAGATGTCTTCCTCCAAGCCTACTGCTGGAAGTCCCTGTCATGGTATGCTGTCCCCAGCAAGTGGCCAAGTTGCTATACTTAGTCTAATAACAGACTGACATACAGACTCCTACCTCCCAGTGAAAGTAGATGCTAATGAGGTCAAATGATGGAGTTTTAGTTCACATCCAGCTCACAGCAAGCCCCGTGGGTTCCTGAATCCACCCATTCAGAAGTTCCAGTTGTAGGCTCATATTCAGCTGTAGCCTGAACCCTCATACTGATTAAATGCTTGAGTGCTGTGAGGACCCCTTAGCACTCACCTGGGCTGAATGGGGTGTTAGTATTACGGAAACATCTGGGAGAAGCCCAGGTGATCTCTTGTGTGCACGCACACACAGCTGTGTGATGGGCAGAGCAGTGAAGGCCATGGGTCCTCCTGCCTTCCCTGTGCTTGGAAGACAAGTGTTCTCTTGGGATTAGACTCAGCAACTGGTGCTTGCTCAATACAGCAAGCACTTTGCCAACTGAACCACCTCCTCAGCCTAATATGCTTGTGTGTGTGTGTGTGTGTGTGTGTGTGTGTGTGTGTGTGTGTTTAATATGATGGTATCTTTGGGTAATTTACAGAGCCTGCCTCTTCCAGGGTCAGCTAGTTTCTGAAGATAATCCATGCATTTGGGATCGCACCACTCCTATGCAAACCCAGCCACCCTTTCTATTTAACCCTCATAATCTGAACCAATTTCCTCCTTAAATTATCCCAGGGATTGCTAGGTCCCAAGTCCAAGTCTGGTTCAGCCTATTCTACAGAAAGTGCATCCCGCCAACTTTGATTATCCCATGGAAACAACCAAGGCTGTGGCCCAGTGTTCCTCTGCATCCCCACGTCTACTTTCTCTCATCACCAAGACTTTATACCAAGCACTGTGGTCCTGTGTGGTATGGCCACTTCTCATTGTAAGGGACGTGATGGAGCCATCTTTTCTTTGCTCTTTTTACACATTCAATTTATTGATTTCTGATTGAGAGTGCCAAAGGTATCTATCTATCTTACAGATAAGTAAGACAAACTAGAGACAATATGGTACATGACCCCAAATATCTAGATAAACCATTAGGACAAAATTAAGGTAGAACCTCAGAGAGTTTAAAATATGATTAACTTTTAAGAAACAGCCTCTGCAGAAGAGGAAGCTGGGAATCTGTTCTTATCTTCTCTGCATTATGAAATATTAGACTGTTTTTATTGGATATTCTCTCTATTTACATTTCAGGTATTATCCCCTTTCCCCCAATCCCATACCCTCTCCCACTCCCATTGCCTCCATGAAGGTGCTCCCTCTCCCAACCACCCTCTTCCACCTCAGCGCCTTGGCGTTCCCCCTACACTTTCACTGGACCAAAGGCCTCTTCTCCCATTAATACCAGAGAACAAGGATCGACAAATGGGACCTCATAAAATTGCAAAGCTTTTGTAAGGCAAAGGACACTGTCAAAAGGACAAAATGGCAACCAAGAGATTGGGAAAAGATCTTTACCAATCTTACATCTGATAGAGGGCTAGTATCCAATATATATAGGAACTCAAGAAGTTAGATTCTAGAGAATCAAATAATCCTATTAAAATGGATTAATTACTAAGCCCGTTTAACTAATTAGTTGTTTAGTTCTGTACCTAAAGAGCTAAACAAAGAATTTTCAACGGAGGAATATCGAATGGCTAAGAAGCACCTACAGAAATGCTCTACGTCCCTAGTCATCAGTGAAATGTAAATCAAAACGACCCTGAGATTCCACCTCACACCAGTCAGAATGGCTAAGATATTTTCATGGCATTAAGTGCTCACAGGACCACTCAGTTGACACACTTGGTGCAGGCACACCAAGACAGCTGTCAGCCACCAGGGTGGCTCAGTGTTCCATGGAAGGCCAGCTTCTGTCTGCTCTCATCACTGACTTTACCCATCAGCAATCTCTCCATGGAGAGTGTGTTTGGGACATGGACAATGATTGTCTCCCCCCCCCCCCACCCCCAGCCCCACCTCCCATAGATCACTGCAGCTTCTTGCCTCAAGTGGGTAATACATTGCAAAATCCTACAGACACCGACAGAAGGCTTCCTGTTAGATACCATGGGAGCAAATTGTTCTAGAGAGAGGGGAGACAGAGTAGTTCCTCTGAGTGTTCTTTGAAGGCAATGTCAGAGAGCACCAACAGGGAGCACCATAGAAGGCTCTGGAGCTAGGTATCCAGCCTCAAGCAGCATTCTGTACTTGGGCAAATCTCCCTTTACTCTTGCTAGCAAATAGTCCTTGGTAAATGAGGGTCTCCCTTTTGCAGTCTATTGGGGGCTGAGGCTAACTTAGTTGGGCCTCTGACACTGCTACCCTCTGCAGATGTTCCCCCATTTAATTCCTGGTGGCTGGGAGCCTGCCTTAGGACCTCTTCATGAAAAATTTCAAGGCCACCTCTCTTTGCTGCTGCCACTAGTCCCTGGCCCAAGAGGTCTCACATCCTTGTGTAAATGGCCCAGAGCTTCCCAGCAAAAGCAGCAGGAGAAAGCCTTTTATTCCTGCTCTTTCTGATGCATTCAGAGAACATTTCCAGTTTGGAATAGTCTGTCAGTCTCCTGGCTTATGTTCCAAGGCCTCAAGAACCTACAGTTTATCAGCATGTCAAAATACTCATCTTACAACTTTATTGTTTATAAATCAGAACACTGCAAACTTTGTTCTCTTGGGGAAGATCCCAGCCATTGGGCCAATCAGGAGCTTAGCAGGTAAATGCTCAAAAGGAAAAGTGGTAGAGAAAAGGAAGAAGAGGATAGGGAAGGAAAGCAAATAATATAAAAGAAAGGTAGGTAGGAAGGAAGGAAGGAGGGAGAGAGTGACGGAGGGAAAGAGGGAGGAAGGGAGGAAGGATAGAAAGAAGGGAGAGAGGGAGGAAAGGAGAAGAAAAAAGGAAGGAAAAGAGGGAAGGAAAAGAAAGAAAGATAAAGGAATGAAGGAAGAGAGAAGGAGAGGGAAGGGAGAAAGGGAAAGAAAAAAGGAAGGGAGGAAAGAAGGAAGGAAGGAAAGAAAGAAAGAAAGAAAGAAAGAAAGAAAGAAAGAAAGAAAGAAAGAAAGGAAATACACTTGAAATACTTTTCAACTAAAAAGAAAATGACAGAAACAAGGACTGAAGATGTCCTGAAGATGTTCCATTCTTCTCAGAGCCTCTATCAACAGCATCTTGAGTGCCACTGACTTGCCTACAAATCGACGTAGAGGAACCGTCCAGGTCAGCAGAGGGTCCTCACCAGCTTGGACATTGTATACCACCTTAAACCATCCTAGTTTCTTACTTTCTACCTTTCTCTAGGCATGCCTCTTGAAAACATTCCTCTCCGTGGAAATTTACAGACATGCTCATTATGGAAATGCAAATAAAATGCTTATTGAAGTTTTAGGAGGTTCTGATGGCAATATATATCTTAGTTAAAGTTTTTATTTCAGAGTCAGGAGCTCCTGAGAGTCCTTCACTGTAATTGTACATGCCTTATAGACTTCTCAAGTCTCATAAAGGCTACATGGAGGCCAATGGTTCTGATATAAGAACCTGTCCCATGACAATAGAAACACTTCAAGATTTGACAACAATGAAGAGTTTCTGAACACACTCCATACACACCCAAGAAAGAAGTGATACACAGAGTTAGGAGATGACCTATAGAACGGGGGGGGGGGATCTTTTCTATCTATCTATCTATCTATCTATCTATCTATCTATCTATATGACAGGAATTCATTGTCAGACTACATAAAGAACTACGAGAATCAAACATCAAAAACAAGTAATCAAATAAATAAAAGGGTAAATGATCTGAATAGACTCCTTTAAAGACAGAAAGTACAACTGATAATAAATGTGTAGAACGACTGTTCAGCGTGGTTAGCCATCAGGTAAATGTAACTTAGAGCTCCTCAGAACTCCACTGGGATTCCCATCATCCCATTGGCTGTCCAATCCAGAAAGCAAACACCCATACTAGCAAGGTTGGGAAGGAAAAGAAACCCTGATACACTGTTGGTGAGAGAGTTGGTTAGTGCCTCCGTTATGGAAATTACTTTTAAGGTTCTGCTCAAACCCGACATTAGACCTATTATATGATCCAGAAACTACTGTGGGTATACATGCAGAGAAAGCAGTCAGTAGAAAGACAGAGACCCACATACCCATGTGTAATGTGATGTCATTCATAGCAGACAAGTTGTGGAAGCTGCCTAGATACCCAGCAAGGGGTAAATCAACATAGAGACTTACTCAGCTACCAAAAAGAAAGAAAGAAAGAAACCATGCCATGTGCAGAAAAGTAAGTGTATGTGAAAATCAACCTGTTTAAAGGAGAGAAGCCAGACTCAGAAAGAAGTATTTCATGCCCCACTTCCATGAATGGTATCTGCTCAAGGAAAAGGTCGCAAAAACAGAAAAGGGATTATTAAGGCAGAGAATGGAAACCATCAGGAGTGAAGCCATAAGAGGACAGTAAAGGGTGACTATTACTAAAGAACATTATATGGATGCATGAAAATGTTACAATAAAGTACATTGTATTGTGTAATTAGTATATACTAATAAAAATTTACAAACTTGGCCAATAAAAAAAAAAAATGCCTCATGCTTGTTACCATGAAAACAGCAATACCTGGGTACCAACAGATTGTCCTGATGGCTTCAGACCTGAGCCCATGACTTTTTCATCCATTTGTGATGCTCAGCAAAGCAGAGCATCAAGACAGGATGGAATGGAAATAGAATTCTAGCACATTTCTCCTGCAGGAGAATGTGACTTCTGTGCTCTCTATTTCTTGCCAGAAAGGCTTTGGAGGTTGCCTTTCCCTCAGACCCCTCAGTTACCCGAGGCAACTTTTGGAATGGGCTAGCTAAAAGCTGATGGGATGTCACAGACTATGTGAATGATTCTTCCCAGCAACATATGTCTTGGAGCTCTGCGGAATGTGTCTGCATCTGCTTTCGGTCCTTAGCAAGGCTTTCTGATGAAGGATGGGACCCATGAAACAATTCATGGTCTGGGTTACCGGTCTATCAAGTGACTCTTTTATTATAAACCATTAGACATTTGCCTAATGTTTGTCCTCTTCATGTTGAAAAAATTTTGGAGAATTTCTTATCTCCAAGATAGTCACCGTGCAAGCCAAACTGACACATGTCTCTACATGCATCAAGCCCACAACACAAGGTCATCCCAGGGCACTCCTAATTCCTTTTGGAGATGGGTATTGCTAAGCTTGCCAAGGCACACATGTCACTCTCAGAACCCGAAGCCATAGCTGGTCATTCAATAGGATGCTCATGTCCCCGAAAACTAGGTTAATTGGAAGATGTAATAGTTTCCTCAGACAACAACTTTTAAAAACTTGAACTTTTCAAATAGCCCCCTGAAGAGTTTCTGTTTTTCACTAGGACTTAACCTTTCTTGATGAATTTTCCGCATTACCATCACTCCACAAAAGCAGAAGGAACAGTGGAGAATCCAGACTCTCCCAGTACTGATGAACTAACTATAAACGTTCACCAGCTAAGGACCCACTTGAACCTCAACTTTCACTAGAACAAGAGCAAAACACTTAGTCCACCCACAGACTGTTCTGGTCGTCTATTGATGTGATTGTTTCTCAGATTTGGACATTGTTACTGATTTACAATCTAGAAGCCCAGGTCCTCCAGAACCACCATAGCTTTGCCAAAACGTTTGACAGAGGGACAATTAAGACAGTCAAGAGATGGCTTACGGAATAGGAGAAAACCTTTGCCAGCTCCTTATCTCACACAGGATTAAATTCAGAATATATAAATATTAAAAACTTAAACATTTAAACACCAAAAAGTTAATAAATATACAAGTAAACTCAATAGACCCCTTACCAATGCTATGATAAGTATCAATTCCTGTAGGGTTTCTCTTGGATGGAAAAGGCATCTCAGAGGACATTGTGCTATCTCAGAATCTTACCGCTGGATATGACACAGCCTCAGTTCATATGACCCCACAGCTGTGATATGAAAACTATCAGCATCTAAGAGCTAGGCATGGGCCGAACCTGCCAGGTCTTGAGCACATGAGTCAAATTAAACTCACGTTGGCATTCCTTTGAGTACCTAATACTTCAACTAGCTTCCACCCCGAGTTATTGCTCTCTGCCAGCTCCTGAGAAATTCTTCTCTACTTTGGCGAGGAAAGATGTCCCCTAGGCTTCCCTCCAATCTGGAAATTAACTTCTGCACTGTCATCTGAGATAAGCCTAACCCCGTATTGTCCACCACTTCCTCGAGGGCAAACACTACAGCAGCTTTGACTCCATCCCTGTTAGCCTGCACTTTTTAGTTGGTTTTTAGACAAGTAAAGGAATTAACAATGGTTGAGAGAAACAGATGAGGTCTCACAAGCATCCGGGCACTTATTCCCCTGTCTTCTCTGAAGTGGCCCCTACAGGGGCCTTGGCTCTGTGGATCCATGTGCCCTTACTGGTCATTCCAGAGTTATTTCTGGGGTTCCCACCCAAACATCAAGATCACCAGCTAAAACTTTAAAGAAGAGACTCTAGAACCATCTTCCTCTCTAAGATAATAAAGTGGCATGTGGGCATTTATGTGTATTTCTGTATGTTATATACTATGAGATTGTGTGTGTGTGTGTCTGTGTGTGCGCGTGTGTGAGCATGCACATGCACATATAAGTAGATGCAGAGAGGGGCTGTGAAAAAGTATTAAGTCACGTGGACTCCTTTAAGGAATCTTTGCTATTAAAAATAATGTACTTTTAAAAAGTTCTAAGATGGCCAAAAAGCTTGATTTTTGGAAACAATTATCCTAAAAGAGCAAAACTAAGAAAACTACTATCACCTACTATCCTAGCTTACTGTGGCCACCAAAAGCACCACCATCACCTCCACCCCCACTATCTCCACCCACCACCTCACAACCTTCTGACACCACCTCCCCTATCACCACCTCTACCACCAAGGAAAGCTTTTTCAGAAAGAAGAGTCATGTTTGAAATAACTGTTACTCAAGAACAAGCTAAAGCTAACAAAAAAAAAAAAAAAAAAAAAAAAAAATCCCTAGTTACTTCTTGATTAGTCTAAACTAAAACTAAGTTTTTTTTTTAGGTTGACTCAGCATCTGAAACAATTGAACACACCTAACAAAAGGAGTTGATACTAACTGGTTTGAAAAGTTCATTCTCCTGCAGGTCAAGGAATGTGAAGAGCTATTCAGTCTCCCTTCTTACACGCTGTGGTGTGAACACAGTCTCTGATGCTCTACAGAAGACAGTTGAGCAGCAGGTGTCTTTTGACTGCTAAGCAGGGATTCAGAGACCTCAGAATTAAAACTTGGAACGCAGGTTCTTCGCATAGTTCCAACAAGAGTACTTGTTTACTGCACTCACTAGATTTTACTGTTTGTTTAGCCAGACCTCTCCCCAGCCCCGCCCCTCCCCAGCCCCGCCCGCCCCTCCCCCATTTCCTCTGTCACTGAAAAGGCTTCAATGTACTTATCTGACCAACAGATAGATATTGCTTCAATGAAGTAACTCAGTGTTCTGTTCATGAGGTCACTTCCAAAGAGCTGGGTTGATGGCTAGGATGGTTTGATAGTCCTGCTCTTAGCTAAAACTCACCTCGGAGCCCAAACACACCCAACTCAAACACTCTCCGGACAAGCGGTTCTGTGTAAAACACATGCAAATCAAACCAGTTTTGAACATGGTATTTCTCTCCCAGTGACCTAACAGCCTGCATGAGAGAGGCCTTCAGTCACCGCTTTCACTGGTGGGCAACTACCAATTTATTAGTATTAGTAATATTCATTGTGTTCTTTGCTTAGCGTCACCAAAAAGTTGCACTTGCTATTTAAACTCTGTGATAGAGCGTTTAAGCAATGACAAAATTCCAACCTAATGAGAAACACCGAATTCAAAAAACGACGCCCCACACTCTCACCCAGAAGCCTGTTTTCCAAGAAAACGGCTTTAGATCTCAGTAGGAGATCTAACCGGCTCTGCCCCCGGAAAGACTTCAGTGGGCTGCCTGCTGGGAGCTGCAGTTAAGTGCTACACTGTGCTCAAAGGGACCAGGCAGGGACTGGAGAAGAAGATTGAAGAGTGTAGACTGTCACTCAGTTTGGTGCGTGGCTGTGGCCAAGATTCCCTACATAGGTGTATCTGGAGGGAGACTACCTGCGACGGGGTGACCTGTGCAAGCTCTCTCTGATGACCCGAAGGCAAATATTTTTAAATGAAATTCCATTTGTGGCGCATTATCTCTCCACCATCTCCGGGGCCCACAGATTCATCTGCCCACACGGTGAGTCCAGCTGGCTCGGAGCAACCAGGAAGTCAGAAACAGGTTTCAGCGACTTCGCTCACTCATTGTCAAAACTGTCCCTGAAGACAGCCAGGTGGGAGGATTTCAGACCACGGGTGCTGGGAGTCCTGGGTGTAAACCAGAGATCCATCCCTACCAGTTCCGTGAATCCTGACCCATTTACAGTTTGTTACTGAGTGCAAATTTCCCCATCTATGAAAGGGGAAGAGCCACTGGAGAGAATATGGGAAGAATGGGCTCAGTGTTTGGCAGCTACAATTAAATAATAAGTTTCTTTTCCTCTGTTCACAAATATATGTCGCTGCTGGGGTCCCTGCCTTAATTTTGCAAGGCTGAGTTACATTTTGATGGGGCCACTGGATGAGAAAGGCCGAGGAGGGCTGGTGGCAAATGCAAACCCCTGCAGGTGAGCACCTTCCCTCCAGGAACTGACTCTCCCGGAGGGGTGTGGCTGAATCAGTAAGTGAGTTATAAAAGCCCGGGTTGAGCTCCTGTATGAATAGTGAAGCCTGCACCCCAGCGTGAGCACTGGAAGCCTGCATACCCCAGCACCTGCGTCTGTATACTCACAGGAAGGTGAGCCTGGCTCTTTTAAACCTGCGTGCGCCCGTGTGTGTGTGTGTGTGTGTGTGTGTGTGTGTGTGTGTGTGTGTGTGTGTGTGTGTGTGTATGTGTGTGTGTGTGTGTATGTGTGTGTGTGTGTGTGATATAAAATCTCTATTGTTATTGTTAGTATTAACTAGTGTGTGTGATTTGAGGGATGGGGGCTTATACACGGAGAGCAGAGGATAACATAAAAAGAAGCTGGTTTTCTCACCTTCCGCCTTTACACGGGTTCTGGGCATCTAACTCAGCAGCATCAGGCCTGCTTGGCAAGCGCCTCCTTCCTCAGGGCCATCCTGCCAGTCCAATCTTATGAGTTTGCTACCCACTTCTTAGCCCCTGGACCTCCTTGGGTCTGGACCACATTATGGGGACATAAAAGCTGTATCACAATGCCAGGAGAAGCAGGTCTCTCTCCTTGGCTCTTTTAGCCTCCTGTCTCTCAGGACCTTTCCCTTTTCTAACCTTCCAGGTGGGCAGAAATGAAATTGTGGCTTTTCCTACCTTTCAGACAAAAATTCCCACTTTTTTTTTAAAGCACAGATTTAATGTTTTTAAAAGAATTACCGGGTGATCGTCTTTGACGCCATACCAACTCTTGTACAGTCTGACGTTTCTTTTTGCTATTTTCTGAAGAGCAGAACAAAGGTGAAAAGCAAGAAGTGAGTAGTAAGGGTGGCTAGAAAGGGAGACTCACTTTGGCTTTTCCACTCCATCTTCTCTGTCCATCAAGATATCCTCACCAACTCCCTTCTCTTTCTGAGCCCTAGTTGTGCCAGCCTGGGGGTGGTACATTGACAGCCCCTGTGCAAGCCCTTTTGTAGATTGACAGGGGTGAGGATCGATTGGTAGGGCTCTGCTTAATACCCAGTAGATGGCAAATAATTATATAGGCCTCCTCTGCCTTTACCTATAGCTTTATACCTCATAAAGTGTACATGTATATGTGTGTGTATATATATCATAAAAACCATATACATATATATGTATATATGTGTATATGTATATATATCTGTATATACACTGACCTCAGTTATAAGCCTCACCTTTGGTCTTGCCTTCTATCTGAAACTCGTCCTTCTCCACCCTGTTTTAATTTAGCCCCATCAAGTTCAGTGTCCTCCCCAACCTTCTCGCCTTCCTGGGGCTCTTCCTCATAACTTTCCCCTCTATTCCCACAGCCACACCCAGCCCAGTGTGTCAAACCCCGTGCATGTTCAACTCTGAGTCAACATATCTTTTTCATAACACTTCTATGCCTCCTACTACGCCCTTTCCCAGCTGGTGGTCATTGGTATCCGAGTGGATGATAGCGGAGATGATAGCGGAGAAACCCAGCTCTCTCTGGAGATAGTCAAGGGGTCTAGAGGGGAAGAATGGCTTTTCCAAGATTATACTGAGGACTGAGAAGGAGGAAAGTCCCTAGCTGATGCTATTTAAATCCCCCCCCCCCCCCCATTGGGTTGTGTGAGTTCTTTGAGGCCTGGGACTTTCTCACTCACGGTGGTAATAACGTTCAGCTGAGAGAAAGTGAAACGCAGCCTGCGCCTGACCCCCCCCACCCCCCCCACCCCCCCCCCCCGTCTGAGTGAGTGACTGGAGGAAGGTCATGGGCTCATGCAGTGGAGAAGGAAAGGAGGTGTAACTTTCTTCAAAGTAGAAATGAGAGCAGGCAGGCTGCTTAGTGGATCTTAAAATGGGCCAGCCCGG
The DNA here is from genome assembly GCF_963924665.1 of Micromys minutus. Classification (NCBI taxonomy): domain Eukaryota; kingdom Metazoa; phylum Chordata; class Mammalia; order Rodentia; family Muridae; genus Micromys; species Micromys minutus. The sequence continues at coordinate 17,689,681 of NC_137969.1, forward strand.
GTGGGAGTGGAGGGAGGCAGCCATTGGATGCTGCCACGCGCTCACCTGCCTCTGTCCGTCTACCCAGCTGATGCCATGAGAACCCACAGCCTCATCCTGCTCTTCTTCCTTCTCCTGGCTGCTCCGGTGCTCTCAGAAAAGGGCAGAAAGGGAGCCCAGAATGCACCACACGGCACAACAGAGGAGGTTACAGAGGGCATGTCCCCTTCCTTGGAGAAGACCCAGAATAAGCAGAGAAGCAAGGCATCCAAATCTATGACCCACGGCAAGTTTGTCACCAAAGACCAAGCCACATGCAGATGGGCTGTGACTGAGGAGGAGCTGGGCATCAGCCTGAAGGTCCAGTGCACACAAGCTGATCAGGAGTTTTCCTGTGTTTTTGCTGGTGATCCAACCGGCTGCCTTAAACACGACAAAGACCAGACCTACTGGAAACAAGTTGCCCGTGCGCTTCGCAAACAAAAAAATATCTGTGGGAACTCTAAGACTGTCCTGAAGACCAGAGTGTGCAGAAAGAAATTTCCAGAGTCTAACCTCAAGCTGGTAAACCCCGATGCACATGGGGAGATGAAGCCCAGGAAGGAGAAAACAGAGGTCTCCCCAGGGGAGCACAACAAGGTCCAAGAAGCTGTCTCCATGGAGCCAAACAAGGTCAAAGAGGACAACACCCCAAGTCCAACTGCGACCCAGACTGTGGCCATCAAAGATCCAGAGTGTCTAGAGGACCCAGATGTGCTCAACCAAAGGAAGACTGCCCTGGAGTTCTGTGGGGAATCTTGGAGCTCCCTCTGCACGTTTTTCCTTAATATGTTACAGGCTACATCATGCTAATGAAGTCAGAGGGAGCAGCCTAAGACAGGTGGTATTAGAGCCCCACTGTCGGCTGGAAAGTCCCCAAGTTCCCATCAAGATACAAAAACATTTTTAATACGGGAACAAAATGAAGTATTTAAACAGATTTTGTAAACTTTGTTTCTATGTTTTAGAATGTGCTTTATTGTTATTATTATTTTTTTTTCATATCTTTGGATGTGCTTTTCAGAGACTGTTTACCTCAGCATATCCTTCCATGGACCACGCACCTAGGCGCATATAAGCAGTGGATAAATCCACGTAATAATGTCCACGCAAGGAATTGTTGGCTGTATTTACCAGGATAATAAAGTTCTGGGCACTCTCAGAAATACCACCAACCACTGTTTCCTTCTGATACTTCTCATTCTGGAAGAGCTTACGGCTCATTGTTCACAAGCCTCCAGGTGTGAAACACATAAGGTTGACCTCAGGGTTTACTCATGCAAGGTTCTCCCCTGAGCCAACCCTCTGCCCTATACCCACTGCCCTGTATTGTTTGATGTTTCAACCATCCGTATCTGTTTTCAGATGGGATGCCCTGGGCCTGGTTTCATGGTGACTTCTCAAGATGTCACAGGTGATTAGAGAGGAGGCAGTAATTCCTTAGAACCAGGAATATTTTAAATTAATTTTGTTATAGTTGTTAGTGTTATCATGTGTGTGTGTGTATATGATATGTTAGGGTTCATGCATGCAATGGTGTGTGTGTGTGTGTGTGTGTGTGAGTGTTAGATGACACCTTGGAGGATTGTTTTTATTTTTACATAAGTCCCAGAAGTAAAAAACAAAACACAAAACCCTGTGAACCAAGCTTTTTGTTTACCCATGAGCCATCTCACTAACCCTGGGACTCAGAAATTATAGCCACTGAGAACTCAGGCTTGAGGATTCACGTTTGATGATCTCATGTCCATCCGCCATATGTAGAACTATCCTCACAGAGCCCATTAGGGACAGAGGCCTGGTAAGCCTTGGTCTGTGATAACAGCTGGCACAGGAGGGGGTGGTGCTGCATGGAAAACCAGAGAGATGTGGATGATGTGGGCTGAGCTCACAGGGAAGCAATGGTAGAGCTGGGCTCTGGAGAGAACAGATTCAGTAATGAGATGGAGAAGCTGGAGCGATGGCTTAGCACTGAAGACCACTGGCAGCTCTTCCTGAGGTCCAGCACCCATATGGCGGCTCGTAACCTTCTGTAGCTCCAGTCTCGGGGGGTTCGACAAACTCTTCGGATACACAGGCATACATGCAGGTAAAACACCCGTACAAACCAAACAATAAAATAATATTAGCACTTTTAAAAAAAAGGATGAAATGAAGTACAGTAAGACACATTCAACATGACAGCACATTGTTAGAGCAAAGTTAAGTACAAGTCCCAGAAGCTGAGAGTGTCTGGGTGGCTTGTTGAGATCCGTAGTCAAGACAACTAGTTGTGTACATGTTAATAGAAAAGAGATGAAATTATTTTGGAGTTCAGAGTTGAGGAGAAAGAACTATTCCCAATGCCTTGTTATATTTCCTCAAGTGGGAAAAGAGTCAGTTAGCAGTAAGCCCCACGCATGACATTTCTGATGGCATCAGAGCGGAATGGCAGTTATGATGCCAACAAAGTCTTTTGCTGTTTTCATCTTCCCTGGACACGTGCTGAGGGATGTAGGAGGCCTCACAGTGACATTAGGAGGATATCCACAGCTCTGTAAGGCTAACAAGAGTTATATGAACTCATGGTGCTTGTGATAACATGCATATGACTTGCACAAACTCAAGCCAGACAGAATTCCAGCGTTGTGAAGAGAGGCTGTAAGGGAGTCTCAGGCCTAACCAAGGAGCTGTTATCAGTCGATGTGTGCAGGGAGAGGTGGGGAGGGAGTTTTCTCTATAGGTGTGGCCCTTGGTAGGTTAAGCACAGTCCAGTGAGAGGCCTTGCATGGGCAGTTAGAGAAGTGAGATGGATCAGGGAGTAGTGGAGGAGGGGAGTAAATATAAAAATAGATTACTCATTCTTGAAGAATTAATTAAAAAAATATTAAGACAACAAGAAACAAAAAAAAAAAAAAAGACACCGACAACAAAAATCAACCAACCAAAATCCAAAAGCAAGGTCTTTCACTTGCTATGGGCCTGGTTCTTTGCCAAGACTCTCCCATAATTATGTTCTTCCCCTCACTAGCTCATTCACTCAAATGTGGTTTATAGAGCATGGGCTCCTCCTAGGTGTGTTCCTGGTGTTGGGCACACAGCGAGGCATCCTGGACGGCTGTTACAGCTCTCCCTGGGTGGGGTTGGTGGTAATAAATTTGGTTCTATGAGAGTTAGAGGAGAGCAGAGCCGGGTAGAACTGAACCATGGGAAGGTATTTTACATGGCCAGCCAGCCAGGGACCTCTCTCTAGAGAGAACTTGAACCTAGATCCAAACAGAGGGAGCCAGCCAGGTGATGGTCAGGCTTAAGAATGTCCAGAAGGAGCTGTCATAGCAAATGGTCTGACATCACAGGTAATTTCTTTGTTAAGTTTCTGTTTTCCAGGCCCTCTTGCAAACTTAAAAAAATAACATCAGGGAAACAGAAAAACGTATCCTCATCCTTACAATCTATTCCCACGATGGGGACCATGCTCGACACACTAGTGGAGTATCAAAGACTAGACTGCTATCACAAGGTGGGGCCGTAGACCTAGCTTAAGAATCTATCAACTTTAGGAATTAAACCAACTGCCCAGGCTCTTCCTGCTATAGTGTGGGTCTGAACTCTCCCTCAGGTACATGTACCATTAAAGGTTGGCCCTGAATTTGGGGCCTTGTTGGGAGGTGGTAGAACCCTCAAGAGTTGGGGCTTCATGGGAATGGGAGTGAGTTGGGTCACCAGGGATGTGTCCTTCAAGGAGACACTAAAAAAAAGCTAGTCTCTTTTTTCTTTTTTCTTTCTGCCTGGCATTTGATCCCATTACGATGTACTGTACCACCACAGACCCTAAGAGATGGGGCCTAAGGGCAGAGATCAGAATCTATTAAACCAGGAGTCAAAATAAACCTGTTCTCCTACTGCTTTGTAGAGTACTTGCTTAGTATGCATGTATTTCTCAGGTCAATCTCCAGGACCAAAGTTTAAAAAAGAAAAGTTACCCATTATTCTATGCCCTTCATAGAGTGGGTGCCCACCACAAGTGGCCATTCAGAGTTTGTGTTGTGAGACTAGGTTATAGAGGGAAGAGACGTTATTTTGTCATATTTTTTTTTTCTTTCCGGAGCTGAGGACCAAATCCAGGGCCTTGCCCTTGCTAGGTAAGAGCTCTACCACTGAGCTAAATCCCCAACCCCAGGACCATTTTTGTAATGAGTTTTCTTTGGTGGTAGGAATTACTCTGTTTGACTTTGGTTTTGTTGTTGTTTGTGTTCTGTTAACTGTTGTTTGCGATGAGGTCTCAGTATGTAACCTGGGCTATCCATACACTGAGTCTGTGGCTCAGACTGCCTTCAAACTCATAACCCTACTGCCTCAGCCTCCTCGGTATTGGCAATTTGGACATGCATCAACATGTTTGCCTTGATGTTACATTTTATAGAATAGTAAGTGGCCAAGTGCCACCATTAATGATCACCTACAAGGTGACAATGACATCGTTCTCATTCTCTTATTTAATTTCTCAACAAGCATGACAGGGACTCCTCAACATCCTGAGTGAAGGGACTGAGACTCAGAAAGGCTGAAATGCTCCTGAGAACCACAAAATGGTGAAAGCCAGCGTCTGTGAGGAGATTACTTGCTTTGGGAGCTCATGAGTCCTAACTGGGGAATCTGAGAGTTTTCTTCACTGAGTAAGACTGGCAGTTACGATATTCAGACAAGAGACAAACCTGGATGTGCACAGGGCCCACCAGTCCTCTCCCCATGTGAAGCCCCTTCCAACTTTTACAAAGAGAAAATTCTAGAAGCTAACACTTGCATTTTTGTTCAACCTTTCATCCTATTCACATCCTGAGGGACGGTGGTAAAAATTTAAGAAAAAAAATAAGCAAAAGATAATCCAGATGTTATATTGGATTCTACCTAAATTGCCACTGTATAGTTTCCCTGGGATCTCTCTGGAAATAAAATAGAGAGACTTTTAGCTAGGCTGTGGTAGCAGGGCTAGGGAGCCGGAAGCTTGTGGATTTCTGAGTTCAAGGCCATCCTGGTCTAAAGGGTAAGTTCCAGGACAGCCTGGATTACACAGAGAAACTCTGTCTCAAAACAAAACAAAAACAAAACACAAAACAACTTCCTCCCCCTCAAAAGGAGCAGCCTTTCTCCTTCCTTCTTCTCCCTCCCTCCCTCCTTCTCTCTGTGCTGACTAGAGACATGAGTGCACTCTCTGAAGCCACCAGGAGAAGTAATATCAATCTGTCCCATAATTCAGCAGGAGGGCCCCTTCCCCCCAGCACCCCAGCTCTGTGTGGTTACTCACTGCAACACTAGTACAAACTTGAATGGTTGGAATCAGGCACATCTCACCTGGCCTCCTTCCCAACTACCTTCTTTCATTAACTCCCCTCCTAAATTGCTTTTGGCAGAATAAGCAAGAGGTATAAAGTGTCAGGGGTTAAAACTCCCACACGCCGACAAGTCAGCCACCCGCTGGTATCTTGGTTTTTCATGTCTCTGTGTACACCTTGAAGTATCTTCCTCAATGACCTTGAAATATCTTCCTCAGTAAATATGTCATACCACAAGCATATATAAGGACACGTTTTGTTAGGGTCCATTTAGACAGGGACTCAAGATGAATGGGAGTTTCCCTAAAAGGGCTGGTTTGGGACCTGGATTGTTGGGTTTGGGCTATCCAGAGCAAGTTTTCACAACGTTGGGGGGAATGTGTGTGATCATGCAGCGCTCAAGCCTGTCTGGCCCACCAGCATAGTGCCAACCCTCAGTGCCAGGCTGTGTCCAGAGATTGCTGGAGGGAATGAGAGAAGACACGGACAAAGATAGACTTTGGGTGACAGAAACCTGGGTTAGAGTTTCTGACGGTGCCAGCTAGGTCATTTTTATTTTTTCATCTCAAGTTCTCCTCCATAAAATGGGAGTAGGAGAAAGGCATCTGAGAAGTGATTAATATCAAAAGCACTAATGGTGCACACAACGGCTGTCATTAAGTCAGGACTTGGTAGTGCTGAGTATATAATTGAGAGAAGAATTAATAAGACCATTTTCTAAGAAAGCAAAACTCAGGGCTTGCTTGCCTGTGAAATGAGGTCTGGCTGTCCCCAAGTCACTTTCTCATGAGTACTCTCTACCCCATGGTCTTCAGCAGTCACCCATGCCTGCCCAGGGACAGAATCATTGTCCCTGATCTAGGAGCAAGGTGGTGACAAATCTGGTATATGAAGGCCAACCCAGGAGACTCCCATCTGTGTCTCCCTGTCTGTCATCTACCAGTTCCTCCTCCCCTCCCCCTCAACTTCCTCCTCCTCTGTCCTTTCCTCCCCTTTCTCTTCCTTACCCCTCCCTCTTCCTTCTTCTTCTCTCCCTCCTCCCCCTCCACCCACCCTCCTCCTTCTCTTCCCAACCCTGACTTGGCAGTATGAGCTGAGGGCCATCTACCAGGACTTCTACCAGATGGAGATATGCCAGTTGTACTGACCCATCATCGCCTGGTTACTTGTTGTGAGTCTTATCCAGGAACATGGCCAGCAAGGGACCTCTGCCTCTGTCCTCAGGATCCAGCTTGAGGGCAATTTCTCTTGCTTGCCATGACATTTAACCCCCACTTCTAACTGACAATATCCGCAGCCAGCCACTAAAACATACATTGGGCACTCTAGACCTTGAATATCTGTGTAACTATGTTCCTGAAGACTCTTTCCCATCTGTAACAGCTCTCTGTACCTGATCAACCCTTAACCATTTTACAATCTGATATGTATAAGTTTGTATAAAGTAAAATGCATATGACCATTAAGATAAATAATTCAGACTGAAGTTAAAGATTGACAATGTCTCTGGAGCAAAATCAAAGTAACTGACTAGCGTCAGCCAACAAAACCTGACATATCTCGTCAACTTATAGTTAATATGGAAAACACAGGGGGCATCCCTCTATGTTTCTGACACAGAGTATTCATGACAGCTACAGTTATCCACACAAGGAGGCTGAAGCTGAGAGAGACAGGAGACTTCCCACTGTCATAGTTAGTCAAGCACCAGAATGGAAATCCAGGTATTGCCATCTTAAGGACCTGCTGTTGACCACCATGAAGCTGTCAAGAAGCTGAGGGCCTGGAGCATAGCTGATGTGCACACATGCATAGTCCTTGGTTTTGACCTCAAGTATCATTGGAGAAGAAAAAGTAGGAGGTGGATATGAGAGAAGGGGAAAACGAGGAGGGAGAGAGGATGGTGAGAGATGATGTAGAGGAGGATGAGAACTTTAATATAACTTTGTAGTTGGGATGCAAAGGAGGTTAAGATTAAAAAAACAAGGGCTGGAGAGATGGCTCAGCGGTTAAGAGCACTGACTGCTCTTCCAGAGGTACTGAGTTCAAATCCCAGCAACCACATGGTGGCTCACAACCATCTCTAATGAGATTTGATGCCCTCTTCTGGTGTTTCTGAAGACAGCTATAGTGTACTTATATATAATAAATATAACAAATTAAAAAAAAAGATTAAGAAAACAAGGAAATCAGAAAGGAACACTAGGTACCTGAGGATACAGGAGTAGCCATCAATGTCAGAAAGGGGTTCTCTGAAGAGGGAATTGATGAATCAAGACTTTTTATTTTCTCTCTTTTTAAAAATTGGATATTCTCTGTACTTACATTTCAAATGTTTCCCCTTTCCCCCAATCCCATCTCCCCTCCCCTTCCCATTGCCTCCATGAAGGTGTTCCCTCTCCTAACCTCCCTCTCCCACCTCAGTGCCTTGGCGTTCTCCTACACTGGGAAAAGGAGCCTTCGCTGGATCAAAGTCCTCTCCTCTCATTGATGTCAGAGAATGCTATCCTCTGCTGCATATGTACCTGGAGCCATGGGTCTCTCCATAAGAAGTCATTGGTTGGTGTTTTAGTCTCTGGGGGCTGTGGTGGATTTGGTGAGTTAATAATTTTGTTCTTCCCATGGGGTTGCAGACCTTTCAGCCTCCAGTCCTTTCTCTAGCTCCTTCATTGGTGTTCTCATGTTCAGTCTGATGATTAGCTGCAAGTGTCCTCCTCTCTATCAATATGGTTCTGGCAGAGCCTCTGAGGAGGCATCCATATCAGATTCCTGCCAGTAAGCACAACTTGGCATCAGCAATAGTGCTTGGGTTTGTTGGCTGCATATGGGATGGATCCCCAGGTGAAGCTGTCTCTGGATGATCTTTTCTCTAGTCCCTGCTCCTCTGAAACAATTCACAGAAATTATGAAACTCAAAGAGAAGGAAGGCCAGAAGGTGGATGCCCCAGTCCTTCTTAGAAGGGAGAACAAAACACTCATGGGAGGAAATCATGGAACCAAGACTCTTAGAGAGCCTGTTTGGGGAAACCAAGAATCAGGAAGTGACCCAGATGGGGTTTTAGAGAGAACTTACCTGTGATTTAAAAAAAAAAAAAAAAAAGCCAGAGTTTTGTCTCTAATACTGATATTATGCCCCACCCCCTACAGCCTCATCTATATAAGGAGATGGTACACTGGGGTATAGTTTATTCTATAGACTGGGGAGATTTCTATGGTACATAAGCCCCTATGTGTGCTGCCTTTAGGCTGAGTGTTTGGTGGAGCAACCTATAGGAATGAGCATGCCTCCGCTGTGAGCCACAGGTGAGCAGGAAATGAGTCTGTCTAGCTTCCCACTCTCTTCCAGGGACTTAGCACCCACCTGGTTCCTGGCAGATGTTCAATAAATCTCCGAGATAACGGCAGGGTTTCTCAACCTCTGTGAAGTTGACAGTTGGAGCTGATAAGCGTTTGAGCAGCTGGCAATCACATTCTTAAGCCCTTAAACTCCAGGAGCCTAGGGCCACCTTCTCCTCGGTTGGGACAGTCAAAATTATCCCCAGAAGATGATAAACATTACTAAAGGGAGGGTCATCTCCAGCTGAGGATAATTCTACCATGAGGTAATGACATCACTTCTCAGGTCCCTGAGGCTACTTCTGGGAGGGAAGAGAGAAGACTGGATTCTGCACACAAGCCGATTGACCATAGGATGCAATGAAAGTGTGCTGAGGAGAATGATGTGGGAACTGCATGGGTGGTCGTTTGAAATGACATCTTTCGGTTGTGTTCTGCCCTAATCCATTGTCTGTTGGCAATATACTTACCGAAACTTTGTGAGTTGAAGCAACAGAGATACTGTCTCATGGGTCTATTCTAAGGTCGAGGGGACATACAGATGGTTTTTGGGCAGAGTCTTCCGGTGATGTAGGATGGTGGGAAACTCAACTAAATGGGCTTCTATAGAAAGCACGCTACTGACATAAGCCAATGATGGATGATAAATTAATTGTGATTGATAAGGGCAGCCAAGGTGGAGCTACACTCCACTGGGCACCTATCCAAGTGTTTCCATGGTATTATCTCATTTTATCTCCACAAATATCTGTCTGTCAGAACTGGCGTAAGATTAAAAAAGCAAGGTTACAGGGAGCCTTCATGCTTGCTAGGGCCACTGCATTCCTGAGAGGCAGAGACTGGGGTTGTAGTGTTATATATAGTAAGGCCTTTGTGTGTTACTTTGAGTGATGTTTCAGCAAAGCCTGTACTATGAATCAATCAGCCGAAGCTGAGAAATTGTTTTAAGACTGTGTGAGTATTGAGGAAGTGTCTTTCTGGATAGTCTGTACTTGAGAGCTTGCAGCTGCACAAACATTGGTCCTAAGATGCTCCTAACAAACCTGGAGTTCTTACTTTTGATTATGGAAAGCCATGGTCAAAAGGGACTGAGATTTGTGAGGGTTGTTTGCTCTCACGGGCAGCAAAGGCAAGATAAAACTTTGGTAGTTGGAACCTTTCCCAGCTCCAATTAACCTTGTATAATTTTTTAATAAAGTAACTGGAGTGAGCTAGCTGGGCGTCAGTCTTTTTTCCAAGAAGGCAGAACCTCTCTACTCCTTTGGGAAATGAAGGCTTAACATCTTGCTTCTCTTTCTACGGCAGCACCAACAAGGATCTCTCTAGGCAGCCTGTCCTCAGAGATCGAAGAAATGGGCTGGGCTGGGCTGGACAGTGAGCCCTAAGGGTTTCTCTGTCTCTGCCTCCTTGGCACTTAGGTTACAAGGGTAACTACCATGGCCAGTTTGCAAAGCAGGCACTTTACCAACTGAGCTGCCTTCCAGCCCCTTCTAAAAATATTTCTGACACAAGGCTGCTTCTTTACGTATCTGTGAATCCACACCATCAAAGCTGAGTACACAGCTTGGAAGGTGGGTGCTGATAATGTGCAACCCTCCAAAGTAGAGCCCTTACTATGCTGAAGGTCAGGGATTGTGAAAGCCAAACTCACAAGGGCAGCCCGGGTGTGGGAGGCGCCACACACACGTCCCACCCTGTGTCCACTGTACTTTCTCACCCCAGAGCTAGCATATGGCCAATCAGGGCTTCAAAAAGCAAAGAAAGTGGTGTAGTCACCTGACTTCCCTATGCACTTCTCTCCCTCCCTTTCTCCACCCCCCTCCCTCGATCCCCAGTCTGTATACACCATCTCTGAATTCCGGCCTGGAAAAGCTCAATGTGCTAAATGGCATGTGCTAAAAAGAAGCTGAAGGGAGACTCCATCACTCTCTACACCAATACATGCGCTGGCTGCCAGGGCAAGAACAATTTGAGAAAGACATGGAAAGAAGAGATGTGTTCACTGTGTTTAAGAGCTCAGGTGTCATACATGACATGATAGCAGGAAGAAAATTAATCAGAAAAACAAAAACAAAAGGCCATCAAAGGAAGAAAAAATGCAGCATCATCCACTGTCAGGCTTGACTTCATCCTTCTAGTTCTCCATCAGGCAGGTATGAAGATATAACTGGAGCTGGGGACCACACCTATGGGTCTCAGCACTCAGGAGGTAGAGCCTGAAGGATCAGGAGTTCAAGGTCATCCTCTGATACCAAGTGATTTCAACCCGTGGCACACATCCTTAATTCCACCACTCAGGAGGATCTTTGTGAGTTTGAGGCCAGCAAGAACTACATCGCCAGTTCCAGGCCAGTCTAGATAGTGAGACCTTGTCTCAAACCACCACCAGGAACAACAATAGAAACCAAACAGAGACACAGTGAGCTCAATGCCAAGCTGGGATTTATGAGATTTTTAATCCGACTGGATTATCAAAGGTTCATATAATTTTAAAATATGAACCAATAAAAAAACCAGAGCTTCAAAAAAGCAAATGAATTGTTATGGTTACTACCTTCTTTGTATACCTCCCGCCCACTCTTCCTCCTTTCGTCACTAGTCTGCACACACGCTTTGTGAAGCCCTGCCCTGAAAAGTTTCTCTTATTCTACTTCTTAAGCCTGAATGGTGTTCTGTACACAGCTATGTTGGAAACAGCAATAGGAGTGTCCCACTATAGAAACTGAGATCGTTTGCAATTCTTTATTATAAAGAATGCTGTTAAAGACATTCCTAAAGAGAAATTTTGTAAACATTCAGGAATTTATTTTCATTTGGAAATAAATATCTATGAGGAAGAACAAAAAGGTCTAATTTTGCTTTGGGGAGAATGCATTCTATGACTGAAAATTCAGACATTCACAAAGAGATGGCTGTGCTCAAGTGTTTGAGCAGGTGCCCCCCCCCCCCACTGCCACATCATGGTCTCCCTGCATCTGTGTACCATCTCCCTCACCCACCAGTTTTAGAAGCAAGTCTGAAACCTCAGATTGTTTTGTTCATGTTGGGGTCCAGGAATCGCCTCACAAACCACACAACACCCATCTCAGTAAGACAAGTATCGTTTATTGAGCATATGCCCCAGGACTGGTTGACCAGGGCCATGAGCAAATTTGGGAGCTGAACTATGACATTAAGTTAGGATTCTCCAGGGTTTTAAAGCCCCAAATCCACAAGCATCTGTGCCAAGTCATTTTACCACTCAGGATTTAAGGATGGGGGATTTCCTTAGAAACATGTATTTGATGTACACTTATCCTGCTTCTATTGGTTGGGATATTCAACTCTGGTAGGGGACTTGCTAACATTCATGTCCTAACTTGTCTGCTAGGATGGGAACTTGTCTAACATTCATGTCGTAATTTATCAACCAGGATATCAGTTACCCACGTACACATCTCTTTCTGCCAAGTAGGATGTCAGTTCCCAGGGAGGTCTGGGGAACTTAAACTTTAGTAGATCACTACTCAAAATAGAAATATTACTCCAAATAGTTTTATTTTGGGGCAGGTGTTCTCTATGCTGGAATCCATCCTAGGGGCGTTTTCTAAAGGCAAATACCACAAAATTTATGCATAGGTGCAGAAAGTACTGTTGGGTGGCTGGCTTGGGTCCAAGTTCATTGTGGGGTCCAAGCTTATTGTGGGTAACTACATAAAACAGTTCTGACATCATGATTGGTTTCCAAGGTCACAAAACAGAATATTTAATCTTGGCATTAGAAAGTTTCCTAGTAACAGCAGAAACATGAAAATGTTTTCTTACAATGGCAGGCTAGCCAGGGAACAGTTACTTAGGCCTTAATATCCCATTTAGGCCTTAATATTTTACCTAGGTAACTAAAATTGACAAACATGTCAAAGATTGTTTAAGACCGTGATCGTGTTTAAGGTTCTTGTCAAACTGCCTGTCAAAGGATGTTTACAGCAAAATCAGCTCACATCCGCAGCATCAGAATGTGTGTCCACCCCCACCCCACCCCCAATCCCATGACTCCTAGTGTAACTATTCAGTGTTCAGTTTGGAAGACAGTTAAGAATGAAACAGTTCAAAGCCAATAGTGATGAGTAAAAATGGACAGTCACAAAGGTGCTGAAAAAACTGAGGGATAACATCACATGACACAGGTAATTCAAAGGCCAGAACCTCACACCAGCTGCCAACAGCAGAAAAGACATGGGAAGGCAGAGGAGTCACAGAGCCAGGGCCCAGGGTACCTGGCTAGAGGTTGTGAGATCTGGTAAGGCCACTGCTCCCCCTGGGACTCTGAAGAGAGAAATCATGCCAGGGAAAGAACAGTAGTGGTGAAACCAAAAATGTTCTATTTCCATGGAGATCAACCATGTCTTAGATCTTCCTTATAATAGTACCAATATTAAAAGAGCAGGAGCAAAGGAGAAAGTCTTAGGCAATGGTTAACAAACACCAGTTAATCCATTGAAAGAATTTCTAAAATATATGAGAACATACTTCCCATGTGCTTATAAGTTAATATGCATGTAACAGTTCTCATGATAGCTAACTGTTTCCCACATCACCAGTAGCTATTGTATTAGAGAAGGAAGAAAGCTACAATAGTAGAGAACCATCTGTTGCAGTAAATATTAAAAAGTAAAAATTGGTTTCTCTTTTCCAACCCTGAGGTCTAACTCCTCAGACCTGAACCTGATCTGGCGCCACTTCTGAGCTGCCACCACAGCCCAACTCCCTTCCCTTGGCAGTTTTCTACCACCTGTTCTCTGCCTCTGTCCCGGGATATTTCTGTACCCCAAAATTCCACACAAACACAACTCTAAGGCCCAATAGCTTTTCATACAGGCTTATATATATTCAACTCTCAATTCACAAATCCTTTACATAACAAGATTATATCAAATAGACAAAGATACAAACTGCCCTTCTATATGAGATATTAGACCTATAAAATCCTTAATGTTCATAGCTTTTTAACACCAATAAATCCCACCTGGGTTCAGCTGGGTTCTGACCTCACCCTCTCTACCTACCTTGCCCCACCCAGTCACTGATTTTCTTTATTTTACTAATTAAAATGGGAAGGTTCAGTTGGAGTCATTAGACTAGCCAGCCCTTCTTGGGGAAGTGGAATTAACATTAAAATACTAACAGCTTCAGGACAATCTACATTTCCTCCTTTTTGTCCAGTTAAAAACTTTTTTTCTCCACTATAAGATGAATATAACTATTACTAATTTACAATTTATGAAGTATGAGACAGCCTTAACATCTAGCCTACCAATTTTGTCTAATAAAGCACTCTTATCTTGAAAGACTATAATTTGATCTTACTTATATCTCGGTTTTAGATTGTCTGAAAATCACCTTGAGATCTATATTAACTTTAATGCCAAACAGGTGGTCCAGCTAAGAGGCTACTAGTCTTCAACAACGTCAGAATCTCAGAATGACTAATATTACCTGATAATGAAAACACAGCTTCCAAGACTAGCCAATATAGAGACTGCTGCTGATCACTAAGACAGTCTCACCTCTCTCAAAATGTTGGAGCATCAATCTTCAGCCTTCTGGCCGAGGATCATATCTGACAGACCTTTTAATGCAGAAATTTGAAGGGCTGATAATTTTGGCTTGGCAAAGACTATCAGTCGACTATTCCGCAAAAGTGTCCCTTTCTGGACAATATTGTCTGTAGATGAATGAGCCAATTCTTGCCAAGTGGATGTCTCACCACAACTGAAGCAACTCCACTGATTCTCAATTTCTTTTTAAAAATCTAAGAAGGGGCGCTGTCATGAGCAGACAGGTCTCTAGTCAAACGATCTTTTTTTAAAAAAAAAGTCTATGATTCTGTAGACTTCTGAAGCTTTTGAAGATTATCTACATAAAGCATCTCTGAACTGTTAAGCCTTGACTACTCTTGGCTATCTTAAATTGAAACTGTCTTTAAAAAAGGTACACTTTTAATGACTCAGAACCATGAGCTTATTATCTAGCCCTCAACTAGATTGTTTGACCAACTAAACACAATGTTTAAACTTTAAATCTGTATCAAATCAACTTAGTACTGTAAAGATTATAACTAACTTTGTATCAATTAGAAAGATTCTTACCAATGAAGATATGACTTTAGCTTAGTTACCAAAATAGGATTATGACTGTATAATCAAATCTGGCTAATTCTTCCCTGTATGATTATGACCATTTCTAAATTCTTTATAAAAACCTTACAGTACCCACTTTCAGGTCCAGGGAATTGGGTGACGACTCATCTTAAGCTTCTTCAAGCTGAATATATGGGCGTTGAGAATTTAGAAGGGGGAAGGGAATGAAGAGCTGGACAGGCTTCAAGAGGAAAAGCCACACTGACGGTTGTTGTAGTCTCTGATGTCTGGAATCAGGCCAGTTCAGCATTCTGATGACAAGCTTTATAATAGTTGTACATTCTGAAACATAAATCTCAACAGAAAACATTTTAGTAGAGATATTTTGTTTGATCTTTTTTAATTTAGTTTTTCACATGGTCTACCTCTACCAAATCTAATCCAAATATCTGTGGAAGGCACATAGAGCCAAATCACACTTTTTAAAAGATGCAAAAACAAAACCTTTCTCCCAAAATCAAATGTCCTTAAGTTGGCAACTAAATTATCTTGTATCTTGTATTCTCTCCACAGAAATAAACTCAAAACTCATATTTTGAAACAATATAAACAGAGCCATGCACCTCTGGTGCCTGGTCCGAGCCACCACAGCCTAACTTGTCGGAGCAACTCCTGTCCCTTGACGGTTTCCTACCACCAGTTCTCCACCTCTGTCCCAGGGTGTTTCTGTACCCCCAAAATCAAACACAACTCTAAGGCCTGATAGCTTCTCATAGTTTATATATTCAACTCTCAATCCACAAACCCTCTACATAACAAGATTACATCAAATAGACAAAGATACAAACTGCCTTTTAACATGAGATACTAGTCCTGTAAAATCCTTAATGTTCATAGCTTTTTAACACCAATCAATCTCCACCTGGGTCTAGCTGGTCCTTGGGAAGTTCCATGTTGACATGATCTTCCCCCTCCATCGTCTGACCTCCTCTGACCTCCTCCAATGGCTTTCCTTTATTTTAGTAATTAAAATGGGAAGGTTCAGTTGGAGTCATGTGACTAGGCAGCCCTTCTTGGCAAAGTGGAATTAACATTAAAATACTAACAGCTTCAGGACAATCTACAAAAATGAGTTCAGAGTTTGAACACCAGGACATTGTTAATAACTCTGCTCCTAACAGATACTATGTCAAGGGGTTTAGTAAGAGTAGAAATGATGATTTTAAAACCTGTGTGAGATAGACAAATCCTCTACGAAGACCCAATTTCTGGAGAGATCTTCCAGGTACTTAGCAGCCTCCATGAGACCCAGCTGTATTTATTTTCTCAATTAGTGATCAATGGGGAAAGGCGCAACCTCTGGTGAGTGGTCCTGGGTTCTATAAGAAGGCAGCCAGAACAAGCCATGTTAAGCAATCCAGTAAGCATCATACATGGACTCTGTACCAGCCCCTGCCTCTAGGATCCTGTCCTGTTTCAGTTTCTATCCCGATTTCCTTCCATGATGAACACCAATGTGGAAATATAAGCTGAATAAACCCTTTCCTCCCCAACTTGTTTTTTGGTCATGGAGTTTTGTTGCAGCAATAGAGAGATCCTAAGGCATGCATCACAGGTAGTCTCACTTGTGATGTGTGTTCCTGAGTTACATAAGAAAACAAACTGAGCAAGTTTAAAGACCAAGTCAATAAGTATATTTCTTCATGGCCTCTGCTTCAGTTCCTATCTCCAGGTTCCTTCCTGTAGTTCCTGCCCTGACTTTCCTGTCTTAAGAGTTTCTATTCCTGCACAACCATGACCAAGAAGTTGGGGAGAAACATTTCCACATTGCTACTCATCACAAAAGGAAGTCAGGAGAAAAACTCAAGCAGGTCAGGAAGCAGGAGCTGATGCAGAGGCCATGGAAGGATGATACTGGTTTGCTTCCCCTGGCTTTCTCAGCTTGCTTTCTTATAGAACCCAGGTCTACCAGTCCAGAGAAGGCACCACCCACAATTCCCCTCCCCCCACCCCCATGATCACTGATTGAGAAAATGCTGTATCTCATGAAGGCGTTTTTTCAAGGGAGACTTCTATCTCTGTGAGAACTCCAGTTTGTATCAAGTTGACACGAAAACCAGCCAATACAACTGACCCATTGTCAACTTCACACATAAACACATTATTGAGCCTCAACCCCTACTTATCTCCAAGGTCTATATAACTTTATAAGTCCCACAGCCTTTACAAATTCTTACACATTAAAATTTCAATCCCTTTAAAATACCCAATGTCTTTTGAAACTCAAGTCCTTTTACAATTCAAAGTGTCTTAACTGTGGGCTCCACTAAAATACTTTCTTCCTTCAAAAGGGAAAAATATCAGGACACAGTCACAATCAAAAATCAAACTAACTGTCCAATGTCTGGGATCCACTCAATGATATTCTGGGCTCCTCCAAGGGCTTGGGTCACTTTACCAGCTCTGCCGTTTGTAGCACACACCTTGTCTTCTAGGCTCCAGCTGCCTGTTCTCTGCTGTTGCTACTGTTCTTGGTCATCTCATTGTACTGGAATCTTCACAACACTCCTGTCTTCTGCTGCAACTGGACTGCACTTTTACAAATAGCCTCTCATAGGCTCTTTTTAATGTACTAAACCTCAACTTCTCTGCATGACCCCTTCAGTTCTGGGCTTTCAACTGCCACTGAGGTTGCTCCTTCACTAATGACCTCCTCCTGGCCTCTCACAATGCCAAGCATCAGCTGCTACTCCTTTATGTTTCAAAACCAGTACCACTTGGGTGACTAATATATATATATGTCTGGCTGCCAATATGAGGTACAACCATGGCCTTCTCTGGAACACAGCCTCTTTGTGCTCTCAGGACAAACATCCCAGAAGATTTCACCTTAGTGATGCTGATCTTTTCTTACTCATTGCTAATTTCTTACCTCCAGCTGACCAGCATCAATTGTCCCAGTAATACAAAGATTTTGAGTTAGTAGCTCTGGTATCCTGTTAATCACAGCCGACTCTTCACAATCAAAATAGCAATGACCCTAATAAGAGTCTTTAATCTTCAATCTGAAATTTCACAAGCCAGGCCTCGATCTTCTGCACTGTTCCCAACAGTATCTTCCAAGTGCCTACAGAACATCTCAAAGCTCTTAATACCCAATGTTCTTATATGACTCTTATAGCCCAAAGTTCCAAAGTCCTTCCACAGCCCTCTTCAAAACATGGTCATGTTGTCACAGGGATATCCCGAATATACTGGTACCAATTTGTTTTAGCCAGGGTTTCTATTTCTGCACAAATATTATAACCAAGAAGCAAGTTGAGGAGGAAAAGACTTATTCAGCTTACATTTCCCCATTGCTGTTCATCACCAAAGGAAGTCAGGACAGGAACTCAAGCAGGTCAGGAAGTAGGAGCTGATGCAGAGGCCATGGAAGGACGATACTTACTGGCTTGCTTCCCCTGGCTTGCTCAGCCTGCTTTCTTATAGAACTCAGGACTACCAGCCCAGGGAATGGACCTTCCCAGCTTTGATCACTAATTGAGAAAATATCTTACAGCTGTATCTTATGGAGGCATCGCCTCAACTGAGGCTCCTTTCTCTCTGATAACTTCAGCTTGTGTCAAGTTGACAAACTAAACCAGCTGGCACAGACTGTAATATAGAAGTATAAGCCAAATAAACCCTTTTCTCTGCAAGTTGCTTTTTGTCATAGGGATTTATAATAGCAATAGAAACCTTAACTAAGATGGGAATCTTAAAATACAGAACAGTGAGAAGATCCCAACAGGTAGAGGGTTAGCCCGGGCAAAGGCTTTCTAAACAAGTAGTTCTCAATCTTTCTAATGCTGCGATATTTTAATACAATTGCTCATGTTGTGGTGTTTCCCATGTTGTTACTTTAATAACTATAATTTTACTATTGTTATGAATCATAATATAAATATTTTTGTTTTCCAGTGGCTTAGGCAACCCTGTGAGAGTTTTTTGACCCCGAAAGGGGTCATGATCCACAGTTTGAAAACACTTCCCTAAGCAGATGTAGTAGGGTGCTGCTGAATACATTGCCTGAAGATTGAATGGGGTCCATGAGGCAGTTGCTAGGCCAAAGTAAACACTATTTGTCAGCAAATGAGTGGCTCCAGCCAAGAAACACATGCACCACATGGCTGGGGAGGACTGGGGGCCAGGAGTTAGAGTAGATACCGCTAACAAGGATGTGCTCACACCAGATAAAAAGCCAACAACAGGTAAAGACACACTTGAACTAACAGTAATTGGCCATAGAGCCATCAATGATTCTATGCCAGGAGAGGCAGAATTGAACTTCTCAAGGAAGCAGTCAGCATGTGTGGATGATGAGGGGGGAACTTGGGAAATGAAAGAAGGTTCTGTGTAGGGGATGGTAAAGACTGAAGCCAAAAGAAAGTGGAGTCTTTCCAGATCAGAGATGAGCTGATGTAGGATGCAGACCAAAAGAAAAGAAATAAGATTAATTCTTGACTTGAAAATGAGTAGAAATTGCTAGATCTCAATGAAGATGAAAGCTAGGGTTTGTATGTAGATGACCAACTGACTTTTGCAGGGGGGCAGTGACTAAAATTATAGGAGAAATGAGCAACATACTTAGAGAAGGTGATTGTTGTGTTTTGTTTGGGACAAGTTCTTGGTGGGACAACCAAAATGCAGATTGTCCAGCAGACATTTAGGCATGCATATTCAGGTATGCATACAATGCATTGGAAAGCCATCAGTGAGAAAACAGTACTTAAAACCATAAGAGTAGAGATGTTCCAAGGAACAGGAGTGATCAGTGAATTGGACTGGGTTGTCTGGAGAGCACTGCTTGGCACACAGGCATGTCCAATCAATGATTGTTGAGTGAATGGATGAGCGAGTGATAGATGGGTCTTGTGTTCTGAAATCAGACAGAAGAGGAACAGTTTTTGGCAAAGATTCTGCAACTTTCACAACACAGCCAAGGTTGAAAGTAGAAGTCCATCCAACAGAGCCACAGATGTTAGTGTGGTAATGGGCTGTGGTGAAGAAAGCAACATGGCTAGCACCATCAGGATAGGTGAAGGTCTTTGTGGCTGGATTGGAATCAGAGAGGCTGGAAACCAGCATTCCTCTTGTTTACATCAGTGAAGCTGACATTCCCCCAGTCTACTTTAACTGGACATCTGAATGGCACCAATATTTATTTTTTCAGTAGCTTATCTGATTCGGTGTAAGTGGGTACTGTGGTTGTAGTTTATGGCTATTTACCTTGGCAGGGCCATGAATGATTCTTCCTCCAAGCATTTACTATGTTTTTAGTTGAACTGCTTTCCCAGGGCAATGTAGGGGTTAGCCACTTGCAAAGTGAGCAGGGGAGGCAGGGCTGGGAGGGGAAGCGGAAGTTCTTGATCTGTTGGATCGAGAGCTTTGGAAAACTTTGGCTCCAGTTCTCACTCCTCTCACCCAGCAGCAGGCTCTCCTACATCTCCAGATGGTTCTCCTTTGAGGCAAGTTGACAAAAACAAGCTTGTTGACCCTCCCATTTTCCCAGGTGGCTCTGCACATGGTATGAAAGGTCCTCCTTTGGGGACCTGTGAACAGCAAGCCAGTTTTCAGTTGCAATTACCCGATCTGTTGATTTCGCCAAACCTAAGAGATTACTAATCATACATTGTGTGTGCACACACAGACGTGTGTGCACATGGAAGGCAGAGGCTAACACTGGATGCTTTCTATGATCACTTTTCACACTACTTTCTGAGACTTTCACTGAACCTGCCACTAGGTAACCAGTTTGGCCTAGACTGACAGACCAGCAAGCCCTAGAAATCCTCCTCATACACCCACACTCAGCTATTGTGTGGGTGCCAGGGAAAATAACTCAGGTTCTCAGTCCCATGAAGGAAGCAGTTGGCTGGCTGAGGCATCTCCTCAGGTCCCTAAGTCTACATTATAAACACCTGCCTTGAGCAGCAGGCTAGAGGTTCTTTGGAAAGCATCTCCACATGGCTTAGCTGACTTAGATGGAGGAAGGTCTCTGACTAGTCTCAATCTTTTGATGTTTTGAAACTTCTGCTTCTGTGGGATTAACTGCATCCAAGTAAGGGAGTGAGTCAGAGCAAGTTTAGGAGATTTTCCCATGTTCCCTGGGCTTGTGGTGGTTTGTAAGATTCCAGCACTTGAGTAAGCTCCTTCCATAAAACCTATAACTTGCTTGCTCTTTTTTCCTTCCTTCCTTCCTTCCTCCTTTTCCTTCTCTCTTCCTCCCCTTCCTTACCTCTCTCCTTCTTTTCATTTATTTTTTTTTCTTGCACTGAGATTTGTATCTAGATCTTTGACATGCTAGATATGCCCAACCAATGAGCTGTATCTCTCCCTCCAGTGTAGTTGGAACCATCTGCTACCTTGTATTTTCTCTTTCTTCCCTAAAACTACAACTCTGGGACTTGTTATATATGAATAAATGCCTAGGCTAATAGTTTGGGACTGTTTGTCCCAAGAAGACTAGCTCAGAACTCAACTATCCCATTTATTTTATTCTATGAGTAACCCATGACTGGATACCACATCTCGTTTTTTCACATGGCCGTCTTCCACAGCACTCTGGGGTGAATCTTCCACCCATTTCCCAGAACCACCAGCACCATTCCCTCTGCCTGATGTCCCACTTTCTAATCCTGCCTTAGCTCATAGGCCACAGGTTTTTCTATTGACAGGTAAAACTTCCATACATTGCATAAAAGATTCCCTCCCCACTCCAGCTTTCTCTTATTAAAAAAAAAATGTTTATAACACATACCCTGGGACTCAAAAAAATGTAACCTACCAAGTTTGTGCCATTTTTAAGAATGTATTTTCAACTAGGATACATGCATATATGAAGTTAATGCCACATCACAACTATTATGATCTATCAGATCCTAACTGTTAAATCCAACACAACTCAAGTACCAGGTCTATGCAGATGACAAGAATTTATTGAAATCAAGCCACTACTGATCGATCAGGGTGACAGAACAGACTCAGAAGCAGAGGTGCAGCCCCAAACCAGAATGTTATAGAACTTTAATCTTGAAAACCATAGACATCTATGTCAAGTTCCAGATAAATTTCTCTACCAATCAGAATTTAGAGGTAGGGGACTTCCTTAGGAACATGTCTTTGTGGTACACTTACCCTGTTATCATTAGTTGGTTTATTCAACTGTGGCAGAGCAATCTGCTTAGCATTCATGTCTCAACTTGCCAAGCAGGATGCCAGTTATCCAAGGTCTTGGAAACTAAAACTTTGATTCCTATTCCAAATGGAAATTTTATTCAAAATGGCTTCAGTTTGGTTCCTTTCACAACTGTTCTTCCTTGGGCCATCTGAACAAAAGAATGGAATATCTCTGGGTTAAGGATATAACATCCTGATTTACTTCAAAGATTAGAGCATTACATTATATTGTTTCTTAAGAGTTAATTTAGCTGGGCCTGTCAGTCACCTGGTCAGGGGACTACCTCTCAGAAAGCCTGATTCACCTAAAGCTATCCTAAAGAGGTGGGAGAAATAGTTATCTCTTTAATGAGATGGTATGCTCACCCTTCCCAGAAACCCCTCCTACAGTGTAGCGAATTACAACCTTCTCTACAGGCAGCACTCTTAAACCTGTGTACTTTTCTGAGTCCTTACTGAGAAAGCATAACTTTTCCTTTGTCTTTTTTTCCTATCTTTTTCCTTCAAATACTAGCCCAAGGCCTGCACGTGTTTTCTTGGACATGAGAAACTCTAGGGTTTCTCACTGTTCACTGAAGCCATCTCACTTTCTGCCACAAGCTGCTAGTCCACCATGGGGATGATGACTCGTCTTCACTGCTGGATCTGACTCCTTTCTGGGACCCTAGATCTAAAGGCATACCTTTCTTCTTTCTCTCTCTCTCTCTTCTGGGCAGTTTCTGACAGTCACAGCTGCCTGCTCTGTTTCTATTTCAACTTTAACAAAACAGTCTCCAAACTTGCTTCCGAGTCCATTTCTAAATTCTTCAATTAATAAGACTAAGAACCCCCAAAGTGGACCCCAGCTTTTCCAGTAAGAGGGAGTTGCTTCCTCTGCAGCCTTCTCAGTGTCAGCTCAATCTGTGTAGCAGCCTGTCTCTTCTCTTGCCAGCCAGAGGACCCAACACTGAGGACCCTTCTGGGGTACCCACCCAGGTCCTGTGTATAAACCCATTCACTAAATACTCCTAGCTACCTTTAAGATCAAGGATGTGAACATTGATATCAGGGCCCATCCTTGTGAGGTTAGAGGGGAAAGCTCACATAGGTTGAACTAAGTAGTTTCATGCTACAAATTCTGGGGTTTGAGGTACTCCCAAAAGGCATCTGAGAGGAAAATGAGCACCAACTCTTTGTGAGTCCAACCCCTAGGCCTCACAAGCATCTCGTGGTGGACTGAGACCATCTCAGGTGGCAGGGGTTGGGGGGGCAAGATGTTGGGCTTGTATTGCCTCTGAAACAAATCACCACAAACCTAGTGACTAAAAATAATTCACATGCATTATCTCATGGGTCAAAAGCCACAGATCTCAATAGGTTAATGTCAACGCATCTGTAAGGCAGTATTCCTTTTAGTAGGCTTCACGAGAAAGTCTCTGATTTAGCCTTCTCTCTCTCCTGGTTCTGGTACTTTCCCCCCCTCCTCCAGCACTGTCACCTCCCTCTGCTTGTTTCTCCTTTGTCACATTGACATCTGATTTCAGCAAGGAAATAGTCCCTGGCCCCTCGTGGATAAATGTGATTAGTCTGGGCTCACCTTATAATTCGAGATGCTCTTCCACAGGTCAAGACACTTAAACTTAATTCCATCTATGTGACCTCTTTGCCAGTTAAGCAAACATTTTCATAGACTCCAAGGATAAAAATATGGAACTCTCAAGGGTAGGCTACTATTCTGCACATGTCCCGGACATTGCCCGCTCTGGTCTGTAGTCCCTTGCAGATGGTGACAATTACAAACATTGGATGTATCTGTTTGCAGCTAGTAGCAATTTTCTGATTATATTGTTGTGGAATTGGAACACAAGCTAGAGTTACCCAGACTGAGGGAGCCTCAGCTGAGGAATTTCCTCCATCAAAGAGCTTGTGGACATGTGTATGGGGGACTTTCTTAATTGCTGATTGATGCAGGAGCAAGCAGTCTGTTTCGGGCATACCTAGACAGGTGGGCCTAAGCTATGGAAGAAAATTAGTTGATTAGCCAAAGGAAGCAAGGCAGAAAGCAGTGCTCCCCCATGACCTCTGTTTCAGTTCCTGCCTCCGAGTTCCTGTCTTAAGTTTCTACCCTGACTTCCCCTCATACATGAAAATTACCTGGGAATGGTAAGAGGAAATAAACTCTTCCTTTTTCTCAGTTGGTGTTGGTCAGTTTTATCACACTACCCAAGAAACAAGCTAGGGAAGGATTTGCAAATTGGTATAAGGAAAAAAAATACCTTTTCTTAAGTGGTTTCATTTTGTTCGCTTTAGGACAGTGGTTCTCATACTGTGGGTCGTGACTGCTTTGGTAGCCTGCACGTCAGACACTTACACTGTGATTCGTCAAAAGTAGCAACTTTTATGAAGGAGCAATGGAATCATTTTATGGTTGGGGTCAGCACAACATGAGGAACTTATTAAGGGTCACAGCAATGGGGGGGGTCAAGAACCCCTGTTTTAGGAGATAGTCTTTGCTCCACTTTTAGGCTAAAACCTTTTTCTGTCAACCATGAGCAGCAAGTAAAAGTGTCTGGCAGAAAATGAGTTATAAAAGAAAAGACCAAGACAAAGGAAGCGAAACTTTCTAGAATGCCACTGTCCCCGATGCCGGGGAGCTGCTGAGGCCCCAGTAAGGACTCTGGAGGTAGAAGCTGTTGCCTTCTTAAATGAGAATATTGTGTGCTTCATTCCTTCTCTCTCGTGGATGAAACAGTGGAGTTTTCCAGTAGATATGGTGGGATTGTGTTGGGTGAGATGAAGCTGGCATTCTGAAGAACTGGAAAAAGAAAAAAAAAAAAAAGGAAAATAATGTCACTCTTATATTTGATCGTGGAAGGTAACAAGTTATTTCACACAAAACTGTTTCCGTAGACATTTCATGTGTTTAATATTTATTTTATTTTATTCATTTATTTGTGTATGTGTAGGTGCTCATGGGTGTGTATGTCATGCTACAACCTCAGGTGTCATTTCTTAGAAACTATCCGCTCCGGTGTTTGGGACAGGGTCTCTCAGTTTTACAGAGATCTCATCAAATCGTCTAGATTGTGTAGTCATGGAGCCTTAACACACCTGTGCCTGCCTTCCCAGCGCCAGGGTTACAAATTGAGTATCACCGCAAGCAGCTTTATTTAATGAGCGTTCTGGGCCTCAAACTTAAGTCCCATACTTTACCAACAAAGACATCTGACCAGGCCTATGACTCACCTCGGATGATGGTTTTTCTATCATAGTTTTAATTCTAGTGAATATGAATAGCCAGAGATCGTGGAAACACAGTTTTCTACATGTGTTTTAAGAAGGCAAATGAGTCTTGATGCTAGCAAGCCAAGACCACTGTGTGGGGAGGGGGAGAGGGAGGGGGAGAGGGAGGGGGAGGAGGAGGAGCCAGGGGCCCACCGAGAGGGCTCAGTTAGCACCACCACAGCGTGGTCAAGTCTGGGCTGCCTATAGAACTAAGGTAAGGATGGGCTGGGGGAACCTCCCATGGGTCTGACTTCAGCACTGAAAGGACCAGCAGGCATGGCTTACAAGGGATTTGCCAGCAGAAAGTGAGGTCGGAGTGGGTTCTAACACCGTCTACAATGGAGGAAGTCGATTGAAAGTCCCTAGGGAAATCTGGAAGAACGACTCGGGCTTAATGGCTTTATTTATTGGTTTGTTTATTTTTAAGGCGGGGTTTAACTAGAGAGCCCAGACTAACTGCTTAATTCTCCCAACCCTGGCTTGGTCTCAGGATTCCAGAGGATTACAAATGTACAACCAACTGAATTTATATTACTCAAAAAAAAAAAAAAAAAAAAAAAGTCAAGGCTAGTGGTGATTTTGCTCCAACCTAGGTAAATGGAGGCAGGTGGAGTAGGCGGATATTTCAGCTTGCTGATACTTCTTGTCTCTGGAAGCTTCCGTTTCCTTGTGTATACATTAAGAATTAAACATTACGCTCATTTTAGTTTGGGTGTGGAACTCGGCTTCAGCAAGCAACTCTCCCTCTCTCTTATTGGATAGTTTACGTATTTACATTTCAAATGTTATCCCCTTTCCCGGTTCCCCCTCCCCTCCCCCTCTGCCTGATTTTATGAGGATTTTCTCTCACACTTCCACCTCACCACCCTGGCATTCCCCTACACTGGAGAAACCAAGCCTTCACAGGACCAAGGGTTTCTCCTCCTGTTGATGCCGTCCTCTGCTACATATGCGGCTGGGGTCATGTCCTTGTCCTCCCCACCCCCACCCCTGCCATGTGTACTCTTTGGTTGGTCCTTCAGCCCTTGGTTGGTTGATATTGTTCTTCCTATGTGTTCACAACTGCCCCACCTGTGGATCCATCCCATATGCAGCCACCAAACCCAGACACTATGGCTGATGCCAGGAAGTGCTTGCTGGCAGGAGCCTGATATAGCTGTTTTCCTGAGAGGCTCTGCCAGCAAGCAACTCTTAGGAGCCTGCTGTATACAGTGCCTGGCGGGTCTAACTGAGCAGAGTTGGGGAACTCCCTTTGAAGATGGCTTTGTACCTCTCTTAAGTTCACTTTCTCCACCCCTCCTCGCAGGCCTCTTGGTCATCCACTTGGCAGCTGCTGGGTCTGGATTATTCACAGGCTTGTCTAAGCACACCCGGGAGAAAGGAGCCTAACGCACGTCCGAGGCGAGCGGTGGCGCCGCAGGCTAGCTTGCCCTGCCCTGCCAGCCCCACCGCCTGATGTCGCACCATGTGAACCCGGCCAATCAGCACAGCGGCCATATCGGCCTAGGCCGGCTGCCTCTGGAGCGAGCTGGGTGGGAACCGGGCGGGTCCATTCCTTTCCCAAGCCTAACTCTGGGAACTTGCACCCAAGCTCTGCCAAGATTTTCCCCCTCGCTCATTCCTTTCGAGGCCCCATCTAGTTGGAAAGGCAGCCTACATTCCTAAGGAGAAGTCGGGGAGGGAGATGGTTGTTGTTTTTAAGGGGGTTGGCTTTAACAACAAATATTTTGCTTCTTAAGGTGTGTTACAAATACTAAATGTGAGAGGTAGTTGGGGGGAGTAGGAAATAGGCCGGAAGGAGAGTTTAGGTTGGGAAGACTGGGAGGAGTGGGAGACAGCCACCCTCTTCCCCACTACACCGTGAGCTTCCTCGGAGGCACGTTATTCATGTGACTGACACTCTGGCGGGCACCTGTGGGCTCTCTGTTACACCATATTAATTAGTTAAGATCTGCAGCGCTTTTGAGAAAGAGCCGGCACCCTGTTAGACCCTGCTGCAGTGTGAACTTATTTACTAATCTCCTTGAAAGTCTGTGCTTTGCTCTCAAGTTCCAAATGAGGAACCTGAGACCAAGGCAGGGGGACTATAAACCAGTGGCGAGGTAAGAGGGAGGAGCAGTAAAGGACTAGAATTGGGGGTCTGTTTTGAAGCTGGGGACAGCAGAATCTGATGGGCTGGGCATGGGCTATGGTGAAGAGGAACTGAAGGTCGGAAGATCCTGTGATGCTGAAAGAAGGGATCTGGCATCGCCTGAGACAGGAAACGCTAACGATGGGGATGGGAAGTTCATTGTTGCTCCTCAGCAATCGTGTGTTCCTATGATGAGGACAGTCACTCCTGGTGAGGCCCTCACTCACCCTCCTCCAATATGTTAACTGGACTCTCTCACCCTGACCCCTTTTATATTGCTACCCAGTATGTGTCCAGATTCCCTTATAACCACTTCTAGATACATTTCTATTTATAGCAGCTTAGGCAAACAACATCTTTTAAAATGCATCTGTTAATTATTGTTGTGTGTATGCGATAGCTCTGTGCAGATGCATGTGCCACAGTGGTCATAGACTGTGTGTGTGTGTGTGTGTGTGTGTGTGTGTGTGTGTGTGTGTGTGTCAGTGTCACAGTGTGCTTTCGGAGATCAGGGGAAAACTTTGTGGGTTTTTTTTTTTTTTTCTTCTGCTTTTAGGTTAGATCCTGGAATTGAACTCAGGTACCAGGCTTACCTCACAAGCACCTTTACCCACTGAGCTCTCTCATTATCCCTAAGTAGCATCTTTTTATGAATTCCTCTACAGGACTAAGTGTCCAAGGCCACATAGCCTCACAGTCATGAAAGAGGATACTCAGTTGTCTGGATTCTTTGTTGCTGATTGCTTTAGGATGGCTACTTCCTCCTTAAAATGTTGACACTCCCATTTTATCTTTTGTACCTTACAAAGCTCCTTAAATTTGTAGTTTGGCTCATGGTAGGACTTATGCCATGTCCACCGATGGAGACAGTTATATTGCAAGGCTGGCCTTGTCCCATCAGATGGAAATTGCATATCCGGAATCACAGAATCAACAATATTTTAGTTCGAAGAGATTTTTAGCAGATGAGACATGTGAATCCCAGGAAGGGAAGAAACTCTTTCAGAGACTTAGGGGATTAGAGAGCCAGAACCAGAATGTGGGAGCCTTGAGTTTTAGATTAGTGCTCTTTCCCCTCTGCTTATAAAGCTTGAACCCCTGGAGAAGGCTCCTGCCAAACCAACGTCTAATTCTAGACTCTGATCTCTTAAGACTGGGCTTAGAATAGGGTGTTTAGAAATACCCTCTAGTCTCTTGGTGGTAGAGCATTTACCACAACCTGTTAGAAAGCAACTTAGCAAAATCTAACCAAACCTTTAAATGTTTTGTTTTTATTTTTTCATGTGTATTGGTGTTTTGCTTAGATGTACAACTGTGCACTCTGCATTCCTGGTGCCTTGGGAGGCCAGCAGAAGGCATTGAACTCTGGGAGTTACAGGTAATTGTTGGGAATCCAACCCAGGTCCTTTGGAAAAGCAGTCAGTGTTCTTAATCACAGAACCATCTTTTCAGCATTTCCCTATTAAACTTCTTTGTCTTCATCATCTTCCTCTTCTCCATATTCTTTCTCTTCTTTTTTCTCTTCTTTTTCTCCATCGTCATTGTCTTCTTTCTTCCTCCTCCTCTTTCTATTACTACTATACTACACTACTACTACTTTAAAGATTTATCTATTATATATAAGTACACTGTAGCTGTCTTCAGACACATGAGAGAAGGGCATCAGATCTCGTTACAGATGGTTGTGAGCCAGCATGTGGTTGCTGAACTTAGGACCTCTGGAAGAGCAGTCAGTGCTCTTAACCACTGAGCCATCTCTTCAGCCTCCCAGCTATTAAACTTCTTTTATTGAAAATATATTTTTCTATACAATATATTCTGATTATTGTTTCCGTCAAATAGTCTTCTCAGTTCCTTCTCCCCTCCCCTCACACCCAGATTCACAACCTTTTTGTCTTTCCTTAGAAAACAAACAGAAGTATAAGAAATAATGAGCAAATACATTAAAAAAAAACAAAACAAAACAACAACCCACATTGGAACAGGACAAAACAACCAAATCTCAAGTAACACATATAAACACAAGGACACATACATTTTCACACACAGGAATCCCATCAGAACCCAAAGCTGCCAGGCCTTGCCATTGTGAAAAGTAGTGTAGTCAGCCTTTTGCGCTCCCATAGACCAAGTCCAAGGGATAAACTAAAAACACAAATGGTATGTACCACAAAATGAGCTCATTTGCCTACAAATCAGGGAATATGTCTTCTTTTTTAAGGGGTAGCATGGGAAGGGGTGCTCTCAAGGGGAGCAGTTTTTAAGACAGGGTTTCACTGTTTAGCTCTGGCTATCCTGGAACTCTCTGTAGACCAGGCTGGCCTTGAACTCAGAGATCCACTTGCCTCTGCCTCCCAAGTGTTAGGATTAAAGGCATGTGCCACCACTCCCCAGTGAATGTGTTTTCTTAAGTATGTTTGTATGTTCCTAGCAAGGAACATAAGGAACTAATATCAGCCACTGTTGCCAAAGAGATACACTAAGGAGGGTATCTTTCGTTTTAAATTATATACAGTGGTATCTTTCAATCTTTTGCTTATGTACTATCTTTTTGTTTTAATTAGTAAAATGTATTCACATCATTCAAATGCCAAATACTATCTGTCAGGGGGAGACAGACTCTGGCAAAGAGGTCTTGCTGAGCTTTTCCTTCCTAATTTGAAAGAATAGGCTCACTGACATCACCAATAGAAGAGATCTGTCAGCAGCCTGTTCCTTAAGGGAACTCACCCATTTGACTGCCATCTGCATGTTCATGCTTGCTGGTGACTGTTGACAAGTTAGACAGTGACTCTATGATCTTGATGTCCCCGAGAGGCCAGAGCACAGAGAGAATCAAGACAAGAGCTAGTGTCTTTGCCCTGGTTCCCTCAGGGGCAGGCCCTGAGCTTGTGCAAGTGTGAATCACCAACTTTTGAATGAGACAAGAGGAGTGTATTGGTAAAAAAAAATTTCTCCATCAAAATCTTGGTAAAAACAGCTTAAAGCAGGAATTATTTATTTGGGAGTCACAGTTTCATGGGGTTCAATATTTTGGTTACTTAATCCCATGTGTTTGGACAGAATATCATGACAATCAGATATTTTAATGGAGGCTGTTCACTCTGTAGAAGAGGGGGAGGGAGGGAGGGAGAGAGAAAGAGAGATCCAGGAAGCCACTTTGCATCGACCTACTTTTTCAGGTAGGCTTTGTCTTCCATAAGCTCTCTTCATCTTGAGACTGAAGGTTTAACATATATATCTGTGGGACAGATTTAATGTTTAAGCCCTAACAAAGATGTGGGTTGGTAGCTATCAGGCCTGCCTAGTGAATCAGAATCTCTGAGAGCTGTAAATTTGCCTTACAGTAAGGGACTTCTGAGGCTCTGCTGACTGCTTCCCTCCAGAAATTCCCTGAAACTTAGTTTCACTAATAGAGGGCTGGTTTTCCAATGAGCTTGACAGGGTAACATATGCAGGATCACACCCAAAGTAGAGTAGCACTTCCCATTTCAAGGTGTCAGTGTCTTCCCTGGGATTTGTGCACAGTGTCTTCGTATCCAAGGGAATTTTGCAGATGAAGGTTAAAAACCTGAGTCCAGGATGGCGTTCTTGAGGCAGAGGTGATATTTTAATGGTGCTCATGCTGATCACATGAACCTTTATTGAGAGACGATCTTACTTAGTTGTAGTTAAAAGGAAAATACGCCTGTGGAAGAGGGACCAGCAAAAGATGCCTCTAAATGATGGGAAACAGAAGGAAATGTCTTCGGAAGGTGTATAGCCCTGCTGGCACCTAGGTCTCAGCTCAAATGAGAATAGTTGAGACCCCAACTTTCATCCATGTGGTGTGTTGCTAGCCTTCTTGTTTATATTTTTGTTCCTTCTTAATTATTCTATTCACACACTCATCAAAGATATGTGGATTACTTCCTTTTCATAGAAAAGAGAACACAGGGAGAGAGCTCCTCACAGGGCAAGCAAACATTTGGGTTGTACCTCTTTGAGTTCGGGGTGACCTCTAAAGAGAAGATCCATTTCTGACCTACAGAAGAGCAGAGCAGAAGAGATCTTTGCTGCACTGGGTGATAGAAGAGAAGGAAAGGCATGGGAAAAACCTTTTCACCATCGCTCTGGTGACCATGAGATATGATCCCAGGATTCACTAGCAGGTGTTATGACCTAAAGACCATCCATCTTTCAGATCAGGCCAAGTCACTCTCATTCCTGCATGCAGGTAACTCTGAACCTCTGTCAGGAATTGGTCAGTGTTGTAGACTCACAGTGGTCTCACAATGGGAAAACAGTTGCTGTCGTTTGGGAGATGAGACTCTTTCTAGCTGCTTCTAGGTTATTGCAAGTTGACACCTACCATAGGAAGTTAGATGCAGGAAGCATTCATCAGACATGGATGAAAGACATGGAGACTGAAAGACTCATGACCCTACACTAGGGGACCAGAATGAAAACTAAGAACAATTATGGCAGTAGCAGAATGATGCAACATCTTTCTTGAATTGTATACCCATATTAATAGTGTGAGTCCCCAGGTCTAGCCAAGACGATCTGGATTCTTTGCAGTATCCTGAGCCAACAGAATGTCACAGCCTTCTTTTTTTGGGGGGGGGTGCTGCTGAGATAAAATATTGACAAAGCACCTTAAGAGGAAAATGGTTTATTTTTACTCCCAGTTTAAGGTACAGTCAATCCTGATGGAAACATCAAGGCAGCAGGACCCTGAAAGAACTGGTCACATCACATCCATTATAAAACAAAGACGGATGAATGGTTGCTCGATAGGGCAAGCATCAGTGGGTGTATCAGCAGCTACTTTAGAGCACAGCTTCTGTCATGCAGACAGCAGATTCATAACCATTCCCACATGTATGCCAACCCACGCTTCATGTCCACAGAATCATAATACTCTGACATATAAGAATGAGTCAGATGTCCCATTGGAGATCTATTGTTCTATCGATGATTCTTGGCTTATGGAAACTTCCCTGTTTAGGACATGTAGTAGAAATACCAAGCCATCAAACTTGTATCGAATGTGTTTGAACACGAAGACAGTTGACAGGTTATCAAACCTCTGCCCACCAGGAAATCCATATTGACTCATCTGCTCATATAAATTTCCCCGTGTTCCACAGAATGACTTATGAATACAGGAAGTCAGTTTGGATGGGGCATGATACTACATATCTAAAAATTAAGAAATGGAGACAGGAGAATCAGTACAAAGTCTTCCTTGCCTGAATAGTGAGTTTGAGATCATCCTGAACTCAGGACTATACCTCAAATAACAGCAGAAAGTCATAGGCTTTACCTGTGCCCAGATCAGCTCTACTTTTCAATATTGACAGTTATTTGAGCGAAGAACCTGCTAGTACACTCGTTATAGTCAATCTTATGCTTAAGCCAAATGAGCCAAAGATGACAGTGGCCATTGCATCATCAGCATTACCATCCTGTTCCTCAATAAAACCACTTTGGGTCAATCTCTGTTGTTCTTTTGTTTGATTTTGTTTGTGCTTCTTTTGAAATTTCCTAAATATCCCATCTCAATGCATAATGTATTGATGTTTTCATTTATCACTTATTCACTGAGAAAACATTGACTGTTCATGTATGATGACAACCACACTGGCCCCTCAGAGCACTGGTGGATGCTAATAAGCAGATGGACCATGTCAACACACAATAGACTGAGGAAGAAGCCTCAGCAGGAGGAGGATGTCTGGGCAGGAATAGTAGATGTTTATTGTCACCCAGGGAAAAACCAGGAACATGGAGGAGTGTAGATTTATGTAAAATTGATATATTATTGGGCAGTAGAGAGATAGGTGGTAAAAACTCAGGAAAATGGAAGAGGAACAGCGGTTGAGAAAAAAATCAAGATGGAGCCAGGAAAAGCAGATTTAGATCCTGGTGGCTGTAATCGGACATAGGTAGATATAAATATTTAAAGGGATTCTATAGGTCTTTATCTCATATGGAAGGGCAGTTTGTATCTTTGTCTATTGGATGTAATCTTATTGTGTAAAGGGTTTGTGAATTGAGAATCTATTATATAAGCCCATTTGAAAAGTTACCAGGCTTTGAATCGATGCTTGTGGAGGAAAGAAGATACTGAGGTGGTAATTCCACCCGAGACAGAGGCAGTAGGGCAGTCGGGGTGAACTGCCTGGGAAGAGAATCATGTGGGGGCAGTGGCTAAAGGACCAAGTGACAGAGTCCATGTGCATGGCTCTGTACTAAAAGCGGCATCTACTGAATGAGACCCTGGGGACTGATAAAGAGATAATCCATCATCCATTTTTAATATTTACTACAACAGAGGAGAATGGGAGAAAAGTGTATAGCTGTAGCTCCCCATGACAGCAACTGAAATGTTCCTCAGAAATTTTAATCATGGCAGCAGCACCAACAGGAAGAGCCATGTCACCTAAAGTCAGAGGAAAGTCACACTTCAGTATCTCCTTA
Source organism: Micromys minutus (assembly GCF_963924665.1). NCBI lineage: Eukaryota > Metazoa > Chordata > Mammalia > Rodentia > Muridae > Micromys > Micromys minutus. Next base: position 17,723,544 of record NC_137969.1, read on the forward strand.
CTCTCTACCCCAAGGATGGATAGGATGGAAAAGGCAAACCTTTCTGTGCACTAGAGCACCAGAGCACACTTCTTTTATTTAACTATACTCCTCTGTCCCAGGGAGTCAGCATCCTTTTACTTCTACAGGCTTCTCTCTCTCTCTCTCTCTCTCTCTCTCTCTCTCTCTCTCTCTCTCTCTCTCTCTCTCTCTCTCTCCTCCCTCCCTCCCTTCCTCCCTCCCTCCCTCTCCCTCCCTTTCCCTCTCTCTCCCTGTCCCCACCTGTGTGTGTGTGTGTGTGTGTGTGTGTGTGTGTGTGTGTGCGTGCACCAACAGGAAGAGCCAGAGAGGGTGCCAGGTGTCCTTTTCTATTACACTCACTCTTGAGACAGGGCCTCTCATTGATCTGAGAGCTAGCCTGGTGACCAACTGACCCAGTGAGCCTCTTGTCTCTGTCTCTCACAGTGCTGGGGTCATAGATGTGTGTACAGCCATACCAGGATTTTTATGGGATTTTAAGATCCCACTGAGCCAACTCCCAGCCCCGAACTTTACCTTTTAAACAAAAACTTAACAGGGGATGTCCAAGTTTGATGTATTTTCTTCTAATATATCTTTTGGAAGGGGGTTCATCAGTCAGTGCAGTGACTTGCCTAAGAACAATAGGCATTATTCTGGTCATGTATCTTTTCCCTTCACAAGAAACATTGTACAATGATGCCAAAGTCCTTCAGAGAACCTGAGGAACTTTCCTCAGAGTTTCCAGGATGCCTTTGCTCAACCAGATTGGCCTTTTCCTCACTCACCTTTGGTTGTGATACTTGGATATTGCTCAAGTGTTGGAAGAATTTAGCATCATTTATGTGATGCTGGGTTTGTAGATGTGCAGAATGCAGGACTTAAACCATAATGAAGACTTGCACTAAGATTTAAAGTCAACAGGGCAGGCGAGATGTAGCAAGTTCAGGATCTCTGCAGACAGCTCCCGAGTCTGTAATACATTAAAGCTGTTGGGATGAAGATGATGATCTAATAGATGTTCTATGGTAATGGAAAATACTAGGAACATGGAACATCTACTGATAGGTACCACATTGAGTACATATAACCTGATAGACAGTCCACCTGAGCCACGAAAACAACAAGAATGTTGAGGCCAGAATGCCAAAGGCCATTGACACTCATGACCTTTCACCCCATACCCCAGATGATGAGCGTGGAGCTTCTGAACTCGGTGCTTGTCATTCTGAGACTTGTTCTGGACTTAGTCCAATCTTTTTTCTCTCTCCCTTTCAGGATAGAAATATTTACCTTTTGACATTGTATACCGGATAAAGAAGAGAACTAACAAAAATATTTTTTAACAGGGTCTTACAACTAAGAATCCTTGAATCGCTGAGGAGACTTTAATATTGGGCTTGCAAACAATACTAGGATTGGTGAGTATGAAACCTCATAGATCCAGCATAGATCATGGATCCAGCGTGGAGGGGTAGGAAACGAGACTCAAGAGGCACTGTGGCCCTGACACCCACTATAAAACTCTCAACTGTTAGTTTTGAACTTTGAAAATGGTCAATGGCAGAAGAAATGGGAATACTTATTAGCCTGGTGTGCTTATTAAATATTAGATGCATGGCTTGAACTTTCATAGGGGCACTCTATCAAATAAGCAAATAAAAAATGATGAAAAATATTTGGAATGTGATAAAAAATATGAGATGCTCGAAAAAAATGAATTAAATTATTATAGAAAAGAACCCAGGTGTCTATATTGTTCTTTCTGTATCTGCGAGGCTACGTTATGCTTTTTCTTTTCTCTGGATGTCAGTTTCCTTCTTAAAATTCAATATTCCAACCACATTTTATTAAATTCTTATTGGTCTAAAGTACGTGAATGGCATTTGCCCTATCATCCCCAGGGGAGATGGGGGAAAAGGGCATAAATTACCGCCTAAAATGAGATGCTCGTGTTTGACAGTAATCTCCATGGCTCTGCCTTTCAGTGCTACAGATAAGTATTCAGAGTTATATAAAATGAATGACAGCAATAAATGTGCCCTAGGAAACATCTGTTGCAAAGTGAGCTGGTTTCTGGTCGCAAAAAGAGGTGTTTCAAGAACAAAAAGAAAAGAGCAACCAACAAAAGAAGCAGAGCTGGGTGTGGGGAAGCACCTGCCTCCTCTGGGGTTCTCAAAGCCCAAAGGTCAGGGTTCTCCCCACCTTCCACGTTGTTCTGCCAGAGAAGGGTGGTTCTCTTCAATTTGCCCTGTCTTTCATGGTCTCCACTGTAGAACTTCTCAGCGCTGTGTCTTGACAACATCCATTTCCAGTCCATTTGGGGCACTGCCTAGCCTCTTCAGACTCTGAAATTTAAGTCTTTCTGTTCAGAGAAATGCTTGGCTCTTTTATTTGTGGTTTTGTTCTCATTATTTTCTGGACTTGCAGTCATTTTCCTACAGCCTTGTTGTTAAGGTGTTTGGGCTGCTTCTGTCATGTGCTTTTCTGTCTAATTTCCAACACCTTTTCTTCCCAACTTAACTAATGCTCTTTTTTACTCCTTCCACTGAATTTTTATACTTTTATATACTTTTTGCTTCCAACTCCATTTTTTTCTAAATATTTTTTTATTTATGCAATTATCTGTATTTGTTGTTCCAAATATGTTCCTATTTGGAACTTAACTAAGGTCTTCTTTCCTCATGTAACCCAGTCTCTTTCACAGACATGCCGAATGCTTTGTCTCTGAGTTGATTCTAGAGCTGGACAAGTTGACAATATTAACCATTGTTATAGTATCTTGTTATTGTTTTGTTTTCCTGTATCTAAATATATCATCTTTTGTCTTTTGTTGATTGTTCCCCAGGTATTTGTCTGCTGGTCTGGGTGTCAAATTTCCTCCCATGGGGTTTCCTCATACTTAGTGTGACCTTTGTTTGTCTTCTTTACCCATGGGGTAACTAGCCAGGATGCATATCTAAACAGACTAGACCCCTAAACAGCTTTAAAATTACTATTCACATTTGCTCCTGGGGCACACCCACAACTGGTGGTGGTCTTTTTGTTTTGTTTTGTTTTTCAATGTCTTCCCCCAAGGTCATATTATGCTTCCTATTCTATGTCGGTTTATGCGTATGTGCGCTGATAGGCAGGAGAGTTCACACTGGCCCTCGGAGCGTTTTCTCTAGAGTGACAAGCATTGCATGCTGTTAGCTATGGACGTGCCATTTTGGGGACTTCCCTGTTTCATAAAGAAAAAAAAAAACAGTTTATTTTTTTTCTCATTCTAAAATAAAATATGCTACACTATGGTTATTAGCTAGAGACACTATGACTGCTTTTTCCCCACTGGGGGGTTTCTTTAAGATTTCAGATTTGTTTGCTTGCTTTTCTTCTCTTTCCTTCCTTCCTTCCTTCCTTCCTTCCTTCCTTCCTTCCTTCCTTCTTTCTTTCTTTCTTTCTTTCTTTCTTTCTTTCTTTCTTTCATGGGTTTTGTTTGAATAGCGGCCTCTAGTGTTCCCAGGAAATGGCTCCCAGGTTGAGGAATAGCCAAGGAAGTCAGGTAGGTGAAGAATAAACTGTCACTAAGGAGCTGGGACTCTAGGTTGGAAACCCACCGGTTGTACACTTAGCTGTGTGTTGGGAGGCCCACAGTCCTGAAATGTAACACAACCTTTAAGTCCTTCACCATCCTAAACATTCCGAGAAACAGTGAGGGAATCCACCTTGCTATCAAGGGCTGCTGGATCCTTAGATTCCAGCCAACGAGAAACAGAGGACGGAAACTCTCGCTAAAGGGACTGATGAGTGAGGTTGCATTGAGTGATAGTTTAAGTGACAACTTGGAAGTAAAATTAAAAATTAAAAAATTGAAATGTGGACAATCAATATCTGGGTAATAAGGAACAACTAGAATTTTCTACAGATATCTCAACATTATGTGTTATTATCTTGGGGTTTATTAATTGGTGGGTGTGTATATCTTATTGTTTCAAGATGAATTTTGAACTCCTAATAAAGACAAAGGTAAGGGAGAGAGGCCCTGGTGGGATTAAGGCCAAAGGAGAGACTCAACACAAACCCAGAAAAACTTTCAGTCTTCTCTCTTATGACTCTCAATGTCAGCAAACCAACAGGCTTTTCTTGTATCTCTCTCTCTAGTCCAGTGAATGCCCTTTAAACCTAACAGATGACACTCAACACTCCAAGGTAAAATCCATATGTAAAGATGACAATATTTTGTTTTGTTTTTGTGTTTTGAGACAGGCGTTCTCTATGTAGCTCTGGCTGTCCTGAAACTCACTTTGTGGAACAGGCTGACCTCTCACTTAGGGATCCTCTGCTGCTGGGATTAAGGGTATGGTCATCGTCACTTCCTGACTAAAGCCAACAATGTTAAATGACCACTTAGTATACTTTAGGAAGGAGGAGCCTTAGGCCGACAGGACTCAAGAATGTTCATCTTTACCAAAGCTGATACTATTTATGCAGGCCCTTGCCTTGACCTGTTTAAAATACAAACATTACCTGTTTTACCACACAGCTACTGCAGGGCCCTGGAATTAATGCTCACTTTGTGTCAGTAATGCTGTGAGATCCCAGGAAGATTTTTTTAGTTCTGAGAATTTTATCAAGGTTCAGATTTTTAGCCAATTGAGCCACCTTGTTACTTCCTTCAGCATCATGGCTCATTCTGTTGTCTGAGATCAGAAGAACCGTAGGTTCTAGGGATTGAACTAGAGTTTCCACCCTTTTCAACCGAGCTCTGCACCTAACGCTCAGTCTTTGGAATCCTCTTTGAATAGACTTTTCTAAGTTGTTTTACTCCTGCTTTGCAGAAGACAAAGAAAAATTATCCAGTTTGGACTCAGATCTTCTAAAAGTCTGTTCCCTAGGAAATCTCACCTAGGATTCAATTTTTTGAAGTCATGAAAATACTCCTGTGACTTTTGTTTTAAAATAAGAATCCCAATTTGGTTTGTAATTTTGAGGTGTGTGTTAGAAATCAGGTTACAAAATAGTTCACTTTCTCCGAATTGTAACTATTTTTTTAAAATTAGTATTCATAAAACAAAATGTATAAAACAAAATAGTACATTTATAAAAATAGAAATCCAGGGGCTAGAGAGCTGGCTTAGGGGTTAAGAATGCATACTGTCTTTTCAGAGCTTGTTTTCTAGTAATTAGTCAGGGAGTCCACGACTGTCTGTAACTCCAGCTCCAGGGCTCTAACACCTCTGTATTCTATGAACACTAGCACTCATACACACAATAGGCACACATACCTAGACATAATTAAAAATATATGCATATATATATATACACACATACATATACTCATAATTATCTGAGAAACAAATAAACTGGTTTCCTGTGTTCTTATGTTTCCCAGGCACTAAGTTAGTCATTACACTCAAACTCCAAATGTGCTGATTAGTTCTGCATGGTAAAAGAGAGCCTTTCCACTTTCTTATCCCTCCTTTTAGAAATCTTACCCAATTTTATTTTTTATTTAGGGGTAAAATTATGAGACTAGCCCTAGAGATCCAGCTTACATAGCAGAAGTTCTCACAACATTTCATTAGGTTCAAAATCACATATGTTACTATGATTGTAGGACACGTACCTGAATTATCTTTAGGCTCCAAAAAGCTCAGGACCCATAAAACCAAGAAGTTGTTCAGCAGAAGCAGAAGAGCAAGCTTTGAGCGTTCCTGGATTTGGAGTATACAGGGTTGTCAGTAAGTCTCTAGTAAACAGCCTGTCATTTTTAATGAATCATTTGCATGTGGAAGCTGGGAAAAACAGATGTGACTGCTTCCCACCAACCTCAGGCAATTGAGAGAGGACACAGAAGTTGTCTTTGACAAGGATGGCAAGAAGGTACAGTGCAGTCTTGACAGTTTGTGACCAGCCTTGGAATATTCTGACATTCTTTACTGAGCCCGTCTGGAAACTGACATGCAGAAATTATAACCATTTACTCTACTTTGCTGCCTGTCCAGTCAGATTTCTTCACTGAATACATTTGCCCTGGTCTCCAGTTCAGAGAAAGACATGATGTATATTGTCAACCTAAGGCTAAGCAGACACACTATGAACAAAATATCTTAGGATGCTATTGCTTTTCCCAGACATATTTGTTTTGCCTTTTTTTAAATTGGCATAACTAAATAGGCTTTACTATAGCTCTTTTGCAAAAATAATGACCAATCTTGACAGAAATTCATTAGTAACCCGTGGACACTCCTCTAAGTTCTTCAGTTGATAATTTCTGTCCAGCCAAGAGAAAGACAAGGTAATGTGGGTGCCTTCCACTTTACGAGGCAAGACTAGTTCTTCCGATTCCATGCAATGCCACATCCTGGGCGCCACTGTCTGGTCTAATGGAACATGGTGTAAGTAATTAAGGAGGGAAATCTGAATGAAGAAGCCCTGAGAGCTGGCTGAGACTCTGTTAAATGGTTTCCTCAGTCTTGAAATAACAGCTGTAGCAAGGGCTCTGGGAATTAGCAGAGTTCACCACGCTGTGCAGTTTCCCCCACAGAACTGCACGGCGTGAGCCTCCTCTGAAAGAGGGTAGCTGCCATTGCTGTGGACTTCCTGGAGCTATGTCATCAGATGGCAGGCAGAAGCACAAGTAGTGGCTAAGTGTTCTGGTCCCACTGTGGGGCACAGGAGAAGGCCCCTCTACTGAGTCCAGTATGTTACCCCATGTCTTTCGCTTTCATGGAATTTGCAATTATAGATACCTCTTCTTTATTATTATTATTGTAATTATTATTGTTATTGTTGTTGGATATTTTCTTTATTTACATTTCAAATGTTATCTCCTTTTCTGGTTTCCCCTCCAGAACCCCCCCATCTATCCCCCCTTCCCCTGCTTCTATGAGGGTGCTCCCCTCCACCTAACCATTCACTCCCACCTCCCCACTCTGGCACTCCCCTACACTGGAGCATCAAGTATTCACAGGATCAAGGGCCTCTCCTCCCATTGATGCCTAACAAGGCCATTCCTCTGCTACATATGTGGCTGGAGCCATGGGCTCCCCCCCCCATGCCTACTCTTTGGATGGTGGGTTAGTCCCTGGGAGCTCTGGGGGAAAGGAATGGATATCAGCCCGAAATCTCAGAATACCCAAGATGCAATTCACAGGCCACATGAAGCCCAAGAAGAAGGAAGACCGAAGTGTGGATGCTTCAGTCCCTCTTAGAAAGGGGAACAAAATACTCAAGGGAGGAAATATGGAGACAAAGTGTGAACCAGAGACTGAAGGAAAGGCCATCCAGAGACTGCCCAACCTGAGGATCCATCCCATATATAGTCACCAAACCCAGTCACTATTGCAGATGCCAAGAAGTGCTTGCTGACAGGAGCCTGATATAACTGTCTCCTGGGAGACTCTTCTAAAGCCTGACAAATACAGAGGCAGATGCTTGCAGCCAACCATTGGACTGAGTACGTGGTCCCCAAGGGAGGAGTTAGAGAAAGGACTGAAGGAGCTGAAGGGATTTCTAATCTATAAGATTGCAACAATATCAACCAACCAGACCCACTAGATACCTCTTCTATCCTATTAGCTACTGTTAAAAACAAAATCCCCTCCAAACTACATATTTGCTGGTCAACAATCTGTTGAATTTGTAGGATGCCAATTATCAAAATCTTCAAACAAGAAAGTCCTAGGAAATCATCTTGCCTGTTTCCTTTGTTAGATTAAAACTTAAGCTCTAGAGAAATGAAGTGACTTACCCAAAGCCAAATGGCAGGCTCTTTTCATCAACAACAAAGTCAAGGGACTTCAATGCCATCTTTAGTCCCCAGTGGTTTTTTTTTTTTTTTTTTTTTTTTTTTTTTTTTTTTTTTTTTAATGAAATGGAGATTCCCATTGTGGTAGCATATCTGAATGGGAGCTGGGCTCACTGTTGTTTCATTCCAACGTGGAAGTACTGCTCAATGGGCATCATTTTTATACAACTGTATAGCCAAAAGACTCATAAATTGAGGCATCTTAAGCAACCCCCACAGTCCATGCTAGGGCTTTCATGCATGTTAGAAATATAGACTAGAATAAAGCAGAAGTCTCTGTCTTCTTAGACTACACATTACATTTTAATTAGAGAAGATGAAAATAACCAAGGACTTACATAAATAACACATCTCACCGTCCCAAGTGCAATGGGAAGCATTGTGTAGATTAAGAAGTCTTAGTGTGTACAGCCAAACCTACTGGATTTCAAGTCAGCTCCACCCTATGATAGATCTAAAACTCCCATCAAGCTACATCATTTTTCTCTACCATGTGCTAATAGTCACATGGCCTACTTCACAGCAATTTTTTTAGAACTAAGTGAAATATCTGAGAAGTACTTTGTTAGGTTGGTACCCAAATATTCATTATCAGATGTCTAATCAATAAATAACAGGTTCTCCCCACACCCCAAATTTAAAGAAACTCGAGACTTGTCTAGATGCTAGGGTATTGTGAAATGGGTGAGCATCTTGGATTTAAAGAAATAAGGTTACAGTTTGGCTTTCCTCCGTGTTGTCATGTGGAATCCCCCCAGGTTTGGATCTACAAGCAGCGCTTGTCCTGGCCTCTTCCAGTAAAAAAAAAATGTCCAGGTTTTTACCTCATTTGCTTTTGTTGAAAAGTAATCATTAGTTTTCAGCAAAGAAATGAAGAGAAATGTGGAAATACAGAGCATGTGGAAAAGAGGCCAACTGCCCCTTCCACATTAATCTCAATATTTTCAGCAGACCAAGAAAACGGCTCCCAAGTTATTCCTCTGATGTGACTCAGGCCACTGTCCTTAATGACTCAGAAAATGGAAAATTTCAAGTTTCTTATCAGGTTGGGACTCAGCCTGACTTCTGTCTTTCCAGAAAACCAAGTGATACCTAGGTTGTAATTTATGGTGTTCTTGATCACTCCAACTCCCTCAGTCCTTCCCATGACTCTTCCGAGACTCCCTGAGCTCCACCTAATGTTTGTCTGCAGGTCTCTGCATCTGTTTCCATTAGCAACTGGATGAAGCCTCTCAGTAGACAGCTTTGCTAGGCTCCTATGTAAGCATAGCAGGCTATTAGTAGTAGTGTCAGAGGCTGGCTCTCAGGGTAGATCTCAGGTTCGGCCAGACATTGATTGGCCATTCCCTCAATCTCTGCTCCATCTTTATCCCTGCCCCCCGTATACTGTAGGCAGGACAAAATTTGGATCAAAGGTTTTGTAGATAGGTTGGTGTCCTGCTTTCACCACTGGGGGTCCTGCCACTTGAGATTTTATACTCTGCGCTGCTAGAAGTCTCAGTTAGGGTCACCCCTATATCCTCCCCTGTTGCTGCTCTCTGGCTTGTCTCAAAGATGTCCTTCCCCCATTTCCCTTCTCTCCGGGACTTCTCACCTCCACCACCAATCCCACTCTCCCTGCACTTGAGCCCCACCCCCTCCCACCCACTTCCTTCTTTCCATCCGCTTTGGATGCCTATTTTCTTTCCCCTTCTGAGGAAGATTCAAACATCCTCCCTTGGGCCCTCCTGTTACTTCTTTAGGTCTGTGGGTTATAGCATTGTTATCCTGTACTTTATAGCTAATATCCACGTAAAAGTGAGTACATACCATGCATGCCTTTCTGGGTTACCTCACTCAGGGTGGTGTTTTATAGTTCCATCCATTTGCCTGCAAATTTCACTGTGTCCTTGCTTTTAAAAGCCGAGTAGCATTCCATTGTGTAAATATACCACATTTTATGTAGCCTTCAGTTGAGACGTGAGTTGTTCCCAGTCCTTTGGCTATTGCAAATAAAGTTGCTATAAACATAGTTGAGCAAATATCCTTGTGGGATGGTGGAGCTAGATCTTGAGCTGGAAGTGCTCCCGGTTTTCTGAGAAACCACTAGACTGATTTCCAAAGTGGTTGTATAAGATTTCACTCCCACCAGCAATGGAGGAGGGTTTGCCTTGATTCACATCCTCTCTAGTATGTGCGGTCACCTGAGTTTTTATCTTAGCCATTTTGAGGGTGTAAGATGGAATCTCACGGTCATTTTGATTTGCATTTCCCTGATGACTAAGAACCTTGAACATTACTTCAAATACTTCACCACCATTAGAGAGTCCTTTATTGAGATTTCTGTTTAGCTCTGTATCTTCTACTGTTGGATGTAGGGCTGGCATTCTTTTCTTTAAAAAATTTAAATTCTTTATTCTACATTTATTTATTATATATAAGTATACCGTAGCTGTCTTCAGACACATCAGAAAAGGGCATCAGATCTCATTACAGATGGTTGTGAGCCACCATGTGGTTGCTGAGATTTGAACTCAGGACCTCTGGAAGAGCAATTGGTGCTCTTAACCACTGACCCATCTCTCCAGGCCTTTTAAAAATTATTTGAATTTTTCATTCTACATTTATTTATTATATATAAGGGTTGGCATTCTTTAGGCTGCCATTTTGTCATATTGAAGGATGCCAGTTGCCTAACAGGAGCTACTCAGTTTCAGGAGGTCCCGTTTATTAATTGTTGATCTTAGTGCCTGAGCTGAAACATGCGAATTGCCAGATAGAAAGTTAAAAATGGCCCTTGTGCTTCCTTCTCATCTATCGCCCAACAACAACCTGAAGCCCCCTGTCACAATGTGGTTTCATTTTCTGCTTCTTTCAGGCACTGTGCACATGAAGCAGGAAAGGCTAAATCTCTGAAATCTGGACTGGGTTGGTCAGCAGGATGCCAGTCTTGCAGTGAATGCTGAGGGTAGGAGGATCTTCACCAAAGATTATAGAGTTACAGATCTGGTAGAATTTTTGGGGTCACACAAGTATACTACCATATTGTCTGCAAATAGTGATATTTTGATTGCTTCCTCTCTAATTTCTATCACTTGGCCTCCTTTGTTATCTAATTGCTCTAGCTAGGACTTTGATTACTATATTGAATAGGTAGGGGGAGAGTGGGCATCCTTGTCTAGTCCCTGATTTTAGTGGGATTGCTTCAAGTTTTTCACCATTTAGTTTAATGTTGGCTACTGGTTTGCTGTATATTGCTTTTACTATGTTTAGGTATGGGCCTTTGATTTCCTGATCTTTCCAAGACTTTTAGCATGAAGTGCTGTTGAATTTTGTCAAATGCTTTCTCAGCATCTAATGAGATGATTATGTGTTTTTTTTTTTTTTTTTTTTACCCCTTTGAGAAACAGCTCTCTTAAAGGATATCCAGTGAAACAGCTTGTATTCTTTATTTGGGATAAAGAAGGACTTATAAACACTAGAAAGTGGGAAGGATTCTTCTTAGAGTGGTGTTTTATTAACTGAGGCTTAATGTTCTGGGGATACTTCATTTGCTTGGAGAAGCATTCCAAGAAATTAAACCTATAATTTTGCCAGGGACTATGTGGTATTTCTCGGGTAGAGTGTGGGGTCTAGGCTCCCTAGATAATATAGAGGAAGCCCTGCTGGGAAAGGGAGACATCCATTTTGTGGCAAGCTCAGGGGACGTGGTAGACAAAACAACAAAACATCCTTAATAAATGTTAAGAAAGAAAATATGCTAGCTTATTAATTGGTGTATTGGTGTATCAGTTTGTATACAGTTGACAAATGCCTGGATAAAAGTCTGAAAACTATTATAAGCATTCTGGTCTATAGAATGAGTCCCCTGACAACTAGGCCTACACAGAGAAACCATGTCTTGAGAAATAAAGAGAAAAGTAGTCAGTTTTCTCAAGGCAACACCTAAGGGACTTGACCACATCCTACAAACTACTTTTTCAAGTCACTGGACTAGTATTTCTCTAAGAGAAGTAACTATTTTTTCCTTACAGGTTGAGGCTTCTTCTGAGTATCCTTTACAATTGCTTTATCTGTAAATAGAAATGTTCCAAAATCTTCTATACAATTTAATTATTCAATACAAGATCCTTAAAGACTACATTAAAATAATAAGCAAGATAATAACTGTGGTTTTTTTAATGCCCCTGACTCACAAGCTATGTGTTGGCTGCTGGGGTAAGGCTGGTGAGACTTAAGACTCCTGTTCACCCCCAGAGAGATAACCCTTTAGATTTTGCTTTCTGGTACCCCTCACATATATGCTGTTCTAATGGCTCTGCTGTCCAGAATGGACTTGGGAAATAGTCTTTGCCTAGTTTGAAAGTTGATGATTCAGAATGTACACATTTTCACTTAGTGACATTTAGTGCATTTACTATCTTTCCTGTGTAATAATCTAAGAGGCAGGTCCCATACTAATATCTGGATTTACAAATACTTTCTCATGTGTGCAGCTTTCTGCCTAATCCTACCACCAGTTTTCTTCCATGTAATTTATTCTGACAATGTATTTCTAAATCAGGTTTTTCTGTAATTGTGCATCAAATTTTCTATTCAATTAAAAACAAAGAATATTTTGAGCTATAAAGACTACATAGATGTTTCTAGTCCAAAAATGTCATCCCAAAGAGTATATCTCCCAGTTTATAGCAACAATAAAATTGTACCGTTCCTTCAAATAATTTTAAATGCTGTCTGACTTCTTCGTAAGGATGGCTTGTAGGGTTCACTTTGCCTTATAAACAAAGGGATTAAGAACAAGAACACTGATATCAGAGTCCTCCTGGGGAAGTCATTCACGGTGCTATCTCTATTTTATCATGTCATATCTATCTATATATCTATATTTATATCTGTATATCTGTATATCTGTATATCTGTATATCTATATATCTATATATCTATATATCTATATATCTATATATCTATATATCTATATATCTATATATCTATATATCTATATATCTATCTCTATATCTCTATATATCTATATATCTATATATCTATATCTATATCTATATATCTATATCCATTATTGTGCTAAGGATCAAATCCAGACCTTGACTATGCTAAGAACACACTTATTAACCCTTCTAAGGCTTTTATTGTTCCTTGGCATTTTGTTTTTGTTGTTTTGAGACCCATCCTTCTATGTTGTCTAGGCTGATCTTGAATTCATAGATTCAATCATGTCTTGACCCCATTTCCTTCTGTTGGTCCCCAGATGAGCCAAGAGCCTGTACCTGGCATCTTGTTCCTGTGTGGACAAAGAGGGAGAAAGGGAAGTGTGAGAAGAATGTCTCAGAGGAAGCTAGGGCAGGGAAAGGGAAGGGGAAGCAGAAGAAGAAAGGAAGAAAGGAAACCTTGAGGGAGAAAGTGATGTAGGATGTAGAGACCTGGCACCAGACCTTGTGTAGGGGCCACCAGGCTAGACATCACTAGGCCTCCATTGGCTCATCTGGGCTTGCTCCACAGGAAGAAGTTGCAGCTTGATGAGGGGTCATTTGGAGGACCTTGTGGCTTGGCACATATGTAGAAATGGCGGCCCAGGTTGGGTCCTGGTTTTTTCACAGTGCGTATCACACATGGCTCCCTGTGGCCTCTGCAGAGGGGCATGGGTGAGGGCCCACTCAGCACAGACTTCCAGAATGAGGTCTGTGCCTCCTTCTCATCTCTGACGTCAGAAACCTTGGCCTGCGTATCCATACCTGTGGCTATTATATCCCCTTCCAGAGTCGTTGGAGTTACAAGAGTGCCCACCAGAGTCAGCTTAGGCAGTTCCATGCCAGGAGCCGTCTGGGAAAAGCTAACAGAAGGCTGAAGATAACTCATCAGGTTTTTCTGATGTCTCCTGGAACCACCTTGATGCTTTTGAGGCCTGCGTGAGTGTCTGTGGGCTTGAGCTTTTCTTTGCTTCTGTTGCTGGATTCGTTTGCTGGGCGGCAGGTCTGACTGCCCCCACATAGGTTCTCGTTCACAAGGAACTAGGAAGCCAAGAATCTTGAGCTGGGTGCCTGCAAACTCTGGGAAGAAACGGGTGCACAGAGGTGGGCACTGTTTTGCTGGCACACAGGACACATTCAAGACAGCGCCCACAGGGCAGTGGTCAGAGCCCATCACCTCAGGGAGCAGGAAGGCATCTTGGAAACTGTCTATAATTAGAGTCCTGTCTCCTAGTATGTAGTCAAGTCGGGTACCATAGTTGAGACTGCGGGCACCACTGATCCCTGACCAGCAGGTGAAGGCCCTCTCCTGTTTTGGATAGAAATAGCGGTAGCTATCCATAAAAGGTCCTATATGGGAACCAGCCTCGTTACTGAGCAAGCCATCCATCCACTGACGTCCCAGGTCTTCTTCAAAGCACTCCAGATTGCCAGCATCACAGTGGTCAATGGGATGGTGGGCTGTATTCATGTCCCCCAGGATGATCACATGACTGCCGGCTGCCAGGAGCGCTTCTGCTCGGATCTGCAGGAGGCGATAGAAACGCATCTTAAAAGTCAGCCGCTCAGGCTTCCCAGGACTGGCATGTGGGCAGTACACATTGATCAGGGTCAAAAGCTTCTCCTTCCCTTCCTGTGTGCAGATCTTGTGCTGTGTAAGGAGAGCCCGGCCCTCGCTATCCAGAGCCCGGAGCTGCTCTTTGGTGAACTCGGTCATGTTTCCATAGCAACCGACATGCCCATTCAGGGTGGCAAACTGACCACTCAGGCCTTCTTCAGCAGCCACCGGTGTAACCCTGTCCTTACAGAAAGTAGCTACACCAGAATAGCCACTCCGGCTGCGGCTGAAGCTGAAATAGGAGTTATAGCCCTCAACAACAGCCAGGGGCTCTGTCACCCCATCTCTGCTCACTTTGGTCTCCTGGAGACAGACAATATCGGCATCCAGATCCCTTAGAATTTGTCTCAAGGCCGTGGGACAGTTGCTGGTTACCTTGCATCCCAGACCTTGCAGGGGTCTCCGGGTCCCATTGATGTTCCAGCTTACCACGAGCAACATTCTGGTAAACTGTACGGCTTCATGAAGAACGTATCCTCATAGGCAAATAACCGGAAGTTAACAGTTCCCATCTTCCTCGCGCGTTGGCTCAGCTGCCTCATGCCGCAAACCACTGGACTGCTCCCTGGGCCTTCAAGTTCAGTTCTCTTTGGAGGGAGGCAAATTACGGTGGAAACTAAGAGGTTGGTGTATATCCCAACGAGGAAGGAAAGCTGGATTGTATATGCTTGTAACCCCATCACTCAAGAGGCCGGGGCAGGGGGTTCCGATGAGTTCAAGACCTATCTGGGGTACAGAACAAGACTCTGTCCAAAATCTAGGGAAGAGCAAGCGATGAGAGGGCCATTTGTGGTCCTTTTCTTCTGGCCACACATAGGCCGGGACTCCTGAGTGCCCAATCACTTTTCTCCTCTATTCAAAAGTCTTCTTGATAACATCAGATTAGTTACAACCTGGGTTTCTAAAGACTATTACTCAGAAGCAAAACCATGTTCTTCCTAACATTTAACAGTCAGCCAAGCAGGGTCCTCCCAGGGCGCACACGCTATATTTTTGATTGTGAGCCTTGCCTTCAATGGCTGAGCCATCTCTCCACCCTACACACAGGTTATAAACGTGGGGATTTGTTTTAGGAAGAAACAGGCCACCGAGGAGGACCTTCGGTGCTGTCTTTTGCATCTGAGAACGTGAAGACTTGAGTTGGGCTGCTTCCGGGCAATGGAAGAAGGTGGAAGACTATGGGCAGGGTGGAGAGAGAAACTTGTAGAGCAGGGTGGATGTGGAGAGCAGATACAGAAAGTCTATGAGCAAAGCATCAGTCACATAAGATGAGAAGTATGGATTACCTATTGTGCACATAGGCCGTCGAGCGCTCGGGGCTGGAAATGGTGTAAATGCTCAAAGTCAGAAGGACAGAGAGAAAAGGTTCGGGATATGTGCTGTGCCGAGAATGCAGCAGTTCTCAACCTGTGATCTTTTGGGGGGTCACATGTCAGATGTCCTGTGTATCAGATATTTACACTACAATGTATAACAGTAGCAAAATTACAGTTATGATGTAGCAATGAAAAAATGTTACAGTTGGGGGTTACCACAACACAAGGAACTGTATTAAAGGGTCGCAGGATCTGAGATCTCCACTGGCCTAAAACTTGACCTCAGAGGAGTGTCCCTAATCACATCTTACAAGTTGATTTCTTTCTTTTTTTAAAAAAAAATATTTTATTTATATGAGTCCACTATAGCTATCTTCACACACACTGGAGAGGGCATAGGATCCCATTACAGATGGTTGTGAGCCACCATGTGGTTGCCTGGAATTGAACTCAGGACCTCTGGAAGGGCACCTAGTGCTCTTAACTGCGGAGCCATCTCTCCAGCCCCCACAAGTTGATTTCTATCTTGGGCATGTCTTACGAGTTGATTTCTACTGGACATGTCTTACGAGTTGATTTCTACTCTGTCCACTTTATCTTGGGATATGAAGGCTGACACAGCAGCTACTTCCAAAGATGTTCTGGAGCAAAGACATTAGTAAATCCTGTATCTAGCAATCAGCTTTCATAGTAAGGGAGAAAGTCCTGTGTAAAAGCTCTGGGTTGTAGGCTGGGCCAGCAGGGATCTGGCTCTGAGGGCATTTTATAGTGGAAGCTACTTGAAAGCTGGGGCAAATCTGAATCCCTGTCAGAACTGGGTTGTCAAGCCAAGACTTAAATTCTCAATAAAGGTGCGTAAGTGGTCCAGAGGCCAGTGAGAGCTAGTCACTGTGTGTCCACTGTGGCTGTAGCTGCAAAGTTCTTAAAAGAACAGGTCTTCAACCAGAGGAAGACAGAAAGAAATGGGCCAGGATGGGTATTCTTGGTTGTCAACTTGACCATATCTGGAATTAATTAAAACCTAAAGGGCTGGGTACTTCTGTGAGGGAAGTTTCCATCATCATCATCATCATCATCATCATCATCATCATCATCATCATCATCATCATCATCATCATTTCCAGTTAGAAGACCCACTTCTAATCTGGATCATTGAGGTGGGAAGCTCCATCTTTAATCTGGCTACTCCTTCTGTTGGCAGCCAATAGAAAAGACAGTGAAGAAGGAAACTTGTTCTCTCTTTGCTTGCTTGCTCTCCCTCTTGTTAGCAAGTCTGTTTTTCCCACTGCCATTAGAGCCTACTTCTTTGGGATTCTGGCATATGCTGAGGACCAGCTGAGATATCCAGCCTGACTGAACTCCTGCATTATAATCATGCATAATTCCCACACCCCATAAAGGGAGCGGGAAACCTGTCTTTGCGTCTTTATTACTGAGAATCCGGTGGTGTGCCACCCACCTAGTTTTTGCATATATATTCTAACTAAAGCAACCCCCAACTTTTCAAGGCTTTGTGACAGGTTAACTATTTATCATGCAGTCTAACACCATATTTGAGAAGGGGGGGGGAGAATGTGTGTAGGTTCATATGTGTGCACATGCATAAGAAAGCTACAGAACATATTCTGATGTCATTTCTTAGATACCTTCTACCTTGATTTTTGAGAAAGACTCTGACACCTGGACTTACCAGTCAGGCTGGGGGTGGGGAAGGGAGTAGGGAACCTATCTCTGTTTCTTCATTACTGAGATTCCAATTGCACACCACTCACCTAGGTTTTTATTTTTAACGTTTTATTTGAGGTATGTGTGGGTGGGTGGGGTGGGTGGGGGGAGATAGCATCTTTCTATGTGTCTCTGGTTGTCCTGGGCCAGTATGGCTTCAAACCAACCTGCTTCCTAACCTTTACATGGTTTTGGGGGAATTGAATTCAAGCCCTTATACTTACCAAATAAGCATTTAATGGACGGGACCATCTCCCAGACCTCAATATATTGTAAGGGAGCAGGCTACTGTCTTTCAATAGTTTCTTTTTAAGTTTACAGAACAGATATATTATTCAATATCACAAAACTGTGTCAAAACATGAACACAGAAGCTCCTGCTCCAACATTTATGCTATTTTCAATCACCCAGGAAAATTCTTTGGCTCTGTCTCAATTTAGTTTATTAACACCCACTGAAGACATTTTAAAGAAACCAAACCATTCTCTAGATGTTGAAAAGTAAATATCACATTTCTAAATATCAATAGAATCAGGACTAACCAGTAAAGGCATAACAGGGAATCAGTGTTACAGGGAGGGCAGGGCTCAGGTGGAAACCTAGAGACCTAAAGAACATGTGTAAGAAAAGAAAACAATCTGAAATAGCAGTGGTCTAAACATTTGCTGAATGAAGATATTCAAGACAGCTAGAAGAAATGTCTATGTTTCTACAAATAAAGACAAAGGCTCAGTAAAACAAGTAACCGAGGAAAGGTAAAGATTGGAGCTTTGAAAAAGACAACAACAACAGCAGCAGCAATGTAACAACAAAATTAGTGACTGTGAGCAAGAAGGATCTAAGGAAAAAGAATAAAAACATAAATCGCCAATATCAGCAACAAATATATGTTAACTCCTGACTAAAAAAGGCACCAAGAATGAGGAGGAAGAGAGAGAGCACAAGTAATTTAGTCTTGAGATCACCCATAAAGATCACATTTAGGATTCTATTATATTCAATTTAATACAATAGCATTTAATACAATACCACAGGCTATTAACAATTTGGCAATAAAAGCTCAGAAAAGTAAAAAAAAAAAAAAAAAAAAAAAAAAAAGTGTATGTTGTGGACTTTGACAGAACTGATTTAATTTCCATGATCCTAAGAAGGTGACTTTAGAAAAATCAATTATCTCTCTAAACTCCATTTTCTCATGTTAAAAAAAACCGACAATAATACTCAAGGTTACCAAGGATATGTTGGGTCGGTTAAAGATGAAAGTACAGGGCATGTGGGTAGTTACCACAGAGCACCTTCCCTATAGTGACCCTATGACCTCAGGCTTGTTATTTGAACATTTGTGAGAAGAATGCAAAAAATATTTTTAAAAAAGGTTATTCATTTTGATAAATTTGACATTTGATTTTCTTTGTCTAACAGGAAGTTTGATTAGCCATTTTTCAATAAAAAATTTAGCTGTGCTGAGAACTTAGCTCAAAGGTGTGTGTGTGTGTGTGTGTGTGTGTGTGTGTGTGTGTGTGTGTGTGTGTGTGTATGCTTATCCACCATGTGTGGAATTTCTCAGGTTTGATTCTCTGCCTCATTAATAGAGAGACCTCATTAAAAGAGAGGAAAAAGGGATGCTAGCAATATATAAACAATACAAAAACATCACATGAGAAAGTTAGACTGAAATACCAACATGGAAGTTTAACTTTGGTTTATGGAGTCATTTTTCTTGACTATTGGTATGACATGATCATGTAATTTGTATTGGGAAGTTCTTCCATCTTTGGCGTTAACATTGTCATAGAGGTCTCTCCCTGATAGCTGCAGCTTTCTACTAGTGTTGCGTCTGAATCTTCCATCTCAATGCATGTTATGGGGGAGGGATGAGGGGTGTCTAAGTTCCAAGTCCTTCACATACTAAGTTTACATGATGGATGATCAGGATTCTTCACACACTGAAGAAATCTGACAGGCCTGCGGGAGAGAAGCAGGAAAGGAGGTTAGGGGCAGGATGAGTACTGGCAAGATGGAACACGGGGTACAGGTGCTCACTGCTATGCTCAGTGACCTGAGAGTGTGATTCCCAGAGTTCACTGACTCCTACAAGTTGTCCTTTGATGTCCCCATGAAGGCTACGGTATGTGCATACATGTGCACATGCAAACACATACAGTAAATAAATATAAACTTGACAAGAAAATTTTAAGGGGAAAGAGACCAAATGATGTACCTATGATCCCAACTCATCAATGAGAGAAACCCTCCATGGCAACCAAAGATTAACCACTGACAGCATCCACACACGTCTGAGCTCGGAGACAACACGGAAGGTCTAACCCAGGAGCCTTGAAAGCATGCCCCAAGTTAGTTGCAGCTCACTTGTAAGACCATAGAAATAAATACCATGGAGGGTGTACAACGGTAATATGTGGAAGAAAAAACAAATGACTGGCTCAAATGTGTCACAAACTCGTGACAGCTGATGATCAGAAGACGGGAGATATGGGCCACTGGGTCACACAGTTCCTTCCTGAGGATTCTTTTTTCCTCAGATCAGAAGCTTCCTGGTGATGTCTGGGTGAACACATGAGACAGCAAAGAACTCAAGGACCATTCTCAAAGGTTTAAATGCCACGGTCAAAGAACCATGTTCCCTCCACCCAAAGCAAGCTTTAGGTAAGTATCTAATCTGTAAACTAAAAAGACTGCCATTTTCATAAATGTGAGCTAACAAAACCGTAGGGTCTATGTTTCTCAGTTTTCTCCTAGTCTTCCTGAACTTCTTTTTCATGCAAAGTATCTGTGAGTGACTTAGCCTACTCAGCTGTCTAGACCAGTTCTCTTACTGTTGATCTTTTCTTTTGCGTTTGCATTTAACTGCTGCATGTTGACAGTTTTTGGTTTTGTTTTGCTTCTTTTTCGGAAGTTTCCAAAGAACAGACAGCTGACTGGTGGGAAATTTGGGTCGTCTGAGAAATGAGCCATCCATCTTTTAAGTTTGTGTTTGACGATAGGGGACATGAGGAAACTGAGAAATATCCCATCTCTTCAGCTTGTACATAGGCCATGAAGCCTTTTCTCTTTGATTTAGTCTTGGTGGAAGCTATTCCTCATAGGAAAAGCTGCAAAAGTGCTTCTCCATGGAGGGAGATGTCCCTGCCTGTATTGTTGGCCACAACTAGTTAAAAACTATGAGGGGGAGTCCTCACATTTTAAATTTAAAGGTGGCTTTAAAGACAATGTACCTGCCCATAGGCTAATGGTAATTTTTCCTTAGGAATATACATTGATTTTGCTTTTAATCTAGGAAAGATAAATCTTGTTAGACTATCACATGGAAATCTGCCAAATATTAGGTGCTCACATCCAGATCTAACTAAGGAGATTTCACATGCAAATTTATAGCCAGTCATGGGATTTTAAAACTTGGGAGAAAGGCCTTAGCGAAACATATCTCTGCTCCCCTGAAATACAGCAGGAAAGAAGGAAAGAAATGTGTGCTCTGGGGATCAGTTGGTTGCTGAGGCAAGCCACTGATTAGGGCTGGCAGACAAAGAAGGAGGGGCTTTAGGATGGGCAGACAGATTGAATCGATTGGCCAGGGAAACAAGCTCAGTTTGGTGGCAAGGTAGAGGCCATCATCATGCCTTACACCAGTGAGAGTACCACCAAGGTCTGGGGGATCTCTAAAGCGCTCTCAGCACACACAGCTGTCTTGTCCCAAGAAACCAATTACCTGTAGTTATCTTGGCAGGTAAATGTCATATTCCTTTTGTGCACAATCATCTTCAGCTCATTTAAGGAGGAGCTGGAACACGAGTTACTAGGAAAGAAAATAAAGTTCAAATAATGAGATCTATACACTCTCGGAGTCTCTTTCTTCCTCTTGAAGCAACATGGAGAAGAGGTGAGGCGGACATCCACCTCTGGGGCTTCTCTGGGCACCAGGAGCATAGGCGTGAAGCAACCACTGTCCTTTGTGGAGACAGAATTAAGAGACTGTGAGGAGGGCGAAGTGTGCGGACGCCGTTCATTTGCTAAGCCAGTCTGTTCCCAGGTGTTCCTGTGACCTCGGATTTCTTCTGCAGGATGATTTATAGGGACTGTCACTCCACTACAAAGCAGTGACATACCTGGAAGCTCCTTCGATGTCATGCGTCACCCAGGCCTGTAGTTTATGGACCTTATTTGGGTCCAAATTAAAGACTTCCACACTTCCAAAGGTGCTAAAACAGAAGAGATAAATAACATCACCGACCTCAAGCCAAAGCGCAGGGCATCCATACCTCCTGTTACAATCTAGCCTCCTGGACACCGCTGAGCAGAACCTACCTCAGTTCCCACAGTTCCTCATTCAACACGACTCTTGGTTACTAGATTTCAAGATAAGACTTTTAACTATATGTCGATGCTGACTGATACATTAGAAAACAGAGGATCTCCATTCAGCATCTTT
Source organism: Micromys minutus (assembly GCF_963924665.1). NCBI lineage: Eukaryota > Metazoa > Chordata > Mammalia > Rodentia > Muridae > Micromys > Micromys minutus. The sequence continues at coordinate 17,745,404 of NC_137969.1, forward strand.
CTCGATTCTTCCTTGTTAGTGTGGACAGCTACCCCTCCTGAGGCAAGGACTCGCATCTCAGATGTTAGGTGGTAGGGTTTGGAATACTAGCACTTTCACCCAGAGACCACAGAAAAAGGGGGTCAGAAGAAGACAAAACACAGACAGAAGAAAGGCACAATTAATTGAGGGTATCTATAGTGACCAGAGAAAATTAATATGTTTTCTTATTTTTAGAAGCAAGCTTATCAGAGAAAGGTTAGAGAAAAAGACTATGGTCCAGATAGAAACTAAGATGAGAAGGTGGCCAGAGAAGGAGGGCTTGAGTGTGAACCAACTCAGCCTTGAGGATTAAATGAAAAAAAAAACTGATAGCTAATATGTACTGGGGAGTTTTTAATAGGCACAGAGCACAGCACTGTTCACACTTTATCTTCGTCTATTTCTGTAGCATATTCAACTTATCACTTAAGTATACAGGGACTCACAGAGGCTGAATGACTGCCCAAGGTCACATATAGTATGTGTAAGGAACTCTGGTATCCTCACCATTAAAACACTATAGAGCTTTGCTAGCAACACTGCCAGAAGAGGAGGAAGATGAGAGCCCAGCATGGCTTCAGATGCCCCAATGATGCCTCTACTGCTGATGTGGGATCCCCTCTCTCCACAGAGAAGAGTGCTATTACTCCTGAATGATGGGGATGCAAACAGGAAGAAGGGTGGAGGTAAGGCAGACAGTATCGATGAAGTGACAGCACAGAATGCAGGGAGTTCTGAGAAAATTATGTGAGGCCCCAAAAAGTCAAGGGCAATAACTGGAAACCTGCACTGGCCTTTAGAAACTTTGGAGAATCTTAGATGAGTCAGACCAAACACTGACCCAGAAAGAAGAGACTATATAAGCTTTGCCTCTTTAAAGGCTCAGCTCATGGGGTCTGCTCTGAAACATGAAGAGAGCATCCTCTCTAGGAATGCCATGTCCAACAGGAGACTATGGTAACAGTGATAATTAACCTTGGCACAAAGAAAGGAAATGAGTACCTGTTTTTGTAAAATGGCACACTGAGGGACCCGTTGAGCATCACTTGGACCACTCCACAGGCATCTTCTGCAAACTTAAAAAAGAAGTCCATCAGCCAGGCTGGATGGTAATGCATACCTTTGATCTCAGCACTTGGGAGGCAAAGGCAGGTGGATGGATCTCTGCTAGTTTGAGGTCATCCTCGTCTACAGGGTGAGGTCCAGGACAGCCAAAGCTATACAGAGAAACCCTACCAAAAACCAAAGCCAAGAACAAGTGGAAAAAGCGGAAGGGGAGGAAGAATAAGGAGAAAGAGGAAGGATGAGAAAGAAGAGGAAAAGAAGGAGGAAGAGGAGGAGAAAGAATGAGAAAAAAGAGGAAGAGAAGGAGGAGAAAGAAGAAGAAGAAGAGAAGAAGGAGGAGGAAGAGGAAGAGGAGGAAAAGGAAGAAAAAAAAGCTCAACAGTATTCTCCAGCAATTCCATTCAAAGAGTACTTAGTATTAACTAGAGAGAGAGAAGAGCCTCCATAATTCTACTACAAGAATGGCGAATCTATCCAATAGTGTAAGCCATTGGAAGAATTTACTTTGTGTGAGTTCTTGATGCAGCCATGGCTGCATGAATGGCAATCTGCATGAATGAAAGCACTCGCTTGGTGTCATGTACTGTAGATGCTGCACCTTATTTAGCAGAAGCAAGGTGGATGCTCTTTAAGGGTTTGGGAGATGGAATACTGTAGAAAGGGAAGCCCAGGTAAGAGGCAGTGATCCTGAGATTCTAAAATGGCATAAAGGGGGATGCTTGGATGAATGAACATGGTTGAGCAGGGAGTTTTATTTCCTCATGCAACCAACTTTCAGCTGGGAGGTCCACTAAGTCCTGGAGGACACCACGTGAACAGAATATCGTCCATCTTCCTTTGGAGACAGACCTTTGGGACTTGGGTCTTTTTCCATGACACCTGTGCACATTACCTAATAACATTTCATTGTAAAGATGGGTTGAACAGCTTAAGCCATCAGTATGAAGAGCTTTGTGAGAACAGGAGCTTGGATTACCAAGTGCTTCTAGAACCTTCAGTACTTTAAAGCCAGAGCATGGTACAGGGTAGGTTTTACTCAGTAAAATTCCAGGGATGGAAATGATGGCAGGAAAAAGGAGGATACTATGTACTAAAGACTAGGAAATAACAAGAAACTGCCATACAGAGGACAGAACCCATGTCCCAAAGAGTAGGTGGGATTCCACTGGTGAAATGTGACTGGAAGGAGCCCTTGGTTTAGAACAGTAGTTTGTGGGGAAAATTACAATAGATATTGAATAATCAGCTCGTAGATGGCCATGTACTTTGTTGGGAAACCTAGACTTTTTTCTTTGGGTGACTTCTACACTACAGATAGATGTGGAGCTTTATTATGGAGTCCAGTGGTGCTTGTGCAGCCGCAGAGAGACCTAGTCCTAATCCTTATGATTAATCATTAAGTGCTGACTCAGAAGAGTCCTGGTCCCTACCAAGGAGAATTCTCACATAAGGTAAAACATTGTCTCCATAGGCCTCAAGGTCACATGACTTAGCAGCAAGTGATCTGGGGGATTCAAACCTGTAAGAAAAACTACCCTTATTGTCCCAGAGAGGGCCTAGTTTGTTTGCCTTTATCAAAGAGATCCTAGAAAAGATCAACGCACAATGTCTCAGAAATCGGGGTGCCCTCAATCACCCTCACCATTGAACTCTAGTACCAAAGGCTGAGATGGGGTCCAAGAAAGTACGTGGTTTATATACAACATGAGCTGCTGTAGAAGGTTTCAGAGACAACCTGTAAAACTTGGCTGTAAAACATATCTCAAAGTGATAAAACAAACAAACAAAAACATTCTCTGTAAAAAGCAAGCAAACAAAAACATACAGTGTCTTTGAGTTTTTAAAACATGCAGTAAGTCTTCAGCGAACATTTGTTGCATGGGTGGCTTCCATTACTTAACAAGATCACGGTATTTTATTTAAATGCAGCAATAATTATCTAGAATAGGTAATTACATTGATTTTCATCTGATGAAGATGAAATGAGGAAATTGTGATTCGAATGTCTAAGAAAATTGCTTCCAGAGTACCCAGTTTCAAATCCCAGTACCCATACGGCAGCTCACATATGTTTGTAACTCCAAGATCTGACACTCTAAGATAGACCTACAGGCAGGCACAACACCAATGCCCATAACATAAAGGTAAGTAAATTTTAAAAAAGATTTTTAAAAGTAGCCATGATATTGATGGTGACTCCTATGGTTGTTGTAAGGATAGAGGTCTTAACTCTTGCAAAGAGTTGGACACATATTAAGTGGTCATAAACGCAGATTATTAAGACTGTATCAGAACAATACATGGGACCCAGGAGTAAGCCAAGCCTAGAATCCTGGTAGACACAGCTAATGAGTGTTATCCCCTCATTGGGTGCAGGTATTCTTCCCCTGAGGTCCCAAAGTCTTCCTGGGTGTTCTGTGTGGGAAAATCTTCTGAAATGTTTTTCTCTAAAACCTAAACAGACCTGTGTCCCCCCAACCCCCAAAAGAGTAAAAAAAAAAAATCAATCAATCATGGTCTGAACAGTATTTTCAGACAAAACTCTAGAATTTAAGTATTTGGGACTTACCTTTTGGGAAATCACTTTCCAAAACACATTAATAGGGTTGTTGGGACAGTTTTCACTCCAATGTGGGCAAGAGTCATAGTTCATATCTAAAACACATTGTTTATAGAAAATAGTTAAGTGGAAAGGGAAATGTACCATTGGGTTCTGTTTTTGGCTGTCCAACCCCAATGTGAGCGCTTTCCAACAGCATCTGTGCCAAGACGGAGGCTGGAGAATGGACACAGCTCAACCCAATTTAACTAAGTGTCCCCTGAATTCCTTCCAACTTCTTACTTCCCTGTCCAGATCCCAGACAGGAACACTGTGATAGGTTTTGACTCACCATTCTGGGAAATGGCACAAAAGTACACCCTAAAGACACTGGCCCCTGTCACTCCCCTGGAGTCCAGGAACACAGAGAGCAGGCCAGGGCCTTTCGGGAAGAAGACACTTTCCCCAGATTGTCCTCTGATTCCTGACAGTTCTCTCTTGTGGAGAGTTTCCTTCTCAACCTCCATAAATTTGGGGGCTCAGGTGGTCTCAGGCTTTTTATAGCCAACCTTATCAAGACAGGATCAGCCCTTAGTGTGGTACAATGTATAGAGTTGATGCATGGTTTCTATGGCACTGTTCTCAAAGTATCTGCCTTAATATATGAACAGTTCCCGAGGGTTAGATTCTGGATATAGAGGGGTTGAATCAGGTGGGAGTCCTGCCTCACAGGACATGTGATGACTGAAGTCAAATAATCAGAGACAGATTAACTTTGGTTGTGTACAATTACCAGAAAATAATTCAGGCTAAAATTTGCTTTGAAGGAGAATCGTCTTTAGACAGACTCTGAAGAGAAGGGCATCTTATGCAGATGGTATGTGCAGAGGCGAAGAGTGTGGGGACCTTTGATCAGAAAAGGGACAGAGAAGGCAATGAAAGTTGAAGCATTTGAAACCCAGTGGTCAGGTCTTTAGACCATTAGCCTAGGGGCAAAAGGGAGATTGTTTTAGAGAGAGACAGACATAATCACATTTTCCCTCTAAGAAGAACTCTATGGCATCAGATAGAGACTGACCTAGGAGGGTGAAGAGTGACCTGCCCAGCAGGAAGGAGAAGGTGTTAGTGGCTAGACCAAGGCAGTGTGAGAGATGCACAGATGACTTACTTGGCAAATAGACCCTCATTGGCTGTGAAGGGGAAAGACATCACCTTAAGATCATACCTTAAGATGTCCATGTTAAATAGCTCGAATATAACTATCAGTTCACTGTGTCTATTTATAGCCAAAAATTTTCAAAAAAATTTTCAAAAGTGGCTCAGTTATGTTCAAGAATACATAATGTGTATGTGTGTGTGTGTCTATATATATATATATATATAAAAATATATATATATAAGATATATATATATATATATATATATATATATATATATATATATATATATATATATATATATATATGTTGAGGGGGTGATTCCTTGCCAAAAGTGAGGAGGAGAAAGAGGAAGTGGAGAGAGAGAAGAGAGAAGAGCAAAGTGGAAGAGGCAGGAGGGAGGTACAGAAGAAAAGTGAAGAAGAAACGGGATGTGGGGATGTCTTACCTCAACAGCCTTATAATGTAGTGCTATGGTTTGACACAGTGTGCCTCACCAACGCTCACGTTAAGCTCAATTCTCTATTGCATTGTGTTTTATTGATGGGATCTCTAAACAGAGTTGGGGTCATGAGAGAATTTACCCCCATGAATGGGTTGAAGACTTTGTCGGGGGGGGGGGGGGAAATCGAGTTATTTTTCTCCAGACTGTATTAGAGCTAACGGGACTGGATTGGCTATCACAAAAAGGGGTTATAAATGACTTAGACTTTCTTCACTCTCTTTTGCTTCCCTTCTTAAGGTGATGTTTCCTTCATATGTATATCTATCCCTCAGAGATCAAGGACAATCCTAAACCCCATAGTTGCTAATGAAGAAGACAATGAGTTTTTTTTGTGTGTGTGTGTGTGTGTGTGTTTTGTTAGAGCCCAGCCTGTCATTAAGGACACTGATGGCCTTAGAGTATGGGGCTATTGACCTTTCACGTTCCCTTGCCCAGATCAAAGCTTCCTTTCCATTCACCTGAGCCAACCCAGATGGTTTAGATCCTTACCAGAAGAATTGGGGTCTCCACACCAACTAAGGTCATCAGCAATGTAGCCCAGCAGTGTGTCCTCCAGGGTGAACATCTTCCCCTGGATCCAAGTATACTGATGGGCCAGTTGCTTGGATTTGCTCCAGAAGAGAGTCTGAGAAAGAACAAAAGCATAATTTAGCAGGTTCAAAAATAAATCTAAGGGGTAGAGATGTGTGTAGCTCAGTAGCAGAATGAATGGTAACACGCATGAGGCTCCGGTTTCCATCCCCAGCACACACACACACACACACACACACACACACACACACACACACACACACACACCATCAGGGTAAATGACGTGCACTATGATAAAGTCAGTTTGGTTCTTGTCTACCATCCACCTCCTCTGTTTAGAGCCCTGTCCTGGAGGAACAGCCACAGAAATCTCCAGCTCACTAACCATGGAATGAGAACTGATCATTGTGAGTGGGTTTGGGGGTTTCACTTAGTTTCAGACATGTTAAGTTTTGTTTTAAAAGCAGGCTTTGTAAGAGTTTTACCTTGTGGTAGACCTTTCCCAGTATACTCAAAGGACTGAACACCAGGCTTCTCTGACTCCAAGTCTTGTTCTATTTCCATTTCAGCTGGTCACCTTAAAGCCTCTAATCAGTGCTTACTGTCAGGAACCTGATATGGACGTCTCCTCAGAGGCTCTGCCAGAGTCATACTGATACAGAGGAGGATGCTTGCAGCTAACCATCAGACTCAGCATGGGGACCCCAATGAAGGAGTTAGGGAAAGGACTGAAGGAGCTGAAAGGGGTTGCAACCCCATGGGAAAAACAACATTATCAACCAACCAAACCTTCCACAACTCCCAGGGACTAAAACACCAACCATTGAGCACACAAGGGGAGACCCGTAGCTCCAGTTGCATATGTAGCAGAGGATAGCATTGTCTGGCATCAATGAGAGAAGAGGCCTTTGGTCCAGTGAAGGCTCATTTTCCCAGTGTAGGGGAAATGCCAAGGCGCTGAGGTTGGAGTGGGTGGTTAGGAGGGGGAGCACCTTCCTGGAAGCAAGGGGAGGGGGAGTGGGAGTGGGGGAAGGAGATAATATCTGAAATGTAACATCCAATAAAAAATGAAAAAAAAAAAGCCTCTCATCCTTAGGCAACTTCTTTTCATCTAAACTCTACAAGCCCGAGCTACCCCACTGGTGAAATAAAATCCCCACAAGCTGGTTTGCTCCTTTGTAGGATGGCTCTGAAGAGCCAAGAAGATGTAAAAAGGAAAATCCCTTTCTAATGCAAGTTCGCTCTGTGTTGCCATTAACTCCTGTGTGATTATCAGAAGCCAGAGGAAAATTCTGCAATGACAAATGTCGGGGTCACTTTTGTTTGTGTGGGATGGGACTGATGTTGGATTCTGTCTTTCCTCTGTGACCCCATCTCTCTTATCTTCCTACCCCGCTCATCCTAAACTATGATGGTACAGCAGTTCTCCAAAGCCCCCCCCCTACCCCAAGACGACCCCACCAACCCCATCAAATGATGCCTGTCTAATGCCAAGGTCTCCTCTCTGTCTGCATTCTAACATTGGTCCCAGGCCGTCTTTCCTCTGGCTTGTATTCTCAGTCTTAAGAGGAATAACTTGCCCTTGTTACCTTGTTACATGGTATGGTCTGAGTAACCAGTTTTACAAGTGGTGCATAGTCTTCTCTTGTGATGTTGCAAGGATTCTTGGAAACAAACGCTCTTTTGAATGTGTTCAGTATCTTCTTGCAGTTCTGATTGCTATAAGAGGAAAGATAGAAAACCGATTTCGAAAATAGTTTTGAAGAGTCTGGAGAGATGGCTCATAGTGGCTCCCAACTGTGTGTTCAGATTCCACAGTTAACACCTCCCCCTGGCGTCCACAGGTACTGCACTTACATGGCTCATGAACATATATGTACAGACAAAACACCTTTACATATAAAATAAATATGAAATAAGAATAAATCTTAGGAACCGGAGAAATAGCTCAGTAATCAAAAGCCCTGGTTGCTCTTCCAGGGGACCCAGGTTCAATTCCCAGCACCCACATGGCAGCTCACAATGGTCTACAACTCCAGTTCTAGGGGATCTAGCACATTCCCACAGACATACATGCAAAACGACAATGCTCATAAAATAAAAATAGATAAAAGAAAAAGAGGAAGATGTTTAAAACGTCTTTAAAATGTTTTTGGAACAGAGCAGAAATACCCTTCATCTGGAGTCAGATTACCCGGGGGCAGTCAGTTCTTGATTCCATCCTCTCAGCTGTGTGCTACGCTCCTGTGAGACGGAAGTTATCTGAGGCTCAGTGAGATTAAAATGACCCAAGCGCCTAATGACATTAAGAAGAAAATAGGAAGAAGACCAGCTTCACCTTGTATAGAAGCATTTACGGCTTCTTAGTGCCCTCAGTAAGGGCAATGTTTCAAAGTAGCTACAGAGAGGACCAGATGTTCCCAAACACACAAAAGTCATGAACGCCCAAGGCAATAGAGCTGCCTGTCCCTCTGATCATTCTACACTGTATATATATATATATGTATGTATGTATATGTATATGTATGTATGTATGTATGTATGTATGTATGTATCTACATATATATGATGAAATGCCACTCTGTGCTCATAAATAAGTCCAATTACCCTGTGTCGATTAAAACTTTAAGTAGGGTCACTGCAGGTGGACTTGGTACTGTAGGGCAGGCTCATCGGTCCACATTCATGCCCCCAACTCCCTCACCCCAGGCAGTTCTGACCCTGGTTCTGCTTGAGAATTAGTGGATACAAATGAAAATGTGAAAGGTTCAACGGAGTTTCTTTCTACCGTCTAGACAGAGTACCTTAGGTTCATCAGCACCTGCCTTTGAAAACTATGCCAGGAAACCATTAGTGCCCCCTCTTTCCATACCTTTTACATACATAAAAAGAAAAAGTTATGACATCATGTACTTTAGTGTCAATCAAAATTTATAGGGTACCATCACAGGCAATTGAGAAAATAGATGTTTGGCGGCTCCCTGGCTTTCAGGGTTTGTTTTAAGTCCAGTAATTACTACAATGGCCTTCTCAAGAACTCTCTGTTCTAAATCCCGGCTGTCATAAAAATCTCCTCTACTTTTTCCCTTTGGAGCGTCTGCAGGACCTGAGACAGAAGAAGATGGAAGAAGGAGGGAACATGTTCCACTTGAAAGGAGCCTGGTGGCAAAGAGAACTTATCCAGCACCAAGAACCTACCACATGTCCGAAGGTTTCATCAGTAAACTCCTATTTAAGCGCTGAAACCCACATTCTTCACAAATGATTTTTGTGCTTCTCTTAGGGCTTATATTCCAGTTCAAGAAATAATAAAGATTCAAGAAACCAACTGGAGGGGGGGGTGACTGTTCAGAAGAAGAGACTAGGGTAGTACTGTTGAACATGACTTGGAAGGGTTGATTCTACTTGGAAGAGTTGGTAACTTGAAGAGAATAACAAAAACGTCTTGCATACATTATAAATACTGTTTTTCAAATTAAAAAAAATTGCATTGGTCCTTTGTGAATTTCACATCATGCACCCTAAACCCACCATCTTCCTCTCCAACCCCACAACCTTTCCCCACCCAAAAGAAAACAAAAGCTGAAATAAATTAAATTTTTTTCACTGTTAAAGTTGCAATGTATCATGGAATGTCCCACAGTATACCCTTTTATCCACATATCTTTACTTGCAAATTTTTGTTGCAATGAGTCATTAACGGGTCTTTCTCAAAGCCTCTGGCTTCTGTCCCATAGCAATATTGGATGCCCCCAGGAACTCCTCCCAGTTATCCTGCTGTTTTTTTTTTTGCCCTGTGTCATGGAGACCCTGCAGCTTTGGATCTACAGGACTGGCATCTTCATTTGCTCCAGCAGTTCAGAGATGGGATGGATGTCCTGGTGGCCAACTCAGAGCTCTGGATCTGGGCCGAGGTGGAAGCCCATTTGGTCAGCTCACCAGCTCTCCCATGCCTTCACCACTGGGACCAACCCTTCTACCCTGACCAAGCAAGGGGCAGGTCCAACCCTCCTGCTCACGTGCCCTCTGGCCACTCACCCTTGCTCTCATTACCCATTGCCATGCAGTCTAGGGGAGGAGGTGTGGGGCTGCAGCAGGTGAGGGACACAGGGTCAGCTCTCCACACTCATTCTGTTGGGGCCAGCTCTTCAGCATCCACATCAGCAGAGCCAGCTTTCCTATGCTGCTCAGGCAAGGGGTAGGGCCAGCCTTGCATAGTGCTTGGACAACAATCAACATGGCCTAAAGTGGTAGCCCAGCCCAGCGACATCCCCATGGCCTTCGGTGTTAACCCTGGCCACAGACAAGCTTTGCCTGCAGCAGTGCCACAGAACCAGACGTGGTCCTCGGCTGCAGCCCGGGGCCCAGACGTTACCATGGCTCCTCGAGGTTGCGCAGGCTCCTCGTATCTGCCTGTTTCTAACTGCTATCCAGTTCCAACTCTGTCTACAGTGCATGAACAGCTCCACCCTCCTCTCTCCTAAGTACTCCCTCTTCTCCCTCTTCTCGCTCTTTCTCATCTATCCTTCACAGATTCACTCACTGTAGTAGCTCTGGGCACTTGGGTGTCTTTTTCCTGGCTGCTCTGGGAAACACTGTTTTCATTTTTTGGGGGTTTTTTGCTTTGTTTTGTTTTAGTATTTTTAAAATTTGCTCTATGCATTTGAAAATTTTAAACTTGTAGCAAAGTAAAAATAATGTTAAGATTCAAGTGTTATCGACAAACTTCTAAGTTGAGACATTTAGAATATTCTTTTCTTTCCCCAGCTAAAGCTGGTTTTAGAAAGTTGAGCACGCCCAGGGTGTTCTTGGCTGTCATCTCTATGATTCAAGTTGAGTATCCCCAAAAATGTTCTCATCCACCATTATCATCTTGCAAACATGTCACTTTTTTTTAACCTAAGCAGGCCCTAAAGTGTGTACTATCTTTTCTTCTCGAACCCGCTGTTCACGGCGAATCTTTCTCTGGTCTTATTTCTCAGCCCTGTTTGTCTTTAGTTTGCGCTCATCAAGATGAAAACTCCACTTTGGTTATAATAACGGAATTTATGAGTTCTGGGACTACAGACACCTAACAGTACTGGGTGGTTTGGTTTTGGTTTTGGTTTTTTAGGACTAGGAATTAAACTCACAGAATCACACATGGGAGGCAAGTATGTACCATTGAGATCCCTCTCCCACCCCCATCTTGACTGTGTTGACATGCACAGATAAAGAGTCATCATGTTTTGTAACTCATTAGCATTAACACCCTACCCTTCCTCTACCCAGGCCCTGGCTACCACAATTCTTTCTCTTTCCCCTAATTTGACTAGGCTAGGTATTTCACAAACCTGGAATCTTTGCAGATGGCTAATTTTACTTAGCAGAACGTTGTCAGCTATATTACATCTTAATTAGGATCATTACTGCTACAATCAGGTTACATCATAACCAAAGCAGCTTATTTTTTTTAAAAATTTTAATTGCAGACTTGCTTAGAGTTTCAAATGGAGAGTCTCAGAGGGCAGGGAGCAGGGTGGCAGGTAGGTACACTGGATCAGCAGTGAAGAATGCACATTCTGATCTGCAAGCAGCACACACACAGAGAAAGATCATACATACATATATATGTATATATATAGACATATATATAGAGGGGGGGAGTTAGCAAGATGGGGTCTGGCATGGACTTCTGCAGTCTTAAAGCCCCCTCCCATTGGCATACTTCCAATAATGCTACACTTCTAGTCATTTCTAAATGATTCAACTGAAATGCAAACATTCAAATATTTGAGCCTATGGGGCCCATTCCCATCTAAACCATCATATAATAAGTATTAAATGCCCCATCCCCTTTAAGGCAGAACAATATCTACTGTAGAGAAACTCAGTTTGTCTGCTCATCAATCAATGGGCATGTAGGTTATTTCTTCTATGCATTCTTTTGTTGCATATTTTCTGTTAGGACTACCATAACTCTTACAACATGTTCAGGATGCTATCAAAAGCAGTTCTGCACCTGAACATAAAAAGAACAACATTAATCAGTATTGGAGCAAATATTCTTGGTCCTGACCTGACTATTGACTCTCACTACAGGGTCTTTGTTCCATTATCCGTTATCTTTCCACACCCACTATCCAGTTAAGGATCATATATTCAGGAAATAGTGAATCTAGGTGTTCATCCTTCATCTTGAAGCCCAAGGAAATCTAGGGTAAGGAAGGTGGCCTACAGAACTTTTCCAATGAACTCTTTTTTCCCCAACTTTAAAATGTGTCCTTGTTAAGTCACACACAAACCACAGATGGAAGCCGTTACCAGCAAGGTCAAGGAGAAGGGAAATGAAAGATCTCAGACAAAATGAAAAACAGATGTTGCTAAGGTCTACTAAGGTCCCTGAATTCCCCTTTTTTTCCTGCATAAGGTTCATGCTTTTTAGATCAGAAGAAGGCAAGGTCACATGATTTTTTGTATTGCTGTAAGAAGATGGTTCCATTTTATTTTCCCAGAGTCCTCTTTGTTTAAATTTTCCAAAAGTCAAGCCTTACAGATTGTAAATCTATTCTTTGGAACTGAAGCTATAATATACCCAGGGACATCCTGCCAAGTGCCTAAAGAAGTCAGGGTTTGTTTTGGTCACTACAGTCAGTCTGTCTACCAAGCATCCAGATGATAAGGAGACAGCCAGTTCCCTGGTTCTTTCTTTCCCTTGGGAACCTCTCTCTCCAGAGTAAGTTGACTGGTAGCAGGCTGGTTGCCTTAGCTCCTCCTCCCCAGGATAGGAAATGGACAGGTTGTTTGTGAAGATGCTGGGGGATGAAGGAAAAATAGCTCTGACTTCAGAGAGGGTAAACAATATGACCTCATACCTAAACCTCCTCTAAAGTCTTTTAGATTCACCACAAGCAATTCCGTACAACACCAACATCAGATAAAGCAATGGTAGATAACAATTTGAATACAGAAGAAGAAGAAATCACAAATATGAAGAAATAATGGTGAACCCATCCTTGCACCTGGTCGACAGAAGGGATTGCTGCATCTTAACTATCTAAACCTAGGCCTTCATCATGTTTCCAGCCCAGCAGAGAGAAATTCAAGATTTCATATCATAAAATTAGACTCATCCTGTCAACTCCATGACATTGTTCAAGTAAAGCTAGCTTCCTTAAAACATCCCTTAAACTCTAAAACTGAGCTAACCCCCCCAAGTTCCCTGGAAGCCATGCATACCTTTCATGAACCTTTGCTATGAATGTTTCCTTCTTACAGAGACCAACAAATCCAACCCACACAATTATAGGATACTCCCAGTGGTCCCAGGTTAAGGTCTCAGGACGTGATTCTCAACTTTTCTAAATGCTGGGACCCTTTAATACAGTTCCTCATGTTGTGGTGACCCCCAACCACAAAATGATTTTTGTTGCTACTTCATACTGTAATTTTGCTATTAATCAATATAAATTGTAATGTCAATATCTAATATGAAGGACATCTGATATATGACCCCCGTGAAAGGGTTGATCCACACCTAAAGGGACTGAGACCACAAGTTAAGAATCACTAGTCTAGTCATTAATAAACAGTCTTGGGGTACAAAAGAATCCAAAGGCTCATGACAGTTGGGATGTCTTCATGAGTGTGAACACTGGGCAGAAGTTTCCCAAGAAGCCTCTGTCAGCCTCTTGACTTGCTTGAACCAAGATTTTTCTGGTGAAGAAGAATTTTAGTCTGAGGACAGGTTTTTTCCCCCAAATGGATCCCTGCAGTCTTGGTATAGAGTAAGTTAGCACACGCATCCTCTTTTCTACTCCTCTGCTCCTGCCAACAGAGCTTCACTCGATCTGCTCCCGCCACCATGAATCACTACTCTCACACCTTCCCTTTCCTATAAGTTACCCAGGGTTGGTTGATCTCCCAGGTAACCAAAGGTGGGAAGAAGCAACAGAGAAAAGGGCTGACAGTTGTGACCATACCATAATGTTCCTGTGAGCCAAACACTGTCCAAGATGCCAATGACTCATGCTTACATCAAAAGCTCACACCAGCCAGCGAGCAGGACTCTGTGTCTTTTAGTTAGAAGTAAAGACACCAGAGCTCAGGGCAGCTTAGCCCTGTCCAAGGTCAATTAGCCAGCTCCAGAACTACCTTACAGGCAGGATGTTGCTCTCTTTGCTAGACAATGCTGCCTCCCACAGGAAAACTCAAACTATGCACCTGTGTTTCAAATAGAGTTACTTCTAGAAGGAAAAAAAAAAAACGTAATTCTAGTTCTCGGGAGACATTCAAGATTAGAACTGAACAGTCATGTCTAGAAGCTAGAATAACATGAGCAGGGAAGGAAAAGATAAGGTCTTGTGCTGAGGGGAAATTATCTATCTATCTATCTATCTATCTATCTATCTATATATATATCTGATCGTTAAATCCAATCATTATCATCATCATCATCATCATCATCATCATCAGTAGTAGTAGTAGTAATAGTAGTAGTATTAAAATTTCCCTCATATATTGCATCCCTTCTCTCCTCTTCTCCCAGGCCTTTCCACCTCCCCCTTCCACTCCTCCTCCATTTCACTTGAGAAAAGGGCAGGCCTCCCAGGGATATCAACCAAGCATGGCATATCAAGTTGCAATAAGACTAAGCACCTCCCCTCAAATTAAGGCTGGGTGAGGTGACCCAGTGGCAGGAAAAGAATTCTAGAAAAAAAATCAAAGAGACCCTGTTCCCACTATTAGGAGTCCCATAAGAAGACCAGGCTATCCAACCATAACTACATGCTGAGAGCCCAGGTCAGACCCATGCGGGCTCCCTAACCACTGGTTCAGTCTCTGAGCTCTTTCAAGGTTAGTTGATTTTGTTAGTTTTCTTGTGGTGTCCTTGCCTCCTCTGACTCCTAAAATTCTTCCTCCTCCTCATCTACAGGATTCCCTGAACACTGCCTAATGTTTGGCTGTGAGTCTCTGCATTGGATGAAACCTGCCTCTTGCATACAAATATAGCAGAATATCATTCATTGATTTTTTTTTAACTAATTCTATCCTAAGTCTCTGAGCCAACCAGGCTTTGGTTCCTGGCCCTCCAGGCAGTGTCAGGGCTGGGCTCCCATTCATAGCCTGGGTCCATCAACCAAGCTGGACCAGTCACTGGTTGGCCACTCCCACAATTTCTGTGCCACCTTTACCCAGCACATCTTGTAGGTAAGACGAATTGTAGACTGAAGGCTGGGTTGGTGTCCCAGTCCGTCTACTGGAAGTCTTGCCTGGTCACAGGAGGTGGCTGGTTCAGGTTCTGTATCCCCTCCTTACTAGAAGTTTTAACCAGGGTCACCCTTGTAGATTCCCGGAAGTTTCCATTGTACTAGGTTTCTCTCTCATCCCCCAAGTGCCCCCCAGTTTTAGTTGTCTCTCCCAGTTCTCTCCCCCTTCATCTTCTCTTCAACCCCATCCTGTTCCCATACTTACCCATCTCTAGTTTACCTTCAATATCTATTCTGTTTCCTCTTCCCAGGGAGACTGATGAGTCACTCCCTCCTTATTTAGCCTCTCTGGCTCAGTGGATTATAGCATGATTATCCTTTATTTTACAGATAATATCCACTTACAAGTGAGTACATACTTTGTTTGTCTTTCCGGGTCTGTAAACCCAGCTTTTCTATTGACAGCCTACACTGGGTATCAGAATGTCGCCGTTGCCACTCCCATAAGAACCACACTTTTACCTTTATAATGCGCCACTCCCGTGGGAGCTTCCACACTCTAACCTTACCCGTCCTTCAATATGTTTGGCTTAAGAGGCAGTCTGTGAACTTTCCAGCTAGCTGGGTCTCCAGGTCAAGCTGTCTCTGCTCTAAGAAAAGAAGCAGGTTCAGGGAGAAGTTTGAGTCTTGAATTTGAAGCCACTACAGCCTGTACTCAAAGTAGAGACTGCCACCTTGTGGGAGAAATGAGTGATCGGCGAGATGCAAAGAAGCAACAGGATTTTCTAAAAGGGGTCTTAAAATAGAAAAATTCTTGAGGTTGAAGGTGTTGGGATTCTGTAAACCCCACCCCTCAGTCACCTGGCAACAGCCAGGTAGGCTCCATCCCAGTTTCTTGACACTATAAAAGGAGCTGCTTGACCCCTCCTCTCTCTCTTGCTCTTGCTCCCTTACTGTCTTGCTCTCCCATTCTTGTCCCTCCTCTTCCCCTTCCCTTCTTTCCTCTCTCTTCATGTTCTCATGGCTGGCCTCTACTTCTCTAACTCTCTCTCCTCCCCTCCCCTCCCCTCCCCTCCCCTCCTCTCCCCCCCCTCTCTCTAGAACTGTCTTAACTTCCCCCATGACCTGAATAAACTCTATTCTGTACTATACTGTTGTGTGGCTGGTCTCTCAGGGGAAGGGATTCCCAACATGCCCCCCACCAGAGGCATCCCCCTTACCCCCAGGCCTCGCTGCACTACCATGGGCCATATTCCCTCCCCACTCTCCTTATCCTTTTCCTAACATTAGTGCCGAAACCTGGGATGTCATCTTTTAACAACAGAAGGTGTCCCGAGAAACAGCTAAATCACAAATTTGAAAAACAGTAAGAGAGGGAAAAAGGGGGACAAGATTTGGTGTGGAAGAAGACAGGGGCAGGGGAGATGTACAGAGGGTCAAGGAGTTGAACAGAAGTGTGTAGCAATTGGGGGATGGGGAACTGGGGGTAACCAACAGAAAGTCCCAGACAACAGGAAAGCAAGAAGTTCCCAGGATCCAATGGGGATGACATAAGCTGAAATACACAACAAAAGGGAGAGGGAACCTGTAGAGACCATATTGAGAGGTTAGGCACAGACCCCTATTGAGGGATGGAGCTATCCACACTCTCAAAAACTTTAACCCAGAATTACTCCCGTCTAAAAGAAATATAGCCACAAAGAGTGGAACAGAGATTGAAGGAAAGGCCATCCATCCATCCCATACTCAGTTACTATTGCTGATGCCAAGAAGTGCTTTCTGACAGGAGCCTGGTACAGCTGTCTCCTGAGAGGCTCTGCCTAAGCCTTACTGATACAGATGCGGATGCTTGCAGCCAACCATCAGAGCGAGCATGGGGACCCTAATAGAAGAGTTAGGGGAAGGGTTGTAAGAGCTGAAGGGGTTGCAACTCCATAGGATGTACAACAATATCAACCAACCAAACCTCCCAGAGACTAAACCACAACCAAAGAGTACACATGGAGAGACTCGGGGATCCAGCTGCATATGTAGTAGAGGATGGCCATATTTGGATTAATCTGGATAGAAGGCCCTAGCATCTGATGTGTTAACAAGAAATCATTTGACTGGATCAAAGCAAGCAAGGAGAAGATGACGGAAACAAAGGAAGAAAGGCAAATTTGACCTTTACTATAGACTTTTATCTTTTGTGGCAT
The DNA here is from genome assembly GCF_963924665.1 of Micromys minutus. Classification (NCBI taxonomy): domain Eukaryota; kingdom Metazoa; phylum Chordata; class Mammalia; order Rodentia; family Muridae; genus Micromys; species Micromys minutus. The sequence continues at coordinate 17,762,608 of NC_137969.1, forward strand.
TAGGAGCAACAGAAGACTTTGCACAGGAAGTAGGAGATACCAGAATGTTCCTCTTTGCAGGTTGTACTCTGAAGGAAGTGGGGATGAAAGCAGGTAAACCAGTACTCCTGACAAGAAAAGCTGATTTGGAGCCATGGAGGAGGAAGGGAAGATGTAAGTCAAGATAGAAAAAAAGTAGCCAGCAATGATGGAGTACACCGGAAGGCCTACCTGGTCTACAGAGCAAGTTCCAGGACAGCCAGGGCTACACAAAGAAACCCTGTCTTGAAAAATGAAGAAAGAGAGGAAGGAGGAAGAGGAGGTGGTGGTGGAGAAGGACGAAAAAGAAGGAAGAAGAGGAGGGAGGAGGAGGAGGAAGGAAAGAAGAAGAGGAGGAGGAAGAAGAGAAGAAAAGAGGAGGAAGGAAGAGGAGAGAGAAGGAGGAGGAAGGAGGAGGGGAGAAAGATAAAAATAAGATGGGAAAAGGAGATAGATTCTGAATTCATTGTGGATTTCTAGTGGACTGAGTATGTGTAAATATACGGAGATAAATCATAGAGTCAGTAACTAAAAGGAAGAAGTGGCCAATAACTGGAAGCGAGCTTCCGGCAGAAGTCACCTTGACCAAGGGTTCCATTTGAAATAGCTGAGGCTTGAAACCTCTATAAGACATCCAAAGGAAGTAACAGAATACTGAAATGGGCTTGTGATAAGGACAAGGAAGAGATGGTGATGATCTCAGTAGAAGAACTGGAAGATGAAATATGGACACCAGCAGAAAGAAAAATGGAGGGTTGTGACAGATGCCAAGTGAACACAATATGTCACACTGAAGGAAGTGCTGTACAGGGACAGATCCTCCTGATACGCCAAGGAAGAGAAAGACCGAGGCAAGACCTTTGAAGTATAGGGAAGCAATCATGCCAAGATCTGCACGCTTTCCATATGTGATGGTGGGGGGTATTTTTCTTCCATTTATGTCAAATACTGTATCTTGAGAATTTATTTGGGAGAACTCTACCTTCATTTAAATACAGTATTAATGTGTAATTAAGAAGGCAGTGGGTCCAAATCCATCTTCCGTGCCCTCACTTTTCTTGCCCATTTCAACACTTAACATGTTTTCTCTTAAGTTAATAACTAAGTTTTCTTGTCAGTCCTAAGTTTGGTTGGAAAATTTCCCGAAAGTGTAAATCAGAAGCATCAAATTTTGTAGGTTTAGCAATTCTGTGACAGTCATTTGTAATCTCTTTAAATTCCTGCATTCTCTAAAACCTATTTATCATTTTCTCTTAAAAATTCCGAATGCCCAAGTATAAATTCATACAATGTACTTATAATACATCAATTAATATAACTTTATCTGTTATGTGTGGGGGAGATCACATCCTGAGAAGTAAGTCCAGAAAGAGTCCCTTTCCTCTTTTTTTTTTTTTTTCCTTGCTTTTGAGGTAGGCTTTCATGTAGCCCAAGCTGGCCCTTGAATTCATTGTGTAGCTGAGGACGACCTTGAACTTCTGATTCTCCTGCCTCAACCTCCCAAATGTTGGGATTTCACCACATCAAGTTTTGTGAAGTGCTAAAGGTCAACCCTCAGCTTAGCACATAGTGGGCAGGCCCTTTACTGACACAGCCACGCCCCAGCCTAAGTCTTGTTCTTTCTATACCACGGAAAGACCCCAGACTGGGGGAGCCCCTCACTCAAGTACCAGGATATATGAACCCAAGAACTCATGGAGAGCCTATCTTGCTGCAATCAGGCAAGAGGTTTATTTCCAGAGCTCTGGGGATGACATGTATCTCACGCAGGATTGGGGGGACATATTTATAGGGAAAATTACATAGGTAGTTAGCAATGGGCACATAGCAATTTTATTGGTTTTTTTTTTCAAATTGGCACATTCCGTCCATTTTGGACATGATTTAACTCTAGGCCACCTGCTTTTGGGGCACACTGACCTTTATACTTTGTTTCTCTCAGGACTGCAAGGCCAGCCCAGACCTTATTGAGTCTAGCCAGTCTGGGTTTGGGCCATTTCTTTAAACAAGTTATTTTGTTCTTAGCCTTGAAGCATACTTGTCCTCAAAGCAGGGTCAGTGGGGCCAACTTGAAATTTTAACTCTTTCACCACCATCTCAGGAACTAACTTTTGGCAGGAGAGGGTTCTCTGCTGTGCGCAGTATCCTAGTGGCTTTATCCTTTTCCACTGGGCCCTGCCTTCTGAAGGCTTCCCAGCCTCCCGTGTCACCACACTGAGGGCTAAGCTTTGAGCACAAGCTCTTGGGCAATATACTCAAACCATATCTATCCCTTCTAAAAAATTATTCTTTAAAACTGTATGCTTCCCTTTAAAATTATCCCCAACATCATTCAGAACAGTTTGGTGGTTCCTCAAAAAGTTAAGCATCCATCTGCCATTTAGCTCAGTTCTTTACTTCTGGATACTCCTGCCCTGCAAATGTAACCTGTCCCAGGTTTCAAGGTGATCAACAGTGGTTCTCATGCTGGCAACAAGCTGGCCATGCAAGAGCTCATGATCCTGCCTTTGAGGGCACCCAGTTTCCCGGAATGTTGGGATTCTGTAAACCCCACCCCTCAGTTACCTGGCAATAGCCAGGTATGCTCCGCCCCAGTGACCTGACACTATAAAAGGAGCTGCTTGACCCCTCCTCTCTCTCTTGGCCTCTTGAGCTTGCAGCCTTGCTCTCCCCACCTTGCCCCTTCTCTTCCCCTTCCCTTCCCCCCTTCCCCCCTCTCCCTCCACGTGCTCATGGCCGACCTCTTCTCCCCTACTCCTCTCTCTCTCTCTCTCTCTGCCTCTACTACTCTCTTAACTCTCCCATGACCTGAATAAACTCTATTCTGTACTATACCATTGTGTGGCTGGTCCCTCAGGGGGAAGGGATGCCCAACATGGGCTCTTCAGAGGCATCTCCCTTGCCCCCAGGCCTTGCCGCACTTCCATGGACCATATCCCCCTACTCTCTTCATCCTTTTCCTAACATTGGTGCAGAAACCCGGGATGTCATCTTTTAACTACATTGGTGCCCCATGACTCTTCCTTACAGGGAAGCCATGCACACTGGAGCAGAGGTTTACCACAACCCGAAGAATGTCATCAAGGAGAGTATGGGAAAGACACCACCAATGTGAGTGATGAGGGCAGATTTGAACCTAAACCCTGGAGAACAAAGAAGCATTGGAGCTGCTCAAGGCCGCAACTGCCAAGGCCAGCTACACTGACCAGGTCATCATTGGCATGGATGTGGCTGCCTCCGAGTTACAAAGTGCTGGCAAGTATGACCTGGACTTCAGGTCTCCAGATGACCCCAACTGGTACATCACACCCAACCAGCTGGCTGACCTGTACAAGTCCTTTATTCAGAACTACCCAGTGATGTCATTGAAGACCCCTTTGACCAGGATGACTGGGACACTTGGCAGAAGTTCACAACTAGTGCGGGCATCTAGGTAGTGGGGGAATAACCTCACAGTGACCAACCCTAAGTGGATTGTCAAGGCTGCAGGCAAGAAGTCCTGCAAACCCTGCTCAAAGTGAACCAGATAGGCTCTGTGACTGAGTCTCGGCAGGCATGTAAGCTGGACCAGTCCAGTGGCTGGGGTGTCATGGTGTCCCATTGATCTGGGGAGACTGAGGACACTTTCACTGTTGACATGGTGGTGGGGCTCTGTACTGGGCAGATGAAAACTGGGGCCCTTTCTGATCTGAGTGCCTGGCCAAGTACAATCAGATCCTTAGAATCGAGGAAGAGCTGGGCAGCAAAGTCAGGTTTGCTGGCAGGTCCTTCAGGAACCCGCTGGCCAAGTAAAGTACAGACTGGAGATCCCTCCAGCCACCAGCTCTGTTCCTGAAGTCATCCAGGTGGTTCAAGACCAGCTCAGTGCTTGCCCCTCCCATGTCAGGGTTCCTTTTGATGACCACCTGGAGCCCTGCTGGAGACCCCAGGTTTGTATCATGTGATCAGTCTGAATTATTGTTTCTGTCACCTGACTTCCCAGCTAGTGTCTGGAGCACTCAGAACCCCAGTGTGATCTCTAGGGTGCCCACCGGTCAAGACATTCCCCATGCAAAAATAAAAGCCACAGGAAGCCCATGAAAAAAGTATTTTAACTGCATTCTTAAAACTACTTAATGCCAAAGCTACCTGATTAGGCGGGTATAGATTGTACCTGTTGATCACTTTCAACTTTATTGATTTAAAACAAAATTAAACCCACTGTTTAGGATTCTAACCGGGAATTAATTGGTTCTTTGTTTTGTATTTTAAAATTTTAAGCAAGTGTTCTATTATTGGACATGCTTTCTTCTCATTGTTAGAAAAAAAATTAGCGATTAAAGGGAAGTCCGCTTGGTTGATTCTTGATATTTCTGAGCTCAGTAGTCACATTCCTGTTTCTTCATGGCCTCCTCCGGAGTGGGCATTATTGGTAAATGGTCTCCTCATTTCCATCCACATGGGTGCATGAATATAACCACCCTCCCCTTTCTGACCTTCCTATCACCTGTGCACAGGAAACTGATTCTTCAGCTTTCAAGCTGTTTCCGGTTTTGGTGCTTGTTGTTTTCTCAGCACCTTAGATCTATCTTTGTCACCACTTCTCCTTTGAGAAGACTGATTGGTCTGATATTCTCACATGATTGATTTCTAAGTAGTTTCTCAAAGAGTAAGCATTAGAGCTAAACAGTTCTGGAGCCATTTTACCAGAAAATCATGTCCTACTCCACACTGATTGGGCAAAATAAACCCAACCCTCTCCAAGGTGCCTTGGGTTGTAGTTTATCCCAGCAACAGAGAGCAAACTAGGGCAAACATATATTTATTCCTCTCATGTGGATATACATAGTCATGTCTTCACAGACCCTCGGGAGCCCAGGCAGGGACTTTTGTTCCCACCCACTTGGTGCATCTCTGTAAAGATGTTTATGTTTCCTATAATTCCCTCAACTGTTATGTAGGTAAATTAGGTAAGTTAAAATTAAAAACTACTTTTCCTATGAAAATTAAGTGATCACTTTGGTAAATAAATAAATGGGTGAGACTGTTGGAAAAACTGCTTCATTTGATATTGAGATGGTAATTGTAATGACCATAGGACCCTATGTATCTCTGGAGCCACGATTTCTCAGCCTACTTAAAACGCTCTGCCTTTCCGATGCTGCTCCACCCCCATTTCTTCCATTTTGCATATCAGCTGTTACCCAATTGTGTTCTTCCCAGAAAAAGTTCAGATGAAAGGCAACTGTGTCTTGCGTAGTGGCAGATTCGGTAGGAAGCAGACACACTCCGGGTTCCTTTGGGATGGGGCACAGATTTGCGAAATACCCAGGATGACGTTAAACCACACTCCTCCTGATTCTCAACAATGGGATGAGCACATGCGTCCACACCAGCCGAGATAAATTCTTATAATAGAACGCATTTGATTTAGTGTGTGATTGTATATGAAATGTGAAAGAAAAAGAGGAAGACAGAAGTGATACCAAAATTTTTGAGCTGAGCTACTGGAAAATGACTTGCTGTTTCAAATAAGGAAGGAACAGAGTGGGACAAATTTAGTAAGGCACCAGGATTTGCATTTGTGTAAATGAGTTTTGTAATGCTCAGTGACATCCAAGTGGGGATTTTCAATAGGAAGTGGGGCTGTGTCAGTCTTGGGGTGGTAAAGGTTTGGCGGAAGCTATACACCCATGCAGACAGTGTAGAGAGATTAAGGGAAGAAAATGTTTCAAAGGGAGGATGTGACATCAACTCTTTCTAATCATTCTAATGGATCAGTTGAGATGAAGGTAGGAAACAAACAGCAGATTGAAGAGTCTGACGAGATTGGTTTAAGGGGAATAGCAATGACCCTGGAGTGGACTGAAGAAGTTACGTGAAGAGCCTCCACCTGCTTTCTTAGTTGCGTGTTTGCCTTTCTGATACCTATTTTCAGTAAGACAGCCAGTATGGTCTTTTCTTTAATTAAGCAGCAGCATGCCAGGGCATTGTATTCTCAATACCCATCACCAGAGGCATGAATCCTGTCTCTGATGGTCAAAAAAGAATCTCTGACAAAGCTTATGCCACTTAGAATATAGTGTGCTAACAATAACAATGATATAAATATAAATATATAATAATCACATATCACACATCCAGAAGCCAAACAAACACATATTTCTGTTATCATCATCATCGTACAAACATAAAATTAAGGATATTATGGACTTGCACTTTTATTATTGATTGAGGTTATAAATGTGAAGTCATAACACTCCTGTCTTTCTTTTAAACGAAGATGAAACAGCCAGAAACATGACTCAGCAGTTAAAAGCATAGCATAGACTGTTCTTCTAGAGGACTTGGGATTGATTTCCAGTACCTCTATCCAGCAGCTCACAACTGCCTGTAACCCCAGCTTCAGGGAGCTCCAACACTCTTCTCTGGCCTCCGAGGGCACTGGATTCACACGCACAAATGTACACACATACACACACTACCATTTTCAAGAACTATCCATTAACGTCCAGAAACATCAAGTCAACTTGCAGTGAGTTGCACTGACTTACTAAGCTTTGTCTCTACAAACAGAATAATAGACAATCCCCCCTCACAGGCAGGACAGTTACTCGCTAAGTTAGGGACTGAGGATTGGTGCTTGCCCTGGGCACATGCTCTTCTGTCTTGTGCATCAGAGGTCCCAGCTTCATGGCCATGGGAGTTCCAGCCTTATGTGAGCTGCCATTCTGATCCTCTGGATTTGGTCCTATCGAGTGTCACATCATTGGTTATTCTGGTTCTGAGGCCTCAGACTTGGGACTGAGCAATGCTCTTGGCATTTCTTTGGTCACCAGCATGCAAGGGCCTGTTGTCAGACTCCCCTGTCATCAGAGTCAGCTTTGCTAGCAAATGCCCCTCCTATCTACCCAACCTCATCATTGATGGGCTCTGTTTTTGTGAAGAGCTCCAACAAACACATTTGCCACCTGACTGATAAAGGATCAAGAATTTATCAGCCTCTTTTGTTTTCAAGTTCACTTTTATTCATGTGTCATCCTAGCTACCCTTGCACAAAGGTGACAGGAAGAGATACTGCTTAGCTGAGCTGTGACACTCAATCCTCCTGCACCTTAGCCTGGAGAACAGTCAGCAACACAGGAGCCTGAATTCCACACGCTTCCCCAATGAGGCATGGTTAACCCATGGATACAGGAACTTGCTAAGCTGCCCGGCACTGGATGCTGCTCCCTATGTGTCTCCAGGACACAGAAGGTGGGAAAGTACCACCAATTCCAGAAACGAAAACCCAGCCTCTCACAGCAAAACCTCCAGACCCACAAAGGGACCTTAAAGATAACACGGAACTGTAGCTCCAATGAAACCCCACATTTTGAAGCAAACATATCTGTCTGGAGAGAAAACACAACTTGGGGGTGAATGTTATACAACAGAAACAAACTGTCACCTGGGACATTGCTCTGGACAAAACTGTACACATGTATGGGGCACAGAACATGGGACTGGCCAGACTGGACTCAGATCTGGAAATCGTCCAGCGACGGTTTGGAAAGTCCCGGTGGAGGGAAATGGGAAAGATGGGATAGATGTCAAAAAAAAAAAAAAAAAAAAAAAAAAAAAAAAAAAAAAAAACCCACCATCACCACTATAGAATATAGAGAAACAGAGGGGGGCAGGAAAGTAAGGGGCAGGGGAGGAAAGAGACAGGACACGAGGGTTCCCTGAAATGACTGGAGCACACAGTAAGATGACTGCCCAGTCAGCCTTTCTTTTATGAACTCTTTCTGGACAACCAGTAGAGAATGCCCTCCGCTTAGAATTAAAGGAAAGGCATGCCAAAGGACTCTTTCAGTTAAAAATAATGATTGATAATTATATGATAATAATAATGGGACTGATCAATCTTGTCTAAACAGATGCTGCTAAACTGATAGGATGAAAAGTCACTGTGGAACTTGAGAACACAATGACACACAATGCTCAACTCTAACAACCTTCAAGGACATTATGGGGCCTTTGATGTAATACTGAAGAAAAAGCTCTCTCTGTGAAGTATCCCTGCTCCACCCCTAAGTCTAACCAACTCTAACCTGGCTGTCAGTTTATAGGGAATACTGCTTCTAGAAGAACATGTTAAAGAGCAGCACAGAGGCCAGTGAGAGGAATCAGCAAGTCTGACAACCCAAGTTAGTTCCATAAAACCCACATGAAGATGAAAGGAGAAAACTGACCTTCACATGTGTGCCATGACACATGTATGTCCATGCACATGCACACTCACACACATCATGCACATACATCCAATAATAATAAATCAAACCGAAGCATAAAAATAAACAACACCCCAAGACTATAACCTAGAGGGTAGAAAATCCTAAGCTAAGTGGCCATTCTGTTCTACATACTAATAGATATCTGTAAATGTAGAGAAAGTGGTAATAAACTAAAGAAAATATAATATACATCTATACAGCATAAAACATGGCTCTACATTAGAACTAATTGAAGTTATAGTATGTTTTTTAGGAAAGTCTTAGAAGATTAAGCACAGGCTGGACATTACTAAAATGTCCCCTTCCAGGGAAGCTGTTCTTGCTTTACTCCCATAATTGAAATTTAAAATCCTTTTTCACATTTTGTCCAGCTCTTCCCACAACTTGCTACATAGTATATGTTCTTGTTTTGTTTCATGTCTACTTCTGCCTGTGAGAATGTAAGTTCCTGAAATTAGAAGAATCTGTGGGTTTTACTTACTGTTGAGAGAGAAGCATCTGTAAGAGTTCAACAATACAGTTGTGCATATGGCTGCCACATCTATGAATCCAAACCAATGCAGACTGAAATTATTCAGAATGAGTTGCTTTTGTACAATGCATATACATACTTTCCCTGTTTCTGCCATTCTCTGAACTACATGACCTAAAGACATATAGCATATATGTTGTATTAGCTATTCTAAGAAATCCAGCGAAGATATAAAATATAAAAAGCAAAGTGAAGATTATTTGCAAATATCTCTGAATTTTATAGAAGAATTAACTGCACAGATTTTGGTAGCTTTCTGGGAGTTCTGGACTTCCTAAGACCAGCTCCACATATGTAGGTTGTTGTCAAGGCAATACATGATTGGACAGTAGAGAGTGGGGTGGGGACAAAGTTTTTGTGAGGCGGGAGAGAGGAGGAAGGGGGAGAACCAGAATGGAGGCAGTGAAAGAGGATTTGTACCCAGGTGATCTTAACGATAGATATATATGAATAATTTCAAGGGTTTCTAAAGGTCAACTAGTTTTATCTAGGTGGGGGTTTACATCTTGTCAACTGGTTGCAAGTTTATTGTGTGAACGGATTGTGGATTGAGAATTTAACATATAAATCTATTTGATAAATTATTGATTGTTGACTCATGATTTAACCGGGATTGTGGGGAATGTGAGAAAGTTCCCAGCTGGCAGGGAGACAGCTGGGAGGTGGTGGCTCATGGACCATGTTGTAGAGAATCAGCTGGGCCTTGTAGATATGGCTTGGTAGCCTGGGGTTCCCCGCTGGAGTGGCCACAATGAATCCGATCCATGAGGAGTAAAAACCAGCAGGACCCATAGCCACAGATTAATTGTCAAATAACTACCCCGATATCCATAGGTACATAGAAATACATAGTACTTCTGAATAAATACGTTACAAAATACATAAAACTTTGAAAGAAGAATGCCACATTAAAGCCATAAGATAGACAGCATTCCTTGTAATGCCATACTGAGGTGTCATAGTTTGGATATGGTCTATGTCTGTACCCCAATGTTTTCCATGCTTGCAGCTTGGCCCACCATGTGGCTGTGTTGAGGTCATAAGACCTCTAAAGGTGGGACCTAATAGAAGGTGCTTAGGTTATGGGTCATCACTCTGAGAATAAGCGAGTCCTGTTCTGAAGGTAGGAGTTAGTTCCGGTGACTAGGTGCTCTCCTCACGGCTCTCATTATCCTGCCAGTACCTGCCATGATGGAGCCAGAAGGTTCTCGAACTTCTGAAATCGTGAGCTAAACTCATTTTTCCTTCACCTATTTTCCAACATTCTGTATTCTATTATACTAATAACAATGAACTAAGGCAGGTACTGTTGGGAAGATTTACTAAAAAATTTACTCAGTAGAATATGGTTTTCATTCCTTTTCATCTGAGGTCATAGCTCCAGCTTTTTAAGTTAGAGGATAGTGTGTCATTTTTGTGTGCAATAACAAGATAATCACAACATTTCTGCTTCATGCTGCCTTCTAGAACATTAACTTGTTCATGTCAATGTATCTAAGTCTAATATCATTTTGAGTACTAGCAAATACAAAGTGCCTCAAAATATTCTTTGAACTGAATTTTACTGATGTCCTCATAAATGAATATTTAAAGCCAGGTTTCTCCAGCTTTAAGACTGTTCTAGTTACATTTCATCTGGTTGCTTTCAAGCCTGACACAAAGGAGTGAATAAATCTCTAATCTGTGTAAATCTATGTGCTATGAGATCATACTCTTATCTTATGGAAACTTACACTTGGAAAATGTTTTCACATTCTGATGAGGCAGGCTGTTGAATCTGGTAGTTGTTCTAGACTTTCCCCTGCTTAATCAGTTTTCTGTCACTGTAATGAAATGCCTGACATGGTCTTATGTAAGGAGAACGGGTTTATTTCAGTTCACTGATTTGCCAGCTCCATCCAAGATCAGGAAGTCTTTACTCTCTGTACTAATTTTCTGCTTCCATCAAGACTTAAGTAAAATGCTGAGGCTATCAAAGTAGGAATCACAGGGAAGTAAAATGCACACACTTGACCTCCCAGAAAACCCAAAAAGTCTGAAGAGGAAGGAGCAGAGGACATTTTTTAAAATGTAACCTAAAAACAAAGGAATCAGAAAAGCCCACCACTGTGAGAAAGAAGTGAAGCAGGGGAACAGAGAATATTTTCTGACTCTTTCATTATTTACATTTGGGCCTGGTCATAAGTGTGTTCCACTCAAAATGATTTTATTTTCTAACAAACACACCAGAATATGATGAGCAACATATGAGGTAACTCTAGGGTGGCGAGGTGACTAGAACCCCACCTCTCTGGCTTTCAGCTCTCCTGTGGCTAGGATGAAGAGATCTTTCATATACGTGCAAGTTTATATCTCTGTACTCTTGTCTGGTCCTCCAGCATCTGTAACACACATCAGTGGCTGACGTCCCCATTATCCATGCTGGTCTTCACCAAGATAAGAGAGTCATGGAACTTAAGTCATAACAACTAGGCTTCTCTCTAGAGACCCATCTTTTTTTCATGGCTTGGTCTCTACTTCATCCTCAGACCTTCTCCTGCCTCTGCACATACCCTGAGTCCTGAGAGTCACACTTTCCCACTGAGCTAAGAGATGCTGTAAGTTCTGACATACTGTACTCACTTTTATGAATCTTGGACATGCCTCTCTCTAGGGCCGTCTTAGTCAGAAGGTAGCTCATAAGTGTAGCCTTCAAGATAGAGGAACCAACGGGGATAGCTCAGGAGCACTCTACATTACATTACTTCTCCTGCTTCAACTTAGAGAGCTGAGTTTCATCTTCAAGGAAAAGTTTGATATCCATCTTCCCATGAGGCAGGAAGTGTGGCTCAGTCAAGACCCCAGGTTCAAACCCCACATGTTAATAACTTTTCTTGTCACAGAGAACAAACAACTGATGTGTTTATTTTCCTTTGAAAACACTTAACAAAAGCAACATTTAGAGGGAAAGCTTTCTTGTAGCTCACCATTTGAGTCACAGTCTACCAAGGTGGTAGAAGCAGGAGAGAGAGAGGTTGGCCTTTCAGTGGCTTAGATGCAAATGGTCCCTTTAGGCTCCAGTTGACAAACTCTTTGGAAAGAATTAGGGGTGTAGTCTTGTTGAAGGTGTGACCTTGTTGGAAAATGTATGTCTTTAGGAGTGGGCATTGAGGTTTCAAAATTCAAAATTTTGTAATATATATAATGGCTCATATGTCATTTATGTGATTCAACTAAATATTTAGAGCTTATTATAGCTTAAGCATTAATCTGAGTACTCAGTATATACCACTACATAATAATCCCCAAACTCAACATGAGTCCCATGTTATTCTTTTTTCATTATAAATCTAGTTGTGGGAGGTTGTTAAGGAAGGGCAGCAACAGAGGTGACAGAACAGTCACAACTAAAGGCTAGTACAGAGACAAGGATGCTCTCATGCAAGATGTGAAGAGCTGGGGTACCCACAGAATGTGGTATGCCCTCCATCCATTGATAAGTAGAGTTTATTTCTCTAGCTGTTGAGTCTGAGTTGGCCTTGGCTTGGTGTAGAGGTGAAGCTCATCATGAACCTAAAACTTTAGGAAGATCCAGCTGACTGTACTACTAGAATTCGGAAACCATGAAGAGAACCATGTCTAACAGGGAAGGGATCATGCAGAGGCAATACAAAGAGAAAGAGAGGCATTACTTCTCTGCTGAGCCAAGATGTCACTCATGAAAGCATGGCTTCTTGAATGGCAGCCTGGGTGATGGCAGACCCAGGTGACATCAAGTCAAGTTGGCCTCCAGACCATTCCTGTCCACTTACTGAATCATGAAATCTAGATGATCCTCAGTGTAAATCATTGAATTGGAGAGTTTGTTCTAGAGACTTAGAAAATGATCACCAGTAGTTGGACTCTGCATTAAAAAAAAAAAAAAAAAAAAAAAAAAAAAAAAAAAAGCCTTGAAACAGATAAGTCATTGGCAGTGTCATCTCCACGAAACAACAGCACACAGATATGGACTCAAACGTATCTACCTGCCTGCTGTGAAAATGTTCTATGATATGAAAATAACATTCACCCTCCATAATTGTGAGTGGGCTGAGTCTTATCAAGCTTCTTAAGTCTACGGTTCCAGGAGGAAAGGGAATCCTGCTAGACGTCTTTCAGACTAAAGCTACAGCACCGCCAAGTCTATTATCAACATGCAACCTGTTGGCATAGACTGCAGGGTTTTGGTTGGTTGGTTGGTTGGTTTTGGATTGCCAGCATCCATGAGTCTACCAACCAATTCTAACCCCCATCCCACCCACACACTATTTCAATTTGTGTGGAGACCCTGTGACATCAGTACAGACACTGGATGTCAGGCAGAAGAGGAAAGGTCTCAAGGAGGGGCTGTTCATACTGATTTGATGGACACACAGGAGGTGGTTATTGGAGGCTGGAAGAAAGGCAGTCCCTTGAAGAAGTGATGTAAGATGTTATAATCTTGTCAACTGCAAAGCGAGGATGCTTAACACCTTTGCCTCAGGAACCCAAAGCTTTGTCTCAGATCCTTAGAGCAGCTGAGAGCCCAGTTGTTTTTTTTCTTTCCAGCTGTGCAACTGCAGACACAGAGAGGAAAGACGTCTTGGTTCAGAGTGCAGAATAGAACGTAAGCATTTCCAGTTAGCTAGGTTTGAAAATAAAACTAATGTTCTCAGAGCTTCTTACTAAAGGTATCAAAATGAGAAGTAGCCCCGGGGTAATAATGAAACTCAGGATGTTGTCAGTAACATGTGTCCTTGGGGCAGAGGTCTTAGTGATGTAGCTGTGAGATACTTTATGTCTGTGTGATAAATATTACCTGGAAATATAAACAACCCCAAAACACATATGTAAGTAACTCAACAGAAAGAGTGAACATCTGAACAACATTTAAATGGGCAGAATCCAGACAAAAAGACTTGCTGGCAAACGGGGAAATGTCATATGCTATTTTTCTATCTTTCTCATAATTTAAAAAGATTGAAGACATTCAATAATGGTCAGATCGTGGAGAAGTGGACTCTGTATATTGACGAGGGAGTGTGAAATAATAAAACTACTTCAGAAAGGATTAGGAAACATGTGGAATTCAAAAGCCATTCAAATAAAATCTGCACTGTCGTGGTCTTCATGAAAACGGCCCCCAAAGGCCCATGGAGAAAGGTACAGTTAGGAGGTGTGATCTTGCTGGAATAGGTGTGGCCTTTTGGAGGAAGTGTGTGAGGGGGCTTTGTGGTTTCAGATGCTCAAGCCAGGCCAAGTCTCTGTCTCTCTTCCTGTTGTCTGTCAGTCCAGATGTAGAACTCTCAGCTCCTTCTCCAGCTCCATGTCTGCCTGTGTGTGTGTGTGTGTGTGTATGTGTGTATGTGTATTTGTGTGTGTATGTGTGTGTACATGTGTATATGTGTGTATGTGTGTATATGTGTATATGTGTGTGTATGTGTATTTGTGTGTGTATGTGTATGTGTGTGTTTGTATGTTTGTCTTTGTATTTGTGTATGTGTGTGTACATGTGTATATGTGTGTATGTGTGTATATGTGTATATGTGTGTATATATGTGTGATTATGTGTGTATGTGTGTGTATATGTGTGTATGTGTGTGTATATGTGTATATGTGTGTATGTGTGTGTGTGTATGTGTGTGATGGTGATATTTGGAAAGACACTCGTCACAATATTGTTCGATTGGTGGACCAGCAGGTAGGGATGCTTGCTTCCAAACCTGTAATTACCTGAATTTGAGTCCCAGAAGCTACAGAGTGGAGGTAGAGAATTGATACCATGATTTCTGCATGCACACACACGCATACACACACACAGACACACGCACTTGCACATGAACAAACACCCACATGTGCGCGTACACACAGCAAACGTGTATAATTTTATTAGTCAATCCTGTTATATTTAGATTATTATTTGATAAACACAAATAGTTCTTGCTGAATGGATGCACATACTCATGAGAGGATAGGCTGAACAAGATCTTAACATCTACACACCACGAGCTCAATGCTAAGTACACATCATGCCAAGATCATGCATCTGGTTTGCTAAGCACAGTGAATTCACTCAAAATGTCTAAACCACCACTATCATGTAAACAAAATGTTTGTCAGGGCCCTGAGGGTGTTTTATACCGGAACATTTTCAAGACCAGGACCCCAACCACTGAGCACGTGAGCACCTGGGAAGCTGTGCCCCTGAAGACAGATGTGAAGCTGGGCGTCTGCACACCCCTTCCCACGCCCCTTCCCAGCCGGTTGGGCTTTCCGTTTGACTTCAGAAATCAAATCTACATTAAAATGATGCCAGAGAGTAGCAACACAACCCTTCCCTCTGGGGCAGGCAGAGGGTGGAAGGGGGTGGGGTGAGGAGCTGGTTCTATGAGCTGACCCTATTGACTGATGAACAGGGTCTACACAGGTTCACCAGGTGAATTTCGCTTACCTAATGAGTAGTATTTCAGTTTTTATCGTCTGTCTTGTTTTGTTTTTATTACTGATCAGATTTGAAAAATAACCAGGATGCTGTTTGGGCTTGTTTTTTTTTTTTTCTTTGTGTTGTAATTAACTAAAATTAATTTTAACTTATTTTGAGCCTGGTCTTTCCTTGTAACTCACGCTTGCCCTAGAATTTGCAGTGTAGCTGTGCAGCCCTTGCTAACTCTGAATTCACAAAAATCCTCCTGACGCCCTCCACCCCAACAGCGTGCTCAGCACGGCACCTGGTCAAGTGTCCTGAGACCATAACTTTCTGGGCGTAGTCTCTGACAAAAACCACAAGCCAAATGACAGTGTGAAGTTTCTGTCCCTGCGAGTCATCTTTGCCTCCCCCCTCCCAACCCGCCCGCAAAGCGCGGCTGAGGCTAAAGATGGCCACAGTTCAGCACCCACTGTCGGAGGCGAGCATCTTTGCAGAGCTCAGCAACGATCAGCGCCCCCATCGCAGACACTGCCAACCCGGAGGTGGTGGTGCAGGCGGTGTTCTGGTAACTTGAACAGGGGACCTTCCGCTCAGCACTGCCCCTCGGCCTCCAGCTTATCCACAACACTAGATTCTTTGTTTGGGACAATCTGGAAGGTCCCCGCCTGAGAACTCCAGCTGGGTCACAGCCGGCTTTCCCGGTTTCCCGCTGCTTACTGTGCCCCGGGTGTGTGCCTCAGAAGCCAACTCACCTCATCTCCGGCCGGAGGATTTGAGTATAGATCAGACAGCGTCCTAGGAAGATGTCAGAAAAGTGCTTCGTGGTAGGCTTCCCATTCCACACCAGGAGCGAGCGCGGCCACAAAACTATGACCAAGATCACTCCCAGGGCGATCACGAACAGGACACTCACTCCGAGAACTAACTGGGCTTTCCTAGTGAAGCGGCAGCCAGGTCTGTCCTCAGACATCTGGCTAAATTCACAGTTGGCCATTGGACTCCTAGAGACTGGCCCAGGCTAGGCAGGAAGAGAACACAGGGCTGGCTGGGTCAGAGCCTGCCCCTCCTCCTTTCTTTCACTCGCCTTTATCTACTTCCTTTCCCACCCCCTACTCCTGCTTCAAAGTTCCACGGGGGTGATGGACTAACGAGGCTTTGGGGTTGTCAACAGGCACTCCCGTTGCTTACTTTCAGACTCCAGAGCTGACTGACCCGAACCTCTCTCTCAAAGACAACACTTTAGCCTCTGCAGGTGCACAAACAACAGCTTCAAGATCCTCCTGGCCAACACCTGTCACCTGTACACTTGACACCTTTGCTACATATGCTCCCTGGAGGGTAAAATCCTTCCGTCTGTCTGTCTGTCTGTCTGTCTGTCTGTCTCTGCCCCCCCAACCCCGCGCCTCTTTCTCACTTTCCCTCTCCCTCTCTCCCATCTCTCCCCCTCTCTCTGTTCACCCAATGCCTGTCAATGAATGGCCTACCTCTACCTCTGAGCTTTGATAAAGATCCTGCCCAGATGTTTTTAAAGTCTCAGCTTCAGTCTGCCCTTCTTCTTCCCAGGAGGTATCAGTTCAAACCCAGCCCCAGCTGTTAAAGCGCTGTTATGTTTATCTTACTTCTCTGAACTGGATACATGTGAGAAGAGACTCATATTACCTACATCACAGCTTGCTTCGACTAGATGAATTAATATCTCCTGGGTGTCTAGCATAATCCCTAAGGCATAATAACTGATTACTCAATGCATGTAAGTCATTGCTGCTTGCTCTAGGGGGTTGTCAAAGACGGAATTTTATAGTTGATAGGACGCTTGCTTGCAACCCATCTCATATGCAATAATACATCATCTCACATGGAAACCCCAAAACACAGAGGCTCTTCCTGGCTCTCCTTCCCAAGGAGACATATATTGCTTAAACGTGTCACATATGGATCATAGCACAGGATTTTCATGGGACATTTTCTAGGCAGAGGGAATACTAGATGCAAAAGCTGGCACAGGAAAGCCCTTTGTCCTGTTTTAAGGTGTGGGAAAGCAGCCATTGCAGCTAGACTAGAGGGAACTTGGAAGGATGACTCCTGAAAAAGAGAGAAGTTCTTAACTAATGGGAGTTCTTTTTTTTTTTAAAAAAAAAAAAAAAAAAAAAAAAACACACACACACACACACACAACATATTATTGGTGTATGTGTGAGTATGTGAGTATGCTCCTATGTGGGGGTGCCCATATGGGCCAAAATAGGGCATCAGGTCCCCAGAGCTGAAGTTGAAAATTGTTGGGAGCCACCTGATGTGGATGCTACGACCTAATTCCAGTTTTCTTCGAGAGCAGCAAACATTCTTAAATACTTTTCTCCATCCCCAAGAGAGAGCATTTTCAGGGAATGAGAAGGACACAGCACCTAGTGGAGTAGGTTCAAGAGAATGTTCGAAGTTAACTCAGTAAGTTAAAGTGCACTTGTGTTGAAAAGAGGAGTTTTTTTTTTTTTTTTTTTTTTTCTTTTTTTTTTTTTTTTTAAATGTCAAAAGGAACAGAGAAATAAGGATGCAACTGGAAGATGCTGGGCATTATGATTTGGATATGTAAAATTCTCTAGAGGATCATGATTTTGACCTCTTGGACCTCAGGTTGGGAAACTATTTGGGAAGGTTTATACACTTAGGAGGAGGGGCCAAGATGGAGGACTTGGGTCACTGATTAAAAGTATTTGATGCTGTGTTATTCCTGGTAACCCCCTGTCCTGTTCTATGCCTTGTAGTTGGTGATGTGAACTACTCTTCTATGCCATATAATGTTCTTCCCAAAAGCATAAAGCCAGGAGACCTTGGACCAAATCCTCTAAAACCTGAACCAAAGTGAAATTTTCTTTTTTTCAGTTGTCACATTGAATATATGTGTGTGTGTGTGTGTGTGTGTATGTGTGTGTGTGTGTGTGTGTATGTGTGTGTGTGTGTGTTTTCTCAACAAGAGCCCAGGATTCAGGAAGCAGCATCCGGTTCTGAGATCAGACTCCCCACAGAACTTCTGAAGGCTGACAAGCTGACTCACTAGCACAGTAACACTGGACAAACATAGGAGATGTTGTGAGGAATCTGAGGCATGGTTGGGATGTGGGCAGGAGCTCTAGCTCCTCACAAAAAAGAGGTGAAGAATATGGCTGGGGTGGGGGTGAGGCTTTAGAGGATTCTATGACACAAGGACATTCTCTCCTGATCGCTTCTTTTATGAAGTAAAAAGAGAAAGGTCCTGTGGGAACAGTGTGGAGCACCGATGGACGCTAATCAGGGTGCAGAGTAGATTTAATGACACAGGTCCTCAGGGTGTCATTAAATGGTCAAAAAAGTTCAAAAAAAAAAAAAAAAAAGACCAGCTAGTGAACTGGTGTTTGTGCAACCATACCCACTGCTTAGACAAAAAAAAAAAAAAAAAAAAAAAAAAGGAAAAAGGTCAAAAGTCAAAGCTCAGGTAGTAAGTCTGCCAGAGATGCCGTAGCAGCGTACCACACACTGGGTGTCTTAAGCAACAAAATGTATTGTTTTGCAACACTGGAGGCTGGACATTCAAGATCAAGGTTTCTGCATGTGTGGCTCTTTCTGAGGCTTGTCCACTGGGCTTTCAGACTGCCCTCTTCTGTGTGTCTTTATTCGCTGAGCAGGTCTCTCTGTGACAGTCTGTTGTCTCCGTTCCAGTCTGTATGAAAATACCAGGTGATGGATTTGAGCCTTTCCCTCCCTCCGTGGTCACATTTTAATTACTCTGTACAGGTGACAGGGCTATCCCCAAATCTCCTTTGGAGACATGGAGGTTAGGGCTTAGACCTAAGAATTGTGGGAGTTGTCATGAAGTCGTGGTATCCTTAACACTGGGCAAACATCACACTGAAATGTGAGCAAGAATAAATTTAACTAATGGACTATGGTTCCTAAATCCTCCAGCACAAAAGGAAGATGAAAAGACAGCGAAAAGACACAGATATTAACAGATATTACTGTCATGGTTCTTATGTGATGGCAGGATTAGAAGAGCAGGAGACATTCATCCTTCTGTGACTTCACAGGTCAAACTCAACATTAGTCTTGTCCACCATGGCAGAGAGGATACGGAGGTCGCACGAGGCAGGTAGACTTTGGTCAGGAAGCTCAGGGCAATGAAAGCTACCATTCAGTTCATATTCCTTTTATTTAGAATAAAGTCCCAACACATAGCTAGGATATTTATCTATATTATACATAATTAAATACAGATATTTATCCATATCTATGCATATTTAGAATGGGTCTTTCTACTTCAATTAGTCCAATCTAGAAAATCCCCCACAAACACCCCAGTGACATGTCTCCTAGAAGACTCTAAGGTCCACATTAACTACAACAGAAAGACTCCAAGTCGTACCCTCTCCTGGCCTAACACTATAGACACCAGCAGATTTTCTGAGACGAGGCAGATCTCCCAGGCTTGGAAATGAACTACTGAGCCACCAAACACAACTGTGGAGAGCTTCTTCTAGGCTTCCTTCCCACAAAGCCGGGTATTTGCTAAGGGTGTGGTTGGTAACGATGGATCTTTTTCCCCCTCTCTGTAATCTGAAATTTAACTTGAAGTCCTTAAGTGTCTGTTACACAAATGGATGCACAGCTCCCTCAGTTTACCCCCAGCATCCAGACTTTCTGGGGAGTAGGTCATTACCAAATGTCATATCTGAACGATAGATACGAAAATGGAGCATAAACGCTGCTCTAGCTTTGTTTTAGGTTTGCCTCCCTTATCTCTGACCCTGTGCTGTTCTCCCACCTTCTCTGATTCCTTTGCCCTCTGCTTCCTTTCATGTTGTCCATAAGGACAAGGTTCCAAAACAGTTACTATGGCACAAGCCTCCTCCCTAGTCCAATAAGACTGTACCTGTCCAGCCACTGCAGCCATCCCTTTTAAAGGACTCTGTTAACTCTTGTTAACTTTTTCAAAGACATGTTTGTTTTTTATCTATATGCATGTGTGTGCGCCTACATGGGTTTATAAGCACGAGGTGTGTTCAAGAGCACGTGAAGGTCAAGAAAAGAGCATCAGACCCCTGAAACTGAAGTTATAAGAGGCTATGAGTCACCCAAGGTAGCATTTGGTATTCAGGTTCTTCCAAGCACTATTCTATCTAGCATATGTGTTTGCTTTTGACAACAAATACTCATGGAGCGAAAATGATAAATATAAGAAATGACTTTTTTCTTCCCTGGCCTCCTCTTACAATAACAAGCAGATAAGACACATATTTACATATATACATATTTACTCAAATTATAATCATATGTATCTACACATACAGAGACAGATCTTCATTATGTCACAAGAAGATACACACCAAGTCCTACTGGTTACCTGCTTACTTTGGAAAGACATTGCCAGCCAAAAGCACTGTACTAAGTGGCACACTGTGTCTAGATTGTAGGTTTCCTGGCTTTCATGTGAGTAAAACTGTTCTTTTCGCTGTCTTCATTTTTTGTTATTAATCTTCGTCAACCTGAGAAAACTGGGGTTTTTAGTTCCTCTTTCTGGTCAATATTACAAATGCAGGAGAAAATGAATCCAAAACAAAGCCTGCAACCCTGGCTTTCCACAGTCACTTGGTTTATGAGTTCTCAACTTGCATTTGATCTTTCTAAAGGATGCCCAGCTACAGTATCTGACATTGATATGCACTTAGAGAAGGAAACTACATCTGCATCAAAACTGCCCATCTCTTCCAACTGTAACATACTGCTACAATATGACTGGGGGAGGGGTCTAATCAGAAGGAAGTGAGGCTGACTGGAGAGAATCTATACACCTTAGATTGACACAGTCCTGTGATTGTGGACTTATTAGGACATAGTTAACATTCTGAGACTCAAAACATAGTACATGATAGTTTATTGATTTGTCCATTTATTTGACAGGTATCGAGGACCCACCACATGTAAGGCACTATGTTAGGTGCCAAGAGTACAGAAATGAGAGGGACCTTTATCTCCGAGACACACAGTGAAAAGCACGGGGTTTGGGGTCAGATAGAAGGGCTTGGTCTTTTCAGAAGATTACAAATCTGCTCTTGAAGCACACATTCCTCTTCTGTACAATAAAATGAAAAGAATCTTGGGTTTCATAGAATTCCTTTGCTGGCGACTCCCTCCAACATGAATTTGAAGAGTGGACTCAGATATTACAGCGGCTGTGTGGTTGGCAAGAACAGTGTGTGCCAGCAGTCTGAGCAGCTTTGAGAGAGACTTAGAGAAGACAGGGTACTATATAAGGCTGTATAGTAAGCAAGGTATGTAGACAAAGGAGATGGGGGTATAAACACAGTTTCAAGCAATCTTGTGGATCTCGAGGTTCCTCTGGAGTGGGCCAGAGGAGTTACTCTTGCAGGCTGTGCCCAATTCCTATTAACATTTTAAATATCTTTCTGTTCAGCTTTTGTTGTTGTTGCTTAATCTTTGGTAGATTCAACGCTAGTTATGAAGACTGAGGGCTGCCATGTCTGTGATGTAACTGTGTCTCCTAGAAGTGATGGATGAGATACCATGGAAGGAAGAAACCTCTTGGGGTTCTAACCCTAGACAAAGAACTACAGGCCACTAATGACTGCTGGAAAAGGGAGAATTCTCGCCAGGGATGAACTCCCTACCTGGCTATACAAATAAGAGTTGATCAGCCTGAAATCATATACATACAAGAAACACTAAACCATCTCAGCAGGTTGTACTTATATATTTATGTGTGTATGTGTGTATGTGTGTGTGTGTGTGTAAAACAATAACAACAACAACAATAATGATGATAGCAAAAGAGGCCATGAATCTGGGATGGAGTGGGATGGTGGAGGGAGGGGTTGGAAGAAGGAAAGGAGGAAATGACCAGGTATGTCTCCTCTCTGTAACACAAGAACCCAGGCTCACTCTTCAGAAGCTTCTTGAACATGAGTACGGTCCCTGTGCAATCTCTTTATTCCAGAGGTCTGCTGTGAAATCCTGTACATGCAAAGCAGATGCACCTCCTGGGTCAAGTCTCCAAAAATGGGTGGAGCCTCTCCTCTGTCCTGCCACCAGAAGCTCTCCTTCTCTAGGCCGGGACAATGTTTGCCTCGGTTCATCAACTATCACAAATACATTATGCCCCCGGTACCATGACAACGTGCAGCATGAGGCTAGCACCTGGGCAACGCCTGTAGAAGCAAAGCCTCTCTCCATGCCTAGCTTGTGGCATTGGGCTGAGCACTAGACCATACATCTAAGTCTTCCCTCGTATTCTCCAGCTGAAAATGTTTCTAATAACAAGCACCCGCGGCTCATCTGCTGAGAATAAGAGCAGAGTAAAGGGGAGGGGGCAGAGGTGGCATAGGCAACTGTGTCATTATCTTCCTTTTCTCCTTCAACAACGATTGTTAGTATCTTAGAGTGTCGCACACCTTGTGAACAATAATTCCACCTCAAAAGCATTTTATACATGACACGTTCTAGATCAGCTGAGGGTGTCCTTGAAGAGGATTTATGGTACAGAACAGACACTGCTGGGGACATGCTGGCAATTGTAAGGAGCCTTTGGTGACCCAAGAAAGCTCAGGGTTGATCTGTTGGTCTTAGTAGGCGTCTGTCTCTTCAGTATGTTCTGTGTATCCTTGACTCAAAAGGACCATGAAGAGCTACTTCACAAAGTACTAGGAACGACTCCTTACTGACAGTGTCAGGTCCCAAAATAGGCTTTTATTTCTAGTTGATTCAAGAGAAGAAGAGTCATCTGCCTCTCCTCCTACATCCTGAACAAGGTCCAACATCCCAGTTTCCATTTTTCCCTCCTAGGTTTGCTATGAAACAGGAGTAAACAGGACTTGGCACAGTGACAGGGTTTCCAATTCCCTGGAGCCTCTTGCTCTTCTTTGTTGGCCGCCTGTTTACTTGGCATGAGTAGAACTCAGTGTGCACTAAAGCGGATGTAACCACTTCCTTGGCATTAACCACGTAATTCAGTGTCATTTCAGCGCCCCCCTTTCTTGCCACATCCTCTTCCTAGGTCCTGCACTCTTGAACCTTCTGGTGACCCCTTAGACAACAGTACCTTTGACAACTCTTGACAAGTTTTATAAGTCTTCCTTCATGGGTGGCAAGTCCTTGCCATGTGTTTTTATGCCCACCCTATAGGTGGCCTGAAAATTGTCTATTCTAGCAGCCAGAATTTAACTGAACCTGCCAATGCTAAGGCAGTTCAAGACACCATTGTCTCTAGGATCCAAGACAAAATGAAAGAATTCTCCAGACTCTTTAAAGGAGGCACTTATTCTGTGAACTTGTGTGTTTTGCCTACATGTATGTGTTTGCAATGCTTGGGGAGACCAGAAGACAGTGGTGTGTTCCCTGAAACTAGAGTTTCTGATAGCTGTGTGCTACCATGTAGGTGCTGGGAATTGAACCTCCCTCCTCTCTACAAGAGTGAATGGTTTTAGGCACTGAGCCATCTCACCAACCCCCACCTCTAAATTTCTGGCAATTTCTCCACCTCCACCAGGCGCTCCTGCAGTGTGGAGGCAGATGTGAAATAAACACACTCGATAACATGGTCGAAGCAGTATTGAGGGCCAAAGGACCAACTAAACGGGATGGATCTGGAATTGGAAGGTTGCTATGGCTCTGGAGGACGAGGAGGTTCTCATAGAAAAGGTTAGAAGATGAGGTAGCCACATAACACAGACGTCTAGTCAGAGCAGATGAAAAGTCTTTCTTAAGGCAGAAGTAAGCCAGATGTGTTCAAGGGTCGGCAAAGGGCAACTGGAAGACCCTGGGGCCTGGATTCTGGGTGGGGGAGGGGGGGAGCAGGGAGCTGAGCGATAGATTCAGAACTGGGGACAAAGGTAACTCTAGAGATTTTAGTTGTCACAGTGAGGCTCCAGGTGTGTGCACATGTGTGTGAACAGGGATGCTGCAGACCGTGTGTTGTCAGTGGGTGCCAAGCAGACACATATATAGAAAAGTTGTACCAACAGACTTGAATTTTATTAGAGTCCTTGCTGGAAAGTAAAAGAAAGAAATCCAGAAGCAGAAGATGCTACATCATTTACGAGTCCGTGGCGTCTGGATCCAGACAAGAGATGATGCTTTGAAATGGCTTAGGGGAGGCAGATATGATTAAGTTCCGGGTGTGGCTACGAGAACTGGCTGTTGAAAGGGACAGTAGCGTCAGAGGCAGCCGTGATCTGGGCTCTCGAGGCAGGGAGGCTAGCAATGATTTGAGTAGCCGAGATGATACAGAAGTCGCTTGCTGAACTGAGAAAGACTGAGGAAAGAAAGTTCATTCCGTGCCCAAGGTTGGGAAGCCCATTACTCCCACGAGTAAAAATGCTGAGAAGAGAACTGCTGTACCAGGCTTTGTAAATGTTCAGTCCTTCGGTTCTATGACAAATTCAAAACACAGGGCGCACCCGTGACCCGGACCACTGTGGGAGAAAGACGGACGTGCTAGTCGCGGGCAGAGCAGGGGTACTGGGATTTCAGCCTGTGGGATGGACACAATTGTTTCCGCTTCCTCACTGTATCACCTTGTTGCAGAGCACTGTGAGGTCACACACCCATGTACACACCTGGCACCTCCTTGTAGCAATTAAAATCCTAGCGTCCCCTCTGAGCCCACTTCTGAACCCGTAGCTCAGTCAATTGCTAGTGTGTGCCTGAACTTTGAGCAACTCCTACACCCTGACCTTGGCAGCGGAGCCCCAGGTGGACTGTGGGTAGGAAATCAGCTTCTGGACACTAGAAAGGGGTGCATTGAAGCTGACTGTCGAAGAGCACACTCGCTGATTTAGTCAGATTAACCCCTTTGTCTCCCAAGTGCTGTCTGCACATTAGCTATTCTATATATTCTATATTCTATATTCTTATATAGCTATAAGCACTCAAGGCTCCCCTTGGATTTCTATGACTGAAGAGAGCAGTCCTTGTTTAGGATTGAGTAGTACTCCGCTGTTTGGATACGTCATGGCTTCTCTTCCATTCATCCACTGAAAGACATCTTAGTCATTTTCTTTCCTTCAGACTAAAGTTTTACCAACCTAATAAATTATAAAATCCTGTTTATTTTATTAAGGAATTAGGAGTCTACATAAAACTCACACTTATATTTTAGAAAGATACGCCTTCTTAAAGAAGGACAGACTCTACAGATGTTTTTGGGTTCATACATAACTGAAAAATATGAAGAAAAATTATGTAACTGTCATTACTCAGAAATAAATAATAGTAATGCTAATATTTTGGCATAAAACATATAATTTTTCAAAATTTAGGCACTAGGATTCTGAGTTAATATTATAAATGATTTACCTGCTCTGTAGGCGTAGTTATCAGTTTAATGACCATCTTGGTTACAGATATGTCCAATCTTTGGCTGGGCTGTAGTTACATTCTAAATATAATGCCCAACAACCGAGCCCTTAAAGTTGCCTTGTAATCATTTTCTGGAATTTTCATAAGAATATAATTTTGTTATTAGAAGAAAGACGAGAAAAATTAAAAGACGTATCCTGACTGTTTAAGGTACAAAAGCATAAAGCTCAGTGTCTCAGCACTCGACTGCCCAGCCTGAGTCTAATCTCCATCAGTGTCTCAGCACTCGCCTGCCCAGCCTGAGTGTAATCTCCAACACAGAACAAAGAGAAGGTGAAGAATCTAAGAGTGAGACAGGGCAGTGGTGGCACACATCTTTAATCTCAGCACTCAGGAGGCAGAGGCAGCCAGATATCTGTGAGTCTGAGGCCAGCTTGGTTTTATAGAGCTGGTTTCAGGAGAACCAGGGATAAACAAAGAAATCCTGTCTCAAAAACAAGACAAAAAACAAATAAACACACTAGGAAGAATAAAAGAAAAGCACAGAATCTAAAAGACAGGGGTTGAAAACATAGCACTCTTGGTAGACTGCCTGCCCCTGGCACATAAAATCTGGGTTTGATTGCCGGTACCACATAAAGGCAGAGACAGGAAACTCAGGATTTCAAGGCCATCCTTGACTACATCATATGTTTGAGGCCAGCTTGAACTACATAAAAACCAGTCTGGAAACACGGGGATACAATAGAATGTTACACACACACACACACACACACACACACACACACACACCACACACACACACACACACACACACACACACACACACACACACAGGGAAATTCTGTTGATTTTACCAGCACAGATGAATACAGAGGACATTATGTAAGAAAGATATGCCAGGCACATATTCCCACTTACATGGGGAATCCAAAAATCACTGAACTCAAAGAAGCAGAGAATGGGACAGGGGCTATCGGGAGCTGGGACAGAAAGCTGGGAACTGTCGGTCAAAAGGAGCCGACCGTGACTTTTAACATGACTGTGTGCTGAGCACGGGTGCGCATATGCTCCCTAATGAATTGATTTTGATAATTTCTACACAGTGCCACTGAGTCAGCACTTGGCACAGCATGAGTACATCCGGTCATCGTCTATTAAGCATTTTATAATAAAATAAACTTTTATAAATAGATAGGCAATGCTGAGAATATAGCTTAGTGATAAGGGCTGGCCTAGTGTATTTAAGGCCTTGGGTCTAATTCCCACAAGCACAAGGAAAAGGGGAGATATACAACATGACAAGAAACAGAGAAAAAAAATCCTATAATTAAAGGATCTTGGCCCATAGAGAGTGGTGCTGTTAGGAAATGTGGCCTTGTTCGGAGGACTATGGGGGTGTCACTGTGAGGATGGGTTTTGAGAGCCACCTCCTAGCTGTTTGGGAACAGTTTTCTCCCATTTGATTTTGGACTGAGATGTAGAACTCTCAGCTTCTTCTCCAGAGCCGTGCCTGCCTGGATGCTGCCATGCTTCCTGGATTGATGATAATGGGCCGAACCTTTGAACCTGTAAGAGAGCTCTAATTAAATGTTGCCTTAGTCATGGTTTCACAGCAATGGAAACCCTAACTCAGACCCCATGCTTGCTTGTGTGTGTGTGTGTGTGTGTGTGTGTGTGTGTGTGTGTGTGTGTGTGAAGAGAGAACAGAGAGAAGCTTATATACACACAAACACAGTGCATAGATTAGAGTGAAACTCTTGGCCTAGATAAGTAGCTTAGTGATAGAGTGCTTGCTTAGCAATTAGAGGTGCTGAGTCAAATTTCCAACACCGCATAAATGTGAGCTACCCACATGCACACAAATACACATTATTAGAACTTCCTGAAGGAATATGATTTTGTCTTCTTTCGAAGGCAGGGGGATCTTGCTCATCCCAAATTGTGATAAGAGAAACAGTGTGAGGTGCCCTAAGTGCGATTTCAAAGGCTAGAGGGCAGCAGAGAAGAGATGTGGGGCATTAGTAAGTTAGTAAATTGTGGGCTGAGAACATCATAGCCATTGTATTCTTGAACGGATGTTAAGTCTGAACTTCAGATCCTATCATGAGCTCACCACTGCTCACAACACAGAGAATCCAGAAGCAACACGTGCTTCTGAGGGATTGTCCTCCTTTCCTAAACTCCTCTGCTCCCATGCTGACTTCCCATAATCCCCAAACCCTTATCTGTGCCAACACAGGTTCAAGAGCATTCACTAAGTCCACCTCCCTCAGAGAGTCTTACGGAAAAGCTGTTCTTAACTCTGGTGCAGTGGACGTTTTCCAGCTGCCTTCATTTTTCTACTGAGAAGTTGCAAAACCATGTCTCTGTACCTGGTGTTTTTATTGGAGAGATTCCATGATCTCAAGAGGTTGAATTTAATCATCCCTGACCTAGCGCAGTAGAACTGATTGGTATTTGACATTGAGCCCAAAGGGATGCATTGAAGCTAATGGTAGTAGGGTGGCTACCATTTACACTGTGGGCTCTTCACTTGGATTATAAAGTAAATGGACTCAAACAGATTAATAAAGGAGGGAAGCTACATTTAATTATACAGGATATCTGGAAGTCTGGGGGAGTAGTAACTTGAAGAAAGAGCAAATGGTTAAAGTTTATGTGTATCATGCTGGGAAGTGGTGGCGTACAACTTTTTCCCCAGCACTTAGGAGACAGGTAGAGGCAGAGGGTGTGACAGAGGCAGAGGCAGAGGAAGACAGGCAGATTCTATGACTTCTAGACCACCCTGGTCTAAAGAGCTAGTTCCAGCACAGCCAAGTCTGTTACACAGAGAAAACTTGTCTCAAAAAAAAAGTTTATATAACACATCATCATTACAGAAAGTGGTGGGGTGAGGCTTCTAGGGAAGTAGGCAGTTATCCAAGATACAGTAGGGCTGGGGATGAAGTATGCCTATTTTGCAAATAAGTCTCCCAGAAAGAAAGGTTAATCTGGGTACTGTCCTCTCCTTGACAAAGAGAGTTTATCCTGTACACTTCCTTTCCAAATATGTGTGTGTTTACAAAAGAAAAGCTTGTCAGAGCTGCTACTACATCTGCAGTTTCTCATGATAACCAGCTTCAAATATGCCAAGTATAATTTGAGGTAGCATATTTTGATCTCCTATGATCATATTTAAGGGTGATGTGTCCTGAACCCCAACAACTGAGCATTGTGGGGGGGGGGATCTTGCTTTCTAAGATGATATGGATTCTGCAAACATGGTGAACATTCCTAAGACCCAGTGGACATTCTGCAAGAAATGTGGGAAGCACCAACCCCACAAGGTGACACAGTAGAAAAAGGGCAAGGATTCTTTGTATGCCCAGGGAAAGCAGCATTATGACAGGAAACAGAGTGGCTATGGTGGGCAGACTAATCCCATTTTCCATAAAAAGGCTAAAATTACAAAGAAGATTGTGCTGAGACTGGAGTGTGTTGAGCCCAACTGTAGATCTAAGAGGATGCTGGCTATTAAGAGATGCAAGCATTTTGAACTGGGAGGTGACAAGAAGAGAAAGAGCCAAGTGGTCCAGTTCTAAGCTGATTTTTTTATGAAGACCATAAAATTTTGATCTTTCCAAAAAAAAAAAAAGAAGAAGAAGAAGAAGAAGAAGAAGAAGAAGAAGAAGAAGAAGAAGAAGAGGAGGAGGAAGAAGAAGAGGAGGAAGAAGAAAAAGAAGAAGAAGAAGAAGAAGAAGAAGAAGAAGAAGAAGAAGAAGAAGAAGAAGAAGAAGAAGAAGAAGAAGAAGAAGAAGAATGAAAGAAAGTAAAAGAAAAGAAAAAGAAACTTGGCAGGCATCACAAACAAAAAAACCTCAATCTTTGGCATGATTAAGAAAACACCTTCCATAATGTAGGATGTATATTTTTATGATAATAATAATATAAATAGTAATATAGACTTACAGAGTGCACACAAAAGCACATGTAGACTGTGTAAACAATGGAGATATTCAGCTTGAATGGTATGTAGTCCTCAACAGTGACTCAACTCACCATTTACTTTTTTTTTCTCTTTGGAATTTATTGCTCACAATGAAGTTTTCCAATTTATTGATAGCCAACAGAGAGGCTCGACAAAGAATCACCATTGTTTTTATAGTCATATGACTCCTGACATAAATATTGTGAGAAATATCCATGTCAATGAAGAGTAATCTCTAAGATACATATAAAGACCAAGGTTTGTGTTGAATTGCCTCTTCTTTCTGGAGGAAAAGGTGAGAGCAATCACGTGTTCACATCTGCTTGTATATTCATGAAGAAACATCTGGTAGGCCCATATGAATCTCTAAACAAGTGGTAACCTGAGTCTGATGCAGATCAGAAGAGGTAATGAAAGTGAGATTCCTGCCCAACTGTAGCCTCCCAATTCATGTTGAAACTTACTTGCCTCTGAAACAGTATGAAGTGAGACTTTCAGGGTACGGTGATGTCCTGGAAGTTCTGCCACCATGCAGGAATCAGTGGCTGCTTGTAGGTTGATGTCAAGGCAATACATGATTGGACTGTAGAGAGTGGAACAGGGACAAAGTTGGAAAGTAGGAATAGGAGGAGAAAGCAATAGATTTGGGAGGAGGCAACATGGAAGCAGATGTGGATATCTCTCTCTGCGCATCTATAGATGGAAACGGTTGTTATGATTTTTTCTAAGGGTTTCTATGGGTCAATTTATCTTGTTTAGATGGGCAGTTTATATATTGTCCACTCGTAAGCTTATTGTATAATGGGTTTGTGAATTGAGAATTTAACATGTAAACCTGTTTGATAAGTTAATGATTGTGTAGTCATGTTTTTGTTGGGCAGTGGAGGAAACTGAGTAAAAACAACACATTGGGGTGGTTGTAGGCTACCCAGAACAGAAGCACCAGGAAAATGTGAAGTGATCTGTTGAGTTAGTTCTTAGAGGTATCATGGAGCTGCTAAGATAAAGATACCCAGCAGTGCCAGGAGGCCTTACAGGAGTCAGCACCAACACTAAAAGGTTATCCACCTTTTAAAATTTACTGCTACAGCTGCTGTTACTGTGGAAGTGAGTTACTGTTTAATGTGTTCCTGATAAAGGAGAGGAACATATCTTGGTTCCTCTCTGTCTGTTCATACTGATTTGTCCCTTCTGCTTTGTCATAACAGGGAACAGAAGTTCACCAGACAGTGATACTGTGTTCTAGACTGTCCCAGTCACCAGAAAAATGAACAAGATAAACTATTATTCTTTTGGTATGGTGTCTTAGTCAGGGTTTCTATTCCTTCATAAACATTATGACCAAGAAGCAAGTTGGAGAGAAAAGGGTTTGTTCAGCTTACACTTCCACATTGTTGTTCATCACCAAAGGAGGTCAAGACTGGAACTCAAGCAGGTCAGGAAGCAGGAGCTGGTGCAGAGACCATGGAGGAATGTTGCTTACTGGCTTGCTTCCCCTGGCTTTCTCAGGTTGCTTTCTTATAGAACCCAAGACTACCAACATAAGGATGGCATCACCCACAATGTGCTGTGCTCCCCCACCCATCACTAGTTGAGAAAATGTTTTACAGCTGGATCCATAAAGGAATTTCCTCAACTGAGGCTCTTTTCTCTGTGATAACTTCAGCTTGTTCACACAAAACCAGCCAATACAATTGACCCATTGTCAATTTGACACACAAACACATCACTATTAAGCCTCAACCCTTACTTTTTTGTTCATTTCCAACATCTAAATAACCTTAAGAGTCCCACAGTCTTTACAAAATCTTACATATTAAAATTTCAATCTCTTTAAAATATCCAATATCTTTTAAAATTCAAAGAATTTTTCAAATACTTTCTAAAATACTTTCTTCCTTCAAGAGGAAAAAATATCAGGGCACAGTCACAATCAAAATCAAAGTATAACCATTTAATGTATGGGATCCACTCACGAACTTCTGGGCTCTTCCAAGAGCTTGGATCATCTCACCAGCTCTGCCCTTAGCACACACCTTGTCTTCTAGGCTCCAGCTGCCTGTTCTCCACTGCCCCTGCTGTTCTTGGTGGTCATCTCATGGTACTGGCATCTCCAAAACACTGCTGTCTTCCGATGCAACTAGGCTTTACCAGTAGCTTCTCATAAGCTCTTTGCATGGTGCCAAGACTCAACTCCTTTGCATGACTCCTTCAGTTCTGGGGCATTAATTCCAACTGGGGCTGTACCTTGTTCACCAATGGCCTTCCATGGTCTCTCACAGTGCTGAGCCTCAGCTGCTCTTCATGACCCCTTCATTCCTTCAAAACCAGTACTACCTAGGTGACTCTTACACATTACCAAGTCCTTCCACAACATTGGATATCTCTGGAACACAGCCTCTTTGTAATCTCAGAAAATACTTCTCAGAAGATTTCACCTCAGTGATGCTGGACTCTTCTTAACACCACTAATTTCTTAGCTCCAGCTGACGAGCATCAATAGTCCCAATAATGCAAAGGTTTTGCTTTAGTAGTTCTGGTATCTTGTTAATCACAGCTGATTCTTCAGCCCCAGATAACCCAAACAATAGACTCTTTCCAATCAAAACAGCAACATTCCTGATAAGAGTCTTTAATTTTCTCTCTGAAGTTTCACAAACCAGGCCTCCATCTTCTGTACTGTTTTCAACATTGTCTCCCAAGTTCCTATAGAACATTCCACAGAGCTCTTAATATCCCAATGACTCTTCTAGCTCAAAGTTCCAAAGTCCTTCCACAGTCCTCCCCAAAACATGGTCAGGTTGACAAAAGAATACCCTACTCCTGGTACCAATTTGTCTTAATCAGGGTTTCTATTTCTGCATAAACATTATGACCAAGAATCAAGTTGAAAAGGAAAGGGTGTGTTTAGCTTATACTTTTCCACACTGCTGTTTATCACCAAAGAAAGTCAGGACTGGAACTCAGGCAGGTCAGGAAGCAGGAGCTGATGCAGAGGCCATGAAGGAATGTTGCTTACTGGCTTGCTTTCCCTGCCTTGCTCAGGTTGCTTTCTTATAAAACCTAAGACTACCAGCCCAGGGATGGCACCACCCACAATGGAATGGGCCTCTGCCCCCCCCAGTTGAGAAAATACCTTACAGCTAGATCCATGGCTGCATTTCCTCAATTGAGGTGCCTTTCTCTGTAATAACGTCAGCTTGTGTCAGTTGACACAAAATCAGCCCATACAGTATACTAGTTTTTTTTCTCATTTTTACATTTGTAATGGAGTCTCAGTCTGTAACACAGACTATTTGGGAACATTCTCTGTAGCCAATATTGGCTTACAACTTACAACAATCCTCCTGCCTCAGTCTTTTGAGTGATGAGATTACAAACATGGTATTCTTCTATAGACACAGAAAAGAGACAAAGATAAATGAAGTGTGTTTTTATAATAATTTCATCTTTTAAGTGAATGTACATATTACCATTTCAAAAATAACACTAAAAACTACCAGATGTAATCTAAACAAATCTATTTATTTATACTGTACAATAACAATGGGCCATTGAGATATAGCTTGTGTTTCCTGTCACCAGGCAAGTTTATAAAATCACTCCCAGTTGAGAGATCTACGGAAGAGTAGTTCTTTCTGGATCGAGCGTTGTTTCTTCCTAACATTCACAATACACTGATAGCAGCTTCCTTCCTCTCAGGATTCCTGCTTCTGCTGTAGCCCCAGAAGCCCCGAGAAGGCAGAAGAAGATAAAAGGTGCAGACACCTCTTGCAGGATTCTGTATGACTTCCCCAATTAGGGTCACCAACTGGGAGCCAAGTGTTTAAATACCTGAGCCTCTGGGGAACATTGCTTATCTAAACCAGCATAATTATCAATTTGTATAATCGGAAGAGACACTCAACGGAAGTGCAAGTGTTTTTAACAATTTTAAATTCAAAGAGGATTTTCTGCTAATACAAGTCTTACTAGTAGTATTTAACATACTTCATGGAATTGGCATAAATCCGGTGGATCTTGATGCAAATTCCTGTGCTTCTAGAACTGGTGGCTCGAAACAAGATTTCTAAAACATTTGACTTTATGCACATCGCTTTTAAGACTGAACGTGATTTTAACAGTACACTTGGCCAATAGCATTTTGCTCTTTGCTCAGACAGTATAATTTTTGGAAGTTTGTTCAGTAGAAAGCACAGACGTCTGTGCTCTGTGATCTCTAAAGGCCTTTTGTTCACTCTTTGTGTGTATCTTTTTTTTTTTTTTTTTTTAATGAAGACTAGTATATTTTAGAACCTCTCTTCCTTGTTAACAATTGGTTTGTGGGAAACTTTCTATAAAGATTTTTTTTTTCCTATATCACCTGTGCTCTCCAATTAGACACCCCCCCCACACAAGAAGATGCTCTGGTGGCAGTTCCTATGGCCTTCCCTCTCAACCCCTTCCTGTCTCAGGAACAGCAACAGCTCCACTGCCCACAGAACTGTGCAGCAGGAATGGGCTCAGGTACCTTATGGTAAATGCTTCATGGCATGCACTGGCTTCCTGATCTGAGCAGTTCATTCCCGAGGGGTCTTACTGTCTGCCCCAGGGTGTTTCTGAAGAAATACACCTTTCTTACAGACTACAGAGGATTTCCTGATGATCAGCAAAGAGGAAGGCATTCCCCAAGTCCTGAGATACTGCTCTCAGGCTTGTTCTGGCCACAACAGAGGAGCAGAGGGGGTTGAAAGGAAGGGCAATACTTGGCTGTGTGTTGGTTGGGAGGGAGGGAGGATCAGCAGGGAGCGCCTGTGCCTCCACTGGACTCTCAGTCACTTTGCTTCTGTAGCAAACAGGACCTGCTGAAGGTCAGCAAACCTCTCGAGACAGGAAACGAGCACTTTCAGCTTTGATGGCTTCCCAGTCTCTTTCTATCAAATCGACACTGTCATCTTAGCAGAAAGCACCAAGTGACACAAAAGGAAGAAGATGGGTGCATTGCCATCAAACCATGTTCACAGACCCTGGAAGTTTAGCATCTTGCATTTTTAAGACTATAAAATTATGTGGGTTTTTTTTTTTTAAATAAATCTTTCCAATTGTTTCAAAACATAAAATCTGCTCACAGGTTGACAAGATGTCTCAATGAGTGAAGGTGCTTGCTACCAAACCTGGTGGTCTTAATTTAATTCCTAGGGCCTACGTAAAGGAAGAAAACAATAGACTCCCACACATTGAACATTGTCCCCAGACTACCACAAGAATGTCATATGCACACACAAATAAATAAAACAATAAAATAAATAAATGTACCTTTTAATTTAATGAAAAGCATGCATAGCTTCCAGGCATATGAAAGCAAGTAATAAATGTATTATGTCCACTGCAGTCCGTCTTGGTTATTTTTTATTACCATAACAAAACATCATATCCAAGGTAGCTGATAAAAGAAAGAATTTAATTTGGGACTCAGAGTTCCAGATTGTTAGAGTCCATTGTCACTATGGTAGGGAGCATGGCAGCAGGTAGGCAGACATTCCAAATGCACTAGAACAGTAGCTGAGATTTTACATCTGATCCACAGACATGAGGCAGAAAAAGAGATAAGGTGGGGCAGCAGAGACAGAGAGACAGAGAGATAAAGACAGGTAGATAGCTAACCAACATATGGCACGGGCTTTTGAATATCCAAACCCCATCCCAGTAACACAAGTCCACATCTCCTAATTCTTCCCAATGGTTCCACCAATTGCAGACCAAGCATTCAGATATATGAGCCTATGGGGACTCATTCCAACCACCACGCAGGCCACTGCCATATACAGTCTGAAGTGCTGTTGATTATGGTTTCCCTAAACATCGTAACCACCCTACCACAGCTTGGGAGATCCCAGCACCTCCCACTGTAATTTTTCATGAGGACTGTCAAGAGTGTAAACAGAGTATTTCAGTAGCTATCCACTGTTTGTATGCCTTGGCTCTCTTCTTTCTACTGGCCAATCATATTAAAAAAGAACATCCGATAACTTTCTAAAGACCCAAGATCCCTTTTACACTGGAGCAAGAGTATCATATCACAAGTCTAATGCCATTCCTGGCCTCGCCATTTCAACCAGGAACAGGCCTTAGTACACAGTTAAATAATAATAACAATTAATAATAATATTAATAATAATAATAATAATAATAATAATAATAATAATAATAATAATAATAATAATAATAAATCTAGCTGCTAAATAATTGTGTTAGTGGTCCATCACTATGACAACATACCTGAAATAATAAGCTCATGGAAAGAAAAGGTTTCTATTGGCTCTCAGTTGGGGATGTGTTGTTTGTGACGGATTAATCTCGGTGTTTTGTGCCTGTGGTGAGGCATGGCACATGGAGTACGCTACAGAACAAAGCTGCTCACCTCATTCATGTCCAGGACGCAAAAGAGAGTAGGGAGAAGACTGGAGTCCTACAGTTACGCTCAATGCTGGTCCTCAGTAACCTGAAGGTCTCCCACTCAGCCTCCTGCTTAAAAATGTCTGCAATATTCTAAAAGTGTCACCAATGAGGACCAAGATCACAACGCATGAGCCTTTATTGTGGACACTCTGAATCCAACCTGCAACACCAATGATATCTGAAATCTAGTCTGTGATTTTATTAGTCCACGACAACCTTATTAAGCAACTCCATTGGAGAAGGGCTGAATTCAGCGTCATGTCCTTGGATATAATACTACCAGAGCACTGCATACTCCTCCCACAACTCCCAATCAACACAGTCAGTAAATGTGGGCCGAGTGAATCTGGTAATGTGAAAATGCTTCATACAAACTCAGCATTTAAGAGCATAAACCTTTATGCACATTGGTGCCCTACAGACCCCTTTACATCTTACCTCTCAATGGCTCTGTAACTCTTGCCTTGCCTTCTTTTTGCAAAGCTTTCCTCCTATGATTCTCTGCTGGGTGGAGTCTTCTACTCTGAATCCTGAGGCACCCTGGGCCATCTTCATCACTTACATAAAACAGATGGTACTTGTTAGGCTAATTATGCCCTAGTGGGTGTCTGGCCCCTCTTCCCCCCACTCCCCTGCTCACTCTGCTTCTGGATTACATTGGTGACAGCAATGGTGAGGAACACTGTTCCACTGGTCACATTGTTTTTATAAATTTCTATTTCTCAAACCCCAAATGAGCTTTGTGCTCTTAAAGCTTGTAAGTGTGGGCTTAGTCTCAAATTAAGATTTAAAACAATGTCTAGGTAGGATTAATGTGCTACATTTCCTAAAATGTGTAGAATGGTGCAGGTTAAGTTGGGAGAAGTAAAAATAAATCACCCAGTTTTGTCATTGAGAAGGTACCCGTACCTGAATCAGATTTTCAACATTCCTTTTCCCCAAATAAATAAGTTATTTTCTTGAATAATTTTAGCAGCTGTTGAATGATAAAACATCTCAAAGAGAGAGTCATATAATCATGAATAAATTTCTATTAGAAAAAAAAATGATGCATTTCGAATCTTTGGAGGTAAAACAAACAAGCAAACAAACCATAAAATACCAAGTAATTTAACAATACATATTTCTTAGTGCTGGGACAGCTTTTCACTGGCTTTACAAAGAAAATAGAAAGAGTAAGGACTCAAGTCCCAGTGATCATGTTGGAATTAGCATAGCTGAGACTCTACAACCTGCCTTGCTGGTTATTAATGTGGCTTTTCATAGCCCTTGTCAGGTCTTGAAAAGCAGTATCCCAGTCTCAACAATCATTCCATACTGGTCGCCAGAAGTCTTTCAATTTGCCCCTTTCCTTGGTGCCAAAAGTCTCCTGAGAAGGGAAAGACTGAGGTCCGGCTTTCAAAGCAAGCCTGTTTACTGAGTCCCAGCAACAGTAAAGTCTTCAGCAAAGATTTCTTTTCATGGGTTCTGATTTCTGCCTTGAAGAATTTTGAATAGTCTCCACTGGTGGAGAACAAGCACAGGAGCCAGTTCAGCTTGTTTGGAGTCAAATGTGACTACTTTCCAAAGGGATGCTTGGTTCATTTACATCCACTCCATGCCCTCTGCCATTCTTGACCTTAAAAGGAGCATGTTCGCAGAGATGTGACCATACAAGTCACTGTGGAAATACTCATTTTATTTGTTTGCTAAGGCAGGTACAACAAAGTATGAAGTTGAGAAAAGTCTGTGTTTCTTAGTGAACTGTCATTGGGACAAAATGTAGACAATCCATTTAAATCAGGGAAAAGATTTCAGAGGTTTCCATCTATGATTGGCTGGACCATTGCTTTGGAAC
This sequence comes from Micromys minutus, assembly GCF_963924665.1. Taxonomy (NCBI): domain Eukaryota; kingdom Metazoa; phylum Chordata; class Mammalia; order Rodentia; family Muridae; genus Micromys; species Micromys minutus. The sequence goes on from NC_137969.1 coordinate 17,800,426, forward strand.
TGGTGATGAACACATTAAAATATGTAGTGTTCATCCCTCGGTAGCCAGAAAGCAAGAAGAGAGAAGGTTAAGATCTCTGAACATCCCACTGAGGACAGAGTCCAACTTCCTCTACTAGGCTGTACTCTTTGAAGGATCTACCACTTCTTGAAAGATCCCAGAGTTGGTGCTGATAGGCTGAGGAGCAACTCTGCAGTATACAGGTCAGACTGTGGTGGGAAGAAATACAACTGAGTACTGTCCAGCCAGAACCTCCGAGGGATTCCCTGGGTATTGAAGGGATTTCATGTTCTCAGTATCTTCAGCATCCCAGCTCCCTCAGTTTCCTCTTTAGGTTCTGGGAGTCTCTTGCTACCAAGGCTGTTGAGTTTGAGAGGAAAGCAGTTGAGTGTCTGGAGGCCACCTTGTACCCAGAGCAGGAATGAAACAGGAACTTAGTTCTCTCAGGTCTCCACAGTCCCTCTCATGTGCTCTGGGGTCTTCCATGAGCGTTTCTTCTTGAGTAAAATGTTTGTCATTCATTCATTCATTCATTCATTCATTCATTCATTCAGCATGTCTACATTATACATCCTCTGTGTGTCAGGGGTTTTCTGGTGCTGAGATCTGTCAGAAAAGAAACACATAGATGGTACCCTCCTGCTGAGGCTTGCTGCCCTCTGACTTGTGTAGGGAAAAGCAGAGGCCATGGGAGGTGTTTTTGACTGAGTAAGTAGTATGCTCTCTGGGATGTTGTATGGTCCTTATTAACATATAATAATTACAAGGATTTCACAGGGCTAAGAAAGAAATAAAATGGACCATGCATAAAGATATTTAATCTGTACATTCTACAAGTAGCAGCTCACCTGATGAGTTTATAAAAAGATAAAGAGAGGAGAGCTAGAGAGAGAGAAGGGGACAATCAGAATGTAATCAATGGAAACTGAGTTTAGGTAAGGAAATAACCCATTACATCTGTGAAAGCTTACATCTGACTGAGTTGTTAGAAACTGAGTTTAGAAGTCTGTTTTCTAGCTGTCAAGCTGTAGTTACTTTAGCTGTTAATGTAGTCAGAAATCTGGGGAAGAATAAACTATAAGCTAGCAGTCAAATATCAATTTAAAAATGACAGAGTCCACTAACCAATAGTTCCCTGTGGTTTCTGTCATCTTCATGACAACTTGGACGGAGTCAGTCTCGCTTTCAAGCCCAGAAGATGAAGAACCATTTTCTCTGTGGAATAGATACATGTGACATGAGAAATGACTTACCTTGATTTAGACAAGTCATTTGACTCTGAGGATGTCCAGTCTTGTCCACTGTGTTTCTCAGTGGTTATCTTGTCACGATCCAGGCAGCCTCTTAAAGCTGTGTTCATATCTTCTGAGACCTTGTGGGGTAAACTGTTAGCTTTCAAGAGATTCTGTCATAAACTTAAATATATAATTAGCAGATTTCTGCCAAGATTGAGGGCTATATGAATTGGTATTATATGAATAGAACACACCATAATTTAATGGCAGTAGCAAAAATCATTAACTTATCAAAACAGGATAGGAATGAAAATCTTAAGTAACTTTGACAGGTTGTATAAATTTAAAAAAAACCACATTATGGATTAACAGAAGAACATTTGACTTTGCATTAGGAGAGAAACACTTGGTTTAGAGTTGGTGTGGACTAGAATGGAAAGAATCAGAGAGCTGACAGATGTGCCGTGAGACTGTGACAGGGCAGATTCAGGCCTGTGACATGAACTGAGCACACAGGCAAGCCTTGGAAACGGTTAGTCTGTGAAGAAAAGGAACAGGCAGGCTAACATCACCTGTTAGCACTATTTTGGCAGGTGCTGACTAGGCAACTATAAAGCAATTATATTTGTAATAGCAACACCAACAAAAATAAGTACAACACTTGCACAGTACCAAAGACAGCCTCAAATTTTTCTGGATCTACTGTGCATATTGTCTGATCATGAGTTCTCACAATCCTTACTTAAAACAACACCAAGCATCTTACCATGAGTGACTGACTTGTCCAGGGCCACACAGTTAGCAGGTGACATTTGAGGTAGACTTTTCTGTTCTAGAATCCACGTTTCTGACCACACTATTGGACTGCCTCCCTGTGATGGTTTCTGTTCTTGTTCCCAAAACCTGGTGAATCATTCCATTTTATTTTTGCTTTTTGTGGTGGTTTGAATATGTTTGGCCCATGGGAAGGGGCACTCTTAGGAGGTGTGACCTTGTTGAAGTAGGTGTGGCCTTGGAGGAAGTGCATCACTGTGGGGGAGGGCTTTGAGAGCCCATGCTTAAGTCCCACCCAGTGTGTAATTGCAGAGCCTCCTCATGGCTGCCTTGTGGAACTTCAGAGCCTCCTCCTCCTTCTGCCTTTTTTGATCAAGATTTAGTACTCTCTGCTCCTCCAGCACCACGTCTGCCTGAATGCTGAAAATGGACTAAACCTCTGAACCTCTGAAACCATCAGCTCCGATTACCTTGTTGTCTTGGTAATGGTTATCTCTTCACAGCAATGAAACCCTAACTAACACACTCTTCTATTTTTATTGGCTCTTTGAGAATTTCATACAATATATTTTGATCATATTTACTACCTCAAGTCTTCTCAGATTTACCTTCCTTTTCTTAGCTACCCCACTTAGTGTTGATTTTGCCTTCTTCCTCCTCCCCTCTTTCCTGTCCTCATCCTTTGGAGTTGGTTGGCTCCAAAGTAAATTTGGCCCTTTCCTTCTATTTTCTCTGAGCCAAATAGTCCTCAGTGGCCATCTTCCTTCTTTTCTTCCTCCCCCTCCTCCTCTTCTTCTTCACCAATCAAATCTAGTTTGTTCTACTCATATACTTCCAGATATCTGGCCTTCCACTTAGTTGACCTACCAGGAGTTACATCCTTTAACAAAACTGACACACACACCCTCACCCCCGCCACAGCTATTAGATACCAATAGCTACTCGGCTGAGGAGGGGATCCTGGATAACCTTCCTTTTCCAGGATGGAATTTTGTCTGGCTTGAGCTTGCACATGCTCTGTGCACACTGTCACAACCACAGTGAGTCCTTTCAGTGTTGGGAGAACACTATCTCCTTGTAGCTGCCCACCTCCTCTGGTTTCACCCATCTTCTGCAGTGATCCCTGAGCTTTGTGATGGGGATGTTCTATTTAGGGCTGAACATGCCAAAGTTCCTTCCCTACACCACGATAGACTCTGAGTCTTTGTATTAACTGCCAACCACTGAAGAAAGAAGCAGCTCCACTGATGAGAGTTAAGAGATGTGTGCACATCCAGGAAGGATTCCTTCACTCTGCCATCGTCCACAGGAACAGGGACACAGGACAAATGAGTGAGGTCAACATCCTCAAGAGAGAATTCACAATAAAAGTCGCTAGGACTCGAATGAAACAAGGGTTCTGCAGAGAGGGCAAACCTAAAGGCTGTAGGACAGAAAGGAAGGGGTTAAACAGGAGGCCACCAAGGGGACTGCAGCTCTGTGTCTCCGGACACTCAGAATGCCCTTTTGGCTGAACTAGGTTCAGAGGCTGGTGCCTGAGCATATCCCAGCTGCCTTCCCCAACAGAACATCTGCAACGTCAGAAAGCCCGGACTTCCTTATAAGAACATTTACATTGTGGTTTTGAGCCCTTTCCGTGGGATTTTCCAAATGACCATGGTAAGAATTTTCCTAATAGCCATATCCAGTTTATCGTTATTTGAGAGATGATGAAGGAGGGTCACCTTACCCTGGAAATGCATCGCTCAACTCCTAAAGGATCCTAGGACTTCCTGAAAATCCACGGTGCCCAGCTAAATGTGTCACTAAACCCTTCAGACCCCGCCCCTCAGGCTCTCATTGGAGTGTGACTTTGGTGTGTTTTCGCTGTCCCTCTGGCCTGTCTTCTTTGCTGTGAGAAAGACTGGGGTGAAGCCTTCACCCGCTGGCAGATGAACAGCAGGCTAGCATTGAGAATGGGGAACTGAGAGAAGACGTGTGAGGCAGAGGCTTCCTCCCGACACAGGGCTAGAAAGGGGCTTTAGAGCACACGAGGGTAACCTCGAACACTAGATGTAAAAGTGTGGACTTTTGGCTCGCACGTCCCTCAGTGACACAGTTTCAGGTTATACAAGGCTAGAGCCTGAGTCAGTATTAGGCTAACCATCACAAAGCCAGTGTTACAGACATTTTACAAATATAAACATATATGAACCCACATTGCCTAGGTTAACAGAATACTATCTATTACCTTTTCTCCCTGTTTTTCTATATTGGATGTTTTTCAAGTGAGCAGGTATACATTTTATGTTCAGAAAAAGAGAAACATTCCTATTTTATTTCAGAAAAGAAAAGCTTTTTCTTCTTCACAAAATTCCAAAGGGCAGCATCTGATCAAGTCACAGGTTGGTATGCTGTGGGTGAGCGTGAAAGGCCCCTGTCACCCAGGCAACCTGAAGGAGTGGACACTGTGTTCTACAAACCAGCCTAAGAGAGACCCTTTGGCTGCTCCTTCCGTGAGATCAGCCTGGGAACACGGTTGGCTCCAAAGTAAATCTGGCCCTTTCCTTCTGTTTTCTCTAAGCCAAATAATCCTTAGCAGCATCTTTTCTCTCTGCTTCCTTCACACACACAAGAAATACTAGACATTTCAAAGATTTTACTGAAATGTAGAATAAATACAGAAAAGGAGGCTCACTGTCCTTTTAATACTGTCTCTGCCCATCCCTGGTCTCCTCCAAGAAAGACTTGCAGCCAGTGCATTTTTCCCCCAAAGCTTAACTCACATCCGTTGCCAGTCTCCCATTCAAGCACTTACAGGTTGTCCAAATTCCTCAAGCCCAGCGAAGCCAGGCCTGCAAAGATGGTTAAGTCTTTAAGGAAGCCAGGAAGCCACACTCCAGATTAAAGTCAGGCAAAGACTCAAAATATACTAAGAGTAATGGCAGGGAACCTAGTTGGCGGATTCCATGTAGGGCAATTAGATAAGAGAAGAAACGTGAGGAATAGAGCCAGGCAATGTTGGCATATGCCTTTAATCCTAGCGCTTGGGAGTCAGGGGCAGGTGGACGTCTGTGAGTTTGAGAACAGCTTGGTCTACATGTTAGCTCCAGGACAGGCAGAGCTATCCAGAGAAATCATATCTCAAAAAAAAAAAAAAAAAAAAAAAAACCCTAAAGTAAACAAGGCAGGAAGAACAGGAAGGCTATAATGGGACGGCTCAGAATGGTGTTATTGTTTTTCTGAACTAAAAAAGGTTCTAGGCGAGGAGGCAATGTCTAACGTCTGAGCAGGGCGTTGGATCTGCCAGATAGATGTCAGGGCCGGAAGAAAGATTAACACAGAGAGAACAGCATGTTTAAAGACGCAAACGAAGGGAAAATAAGGCGCATGCAGGCTCCGGTCATGAAGTGAGTTGGGTAATATCAAGTTGGGCATGGCACCTCTAAGAAGTAACAGCATTTTTACAGCAGGCAATGGTGACTGTATCAAATGAACCTCTACTATATGTCAAGACTTTGTCACTCGCTTCTCACACCTGTTCTTCATCCTCCTGAATCTGACTATGTTCCCAACCCCTGTCTGGGTTGTGACTTACAAGTCCCAGAACATCCTAGTATAGGAGGAGGATCCCATAGGCTTACCAGGCGTCTGGGTGTGTGCTGGGTATAGAAGCTGGAAGGCATGCTGCACACTGCAGAGGCATCCATCTTTTCATATTACAATACAACTCACATAGGCTACTTCATCAAGAAACAATTTGTTTGGGCTCAAGGCATCTGAAGAGTCAGGTCCTAGCACCAGGATATTTACCATGACTGAGCCTCATGGAGCCAATTTGTATGTGGATTACCATGGAATTAGGTAAAGAGTAAAGAGAAATCAGAATTCACTGTGTAGACCATATTAGCTTTGAACTCACAGAGATCCATCAGCCCCTACCTCCCAAGCGCTGCGATAAAAGACCTGTGCCAAAGGCATGGAAGGTTAAGGAAGCCATAAAGTGCCTATATTTACCACACATGGTTCGGGGAGGGTGGGGAGGGAGGAGAGACTGCCTAGGGAGGGTCTGAAGTGACCTCCATAGTCCACAAGGCTGCATTGTGAACCTCTGCTAAATATATTGATCTTTGAGCACACGTTCTCCTGGTTTACGGGAATGTTTGCTCAAGAGGCCACAGGAGTTAAACCTCAGCGCTGTCTGCTGTTCTCACTGGGATCAAGAGATGGTGACGTTTGAACTTTTGATCGCTGAGCACTATTTCCTAGTACAGAATGCACCACCATTGACTTAACTGTTCACCAGTCAGGTGAGACACATGACTTTTCCTTATGAAAAGAATATCCCATCCTATGAGTATACAAAACCCTATACAGCAGCCCCAAGCCTGTGTGTGTTTGTGTGTGTGCACTTGACATTTTGGGGTGTCCCTTACCATAAGTAGCCATTAAATAGACATCTTTATATATACATCTCTGCACAATATCTATCTATCTATCTATCTATCTATCTATCTATATACCTTTATATATTGTACACGAAGCTCTTACAAGCACATATTGTATCTTTTGAAATACAGAAAATACAAAATACAGATGCTTCCGAAAATACATTTAATTATATGAGATTCTACTACACTCCAGGTCTTAGTACTTTGTATCATTGTCAAAGAAGAAATAATAATTTTAATTCCACAGTAGCAACTTCTGCCAACTAAGCAGGAATAGACAAATGTCTTGCTTCTTGAGTGATGAACGAAAATATGATTGGATTGTCGTCTGGTGACACTGTTTTCCTGGAAGGAATTGTCTGAGACAGTGGACTTTTCTTAGTTTACACAGAACAGTGGACTGCTCAAGGCTAGCTGCAAGGCTGGCTTCGGTTAGAGCTTCGGTTAGAGCAGTGAGGACTTTCCAGTCACACTTGAGAACTTGTAGCCAAAGCTACTAAGAGAGAAATGATAAGGCTGGCATCTCCTATTGCACGAAGAGATGATCTCTCTCTCCGCAAAGATGCAGAGGCCCTGAAATAATAAGGGAAACAGATGACGTCAGTGTGTGACAAAATCGCGCATGCGCTCTACAGAAATGAGTAGATATAAAGTTCACAAAGCGAAAGTAAAAATGCTTAATTTCTATATTCTCAGATGACCGAAGCTAATAATTTTGGTTGCCCTTCCAAGAAAGACAGCACTCACGGTTGCGCGCGCGTACACACACACACACACACACACACACACACACACACACACACACATACCACACACGCACACACCTCTTTATGTAAACACACAGAATGCAATTGGCTTCCTTTGCCCGACACCACCTTCTGGACGTAGCTCATGCCGGCACACACGGGGTCAATTCATATTTCCTTGTATATGCATTCTTATTATACACGGTTCCAGAGTGGTAGCCAAGTTCCTTATTGGTGAATAGGGCATTATCAGAGTTTAACTGATTAAGAAAATCCTGTTCTGACTTTAAAACACTGAGGACAGGCCTGGCCAAATCTCATTTAAACCCAATAAGGAAGGTCTGTCCTTTTGAGTTTTTGAAACAGAAATTACTGAATTCTTTTCAACCAATTAAAAGGTGAATTTTTAAAATTATAAAACGATCTTATTGGTTCAGAATCAAATCCCACGCTCTCGACTAGTTACTGGCCATGTTCCTTACCGACAACAGCTTCCTTAGGACGCCGAAGTCCCTTCTTTTAGCCAATGGCACCCTCTACTGGACATTCACTATAGTTGCATTTCTGATTCAGTTCATCTTGGAATTATTCAAAATTAATTCCTCCCACTTTTTTTGCCTTAAAATAATTAACTAATACGCAGATATATTTTAGTTATTTTCAACAAAATACAACATCAGAGCAAAATACAAAAAATTAAGAGGGTCTTCCTTGTGGTTTTGTCTTTCTTACCCTCTTTCCTAGAAGTTAAGATCAATGGTTTGGAGTTCTCAGACCCATTTCTGCCCCCATTACCACACACAAGCGAAGCACACAGCGTTGTTCCCCTTTTCACTATATTCTGGGACTATGCTAGATGTGTTGATTTGACATATTTCAGAATCAAAGATGGTTATGAGCCACCATGTGTTTGTAGGGAATCAACCCCAAGTCTTCTGGGACAGCAGTCAGTTCTTTTAACTACCGAGACACATCTCTAGCCCTAAAATTCATCAGAAAAGTATAGAGACTTCTCCAAGACAGACTGTTAAGTAAAAGAAACTAATCCCAGAATCTTATCTATATTATCATTTATTATAACTGATACGAGAGATGGTGTGTAAGTGTGTGTGTGTGTGTGTGTGTGTGTGTGTGTGTATGCACACACGTGCTGTGACAGGAATATCTTAGTGTACAAGGACACACAAGAATATAGAAATGGTGTTCTACCTACTAAGAATTTTAAAAACTGCATCATATAAGAATAAGTATAAAACAGTGTTTGCTCTCCTGAGCCCTCTTACAATTGAAAATTTTGTTCTAGCATGTATATTAACATTTCAAATATATATTAGGATTAAGAAGAAAAAGTTCCAAGGTCCCCCTGCGGCCCCACTTATAGAATGTCTGCTGAAGTGTGCTAGGTCGGGGATGGTGCTGGGCCATCTGGGGAGAGTTAGCTCAGCTTGCAGATGCCTGTGGAACGTGCACCAGTTTAACTCGGAGACTGAGAGGCTACAGCGCAGAGATAACCTGCTCTACTGTGGGTTATTTAGGAAGTGGGTGGACAATCAGACTGTGGTTCCCCTGTGTTCTGAATTAACCCGTCTACTTACGAGTTCATGACGCAGTCAGGGTGAGTGCTGTGGTCCACACACATTAAGAACTTCACTGGCCTACAGAAGAAGAACAGTACCTAAGAGATTATCCAATCAACTCTCACCCATTAACCATTTATGATGTGCCTGCAAAGTGCTGGAGACACAAAATGCATCTTTGAAGCTCCCACAATCCACTTCTCTATAAACAACATTAGCTAGGCTGAGAGCGGAGGTGCATACCTTTAATCCCAGCACTAGAGAGGGGGGCAGAGGCCAGCAGATCTCTGTAAGTTTGAGGCCAGCCTGGTCTACACAGCAGGTTCTAAGACAGCCAGAGCCACCCAGAGTGACCGTGTCTCGGCACCATTCTTACAACAGCTAGCGCTTACCAAGAACTTACTACGCACAACGGATTTTGTCTGTGTGTTTATTTCGATGATGCCATTCAACCCTTCAACCATCTGATGAAGCTGATCCTCTTTTCAACCGCTAACGACAGTGATTTCCGCGTGTTCTGACAGTTGTGAGCTGGAGAGCTAACCTTGAATGTGGTAGGCTAACCCAGACCCTTCCTGCATGCACAGCCTACTTTATTAGGAAACCCTCTTTGATATGTGCATTGGCAGAGGGCTGAACCTAAAGCACGCAGGCGATGACCCAACTGGGAATGCTCGTTGCCTAGTGTAATGGAGGCAGAAAATGTGAAGTTCTGGGAGGCCTGGAAGAGTAACTGCATGCTCTGTGGTCCCTGCTTAGACCTTCAGTGAAGTCTAGTCTACATGCATACAGTTTACTGCTAGTGGTTTTTGTAGGTAGCGCCTCACTAGGATGCCTGGGCGGCTCTTGAACTGCTGAGCTCTAGTGGTCCTACCGACCTGGCCTCCTGAGTGTTTGGGACAACAGATGTTACCTGTCCAAACATATTTAAAAAGAAATACATTTGGTTGTTATTGTCTTTCGCCCAAGACATACTTTGAATTTTATGGAGTGTGATCCAATACGGTATTAGAAGAATCCAACCAAGAAGAAAGAGTCTGTGTACAGAAAGATAAGGCTCTGCTGGTGTCACCATAGACCCTGATGTGAACTCCGGCTGATGCAAGACAAAAAGGCTATTCCACTGAACTCTGAGGGTCAGGCGAGTCTTACCTACATTTGGGTTGGCTTTCATGTTTTTTTTTTTTTTTTCAGTCTTTGATTCTTTACTACCCAGGAGCAATAGAAAATTCTCAACCCAGAACAGAAGCCAGCAGGATCTGAGTGAGTTTTCGAGTCCCAGACCAGCAGCCAGATGAAGTGGATGCCACACAAGGAAGGAGTGACATAGGCTGGGACCCAGCACAGCTACGATGGGGGAAGGGGCAGGGAGGTCTATTCTGACGGCTATGGCATGGGCTAGTGGTTGAAGACAGAGCTTCTCTACAGAGTTCTTGGGCCAGAGAGAGGCGGTGGTAGCTGTGAAATCTGTAGTCACCACTGTCCTTGTCACTGAACAGTAAGAATTGTCATTTAGAAATATTTCTAATACCCGGTGCTTTAACACAGGAAGGAACATTAGTAGGAGGTGCTGGGGGAATATTTGCTTCAAGACTGCAGTAAGTTGGGTTCAAAAATCAACTCTGAGTATTAAACTTCGTGACTCATCCACAAACAATATTTACAGCCCAAAGACGGACAAAACTAACCCGTGGCACTACAAATCTAGCCAGTGATCCCACAGGAGCAGACGGCTGTCCCCATCAGGGAGTCTTCAGGACACCCGGGTACTGGTCTTTGTTCTTCTGCTTCATAGCTAAGAGCTGCTGTGCACCGAACACGATCATCAGACTGGGTAGGTAAATTTATACATTTCTCTGTACACAGGTTAGATGCTCAGAAAAGTGTTGTTTGTTCAGTTTGGCTTCTGAAGTGGATGGCAGATGGCACTTGGCTTTGCGTTTGTGTCAGCACGAGCAGTCATAAGTACAGGTGAGGGTCAAGGAGGTCTGGAGCAGGGATGATGTCACTCGCACGTTTGATCAGGTGGGAGAATGGTGCATAGCTCACACAGCTTTGGGAAGGCAGAAGGCAGGGACACAATGGTGTTGGGCAAGAATACTCCAGGTCAATTCACCCAGACACATCCATTAGTGTCTAAGAAAGCCTTCCAGTGTTGAACTGAAAACCCATTCGGCTTGTATACTTACGAGCTGAAATGCAGGCACACGGCATTAATCCCAGTGTTTAGGAGACAGAGACAAGTGGATATCTGAGTCTAAGAACAGCCAAGACAATAGAGAAGCCCTGTCTCGAAAGGGGCCGGGGTGGCGTGGTAGGGGAAGGGAATCAGAGACAGGAATTCTGGGCCCAGAATCAGACAGCCACCCCAGGCTTAGAGCCAATCTTGCTAACGCCTGCCATCCCTTCATGATACCCAAGTCACGGCATATAAAGTGTGGCTCACAGTAACTCAGTAGACAGTAGCTGATAAAATCTTTTTCTAGTATCTATGGTTAAGACCCATCTGTCAAAGAAATACCCAACTCAGGATCTTTCGTACTGTGGTTTAAAGATATGGGAACCACAGACCACGGTCCCCAGTCTCATCACAGGTCAACCAAGCTTGAAGGGAAAAAGCAAACATAGGTACATGATAAACTTGCGCTTTTAGTATCCTGCAGCTGTCCTTAAAATGGACTCAGGAAGGTTCTCCCTGCCCACGCACCCCTAGGCAACCCAGATGTCACCAGCCATGGCCCAAACCAACCCTTTGAATCGCTCTAACCTTCAACGAGGCTATACATAGCGCCACCTACCGGTAGTCATTGATACAGCTGTGCTGGAACCCCAGGGCCTCCAGTCTGTCTTCCAGAATCTTCACACTGCCTTCGCCACAGGATTCCCTAAAACATAGACAGGTGTATTTTTTAAAAAATAAACAGACCACAGAAGGAGGAAAAGGTAGAATGAAGAAGACAAAGTACTGAGTGAGGCCATTTTTTTAAAGAACTTCTCTCAGAACATGAGCTGATGCTCTGGGCCAAGCTTACTTTTTAGTCAGCAATTGCACAAGCCTCCAGCTGGACACGGGGCTCAGGAAAGGTTTCTTTTATGGCCTCTGTGGGGTCCGCTAAAGCTCTGCTAGATGAATGGCATCTGTTCCACTATTGGCTGTTCTCAGAGTGGAAGTTTTGTTTAAGTACACAACACTGTGTGCATTTGAGGCTCACCATGGGATGCTATAAGATCCCTATCAGTGAGACAGATTGACACAGACCTCACTTTACCCTTGCTTTCTTGGGGCAAGGGCAGCTGAAATCTGATTACCTAAACGTAATCCCTACTGTGGCACAATTCATCAGCGCTAAGCGTCACTGCCTTCTTTAGAATCAGAGAAATCCAATCGTGCACTAGTTAGCTCTATCCCGTGGCTCAAAGGTTACAAGTGGGAATCCCCCCTCCCTTGCCACAGAAATGAGGAGCTGAGATGTTAAAATGACAGTTCCTAAATGTAGGGTCAAAGGACAAAATCTAATAGGTAAGACAAAGAGAAACTTCTAAGAAAGAAAGTAATTAAAAATAAAAACAAAGTATAATGATTTTCATGCAACAAGAAGTATACTTTGTTTTCCAGGAAGCACAACACAGATCTTGGTAAAACTTATATAATAAACAGTTTCCAACGTTGTTGCAATCTGTGACCCAACAGCAGGGGTGAAATCCACCATGAGATGAGACTTAGGTCATACTACACATTTGAAATGGAATTTTTCAAGTTTCTCTCGACCTACATATTCTGTGGCACATGCGTCCTTGGGTTTGGCAATGCTCTCCTATATGCAGCATCAAGACTTTGGAGGACAGGGCACAGCTCTCCTCTGAAGCCCCCTCATGGCTGCTTAGCTTGAAACAAACTGGTTCTACTGCCAAGCTTCTGGACGAAATGGGTTTAACTTTTTAATGTAGCAAAATTTGAGGCACAGGGTTTGAAAACCATGAGCTAAACAAGTTGGTGGGGGACCTTAGGGGGTCTTTAGGCTCCTTGGTAATAGTGTTCATTCATGAAAAAGATGAGCCCCACCTTGCTTATATATAAACTCAAGTCATTTTTGAGAAGCTGTAGTTCTTTGAAGTCCTGGTCCTCACCAGTTAGCCAGCACCTATTTGCAGAAGCAGTTGCTCCACAGAGAGCAAAGGCTTCATCAGAGAGCACTGGGCTGATTTTGAAAATTTTGGTGAGGGTATTGAGGTTTCAAGTGATAAGAAAAAGAAACTGGCGATGACCCTCAGAAAACTGTAAGAAACTTGTTTATCTCTAACTCCCATGCCATAAAAATCAGCCTGGTGTGGGGCTCAGAGCACACTGGCAGGCTTTCCCACCTGCTGCCCTTCTCTGTCAGTCACATCAGAACCAGAAGGCTGACAGGTCTCTAAAGCTAAGAGCAGAGAGGCCATGATCAGATCCAAGCAAAGCAAAGACCTCACCGCTACCACCCCAAGTCCCAAAACTTACACATTGGGTCCCCCAACTTCATGCATGACCCAGATCTCAATTCTTGTGACTTTATCCTTCTGTAAGTACGGGATTTCAAAATCTGCAAAAAACCTGGAAAACAGAAAGGACATTTTTCTTTTTTAAATCTGTTCTTGCATGGTACTGAGTTTGTACACGCTAAGCAAGTTCCCTGACATTGAGCCCCGTCTTCAGTAGGAGAACATTTCTTCAAGTCTTAACACAATATAATAACTAATCCATTTTGGCCATTAGGTTATTTATACATTAAAGTTCTGAACAGTTTCCAGGAGGGCCAGTTGTTGTGGGGCATGCCTTTAAACTCAGTACTCGGGAAGTAGAAGTAGGTAGATCGCTTTGAGTTTAAGGCCAGTCTGGTGTACGAAGTGAACTCCAGAAGAGCTGGGGCTGTTCAGAGAAATCTTGTCCCCCCCTAAAAAGAGTTTCTAGGGTTCATTTTTTACATTGTGTGCATGCACATGTTTATACGTATGAGGGTGTATGAGCATATGTAAGCCAGAGAACAAAATTGGGCGCTGTCTAATCTCTTATAGTAACCTGGAACTGGCCAAGTAGGCTAAGCTGGCTGGAATAGTGAGCCCCAGACATCCATTGTCTCTGCCATCCCAGCACTTGGATTACAAATGTGCCACCCCTCCCAGATATCTCACTTGGGTTCTGGGGATCACACCGAGGTTCTCTCACTTGCACAGCATGTACTACCAACTGACTTATCCCTGCACAGCAACTCCTGTTACCATCCAGATTTGCAGATTCGCTGTGTGTTGGTCTGCTCTTATCGGTTTAAGGTCAACACACCATCCGACTATTTTACTTACTTTCCCTCGCCATACAAAAGCAAGCATCACACTGGGTCTGAGATGCTTCTCTAGCCTTTCGTTTGATGTCATCTGTGGTGTCCTCTGGTGTTCTTACCCTTTCGTGGGGTAGGCTCCTTTGGGGTCTGAGCCATTGAGCATGACGTTGATCACCCCCGAGCTGTCTCTCGAATACTGCAAGAAGAAAGACACCTCTGAGCATACGGAGGCACACCATTTCTGCGCCTTAAAACCAGCCTTCTTTAACTAATAGATTCTCAATAGAGGAAAACTTGGTGTTTCGTGCATCTAGGAGAGATGCAGACTGGTTTATTCTGAGAGGCAAAGCACCTTTAAAGTCCCCTATCCATAGGCTCAGTAGCTCCATGTCAGGCAATCTGAGGACATGATCCAGGACACACACGGTCATGTCTGCTAGAATAAACTAGACGGGACTGATGTGACAAATAGTATTGACATTGCTGTGGTGTCATACAAGGACTCACTTTATGCTCCCACCGAACATTCACCACAGGCTCCTGGTGGTTTGGCGCGGTGACTTCTCAATATGAGGAAGCCTCCACACCTGCAGAGTTGTTAGCTGCCAGAAAGGGAGAGGGGACAGTGACTTTGCCTACATGCCACGCATGACACGTCCCACTCACAACCCATCGGCCTGTAGAAGTTTCTCATAAAGTAACCGCCCAAAGCAGAGCACAAACCACAGGCACAGATGTCTCGGGTAAACGGCACGGAGTCCCACCACAAACAAGCACTACACGCATGCACGTGGAGAGGGTAACGACTTTCAAGACCAAAACATGTTCAGCAGCTTGAAACGGCAAGGAAATGGAGCACAGTTCCCACTGGGGACCAACTGAAGTCTGAATTATTAACATGCCACTGGAATGAAGCCACAAAAGACCTGCAATATCATAGGCTGAATGTGCTCACTTTCAAAACAGAGTGCAAGATTAGATGGGCAGCAGTCCAGCTTCACTACAATGTAATCTTGTGAGGCTGAGGGCAGGGCTCAGGCCCAAGGCCTGGAGTTCAGTCCCTGGTACCATTAAACAAACAAACAAATTAATAAGCTGATATCCAGGTGGTCTTGTTCTCAGGGTAGTCGGTGGTGACTTCTTGTCACTGAGCTTCACAGGACAGGTCTACTCACTAATGCAATGACACCTGCAGCCAGGTGCTCCAAAGCAGAGATACATTTTGTACCATTTTCCCCCAGCTGCTTTCCCCCAGTACTAAAATTAGGAGTTTAACTCTTGAGATGCTGGGACAGCCTATGCATTGAGGGGTAGCATATTGGTGGCAGGAATATGGGGGATCTCATTGGTCTTTCTGTGACTTGCCATTCTCTACTACAAGCAGTGGTTACACTGACAACAGGAAAACATTGAAAGGAGCCTGGGTATATGTGGACCATAGCTGTAGAAAGGGCTGGTTAAAAATCCAGTCTCCGAAGCTAAAAAACCTGTTTTCGAATCCTGGTTCACTTACTTATTATCAATCTTGACCTTAGGGCAATCTTTTTGACCTCTTTGTAATTAATTTTCCAGGACTTAACAGTTACCTCAGAGGATTGCTGTAAAGAGGAAACGTTTAAGCTCCTAACACTTCAGCCAGGGAGATGTAGCTCATGGTAGGACCTTGCCTGGTATGTGCACCAAAGAAACTAACTTTGACCCCCAGTATCACAAATAATAATAATAATAATAACAACAACAACAGTAATATTTATCGATTACTTAATATGGTTCAAGCCCTCTCGTTGCTATACTGTATTAGCTTTGCTTTTGTCTCAACTATCTAGTATACTCTAAGGGGTTAAAAACTGGAGACATTGATATAATTTTCCCATAATAGCAGCCAGTTGAGGAACCCACCTTAAAGTCAGGAAGATTCACAGTGGCCCGTGTTACGGTGCTTTTACAGACGGTGTTGATCTTTCCAGCCTCCAGTAAGTCTTTGACAGTTAACCAGAGCCTGTATTTCAGACGAAGCCCTCCCTCCAAAAGTGGAAACAAACACTGCTCCCACAGGAGTTGGCTGGAGTACACAGTCCTCAGCATGAGGTCTTATGCTTACGGGAAGTCCTTTGCATGGCCCTGGTGGAAGGTTTGATCAAAGTCCTTCACCCTATCAGTGGCCTCATTGAACTTCCGGAGAGCCAGGTAGACAAGGGGAGGCAAAGAGACATCGCCTCTGAGAGGGGAGGGATAGAAGTCCCTGTCCTCTACCTGTTACTTGGTCAGCATGCTCCACAATCAGCACTGAGCTAAGGACCTTCCTTGTTTCTAATCTTTATTTCAGTGCTTGAGGCAAAGACTGGAAGCTGCAAACGATGTCATTTTATAGCCAATGACAGCTTGTATGAACTCCGAGGGCAATATTGTTGGAGACACAGACAGACCTGCCTTGAGAACATTTCTGTGGCTTCAGCTTATTGGTAGCCCATCAGCTTTTCTCCTATTAATGCTACTCTGTGGACATTTCCGACACCCCCAGTGAAGTCCCCAGTTTCCCAGGCTCTCCTGTAAGATCAATCTTACTCCAGTTCTTTTCACAGCACTAAGAATTAACATGGCTTCGAACCACTAAACACAGCCATGGTGCAATTGGTAGGCTAATAGTACACCAGCCCCACGCGGAGCTGACATTTGCTGAACATTTCTTTCTGCACCAGCCACTGCCGTAAATAGCTTGCCTTCGTGGGCCCTCACAACTTTGTGGAGCAGAGAAGAGTCAGAGTCATCATTACAGCGGAAAGAAAGACACACAGAAATGGGGTGAAGGCGTAGGGCCCAGTTCTACAGATTCCAAACAAGCTTGACACTCAGTCAGCCATCCCGAGATTACCTGCATGGATGCACTTCTCCAATAGGAGTCCACAGCATTGTCTTCACAGTCCTCGGATGTGGGGCAGGACTGGTAATCAAGTCCTAGGAGAAAAGTACACACACATACACAGTTCATGCTGGAGGTGTATTCATTTCGGGAATTTGCTGATCCCTTTTTTTGGCATGGATTCTGAAAAAGGTACATAGTACATTTACTCTCTTTTTGCCTCAGTTTACCCACCTCTGGAAAATAAAGACACAAAGGCAGAGTCCAGGCTGGATCGGAGTCACAGGCTCCGAGGTCAAACCTTGAGACTACACAGTTTCTTGGCTATACATTCCTAAGCGACTCCCTTTACCATGTCGTGCCTCAGTTTCCACATTTGCTACAAAGCGCCGATGATAGATAGAATCATAGTGGATAATGTGTGGACTTAAAGTGTCTGAAATACTTGTAACAACAAGCAGTAACAGTTAAGTTACTCATTGTTTTCTTAGGCATCAGGATTTGGGAAGGATTAAATGAGATGAACATATACGAAGACACCCAGCCCCCAAAGACAAATCCACGGGCCGAGGCGCTATGACTTGTGCAAAAGTCTTACCGGAGGCATTTTCCTGTCGACACCAGCTCAAGAAATCTCCAACCTTGCCGTACAGAACGTCGCACAGGGGCGTGAGGCGGCGGGTGTTCTCTGAGAAGCTCATCACCAGTAGGTGGTTATTTTCCCAGAACAGTGACTGAGGAGAAACAAGCAGGAGTTAAAATATGGCATAAAACGAAAGCACGCGGATGGCAGTGTGGTCAAGAGAAGTCAGCAGCCATTCCTCATGGAATTCGGACCTGCGGTCTGCTGCTTTCTCTTTCTGTCCTTGTTGCTATGGCATATTCGAGTGTCACCTTCCTGTCCTTTCTGCACTGCAAACATGTGTAGATCAGGGGTTCCCAGCCTCCCTGATGCTGCGACCCTTTAATACAGTTCCTCATGCTGCGGTGACCCCCAACCACAAATTGTTTTTCACTGCTGCTTCCTAAGTGTCGATTTGCTACTGTTAGTAACTGTAATGTAAGTGTCTTTGAAGATAGAGGTTTGCCAGCGGAGTACCACGGGCTGAGAACCGCTTAGATGATGACATATTTCCCCTGTGCTATAAAATGTGTGCACCGTTGGTAAGAACCTTGATTAGGAATGATTAGGACCAGGGCTTGAAGCCTGGCTCCATCCCATACTAGGTGTGTAAGCTTCGCTAAGGAAGGCATTTCATCTCTCTGTGCCTCTGTTTCTATATGTGGGAAGTGAGGAGCAGAAGCCTTAGGCCTTGTTCCGTAGCTCAGGTTAGGATGGTGTGCAATTGCACAATGCCCTTCCTGGAGTGTGCAAACACCTAATTCTTTACAGCTCGCCTGGCGCCTTCCAGGATAAATGGTGTCTTCACACTGCAGGTGGAACAGCATTCCTGGTCACTGTCTCCTCTGGCCCTCAGTAGTCCAGTCTCTTTGTAGACTGGGAAGAGATGGCTGCAAGAACTGCTGTTTATGTTGGATCCTCAGCCCTTGATACACCACTGGAAACACAGAGGATTCCAGTAAGCTATTTCTTGAGTTCATCGACCAGCATTTTAAATCTTGCTTCTGCTTCTTGCCGACAGAGAGGTATGAAGGAGCAGAAAGTAGCGTAGATGTAGAGGTAGAAATTACACTTTTGTCCACAGCCGAGGCGTTTGTCCTTACCTTGTCCCTAGGGAGGGAGTGCTTGGAGAGATTAATGAAGAGATCGTAGTCTGAGGGGAGCACAGAGCAGGGGTCCTTGTCCAGCACCACCTTGAAGGCTTCCCAGATGGCTGTGCAGTTTTTGTCCCTGGAGATGCACAAGGACCTGAGTGTGTCACCCACCACCCTGCTCATGTGGCTGCCTGTGCCTCTAACCCCAGCACTGTATGAAGTGGAAACAGGAGGGTGACTGGGACCTAACTCTAGCTTCCAGATGACATTCAGAGGACAGTGGAGACGGAAAATGATAGAGCAAGGACCCCCACTGTCTTCCTCTCTGTGGGCACAGGCACATCACACACACACACACACACACACACACACACACACACACACACACACACACACAGTGTTCACACAACACAGTATAAGTTATAAAAAGTTATAAAAAGAAACCCCCAAATGCACCTCCCATGATGCACTGGGAAGCACTCTCACTGCGGGAGGTAAAACAGCTTAAGTAATACTGTCCCCTCCTCCACCCTCAAAATCACCTCTAGACTGGTGGCACACACTCTTCTCACCTCTGCACCCACAGGGGCAGTCTTAGCTGCAGTCACCTGTATACACGTCACCTGTCCCTCAGCCCGACTTTCCAAAGATCCCACCTCACCCCACCCTTCCGCCTTTTCACTTTCTGGCTTAGCACTTACTGGAGGCTCAGCAGCGTCGTGTACTCCGCACAGCGGCCCAGGAAGATGCTCTGGAGGTGAGGCGTGGTACCCTCCCCCCTCCACCGTGCTTCGGCAGCTCTCGCCCGGAGCAGCACAGGCAGCAAGAGGGACAGCCACAGAGACAACACACATCCCTGAACGGCCATCAAGGAGACTTTGATTCCTCTAGCCCGTGGCCTCCTGAACTCCTCCCAGTTTCTTTTCCACCACAGAGGCGGTTCCCCTTTGGTGAGCTTTGACAGGACGCTCATTCAGACGCCAAGCTAGACTCATCGTCTTTCCTCTTCCGTTCTAACAAACATTAAACTTGGGGCGATGTCTGGCAAAAGACAGCTCGAGAAGAGACCTCGAAATTCAAATGGGAATTTGAAGGACGTGAGGGTTTCAGCCATAGAGAGAGAGAAAAAAACCTTTTATGGTTTGAAACAACAGCACCTTTGGGAGGCATCCTCTTTCCCAAAGGCTAAAGATGGGTGAATTTTGTTTGTTTTAAGGACACACACACACACACACACACACACACACACACACACACCTATAGAAATCACTCATCGGTTACCATGTGAACATTAAGCAAACTTGAATTCTGTTCCGGTTCACACAGTCCTTCCCGGACAGACAGGTGTGCTACCCTTTGAAAACTGATACCTTTGAGAAAAGCCACAGACACAAGAGCACAGACAAGAATCACTCACTGGATGTCACTGACTGGTGACGGTGACCGTTTTGCATTTCCCTTTCTTCCTTTGTGAGGGACAAGGTCACAGGCATCACCTACACTTACCCCATTGCTTCTGGAGCACAGGACTTGTTTTCAAGTTTTCCAAGTGCGCACAGATAACCTTGTCTCAGAATACCGTTCGCTCGGAGCTACACTCCTTGGTAATCTGGGCAGTTTAGATGTCAGATTTGGGACTCAAATTGATACTAAAATAAGTTCAGAATTGTGGGGGACATTAGGATGGGTGAAGGTCTTTATCGTGTAGGATGAACGTGAATTTTTGAAGACCAGAGGTTGACTACGATCAAGTTGAAATGTTCCTCAAAGACGTCTACACTCCTATTCTGTAGGTCTGTGACTATTGCCTTACATGGTAGTAGATTGTACAGAAGTGTGTGTGTGTGTGTGTGTGTGTGTGTGTGTGTGTGTGTTGCAATTTCCTCCTGGACCTGGAGGTCCCCTGCACAGGGGATCCTGTCCCTAAGTCTGAGCTGCATACACACCACCTCCATGGAGACCCCCTAGTCCCTCAGCCCGACTTTCCAAAGCCCCTGCTTTACCCCACCCTTCTGCCTTTTCACTTTCTGACTTAGCACTTACCCTGAATACACATATCTTATTAAAAATCCAAGCCCCTCAGGGGTCTGGAACACAACTTACAGTTCACAAAAGCACCAGCTACAATGGTACCCCATGCTCCAAACCCCCCGGCCCCCATGAGATACAGGCCAGGTGATACCTTCTCTTCAGTGGGCAAACCACTGAAGAACATCAACTATTAATGCATTAGGTTTTTATCATAGAGAAATTATTATTTCTGGGGCATAAGAAAAAATTTCTTATAGGCAGGTGAACATTTCTTACCAAATTTCTACAGGCAGGTGGGGTGGGGGAAGAAACAAGCTTTTATTTTTTTGTGTATGTGTGATATAATCGTGTGTGTGTGTATGTGTGTGTGTGTGTGTGTGTGTGTGTGTGTGTGTGTGTGTGTAGCTGTGCTGTGACCTGTACCTGTATATGTGCAGGTTAGAGGGAGGCTGATGTTAGGACCTTCTTCAAGGACTTCTCTATAATATTTTTAAGTGCCTGGTCTTTTGAAACACCCCACAAACTTAAGGTTTTGTAATTGTTCTTCAGTGAACATGAAGAAATTGTAATAACTAACTTGTTTCTTTGGGCACCAGGCTTTACTCTTTTCTTAATTTCTGGTTGTAAAACACAAATGGATCTCTTTACTAACTGTTTTCTTAATTCCAATCAATTAAATTTCTCTTCTTGAAAGAAGTAGTTAAAATTGAGCCAGAGAAGAGAGATATAGCAATATCTTTGACTGTGCTTGCTTCAAAATGTTTTCATTAACAATATCTTCTTCAAATGTTATATAAATGTTGGAGACATAGTGACTAGGATTCTCCTTTAATCTTTGCTAGCTAGTGACAATCCAGCAGTTTTGAACTCAATTCATTAAGAAATTGCCCAAAAAGGTCAATATAATATGCCAAGTTTGTTACACCAACATCATTTCCAAAAAGCAGTTTCCTAGGTGAGTTTTTTTTTCCTATGAGAAAAATGTAAATCTCATCCCTGAATTCATAAGCCCTGCCTAGTACACTGTGTTGTTTCAAAACACGTCAGTATGAGAAATTCCAATATCCGAACCAAATGTTTCAAGAAATCAGCTATTCGGTGAGCTTCCTTGACTGAGGTAAACCGTGTTTGCAGCACCTTCTGTGCTTCTGCGACAACCCGTGGAGGTCTCTGGATGGTGAAGCATCCCAGCAGATGACACAGTAATTCCATCCTGAACTAACCATTATTAGCACATTGTTGGTTAACCTCTATGTTCTCAGTGAGACTTGCTGCTCTATGTTTTGTGATCATTTATAACTTTCCAGCTCATCTATATTGACCATGTATTGGCTCTTCTAATTCTTTAAAAGTACGTAAAGACTTAGATAGGTGTGAGATTAAATTTAAAAAGCACAAATATCCTCCATACAATCTTCTCGACACACACATCTGGCATAAACTTTAAAGGTGTTGTATGGCTCCCTTTGTTGGCATTTTTCAAAGAGATTTTTTCATTATATATAAATACGCGGTAGCTGTCTTCAGACACACCAGAGGAGTGTATCAGATCCCATTACAGATGGTTGTGAGCCACCATGTGGTTGCTGGGATTTGAACTCAGGACCTCTGGAAGAGCAGTCAGTGCTCTTAACCACTGAACCATCTCTACAGCCCTCTTATTGGTATTTGTACCTAGCTGGATTGCAAAGTCCATCCTGGGTTATAACCAAATAATTTTAAGCACCATTTCTAACGGCTCTGCAATACTACAGATGGGAAGAGCTACTGTGTTAGCCCTAGGTTGTATTTTCATCTGTCTGCTGACTCATCACCATAAATTGTCCACACCAGAGCCAAACATGCTGGAACAATTCCTTCACCATCAGTGTAAGACACTCAGAGCTTCTTGCCATCAAGAGGAGGACAACCACATTGACAGGTTTATGCCCTTTTTCTTTCTTTGAAAACATTCAGTTGTCTCACGACTAAATACATCATTCCAAGTGTCTGAGTGCCCCTTTATTTTAGAAGAGCTTAAGCTTTTATTTGCAAGAATAGAACTATAAAGGATGCTTGAGTGTCTTTCATTTCCAGCGGGTTCTGCACATTTGGTAAAGCCATGTTTTAAGTAATCTTTCATTATTATGATTTATGCTCATTTTTTCTTTCTGAAATATGGCTCAACTACAAAATCAGGAACAGTATTCTGCATTATTGTCGGCATTAACACTCACAGGTCCAAAAGTTGAACTTAAATGTGTGTCTAACCATTTCTTTCTCTTTGAATAAAGAAAATGACTCATTTTAAACATAATTCTTCCATTTTAATTGAAATAACATACTTGCTACTGATAAAAATGAGCAAAGACAGCCTAAAGAACAGTTCCAAAAATGCATTTAAGGTCTGCAACTGAATCTGTTGGGAATTACAGACTTACCTTTAAGTCATGGTGGCTGTCCTCTGTCCCGAGTGGGAAGAGAACAGGGACTTAAATATGTTCCACCAGGCTCGGGTCCAGTCAGGAATGCCCAAAGTGTTACAGCTCTTAGAAGAGAAGCAAGAATGTTTGGGCAGCCTGCTCAGGGCAAGTAGTCGAGGTCCCTGGCCTCTTATCAGCTACCAGCGGCAGCACCAGCTCCAGGGGCAACGGTGGCTAGGACTGCTGGGGGCAGTTGGGGTAGCAGTGGCATGAGCCTGGCAAGTCAGGCAGGTCCAAGGTCATCGATGAATGCTTCAGGTGAGAGAATTCTTCCCCCAAGGGTTTCAGCTCAGTGAAAATAGCCACTCTCAGATGGTCCTTGGTCAAATAACTTGTGTGTATTGTTCCATGTGGTCAGACACTACATAAACATTGAGGGGTTGGTGGGATTTAGCTGTAGGTGTTTCCTATTGGCTTAGTTTGAACTATAGAGTGATGCTCTATTTGCATGGGGAAGGTCTTCGGGTGTTGCCTATGTAACCGAATGCCCGGGTTCTCTCAGTGGGGTGTCCTGGTTAATATGTTCCAGAGCAGGTACAAAAATGGATAGGTTGTGGCTGGACTCCTGCTGATCTCAAGTCTCTGAGATTCCCAGGATCTGAGCTCACTCCCCTTTACCAGTTCTTCTATCTGTTGGCACATCTTACTTGCTCCATAACTTTTCCTTTTTGTTTTTATAAAGGAGATAGGTCATTGGACTAACTGTGTCTTGTATTGAAAATGGTTTAGTATTAAACCAAAACCTGATTAGTAGTGATCTTTGCAATGATACTCATCTGCAGTTTCAGAAATCAGATAAGGCAGGGTGCCAGGAGAAGCAAGGCACCAATGGCTAGTATGGGGCTGAGGAGAAGAAGAAGTCAAGCTACCACAGGGTGTAAGTAGGGGTGTGGTAGCATAGTGTGCATGAAGATCTCCCTTGAGATCTTTGACCATGTGTATGTCTTGTTCTGCCATCCCAGCACAATGTAAGTCCCTCTGTTCATCAGTAAGACCAAGGACTGAGGGTTTGGAGAACAACTCTTGCTAAGGAGGTTATCTGGCATTGAAGGGACTCAAGACTGTCTGCAGTAGAGGCCATTGCCTGGTCAAGTTTGTCCTGGATGTCATTGGCCAGGTCGTGTGTTTAGATGAGGGATGCTCCAGTGGTTCCTGTCACATCCAGTTAGACAGCGAAACCCAGACAGATGAGCAGAGGATGAAGAGCTCACTCTCCTTTCGGTCTACTCCCAGCTGTAAGGCAAGTTCTTCAGGTTTGTAGAGATAAACCTGGGGAACAATCCGTATGGGGGTGTAGGAACCTGTAGTGCCTCTGCACCAGAGAAGAGCGAGAGGTGGGGGGAATTAGCATATATTGGTTTGGTAATGGGTGCATGCATGTAGGATGGGGTCTACAAGGCAAAGGGGCAGGGTAGATAAAACGTAGGAATGTCTTGTGATTTTTTTGGCATGGGTAAGGATCCATGGGGTTCATAAAAGGAAATGCTAATGGGAACAGCTGCCAATAGCAATCAAGAAACAAAGCACGGATAAGCATTGGGAGGAGTTGGGGAGAGTGGTTAGGGGAAGGAGGTCAGCAACATATTGGATGTATTGTGGCCAAGAAAGGGTACCATGGAGCTTCTTCTGTGAGTGATTTTTATTGTTGAAAAATATTAATATGAATGAAGGCTGATTTGGAGGTAGGGAAAAGCTATCGATAGACATGTGGGTCTTTGTCACAGCCGTTAGAGTAGAGCTTCTCCATGACTCCCATGCACCAACATTCATTCCAGGGATTGCTGATGGAAAGCTAAGAATGAGTTTTAAGGCTGGCAAGTGTGGTGCCACTATAGCTGGTAGATTCAATTTCTATGATTCTAATATTCACAACCTCCATATGTGGAGGCCTCCTGGAGGCACTCACCTGTATTTCAGTAAGGAAAGCAGAGGAGCGTGCTGGGGGTGGGGAGGTGTCGTAGATATGGAATGGGGTTGTAGAGGAATCTCAGTCCTGGTCTGACATCCTTCAAGAGGGCAATCCTGGGTTCCTGTGAATGTGTTGTGTCTGTTGTAGATCTCTCTCTAGCAAAGAATCTCCACTGGTGAGTGTTGGGAAGGCTAGAGAGAGGCTGGGCAGTAGCAGAGTTAGTGTTAAGAATGACAAAAAATAGCCTTCAGAATAGAGGAGAGGGACACTTGTGGAGGGCACTTGGCCTGGGTGGCAGTTACCAGATCATGGATGTCTTTTCAGGAGATCTTGTTGCTCCTTTAAAAGGTGGTATCACCTCAGCCCCTTCTGCTTCCTCTGACCTTGATCTGTCAGTGACAGGCAAGCCATCTTCTTGGTTGGCGTAGTAATGTTGGACATTTCTGGTGGGAACCCAGATAGGCCTAAGCTGATCCTGTGAAAAAAACACAAACAAAACTCCCTTCTGTTTGTAAGGAGGGGGTCTGGTTCCTTCCAAATCCCATCCAGGGGATCTTACCATCATTTCTGGGTTATTTATGGTATGTGTCAATGGAGGGAGATAGGAAGGTGTTTGGAATTCTTGTAGATGTTAGATATATTTAGGGTAGTCAGAGCTGTTATTAGTTTATATTAGGGGAATAGGCATTTGTCTTTTGATTTAGAAGTTGGGCCTTTAGGGCTTAATGTGGTCTTTCTATTATTCCTCGTCTCTGAGGGTTATGGGGAATATGGTGGACAATTCCCCATTGTGAACTGGAAGTTTTGAATTGAAATGTCATCCATATAATGAGATATATTGAGTCCATTGTTTAAATAATGTTTTAATGTGGTGGCCACAGCCTGCTGGCCAAGGGTTGGGCTGTTAGCCATTACTGAGAGAGAACAGTCCATTCGTGTCATGAGGCTAGTCCAGAGTTGTTATTCGTGGGACTGTGATTGCAAAGTGTTCCTAGCAAAGCATTCATATCATAGTCTTTTATGTCTATTTCCAATGAGGTGGGGCATTGGCAGGGATGGCTGAGACATGGGGCAGCCTCCTTAGGCGAGAGTCCCAGACTCACATGGTTTTATTAATTGCCCGTACATCATGTATTAGTCTCCATCCCCTGAGCTCTGTTTTATAGCAAACACAGGAGTGTTCCATGGACTGTAGGTGGGGTACAGATGTGCTGTAGTAGAATGTGGTTAAGGTAAAGAGAGGCAGGTGGGGCTGAGGTCATTTGATGAATGCTTTGGGAGAGAGAACTCTTCCCCAAGTGTTACAACTCAGTAAAAACAGCCACTCTCAGAAGATGATATTCGGTCAAATAACTTGTGTGCAATTCCATGTGGTCAGAGACTATATAAACACTGCGGGGTTGGGTGGGATTTAGCAGTAGGTGTTTCCTATTGGCTCAGTTTGAGGTGTTACTGATTTGCATGGGGAGGAACTCCAAGTGTTGCCTATGTGATTTGCTGCCATTGTTCTCTCAGTGGGGTGTTCTGGTTGATGTGTTCCAGAGCAGGTACAGAAATGAATAGGGTGCGGTTGGACTCCAGCTGACCTCAAGGCTCTGTGATTCCCAAGATCTGAGCTCACTCAACTCTACCATTCTTCTGTCCGATGACACGGTTCACTTGCCCTACACATGGTGATAGAAAACTAAACTCTACACCATTACTTTTGCTATCATGAATACCAAATGACATGTACAGGCAAGTTATTAAAAATAATTACTAATATATTCATCATCTCTCATTCTTTTCAAGTGTATTAAAATTGACTTCAACAGTCCTTGACATGTACAAAATTCAGGCAGATTTATGCAAAACATTCTGGTATTCTGTGATTTGTTTTGTTTCTAAACGTTCATCATGTGGCCAACACCGACTTAATGACTCAAAGATGTAGTGGGGTAAACACTGATAAGAAGACATTTCTGTGCTGTCTGGTACTTGAATGTTTCATGATGAGATTTTTGCTGATCTGCTAGACATTTCAGTCTTGCTTAGGAACTTCTTGAAGTGGTTGAAACACATCCTAGATTTTCATTGCTGATGCCCTTGGATGGGGAGAGTTCAATTATCAGGTTGGACTTGGTGATGTACTTTCACAGAATTTTCTTTGGAATGCGTGCTTGGCCTGGAAGTAAGACCAGGGACATGACAGATTATAATACAAACTAAAGTCGTCAGCCTTGTTCTGACTGGGACATCCCCTTAGCATGTAATGCCTGTCTTATCTTCTTCCAGACAAAGTGTCACTATGTTGTTCAGGCTGGCCTCAAATTGGTGATCCTCCTGCTTCAAACTACTGAATGACTTGGATTCTACCAGGTGTTCACCCCCATGCCTGGCCTTCTCTTGCTTCCCTCCCCCCACAAACTGAAATCCTATTTACTGTTCACAACCTATCTCCAAAGCTATAACATTCAACAAATAAGTGTTTAAAGTGTTGGGCACTAGAGACACAAAACAAAATGGATATTGTCATGTCAGTAAACATGTGCTGTGTGGTTCATATTGTCCTGGGGTCTGTTTAAAAACAACATAACTCAATCACGATGTCAATGCAGATGACAAACATTTATTGTAATCAAGACTCTATTCATTGGTCAGGGCCACAGAACAGACTTGGGAGCTGAAATGCAATTGTAAAGGGAAGTTGTACAGCATTTTTAGAGGATGAAACCATAAAGTGAGGGAGAGCAGGGTACCCATAACATTGTCCAATCATGTTTTGATGTAAGAGGTTGAGCAAGGAAGTTTCCATCTATCAGGATAGGAGTAGGTTCTTGGGAACATAAACTGCCATGTTTGACCCTGCTAACAAGATGGAGAAGTTGTCCTTGAAATGTCTGGACTCAGACAACTGTTTACTTACGTTTTTCTAATTATTATCATTATTATTTTTCTAATAGAAGATGTTACCTTTTGGGAAGTCCCTAACTCCCCTAGGGCCTGGGGTCTTGAATTTAGTTTCCCCTGTGATTAAACAGAGTCTGAAAACGAAGTGGTAGCATTTAGAAGAAGTTTCTTTTGCTCGCTCTCAACAATATGAACTAGAGCTAAAAGAAAAATCTTCTCAAATAATACTATGTGAACAAAATAGGTGTAAGAACATATAAATTCCTAGTCTAAAATCCACAATCCCATACAGGACATGTAACTTAAGAATTACAGCATAAGCACGTGTGGAAAGTAGCTGTTATGGTAAAAGGTTCCTGAGCAAAACGATGCTCAAAAGACTAAGAGTTGCAACTGTTTATTGTGACACTTACTTCCCCGGGTGGGTGAGTACACACAGTGTTGCTTCTCTTTTTGTATACAATAATCTTATGTTTTAAAGCATTCGTAAGACATGGTAACTTTAAAGCTGCGTTCCTTCACTTGCTGTCCCCTTCGTCACCTCTGTTGCCTGGACACAGGAAAACTTAAAGACAGTAACTTCCAGGCACCAGCTGTAGGTGTATTAGAACGTAACCATCTTCCCAGGAGATTCCTGACTGATAGCTTGCGACCTCCAGGGACCCAGCTAGGACTCGGAGGAACTTCAGCCTCATTAGAGAAGTTGATGTGTATCTGTCCTCTGGGAGACAGAACGTTGCTTCACTCTTCCATCAAAACTTAATTTATCTCTGCGTAAATCCGGAAGGTCGCCTTTTCGGGTCTCCTTCAAACCCCCGCTTGGCTGGAGACCTCACACTTAGCCCAAAGCCCTGCAGTTTAACCAGCCTGCGCATCTCCCCAAAACACGGACTTGGGGCGGGGGGAGGGGGGGCGAGCCGCATCAGCCTGTGCACTTGGCAAAGGTGGCCTTTTCCTCTGCGACTCCAGAGCTCTCGCAGCGTTCTCACAGTCCTCCTCCTCTCGCGGGAGTAATTTAAAGCCCGGCGGGAGCCCGGGCAGAGTCTGAGGAGACCAAGGGAAATGAGGTGATCACGAACTCTGAGCTCGTGGGCCGGAAAGAAGAAGCTGCTAGTGAAGAACTGGTCTCGGCTGGGCGGTCGCAGCAGCAGCACCAGAGCCACTGGTGGATCCGCTCCGCTTCCCAGTCCAGCCGCGACCAATAATCCCAGAGTGACATACAGCCCCTGTGCAAGCATTGCAGAGACCTTTGATGTTTGTATTCCTGTTTACCTTGTTTATTTCCTTCGAATACTATAGTGTTTTTGATGATCACAGTAGTCATGTGTGCGCCTTTAGGTAAAGACAACCATTGATTTCTAAAAAATAAACTCTAAATTCATTAATTAGATGTACATATGTATTTCTCCTGTAATGATTTTAGTAAAATACATTTTGAAATCACCAACTAGTAAGTACAAATGAATGCACCTCTCTCACAACCCATAATTATATTCCGTTTGATATATCTGCAGTCTTTTATTACAGTACAAGAAGCAGAGTAAGGGGGTTAGAGGATGCATTAATCTTGCAGAGGAGCTGAGTTGGGGTGCTAACATTCTGTCAGGTGACTCAAAATCACCTGTAACCCTTCTCTGGCCTCCAACCATGTACTACACTACACACACACACACACACACACACACACACACACACACACACACACACACACTAGAATGGAAAAAAAAGTTGGGCACAGAAGAAGTTTGAATCTCAACTCAAACTTCATCTGACCTTTACATTTTTTTCTCCTTTACCCCCTCTTTTTTCTTTTTCCTTCCTTCCTTCCTTCCTTTCTTCTTTCCTTCCTTTCTTCCTTCCTCTCTTTCTTTCTCTTTTCTTCCTTTCTTTTTTCCTTTCTTTCTACCTTCCTTCCTTCCTCTCTCTCTTTCTTCCTTTCTCCTTCCGCCCTTCTTTCTTTTCCAATCTCCCCCTTTCTTTATTCTTCTCTCATACAATGCATCCACATCCCATACAGGAGCTTCACTCCCTCCCTTCCTCCAGTTCCCACCCCAACTTCCCCTCTCCCCGGATCCACTGCTTCTTTGTTCAGAAAAGAGCCCACCACCAGATGATACCAAGCAAACATGGCATAACAATAAGCAATGAGAGTAGGCATAGATCCTCACATCAAGGCTTGACGAGGCAACCCCGTAGGAATAAAGGATTCTGCGAGCAGGCAGAACTGTCAGACATCTCCACTCCCACTGTTAGCTAAACACCACAGCATGTATGCAGTGGGCCAAATCCAAACCCATGCAGGCTCTGTGGTTTCAGGTTCAGTTTCTGTGAAGACCCATGAGCTCTGCTTAGTTGCTTCCATGGGCCCTATTTTCTCTGGTTCTTACAATCCTTCCTCCTCCTCCTCTTCTGCAGAGAACCCCAATTTCCACCTTATGTTGGCTCTGGCTCTCTTTATCTGCTCCCATTGGTGGCTGGAAGAAGCTTATTTGATGATGACAGGGCTAGGCACCGGTTTTATATCTTCATGTTGAATCTTTCTCCAGCTGTGACGAGCCTCAGACACCATCATTGTGTGTGAGTCATGTGTGTCTGTCAGACTGGGTCTAAGGGTATTGACCTCTGATCATCTTCATGAGGCTTTGTTATTTCCTACATTCTTTATCTACAACCCAGCCCCAGATACACAGGATCATCATTACACAGTGGAGAATCATATGGGGGCCTGGGGGTGGTGGTGGCTGGCTTGGTCATTTTTTTTTCCCTTGAACTGCTAATTTCATAATTTGAGATGTTCACTGCACAGGGTTTTGAAGATACTTCCTTCCAGGAGTGCAGCTGGTTAAGAATAACCTCTAATGTTCTAGAATAAGTTGTGTTCCTATGGTTGGCAGTATTTGCATATTTTGTAATAAATCATAGAGAAGACTTCAAACATCCTTAACACAAAGAAAGAATAGATGTTCTACTGCAAGGGATGCCAGTTAACCACAAACTGTAAGACATCACACACTGAATACACATGTTGAAATACTACGCAATACTCTACAAATCCACACCCATTATATGTCAATTAAAAGTTAAAATACTCTTCCATTCTCTCTTTTAATTCCTAAGCCCATTTGTTGATTTGCAAATATTTATTTTACATGGCTCAAACTATAGAAAAGGAAATTCACTAAGAAGACCCAACATCCTTTAGTTTACTTCTGTCTTAGTTACTTCTGTTGTCTTGACAAAACACTGACCAAGGCAACTTGTAGAAGAGAGTTTATTTCTCAGCTTGTGTACAGTTTCAGAGGATCAATCCATAATCGTCATGGTGAGAAGTAGAGAGGAAGGCAGGCAGGCAGGCATAGTGTTTTTACACACATTCCATTTTGTCAATATAACCAAAACCCTATATGTGGACACTTATTATTTCCAGTCTGTAAATATTGGAAAGAATACTTTGTTGAATGCATTATTCCTTAAATTTGCAAGCATAGCTGCCCAACTCTTAGAATTGCTGATCAAAGAAGAGATGGTTTTGTAACTGTAATAATATTGGCACCTGCCCTTCACTGGGAAGAGGTACCAACGAGAACCAAGTATACTGACAATAAATTGCCGTAATGAAACTTGTTTTTGCATACTGATAATCAGCTGGAGAGATGGTCCAACAGCTGAGAGAGCTTGCTGCTCTTGCAGAGGAGTGGAGTTGGATTCCTAGCACTCATTTTAGGTGGCTCATAATCACCTGTTGCTCTAGTTCCATGGGATCTGACACTTTCTTCTGCCCTCCAAAGGCACCAGCACATGCACACATAATCGCCCACAGTCACACACTTATAAAGAATCTTTCTAAAACTTTGGTAACAGTTTCCCTTCCACAGACTCATTAGCAAAGAGTGGAGGATATTGTTGGCTCTTTGGTTTGTTTCTGAGGGTTTGGTTGGCTGTAAGTTTGGAGGCTATTCTTATTCTCACCCTGAAAGGTTTGGCAATGTATGACAAAATTTGAAGGAGTGCCATCTGTAAGATGACAGTTTTTGTGTAAAAAATACAATGTTTGGAACACTGCCATAGTTATGGTTTTTATTGTTGTGAAGATACATTATGAACACAGTAACTCTTAGAAAGGAAAATACTTAATTGGGGTTGTCTAACAAACAGGTCAGAGGTTTAGTCCATTGCCATCACTGCAAGAAGCATGAAGGCAGACACAGTGCTGGAGAAGAAGCTGAGAGTTCTAGATGTGGATGGGCAGGCGGCAGGAAGAGAGAATCACAATTGGGCCTGGCTTGACCTTCTGAAACTTCAAAGCCTACTCACTAGGACCACCATTCTCCAACAAGGCCACACCTACTTCAACAAGGCTACACCTTCTAATAGTGCCACTTCCTGTGATCCATTTTCATTCAAATCACCACGAATACCAAATGGAGAAAACACAGGGAAAGCTATGGGAGCCTGAACACATGCCTTCATGCCCTCTTTATGTGCTTCAATCCCAGCAGATCTGTGTCTTCAAACTGGCAAATCCTTGAATGTGGTTATTTGAAAGTATTTACATGATCTTTTACTACATATCTATGATACAACTGTCTACAGTTCAGGCCCTCTTTTACTCTTAGACATGGAAGGATGGCTTGGCTAATCCAACTCCATATAAGTAGTTGATTGCTCTATGGACTAGCCTAGGACTTGGAGTTACTTAATGTTCCTCTCTACAATCCAACTCTCATGTACTACCTCCTTGCATAAATTCATATGTGATTGAACAAGTGAAGTATAAAAGGATTCATGTCAGGAAATGCCAAGTATTTAAATGGCTCTGTACTAGGAACCCAGGACAAAAATCAAGTACCTCATTTTTGGTATTATTGTGCTGCTTGAAAGAATACTAAAATGAAAGATGTACCCAACATCCAACATAAGTAATACAGGCATTGAGGGGGCTTGTAAGACCCAAATTGAGTCTTATGTATTTGAGGCTCCCGTGAATGAGACAAAAGATTGGGGATCAATGCAAAAGCAAGAGGTTTATTTGTCCAGTGCACTGGGGTGGCCTATATCAAGAGGAGAGGTGACCCTGAAAGAATGTTACAAGCAGTTTTTATACTTTTTAGGGGTGCAGGTTACATCAGCAAGGTTATAATTTAAATTCATTGGCTAAGCATTTAAACCTGGCCTTTAAACCTATTGGTTAGTGAACATATGTGTCAGGACCCTAACTGGACTCTCCCAGGAGGGTCAGATGGCTATCAGTCAGCACATTTTACAATTCTCCTGAGAATTGTTTAGTCAAGGAAGTCCCTTAGGCCAAGGCAGGGTGGGCCAAGCTGGGCCATTGTTTCCGCATGGGTTGGGGCTCATATCTGTAATCCTAGCACTTGAGAAGCAGAGGTAGAAGGACTTCCATGAGTTAGAGGGTAGCCTGGGGTACTATGTGTGCTGTTAAGAACAAGAATGCTAAGGTAGCTTTTTAAGTCTCCCTTTCTGACTGTATTCCTTCTAACAAGAAGAAGTCACTACAAGTTTTGTGTTATCTATTATATCTCCTTTCTTTTAGGTAGTGTCTTTTAGTTATTCTTTGGATATTAAACATGTCAGGTCAACTAGCAGTGTTTATACATACTATATCTAAGACATATTTGTGTGTTATGCTTAAACAGCAGAATGCCCTTCCCAGCTGATCTTTACTGCATATGTCTAACAAAGTGTTATGTAACTTGTTTCAAAGGCTGGATTATGAAATCTTACAGCTTGCAAGTTCTGCTTGAAAATGTTCTGCAATGGTAAAAAGCGAAGGGTGTTAGACAGGGGCTGGAGATCAGCAGGAGAATGGTTCCCGGGCAGTGCAATGCCCCGAGTTTGATTCTCAGCACACAGTTTAAAAAGAAGAGAAAGTGAGCAAGCTAGGTTGTTTGTTAACCCTGCATGACTTTTAGTTAGCCGAGCCACCAAGGCGTGTACATACATCTGCAAACATGTAAGGGAAGATGTGACTGCTTTCTGTCCCACAGTAGGTGTTCCATAAAAATATGATTCACTAATAACAGTAGTGGAATAACTAAGAAATTAGGTGGGACTCTTGAAGGTTACTTTTCAATTTCTTTATCAAATAAACATATTCCCCTTTTCCTCTTCAGTGCTAGAGATTATATGGGACCTCGCACACACTAGGCAAATGTTCTAACAGTAAGCTATGACTCCAAGTTCCTACATAGCTTTATTAATTTCTAATATTTTAACCTTTATTTCAAGAACACCATTGACACACTCGATGAACTCAAGAGTTAAGTTTATCTTTAACCTAAATCTTTATTATATTTTACTTCCTTTTAAGAACATACTTTGAAGTCAAAATTTACTGCTTAAAGTAAACTGCAAAAAAAAAAAACCATTTTTATTTCTTCTTTGAAAACTCCATATGTTTTGGTCATATTATTTTCTCTCCCCCAACTCCTCCCAGATACTACCCTACCTCCCTACCTAACCAAGTCCAGGTTCTTTCAGAAAGTTCAGTGTGTGTTGGCTGGTTCTCCTGAGCATGAGGCCTGCTCGGGACTGTGGTTGATGTGCACAGTGTCACTCTATCGAAGAACAGCGATTTTTCCCTCTCCCAACTGCTGTGGATTGCAGATAGCTTCTTGAGCAGAGGTGGCACTTTTTTCTTTCTCCATATTAGGACTTTGGCTGGTTTGAGCTTGTGGTCTTGTGTATACTATGACAACAACTTTTCTTTTTCAATTGAAAATTATGTATGGGGGCACGTGTGCTATTGCAAATGTGTGAGTGCCCTCTGTGGATTCCAAGAGTCAAGCTGAGACCCTTTAGGAATAGCAAGTGCTTTTACTCCCTGAGCCCGCCCTCTGGCTCCAAATTTTTCTTTATATTTTCACTTACTTTGCATATTAGATCCAGCAGTTGGACTTAGATGCTGGTGGGGTTTTTTTTTTTTTTTTTTTTTTTTTTTTTTGCATTCTTTATAAGTTTTAAACAGGTTTAACTTTTAAAATTAGTTTTTATCATTTCTTGATGACATTTTCATACATATTTTTGTTTTTAAGAGTAGAATGTTAGAGATACAGCTCAGTGGGTAAGAATGCTTGCTGTCCAAGTCTTAGACCCTCAGCTCAAACCCCCAGCTTCAGTAAAAACAGGTAGCATGTTTACCTGTGACTCCTGTGCTGTGCTGGCTGAAAATTGATGGGGTCTTCTGGCTGCCAGCTTAGCCTGAGGTTCAGTGGGAGACCCACTATCAAGGGAATATGGTACGGAATGATACTTCAGTACATCTGATGTGCTCCTGTGGCCTCTGCATGAGCAAGTGCATGATCCACACAAAGAGCACATACATCGTACACATAAACCTCTCCACGCACTAATTCATTGATAATAAAAGAGAAAGTCAGGTCTGGGTATAGTTCCATTACTTTAATTAAATGTTATAAACATATAAATTCAAATACGAAATAGATTATGTAGCAGTATGTGTGTATTATGATATACTGGAGCCCCCTCAAATGATGCTTTTCTGTGTTGAGACTCTGTTCAGTAGTGATGAATTAAGAGCTTCCTTCCGTTATTGTAGCGGCTAATTGAAGTATACTAACTAAAAATGCAGTTGTACAGCTGTTTGTATTTCCATTAAGGTACAATGTTTCCATCGACATACAGAAACTCTCCCAAGAAGGTAGCAATCAAAATATCCTGTCTAGGGCTTTATCTTCTTCATTACTTGTTTCTCATAGTGGCTGCAGGTGACTATGGTACTTGTGAACATGGAGTCATTGCTCAAACTTCAAGTATGGTTCTGCTGAGTTCTGTACAAAAGAACTGTTTTCAGGGCTGGGGAGACTGCCCAGTGGGTGCGAACACTTACAGCATAAGATGTCCTGAGTTCCAGTCACTAGCCTTTACATAAAAAAAAAGAAACCTGGAGTTCCAGTCACCTCAGTGCTGTCTGGGGTGGGGGTGGGGAAGAGACAGGGGACTTATTGACTACCTGTCTAAAGCAGGGTTGAAAGACCTCATCTCAGCAGGACCCCTGACAGTGCCCACCACTGTTTTCGGTATGCAAGTGGAAAACTACTATTTTTAACCCATGGTTAGCTTATGACCAAAGGTTTTAGAATATAGCACTGTGAATGGCCTAACTTAAAATGTTAATACTTTACAGCTCTGTATGGCAAATGGGAGGTACTGTGGGTAGTAAGGAACTCACAAAGGTGGTGATTTATCTAGTCTGAATGAAAACTTCCGTTTTAACAACTTCTAGGTGCTGCCTGGATGAGATGTCAAATGTCGTTCTAGGTAGGTCACATGTCTTCTCTGGATTTACATGAATGCTAAGTGACCTTGTGTAGTGAGAGTAGTAACAGAAGCCAAGAACTATGACATTTGTCCAACTGCATTTATGCCAGGCAGTTCGAGTACGAGCAAATATTCAAACACTGCTTCGTTTCATATTATTTTTTATTGACATTTCATAAGTTTGTATATTTATGGAGTGTAACAAGGGCTTTGTGTGTAAATGCCCAATGTAGAATGATTAAATCAGTTAATAAAATTATCACTCACTTCCCTGTTTTCTTAAAGTGAACCATTTTAAATTTACCCTTATTTTTGAAATACGTTACTTCTGATTCACAGTCAATACTCTATGAAACATCTGTTCTTCACTGTATCTGACACTTGGCCTTCTGATCAGCAGATTCCCATCTCCCTTCCCTCCCACCTGTCTCTACTTCTGGTTCAGTGTTTTTAGACTATCTGTAAATACAATCATGCATTCTTTGTATATCCGTGCACGTCCTAGAGTAATTTCTTTTTAAAAGAAGCTTATTTAATAACAACAGATTAAAACACAACCACCGGTTAAAGCCATAATCTAGTGAGAAGTGGGTGAATTTCACCCATTAATACTTTATTCCACACAAACCTGTAGTTTTATCAAAAGCCAGTGCAATCTAAACAGCAGCAAACATCGATCTAGCACTCAAAGCTTTTAAAACTGTAACAAACTAACTGAAAGGACTTCTAGTATGTGAGCAAGTTAGGGGAAAGCAAGAACAAAAACACCATTGCTGGGAAAGTGTGGTAATTCTGTACATTGAGCCCTGAGGAGCGTGAATCAGCTTCCTCTTGCTTCACCTCGGAGGGTGTGGTGGTGTGTGGTCTTAGACAGATCATTTCCTTGTGACCCAGATTCTTCCGGAGGGTTCTAGAACATACATGTGGGTAGAGTGAATTCACATTCTGTCCCCTCCCCCAATTTGCTTAAAGTTTAGGATTTTCGAGAATGTTTTGCTTATGTTCTTTTCTCTCCTAAGCATTAGCTCTGCCCAGATAGTACAACTTCTTGTTACTTGTTAATAACAAGAAAACACTCGTGGAAGGGTTTTGGTGCATGCAAAACTCAGGCAGGCAGGGGAAGTGAGCCAGAGAGGAGTGAGACAGATGACATGCTCTGAACATTAACTATGGGTAGTTGGGGATGCAGATAACTTTAGATGTATTTGGTAAAGTTGTAGATGACCTCATAAAGCTCTCCAGATATGTCAGCCAAGGTGACTATGCTGAGGTAGATTGTTCCTGAGAAGAAATGATCTGAGTCTGCAGCAAAGCTATCTCTAGAGAGAAGGAGAAAGTAATTACGGGGTTGTATTAGCTACTTGTGTATCACTGTTACCAAAACCCTAACAGAGCATCTTCTGTCTGTGAAAGGCGTGGCAAGGGTGAGTGGTGGAGCTCTTCTTAACCTGGTAGACTGGAAAGCAGAGACTGTGGCCCAAGCAGGGGTTGTCTTCAATCCTCAGAAACACACTTCTAGAGGCCTTATTCTGCCACATAGACCATACCCAAAGATTCCTCATGAATCAAATCAATATGGTAGCATTCAAAGCACAAGCCCATGGGAGACACTTCAGATTCAAACTGGAACATCGTGTCTCTGTCCTACAAAGACTTCTGGCCATCTCAAACTGCAAAATGGCTTTAGTGCAACCTGAAGACTTACCATAGGTTTAACTAATGACACTGTTCATGGTCTGATATCTGAAATATTTTCTAAAACTCATATCAATCTCTTAGCTGTGTACTCCGGTAAAATAGAAAAAGTTATAAGCTTCCAATATTCAGTGGCATATAGTAATAATTCCCATTCCAAATGGAAGTGGCCAGAGGACATCTAGTAAAGATTGAACCAAAAAAAGATTAAAATATCTTGTATGAAAAGAAAAACCATTTTCAATTTTAAAAGACAAAAAATAAGAATTTTAATTTTATTTAATATAAAATATAAATATTAGAAATATATAACTGTTAAATTATACTTATTCATTTGATTAGAATATATTCTTAAATATGAGAAAAACTATTCTTGCCTTCAGGATATATTTACAAAGATCTTTGTTATAGCCAGTCTTATAAGACAGAGAGAGAGGGAGAGAGAGGGAGGGAGAGGGAGGGAGAAGGAGGGGGTGTTGTGTAGCTCCATTATCTAAGCTCTGGCCCCATATCTCTGACATGTGCCACATCTGATGGTTACTTGGGCTTGCTCCACTCAGTGCCGTCAGCTTCCCTCTGAAGACATCTTTTGCTCCCACGATCTCCACCTCTTGGCCTCTCCATTGCACTTTATCTTCACAGCTTCGTAAATAAGCTGTTCCCTTCAATAAACCTTACCCCATTTTCCACTGCCTGGCTGCTGGAAGATTTTGGCATAAGCCCCCTTGACCCCATAGCTTCTATATTATGCAGGCCTGCAAAATCAGCACCTCATGGATAATGCTGAATTCTGTTACTATCTGAAACCCCGGCTGCAGAAATCTATAAGTACCTGTGTATTTGACCTGGGAAACCACTTCCTTAGACAGCCTTTCCGTGTAGAGTCCTTCAGTGGCTTTCTTTTCAGGCAGTTTTTCATATATGTTTATATGATTCCATCTTGGAATTGTTAATACGGTGCCTGCTCTATAAGGCATTTGCCCTCTTGTTCTGGTGCAGTCTTGCATAGGTTACTTTCCAACGGCTCTAACCTCTTTTACATTATAGACATTTTGTCTGCAGATGTTAAAACACTTGTCCTCCTTTCCCTCATAGAATGACACATTTTAAAATCTGTCTCCTTGGCCATTTCTTTTAAGTCTCACAGAAATGCTGTCTCCCAACAACAACCTCAACATAGACTGAGTGTTAATCTATCTTGAAATTGCCTGCACCAACAGTATTCTGCGTTTGAATTTGTCCTCACTCAGATCCGTAGGACACTGGCAGAATGTGGCCAGATGGTTTTCTAGAGCGGATCATGACTACGCTGTCATTCAGATCCCTGTAAGTCCTCGTTCCCATCTGTGCCGAATGAGCAGCCTCTACTGTCCACATTTCTGTGGTATTCCGGTCTTCTGATTCCCCACTGGAGTGACTCATCAAAGGAAGCTCACAGCAGGGCTTCTCTCACCTAACCATTTCCTTCTCCCAAATTCCTCCCACAGACTAATTCCAAAGGTTTAAGAACCACATGGTCAGCTTTGGTCACAGAAATGAGTCCATCATTCTGGTGTCTTTTTGCACAATTTAAATAAGTAACAGAGACAAGTTAAGTAAGGTAAGAGACGTTTATTTTTGGTTTTGGTTTCAGATGGATTTCAGCCCATTATGATGGGGAAAGAATGATCGACGGGAATAATTCTGTCTATGGGTAGGAGTGTGTGGTGGAACTCTTCATATGACAGTGGGCAGGATGCAGACGGAGAATGAAGAGAACTAAGGAAAGGTCTAACTTTCAGATGCCTGTTCACAGTGGCTCATCTCTGCTAGCTTAAGACCCACCTTATTAGTGGCTCTACAGTTCCATCAAGTAATGCAACTAATCAGCTTAACACATAGCCTATGGAGGATTCAAACCATAAGTGGTAAGGCTATATCTTAAAGTTACCCTAACATTTCAGAACACTTAAAGTATTTCCAATACCTGAAGAACTACAGGGCTCTCGGTGGCTGCAACTACAAACTCTTTCACTGAACATGTGGGCCAAGGCATTCCTCCACTGGAACTTTTAACAATATATTCATGGAGTCAGCCATTTTTTTCTAACTAGGTACTTGAACCCACATTACCTGCACAAGGATGTAGGACTCAGAAAAATGGGAAAACACATTGGTTTACCTTTCATGTAGAGCATCAACATAGCCAGAGTGTGAAAGGTCAATGACTGTCAGTGACTGTCAAAATTGTCTGTGAGGGTAAAATGCCTGTTGGTAATATGGGGGTCTATGAAGGCTCTGTGAGTTACAGTTTTTGGTAAGTCATGTGACCTCCTTTTTATTCTTTTCATCTGCAAATTCAAGATGATATTATCATTAACGCTTCCTTATTCTATCAATAGAAATGATCTCATG
Source organism: Micromys minutus (assembly GCF_963924665.1). Lineage (NCBI taxonomy): Eukaryota > Metazoa > Chordata > Mammalia > Rodentia > Muridae > Micromys > Micromys minutus. Next base: position 17,840,757 of record NC_137969.1, read on the forward strand.
CCCCCAAAGTCCTTAGAAAATTGCCTTGTAACCATGTTTAATCGCTATAATTATTTCTTTTAGGGCAAATGCATAAACAACAATACAAATTAGTAAGCCACTCTCTTGTTAAAAAAATGGACATGGTCGTATATGCCTGATTCCAGCACTTCAGAGATAGAGGAGGGAATCTTGGGAATTCAAGGTCATCCTCCACTATAGAGTGGTTTTGAGGCCAGCCTGGGCTAGATCCTGCCTCTCCAACCAACAAACGAACGAACCAACCAACCAACCAACTAAACAAACAAACATAAATAAACACCTCCAAAATAAGCACAAGTCAACAAGAGGATGGTATCATAGTACACATTGAGATGGATCACGTTAGCCCAGGAGATCAAGCCTCACCTAAGCAACCTAGCAGATCCCACCTAAATCTTTAAAAATGAATGAGATGGAAAAACAGAAGACCTGGCAAACTCAGAGGACGGAAGAATAGTGAATCACGTTATGCTTGCTGAAGAGGAAATGAGCAGATTTTGTTTTTGAAGCACGTAACAAAATTAAGTTCCAGGCACTTGTCAGTTAGCAACATACTACTTGTGAACTGACAGTATTAGAAACTTTCTTATTCCAGGAGGCAAAAGGGTTCTGATCTATTCTGATGGCAGTGTCACCATGAACTGGCTAGAATTTGAACACAGATAATTGGATTCCAATGCTAAGATGCTGAGCTGTTACTACAACCCTTACATACTCACTGGCTCTTATGATTTTAATCTAGTAAGAGAGGATGACCTGTTTCAGACAGCTTTACATTTGTAATCATCAAGGTACCTATTATACGGCTAACCTTTAATGCCAGCTTGGATGAAGAAGCACCTAAGATAATGGTAAAGCACACATCTAGTCTATTTTTCTTATGCATATTATGTTGCTTTATGATCAATAATGCCTGTCACTTAATTTTGCTAAGTGCTTTAAAAACAAAATTTTCTCACTTGCTATTCAAGGAACAATGTGACTGTGTTGGTGAGGGTTTTTCTGGAGAGGGTTGACTGAAGATGTAAAATCTATCCTGAAGGTGGGTAGTATCACTCTTTATGCTCCGTCTCTAGACGGCAGAAGGAAAAAAAGCAGTTCGCTCAGCCAGGTAGGCTCTGCATCCTAGCTGCGAAGATGTGAGCCACACCCTCCCTGTCATGATGAGCTGAAGTCTCTGAAACAATGAACCAGAACAAATCCTTAATTTATCCTCTTGGGATTTGTCACAGTGACTAACATACCTAGTGTTTACTGCGTGTCTGCTATGCCAGGCATTTTAATTGCTGTTTTTCTGAAGGATGTAGATGCCAATGTTCATAGAAATTTGTAAAGATACCCACAGTTGCACATGCAGAAGAGATTTGTGCACACATTTATTAGTAACATATTTTTTCTATATTTATATTTTTAATTTAGCATATTATATACATAATCCTCCTTACCTGAAGGTTTCACATTCACCGATTCATTCAATCACGAAATGGAAGTGTTCATGACTCTGTGTACGTGTATCTGTGCCTGTCTCTACCTCTTGTGAAGGTGAGATCTTTTCTGAGAAGAACAGCACAGACTCTTTTTCTCCTCCTTATTTCTCAAAGTGTGGTGGTTTGAATAAAAATGTCTCTTGTAGCTTCAGGTACTTGGTCACTTGGTCCCCAATTGGTGGCACAGTTTTGGGAATAGTACTGCCTTGCTGGAGGAAGTACATCACTAGGGGTGGGCTTTGAGAGTTTATGTAGTTTTGAGCCAATTCTAGCTCACTCTTCCTGCTTCACACTTGTGCCTGAAGGCAGATCTCCATTTCCTGCTCTTTTTTCTATGCCTACTACTGACAGCCATGTCTTCCTGTCATGATGGTCTCATCCCTCTGGAACTGTAAGTCAGAATAAACTTTTTCTTCCAAAAGTCTCTCCCATAAGTCATGATGCTCTGAGTATTAAAGGAATATGAAATATTAAAGGAATATTGACCATAAGTTAAGGAAAGTGTATGGAAGTATATATTCAAGACGTCATTTTGTGCAAGAGCTTGACTATCTGGGGATTTTGGTATTCTTGAGTTGGGTTGGGGGGAAGTTGTTCTGGAATCAATCACTGTACTGATTAGTGTAATATCATGATGTCATAGGCTTTATTGAAAAGCCTTAACTATGGAAGTGTTGCAGTAAATATTAAAAAATAATCATTGGTTTATCTTTTTACCAGTCCTGAGGTCTTATTCCTCATGCCTGACTCTGATACGAGGCCGCATGCACCTCCGGCACCCGGTCTGAGCTGCCACCACGGCACTTGTCCACCCAACTCCCTTCCCTTGGCGGTTTACTACCGCCTGTTCTCCACCTCTGCCCTGGGGTGTTTCTGTACCCCCAAATCCCACAAACACAACTCTATAGCTCGATAGCTTTTCATACAAGTTTATACATTCAACTCTCAATCCACAAACCCTCCACACAACAAGATTACATCAAATAGACACAGATACAAACTGCCCTTCTATATGAGATATTAGACCTGTAAAATCCTTAATGTTCATAGCTTTTTAACACCAATCAATTCCACCTGGGTCTAGTTGGTCCTTTGGAAGCTCCATGTTGCCACAATCTTCCATCATCTGACCTCCTCTGACCTCCTCCGACCTTTCCACCCCTCTACTTCCCTCGCCCCGCCCAATCACTGGCTTTCCTTTATTTTACTACTAAAATGGAAAGGTTCAGTTGGAGTCATATGACTAGGCAGCCCTTTTTGGGGAAGTGGAATTAACATTAAAATGCTAACAGCTTCAGGACAATCTACATGGAAGCATCAAGCATCATCAGTGACTGGAATGGTGTTTTTCAAACTTCAGTTACAAAGGAACGTTATAGAATCCTGAGCCTTACTCCAGCTGTACAGACTCAGATGCTACATCCTTTACAAGTCTTGAGGTTCTGATGCAGGTTCTTTAAGACCCTATGTTGAAGGCACTGTGGAGGAGGTTATGGCAGTACACTTGGCATTTAAGTTTCCTGGGTGAAGTTTTACTACAGTGGCATTGTTAGTACTGTAGATTCCATTGCCTCTTATGTTTTCTCCACTATCATTACTTGAGCCGAGGGCAAGCCTGTAGGTAAGAACTTTGAACAGCATGTCCTCTGCCTCCTGCTGTGTGGAACATGATTATCTTCTTTGGCCCCTTTCCACTGGTGACTATGTAGCTCAGCAAGTCTACAAGGTCATATTTGTTTTCAGTGAGACGTACACATGTAATAATGGCCTCACAAAGGAGCACTGGCTAAATCTACTGCTTTTCTCAATCTGGGTTCTCTCATGTTTTAAGAAAAACATTGTGCTAGTTTATGGCCAATCTTTGGATAGCTATGGCTATCACCATTGTATAATGCACCCTCGATTAGCAGAGGAATAAAAAGAGAAGTATTATGTTATGGCTAAAGGAAAGACTATCATTTCTTAGGTGAGGGAAAATATGAGCAAAAGGCATTATATGAAAAATTAAATATAATGGTAATAAAGAGTTGGCTTTATTTTGTCAAAATCTATTCTGTCATGTAGACTAGAATGACCCTAAAATTTCAGCTAAGCCATTTTAATCAGGGGTCATTAGTATGGGCTCTGTAAATGTTGGAGGAGACAATTGCCTTCTTTGTTTTTCACATTATATTTGTCTTTGTGCTGAGATCTGCTCATCAGATGTTAGTTAGATCATTAGTTTAGACTTTCTGGCTTTGTCTTTTAATTCAAGTTGCTCCTTTCCTTTCGGTGGATTAGTTTGCAGTGTTCAAGAGACTGGATGGCGGTGTGTTTGTGATATTTCAGCCTCTTAGACTGGTGGTCCAGGCCACTGGCTCTTGCCTTCAGTCTGTCACTATCTAGTATTTAAACCACTCTGATAATAGAGTAGTTGGAGACTTCAAAACTGACTCTAGTTAGGTGCTGGCTAATTTGGGAGTGAGGAGACCATAATGATACTGTGCATAGTAATATGTTAGGATAAATGCCAAGGAAGAGAAAAGAAGAGGTTAGCAATCATGGTGAGAGCAGGATGAGTATCCGTTTATATGGGAAGTAGACGAGAGAGATACACATAGAAGAATAGGTGGATCTGAGGCATCTTGGCTAATAGTAGACTATAGAGGAGGCCAGCCTCTGGGCTTTGAGAGGTGTCAGTCACAGTAAGAGAAATGAGTATGGGGAAGAGAAAAGACAAGAAAGAAGGGAAAAGGAAAAAGAGAGGAAGTGAAAAATAGGAGAAAGAGATGAGTTGGAGACAGAGAAAGGGGTGGGGTGCTCACCAGCACATAGGTGTGGGAAACAGCAGAAGGTGAAATCAGCCAGGGACAGGGCTGCCTTGCTTCAGAGCCTCCTGCTCTATCCGGATAAGAAGTTAAGCTGCAGGGGAGTGGGAAGAGCCCGAGATGGTGGAAACACTGGCAGGACGAGTAGCTGTAGCGGTTGAGGTAGAGAGATGGCATCATGGTTAAGAGCACTTGTTCTTCCAGAGGATACAGGTTTGATTCTCATCACCCAGATGGTGGTTCACAACCATTCCCACGACTAACTGCCATGGATTCTAAACATGCATGTGGCACACATACATATATGAGGACAAAACACTCGCACATAAAGTAAAAAGACTATAAAAACTTAAAAAAAAAAATAGTTACAGAAGGGAAGGGGAGCTAGGTAGAATCATAAAAAAAAAAAAAAAACAAAAAAAAAAACGGGATTACTGGCCTGAAGGTAGATCTCCTCTTCTTGGCTGATCTACGGGTTTGCCAGCTTAGTCCAGGTCCCTGCTGCATCTGAACAGTTCCATTTTCTCTGTGGGCTCCTAGCTCCACTCATGAATGTTTTTTTGACTGGTCTCTGGCATGTGAATAGAACTGCCCAGGATCGGCTGCTGTGTTTCCACAGTCAGGAGTGGCTAGTGGTTGTACGGTGTCCCAACCACTGCTCATACTTTATGCTTACCTCCCACATCTGGGCCTTTCCCTGGTGGAGTGCTGATGGTGGCCTTGAAAGTAATCACTGGGAACCTCTTCTGTGAAGTCTCTAAGACTCTGCTTTTGTGGCGTGTCTGTCTAGTCAGTCTTTTAGCTCATTTTGCCTGGAGGAAAATGCCCCTCACAGTGGAGCAAGTCACCTATTGCTGTAGACAAAATTTGTGGCCAGATAGTAGAAAGTGTTGTTTGAGAAAGTCAATTCCAGGTGTGAAGGAGCAGCTAATGATCTGATAAAACATTCCTGCCCCCCCTCCCTTTTTTCTAACCTTTAATCAGCTACTCCATCTGATTTGGCTTCTATTCCATTATCTTACCCAGAAGTCACTTTTATTCTTTGTTTATAAATATTTACCTGGATGAATGTTCATGTAGCATTTGTTTATTTAATGCTCATGGATGCCAGAAGAGAGCATTAGATCCCCTGGAACTAGGTTTCAGACTATTGTGAGCTGCTACATGGATGCTGGGAACCAACCCTGGATTCTTTGCAAAAGTATGGAGTGCACTTAACCCCCGAGCCATTCTTCTGCTCCAGTAAGGGTTTTTCTGTTTTGCTTTGTAAGTAAAACAACATGGAGCTGGTGAGACGGAAGGCTCAGTACATAAAGCCTGACAACATGAGTTCTATACAGTGACTCATTTGTCGGAAGGAGGGCGCTGATTCTTACAATTTGACTTCTGACACCAGCTGTTCTCACGAACTCTTTGGTGTTGTTAAACCTGAATACAGGAGGAGAAAGACCAAGTCCAGGACTGTCTGATTAAAGCAAGCTTTGTTTTAGGCCAGCTGGCTGCCTCGTCTCGTTGGGATTTGAGAGATCAGCCTCTTACTGGCTTTTTGAGGTCTCTTTTACAGGGCTTGGGGGAGCTAAGGTCAATAGAAAACAGCTGCAAGGGTGTTTACAGGGCAAGATAATTGGCTGCTAGAAAAAATACAATGAAAAGTAAGAATAAAAGCAAGGGTATTTATTCATCATGTGCAAGGAGAGTCATACATTATGGTGGGCACAGGTATAGATCAAGGTGTCTTGAAAGGAAGGCAAAGGACAATCATATGTCATGGGGTCACAAGTTCATTGCAGAGTACAACAGAAACTTATTCTTAACTAGCAGTAGAAACCTATTCTAGTAGGATATGGGGAGTTAACAGCAATGTGGCTTCTCAACCACACTGTGGTGGCTCTATTCTGGTTTCACAGAATGTGTGCACAGCATGTATGTGGCATGTCCCCATGATACATGAGTAAGCATAATAAATAAAACAATAACAAAGATATCTTTAAAATAATTCTTCGATTTAAAAACAATTTAAATATTTAAAAATAATTTAAAATAAAAAAGCCTAAGAGTAGAGTGCAAGTTTAGCATGTACAAGGTACTGAATGTTATACCCAGCCCCTAAAAGAAAGAAATCAATCACAAGCATATCAGTTTTGTTATATTCTTACACACAGGGGAAAATGACCAAAGTAATTCAAATGGTCCCCTTGGTAGAGACATTCTGGACAGTGAATGAAGGAATCATGGTTACCCTGACAACACAAATAATTGATTGTAGGTAATGAAGTCATTGACTGACTTATCTGCTTATATGATTGATTTTCCATAACAGATTAGTCCTTACCTGACGGTTATTTTTCCATATGCTGACCAAGGCTGCAGTTGAGGAAAATGTGTCCCTAGAGTGGGACTGTCATAGGCAATGACTGCAGTAATATTAGAATTCAGGCCAATGTTTCATGAACTCATGGATGTTTCAGAAGAACAGTGATTAGTCAGTCAATAGAGATCCATGTCTTTTTGACCACAGAGTTCTTAGCTGTACCTGCCCTTTATTGGGGTCTAATATCTACCACCCTTCTCCACTCCAATCCCTTACATCCCCCCAGTTCTAGGTAGGAGGTAAAGAAGGTTAGAGGAGCAAGAATGGGGGTGCTGATCTCCTTAGACTACTTCCTGCTGATTAGGGTAATGGAGTTACTTGGGGCAAGTTTAATCTTCTTTGTGAGGATATCTCCAACCAGCAAGAAGCAATCTAACCATCCAGCAAACAGTAACCAGCAGCAGCAGCAACAAGGGGAGCAGCAGGAAAAGCAACCCCTTGCCTCACTCTGACATTTTTATACCCTCAGAAGAGTCCCCAGAATTCCAATTGTAAACTATTCTCAGCAGTCAATATCACACCCCTGCCAGAGCATGAGACAAATCACAGTCAGCTGTGGACGATCTGAAGCAGCCTCATATCCCACACCTGGGATTAAAACAAAAGCACATTCACATAACATTTTTGTGTTTTTAAAGGGATCAACATTCTCACTACACTTAGCTTTGTAAATCTTCATACGGTTACTTTATATAATTATGAATACGTTTTGTACTCAGAAGTTTTTGTGTGTTGTTCTCTGCCTCTGTGTCCCCATCCCCCTCCACCTTAGTCAGAGTTAAGAGAGGAAGGAAACAGACTTTCTGTACCCCAACCCCTTTAAAATGAGATTAGGCAAGTTCTCACCAGATTGCATCATTACAATGACTAAATACAATTTACAGAAGCTTACTGCTGTTTCATTCTAGCTGCTTGAGCTACTTCTTACTACAAGGTAAACTAGCTGAGTTGGGAAACCATCTACCATTTTGAAGGCCAACACACCCTGAGAACACAGCCAGGAACACAGCCTTAATGGGAAGTCCAAGCTGGTGCTGAGTTAGCAACGTTCAGTGAGAAAAGGAGAGGAGGGTAACCATCACCAAAGTACATTGTGTGCATGTATAAGATTCTCAAATACTTAAATAATGTTTGTTGTGGTAAATATTAAAAAGCAGTGTGACTGGTTCCCATGCATACTGATCCGCTTGGCTTTCTCTCACCTGGGCGGTCGTTCCTAGTTTTAGCACCATAGGGCCATATGGAACTTGCACTAATTTATCTCAGCAGCTCCATGTTGGCCCCTAGAGTACTCTCTGGCCCTGGTCGACTGTGAGCCATTCCTGCGTGGCACCTACCATGCCGCTTTCACTCACAATCAATTCCCTTGGTGGGCTGTTACCACACCAGCTATGCACATCCCAATTCTGCGGTAGGCTTGGTGCTTCCCACCACTGCACCTTCTCTTGAACTCAGTTAAGTTGCCACATGAAAGAACACACCACACAACAACCTCTGATCCAATTGATATAATTTTCCCATCTAGATAGCACAAATGCTGTACACACACATCCCTTAAAAATATTCATAACAACCTGTATCTATTCACAGAGAAGAATCTTTACATCTGCGTCCATGTTACTCCCGCTCCTTCCTCTCCCTCTGGCTCCTCCCTCTCTTTCTAAAACTTTGTCCCCACCTACCCTTCCTTCTCATCCAATGACAGGCCTTGTTTTATCTTGTCCCTGCCTTCCTGAATAAAGACAACATCTTACAAATATTATGTTCAAACAATAGGAGTGATGGAAATGTCATGTGTTACTCAATAATGGAGTCCCTGTCTGGCATGAACAAGGGGAATGGCAGTGCGGGGCTCAGAATCTAGCAGTTAAAACAAACAAACAAACAATAAACAACCAACAAATCAACCAACTGACAATTAAAAAAAAAAGCCTAAGAGAGATGACACATAGATCTATTTAGAAAATGGAAGGAAGGCTCTTTGTCTGGAGTGTTTGCAAAGAAACCTGGGCCTCTTGATATATCACATCTCTCTAAATAAAACAAAACAAACCATCAACAAAGGGAAATCTAAGAAGCAGGAATGGTTGTGCATGCTTGTAATCCCAGTGCTTAGGAAACTGAGGCAGAAGAATTGCTACAAACCTTAGATCAGCATGGGCTATACAGCCAGACTGTCTCAAGAGAAAGTAAGAAGGGAGGCAGAGGGGGGTATGGTATTCTAAAAAATATGAACCATGCACATTTAGACACATGAGTAATTTACTGTATGATTTACTCCTCTCTAGAGACTAGAGCAAGACATTTTCTACTTACTCTGTCACTTGTTTGCCATTTCACTAGGACAGAGAACAGAGTGCCAACAACAGTCAACTTAGGTTCCAGCCTAAAGGTATTATTTTGGCAGGTATTAGTAAGTCTTCAATATGTTGATGTAAACTAATGACAGAAATTACCTTTTGAGCATCAGGATGTGTAAGACATGAGCTTAGATCATAATATTTTCTACTCACTAGCTCCATAATACTGGACAAGCCAATGCCTGTCTTTGCCCATCATCTTCTCTTTCTGTTTAGTGGGAAAAGTATAGCAGTTGACATAAATTGCATATGGTCCCATGGAGAACATCATAAATGCCTGAGGCATACATTGCTGTATTTCAAGTACCGTTTTTTTTCTATCTAATTTTCTTTCCCCTGCTCTGATTTTCCTCGTCTTTAAAGTTTTTTAAGTTTTTATTTGGACATGTTTGTGTGAATGTGCATGCCATGCCACACTGTGGAGGAAGCCAGAGGACAGCTTTCAGGAGGCAAGTTTTTCCTGCCACCACGTGCATCTGCAGCCAAGCTCCTCTCAACAGGTTTTGTAGTAAGCTCCTTTACCCGCGGAGCCACCTCACTGGCTCCTCCTCCTTTTATTTCTAGCAAATTTACCCCCCACTTCCTTCTCTTCTCAGGTTTCTTATTTTAAGCCTTTGAATATGTCCAACTATTTCTCATGTACTGAATATTATGACACACCATGAAAGCTTCTTTGCAAACATGCTTGTACTGATCCCCCTTACATGGTGTAGTTGAGCTGCGTTTGTCGGAGCTCCATAGAGAGAAATGCACCAAAAAAACTTTTGGTGGTGTGCTGCAGTTTTCTGCTGCTTCCCAGGTCTTGAGCTGCTTGGTAGAGGGATGTCAGCTGAGGCAGACATGCATGCTGAGGCAAGACCGGTGGAGAAGTGATGTTTGGAGGAAGTATAAATAGGACTTGACGGACGGTGACAGAGGTGAGCTTGGCTTGCTCATTGAGCTGGCGGGGCAACCCTTGTGGTTCTCGAGTCTTTGCTGATCTTTGTTTCACTGAGAGAGGCACAGCTGAGAACTTCTCCTGGCATTTCTGGTCCCTCCTGGCTGTCTCTGCTAGGCCGTGCTACTGCTGCTGATCCATGGTTGCTATCCCGATGCTATGGAACTGGACTGCTGGTTTATCCATGAAGTCTTCGGGAGTGGGTCAAGCTGCTGCTGCTGACCTGTAAACTGAACTGCTGATTTCCAGACCGCACAGAAGGGAGTTGCTCCAAAGAACCAGGTCACGACCCCTGTATTTTTTATTTCCCACTACTTCTGGTGGGCAGTGGGCTAAAAGGTTAAAGCATTTAAGAACCACTATTAAAAATAGGTTTTGAAAAAAAAAATTAAAAGTTACATGTCCCTGGACTTCTGACAGTTATTTGGACCTTAAAGGGAGCTGGTTTCTATCTCAGGTACTTAGGGAGAACTCATGAAGACAGTGTGCCCTTTGTGTGTCTTGTAGGGCTTGGTCTAAAAAACTGAGAGTGCTTTTCTGGACACAAATTGAGAGTCTCAGGTGTTGGAAAGGTGAGGCACTTGGCCCCAGTCTCTGATGTCTGTGAGGATGGATGGGTCTCAATGATTAGCATAGCTCTGACATTGTTGACTGTATTTGTTGTTTTTCTTGTTGATGTGACTAAATATCTAACAAGAAACGACTTAAGGGAAAAAGGGTTGGGTCAGTTCATCATGGTGGAAAAGGCTCATGGTTGGAGCACTCAAAGCTGCTCCACAGACCAGTAGGAAGAGACAGCACAGGAAGTAAGGGCAAGCTATTAATCTCAAGGCCCAACACCCATAGAGCCACTTCCTTTGGCTAGGCCTCATGCACATTTAGAGAAAGAAGGCTGTGTGTGGACAGTTTGAAAGGTTGCCCCGTGAAAAGCAAAAGGAGGCTTCAGAAGAAACCAAACCTTGGACTTCTGGCTCCCAGAACTGTGGGAAGATAAATTTCTGTTGTTTAAGCCACCCAGGATGTGGCATTGTTATGATAGTCCTAGTCAACAAAGGCATGCTGCAGCGTGTCTTTACTTGTATAGTAAGAACCAGAGGGGAAATAATGTTCGTTCATTAAAACAAAGGGAGTGAATGCTTGACGGATCTCTCTCCCTGTCTCCCGTCTCCGTCTATCTTGCATTTCAACTTATTAGACACCTAGTCTTCCATCAGTGCCTTCATTCTTTCTAAGAGTGTACCCCCTAAGTCGACTTACCTCATTGTCACAGATGTTGACTGGCTACTAAAAAGTTATTACTTATGTATATAAGTGTTTTGTCTACATGTCTGTCTGTCTACCACACACGTCTGATGCCCATGAAGGTCAGATGAGCCACCATGTGGTAGTGGGAATTGAACCCAGGTCTTCTGGAGATATAGAAGTATATACAGTGTTCTTAACTGCTGAGTGCTCTCTTAAGCCCTGATTAGTTCTTTTCTTTTTTTTAAAACTAATGTTGATGATTAACTCTGTACTGAGATTATGATTCTGTTTCATAATGACAACCTTGTTTCTCGGTGCTTTTCAAAATCAACCCTCTGTTGGGAACAGTACTAGGTCATATACTCAAGTAAAGTTATGTGCCTCAGAATGGGCTGATTCTGACTAGTAATTCTTCCTCAAGCCTTAGAAAATACAGCTGAGAAATTACAGAAAATGCCTCTGTCAGTGTACTTTCAGTTTTCCAGAGAACAATTTGACACCTTCCCCACTTCATGTTTGTTTCCTGTAAGAATGAGAGCCAGGAGAGAAAAAGCCAGCAATCCAAGGACGTGGCTTCCCCCGTGTCTAGGTGGTCTGTTAGTGTCTGTTGTCGTGCCTAAAGAGCTCATAGAGAGACTAAGCTTCTAGCCTGGACTTTAGTAACAATTCAAATCTGTTGTGGTTGTAGGAACTTACAGTGACAGTATAACACTAATCAGTGTGTCTCTCAGGATAAAGTTCAAAGTGAATTAGTCATATTTATATCCAGATGATTGATTAATCGATCTTTAATCAGCCCAAGGGGATAATGTTAACAGCCTCCTTGAGAGGGCAAATGACTCACAGGTCTTACCTTTCAAATCACTTATTTCTTTCACTTTAGTCCTTGAAATAAATTCCTTCAACTAGCTAAATTCCAAAGTAACTGTTTTTTTTTTTTTTTTTTTTTTTTTTCTTAGTGGACTACAAACCTTCTGATCTGGGTTACAGTGAAACCCAGCTTGTAGGTGACTACTTTTATTGTTCTATACCTACTAAATGTATTTTGTTCTAGGGGGGTGCTAGAAAACAACAGGAACACAAACATGTGAATGAGACATGCAATATGATGTGCTCATAGTTAAAATGAGAAAAATCACCAGAATGCTGGGTGCTTCCCCCATTCTTTCTTTAACCTGAGGGTCTTCCTCCAGCCTCGAAGGATAATCTCCTCATCTACCTGTCTATATAACTGGGACGCTGACGTCTGATTTTATATTCCAGATGGCTAAGGTGAAGAAAGGCCAAGATAAAATAAATAAGGGGTTAAGCATAATGTCTTTTGAGAATTATTAAAAATACAGAGGTAAAGCCCTGCTGAAACAGACGGAGAAAAGAGGGTGAGAAGGGAGCAGAAGAAAGGAGAGTAATGGGGTTGAGAAGGAGAAAAATCTGTCGGGACTTATCAGTTCTATAGACTGGTTTTTGTGTTCTTTCCTTTTTTTCTGTTTCTCCAGACACCTCTTTGTTCCATTAACACAGCACACAGAAAAAAACTTATCTTCAGATCTAGATACATTTGGCCAGAATTTTCACGTACTGATTTGTGAGGCCCTGGGTAATGTCTTAATTTTCTACGTCAGAGTTGTTTTCTCTAACATTGTTTACAGGGAGCATTCATGACGAGGCATTCAGATGCATGGACTTAGTTTTCCTTAAAATCGTATGAAGTAGGTATTCACCCCCACCCCACCCCATTTTACATAAGAGAATACTGTGGTCAGAACACAGAAGTCAGGTAGCTTTCCAAGGTCAGTACCACTAGGGTTTGGTGAAACCACGAACCTAATCTCCACAGACTGTTTTCCAGCTCAACTGTGTGTTAAAATCAAAAGATAGGAACTAGAAGTAGGTGTACTCCGGGATTCATTCTTACTTCCTTCTATTCGAATTTTTGAGCATCTGATTCTTTTTAACCATTCTCATCAATCTGTGGTAGAAAATACAAAGGGAAGTATGGCATATGTATAGCATATCTTCTGCTTACTGTTCAGTAGTTTATGGCTGTCGAGAAAACGACATACCCTCTCCCAGGTTCTCAGCCTTGTTCTTCTTTCTCCCATTTCCCCCACGAATTCTAAAGCCACGGGTGAGAGCTGCCTCCAGATTATTGGGAAAAGTCGACCGGAGGGCTTAGATGAGGACAGGTGACGAGTCCTGGCCTTTTTCTGGGCAGTGACCTCATTTATGGCCCTTTCTCCCAGTCTGAGCCTCTTCCGCTTAAAATGGCGGGATCTGTGCTAAGGCTCTCTCCCTATTAGACAGCCATGATGCCTCGCCCTTCCCCCAGCAGGCTCATCTGGCCGCCCTGGGACTGTTCGGGATCTGAGGTGTCTGTCCTCCCTCGGGCGTTTCCAGTTCCCGGTGGCCACCATCCATCCCACCCAGCTCCGCGCCGGTGTGTGGTGTGTGTGTGTGTGTGAGGAGTGGCTGCCAGGTCCCCACTTCCCAGCCGCAGGGAAGAGGCCATGCTGGCTAGGCCCAGAGCCAGCATCCCGGGCCTGGCGAACCCCGAGGCAGCAAAGGCAGTCCCCCAGTCCGGAGCTGCCCCAGCTTTAAGGCCAGGCGCGCGGGGAAGCGCCCTTGAACACCGCCCGCCCGGGGACAGTGCGTCTTTCTGAGATGAAACGCAGGGGACCCGGAACGGCCATGCACACCGGAGGAGGGAGCTGTGCGCCTTAGCGCGCGCCGGTCACGTGGGCGGCAGCACCGCATGGCGGCGGCCCGCGCGCCCCCGCGTCAGGACCCGCGGAGCCGCCCGGGCGCGCGCGCCGACGGGGCGGGCGCATGCGCAGGGGGGCGCGCCGCCTCTGCCCCGCGGCGAGGGTGTCTATGGAGAGGCGGCGGCCGCGGCTGCTGAGGCGGACGCGGAGGCAGTGGCGATGGCGCCCTTCCCCGATGAAGTGGACGTCTTCACCGCCCCACACTGGCGGATGAAGCAGCTGGTGGGGCGCTACTGCGACAAGGTAAAGGAGCGCGGGGCCGGAGGGCGGCGCGGAGGAGCGGGCGGGTTCCGGGCGGCCTGGCCTGCGCGCCTCCCGCAACCCCCGCGCTGGCGCCGCGCGAGCCATCGCCCGCGCCCCGGTCACCCGCGCGGCCCCCGAACCTTCCCGCTGGGGCCCTGGGAGCCCGCGCCGGCCGCGGCTTGGGACGGGCGCTCGCGTGACTGACCTGTGCCGGGTGAGGGGCGCTCCCGGCTGTCCGGGGTCGGCGTCCGCAGGCCGCTTCTGTGGTTACTTGCAGCCCCAGCAGCGCTCGCCCGGCCCCTTCGGGCTCTTCTAGTCGCTCTGCAAACACTGCATCCTCTCTCCGGACCTCTTGACTTGCTTCATGGCTCCACGGGCAGGGTCTGCAGCCTCCGGAGCAGGCTTAATTTATACCTTCTAGCTTTGCACTGGTTTGGTTCCGTACGCGAGGCTGGTGCACGGACTGGGAAGACCTGCACTCTCCTTTTCTGCTGCTGCTTCTTCCTTTCAGTTTTTATTCTTCCCGAATATTTATCCCTTGTAGATTTTTGTTCCGAGACCGCTGTTCCTCTGTTGGACCTTTTACTGGACGCAAATGAGAGGGGCTCCTAGGAAAAGTTGCCTTGTTGTGGAACTCAACTTTGGACTTTCAATTGATGTAGCCTAAGTTGAAGAAGCACTCTTGTGAAGATGAGTTGGGGACCTTTTTCTAATGATACTTGAAGCTCTGAATTGTCAGTTTATGTTTGGAAGGTCATCTATGAGTAAATTCTGGGCAGTCATGCGTTTTGTAAAAAAAAAAAAAAAAAAAAAAAAAAAGAATCAAATACATAGCTGTTAAGTAATTATTACCTAGACATAAAAATAAATTTAATTATCAGATTACGTGGAACTAGCACAACTGTTAAGAGCAAGTGAGAGTTGTCTTTCAATCTAGAGAGGTGCTAGGAAGGAGGCCAATGTCTTCACTGGTAGGCCATGGGAAGACCAGCCATGTGAAGTTTCAGATCTTGCCCTATAGCTATTTCTCACCCTCCATTTTGGGAAAAGAAAACCCATCAAAACCAAACCCAGTCCTAGGCAGGTGTACCTTTAAACACTAGGACTCTGTAGGCTTACGGTTCTCTACTTGGTTGCTAATAAGCAACGTAAGCCAAGGTTGTTAAAATCCTGATGGCTGAACCCTAACTCAAATTGGAATCTCTGAGCATAGAACCCAGATGTCAAGTACAGTGTAGAGCTCTCAGGTAGGAGTGGGGTCCAGCAAAGGTGATTACCTCATTTCCAGGGACGGCTTAAGGACTGGCTAAGCCTTGAGCAGAAGATTATGTATAATCTCCGTATTTTTCAGTTAGTTAGTGGTTGCGTTTTTATAATCTCCCCACCTTTTGATTTTCTCCCCCCTTATCTATCCTTAATTTCAGGAATTCATCGAAAAGCAAAAGGGATATTAAGTGAAGACTAGTGGAACCCAAGGTTTTTTTTCTGGCTAGTTTTGGGGAGAGGTAGTTTAGAGACCTGGACATTTTATCAAGTTGTACATTTTTCTGGGCACTTTCTGTATGTATCTCTTGTTTTGGTTTTGCTTTTTTCCAGCATGGTTTCTCCTGTGTCTGGATCTTGCTCTATAGACCAGGCTAGCCTAGAATTCACAGCAGTCTCCCTACTTCTGCCTGGGTTACCACACCAGGCTAGTATTTAAGACGTTTCACATTGTCAAAGGGTTATGACCTTCCCAAATAATCAAAATCTGTAATGTAGTACCCAGGCTCTTTTTAAACCATTAAGGAAGTCAGTCAGTATTTTTTGGTTTGGTTTGGTTCTGATACTGTTTTTGGGGTAGTGTCTCCCCTAGTCAAGGGTGGCCTTGAGGACTCACTATTTCTGAGGCTGTCCTTGAACTCCTGATCTTCCTCCTTCTACCTTCTAGGTTCAAGAATCACAGGCATTTGTCATCACCCTGGGCAAGGTCATTTTTGTGTCTCCTTTTTGTGTTTGAGAATACTTGACTAAGCTTTGACTTTTTTTTTTTTTTTAAATGAGTCAAATAACATTCTTCTCAATAGTTAACTGTTCCCTATTGCATAAACTAATTTAATAAAGCATTTTTAATTTGGTATAGCTTTGGTCAAAATTGCCCCTGATTTATTGCCAACACTGTAAAAGAAGAGTCACTCATTCTGAATTAGTTGAATATAGCTAATGAGATTATCATATATATTCATCAAATATATACTGTACTGAAAGTCCAGCTTTCTTAACTATGACTGAGGTAATTTAGTAAAGAAAACAACTTCACATGAATTTTCATCATTTCTTGCAGTTAACAATGGCCAGTAGAAGGTTGTCTGGATGTCCTTTTGAGCAAAAGTAAGAAGCTGTGTGTTTGTTACGGCAGAACAGCCTTACAGGATTGAGCATGGTTTTGACCGGTTTGTCCCCTCAAGGCTTGTTGTCCTCATCTTTCACTTAGCTGTGTAGACCAAGGATATCACTCCAGCAACCTCCAGTAAGACTGCAGAAGACAACTAGCCTTTGGTTAAAACTGAGAGGCGAGGAAGTATATTATTTCACAGTATTCTAAATTTTAACTAAGAATGTCCAGAAACTATAAAGATTTCAATTTTATTTTTAGTATTGAACCTGTAAAGCACAGTGGATTTAAAAACTGATTTCTTTAGGAGCATCTATGATTTGAGCAATGAGTTATTCTTACATGGTTATCATGTTAACTATTGCTGTGAGATAGTTTAATGTAGATTTTCTCATATAAAAAGGTCAACCAGACAAAGTATAGGCACAGAGAAGGGAAAGTGGATTCAGAGTCCCAGCCCTAATCTAGTTATTTACAACTGGTAAGTTTTCTCTAGTGGATTGTGGCTGGGTATATCAACCACACTCCCCATGTCCAGGAGTAGTTGACCAACACAAAACAGACTTCATAGGTTTTTGTTCGTGTAAATGTTGTTTTGTCTTGTCTTGGTATTTTCGTCTCATTGATTTTGTTAGTTTGTTTTGGGGAAAAGGTGTTATGGAAAGATCTCTTTATCTCTGCTATGCAGACAGTGGGTCTTTGACGCAAGTAAAAGTATTGTTGCTACTGTGTTATATTGGGGATTCATAGGCCTGGATTGGTTAGGCGAGAGCTTATGTAAATTAGGGATAGAGACTCATAATAACCCTAATCAGTTATAAGACTCCCAGCTTAATTTTCTTCATCTGAAGTTGAAATAGCTTTTGATTTATTTTGTAACACTCTACCAAGAATCTTGTTTCATAAGTCACTGGCCTTCCAAATTGGAGTATGTATAGTAAAGATTTGAGCTGAACGGTGGATAATCCTTCCTCCGTTTTCTTCCCACCTTTCAGTGTTTCCATGAGTCCTCAAAACTTATTTGCATTTGTTCTTTTCTGTCTGCCCTGTAGTAGTTGCTGTTGGCAGTGTGAGACGTGATTCCTGTTCAGGAGTTCACAGCTTCGTGTGTACTATCATCTATACCAGTACAGAAATCAAAAAGAGTACAGTGGGGGCAAATGGAAGAAGGCCCACGGTCAGGTCCACGGCATGCATTGGTCTCTGAATTGATTTCTGAGAACAGTTATTGGTTCCTATAGAGATCTCACTCACACACACACACACACACACACATAAACACACACACACACAGATATAATAATATCTGAGTTGGAGGGGCTTGAGAGATCGATTAGCAATTAAGAACAGTAGTTGCTCTTCCAGAGGACCTAGACTCTATTCCCAGAACCAACGTGCTAGTTCATGGTAGTCTGTAACTTCAGTTCTGGGGAATCTAATGTTCCTTTCTATTTTCCATTAGCATCAGATATGCATACAGTGTATAGAAATTTATGCAGACAAAACACCCCCCCCCCAACTAAAAATATTAGTGGTGAAAGTAGTGGAGCATGCTCAAGTTTTCAAGCAAGGATTTTAAAAGTGCCATCTACTTTTACCATTTATGAAAAAGAATATTTTATAACTAAAACTAAGGAGATAGTAAACACAAAATTGAAAAGATTACTTTCTGACACTCAAATATAGTTTATGGTCAGGGTCCCCCGCACCCCCCATTTTTCTACATAACTGTATTGGCATTTGGGAAGACTGACTTAGTGGACATAATACGGAATCTTGAGCTGAGAGAAAGGAAAAGGGAGTTTAATGGATTCTTACTACATTACTGACATTATTTCTGTAATCCTTACAAGAGCTTTGTAAGACAAGTGTTATCCCTCATTTAAAAGTGAAGAAAGTCTTAGTGGTTAAACGACTTACCCAGCTCACTCAGCAATCACGTCTGGATTTTAACCCTAGAATTTCTTCTCCCTCTGAAACCCTTTTTTACCTCACTTGTTACTTATTACTTTTTATGAGAATCAGTTTATTTGTAGGTCATTTTTTCATCTGTAAATTCAGTCAGAGCCTGTGTGTCTCTGATTTACTGAAAGTATCTGGATAATTGGACAGAAAATAAAACATGCACCTGGGGAGGTAATGTTTGGATTCCTCCTGTACATTTTGGTACCTATTTTTTAACTTACTGGCTTTATGTGGGTTATTTTTGGCAATCAGTTTTAAGGCCAGCCTTTCTATCTTCGGCTGTACAGTATCTTGAGACAGAAAGGCATTTATGCATTTTCATGTGAAAAGCACCATGTTACTGCTTCACTGACGGTGATTCCGTGTCTTGTTACATGCAGGTTCTTTGCTGAATGTGGTGACTGACACCAGGGTATATACTTGTGCAGGCTACTAGTGAGCTTTCATTCGACCACAGAGCATTGTTTTTCACAGTATATCTTATGACCCACTGGTAGGCCATCTATCAACTTTGTGCATCAGAAACAGCATTAGAGAAGGAAAGTGGGAATGTAAATACACCCCAGAGCACAGAGGGAGATAGTTTCTCCTGAATTATCTTTGAAGTATTTGTTCTCTGTCGGGGATCTCACTGCATTGTTTCATCATACTTTGTATATTGAGAGACTAACAAGGGCCTTTGTAGTAAACAGTATTTGGAAAACACTTGGCCTGGTGCAGCACTTCTCAGCTGAGGCACTGTTGACATTTTGGGTACATGATTTGTTGTGGGGGCTGCCCTCTGCATTGTATAATGTTCAGCCCTGTTCTTGGCTCATTCCCACCCTGTGTCAGTAGCACTTCTCTCTTGGTGACAAACGAAACTGTCCCCAGACCTTTCCTTTTATCTCCTGGGGGACAGTGTTCCTTACAGTGAAATCTTTGTTGTTGAACAATTATTCTAACTAGTTACTGTCTTGTGTCCAAAAAGATAGCTTTCTGTGTGGGATAGACATTTTTTTTTTTATCAGTGACATAAATTAGCTATAGAAGCTAAATTTCTATTTTTGCATGGTTATGTGAAGAGCTATATTGTATGTGGCCTAGCATGTTTTGGTTTGTTTGTTTTTATTTTGTGGTATTGAAGATTGAACTCAGGTACTTGTTCATGCTTACTGCTCTACCACTGAGTTTTGGCATGGATATGTTTTTAACCTTTAAATCTACTAACTTTTGGTACCAGATTAAAATTATTTTTAGGTGGACAAAAATTGATGTGGGTCATAGCTTATGAACATGTTTTTTCTTTGTTTTTGCCTTATTCACTTATTTTATCAGGGCAACAAATAGAAAGGATTTAATAAAAATGGAAACTATTTTCTTCATTTGTTCTATAAGCATTTTTTTTTTCTTTCCAGAAAGCACTTTTCAGATGATTTTTCCCCCCACCAGATTGGGGTATGGTATACATTTACAGTGTTTAATAATTACCCAAATCTAATTGACGAACCCATCCATTAACATAGTTATAATGTGTGTTTAGGTAGATAGAAAAAATACATCTTAGATCTACTCTGTTAGTAACTTTCAAATATAGAGTAGTTAGCAGTAGCAACTTATCTTAACTAAGGAGTGTATTGTGTATCTTTGGGCACTAAAAGTTTATTTTTATGTCATGTTAAATGTTTACTAAGATTTTTTTTCCCTCCTGAAGTTGAGAACAAACCTATTGCCTGGTGCTTGTTATGGTGTGGGAGTTATTGCTGATCATATTCCTAGCCTCTTATATTAAGACTTTTAAAAACCCTCCCTAGCACCTCCCTCCAACTTCATTAAAATTACCCATGAAACTATTTGTATCTAATAGCCACTAATGAAACTTGTTTTAATATGGTGTGGTATATCTGAACATTCTTAAAATCTGAAGTGAGAATTTCATCAACTCGATTATACATACTGTTTTTACTATGGAAAGCATTATTTTTGCATCATTTCATAGTTGCAAACAAAATAATATTTTATGATATGTGAACTAAACTTTAAACTTTGTTGTCTTGAATACCAAGTTGTAGATATTTGTGTACATAGCATGTATGATTTCTTTTGGGCTGTAGCAGCAGACTTAAGTAGTTGGTTATACCCTGGGAGAATGAGAATATTACCAACCCCAGTTCTAGATGACTGACTGATGTAGTGTGGCTAACTATTCATTATCTTCTCTTCAGTAGGGTGTCAACACCATGAAGGCAGAGATTCTTATTTTGTTCCTCCATGTTTTCCCATGTACCAGAATCTGTTGGCTTACCGTAGCTGCTCACTGTTGGCATAGAACAAAAAGTATCTGAATTTATAAAAATGAATATTTAAGCTTTAACAGATGATAGGCATTTTGTTCTCAGTTTGCATCAAGAAGAAAAAAAGACTTTGAGAGGCAAAAGTTACCTAGCTAAATAAATGGGAGGGTTGGGTCTCTTGGGAATGTGAATCTAGGATCCTACTGGGATCCTACATCTCACTGTGAATCTATGATCCTGTTAATCCTGTTCTGGGTAGATAGGCTTTATTTACTTCAGTTTTAGTGTTTTGCTATCTCACCACTGTTCTCGCTGTAGAAGGTCAGTGAAAAGGAAGCCTAAGAGGTTTAGTGTTAGCAGCAATTAGCATTAATTTATCTACATGTTGTGTTTAGCCTAATGGTTTCCTCATTTAAAATGATTTTGTAATTAGAATTGAACAATAGAAGTTAGATTTAGTATTGATAATGGAAGGGTTGAATATTAGATTTTATTTATTTTTATTCATTTATTTAGGCGGAGTCTGTCTTCGTGGGCCTTGGCTATCCTGGAACTTTTTATTTAGAGCAGGTTGGAGATTCACCTGCCTGCCTCCAAAATTCTGGGATTAAAGACATGTATCTCAATGTGCTTGGCTTATTTTAAAATTTAAAACATTTCTTGATGTGTGTGCTTTAAAGACTAGAATTTAATTTCCTATTACGTGTGAAAGCTTGGAGTTACACTGGAATGATCATTTTTCCTTCCATTGAATGCTACAATTAAAAAATGATGGTACACTTAAGGTGTCACGTCTTTATGTCAGTTTTCTTAAAAATACACCTCTGTAGTGGGCGTGGTGGCTCACGCCTTTAATCCCAGCTCTTGAGGTCTTTGTTGGTTTGAGAGGAGCCTGGTCTACATAGAAGGTTTCAGGCTAACCAGGGCTATATAAGACCCTGTCTCAAAAACAGTGTTTTTCAGTGTTTAAACTGTAGAGGGAGTGTAATAGCGTTAAGAACACTTTGAACAGGAGAAAAGAAGCCACATTATTCTAAGCTTCTATGACACTGAAAGAGTGATGGAATTTCAGGCTTGGAGGGAACTGGGTCTGACAGTTTTTATTTAAATAAACAATGTGAGTCCCCCCACCCCTCTTTTTTCCCTGTATCACCAAGTACTTAAGAATGTAGCCTTCAGCTTTCTGGTCTAGGGTACTTTTAAATTTCACAACTATTAAGTTGTTAGGAATTTCCTTTATTTGTACTTTAATGTAATCATAAAGGAAAAATCTTGTTATGAACAAAAATTTAGGTGTATGGTTGAATGTTTCCTGTTGCATTATCTCATGCTTACATCTATTAACTATGTCTTTTTAAATTTTTATTCAGCTTTCTAAAACAAACTTTTCCAACAACAATGACTTCCGTGCTCTTCTCCAGTCTTTGTATGCTACTTTCAAGGAGTTTAAGATGCATGAACAAATTGAAAATGAATACATTATTGGTTTACTTCAGCAACGCAGTCAGACCATTTATAATGTGCATTCTGACAATAAGCTCTCCGAGATGCTTAGTCTCTTTGAAAAGGGGCTGAAGAATGTTAAGGTAAGTCGCAACACCTGATATGTAATGATAACTAATTTGTATTAGCAGCTTTAATAAGTGATGTTATTTCTGGAAAGATACTTATTTTAGATGGCTAGGAAGGCTGTTCATGAGGAGTGGTTACAGTGGAGTCTTTTAAAGGTGGATAGATAGAACTTAATTCTGAATATAAGAAAACATAGGAGTTAAGGGCTGAGAAGCAAGGAAAGCACTAAGAGAAAACATCGGGACCAGGAGGATTCTTGTTGAATCAACTCTACAGGATTTTTGCTGAAGATAGGTCAGGGAATTAAATTTCCGTACTCTGGAGGCAGAAGAAGGGGAATCTCTGTGAGTTCAAGGTCAGCCTGGTCTACATAGTGAGTTCCAGGCCAGCCAGGGCTATATAAGAAGACTTATTTTCAAACAGAATAAAACTAACACAATAGAATTGAAGATGGAAAATGTCATTCAGTGGTAGAATTCTTGCCTAGCGTGTGCCTAGCATGAGTAAGGCCTTGACTTCAGTCTGTAGCAGTAGGGAAAAAAAATTGAACGGCAGCTATAGTGTTTACTATATTTTATTTTTCCTACTGTAGGAATCTGAATTCGTAAAGAAGATGATTTCAGTTGTATGGCAGGAATGGTGGCACTTTCTTGAAATTCCAGTAGTTAGGAGGGTCACTAGTTAGTTCAAGTCCAGCCCAGGGTGCATAGTGAGATTTTTATCTCAAAAACAAAAGATTAAAATAAATGAAAAAGAAAATGAAATTCATTTGTGAGTGTAGTTTAGGATAATAATGCCTGAATATTCTTAATTGTATTTGTGTTATATAATATTTGAACATTAATCTTAGTGTAACCCTCTTCAGCTCAGCATAATATAGGAGTAAGTTATAACCCCATCAAGCCACCATGTACCCTTTACTTAGACGATTTGCTTTAGAAAGGTGATTCATTAAAAGGGAAGATTAATCTCAAAGGACAGGAAACACTCAAATTGAAGACCATTAATTAGAAATTCTACCAGTAGTTTCTGGAAGGAAAAACACTATGTAGATATTCAGAAGAGGGGTGGTTGATTAGTAGAGGGAAGAATACTGGGTAGTAAGAAAAAGATTTACTTTTTTATTGAATAATCCTTTGTTCTCTTGGTGTTTTGTAACATACTCATGTATTATGTAGTCAGTAATTCTTAACCAAAGTAGTGATTGTTGAAAATAAAGGGGAAGGAATATGCTTGACAATTATGTATTACCTAAGACCAGCGGAATACTGGGATTATACAAAGTGGTAGAGGAAAGAGAAAGAAATGACTGAGAAATGTGTTGGACTCTGTAATGTGGAAAGGAGCTGGGGATTAAGGCTGCTTATTCTGAAGTGCTTAGGTAATACAAGTGTGTGTTTATTCATAGGAGGAGAAGGCATTGGTTGGTTTGAAGAGCAGAGAGAGTGAAGTACTGTAAAAAGCAGCTTTGAGAATTATTAGCATATAAGTGGAATTGGAAGCCATACATAGGGATGTGTTAAAAGGATATGTAAAAATCTTAGCAGAGTTCAACAATGAACTGAATATTGGAAAGTAATTGAATAAATTATCTAAGCGAAAAAAACAGACCACAACAGAGATAAATTAGTACTTGTCTTAGTTACTTTTTTATTGCTGTAATAAAACACCATGACCAAGAAAACTTAGAAGGGTTTATTTAGAGCTTACAGTTCCAGAGGGATGAGTCCATAACATATGCCTCCTTCCGTGTGTGTGTGTGTGTGTGTGTGTGTGTGTGTGTGTGTGTGTGTGTATTTGTGTTTGTGTGTGTGTTTTAGCCAGCAGGTATGGTGCTTGGAACTGAGAGCTAAGCACTCAAATCTTAAGCCACAAACAGGAAACAGGAAGTAGACTGAGCTTGAAATAACAAGAAATGAGGATTTTTAATCCCTTGCAGTCTGCCCCCAGTGATATAGTAAGGCCACATCTCCTAAAGTCTCCTGAACAGTGCTCCTTAGCTGGTCCAAAACTCAGATACCAAAGCCATTGGAGAACATTCTCATTCAGATCACCACAGGATCATAGTTTTAAATATCTCTTTATTTTGAACTTTGCCTATATTTTTACATTGGAAAACATGGACACATTACAGAGGGGTGTGATTTAAATTCATTTGTTAAAGAAATGTATGTCTCTTAAGAGGTCTCCAGAATTAGAATGATTTACTTTAGAAGTTCCTTTCCTTTAGAAATGCTGATATTAATATATCTGGCTTGTTAGGATCACATAAAATATATTATAGAAACTTTATAGTATATTTATAATATATTTTAAAATATATTTGCTATATTTTAATAAAATTTAAAAACCAGGATTGGCGTTAGGAAGGACTTCAGAGCTCATTGTTTTGAGGGCTGTGAGTGGGAGTGTTGACACCTTAGCAAGTGTCCAGCACGGAGCTGCACCCTAGCTCCGAGGACATCTTTATGCTAAAAGAAGACTATGCACTTCCTGTGAAACGAAGCAAAACTGTATATATTTGAGGTGGGGTCCTACTGTGTATCCCTGGCTGGTCTGGAACTTGCTATGTAGGCTAGGCTGGCCTCAAACATAGAGCACCATTTGTTCTTGCTCCTGAGTTCTGGTTTTAAAGATAAGCGTCTCTGCTAAATGTGTATTACTCTTTGTTTCTAGAATGAATGTGAACAGTTAAATTATGCAAAACAGCTGAAAGAGAGATTGGAGGCCTTTACAAGAGATTTTCTTCCTCACATGAAAGAGGAAGAAGAGGTAAGCAGAGTTTTTCTTTGTTGTGACTTATATTCATAGTTTAACTGAAAATACCATTTTGTCTGAAGTTTCTCAAAATAATACATCAAAAGAAAATGTTCTGCTGATGGAGAGAATCAGCTGTTTTCTTCTTGTGAACAGGAATGAATCTGGCAGAATTATAAAAAAAGCAGAGCTTTAACTTTTTAGAAAGGTTGCTGTTTTTACTGAGTGAATGGTTTTATTTACTTAAGAAATATTTTTTATGTGTGATAGCACTGACACATTTTCATAATTTTTACTAATTTTTCAGAATTTTTAGGAGATTCTGTAAGTCTTTAAATATTTTCTGTGTGCCAGGTTTATAGAGTTTTTAGCGTTTTTTCATGAGTGGACTTGAGTAATTAAATGGTGGCTTTGATTTGTCACTGTTGTGCCTTACATATATGCAATAGCATATCATTAAACATACTGCAAAACAATTTGTCTTCTTTCAGTAATAAAGTATGGTTAAGTATCCAATGTGAGATACAGAGAAACTATCCTGTAAAAACTGAATACTTCTGCTTTTTTTTTTCTACTAAAGATCTATTTTTATTTTACATGTGTGAGTGTTTTCTCTGCATGTTTGCATGTGCACTTTGTGCCAAAGGACAACGTCTGATTTCCTGGAGTGAAGTTACAGATGCCTGTGAGTCACCATCAGGGTGCTAGAAGCTAGACCCAGGCCTTTTGCAGTTGCAGCAAGCAGTCTTAACTACCAGGCCATCTCTCCAGCCCTACCTTGAAAACTAAAATCAAAACATTTATTGTGCATTTGGGAATTGTCCTTCCACCATGGGTTCTGAGAATTGAATTCAGGTCATTTTTCTTAGGAGCAAATATTCTTACCCACTAAGCCACCTTGTTAGCCTGTGAATACACTCTTGTGGTTGTAAATCATTTATTGTTGTGATTTGCAATTATGGTTTCATCTTATAGTGCCTTGATAATAAAATGAATTGTAGGCTACTTTGAGAACTCTTCCTGGAATAGGCAGCATTGCCTTGGTGCTCTTTCTTTCCTCTTTCCATTGTCATACTCTGCTAGTGCTGAGATCAAGGTAACTATAACAATCTTCTTTTACCCTCTCATATAATCTATCCTGGTTATGGGTTCCCCTCCCTTTACTCCTCCTGGCTTCTCTCTACCTTTCCTTCCTTCTGGATCTATTTCCCTTTCTCATTAGAAAACAGTCAGGCTTCTGTGGAATAGTAAAATTGTAGTAAGATAAAACAAAAGCTAGTGCTTAGAATTGAACAAAACAAACAAAAGGAAAAGAACCCAAGAGAAGGTACAAGAGTCAGAGAGCCTCTCAATCACATACCCAGGAACCCCATAAAAAAAAAAAACAAACTGGAGGCCATAACTGTAAAACTGGAAACAACAATAAAGCCTCGGTTTTTATTTCAAGATTATAGTCCTATAAATTGGAGGTTAGGGCTGTTTTGCAGAAGAAATCTCTGAAAAGTTTTCTAGGACCCATGGACTCAGATAATGATTTGAACAAGCAGTGTTGGATAGTTCAAGTCAATTGAGTTGGGATTGTTAGTGTTCTAGTATATTGGGTATCATACTCACGTAAGGTAAAGGCTCTATTCTGGTAGAACTTCATTACTCAGGACCTACCAGAAGAGACTGTCTGAGTCATTGTTGTACTGCTGTGAAGAGAAACTATGACCAAAACTGCTCTTATAAAAAATACATTTAATTGGGGACTTGCCTTCACTTTCGGGGGCTAAGTCTGTGAGTATGGCAGGGAACATGGCATCAGGGAGCAGGAAGGTGCGGAGCTGGAGAAGTAACTAAGAGCTACATCCTGATCTGTAGGCAGGCAGGTGGGCATGAAAGCACCCCACCTACACACACCCACAGACTGACTGGTACAGGCTTTTGAACCTCAAAGCTCACCCACAGTACTTACCTCCAGTAGGTCTTACCTCCAGTAAGACCACGACTCCTAATCCTTCTCCAATAGTGCAACTCCCTGATGACTAAGCACTCAAGTATGTGAGCCTATGGGGTCTTTCTTAAACTACCACAGGCAGGTACTGGGCTAAGTGTCTTAACAGTATCTAAATGATGGACTGTTTAACAAGCTTAGTATAGGAAAACCTTTCTGTTCTTTAAAAATGTTTAGAGGCCTGCAAAATCATAAAGATACTTTATGCTATGTTCTTTAAATGCTTTTGATAATTTAGTAGTAGTAACTACAACTTTTATCCCTTTGAAATGTATGTTCATAATACTCAGTTTGAACAATTAGTAAAAGGTTTTGAGTAAAGTAAATTGAAACTCTTTCCCCATGAATACTTTCTAATTTAGGTTTTTCAGCCCATGTTAATGGAATATTTTACCTATGAAGAGCTTAAAGATATCAAAAAGAAAGTGATTGCACAGCACTGCTCGCAGAAGGACACAGCAGAACTCCTCAGAGGCCTCAGTCTGTGGAATCAAGCTGAAGAGCGACAGAGAGTTTTCAAATACTCTGTGGATGAAAAGTCAGATACAGGTAAGGTTCACCTATTTGTCAGTGCTGTTGACAAGTTTGTTATAGGTTCCGTTTGAGGAATAATTTAGCTCAGGATCATAGTATGTTCAGTTTAAACCATTCTCACATAAAGCTATAATTGAAAACAGTAGTTTTTATTCAGTAGCATTTAGTGTTTATAATACTCTTCCATCTAGGGTTGGCTCATATGCAGTGTGTTTCTTGAATGGATTTGTAGTATAGAATGAATACTGTTTTGAGCAGTGAACATTCAAGACTGCTGTGCTCAGAGTAGCGTTATAGTATCAGCCAGCTTTCTGAGCTCTCGATTATAGTGACAGGTTTAAAGTTGTTTTTTCTTACGTTGTATGCGTATGGGTGCTTTGCTTGTGTGTATCTCTGCCATTTGCATTCAGTGCTTGCACACACCGGAAGAGGGCGCCTGATCCACCGTTGACTGCGCTGCCCTGTGGATCCTGAATGGAACTTGGTCCCTCAGGGAGAACACGTAGTATTCCTAACCTCTGGGCATCGCTGCAGCCGCATAGTAGCATGTTTTTATAAGCATTGTCCTTCATTTAGGTTTAACATAGACATTTTGGTTTTATAATGGCATGAAATTAATTTGTATATTTTAGTATTGAATTTTTACTCTTTTTCTATTGGCCTACCTTTTGTGCTGTATAGAAAGTATAAAACTTTCTAAGTGTCCAAATGCTAGGCAGCCGCAGTGAGCCACGGTCCTAGTCACCGTGTCCACGCCAGGGTCAGCTGTGTCATTCATGTCTGTGGAGAACAGGCGGTGGCCCAGAAGTCAGCCCTGTGCTTTTGTCCTGCATGTACTGAACTTAGGCTGAATTTATTGGGAGTTAGGGAAAGGAACATTTATAATTTTATTTTTATCCTCTGATGTTTATCGTTCTCCTGTCTCCAGTAATGTTCAGGGCAGTGAGTGTGAGAGAGAAGCAAAGCAAAACTGTAGTCATTTTGAGAATGCATCCACAAAGTGCAAATAAAACAGATGCTGATTTCTTCTCGTAGACTTTGATTTATTTGTATTCATTTAAGTTTTTTTGCTTTTAAAACATTAAAAAAAAAAAAAAAAAAAAAAGCAGGTGGTTCTAGGAATGGCTGGACAGACCTTTAATCCCAACACTTTGGAGACACAGAAGCAGGCAGATCTCCAAGTGTGAGGCCAGCTTAGTCTCCATCGCAAATGCCAGCCCGGCATGGCCACACAGACAGGGGACAAGTGGTACACATGGGTGTGTTCCCACTCTCAGCTTTCTGCTTATACACTAGTGGCACTTAGTCCTGTAACATACTCACACATTTTTGAAATTGGTATTTTTCCAATATTAAAGTAGATTCATGTTTAAACAAAAGCAAGTTGAAGCTATGATTAACCCTATAAAGTTGAAATACATCCTGTGTCCTGGATACCGCGCCTAAACCTGTCAAGTCTTGTTTAATTGTAACTATAAGATGGAGTTTAAAAGCATCACACGTTTAATTTTCCTTCTCCTTCAAAGCAAATTATAGCTGCATTATATTTAAAGTATTGGCCTTTAGAAGTGGCAGTTTAAAGTAGTCTGACCCTGTGCTCCTGTATTTAGGACACTTAGTGAAGACAGATCATATGTATAAGATGCTAGCTTTTCTTCCTTCTCGTTGTCCCCTCCTCCTCCTCTGTTTTTCTTCCTTTCTCTTTTTATTCTTATTTTTTGGCTGTTTTGAGATGGTTGCTCTGTATAGTCCTGGCTGTCTTTGAACTCATAGAAATCTGCCTGTCTCTGCCTCCTGAGTGCTGGGATTAAAGGCGCCACCACTACGCGGTAAATCTCAAATTCTTAAATAGTATTTAACTCAATTCATCATAACACCCCATGCTCGTTTTTTTTTTAGAAAAATGTTAACAAATTATGGGATCGTAGGAAGTTATATCTACAATACTTAAAAGATTTCTTACTAGTGCACCTGGGGAATTTGTTTACAGAGTAGGCACATAGCTTATACAGGTTAAGGTATTTGTAGATTAAAGAAAGCAGAGTTTGTAGACCTTCAACATGAAATGTCAAAGATGGAGGAAACACAAGGAAGGATCTGACAGGAGCCTTAGTGCGTGCATAGAAAATGTGAGCATGTGTGTCATTTTACAGTGCTTTGTAGATCTCATAATCTAGCTGAGTGTACGCTTGCTGATTTAAAGTAGTGTAACCTGTTTGGTTCCTTTTTCAAATGATGCTGCTTATGCTACAAAGTGAGTATTGTGTTTTCTGTGACGCCTTTGTAAGAGGAAGTCAATTCTGTGTTCATTATTGTAGCTCCCACTGATGAAGCATGATCTGGGCCTTGATAGTTTAACCCTGCGGGTTCTTAGCAAGTTCAACATCCCCATGCTGCCTCGAATGCGTGTCATTTCCTTCCCCCATGCTGCAAGCAGGAAGCAGCTCACTCCAGGCACTGGCTCTTACTTGGGATTGTAATTTCTTGCTGCAGTTGCTCATGTAGCCGTACGGTTAATTTTTTTTTTTTTTAATTTATTTCAGAAGCGGAAGTGTCAGAACACTCCACAGGTATAACCCATCTTCCTCCTGAGGTAATGCTGTCCATTTTCAGTTACCTTAATCCTCAAGAACTGTGTCGGTGCAGTCAGGTCAACACGAAGTGGTCTCAGCTGGCCAAAACCGGATCTTTGTGGAAACATCTTTACCCTGTTCATTGGGCAAGAGGTATGTAAATGGGACTTTCAATTTGTTCAAAAAGTAATTCAGTCCATCTTTTTAGGCAGATAGGTACAGCATTAATGTGTCATGCTGGGGAAGGGAAACTTTGAGGGTTTGACCAAAACATAGATTTTATAGTTGATACGGTTTTATTGTACATTTTAGAAGAGCGGGCAGTGGTGAAGTATTTGTGAGTAAATTATTAATGGCTACTATTTCCTTTAGAATAATGAGAGAAAATATGTCAGAAAAATTGTAAAAACCACTGGTGAAATGTTGATAATTGTTGAAGATAAAAAATGGGTTCACAGAAATTCATTGTATTATCTTTGTTCGTATGACTGTTTGTTGGAATTTTTCATAGCAAACGTTTAAGATAAGTAATTGAATTTTAGAACTGTTAAATAATTAGATTATTTGAGAATTTTAAACATAGACTCAGTTCTGTAAAATATATAAGTGGGATACATACAGTTTTCCTTTGGTCATGGCTTAAAGTAACTGACTCTGGTTTTGTCTTGAATAGCTTTTTACAGCGATGGCTAATGTATTGTTCTTTGAATCACATTAGTTTCACTGTGCTGAGTTACTTTCATATAGGAAGGTTTAGAGAAACTTCTCATGAGTGTACAGCACAGTCAGGGCATATTTACAGCTACTGCACACTACATTACTTTGTCACTGAATCAAAATAGTGTCTTTTAAGTATCATCTTAAATTTTCCCTTATAGGGCATTTTGCAATGGAAGTATGTATTTTTTAAGAAAAATTTAAATTATGAGTCTTATTTACAAACTGTTTATTTGGTAAGATGTATAGCTTTTTTGGGGGGGGGTTTAATATCTTACTATGAATCCCGGGCTGTCCTGGAACTCACTCTTGGCTACCAGCACTGTGCTGGGAAGTGTTCTTGCTCTATTGTCTAACTAACCTCTTAATCTCCTGCACCAGACTCCTTAGTGCTGACATTAGAGGCAGCGGATGAGGCAGTTTTCACATAAGCTGTTCTTAAATATTTAGTGTTTTAGAAGTGATCAGTTACTAGTTTTGTATGGATTTATTTTTTATATTACTTGTAGGATGGTAAATTTGAGTAAAATATCAGCTAAAGCTCATGAATGAATCAGATTTTTCTTGTTTATCTGTTTTTAATTAAGAATTAAGACATACTCAAATAATGATTTGAATACTATCAGAGGTGATAATGCTGTGTTTATTTAATTAAACCACTGCATCTTAAATATGCTACTTCACTTTTTTCTGTTTTTAACATATTTAGACCAAGCCTTAGGTTAAAAATTCCTTTTGTTTATGTCTTCGCCTCTGTTAGCGATATTTGCAATATCTGGAGACATCTTTACCTGACATGATTCTGATTAGTGCAGTATCATCTAGTGCAGTGGTTCTCAACATGGGGCTGGGACCCCTCTGGGGTAGCATATAAGATATCCTGCATATAAGATATTTATATTACGATTCATAACAGTAGCAAAATTACAGTTCTAAGGTAACAACAAAATAATTTTATGGTTGGGGGCTACCACAGTATAAACTATATTAAAGGGCCATAGCATTAGGAGAGTTGAGAACCATTGATGTACTAGGAAGAGACCTATGTTTCTGCTCGGTACCTTGTAATCCATTGGTCAGTTTATGTGAAATAACTACCCAGCCTTAGATGTCAGTGGTGTTTAGGTTGGGAAATCTTAGGAAGATATTTTTAAGAATTTAATAAGTTGTGGTTGTTATTTTCTATATCTTCATGAACATATAATACATACACTATGATTGTAGAAGTTTATATTTATGATTTTGCTTTACCTCAGTGTGTTCCCTGTCTCTTGTTCCTACCTACTGTACATTGCTGACCAATTGCTATAGAGAAGCTAGCTGTCCTTAGAATGGGGCTATTACTGGACCTAAAGTGAAGTCACAGCAAGGAAGAAAAAGATTAGGTTATTTCTAGTAATTTTAAAAATCGTACTTACAGATACTGATAATTACTTTTTAAAAACCACATTATATTTAGAAACCTCATTATTCTAAGCTTTATTATATATACCCTTTATAAAGGTTAATACAGATACATGGCAGGTATACAGCAGACTATGTAAGCTTCTCACAGTTTTCGTTAGTTTTAAAGGAAGATTACTCTGGGAAATACTTACTGTTGGTTACTAATTAGTACTATTAATTAAACTCATACTGTCATAGTTCTTTTTGTGTGCTTGAAGTTGAATCCTTTGCCTATATATGTGCAGTTCTTTTTTTAATCACAGATATTTCTACAGATAGCCATTGCCTGAAGTTGAGATGTGAGTAGGAGGTTGTAATGATCTTCTGTCTAGTTTGACTTGTTCTCTCGTCCATCCACTGTGTAGGTGACTGGTATAGTGGTCCTGCCGCTGAACTGGATACTGAGCCTGATGAGGAGTGGGTGAGAAACAGGAAAGATGAAAGTCGTGCTTTCCAGGAATGGGATGAAGATGCCGATATAGATGAATCTGGTATTTCATGCTTGGCATAAAAATTACTGCACGATGTTTAAATGACTGGTGTTCTGGTTAATAATTATTAGGCCTTAAAAATTCATGTATTTTGTGTTTCCTAAAGACTTTACAAGTCTACTTCTCTGAGGAATTTGAAGGAATAATCATTACATTTAGAATTTCTTGCTAGAAGTATTTTTTAAAAGAATGGTTTCTCTTGATTTTTTTAGTATTGAAATAGCAAATCAGCAGACGGCTGTTTCTGTGTGGAAATCAGCCATCTACATAGTGCTTCACCGCCTACAGTGTGTGATTGAGGGTGTTTCGGTCAGTCAGCTTCTCAGCACTGATTGCATTGTCTGTGGATAGAGATGGGTATGTCTGTAAAGTCATGGCACTTGCCTCAAGCTTGTTACAGAGCTAAGAGGCACATGTGTGAGAGACTTCGGGTGGGTGTAGCCTAGGGAGAGCATTTGTATAACATGTATGAAGCCCTGGCTTTAGTCTCCAGCACTATAAAAAAAATAGTTCATACGTGAGAATTAATTGTGTTGCACAGTTTTGGTCCATCCTCATTAAGTACTATATGAGGGATGGTCTGAGAATGGATAAGAGTTCATCCCTACTGTTAAATAAATAGAAGTAAGGGAGACTGTGGAATATATAATGCCTTTGTTCAAGGCATATAATGAGAATTGCTATAATAGAGACTCACAGTGATGTTTGGGAGTACAGAGGAGGAAGACATTGTGTCTTAGACACTACTTTAGATAATTTTTAAAAGATCATAAAGTAGTGAAAGTTTATAGGCGAGGAATCTTAAGAACTTTCTGTTCGTAAAACTAAATCCGCTGGTCTGGTGGAATAATCTATACATGCAGAAAATAAGAACTACAGTGATTATCACTTCTCAGATTTTTATGAATTGAAGAGGACCCATTTTGGTATAGTTTCAGGAGTTTGAAAATTTGTTTAATAGGCAGCCATTATTTTAGTTAGCGTCAGTCACATGATTCTCTGTGCAGGCAGTAGAATGGGTAACTGTAGTTTTGTTGGTGGTGGTTTTTTTTTTTTTTTAGTAAACAAAGCATACCTAGACAGGGAGGGCCATGGAGAAAAGAATGAATTAAGAATAAAAACACAGTGGAATAAGTAATGTTTGTTGACGTGATTTTTAGTGATATACATATTGTCCAAGTAAAGGAAGAATTTGAGGTATTTGTAAAATACTTGATGTCAGTAAAATATTACTCTTCACATAGCTTTCTTTTAACCACTATATTCAATTTTATTTTAAATAAATCTTTAATATATTAAGTTGATTGATGGTTCAGTGCATTCAGGTTAGGAGTTTAGGTAAGTATAGCAAAGATGAAAATCTTGAAAAGTGATACATATTTTAGGTTTACATACAAAGTGCTTTCTTTTTATCAAATTGGAATTGTAGGAAAATTTCTTTTCCTTAATTTTGGGGCTTGAACTCAGATCTTCACCCATCTTGTATAAACAGTCTGCTGGCAAGCTAACCCTGTAGTTTTTGTTTGTTGTTAGAAGTATTACTTGTTACAGACATCCGTGCTCTATAAAAATTACTGAGTGCATAAGGCCATCATAAAGGAGCTGGTAGCTCTGTCTTTTTTTAGTTAGGTAGAATAACTGATGTTACTTAAGAAAGACAAGAAACTGTAGATCATTTATTCCTTCTCTTAAATAAGTTTTACAGTTCTTTGACTACTCAGAACTTTTTTTTTGTTGCCAGATAGTGTTTTGTGTGCCACAGTGAGGGCAGTGGAGGGTATTTAGTATTTTGATGCATCCTTTTGGTGGCCTACTTATAATTGGTGTGTCTAGTTCTTAGATGTTTGAATTCATTTTACAGAAGAGTCTGCAGAGGAGTCGGTTGCTATCAGCATTGCACAAATGGAAAAACGTTTACTCCATGGCTTAATTCATAATGTTCTGCCATATGTTGGTACCTCTGTAAAAACGTTAGTGTTAGCATACAGCTCTGCAGTCTCCAGCAAAATGGTATGTACAAATGAACACTAGCTTGAGTATTAAGAAACATAGCAGTGAGACAACTGGTCGCTTATTAATGTTTTCCTAAGAGGGAGAGAATAGAGTGTCTTCCCATGGATAGGAGTACACAGTTTTTATATAATTTCATTTCCTAGGGAATTCTTTGTAGCATAAGAATCTTGCCTGTGTTATATAGATAAGGGAACTAAAACTAGTCAGCTAAGCTTTTACTTGAATTGATGGATGTTAAGGGGTGAGTCTTAATTCTATATGGTTAGTTATAATGTAAGTAAAGCAAGATGCACAGTGAGCTAAACTAATTTTATACAATTATGACTTTCTACATACGGTCTCCTTGAGTATTTCTTTAAAAGGGTGATTTTTCTGGGTCTAGTTTCTAAGAATCTTTAAGAAGACTACTAGAAATGTGGGCCCAGGGATTGGAGAGGTAAACGGCTCATTTGGTAAAGCGTGAGAACCTGAGTTTGAATCCTCAGAATGTACAGATATGTGTATATAATGGCATGTATTTGTAACCACAGTGCTGGGGGAAATGGCCGCAGAGACATTCCTGGTACTCATTGTGCAATTACACTAGCAGAACTTAAAGTTCAGTGAGAGATTGTGTCTCAGAAAATTAGATGGAGGAAGACACACTGGATTAACTTCTGGCCTCCACATACACCACACCAAAACGAAATTTGAGCACAGAGTGTAACTATTTAATGAGTTCTTCGAGTGGATTTTTTTCTTTTAGTATGCATGTAGACTTAGGAAAAACCTGTCTTACGTTTATGATTGTCTGTTGCGTATCTACCTGATGTCCCCATAGGTTCTCACAGTGACTTTCCTTTCCTTCTTAGGTTAGGCAGATTTTAGAGCTTTGTCCTAACCTGGAACATCTGGATCTTACCCAGACTGACATTTCCGATTCTGCATTTGACAGGTTAATTATTTATTTTAAATATTTAAATAGAATAAATAGAATGAAACAAAACCAGCAAAAATTTGTCTATTTTCTTGTGTACATAATTGCTGCCTACTCCTCCTGTATTGCTACTTAGTCCCTGCCGTATGGTGGTAGCTCCCAAGTTCCCTGTTTACCGCCAGAGCATGGGTACTACCATCTGCACATCTTTGCTAGGCTCGCTAAGCTTGCGCTGTCCCTGCTCTCTTGGGCACCGGTACTGTTCTCAAGGCTCGATGTCAGGTTTTCAGTGCCTTTTGGCAAAGAGCCCTTTTAATTTAATTCATTTTGGTTCAGTACCAGTCTGTTCATACCAGACAAACGATTCTTCCTTGGAGACCACTAGGTTTCTTGTTATTTTAGCTCTGGTATATCCCATCTCAGAGGAAGAGATAGGGTCTCTACCTGTTTCCAGAGTTTGTTTTTCTTTATCTTCATTTTGCTGTAATTTCTCTTTCATGTGTTTGCTGCCTTTCCTCCACCTGCTTACTTTTAGTACAGGAAACTAAGTCTCTCCTATCCATTTCTTTCTTTTTTCTTTAATTACTTGTCTTAGTTTTATTTTTCGTATCCCTAGCACTTAAAATATTCCCTAACGGTAGGAATTTTAGAAATGTTCAAGTAATGATTTTGCATTTAAAGTAATACTCATGCCCATCTGTATAGTTTAATGTTTTTGAGGACTTTAATAGTCTTGTTTCCTCTTGTAGTTGGTCTTGGCTTGGTTGCTGCCAGAGTCTTCGGCATCTTGATCTGTCTGGATGTGAAAAAATCACAGACATGGCTCTAGAGAAGATTTCTAGGGCTCTTGGAGTTTTGACATCTCATCAGAGTGGCTTTCTGAAAAGTGCAGGCAAGGCTACTTCACCTCCATGGACAAATAAAGGTATTACCATGCCTTCCTCCACACAGGATGCCTGTTTGCACAGTGTCACTGACAAAGGCGTTGGTGAAGAAATAGACAATGAGCACACTTGGACTGAACCCGTGTCTTCCGAAAGTTTCACTTCTCCTTACGTGTGGATGCTGGATGCTGAAGACTTGGCTGATATTGAAGATGCTGTAGAATGGAGACACAGAAACGTTGAAAGTCTCTGTGTGATGGAAACAGCCTCCAGCTTTGGTTGTTCCTCTTCTGGTTGCTACAGTAAAGACATTGTGGGATTAAGGACTAGTGTCTGTTGGCAGCAGCATTGTGCTTCTCCAGCCTTTGCATACTGTGGTCATTCATTCTGTTGCACAGGGGCAGCTCTAAGAACTGTGTCTACACTCCCAGCGACTTCTGCAGTGTGCAGAAAAGCATTAAGGACTACATTGCCCAGGGGGAAAGACTTCGTTTATTTTGGGAGTGAAAAGTCTGACCAAGAGACTGGACGAGTACTTTTGTTCCTCAGTCTGTCTGGATGTTACCAGATCACAGACCATGGTCTCAGGTGGGTGATCAGCTCTGAGTTATTAGGAAATGGGTGTATTCTCAGATGAAATATTACACTCTTGATCTAAGTTTTTTTACTTGGTTTATTTAAGCAAGAAAGTTAACCAAGGCTTGTTACAAGTATTGGATCAATAGTGCTTCTGATACCAACATGTTTCATTTTAGTCAGTTCAGATAATTGTGGGATATAAAGGAATATACAATTAGAAATTTAACTGCCTAGTGATTGGTCACATTATGTTTTTATAATACAATTTGGCAGATAAATGTATAAGTTATAATCTCAAGAACATGTTACAGAAGTAAATTTTATGTTGAGAACTTTGTCAACCATGTCTGTTGTAGTTTGGTATGATTTTTTTTTTTTTTTTGACCATGAAGTGCCTATAAACCATATTGCTGTTGATCTGTGTCCACTAGCTGCTGCTGTTGTTGAGACACTGCTCGTCAGTAACCTTGGCTGGCCTGGTGCTCGCCACGTGGACTAGTCTAGCTTTGAACTTGCAGAGTTCCACGTAGCTCTGCTTCCTAAGTGCTGCGTTGGAAGGCAGCACTTCCTGCTTTTTTGAGCCAAGGTTGTACTCTCTCAGGTTGCCTTCATACTTCCTACGTCCCAGCACCCACATGGCAGCTCATGAGAGCTTGAATTGTTCTGTAACTCCAGTTCAGGGTGACCCAGTGCAGGACCATACAAACACACTACACCCAGTTTCAGCATTGCTGGAGACCAAACCTAGACCTTTGTGCATGCCAGCAACTCCAGCAGCTCAGCTCTGTAACATCCTAGCCCTATGGGCCAGTCTTCAGCGTAGTATATTAATTGCTCCAACCCCCGTTTTTGAGGTGGAGAGAAAAGTGGGAGTAAAATGTTCAGTATCCCTTCAGAGACTGAGAGGCAGGTCTCAGTAGCCAGCTCTTCCTTATGCTAGGGGGATCCACTTGGAGCTATTAGGTTATGAATATTTTTTTTAGATTTATTTTAATTATGTATGTAGGTGTATGTTTTTGCATTTGCCTGCAGAGGGCAAAGGCAATGGATCCTCTGGAACTGGAGTTATGGTTGGTTGTGAGCTGCCTGATGTGGGTGCTGGGAATAGTACTTGGGCCCACTGGAAGAGCAGTCAGT
Source organism: Micromys minutus (assembly GCF_963924665.1). Lineage (NCBI taxonomy): Eukaryota > Metazoa > Chordata > Mammalia > Rodentia > Muridae > Micromys > Micromys minutus. The sequence goes on from NC_137969.1 coordinate 17,879,217, forward strand.
AGCCTTAACTCCTAGTCATCTCTCAGCCCCAGTTATACAATGTTAGGGGCAGTAAATGCAGAGACTTACACTCCTATGATTTAAAGTAAGCGGAAATAGTCGAATACTTTAGTATTTCATGGTTTTTGATGCTACTGTAAATAGAATTACATTCTTAATTTCCTTTTCTGATTGTTCTTTGATAGTATATAGAAAATAATTTGCTTTTGAGACTGGCATTCACCATATAGACTTCCCTCAAACTCTATTCCAGCTTCCCAAGCTCTGGGGTTATAGGTACATGCATGCCCTCATGGTGGGCAAATGTTTAGTGACGGAATTATTTGTTCTTACTTTCCTTGAAGAGGAATTGGGGATTGGGCTTTGGAGATAAGATGTTTTCTTTCATTCTATATGAGGCTATACAAATACTCAGGCATACTTGCATAGACATAAGTATATACCTATATCCAAGTTAGCCCTAAACAGCTGTTTTCTCCTTTTCTGTGGTACTGTGTTTCTTTTGTTTTTTGTATTTTCTCTCTGTAACATAGTACTACTGGCTAAATTCTGCTGTCATTTCTTTCATAGCATATGCCATTACGTTCATCTGAGAAATGTGTTTCTGATCTTTCAGGACCCTGTGTCTTAGGAGAGTATTTGTCATGTGGTGTTGTAATTGCCTGTTTGTACTTATAGTTGTTTATTTCCCACTAAAACCCAGTAAAGCCAGTGACTGAACAAATGACAGATACTGGTACACTTGTAATATTGTACATTTCATTCAAACACCATTTGAGCTTTCAGACTTACCTCATTTTTTTTTATTGTGAACTGCTCGAGGTTGTAAACTTTATGAATTACTGAATTTTAAGTATTTTCTTACTTAAAAAAAACTTTCCTTGGGCCAGATAATTCCAGCACTTAGGAGGCTTGGGCAAAAATTTTCAAGTTCCAGACCATCCTTGGGTATTTGAGTTCAAGGTCAGCTTGAACTCTAGACCCTGTCTAAAAATGTTTTTCCTCATTCATGTCAAACCACATAGATTCTGAACTACTACTGTTGTTAACCTGACGCCTATGGAGATGGGAAAATGGTGGGAAAAAATCTTTAAAATTAGGATATAAGATAAAATAATTTAAAATATGCCCTTTCCAATCTTTACCATTCAGTGTTTTCTTTGAGTATAGGTAATTCCTGTAGGCGTGGCCAAATGTGGCATATGCCTGGCATCTCAGGTCCTATGGATGTATAGATGGAGAATGCTGCTCACTGCCAGCCTGGTTTGTACAGTGACTTCTAAGCTAGTCAGTACTGTCTGGCAAGAAAAGTGTCGAATGCTTCTTTATTAGCATCTTCAGGGAAAATGTAGAACTGTTTTTTTTTTTTTGAGTCAGATGTATTTCTGCCTAAGGAGGAGTCGATTGTCAGTATATTATAAACCTTCTTATTGCCACCTTGAGAGGTATGTAAAATACTAGTGGGCCATAGTAACATTAAAAATTCCAAAGGTTACTATTCCTGACTGTCACAGTATTTCTTTTGCAGGGTTCTGACTCTGGGAGGAGGGCTGCCTTACTTGGAGCACCTGAATCTCTCTGGCTGTCTGACTGTAACTGGTGCAGGGCTGCAGGATTTGGTCTCAGCATGTCCTTCCTTAAATGATGAATACTTTTACTACTGTGACAACATTAACGGTAATGCCTTTTAACAGTGAGATACTTTGAAGAATTAATTTAAGATTTTTGAAGTTCTAATATTTTTTATAATTTTTATTTGCTTTCTAGATTCCTAATTGCACAAATAGTCTCACTTTCAGGTTTAGTCCTTTAAATTTAATAAAATTAAAATGACTTTGTGCTTTAACTTAATAAAAGCAAAATATCATACATTTTTATTTTGTGAAGATAAGTTTCTTATCCATTGTATCAGATTTTTAGGTATATAAGAGTTTAAATCACTTAAAAATGACAACTTGTTATAGAAATACTAAGGTTATTCTAAGATTTTGGGAATTACACTGTAGTGTTCTAGTATTTATCCATTGACAACTTGATTTTCTAGATACAATGCTTTCTTAGGAGTGACAGGCTCGTTTTTTTTCCCTTACAGCACTGCTTTATTTAGTGTGGTAGATAAACAAAGACAACTTTGGTAATGTGAACTCCCAGGAGACCTGTGCCTTCAAGATTGAGGAGTGGAGACTGTGTAGTATTGGGGAAAGACTGAGATACCACAGGCAGGACACATTTCTATTTTGTTTCAGAAATTGATTCTTGAGCTGATTTAAGTCACAGAGTGTGGCTTGGGGTGTGCTGGTTGGAAGAGTGCTTGCCCAGCGTGCACTAAGCACTAAGCACTAAGCCCCAGCACTATAGAATATAAGAATGGTGGCTTGGTGCTAGTCATTTGCTTTAGCACTGTAGAGGTAGTGTCAGTAATTCAAGGACATCCTTTATTTCAAGTTCACCTTGGGCTGCGTGAGACGCCATCTTAACCCCTGCAAACAGACAGATATACACTCACACATGCACCACTAGTTAAACACTCCCCCCTTTTCTTTTTTAAAAAGTCATTTTGTTCTTCATTGAGCCTGTTGGAACATGAATATACAAATTATGTTTGTTGCTCTTTGGGGCATGTGATCTCGTTTAGTAGAAACTGAATTTTTTCAGATGTATAGTAAAGCTGCTCCTTAATTATTAATAAACAGAACAAATCATCCTGCATTTGTAACTGGAAACAAATTTAAACAGCTTAATTCTCTCTTTTATTTATACTGTATACTTTCGATTTTGAGAGTCCAATTCATTCTCAGTTGGGAAGAAAGACCAGAGTTTATATCTGGGAGAATAGTTGACAGGATTCAGGAAAACTAGAAGAATATTTTAGAATGCAGAGATGTTAACAAGTTTTCTGTTGCTTGGGAATTAGATTTCCTTTAAAATAAGTGAGAAGACTTATTTCTGAAAGAGTTGGCATGTTCCTAACAAAAGCAGCAGGGTAGAGCCTGCCTTTGCCTCTCTTGATGGCAGTGTAACCAAACAGTGGGAAAATGAGTGGGATTTTGTTTTTTGTTTTTTTTTTATATCTAGCTGAATAAATAAAAACAAAATATGTTTGAATGAAAGTTTTTGCTTACTGTTAAAAATAAAGTCATGGGGAGCTGGATAGGTGACTCAGTGGTTAAGTGGATGACCCCATATTGCTATTACAAAGGACCAGAGTTTGGTTCCCAATACATACATGTGGCAGGTCTAATGCACTCATATGTATGTTTACCTACACACGTCTATGCTATCTGAAAGAATAAAAATAAGTACAGCTTTTAAAAACAAAGCTTTAAGGTTTACAGAATTCATTTTAAGAGTAATTAATAATACTTTTAATGAAGTTTTTTTTTTGTATGTTACATTTGAGTTGTCTATATAATTTTAGATAAGGATGTATTTGGAAACAAATCTCATAATGTATTTTGTTTTGCTTAATAGATGTAAGTATTTGGTGGGAAGTATTAAGTTTTAGTTCAATTTTATTATTTGCCTATTTACTTTGTACTTAAGTGTTTTTAAACTTTTTGTAAAATATTTAGATTAAAAAGTTAAAGTGCTTAAAACCTTTTGTACTTTGTCAATATTATTTTTATCTTAATATGTTTTGAATATATATTAGCATTTCAAAGGAGTTATTTACTCCTCTGTTGAATGTAAGTTTTTTATTTCTAATTTTCAGTAGAAACTTTTGAGAGATATTACTTTTTTTTCCCTAAAAGTTTGAAAGCTATTAATAGTACTTCAAACAATACAATTCTAAATTTTCTTTCTTGATAGAGCATGATTTGGAAGAAGTGGAAATGCTTTAAAGTTTACATATAATACATTTTCTAGCAGTCTAGGTAGTTGCTATTAAAGCAGTACTTAGAGTCAGTCTTTTTTTTTTTTTTTGTAAAAGAATATACAATTTAGAAGGTGCTGGAATTGTATCCACTTGTAAAAAATTCTTTCAGAAATACTCAGCGTGTACAGGAAATACTTGGTGAAGGTTTAGAAGCCTCATTTTTATCTATATAATCACCACATTGTTACTAAAAGAACTTAATGCTGATAAACATTACTTGTAGACTAGAAAGTGAACAGAAAGAGAGCATAATTTGCCTCCTAATCACTGGCAGAGACTCTGAGGAAGATGTTAGCTATCAGCCGTTCCAGTACTATGTTGAGCAAGATACTGTACTAAGCTCTGATGCCAAACACACATTCTGATTATTCTGAATGAGTCTCCATGGTTTTTAAATGGTTACTTGATGTGGATATGGGAGGTGTCTTAGCTGTAATTTACCCAAATCTTTATCATCAATGTAGTTGTTATATGGCATAGTGTGGAGCTCTGAAGAACAGTTGAACAATGGTAGTGAGTAACTTTCTTGTGCTGCTTTGCATTTCAGTTTGTGTATAATTAGCAGTTAAGGTAGATTAGCTCATAGTTCTGAAGGTGACAGTCTCAGATGATTTGCTCTCTTATGTTTCTAATTTAAGTTAAAAAAGGAATTAAAGGTAAGTAAAGGTAAGTGCAGACATAGCATGAGCAATATATACTTAAAACCAAGAAAAAACATGTCAGTTTATAATTTATAATTATAAATTATAATTCTGTAATTAACTCCCCTTTGTAACTCTTTTCATCTAAATATAGAAAAGGATTGTTTTAACAATTATGACATTTTACTCTTTAATTTTTTATATTCTTACTATAATTTAGCCTGATATAGAATAATTGTTTGACTCCTTTTTTCAACAGTAAGATAGAAATGTGCTAGCAAGAAGTTAAATATGCATAGGGAAGGATGCTTTCAACTGTGAGTCATTTGGGAGAGGATAGCTCGTGTGTTGTTGAACCTTTTCACTATTTCCTGTGAAAACCAGTTGTGCACTTTTCTTTGGTGCTTCTAGGTTTGGCTGTTTTCCTAGACAACCATGGAATTATAATATTTTTTCTTTACCTTTATGTTACTAAAAATGAAGCGCATGTATGTAGGCAGGGTACATGGAGCCCTGTAGTCCAGCTCCTTAGGAAGCTGAAGTACAAAGATGAACCTTTGCAGCCAGCATGGAAGACATGGGATCTTGTCTCTTAAAACAGAGACAGACATGTGTTTGGGTTGTATGAATATAGACGTGTATGGTCTTTTATTTGAAAAATTGATTTTCCCATCTGAAGCAGTTGCAGAGAATAGAATTACGTACTGGTTAGTGATAGATACATTTTGCTAAGATTTAGCAGTCTAACTCATTAGTTAGATTAAGGTTAGTTAGATTAGGTTTTAGGGAAAGATATCAGGTGTTTGGTGTCAAATCAGTAATATGGCTGGGTGAAGCCAAGCCACGCAAGGGGAGGTTTGGTGTGTAGGAAGCTGGGAATACGTTACAAGGAAAACTTGGTTAAAGACTGACCAGTGGGAGAGGAATGTTAGGATTCTTTACCAAAGTATTTCTAACAACTACAAATACATACTAAATCTTTTTAATTTTACCTTTATGTCCTATTTTATCTAGAAAACACTGCTTTATATGGTGTTATAGTCTTAAATATTGGCATATAACAATTAAAAATTGAAGATTTCAATTTGTTAAATAAAAATTGGCCTGTAGCACTTTAAAACCCACACACATGTATCACCTGTGGCAACAGTCTGAAGTCTGAGTTCAGTCTTTAAAGTTTACACTGTTGCCCGTTTCTCTATTGTAGTTCCTGTCCATTTCCCTCGTTTGAAGCCAGTCCCAGGCATGTCAGTCTTTACAATCGATTGCAATTTTACACATAAATAAAATTCAGTATATCTCTTCCTTAAAGATAATTCGTCATTTACATAGTGAAATATATGAACATTATATTTCAGTGACTTTATCTTAAGAAATTCTTCATTCTTTTTTCATATATGCATCTTGGGATAAAACAAAATGTTGTACTTCTGGTGATACGTGTAGTTTAAATGTTTAGTCCCAAGTACCATAATTACTCTCTGGGTGTTGGCATAGTCACCGTCTTCTGTAGCATACTGCTGCTCCTGTAAAGCAGTGTGATGCACATGAGTCTCAGTTAAGGTCTCTAGGTACGTTCTGTAGTGATGCTCTGCTGCTTCAGTCTTCTCGACTTGTTTTCTTCTTGTGTATCACATTTGTAAGTTCTGGTTTCCCAGTGGAAGTGGAAAGAGCTGCTCCTTATTAATTCAGTGTAAAAGCTACATGGAGTCCTCAAAATGTTAGAAGCAGCCCTTTACATTTGTTTCTCCTTATGAAAATCATTTTATTCAGAACATGCTCTAATTTTGTGAAGTTTCATTGTTGTTTTTCTAATTTCCAGTTATATTCCTGAATGAATCTAGGTCTTAATCTAGTGTCTGGGTAGTATAGTACAGCTGGTCTAAAAATTCTGTCATCCCATAAGTGGTTTATTATTGTAAGTGAGTCACAGTTTTATGTTCTAGATGTTTCATTAACCATTTGTTTTGCATTCAGTTTTGGGATGAATTTTTATCTAAAGCTATTTTTTGTTTTTTGTTCAGAGGTCTACAAATACTCAAGAGTATGGAACATCCATTGAGGATGTGTTTATATAGTACATTGTTTAAAGGAAGGATGTTCAGAGAAGTCTTGTTTCTGTGAATTGTCTCCCTTTTTCTTTGGGACCTAAGATTTTTGGGAAACTTTATTATGTTTCTTCTTCCATGGAGGATATTTTAGATGGGATCAGACAGCTATTAGCAACTTGTGTCTGAATTTTTAATGGATTTGCTATAAGATTTTACTTGTGTGATGTCAGTGAAGTGCTAGTCAAACATAGTTTAGAATCATAGGCTGAACTGTTTCGCATGATCTCTAAGTTCCTCCCTTCACATGTTGTTTACTTTCATACAGGTCCTCATGCTGACACCGCCAGTGGATGCCAGAATTTGCAGTGTGGTTTTCGAGCCTGCTGCCGCTCTGGCGAATGACCCTTGACTTCTGACTTTGTCTACTTCATTTAGCTGAGCAGGCTTCCTTTCATGCACTTTACTTATAGCACATTTCTTGTGTTAACAACCCATTTTGGGTGTGTCTTGTTTGGCCCCATTTCTTACAGTGTCAGAAATTTAATTTAGCAGTGAACTGTCCAATGTTGTTTTCCCTTGCAAAATATATTTTTGTTTTAGAAAAGAATTAGGATTTTTTGTTAGGGTGAGAACAGTCTTTTTGGTTTCTTTTAAATGAAATGCTTTAAAAAGAATATCAGTAATACCATGCTATTTAAAGTATTAGATTATTTGCATTTTAGTCAATGGGGGTTATTGGTTCTCTTATGTGTAAACACTATACTGTTTTGCAGATCCTTTCAAATACACATTTCTAAAGTTTTATTTTCAAAGACTGACCATTTAAGAAAAGAGTCTCTTTTTTCCCCTAATGTTTTCTTTACTCGAACAATTCTCAGGGGCCAATTCAAACACACTTAGAAGCGAGATTCTTTGAGAGAATGGAATAAATTGGCCTCTTGGTGTGGGCTCAGTGAGCCAGCACAGCAGTCAGTCTCTGCTGCAGACGCCTGCTTCCACTGCTGTCCCAAACTGTTGAATTCGAGAAGGACTTTTAAAAATTCCACAATTGTTTGAAGAAATGTATAAATAAAATCTACTTTGAGAACTTTACCAAGCAATATCTCTTGTGTTGTGGTTTTATTTTAAATTCAATCCAAGTTTACCAAATGTTTTGTTTTTTGTTTTTCCACGAAATTATGATCCTGACACATTCAACAGTTTTAGGTACTAAATATTACTGAGTTAAATTTTCTTTTGAAGTTAATGATAACTATTTGTCATGAGGAGAAAATAGTACCCCCTCCCCCTTCCTTCTCCTTCCTCTTAACTGCAAACAGAGCCGTGGAAGGAGGAAGTAATCCTGAGTCAGCTTCTGTGAGGCTGTAAGTATTTTCTGCCTGTTTGGAAAGAAGTAGAGCTGGGAAGACAGAACTGCAAGGATTATCCAATGGGAACATTCTTCAGTCCACCTGACATGAACTAAACACTGCTGTATCTACTGGCATTCTCTTTGAGGTATTATCCTGCTGTCAAGTGTTTTCAGTTTGAAGAATGAATTACTGTTATCATTTGAAAACAAAATAGATCCCTAAAAATATGGCATAGGGCTGAGCACATGTAAAAGCAGGTAATCTTAAGATTTTGAGTATGTTACCTCTGTGATGAAGTCATCAAGTCTTTGTGGACTTTAAAATTAGCTTCCTCCAGTGTGTACAGGAATTAAAAAAAATCTCGTTCTCTGTGAGAATGTGAAAAGAAATCGAGTAGAGTCAAGTAGAAGTTTTTATCTCTCACAGTGTGTAATAATGCTTCTTTTGTAAAGTTGATAGTGTCTACCATTTTGAGAAAACAAACTGAAAATTCCTCAGGAATGAGTCATGCAAATGTCGACTTCACTTCCCTATTATCAGCTTGAAATTACACAATTAACAATGGTCTTGGGTCATCAGGGTAAAATGAAAACCTATTCCTTAGGTGATCAGGAAACTGTAGCTTACAGGAAGATTTTTTCCCCCCTGTAGTCTTGGATGTTATCTTTAATAGTTTTAAACAGCTGGTTTCCTGAAATTGTAACTAATAATGTATACATTTTCTTGTTTTTCAGTCTTAATATAAGGGGATAGTTTAGCATGACACCATATACTTGGTTTTAGTTTACTTGAGATTTTGTGATTGATTTCCTTCAGAGAATAAACCGTAACAGTTGTGTAAATTACATCACAGTACCTGATAAGTGTTAAATGCAAGACTAGTGGTAGTTAGTTAATCCGCTCTAATCTCCCTGGTAGCAGACTGAGTTCCTGGATATCTGCCCCAGTGTTCTGGATTCTCCAGTGAAAGACACAGGCACAGCCTTCTGTGTCGTATCCCTTAACCCAATGCCTGGCCACTCCCCAAATCCATGTTGATAACGCCACCACCCCCTGATACTCCTGAGTTATTTCTTACTAAAATCTGTATTCTGTCTTTGCTATCCTAGACTTAACTTGGGGGTGGGCTGGGCTGTGGCAGCTCTTTTTTCCAGCGCTTACATGAATGGTACTCTGTCTTCTACAGCTCTCAAACCCGCATCTTCTTTTCCCAGCAATGGTGATTCTCCACAACTTCTTCCTGCTGAATTGGGGCAACATTTTTTTTAAAGGAGTGTGGAGGGGTAACAAAATTAGAAAAATTGGTTAGACTTAAGAAAGCAAGCTTTAGCATCTGTTATCCAGTCTCTGTGCTTAGAAGGCAAGGGCTTGACTGAAGTTCTGACTGGACCCATCTGAAAGGCTGGATCAGCAGATATTCCTGAAGCTGTTCTGGAAGCAAGTCTCTTACAGCATCAGGAGGCAGGGATCTGGAACAGCTGGTCATTTCCGTATCCCTAAGGATAAATCTTGCCAGAACTGTATAGTCTGCAGTATGTGAATCTTGAAACCAAAAGTTTAGACTATTAAGATATCTGTATGGATTGTGCAAGGTGCACAGATCACTTAAGGATGAATTTTTGCTTCTTGTTTGAGCAGGTGAAAGACAACTATCTTTTTATGGGTTAATTTGATCAATATCCAATTGTAATAGATCTTCATTCCTGGCCTGTGAAGGATGGTGTAATGAATATTAAGGATTCCATAACCAACAAGATTTATTGTCTAATTTTAACCTAAGTTTTGGCTAGAGACATTTTTATGTCTGAGCTACTTACAGGGCTGTTTCCATGTGGAGAAATCCGTAAATCGTATTATCTGACCTGTTTGATGTTCTCGGATTCTTCTTTTCTGCCTGTAGGCAAGATCTTCAGGGCGTCTTCCCCTGTCGTATCTGATTCATATCACTTTGGAAGGGGTCCACAGTCTTCTTTCCTATTAACACAAGTACAGAGCCTCTCTCCCAAAATAGCATGTCCCTGGACCAGTAACCCGAAATTAATGATATTGATAGATTGATTCAAATTAGCAACCTGCTTTCTCTTCAGACCTGGTCTATTTTGACCTTTCTCCCAGATTTTTAATATCAGAACCACCAAACTTATAACCACACACATTTTGATAATTAAAACAATTCAAAGCAATTAAAGCAATCTTGAGACAGTGTTCCTTCACTATCCCCTGCCTTGTTCTTAAACGATTAATTTTTAATAGTGAGATCATGGCCCAAATTAATTCATCTATGCATACTTAAATTCTCCCTCCTGTGGAGATTAATATCTCTCTCCGTGTGTGTGTGTGTGTGTGTGTGTGTGTGTGTGTGTGTTCAAGTTATATATCTTTATATAACTTGAATCAACATCTTCTTTTTTGCATTTATCTGCAATTAAACTCCCTTCTACTTATTAAGTAAGCCTATTTTCAGGCTATTTGTCATACCAGGTCAAACAGTCCCAGAATTCCTGTGTAGCCCATATTCAAAGAACCCAGCTACCTGCTCTAGTATAGACCTTTTCTAATTTCCCTTAATGCATTTTTTCTCATTTATTCTCCCTTCTATGGAGATTAATATCTCATTATTTATTGAGATAGGGTTTCTCTCTATGTGCCTTTGTTTCCTACATTTGAGATCAAAGGCCTGATTTATTCCATGTACATTTAAAAACACTTAAACAATTATTACTATATCTCACTTCTGTCCTTAAAAACAATTAAACCTCATTTATCTCTCCCCTTTATCTGATTGTAAGAGGCAAGTAGCCTCTATGATTTGTCTTTCTCTGCCTTCTGAACAGATTGTCTCTTTGCACAGCAGGGGCTCCCAGCACCTTTGAGCTCAGAACATAAGAAATCGAGCAGGCCTGAAGTTAATAGGAAAGAAGAAAGGGCTTTGAACCCCTTCCAAAGTGATATAAATGAGATATGATAGGGGAAGATCCCCTGAAGATCTTGCCTAAAGACAAAAGAATTTAAAAGAATTTCCCCGCACCTTGTGTGTGTGTTTGCATGTGCAGGGAGGAGTGGGGTGGGAGTGTTCTAAAATCCAGCAAAAAGACTCAGTAAAAACCTTGTAGAAGCTCTCCCTTCATGACCTAATTCCCTCTTCAAAACTTTTATCTTCAAATACTTCATTCTTGGGATGAGAATTGGTTTGAGTTCCAAGGAGCACGGATGTAAGGAACAACATGGATTTTCAGCCATAGCCAGGCCTTAGTTGTTTTCCTTTTTAAGAATCCCCTTTGGCATTTAAATACAGTTTTTGCTAACCCTAACACTATTTTTTTCAGGGCTGTGCCTGTGCTTGCCTTTTTTAAAAAAATACCAATAATTTTATGAGATCACCCAGCATTTACAACATTCAATGCTACAGAGTTGTTCTTTGTTCCTCTAGACAAGTTGTAAAGAATTAACGTTCTAGGTCTTGGAGTTGTCACTCTGCTCGACAGAAGGAAGGGTGCTACAAGCAAGTGCAAAAGTCAGGCGGCTAGTGCTCATAGACAGACTGGTAGTGTTACGAGGAGACAGACTAAAACAGTTTTATATGGATAATGATAATTTTATTTCATAACTTCAAAATATATTTTCTCTTGATTCCATTATAATTTAAAATGTATACACCAATACTCTTCAGGTGATATAAAAAGAACATCGAAAATTACCTGTTACGTACAAGGGAAGCAACATAGATCCAAACAGACAAAACGTTTTTGGGATAAGGGTGGATATATACAGCTAAAGCAAACTCAACATTAGGAAGGTCAATGTTATGCACTCCAGTGCTATACACAGCTTCGATCAAAGGCTTCATTTCAGAATAAGGCATGTGAAGAGGAAATCCAGAGAACTGGGAAAAAAGAACATATTTGTACTCATAAATAAAGTTCGAAGAAAAATTTTTCTTATGTAAGTTACATAATTCTTAATACTAAACCTTTAGGATCATGAGGTTATTTCTATTTGTTTCCTATGTTATCAAAAAATGAAGATTTCGTATTTTTGTTTTCGTTACTAGCATATTAATAGTGTACCCAGTCGTTCATTGCTCCATCTCTCTTGGCCCGTAGTACACACAGACCAGGTAAAGCTAACCAGTGCATTCCAGCCTAGACACAAAAATGAGGTTAGAAGTCTGGGTATGTACTCATAGTGAGTCTCTGGATACTTATGGATAATAACACAGATGCGGTGACTTTATTTGGGCAGTGTGGGCAAATACGTTCTTGGACTTGTTTTACCATTTGTTTTTATGAATGAAGCCTGCCTGATGATGTCACTACATGGAGGTCAGCGTGGGAAGACCTGCAGAGAGCTGGAACACTGTTGAAGTCTACTAGACAACTGAACACATTTTGATGATCAGTCCTTAACTGCATTTTACTCAATGGCTTACCCATTTTGGCTTTCAAATTGTTTATTGTACTGCACTAATCACAGAATTCCCCTTTTTATTATCTAGTTATAGTACTTGACATACAGGATGAACCAGCAAGGTACTAGACAGTATACGTGGTTTATTAGTGAGAACTTCTAATGAAAAACACCAATCATAAAATCATACTCTTAAGCCAGGTGGTGGTGACCCATGTTTTTAATGCCAGTACTCAGGACACAGAGGCAGGATGATCTGTTCAAGAATAGCCTGATCTACAGGGTTCCAGGACAGACAGAGCTACGTAGAGGAAGGCTGTCTTGAAAAGCAACCCTCCCCCCCAAAAAAATCATACCTTCACAACTTAACCAAAAGTGTTTCTTTTCACTTTTATGTATAGTTTAGTTTAATATTAGCCAGGGTTTTTTTTTATTTATCAGGATAAGATACATTTCATAGAAAGTGTGGTTTTTCACAGGGTTTTATTGCATTTTTGGTGCATGGTACCTCACCTCACACATGCTTCATGAGTCTGCGGGTTGAGTCCCCCAAGTTGTGACTGAGTAGGTTCCAGTTGGAGGATGAGGAAAGCCACATGTGCTTACCCTGTAGTCTCCCAGCTGCCTGACCAGCTCTGCCCTGTGGTCATCTATGTCTTCTCCTTGGCTTCTTTCCAGCAGAGGCAGGAAGTGGCGCAGGGTGGAGGTGCAGTACCTGTTCCATCGGGTCAGATGGCGCGGCCTCCAGTCCATGACTTTTTCTTTCAGTATTTTTTCAATCCTATTCATAAAAAAACCCCACTTTATATATATATTTATATATATATATATAAATGTTACATAACATTTCCCATGTTGACAATGTAAAACGTGTGTGCAGTATTGGGTTCCAGTGAATGCCTGAATGCATTCTTTGGGTGGTGGTTTACTAGGCTGATTAGCAGCTACTTATGGGTGATCCTTGTTCTCGAAAATTAATATGCATTACAACAAGAAATCAATATAGGATAAACAGGAATACAGTGCTCATGGTGACACACAGCTAACTAAATTGAATACATTTTGTAAGACATTTTGTTTGTCTAAGACATTTTATTTTTCTATTTATTGGTAATGTAATAAACAGGTAAATTAGACCCAGCATAAGGTTTTTATTATGTTGGAAATCTTAAATAATCTCTAAAACTTTTAATACCTTATACCAATTTTGTAACCTTGTTACTTATTTATAATAGTTATTTTTAAAAATTGCCTTTAAAGTGCCAGTTATTGCATTGGGTTTATAGGTTATGAAGTAGAATGAGGGGAATCCAGCATTTGCTAAGTCATCATTACCCCCAGTGCCAATTGTCAATACATTTTGAATGATAGCCAACAATGATGCGTTGTTGTAGGAGATTCTACAGTTTTACAGATGAGACAGCTTGCAATAGGATAAACAGCTTGACCCAGGCAAGGACGGTGCCATTCAAGTTAAACACTGCGGATGCTAAGACCCCTTGGCCATCGTAAGCACAGGCTGAGGTCCTCACAGTTTCTTATTGCTGAGAGGCCATAACTTCTCTTTCTTAGCATTGAATACATAATCTTTGGGTTTTGTGTTGGACTGAGTTAAGAAATCATGGATAGACTGTTAAAACCTTTAAAAATGAAGGAATCAATGAGTCTATGCTGAAGTCATTAGATGAGACTCAGGATTGTTTGTAGTAGATTGGTTTCTCTAGAGCAGCTATTCTCACCCTATGGCGTGTGACCCCTCTGGAGACTGGATGCCACTTTGACAGATCACCTAAGCACTGGGAAACATTTACGTTATGATTCATAACAGCAAAATTACTGGTAAGAAATAGCAATGAGAATAATTTTATGGTCTGGGGGTCACCTCAACATGGGAGAATGTGTTAAAGGGTCGCAGTGCTAGGAAGGCTGAGAACCACTGCTCTACATAGATCCCACCTTTGTGGAGAAGTTGGGGATAAATTGATGTTCCTTGCACTGTCTCAAAGCCGTCTTTAATCTTGTGTAGTTTGACAAACTATTCTTCACACAATCTGCTTCAGTGGGAATGAAGCACAGACATTGAAACCAGAATGGTCTGTCTGGTGTCGGAAGCCCACTTTCACACTTACACATGTGGACCACTCTGAACCCCAGTTCCCATATTTGTGAAATGGGGAGAGTAGCTCAGTTGCACAGCATTGGTGGAACAACCAAGACTCACAGGCTTTAACCTGCCTTCTCTATGGTTACAAACTAGATGAAGCCCTACAAACCACTAATGGGCATAAGAGGCACATTTAAGCTGAGGATTATTATGTGTGCTGCAATTTTCATAATTACAGGATGTTAAAAGCTTTAACCCGAGTTAGTCTTGGAGAACTACATGTTACTAATGTTCACCGCCATGTGTCATGCAACATGTTTATGAACAACATGTTCATTTGAACCATGGGATTTAGACATCATATTTGTATTTCCTATCTGCAGACATGAAGTCTCAACTACCCTGATCATTTCATACTGATCCAAGCTGAGAGTCTAAAATTTGTTACTGTGCTTCTAGTAATGAGTCGCCTGTAAACTTATGGGTATTTTGTTACCTGTCTTGCAGTTCAGCAGCTGCTGCTTTGTCTGTGTGTTGATAAATTAGCTCTTCAGGCTATAAAAGAGAAAGTTCAGTGAGCTCCTACATTTAATTTGCATAGGTATCTCTTTTATTGTTAAATTATTTTACATTCCAGAGGTCAGAAAAAGCCCTTAGTGTTGTAGTTGTAGATGGTTGTAAGCTGCCATGTGTGTGCTGGAACTGAACCTAAGTCCTCTGCAAGAAGAGCAAGTACTATTAACCTATGAGTTTTAATTTCTGCCCCTCCCCCCCCCACTTTTTAAGTACTAAAATTTGAGGCTGAATAAGACAATACAGTGTAAGATGCCAAGGAATGTAGAACCAATGGTAAATGGAATATCATAAATTCTTGCTCTGTTATTCCTTCTCTGTTGCATTTCCCTTAACTTTTGCCACACAAGTTAACGATGACCTGAAGTTCTATCCAGATCATCTTTGATTCAACTAACACTGAGGACTCACTGTTGCCAAGCACTTCACGAGAAATGGGCATCAGTATATGGCCTAGACAAACCCTGCCTTGTTTACAATGTAGTAAATGGAGATAATGTGACCTAAATGCATTGTGTTTCAGTTTTACTACAGAACTGTAGTCCTAGGAAGTCCACATCTTCTGCATGTCTTCTGAATTTGAGATTTATATTTTACAGTGTTAAGATTCATTAAGGCAGTCATTTGACAACTACAAAGTATTATGTCATGTAGTATAATTTGACCCCTATTGTTCTAATTCATAGGATCTCAGATCGAATTCCCATGAAAACTCACACATACCACCTTGTCAGAGGAGAGAATTTCTGTGTCCAATTCAAAACTGGTTTGAAAGGTTTGTGTCATGGCAAAAGGGTATTTTATATTACAAACTCTCTCTCTGTCTCTGTCTCTGTCTCTGTCTTCTCTCTCTCTCTCTCTCTCTCTCTCTCTCTCTCTCTCTCTCTCTCTCTCTCTCTCTCTCTCTCTCGCTCTCTCTCTCTGTGTTTGTGTGTGTGTGTCCAAACATGTTTAATAAATAATATCCATGTTTGCAAACTCTAAAGCTAATGAGTGGGTTGGACCTGTAGTTTGATTTCATCCTTAGCACTTAAGAAATTAATTTAGTAACTTAACATTATAAAAGTTTAGCTGTATTTTATGAGTCTGTTTAAGTCATATCGTTTCTATATTAAAACTTCCAAATATGTCTAAAATGTTTTTTATATTTGTGAATGTATATTTCTTCATGTAAATTTGTCTCATTAGAAAACAAATGTTTTCCACATTTGGGTATTATAAAAATTATACCTGAACACTTGACAGGCCAGGATATGGAAGGCTTCGTGAAAAAAAAGATTTCCATAGCTTGGGCCTTGTGACATCAAAACTTATCCTTAGTGGCGAATCATGGTGTTGAATATTAAACCAAATCTAAGAGAAAAGTACATTAGGATATATATTAGATATGTACACAGATGTGTACCTATATATGATATAGGGAGAAACAGTGAACTGAGCAACCATTCACACAGGCTGAAGATTTACATTAAATTTTAAGTTTCTATGAATTTTACAATCAGTGATATATTGTCATTTATTCTTGGTTGTTTTTCACATACACATATACAAAATGTGAAACCCAATCTGCTTTGGTGAGAAATTTGCTTTGACAGAAGGAACTGGGCATTGAAAGCTCTGCTTTGGACAAGACGGAGCCAGGATGGAAATTGGATCCCTTGAATCTAAGTACTTTTGTTTGTTTGTTCGTTTAATGTTTTGTTTGTCTGTACTCTTCTGAAGGTCGGGATTAATTAAACCAAGTTTAATTTAGGACCAGTTAAAGTGGGCTTTTCCATCAATTATTCCAACTTATTTATATTTGTATAAATACTTAAATACTCATATTTATACAGTCTACCTATGTAAAATATGTAAATTGGTCAACTTAAAAAAGAATCGTATTTAAGAGGAAATGGTAATACTCACATTATCAGGACCAATTAAACAGCTCACACTTTTCAAGGGGCAGAATGTATCAAATTGTCCGTAACAATGTCCACTGCAGGGATTCCATATTAAATAATAATTTTTCTCCCAAGTTAGCACATAGGCAGTTGGACCCTGGAAAAAAATAGCTGTTACATATTTTCCAATTAATTATAAAATAAGTTCATAGTAGCTTGTAGAATTCTTTTTTTAAAAAATGATGGTTTTATGTGTGTGTGTGTGTGTGTGTGTGTGTGCACGCGCACGAGTGTGTGCCTGCGTGTATCTGCCTGAGGAGTTTCAGGAGTGGCAGATCTCCTGGAGCATGATCTATAGGCTGTGAGTCTACAGTATGGGTGCTGAGAACTGAACTTGGGTCCTCTGTGAGAGCAGTAAGTATTCTTAACTTCAGATCCTTCTCTCCAGTCCCCAAAACAACTCCACAAATACGTTTCAAAAATCTTGGATTTGATACTAGTCCACTGCAGTCTTGGTGTTGCATTACCCAGTCGGTATATGTGAGGGCTTGTGAAGAACTCTTGTTAGTGGGACTCTTTCCAGGGTCAGGAAAGATGCCATTTGAGTATTTAGAAGGCTGCTTAGGCCAAAATACTTTCTCAGTTCCTAATAAAGTCACTTACCTTTGATACACATAGGTACATAAACACATAGATTTGGAACCAAACTGTTGAGATGAAGGACTTTTACCTCCTACTTGGAATAGACATATACTGTGGATTTTTTTTTTCCTCCAGTGAGCATTCATTTTGCTGATGCATGATTTCACCTGCTGTTGACACACAACCTTTGAGTTGTGACATAATTTGCTGAGGGTCACAGAAGCTAGAACACAGGCCCATGCCTTTGTTGCCTTGCCTTAGGTGGTAACTCAAAGGGGAGAATTCCCTATCCCCATGTTGTGACATTACCAAGGGACCGAGACTGGGCACCAGTGCTGAAGTAGGGCACATTAAACAGGGACTGTTGGGACAGTGCTCAGGTGTGCCTACAGTCTGAAGTACACCAACTACAGCATCCCCAGGTATGCTGTTAATGGATCCCACCACTCCATGTAGTGTTCACGGTGGGTCTGTCTGCCTGCTGTGTCTCTGCCACTTGCACAGCAATTCACAGTAGTGTCGTGAACACAGACCTTGCCGGGGCAGAGCATCTAGATAGATAACCACACTCCTGCTAGCAGACGCTAGGAGGCCGTACCTCGGGGATCGCGTTGCCCATCACCAGCCATGCCTTCTTTCCCAGGAACAGGAAGTAATTGCAAAGCAGCACTGCATGCTCTTCTTCATCCCCTGCCAGGAGGTCAAGGAATTGCTGGAAGAAAGAAAAGCAAAGACAAACAAACCATGACATCCACTCTCTCACTCTGGATTGGCCGTGCAGGGTTTGATTTGCTTTGTGATTCAGAGTGGTCTGGTACTTCCTATGTAGCCCAGGCTGGCCCTGAACTGGCAATCATCTGACCTCGGTCCCCTTCCCCCCAGTACTGGGATTAAAGGCATTGCATGTCCCACCACAGAGGATCTCACGCGGAACGTGATGTATTAGTTGAGATTAGTGTCTTTAAGTTTCAGACATTTTTCAAACGTCTCTTGATTTTGTCACTATGCTGATTCTTTAGTGGACATCATGTTTTCTTTAACATTGATGCTGATGACATGAATTTCTAGAATCAACATGATTGGGTGGACAGAACAGCAGCTTTTCATGTTCTCACTTTAGTGTGTATTTGAGTACTAAACATGTCCTAAGTGCATTACATTGATTGCTTTGTCCCAGATCAGTGTTTTGAGGGCGAACTCTCCTTATCCAGATGAGGTGAAGGCACAGACGAGGTAGTAACACCTTTGAGGTGGGCACCGAGTCCAGCTCTGCTCTTCTCTTATTCTCGTTTTTATTTTCATGGATCTCCAGAGGAGAAAGAGATCCCTCCTGACTCTAAAATCTGGACGTCTAAAGGTCTAGACTTAGGTTGCCAAATTGCAACTGGGAGCAAAAAAAAAAAAAAAAAAAAGTATGCCTACATTTTTTTTTCAAGTTAGGACATTTCATCAAAGAAAATGTATATGTTAAATTTCATGGAGACATCAGACAACCTGAAATCCAGAGTCATATTAAACACCCATGGTGCTGTAGGTTTGCTTTGTTTTATACCACCCATGACCCATGACTTAGTCCAATGTATGTGGTAGTGACTAAGAAATACACACTGGACATATCTGACATAGTATACTTTAGGGAGCTCCACAAATTAAGAAATACATATTTCTTAATGTAGCATGAGATTTAGAGCGTTTCTAAATAAAGTTGTGATATTATTAATGTAACATTAGGACAGTTCAGAATTAAGATAGGTGAAATGTTATTTTCATTCTCTGCATGAATAATTCTTCAAAACAATACTTTTGGGGGGTAGGTAAGGCAAGGGTTGTTGAGAATCAGCTTATATCCTTGAACTTTCGAGGCCAGTGTTTACTACTGAATTTTTTCCCCAGCCCTATTTTCTTTAACTTCTGAAGTTTGACAGAATTAAACCAGAAAGAAAATTATTCCAGAATTTAGCTCATCCTGCTAACAGATGGCCAAGTAGGTTTTTTATAATAATTCATGAATGATGCAGTTGAAGATTATGCAAGCTATTTAGCTAATGTGTACCCAAGGCAGTAAAGCTGCAAGGAAGACTCACGTCAGATGTGCTCCACAGGTCACAGACTCCAGCAAACGAAACGCTATCAGGCAAGAAAGGGATCAAGGACACATACCGAGCAACCAGTTCCTGTGAAAAGAAAATTAACTTTACAAATAACTTCCTGGGAAATAGAAAGCTGCATCTCCACCTAATTTCTTAAAAGAAGTTTCATATATGTGTAAAGCATGAAATTGATGTTCACAAGGTGCTCACTCAATAGATTAATATCTTCCTCTCCTCCTAAAGCCATGCAGAAGATTTTTTGTATTCTCTTATAACAAGGCTGGCTCTGTCCCTTTGAAACAGCCTTATCTCCCCCATTTCTTATCTCATGGGTATTTCCTTGGTTTTTGGCACACAAGACTTTGTACACCATCTTGTACTGTACTTTTCATAGTCCAGTCCTGAAAGCAACCATTCTTCCATGGCACACTGGCCCATTCTGGGAGGGGACAGAATATCGGAGTCAAGTCTGGTCATTCGTAATTTATTCATCTGTAAGGGGTTAATTATATGTTATTGGCTTTCCACGTTTCTAATTCAATGAGTTTTGTTTTAAGAATTTGGATATTTGAGGTCCAACAAGATGGCTCAACAAGTAAGCAAACTTGTTGTCCTGGTCATGTTTTATCATAGCAACATAAAAGTAAGTCAGAAGTTGGTATTAGGAATTGGGCTATGGTTACACATCTGCCCATGTGACTTTTTTGGATGGCCGTGGAAGGCTTTGAGACTTTGAACTAGAAAAGCATTTGAGTACTGTAAGCAGAGTCTAATGGGCCATCCTACTAGGATCTTGAAAGTCAGTGATGCTGAGAGCTCTGTGGACTGTGGAGTCCCAATTCAAGAGGTTTCAGAAGAGAACAGTTAGCAACTGCGTGAGATAACATTTTGGGTGATACTTTGAGATTGCCTATCTGCTGTATCTCTGATTTGTTGGCTCTGTCCCTCATCCTGGTGGCTCATCAATACCCAGTTCTAGTTGTCATGCTTTTCCAGACACTGAGACCAAACACTGTTTCAGGTTATCACTCTAGCTGGCTTTCTTCTTTTAATTTCTTTTTCTTTTCTTAGTTCTATCTTAGCCATAACTTTAATAATATTTGAAATATTTTTAGTTATCCGTTCTAAATAGTCTTTACTGAGAGAAGTTTATGCACATTTACAATGCCAAGCAGAACACAAATCACTGTTGTGGGCACTAAGGATGCAGATCAGTGGTAGAGCAATGCCTGAGGCCTGGAGTCAACCAGCAATTCACAAGTCCCTATTTGGTTTCTTATGGAAATTAATTACACATAGTGAAGTCATATCTTTATCAATGTTCTATATACCTGTCTATATCTATCTATCTATCTCACCATATTAAAAACTTAGAAGCAGTTACTCCCTTTACTAGCCACAATCTCAGAACAGTTATGAGTTATAGTACTCACTTAAAACATATATGTGGCTCATAGTTCATGTAATGGTGAATTTTACAGTGGTATGGAGTTTTGAAGCCAGTGAATGGTTCTTGTCTATTTAGTGTCTCAGTGTGAGTTCATATTAGGATGGGCTATATATTGAAAATACATATTGCTCAAATAACTGATGTTATTTTGAATTCAATGATGCTTATAGCATTAAGTAGAATACTGAGTAGTTATTTTGGTGTAGCCTAATGCAAAATTAAATTATCTTTATGTAGTATTTTGAAAGTTTCATATGTTAATTTTTAGTACCTAATATAAAATATAAAAAGGGTATACAGTAAGCACTCATTTATCTATGGAAAGAATGAACTAAGTATTATTATCTCTGGCACTCAGACTTCCCAAATCAAAGAGCTCCTCATTGCATTAAAATAGTTTGAACCATTACTTTGATCTCTAACGACATGTGTACTTTGTTTCTTAAGTATTATGAGGTACCTGGCTGCACACTGAGATTTAAATCATTTTTAACAGCACTGATTGGCTCTGGCAGACTCACCGCCGTTGCTTGTGGGTTGCTGGGGTAGACGTTAAGGAGTTCCTGAGGAGGGTTTAAAGGCTTGAGATAACGCGTAATAAAAACCGTTTTCCCATTCATGTCAGTCACTGTTGTGAGGCATTGACGCTGGGGAAATTTTAAGGCACATTCAGCTTGAAATTTCTCTGTTGCTTGAAGCAATTTCTCATCTTCCTGGGTATCAAACTTCAAAACGAAATACTTTAGTGGGGTATATATGATTACAGGAGACAAACAAAACGTTCAGATTTCATAGACAATAGCACTGAATTCGTGGTTTGGGGGGTATTGTTAAATGATTCTTTATAAAGTCATTTTTCTTGGTATCTCTGCAGCTTCATTTAATTGTATTGATAATTTAAGAATGAAAATAATAATCCTTAAATACTAGTTTACATTTAGCAAAACGGAAAGAAAGTAGTGGATTGGCAAGCCTTATGAAAACTATTAGATTAAGAAAACAAACAGAAACCTATACAAATTAAAGGCTGAAGTGCTAATCAGCTGCGCACAGGCCACAGCTTTCTGTGTGCTTTTGATCCAGTCTTCTAAAGGGGAAGAGCATTTGGCATCCCATCAAGTGTGAACTGGTTCCCAGGCCAGAACTGTCAGGTCAGAGACTGTTTGATTTTAGAAAAACAGAAAATAATGGAACAGGGAAGGTATGAAAGAATGATTGAATTTGTGCTTTCCCTTTACATCGATTTATTAAATTTGTCATTTACTCATTTATGCAGCCGTCTGAAAGGTATTTCCCAAGAGTCTGAAAGATTCCAGACACTCTGGGTTAAGGAGTAAGAAAATCTCAAGGGACTTCCAGTCTACAAAGACAGTCAGCCAAACAGCTGGAGTTTGAGCAGATTCTACAGGGTACTATGGGGATGCGGGGAAGTGTCTGCAGGTACTGTCCCAGGCAGGAGACCCTGGGCCAGTGCAACTGTTGGCCTTTCAGGCTGACAGAAGTGGGGCAGAGAACGTTTGAGCTTCTTTGAGTCACATGCTCTGTTATGAATCTTGAAGGGAGGACCTGTATTTGACCCCTTCCTTCCTATACCTGACACCTAATATGCACATGCTGACACCTAGTCACTGCCAAGCCATTAGTATGCATTTAGGGCACCAGCACCTAAGGAGAAGTGTGTTGTGATGTGAGAGGTGTCATGGAAAGGCCAACTATTACAAGAATTTGAGTTCTTTATTCTGAAGCAAATCTGGATGGAACTAACAAACTCGGGTCTATTCAGAATGCAGCGTAGAAGATTCTTAACTGGTTCAGTTCCTTGACCTGTCAGTTACTGAAACGTGCAGAAAACAGAATGTGTTCATCCTGTCATCGAATAGTCTGTCGTGACGACCTTCAGCTGACTGGAGATACCCGTTAGCCCTGCACTGCTTCGTGGAATGTGAAGCTGAGCCCCCCAAATGCAGGACACATTCAGACAAAGTCAATGAAGTCACTTACAGACAAAGGGAAACAGTAAATGTGCCAAAGGGCATTTATCTTTTTTCTGTCCTAGGGATTGTATCCAGTGCTTTGCACATGCTAGATGCATGGCTGATTTCTTTGTGACATCACAGGCACCTAGAGTTCATTGCCAAGGGATCAGACATACACTGCGCCCCCGGCACCTGTCCCCCCCGGAGCAGGACACACAAGCAGCTAGTGAAAGCACAAATGACTGATGGATTATGGAACGATGCCTGGTACCTTCTTAAGCATGCCACTCATCTACCACAGCAACAGAAAAGAGAGGACAGAAAAACAGTATTAACAACCAGCTTTAAAGGCTCTTAACAAAACAATGCACAGTTAGGGCTGTTAAAGTAAGCACTCTACAGTTGCTACTGACTTACAAAACTTTTGCTCTAGTAAATCCTTTCAAAATATCATTTGGAGTTGGGTTCACCAAACTAAAAAGTGGCTGTTAGTAGACAACCATTTCTAGGCTGTGATCCCTAGTATTTCAGGGTGAGAACCTCTCTTTAACAGCCTGTCGGGGACATCACAGGTGGGCTTTCTACCCTCCATCTGTAGGATGTTCTGTCATGCCTGACATATGAGAGGACAATGGAAAATGCTGCCCACAGCCACAGGGGCAAAGAAATGTCACCAAAAAGCAGCATCAGGTTGCCAGGCTAAATTTGAAGTCAGAATTCTGCCTTTGGTCTGAGAGCATTTGTGTGTGTGGACATGCTTTTGGTTTTTCTCCTGAGCTTGCACGTAGACATAGGCATGCAGAACATATTGCTGACATGCATCTGACACGAATCTGTGCTGCTTTCTTGGGAAGCTCAGCGTTGTAATGAAGAGATCTATTTGCACTGATCCTAACCTCCTCTCCTGGGATTAAAGGTGTGCACCACCATACCTGTCACACAATAGATGTTCCATCTCCTTTTCTAGGCCATCCTTCTAGTCCCCAAAGAATGCCTCTTCCGTCTTGGGTACCCAGGAAGATGTGTGGATGCACACAATGTAAAGTTAAATGCTTCACTCCTGCCCTGTGCTGCTTGTGTGGCTCGAGATAAATCTAGCCTCATTTCCCCAGCTTTAAGTTGGAAACCTAGTGCCAAGGAAAAAGTAAAGACTCCAAACACAATGCAGCTTGAAATCTCTACGTGCTTTTCTGGAGCCGTTTAAGATGCATACTTTTTTTTTTTAAAAAAATAAGGTGACTTGTAATCTGTGAAGGCCATCCAACTGCAGCTGTGTGACCCTACTGAAGGCTGGGGACCTGAGGTCAAAGATGGGAAATGTCAAACAGCAATCTGGTTTTCTAATGGTCATACTTCATGTATTCACATGGAAAACGTTCTGGAAGCAGAACATGCTCACATTTGTCTTGCTTTCCCACAAGTTTGCTTTGCTCATTGCCTCAGTGGCCAGATGGTGAAGAGCAAATGAACACCTTAGGTCTTACCGAATGTGTAAGAAATGGAGGTTACAGTTGGAGAACTTCAGTCAGAGTGTATAGAAAGCCCAGCATCTCTTGGGCTTCACGATCCCCTGTGGCCTTCCAGATTGTACCCCATTACCTTTTCTCTAATTGGCTCCCCGGGAACCAGTTGAGGCTCAATGGTGATAAACAGGGTGATGTAGGAGCCCTCACTCAGGCTGCGGGCAGAATCAAAGGCTCGTTCCATAATAATGTTCCGCTCCTTACTATAGCCCAGGAGAACTGGAGGAATATCTATTTTGAATGTGCCATCAATCTGCGGAGAAAACATGGCTCTGTAAGTGCTGTGGTCAATGTTTCGTTTGTTTGGTTTTTGTCACAGAAGTTCACGGGGAATGGCCATTTCTCCTAATCTAATGCATCAGATAACATTAAGCTCCATCCAGGTTAGATTCCCTAAATTCTCACAGAAAGGGCTCTCTACTTCCTCGACTGCTTTTCTTTGTTTGCTACAGAGCGTACTGGTTGGGAAAGTTTCCTGAGTTCAAATCCAGTCTTGAACTCCGAGTGCTTCAGCTGCCTTATTTGTAAGGAGAAGAAAATAACAGGACCTAATTTGTAGGGCTGTTGTGAGCAAGGGCTGAGCTAAGAGATGAAAGGCACTAAGACCAGGGGCTGGTGTGTGGTGCATGCTCCCTGGCCAGCAGCCTCCCCTTCTCTGATCTCCCAGCTTTCCTTCTCTGCCTCCCAGAATCTTAACTACATTTCAAGGCTTAGGTCTAATGCCATCTCAGAATTACTTTGCTGACTCTCTAGCCTTACATATAGCTTGTTTCTTTCACTAATGTTTTAGCATATTCTGCTTGACTTTAGCAGTATGTATTTGATCTGCAAAACAGGACTTTCGTTTTAGCTCCTCTGTGCCATGTCCCTGTGCTTTATAGCAGTGTTTCTAAATGTAGTAAGTGTACAGATAACAAGTAGGCCTCCAGAGGTGAGTTCCTGCAGGGTGAGCTGTAAGCGTGGGCGCTGCCCCCACATGCAAAGGCACGCACATTAGGGCATTCAGTGTAAGGATTTCTAAATAAGCGCCAATCCTAAGATTCAACAATGCCAGCCATTACAGGCAGCTTCACTTGTAAGATGCTATGCTCTTTAATTTATTTCCTTTAAAATCTACTAGAAGAGAGACTATAATTTTCATGGTAAGCACATCACTACCCATCCTGTATAACTGTAGACTGTCCTACTGGCTGAGGTTGCAGTTCCAGCTTATGCTTGACAGCCAATCTGAGCCTCTTAGAATAGAGGTTTAGTTGGGTCTCCTGCTGGAGAGCCTGTGGTCCAGATGGCGCCTGCTCTATGTAGTTACCACAGCAGCACATAATTTCTCATTGCCATGGATTTGATGCTGGGATACCAAGAGATTCTAGAATCTTCAGCTGCCTCAGTAGACTTACAGAGGCATGAAAGAATTGCCAACCCCATGGAATCATTGAGCTGAACCATTTTGTCTACAAAGGCTGTGGTTTGTAGACATGTAACACATGTCAAGCATGCCTGTGTTAATGCTGTTTTTCATGCTTTAAATGGTGCACGCTTTCAGAAATATTGATAGGATGCCAGTGACAAGCCGGGCTGTCACCCTCCCTGACTGTTTTTTGTGTCCATCCACTCCACTTGTGTCCTCTGTGACAGTTCTTCACCTTGTCCCACACTCTTCACTTCTGTGCAGATGTCTAAAGACTCTGAGACTGAAGCTGTCACATCTTAGCTGACGACAGGGGTGTTGGGTACATCCACCATGCAGCAGTGATGGAAGGTCAGTGACTTGTCCAAGCTCTGTGCACATACATTCTCACAGCTTCGAGGACAGACAGAGGTAAGACCAGACAGAGGTGCTTCCCAGTCTCATCTAACTCTGGCTTTAGTGACTTACCCTTGCTTGGAAGTAGATGGTGCTAAATGGGATTTTCACACATCCTAACCAGTGTCTCTCGATACGGGTGTGGATCCCACTTCCTCTTTCACGGTCATCCTAAAGGAAACAGGAGACATACAGGTTACTTAAGAACTTCCGACACTGATGTGTAACTGTGCACGTGGACAGGTGTGAACAGGTGTGGACAGGTGTCTCGACTGTGCTGTGCATAGGGACACCAGAACTCGATGCCAGTGTGTTTTCCTACTTGTTTCTCCACCTTGTTCTTTGAGACAGGATCTCCCATTGCATGGGAGACTGCTGTTTCAGCCAGACTAGTTGGGGGTCTAGGCAAGCCCCGAGATTTCTCCACCCCCAAGCAGGGGTGCACCATCTACCCAGCTTTTACGTGTGTACTAGGATTCCAAACTTAAGCTTGCTAGTGGGCAGTTTGCTCTTCGAATCTTTCTCCCAGGCCCCCATGTAATTAGTTTGCCAGTAGGAAAGTGGTAGGATTTTCCCCTAACCCTGGAAGACGAAATACTACTCTGCAAACACAGTCACCAATCTGTTCCCCTGTGCTCGGGACCTAAGCAGTGGGTGGGGATCTGAATATGCGTGCAGAGTTCAGACGACCCCTTACAGCTGGAAACTCACCTCTAGGATGTCATAGAGCACTTCATCGAAAATGTTAATGTACACATCATCCTTCACGGACTGTAAGCTGGCTGTGCTGTAGTCCCCATTTGGGGCCCTGTGACAACACATGAAGAGACCATGAAAAGAGGCAAAACATGCTATGACAGCTCAGGTTAACGCTTCAGAAGTGTTGAGTCAGAACACATGCAAGGAGCTATTACACAAGGGCATGAATACATATGTTATATATACACTCCAATGGATCTGGCTCTGAACTTTGGGATCTGTAGATACAAATCCTACACTGGCTTGTACTGGTAAATACTGTACTCTGCAAACTCCTGTTAAGTCTTGCAAGAAGCTTACCTGCCAGGGCATGTGATAGCTCTGTGGAAGGCTACAAGGTCTCCAGCCAACTTTCTAAGTACCTGGCCTCCAAAGCTGCTCTGTCCAGAAAGACCATCTGCAGTCATGCCCTTCCTCCTAGACCATGACTAAGGAATGACAGCTGCTACTCCTCACTCAAACAATGCAAGGGTGAGAGATTCTTTCCTGGACCATGGTCACCAGGGCCCAGCTGTGCCTCTTAAACACGTCCCTCCACAGTAGGGCTAGAGACTGGGGTACCACAGAGATGGACAATCTCCATCTGTTCTTCCTTTGCTTGTTTTGTATATGATGGTAGTGACCGTGCCCTCTTAATTACTTCTAAATTCTACACTAATTTGTCTATCATTCCTAGGATCTCTCTCATGGGACACAGAATACACGTAACACCTACCACTGAAGTCTTCAAACCATCTTTCCTCTAAGGGTTTTAATTTCTTCTTCATGAAAGTTGAGGGTTAATCTAGTTCATTTTGGGCAATAAACTAGTAAATGTCTTTGGCCTGTAAGAAGTCCAGAGGGAAGTAGATTATTCTGAAAGTGAGCACGATTCTTTTTTTTTTTCCTTGAGACAGAGTCTTACTATATAGCTTTGCTATATGGACCAGGATGGTCTTGAACTCACAGAGGTACACCTGCCTCTGTCTCCCGAGTGCTGGCATTAAAGGCATGCATCACCTAGCAACTTCATTCAGCTGACCCATAGAGAGGCTGCCTCCAGCTCCATTTTCCCCACCATGATACTTTAAGATTCAGCAGCTCTAGAACCTTACTGAGGAGAGACCCACTTACCTAAATGGAAGTTCAAGTTCTTCATTCCAGCTGGGATTTGGGCCTTCAGCTGTTGTTGTGTGGCAAATTGTTCTTTGAAAAGAGACCTCTACAAAAGGTCGGACTAAGACCTGAAAGTCAAAAGCAAACCCATGCCTGTATTGATTAATCTTTTTGTTCTTTACAGAGAAATTTGCTTATCAAAATTTTTTTTGATAAGCATTTTGTATCTCAGGCAAAGTAGTACATGCTTATTAAGTAGCTTTTTTTTTTTTTCAGAAGAAAATGAAACAGGAAGTCTGTTCAGGAGTTTATAAGCAATTTGTTTTAATAATGAAATGCAGAAAAGATTTCTTCAATGTGGTCATACTGGGAAGAAGAAAAAAAGATCTAGTTACCATCTCCCAAGTCATCTTTGGAATCTTTCCTTTTTTTAAGATTTATTTTTATTTTATAGCTGTGAATAACGCTGACTTTTCAGACACACCAGAAGAGGGCATCGGCCCCAATTACAGATGGTTGTGAGCCACCACGTGGTTGCTGGGAACTGAACTCAGGACCTCTGGAAGAGCAGTCGGTGCTCGTAACCAACCAGCCATCTCTCTAGCCCATTTTTGGAATCTTGAGGTGAGGGCAGGGTTTAAATAGAAAACAAGATATATGTACTGCTAAACAGAACTGGCCAAGGCTGGCTGAGTTCCAGATCTCTTCCACAAGGATATCAGACAAAGTTGTACGTGTTCTCCAGGAGACGAGTTTCTCCTTTAATGTCCCCAGGGCTTCTGCCATTTATTCATATTAAGCTGGCCCCAAGCTCATTATAAAGCTGAAGACAGTCTTGAAATTTGTTTTAAAATATAAGGATTTACACATCCTCCCCATAAAGAATCACTAATCTCCCTCACCTGGTAAAACCAGTATTTGCAGAAAGCCACGCCTCCCCTGCATTCCTGGAATTTGATCCTCTGTGGCTGGACTTCATCCCTCTCCTACATTTCCTTTGTGATTCTTTCAAAACTAGCCAATTGTGAAAGACTGAGTGTGAAAAAGACAACATCACCACCTGTGTTAGCACAAAAACCAGGTGGACTTCTTGCCTCTGTGCTCCCTAGCCTCTTTTGGGTTCTGGTGCACCCATTTTGCAAAAGGAATGTTACCTTGCTGTGCTGCTTTCAATTTGTGTGTGTGTGTATATGTATGTTTGTGGTTTGTGTGTATACATGTGTGTGGTGTGTGTGTGTATGTGTGTGTATGTGTATGTGTGTGGTGTATGTGTGTGTGTATGTATGTGTATGGTGTGTGTATATGTATGTGGTGTGTGTGTGTGTGTGTGTGTGTGTGTGTGTGTGTATGTGTATGTGTGTGGTGTATGTGTGTGTGTATGTATGTGTATGTGTATGGTGTGTGTATATGTATGTGGTGTGTGTGTGTATGTGTATGTGTGTGTGTATGTGTGTGTGTGTATGGTGTGTGTATATGTATGTGGTGTGTGTGTGTGTGTGTGTGTGTGTGTGTGTGTGTTACACCAAGATTATTCTTTGTTCTAAACATTTGGAGGCAGGATTTTTATCATGTAACACTGACTGGCATTGAATTCCTTCTGTAGACCAGGCTGGCCTTGAAACAAGATCCACCTCTGGAGTGCTGGGACTTTAAAGGCAAGTGCAACAGTGCCCGGTACCCAGCAGAGGCCAGAAGAGAGCATCACATCCCTGGAACTGTGGTGATAGTGGCTGTGAGTTTCGAGGAGGGGGACAGAACCTCGGGCCTCTGTAGGAACTGCCCCGGGTTCTTAACCGTGAGCTGTCTCTCTAGCTTCTGACCTGGAACTTCTGATCCCTTTGTTGTCCCTGACAAGTGCCAGGGTTATAGACAGTGCTACCACTCAGTTTACTCAGTGCCAAGGGTCTAACGCAGGGACCTGTGAATGCTAGACAAGGACTACATCAACTGAGCGGTATCCAAGGCCCGAATAAAAGCAGTTCTTAAAGACATACAGAACAGGATTTAAAGCAGAAACCCAGCCTCGTTCTCTCACCTGGCCGAGGGGATAGTCAGCGTTGTGTAGTGGGCTGTGTGTGCTAGGAGAAGCAGTTTGCTTTTCACTGTAAGTTCTTGAAGATCTCGATGGCTGCTGGGACTTGCTGGGAGGGAAAGCAGAAGAATGTGAGAAATGACAAAGAACATCCGTCTTCGGAGCTAGTTTGCATCAAGAAGTGCGGTGCTGGTAGCTGCCAGAGTGACCAGCTTCCCTGTCTCTAAGCCTGTTGACATCTAAGTGTGTGCTGGTCTGGCCCAGGGCACCTAACAATTGCCAAGGCCTTCCCCCAACTTCCCTTCCCAGGACTGCATGTCTCTCCAAGAGCAGAGGAAAGGATAACTTTCCCTCTCCTCCACTCTCAAGGGTGCCCGAGTCTTGTGAACCCCAGTCCCTCTTGGCAGCAAAATCCTGACCCCATCTCATTATGGTCCCATTCCAGTGTATCAATAGATTTTCTGCAATAGGACGAAGAATTAGTAAAGAAAAGGGGCAGGAGCTGAAGAGATGTTGGTGGGTAAGAGCATGTGCTACACACGAATGAGAATCTGAGTTCGGATCTCAGCACCATATAAAACACTGGGCATGACTGCGCGTGCATTTGTTCAATGGGAGGTGGAGAAGTGGAGACATGGGGGCTAGTTGGCTAGTTCCAAGTTTAGTGGGCAACCCTGTCTCAGAGGAGTAAGGTAGACAACGACAGAGCAGGATATCGGACAACCTCCTCTGGCCTCTGAACACAAGCATACAAGTGCATGCAGCCATATGTATATGTGTACATACAGCACATAGTCACACATACGCACAACACAGAAAAAAGATAGGACAGCATAATGGGGCACGAGGACAGAGAGATGGAGAAAGAAAGCCCCGAGAGAATCTGAAAGAAGATGCCACAAGCTGTCTTGGCTCTCTGGGATCCGAAAGTGCTGGATGACCTGGGCCAGGCCACGTACACCGCCTTTGTTTGGTTCCCACCTGGTGAAACAGACCTGGTGATGGTGATGAGAGGTAAAGGAAATGACATTGGTACTGTATGTACCTGGTGAAGGGACTAGTTCTCTTTCTTCCATCACACCGACAAGGCCACCCACAAAAGATCTTCCATTTTTTATCTTTCTGCCTCTCTAAGAAATCAGAATCAACCCCACTCCAGGCATGTTCTCTCCACTGCCACCAATGTGGTAGACCGCGGTGGTCACCACCCATTTCTTTTTTGAACAGGCAACAGAGCCACGGACAGACACTTCTTACGTTTCTGTCTAGCTCCTGCCCATTTCTCAGACCCTGCCTCTTTGCTGCAAGTGACCTGACCATGGGTTGTCAGCATCTGACCCCAGTTAGCACCCAGCTTCTCTCCTGAGAAGGGGATGCGGGACTATCTCCATCACGTGGGGAAAATGAAGCAAACAGAGGCAAGTAGGAGAGATAAGGAGGACCCAGGAAAACCGCCTGGATCCCCATGGCTTATCATGTAGCTCATCTGTGCCTCTTGTCTTTGGGTTCTACAGGAGGTTCCCAACACCCACACTTGTGAGCCTAAGTTGATTATGTTACTCGCAGATGATGGGCAGGTGGCTTCTGCAGGAAGGTCAGGTTGGCTTGCATTCTGCCCGTTCAGCTGTTCCGAGGGCTCTCACCTCGTTATGGGCTTCCTTACAGGGATGTCATAAGCCCGGATGATGTTCACCAGCAGCTTTATGTCGCCATCGGACAGGTTTTGGGCTGTCACTTTCTTCCGACCTTTCCTCCGTGGCCTCAGTGGTCGCTTTTGCTCTGCCAGCTTGAAAAGGCTTAGGCCCAAAATGCTAATGATTATAGAACAGCATTAGGATCCAGTAGAAAAGAAATGTCTAGAAAGTTATAAGACGGCCTTTTAAGCTACGCTCCAAGGTCTCTCGGAGACCTCTGGACATTCTCCTGTGAAGGAGAGTGGGAAGAGTCTAAAACTTCTGCCAAGCCAGACAGGGACGGAGGCAACCCTATTGCATGCTTTATTAACATTCTAGCTGCCACTCATTAATGGAAGCAAAGTCAGGTCTATCTGAACCCCTACCCATACCCCATCTCCATGTCCTGCCTTGACCCCTACCTTGTTCACCAACCCCTCTAGCATGCCTTGTGCTCCCCACATTTCGCAATGACTCCTGCCAAGCAGCAGCAGCCTAACCCCTCCCCCGTGGCAGGCTAGTCTCGTCACTTTGTCCAGAGAGCTAGATGCATCCGTTGGAAGGAGCACTTTCCCCGAGCATGAGCACTGTTAGCCACTTCAGTCAGTAACCCTGACAATGCTCTTGGCCTTCTTGGGAAGTTCCTGAATAGGGCTTCTTACTGTCTGAGGCTATGCAGACCTGAGTGTGATTCATGCCTCTGCCCTTTGCCATGTGACAAGGTATTTCACCTCTGTCTCGTCATGTGTAGAAGGAAGGTACTAGCATCTTGATGTGGTCAGGAGGGTGAGAAAGGGTGCACAGCACCCTGGCACTTGTCTTGCACTTACTAGATGCCCCAAAATGAGTAAGCATTGGGATGGCAGTGACCAGGATACAAAAGATTATGCCAGAGTGGAGGGGAGTGGAAGGTGCTGGGAGAGAAGGGATCCTCTCCACTTTTTACTGTGAGGCTGTGCTGTACACACTGCCTGTAGACTAAAGCTGTCTGTAGTGTCTGGGCCCTTTGTCTTTCTCCTATGTAATGAGCTGCCTGGCCCAGCAGACTGTTTCTCTGGCCTTCTTTGCAAGTGACATGCACCAGTGGAGGACAGCCCTGCAGCTCTTTTCAGACACTACTGGTGTCTCTCACAAAGAATCCCAAGGGGATTCCAGGAGGGGCTCAAACTTGGCCTCCAGCATCTTACACAGGTAAGAATAGGTACCATGTGTAAAATGTCTTCTGTATTATCTAGAGGAGCACTAGGAACCCTACGATAACAGCTTTCATCTGTGCAACGACATTAACCACATTTTTCAGATAAAGAAAGCAAAGACTTTGATAGGTGCCTTGATTTGCTGAAAGCTGCTTTATAGGAAGAGAATTGGGGTAGAAATGGGCCATGTTTAGTCACTCTGCTGGGACACATACCTAGCCCAAAGATGGGGGCCTGGCATGACACATCTCTCTTGCTAATACTTCCACCCCCTAAGATGCCTCCTTAGCTAGCAGCCTACCTACAAGCACATAGTTGACTGAGACTATTAGAAATGGAAGCATTTTAATTTAAAGCCAAGAACAAACTAAAATTAAAAAACAAAAGAAAGAACATACCCAGAGCCTTCAGAACTTAACGCAGAAAGTAAAGCAGAAAAAAAAAAAGAAAGAAAGAAAAGAAAGAAAAACAGCATGAAAAACCGTTGTCTATTCTAACTGCAGTTTTTATGCCTGTGCAAACATTCAGTGAGCTGCTAGACTAAAAGAAGAGGTTTGGCATATATTAATGTGGTCGCTGTTGCCTTTAGTACATGGATGGAGTTTCAAGGGAATGGCACAGATAATACCATGCCTTCTTTCTTGGCTTGATGAGGGAGAGGAAGTGCATGCATAGGAAATTAATGACCTTTGCATATTTACTTTATTTTTAATTGTGTGTCTGTGTGGGGTATGTTCATGTTCCCGTGGAGGTTAGAATTGGGTAACAGATATTACAGGTGGTTATGAAGAGCCCGATGTGGATTCAGAAAACCTAACTTAGGTCCCCTGGAGGAGCATTAAGTGCTCTTAACTGCTGAGCCATCTCTTTGGCCTCAAGATACATCCACGGAAGACCAGATGCTTGGCAACTGAGAAGGTCATAGAATGAATGCCCTCATAAGACTACCCTTATAGGGAGTTCTTTTTTATTTCCATGTATCCACTCCTGAAGGAAGGTCAACAGGGAATCAAGCAAACAAGCCAGTGGCCAACTTTCATGTCAATATCCATTTTTTTTTTCATGTGGTCTCACCAAGCACACTCCTCAGCCTTGTGGGAGAACCAGGCTGTCCCTCGGGACCCTGGAAGCTCAGAGGGAGTGATCTCAGTCACCTCCACCATGTGAGATGTATGGGAAAGCCTGGTATTAGGAGACTAGAAAGGCAGAGAGGATGCACTGGAGGGGATGCTCTCAGTTTAACTGGGAAGGGAACCAACAAGGGCTGCTGAGCTGGGTTTGGCAGTAGAGAAGGCTGGGATGATGTCTCATGGAAAATGGTGGAGAGGCCCAAGGACGTTTGCCCTTACATAAATCCCTCAGCTAACAGCATGAGGCATTAGTCAGGTTGACCCAGCTTTCTAATGCATACTGTGTAATGATAAAATCTTACATACATCTTCCATGTATCGGAGTAAGATAAAACACAGTTAGCAATAACAGTAGCTTTGATTATTTTTACCTGATATTGGGGACTTCTTCTTCTACTACCAGATCAGTAAGAAGAAAATGGTGTTTGGCAGTTAGGAAGCGATTTACCACTGATTCCCTAACCTGGGAGAAGAAAATCAGCATTACTAAAGGCAACCATGTTATTTAAATGTCATTTGGCTCCATTTCTTTGAGTGAATTCAAGCTACCAAGTCCTCCCTTTAACCCCGCCCCAGCCAGTCTATAAGCTCTCTAGTCCTCCCCGCCCACTAGACTGTAAACTTCTTAAGGGCAGAGCACTGTTTTCCTTTTGTTCACTGTTATATTCTAGGAGATTGAAAAGTTTCTGAAACATCAGATGGTAATATTTTGTTGAATGAATACACTAACAATAAATTAAACAATAGGAGTATCCTTGGAGCATGAACAATTGAGAATGAATTCTTTGGTTTTGTATTGAGATGGGATTTCTCTGTGTAGCCCAAGCTGGCCTCGAACTCTGCCTCTGCAGAGCTGGTATTAAAGGTGTGAGCCATCACTGGTGGAGAACAGGTTCTTAGGTCTCTCCCCTACTCAGAATGTATCATGTGGAGTTCCAGTAGTGAAATTTTTAATTGCTTGGCACATGCTACTTAGACAGAATAATCCACCTCCTAATTTTAATAAAGGGCCTCCTGGTTGCCATCAGTTAGAAATTATTTTTGGTACATATGTCATAGCGGAGGTGATCTAGACAGGAAGCATGCACTGTGGTTACTACAGCATTTCCTATAAATAATTTTAAGAAGATGAGAAAAGAAAAGGGAGAGAATAAACAAAAGGCAGCTTTAGCTAGCTTCTAGTTTTCTAGTATGGAAGGGCAGTTCAGTGTGAATTAACAGCTCTTGTTTTTTCTTACACAGTTGTTGCAAAGCATCACAGCGTAGACACAATCAGGAAAAGCAGGACCCAGAAGTGGGACCCCCTCCTAATCACACCCCATTCATTCATAACAGTCAGCAGTACAGTCCCTGGCATAGCTTTGTAGTATTATGTATTCTAGAGGTAAATATAGTTGTCAATCAGTTATTTATATATTTAGGAAAACAGGCCCCGAGAGACTTCATGGCTTGCATAAGATGCCACAGGCATTCATAAAAACAGAAACACGTCCATCTTACAATCCTGGCTCTCTCCCCCTGTAAAGATGGGTTTTAGGTGGTTTTCTTACTTGCTGAAGGTACTTTGCTACCATGGCTCTGTGCGTGTCCAGGTGGTCCTTGGTTTCAATTACATTTCTGTCTTGTAATCGCTTCTCATAGTCCTGAAATTAAAAGGACATCATAATGTCATGATTTTTAGAGTGCTCTCTGATGTTTTTCTCATAGTTGCAGAATTATTTATCACGTGGCTTAAGTCATAAATCATGATTTTTAAATCTCCCGCCTTCCCCCAGACCTTTGGTGCACATGCAGTACACAGGGGTCCAAGTTAGTTGGCTGGACTGCCTGTACACTCTTTAGGTTAAAATGCCCATGCAGGAAAGAGCAGACACCATGGGAGAAGCAGAGGAAGTTGTTATAATTTGGGGTGCTAACATGTATATCATGACACCTGGTCAAGCCCTGTGCATGTTTTATCTTACCAGTGTTGAACGAAGTGCTCATAAACATAGTGAAAAGCTTTTGTGAAGACTGTTATCATACGGCATCTAACTACAGGTGACTTGGGGTCAGCTTCTTGGAGGACAGCAATAGACTGTTTTGGCTTTCATCTACTCAGGTTCAACATTTTAAACTACTGATAAGCTGGCGTGGGTATCCCTGGGGATCATCACCACATTCCACTTTGTATGTAATTCTCCATTAGAGCTGAATGTCCATAGGCTAAAGTCCAGAGATCCTAATTTGGACCATACAAGTGATCATGTGGTCAACAGGAGTAGCCTGTCTACAAATGAGAAGGAAGCCATTACACCAGGATGGAGAAATGCCCTGGCATCTGGGTAGTCTTCAGGCTTAGATGTCTATGTACACTGTCTATGTACTTCTATTTCTAACCTCAAACATAGATTTTTAAGGTTTACTTTATTTGTATAAGTGTTTTTGTTTCATGTATGTGTACAAGGTGTATGCTTAGTGCCCATGTAGTTTAGGAGAAGGCACAAGATTTCCCTGAAACTGGAGTGATAGGTGTTGAATGCTAGGAACTGAACTCAGGTCCTCGTCAAGGGTACAAGTCCGTAACCACTGAGCTGTCTCTCCATCCTATTCTCATTCTTGTAGGATTTTGTCATCATCTAATTAACTGAAGCTGATAGCTGAGGAAATTCAATAGTGGGAAGGACCAAATAGCTAAAAATATGTGGCAAGAATAGTTTCTGTATGAAAAATACTTTCTAGAACCTCTCCACTCACCTCCTCACACACAAACTTGCCTGCCTTTGGCTGCCTTGTTCCACCTACACACTGCATTCTCCACCATCCCGAGGGTCCCACCCGTCTCTGTGAGCTGCCTCTGCTGAGCCTTTCTTCCCCTCCTGCCCTTAGATGCTGGACATGGTCCCTGCCTTCCTTCTTGCCCTGGCTGCTCAAATCTTGTTTTCCTGGAGAGTCCTTAGCACAGACTTATTCTACTCAAATGGAGTCACATCCTTGACTAAGGCAGGCATAATTAGTCATATTTATTATAGCTCAGAAGGTATTTTTCAACCTAATTAATAATAATTCTAACTGTGTTGAGGTAGAGAAAGCAACATTGTTGAAAGCACTGACATATACATGCCCAGTAGCAGGCCGAGTGCCACCACAGATCGGTCACTAACCTCTATGGACAACTTCTTACCTGGAATACCTTCTCCATAATCTCTCGGTCATATACTGGGATTTGTTTGTAATTCCGGAATTCTGGCACCTCTTGGCTTCTAAGATGGAGAAGTCGGAACCGTTTGGATCTATTTAATTCCTCCTCTGAGACGAAGTTGAATTCTTGCTGCAGCTGCTCCAGACGGAAGAAGTCAGGGACATAGGATTCACCACTGGTAGCAACCTACATGAGCAAGAACACAAACAGTGCAGATACTTTCCAAAATTACCAGTGCTGGGCTCTGGGAATGCTGATTAGTTTTCAACCCATGGACTTGAAAGGTAAGTTACATTGAAACGTATCAGAGACAAATAGATGCTACTATAGGTACTTAGTGATTTAAAAAAAAAAAAAAAACACCACAAATCATTTTTCCATAAAATAAAATAAAAGTTCACTTTTGGTATCTGTGCTCCCTGTTAATATGCAGAGCACAAAGCTATGTCAGTGCAGAGCCTTGACCAAGAGCCTACTAGAAATAAGATTAGTGAATGTGTGTCAAATGTCTAGGCCTTTTAATTTCCTGTGTGCATATGTGTAGATCAAGGCTCCTTGTTAGCTGGCTTCATTCGCGTCCCAGAGTCATTGGGTCTTCTGCTTGAACACGATCTCTTGGCCTTCATCACTGAGAGTGAGCCAGAGATGGGTGTGGCTAGCCAACTTCTAGGACTCAGGAAGGACAACTCCTAGACATCACAGAGAAGCTAGCAGAGTGGCTACCCTCGCTGAGGACAGCCTTTCTCCCCAGTTCTTCTCCAGCTGTTACCTCTGCCCAGGAAGAACAGAGAAATGGGCACCCACTCTTTGGGACCATAGGAGACCCTGCTCTTATGTTAGGGAAACTCTTAGCCTATAAAAGAGAAGCCAATTGGAAGGGAATCTGTGCTTTGCTTTTCCATGGAAAAACTACTGGGTAAAAAAAAAAAAAAAGACATGATAGATAAGTATATTTATTGTTGATTTCAGGATAGTAGCTAAGGACGTGACTTCAAAAACATTCTACGAACTCTGCTGCACTTGAGGCAGCACTGGCTCATTTTTCTGATATGAATCACCTCTGTGTAAGCAGCATCATGTTAGAGGGGAAGTTTGTAAGGAACAAAGATCAAATAAAATGATTTGTCTCAAAACCTAGATGAAAAGGAAAGTTTCCCAACTCTCATAATTATCCACCTGATAAGCCATTAGAACAAGCAGGTGTTGTATGGTCACCCCACAAGCCACACGCTTGTTTATGGTAGTTTTGAGACAGTTAAACCCAATGTATTTGATTCCAAGAAAGATGAATTGGGCATGTTTAGGTTCACATAGTTGCAGAGCATTTTTATAAAATACTCCATCGGTACTGAAAGGATAAGAGTCAGCGCATGTGCTCTGGGACCTGGTTACTATCAGTGCCACCGTGAGCAAGCAGCCGAGTCTAACGTTAGCTTTCTTTCAGTGCAGTGGAGAAACAGAACCTTTCTTTAGGGTATCTCAGGCTAGAGGAAACAATAAGGAAACAAGCTAATTATGTGTATTGTATGTGGACTGTGTACCCATCTAAGAGTTTATGCACATCAGCACATATCTTCCTGGTCTACTGTGAGGGCAGCACGGGGTTCCCTCAGGACACTGATACTCAACTGTGTCTCACAGCCAAGGCGGTGGCAGAGCTGAAATTTAACCCTGTGATTGATAGCTCTTGCATGCTTCAACAGCTGTACAGAAAAAGTGTAAAAGAGATTGCATGCAAAGGGTAGGGTTTTTCATCATCTCAGAATGTAAAAAAAATGGCATATGCATCTCTGGCCATGTTACCGAGATGAGCTGCATCAATGGGGCGTGGTTGGGATCATTGGGGTCAAGCTTGGACTCTGCTGCCCACTTGGCCAACTTCTTCATGTCTGTCAGCCCTGATGTGCCGATGGATGAGATGGCATCTGCTCTCTTTAAAGCACTGGAAAAACAAAACAGAGAAAGCAAACAGAGAAAGCAATCAGGAGCCTGACCTCAGCACACTCAGTGCTGATACAGAAGCCATTACCTTCTGTATAAGGAAGCCTCCTATGGGGACTGGCTATTTTTCTTTACTTGATTATTAAACATGTTGTAAGGCAATGAAGAAATAGGAATCGAAGGCATGCAAATGTGACCCAGTGATACAACTCTGCCCAGTGCAGTGACTTGACCCCCGTTTCACATCCTGGCTCCAGAGATCCCTGAACATCTCACCTCTCAGGCCAGTGGCTAGCAGCTTTGGACACAGAACCCAAATGAGATCCATGCTCAGCACGGATTACCATACTTTACTTGCTCAATTCCTGCTTTACTTCAGGAGGAACCAAAAGCTTTAGGCCCAGGGAATGACCCTAGTACTAAACTCCAGTGAAAAGATCAGAAAATGCCTGGCACTACGGCACAACCAGGCCTCCATCAGAAGTGGTTCTTGACTTGGCACAGAGCTGCATTTACTTGTGGTAGGTTGGTATGGGGATATGTAGGACAAAAAGGGACAAAGCAAACCCGAAAACCCATTCTGATTTTTCATGTGTTGAAGTCATTTGAGAAAGTATCTTCCCTGTGATGGAGATACATCATTTTATTCATCTCTCTCGGTCGGTCTCTCTGTCTCTGTCTATCTCTGTC
Organism: Micromys minutus; assembly: GCF_963924665.1. Classification (NCBI taxonomy): domain Eukaryota; kingdom Metazoa; phylum Chordata; class Mammalia; order Rodentia; family Muridae; genus Micromys; species Micromys minutus. Next base: position 17,919,290 of record NC_137969.1, read on the forward strand.
TCTATCTCATTTTCTGTCTCTGTCTCATTTTCTGTCTCTCTCTCTCTCTCTCTCTCTCTCTCTCTCTCTCTGTGTGTGTGTGTGTGTGTGTGTGCATGGTTGTAAATCTTTTTATTTTAAAGGTAAGGCAGCCATAGCCCAAATGGTGGGATGACTGATTGACAATGAGTCTGTCTATTCCAAGATGGCAGAGGGAACCTCTGATAGAAAGACGCAGGTTTCCAGGCCGCAGACTGCCTACACCAGCAGTCCACAGTGGCCATCAAAACTAGACTGGGGCCTTGTGCATGGACCAAACGCTCAGGCCATTTCCACCAGGAACAACGGAGATCCAGGGACACAGGCCCATTGAGACAGCACTGTGAGTAGCCAAAGTGCAGAGAGGGCTAGGTGGAGTATGCAGAAAACGTGGCCCCCTGGTTCAGTGGAGCCGGAACTCTGGCATAGGGACTTGGGCTCCGCCCAAAAAGCCTTGGCTCAAAGTCTAGACACACAGGCCCACAATGATCAAGTAGGCTTCATCCCTGGGATGCAGGGATGGTTTACTATACGGAAATCCACCAACATAATACACTAACTATATAAACAAACTCAAAGAAAAAAACCACATGGCCATCTCACTAAATGCTGAAAAAGCATTTGACAAAATTCAACACCCTTGCATGTTAAAAGACTTGGAAAAAACAGGAATCCAAGGCCCATACTTAAACATAATAAAAGCAATATATAGCAAACCAATACCCAGCATCAAACTTAACAGTGAGAAACTTGAAGCAATCCCACTAAAATCAGGGATTAGACAATGCTGACCATTCTCCCCCTACCTATTCAACATAGTACTGGAAGTCCTGGCTGGAGCAATTAGACAGCAAAAGGGATACAAATCAGAATGGAAGAAGTAAAAATATCATTATTTGCAGATGACATGATAGTATATGTAAGTGACCCCAAAAATTCCACCAGAGAACTTCCACAGCTTATAAACAAGCTCAACAAAGTGGCTGGTTATAAAATTAATTCAACTGAATCAGTAGCCTTCCTCTACTCAAGGGACAAACATGCAGAGAAAGAAATTAGGGAAAAGATACCCTTCACAATAGTCAAATCTCTGAAGAAGGAAATCGAGGAAGATCTTAGAAAATGGAAAGATCTCCCATGCTCATGGATGGGAAGGATCAACATTATAAAAATTGCCATCTTACCAAAAGCAATCTACAGATTCAATGCAATCCCCATCAAAATTCCAACCCAATCCTTCATAGAATTGGAAAGATAAATGTGCAAATTCATCTGGAATAACAAAAAACCTAGAATATCAAAATCCATCCTCAACAACAAGAAAACGTCTGTGAGAATCATCATCCCTGACCTCAAGCAATATTACAAGGCTATTGGGTTAAAAGCCTCATGGTACTGGTACAGAAACAGGCACGTTAATCAATGGAACAGAATAGAAAATCCAGAAATAAACCCTCACACATATGGTTACTTGATTTTTGACAACGGAGTTGTAAACATTCAATGGAAAAAGGACAGCCTCTTCAACAAATGGTGTTGGTCCAACTGGCACTCAGCATGCAGAAGAATGAAAATAGACCTTTTCTTATCTCCTTGTAGAGAGCTTAGGTGCAAGTGTATCAAAGATCTCTGCTTTAAACCAGGTACACTGAAACTATTAGAAGAGAAAGTAGGGAAAAACTTAGAACACATAGGCACAGGGTAAAATTTCCTGAACAGAGCACCAATGGCTTGTGCTCTAAGGTCACAGATCAACAAATGGGAATTAATGAGATTGCAAAGTTTCTGTAAGGCTAAGGACACTGTCAAGAAAACAAAATGCAGCCAACAGATTGGGAAAAGATCTTTACCAACCCCACATCTGATAGAGGCCTAATATCCAATGTATGCAAAGTACTCAAGAAGTTAGACGCTAGAGAATCAAACAATCCTATTTTAAAAAATGGGGTACAAAGCTAAACAAAAAATTCTCAATTGAGGAATATCAAATGGCTGAGAAGCATCTAAGAAAGTGATTGACATTTTTAGTCAGCAGGGAAATGCAAATCAAAACAACCCTGAGATTCCACCTCATACTAGTCAGAATGGCTAAGATCAAAAACTCAGATGACAGCAGATGCTGGCAAAGATGCTGAGAAAGAGGAACACTCCTCCACTGTTGGTGGGGTTGTAAACTGGTACAACCAATCTGGAAATCATTCTGTTGGTTCCTCAGAAAATTGGACATAGTTTTATCTGAAGACCCAGTTATTCCACTTCTGGGCATAAACCCCAGAGATGCTCCAACATACAATAAAGACACATGTACCACAATGTTCTTAGCAGCCCTATTTATAATAGCCAGAAGCTGGAAAGAACCAAGATGTCCTTTAGTAGATGAATGAATACAAAAATTGTGGTATATTTACACAATGGAGTACTACTCAGGTATTAGAAACAATGACTTTATGAAATTCCCAAGAAAATGGATGCATCTAGAGAATATCATCCTGAGTGAGGTAACCTAGTCACAAGAGAACAGACATAATATACAGTCACTGATAATTGCATACTAATCCCAGAAAGCTCTGAATACCCCAGAAACAACTTACAGGCCATTTGAAGCTCAAGAAAAAAAAAAAAGGTCAAAAAATAAAAGCCTCAGTCCTTTTTTGGAAAAAAAATAAATGTATAGCACCTTCTTAGAGCGTGGTACACCTGAACCTTAAATCATTAATAATCCAAGAGCTAAGAAAATAGCCTTGTGGCAATTTTTCTTATTCACAGACCATTATGCTTAATTTATACTCAACCAGTAATCTGTTTCCATGTTACATTCTGTCCTACATGTACTTCATGCTTATGGTAACTAGTGGGATTTCAATGCATGCTATCATACCTCTAAAATAATTAAGACTGAAAAAATATTCATATAATGATATACCAAATGCCTTTAAAATCTGTATATATAATCCCTCTTTTTTTAAAAAAATAAAGGTTTTTTTTTTTTTTTTTTTTTTAAAGAAAACTAGACTGTGAGGCCAGGGTCCTTTTGCTCTGAAGTAGGACTGATGATGTAGCAGTTGGGAAAGAAAGCCCAAGAGCAGAACTTTCCCCACATATAGGAAGGTCTGCCAGTCAGTATCAAGGAACATGGAGCGAGAGAGAAATATATAACCATGCACTGTGCACCCGGAGTCCACACGGTGACAGAAGAACACAGAGTCTCTGAGACAATTAAACAAACAAAAAATTTTTGGTATAACTGACACGAATGGCCACCTTACGTATATCGGGTGATTTGCATTCTAAATTTTAAGAAAAAATATAAAAGCACCATTAACATACAAGCAACTAGAACTGAAAGGAGAGAACATGACATCCCAAGCCTCCCCACCCCATGTCTCTAATATTCATTCCAGTTCATTCTAGTCATGTTACCTTCGAAATCCAACGTTCTGCTGTGACAGTGGAGGAATTAAAGGAATCCCATTTTCTCCAACGGCCCATGCCACACTGTGGGACACTTTCCCTGACGTCATTAGAGTCAGTTGATTACTGCCATCAGCCTCAAAGGAGAAGGGCACCCCTAAGGGAGTAGCAAAGTCAACAGGGTGGTGCTTAGAAAGGAGAGGACTCAGGTCTGCTGAAGGTAGAGAGATGGAACCTGGGCTTGGGGTGGTGGGATGGAGCACAGGATCCCAGCCAGGCCACTAGATGTTTTAGTTAATGGTAAATCTGCACAGAACCAAATTCTCTGACAGCTGGGAGCAAGAGTTTCCATGGTGTACTATCTTCAAGACCATTGGTGTACAGTGTCCTGGTTCTGGTTCTGCTATTTCAGTGCTGCGAGAACTTTGAAGAATTACCTACCCTTTTCTGAGCCTTGGCTCTTTTACATATCAGGAAGAAAGAAACAGCATTCTTCTAAGAAGGTTTTCAAAATCTATTCAAAAATTTATCTCAAAAATCTGTCTATTCAAGACATTTACATGAGCTCCTATTCAGGCTGAACTTAGCAGTGAAGAAATTAAACAAATGAAAAGAAATGAGCTGATGTAACCCTTTAAAAAACCGAGGCCTGTTGTTGTGATGTTCTTGTTTGAGTGTATACAACATGGTTAGTATATGAGATCAAGGCTTAGCATGCTGCTGAGCAGTAAGTAACATGGAAGAAGATATTAGGGGAGACAGAGAGAAAATGTGTGCTGTGGGGCAGGGGTATGGATGTTTACATGCTGTGTGTGGCCAAGGAAGCCTGATTAGAAACACTTTCTGTCCAGGTTTGCAGAGGCTGGATCACTGAGTTCTGGGCCAGCCTCATCTATATAGTAAGTTCCAGGACATGATGGGATCTAGCATTATCTAGGCTATGAGTGAGAGAGAGACAGCCACATAGAGAGAACCTGTCTAAGCAAACAAACACTGTATAATACCTCTGAGAAAGAAAAGAGATAATCATGTAGGTAAAATGTTGTTAAACTATAAGGCCCATCATACATTTTATTAAAACAGAGAATGTTAATGAATTGCTATAGAAATATTTAATCCCAATCTAGGATTTTTACATGGCTTTTGTCTCTTTAGTTCCCACATAGCCTTTATATTTATAATAAGCCTTAAATGGCACAAGAGCTGGGAAGATAACCTGTTTTCTATATTGTTGGTATTTATTTTCCTATTGATAACCCTGAGTTACTACTTACTATACTTCATCTGGGCTGCTCTTAACTCCAATTGGCCAGCCCTCAGGGCCACCTAACCCATGGAGGCTTCTCTGTTCTCCTCTGACCTCAAGCCCTGGAAACCTAAAAGCACCTATGTCTCTCTTGCCTAGCTGTTGGCTGTTGGCATCTTTATTGACCAATCAGAAATAATTTGGAGGCAGTATCGCTTGGGGCTATATGCAGACTCTAGGTCTTGGGGACTCACACATAGTATTGCAATAGACTGCAAGACCAAACCTCAACAATGAATGATCTCCACATAATGATTAAAATTAGTGTCTTTTAGCCTTATACATCTAATCACTGTGGTATATAGTTTTTGTACAATTCTTCATTTTTATGTCAGATTATTTCCTTACAAAAGATTATTATGAGTGGGATTAAGGCATCAAAGAAAATATTAAAGCTCTAATTCATACTACAAAATACTTTATAGTAGTGTAGTCATACATGTTTTCATAAAAAATGACTTGGCAAACAACCTTATATCTTATGAACACATGTTAAAGACTAAAAAGAACCTCTACCATGTGGGTCCTGGGGATTAGACTCACCCCCTCAGTCTTGGCACAACGTGCCATTACCTGCTGAGACATTTTACTCGCTTTTTTTCTCCCTAACTGTCCCCTCCCCACCTTGAGACAGCTTGTTATTCTGTACTTCAAACCGTGGTCATCCTCCTGCCTTAGCCTCCTGAGTGCTAGGGTCAAAGGTACAAGCCACTATCCCTGGCTTCTTTTGAGTTTTCTCTGCCAATTTTATAATTATTTGACGATAACTTAATTGTCTGTGACGTGGGGAAAGATAGATTCGGATATGACAATGAAAACCACGAGCTGCTGGCGACAGTTAGCTTTGCTTACCACTTCCAACTCCTTCGTGGTCTAAAGCCACATGCTGGTTACTGCTGAACTCCACCTCTTCAATGGGAGCCCTTCCCGTGACAAGGGTAGTCTCAGGGATCGGCAGGAAGACCTCAGCTAGCAAGGTGGTACCACTATGACCAATAGTTTCATAGACCTGAAATCCAGAGAAGAGACTCGGCCAGTAGAGGTGGCACTAGAATGTGCTCAGGTGTTGGTCTACATTGTTAGTGTTTGTGCTGTTCTTCCCCAAAGACCATCTTATATATGCACCCCTGCTTGGGATCAGCCTGATTCTCAGTTACTCCAGTTTTCTGGCATTGTGGTTGTCAATATTATCAACAGGATGGGGTCTAGTGTTATCTAGGAGACAAGCAGCCGTATGTCTGAATCCTAGTAGATTGTCACTGATGTATTTCTTCAGCAAATCAGCTAGGAAACTCTCTGGTCCCAGGAGTTCCCTGCCAGCCTTTTTAGACACCTAGAGTGGTAACCTATCTGTTTCCACTGACATTACAAAGAGACATTTGATAACGAAGAGGCTGACCCATTCCTCTTGAAATTTGTCCATAGCTGATCTTAAACTATCTTATAATTTCAGCGACCACAAAATTCTTGGGGCAGGGATCATAGTTAACAGACGTACCTGAAGCATTAAGCTTTCTGGCCAGTTGAATATTTGGAGGTTGAAAATCTGTCCAAAGTGAACTCGGAAATCTGCTCCTAGAGGCCGGCTAACAGTCCTCGACACCTCTTTGTTGTTGAAGACTACCTTTAAGTACACAGAGCGCCTCCTGACATCTTCCCTTCTGGAGACTTCCACCCTGCAAAGTGAGACCATCCACAGTTGTAGTCAGTGTTTGATTACTAAGGATCACCGTGCATTTAACTGGATGGACGCTGAATATGACAAGGGACACAGTGGCAACTCTTGGTTATGTCAGTCCATTTGACCCAGACAGTGACAGTTCTTGAACTTGCTACAATCCAATATTGTAACATGGAACTAATGGGGAAACCATTGACAGGCGCTGAAAGGGGATGGGGAGACAGACCAAGAGTCCAATCCTTGTTGGACTACAGTCTCTCCAGCTTCTTGAATGAGACCTCTGCTTGCATATAAAACAAAATTTTAAGTAAACTCATTCCTTGTTAGAGTTAACTCAGGACTGGAGAGACTCAATGGTAGAAAGACGGGGAGGGGGAAGAGAGAGGTTCCTGCTCTTCTACGGGATCTGAACTTGGTTGGCTGCACCCAGGTCAGGCAGATTATAATGCTTTTAATTTTCGATCTAGGGGATTCATCTGATGACCTCTTCTGACCTTCACAGCACCCACATATGTGTAGCATACACACAGACCCATTAACAGTAACAACATCTTTTTAAAAAGGAGTTAGTTCAAACTTCATGGAGCAGAAATGACCTGTGTTTAAGCCGATAGTTTCACACAAGAAGTACAGTAGCTCATTTTAGCAGTTAGACCAGACCTCTTTCTCTAAGGTTTAAGCTTTGTCTTCATGTTTTCACAGAGTAGGTGACTATTCAGTGGATGCTCTGTATTCAGAAGTATGTCTTACTTTTAAAGACCTTTCGAATTACAAAAGTGTGTACTCTGGCACACTGAGATGAAGCACAGGGAATTTTAGATCAGAGTTTTCAAGATTAGTGTTTAATCTTATTATATAGATTTGCAGAAACACTACAAAAATGCTCATCAACAGCAATTACAAATGACAAATGCACAAAGGATATTCAAATAAAAAGCAGACCCAGGGTTTTGAGATGGTAGTATAGCAGTTAACTATTATTTTGGTTAAATGTGTAAAACATAATGTTGATTATTTTGACTGTTTTTGAGACAGAGTTTGTGTCGCTGGCCTCGATCTTTCTGTTTCTACGTCCCAAGTGCTGGGATTTCAGGCATAAACCACCAGGCCCAACCATGTGAGCTATTTTTAAATCTACATTTTAGCACCGTTACATACATTCCTGTGCAGTAGTCGTTGCTGCACACCCACAGAGTGTTTCGTTATCCCTAACAAATTCTTTTATCACTGTTAAATGGAGTATCAGTTTTAGCATTTCATATCCCTACAATTTAGACATATTCAGACATGAACTGGCTTAAAGAGAAACCTCAGTGTATCTGCTAGCCCGAGGGGATATGGATACAGGAAACCACTCCAGAGATCAGGCATTGACTTGTTGGGGTTCTTTCCTCACTGACAGCTCCATGAAGAATGTCCCTGGGTAACAAGTGAGGTACAAAGATGGGAGGACCCTAGGAAATCTCCAAAGTAAACACACATGGCCAGTTTTACATAGTTCAGTCTCAGGTGTATGGAAGGGGGCATGGTTCCTCTGTTCATATGGTATAGTGTGATCATATGTGTGTGTATGTATACACACACACACACACACACACACACACACACACACACTTCTCTGTGTGCTACTGAGTATATATGGGTACATGTGAGTATGTACCAGTGTCATCAATGGTCAGAACATGTTTACCTTGTACATTCCAATATCATGTATGATTACAACATGTGCTTACCTGGGACACTGGTCATTGGGAGTCACATTCCCTGCCAGACTCAACTCTGGAACGAGTGTGGGCTCCCCTGGCCTCCTCCTGCTGTGGGCTACCCTCTCCCGCACCTGCTGCTCTATGACAGCTGGGTCAGTGGGCTCTGGGGGGATGGGTTTCTTGACCTCTTCCCCAGGAAAGGGCTCCTCAGCCTCCTCCTCCTCAGGGTGTTCCTCTGCTGTTTGCTTCCTTTTTTTCTTTTTGGCTCTCTGTTGGGCAAGAGGTGAACGGGTTTTGAAACAGTCTCCAGGACTGGCCTTCAGGAGCATGGTACTCAGTACAGAGAGATGTGGACGCCTCTCATCCCCAGTCCCTCTCCATCAGTATTTCCCTGTGTTTCGGTTCTCCCTCAAAGTAAAGACAAGCACAGACCACACACACATACACACACACACACACACACACACACACACACACACACACACACAGACACACAAACACACACACATACATGCACATGCACACACACACAGAGACACAAACACACACACATACATGCACATGCACACACACACACACAGAGACACAAACACACACACATACATGCACATGCACACACACACAGAGACACAAACACACACACATACATGCACATGCACACACACACAGAGACACAAACACACACACATACATGCACATGCACACACATACACAGACATAAACACACACACATACATGCACATGCACACACACACAGACACACACAAACACACACACATACATGCACATGCACACACACACAGAGACACAAACACACACACAGACGGCTTCTGAAACAATGCAACATCTGAAGAGCATGCATTAGAGGCATCAACACTTCTCCACTTAAAGTGGCCATGCATGGAAAATACATTTGACATATACATTACTGATTCTACACAGTGCTATCCATATAGTGTCTGAGTGGCTTTTTGGATAAAAGATATGAACTAATCAATCAACCATTCAATCAATCGCTTTTGGACCCCCTTCAGCAACAGGGTAAGAGAGAGACAGAAGAGTCAGTGGGAGACCTCCGTATTGGACCAGCCTCCCTCTTCCTGTCTCGGGGGTTTGCCCTCTGAGGCCCGCTGGGCAGCCCCACCGCAGGCTAAGTGATGCTATTCACACCTGGGCTTTCCTCCAGGCCTTCCACTGCTGATGCGCAGCTCTGTATGCCTCCATCTGTGCTGCGTGTTCTTCCATGTGCTCGTCCAGCAGTTCACGGATCTCAGCTTGAATCTCGGCTTCATATATGTCCTCATCTAGCTTCTGGTCCACTTCTTCCCTTTAAATGCATTGGCAGATCTTGGTTATTTCTTGGAATGAACATGCTATGAATGGCTTCAGTTTTGGACAACTACTGCTTCTCCATCAAAATTCATAATAACGTTTTAACTGCAAAGTATCTGTATGGGTACACCATTTACCCCAGAGAGACCCAGAAAGGGACCAATAGCAGCTGCAGAGAGTCTTCATGGAAACCAACAGCACAGTGGGGCATTAAACCACATCATACTGATGTGTGGGGTTCTCATGAACCAGGAATCCCACATGTCAGCAAAGTATACCTTTCCTATACCACAAACAAGGAACAGTAGTAACTGGATGGAAAATGAAACAAGAAACACATAAATAGAAAGATTACAGGAGATGCTGAAGTAGTTATCTGTATGGAACAGGAGACAGGAAGTACCAGACAAGAAATAGTAGCATACTCCAGTGTTTTAAAACCAAACTCTTCTCATCAGAGGGAAAGGGAAGGGGGATGGGCAGAAATAAATGGAGGGAACAGAGTGGGTAAAAGAGGGAGGAAGAGCTCCTCAGAACAGAGAGGCCATGGGTACTGGAAACACATTTCATGAGCAAGTTCAGGTCCGAGGTGTCTTCAGAACTCGTGCAAATTACAGACAGGTAAAGGAAGTATAATACACCCAGGCTTATGAGAAATCAGGAAAATAGAAATTATATCAGCAGATGTTTGACCTCAGCTGGTGACACTGGTAAAGGCATTAAGGGGCATCACCCTCTGGAGTGCATTTGGGCTCAGCTCATCAAGTGGGAGAAACAGTTTCATTTCAGGGACATGCATTCAGGAAACCCAGGTGCGTGTATAGTAAAAGGCAAGTCTGAAACCTTATGTAGTGAAGTTTGTGGTGTGTGTGTGCGTGTGTGTGTGTGTGTGCGTGCGTGTGCGTGTGTCTGTGTGTGTATCTGTGTGTATGAGTGTGTGTGTCTGTGTGTGTGGTTACCTGTGTGGAAGCTAGAGACAGATGTTGAGTGTCTTCCACTGTTGTTCTCAGTCTTATCTTTTGATACAGTGTCTCTTCCTGAACTTGGTTCTCATCAGTTGGCTAGACTGGCTGGCCAGGGACCTCTGGGATCCATCTGTCCCTGACCCCAACTTCCAAACACTAGAATCCCAAACTAGTGCAAGCATGCCTGGTTTTCTCATGGGTGCTGGGGATTTGAACTCATGTCTTTATGCTTATGCTGCAAAGATTCTCTTGACTGAACCAACTTCTGTGCTCCTGCAGTCGGGTTTTATAAAACAAAACTATAGCTACATGCTGTCCACTACAGAAATATACATAGCGCAAAGAAATAACTGTGTTTACATGTCATCTCTTTGAAAGTGGAAAACAAGCAATACTAAATTGTGTATTCTCAGAGAGATGTCTCAGCAGTTAAGAGCACTGACTGCTCTTCCGGAGGTCCTGAGTTCAATTCCCAGCAACCACATGGTGGCTCAGGACCATCTGTAGTGGGATCTGATGCCCTCGTCTGGTGTGTCTGAAGACAGTGACAGTGTGCTCATAAACTTAACATGAATAAATATTTGTTAAAAATTCTCAGGGGTTGTCTACGGAGGCTGGAAAACAATGGCCGTAGAAGCAGACAGCTCTTACAGCAGAGGCATGGGAGCTGTCAGGTGCTCGAGATGCTCTAGTTCTCCGCCTGGGAAGATGCTACAAGGCTGCTGCTGTTTGCTCATAGCTTTTTGAACTGTATCTATGCACTGCACATGTCTCTTGGCTGGATAAACCGGTATCGGAGAAGCCTTACTTTCTCAAGACGAGCTTCAGTGGCGTGTTCGTAAACCTCTGGAACTCGCGTAATGACTTCATCTCTTTCCAGACCTTTATGATGGTCTTGAGCAGTGCTCGGTCCTTCTCTTGTTCAGCATCTCGCAGTTTCCGAGTCTGCCTACAGGATGTAATCATTGGTGAGTTTGTATCAGTTGGGTTCATTTCTGAAACCTTAACAGTGCTTCCTTTCTGCATACTGAAGTAGATAGCCCTCCCTTGTATGTGTGGTGGCAGAACTGTAGCCCAGCTCCCTGTGCCCCGTCGCCTTTCTCTCTTCTTCCACAGCTCTGCCACGGCTTCTAAGGGAATCTGGGGATCTTTGCTTCTATGATTCACTCATGTGGCAATTTTCCCTTGCTAAGAGTTTTCAGTATTTCTGAGAAACCGTGTTGTTAGCAGCTGTGAAGGGAAGTAGAAACTGAGGAGGTAATAGGATGTGGGTCTATGTTTGGGACATTTTCTTTAATTTATTCTCTCTGAGCTGAGTCTCAATTTGATAGACTAAATTATCTTTTAAAATTCTTTTTCAAACCATCGTCCCTCCCTCTGGCAGCTGCCTTTGGAGTTGTGACAGGAAGGGACTAGCAGGAGTGATTGTCTCACAGGAGGAATGCTGGCACCCGAGGTGTCAGACAAACCGAGGGCTCTCCATATTGACACAAATTGTGAGTTCTCCACAGAGAAGATGCAATGGTGTGGCCTGCTATGAAGAAGTTTAGTGCTAAGGAGGTGACAAACGGTTCTGGTTTCAACTGTAGAGGTGGAATTTTAAAATATGTTTTTTTTTTTTTAAATTTCAGTTATATAACCTGTTTTGGGATCGTCTGATATATATTAAACCTTCTTCACAAATGGAAGCCAAATCCAGACTCCAAATCCACTCTAATGCAGCACAAATCAGCTAGTGGGTTCATTCTGAACAGGTATCACGTGTGGTCCAGGATGTATAGGCTCTCTGTGCTTACACAGCTTGCAGGACAGCCCAGAAGACGGACACTCTCATAAGTAATGGCAATGTCTGACACAGTGCTGACCTCTGAGAACATCCTGAGAAAGCCAAGGGGGCAGGGCACTGCGACAATTAGCATCTCCTGGCCGTGGGAAGGCCCTAGAATGCAATACTACTTGGACTGACTTGGGCTGTAGAGACAGCACAGAGAAGTGAGGACATCTGGCTTCCTAGTGGTATATAGAATAAGGGGGTGGCAAAGCATCACAACTACTGTTGGAGGCCAGGATTCAGGAATCTCTGATGTCCTTAGGAAGCAAAGGAGTGGCATCCTTGCGTGAATTCTGCTTTGGCACCCACTAGCTAGCCTTGGATAAGCTAAGTTACTTCTCCGTGCTCATCCGTGAAATAGGCTTGGTAACAAGTTACTTTTCAGGATTTCTGGGAGGATAAGTTATCACACATGGTGTGTGTGTATCCTAGCCTGGCCACCATCCTACAGAAGTCAACTGTCACTGTCAGATCATCTGGTCCTCCTTTAGCCCATTATCTGCTACTTCCTGTTTGTTTATTTACTTAATTGTTTGAGACGGGGTTTCTCTGTGCAGCCGTGGCTGTCCTGAAACTCGTTCAATAGACCAGGTTGGCCTCAAACTCAGAGATCAGCCCGCCTCCACCTCCCAAGTACTGTAATTAAAGGTGTGCACCATCACTGCTCGGCCCCCTGCCTTATTTTTAAAAACTGAAATATCACATTGATTTACTGAGTTAATACCTTCAGAAGTTTTTCTACGTCCTTTTGCAGTTCCCAACGAAACAATTTCTCAGAAACGCTGAAGACTTTTCTTAGCAACAAAAGTAATTTCCACATGCATTAAATAAGCAAAGTATTCCAGAAGAACATTTCCTTAGAATGATGGCAGAGCCACAGAGGAAGAGAGAAGGGTGATTCTTGAGTAGGGTTCTGGGTAGTACTCCTGCAGTCTTGTGTTGGTGGGTGGAGTTTACAAAGCAGTTGGGGTATCCAGGTCTAAGATAAAGCTTGCAGAGGCACTGACCTCTGTGTTAATCAGCAGGAGAGGATGCCAATTAGGGGAGAACACAATTTTTAAAGGGTTAAGACGACAGCACCTGGGACACTTTGTAGTTGTATTTGCTAGATTAAAGAGGCAGACTGGACCAAGGACAATAAGGACAACTATGTCACCAGGGAAGAGCTTTCTCAATAGGAAATGTGTGCCGCTGAGAGCCAGTGTCCAGGAGCAGAGAGGGCTGCAGGAAGATGGCAGGGTGAGTGGAGGCAGAGATGGTACAGATGTGAATGCTTTCCAGAAGTTTGGCCACAGATAGACGTGTGATACAGAAGTGCAGGTGGATGGCTTCTGTAGTCCTTAAATTCTTACTCAAGAGAGAGCACATCCAGTGTGAAGCCCCAGTAGAGAGTTAAAGTCTCTCCCCACATCACCCGGCATCCATGGTCCTGCCTTATACATTCTGGCTCTTGTTCATGGGATCACCCAGAGTCCCATGATGCTGATTTAAAAACTCAAGTGTTGAAATGTTTCAAGGGGTGCTGGTCCCTAAAGTCAACCATTCCAACTAGGGGCTCAACAGATGTCAGGCTGGGGAAATCACAGGGAATTGGGGGGGGGTGATGAGCTGGTTTCAGGGGACTACAGAAAAGGTGTACTAAACAAGCGATCTACCCAAGGTTAGTTTCTCTTAGTGAAAACTCAAAGGGCTGAGCTTCTTTTTCTAAAAACTGCCTCGTCTATGTCAATGCTCTGCTGTCATGGGGAGTAACTGTAAGGGTCTGTGCCTGTGAGTCTGCTTCATGTACAGTTCAGCTGCTTTCCAAAGTGATTCCTTTGTACAGTTCCAGGGAAAACCGTGATTGTCTCTCTTCTCTCTGTCTCTTTCCCCTCCCCCACTTCTCTGTGTGTCTCTGTCTCCTTCCCTGTCTTCTTTCTCTCCTCTTATTCCTCTCTCTGTACCTGTCTCTCTCAAGCCCATTACTGTTTTCATACTTACTCTAGACTGAAACTAAAACTATCCTCATATAGAGGCTATGTTTTAAATATACAAAATATATTTAGGACCATGTATGCCTGTAACTCTAGGATTTGAGAGGCTGAGGCAGGAGGACTGCCACAAATGTGACACCAGGCTTGTCTACATAATGAGAAAGGCCTTGCCGAACATCCACCATAACTGTAAAATAAAAATGATACTTTACATTTTAAGCAGGCTTTTTATTCTTTTCCAGTATACAAACTGCACTAATTCTCACTTTGCGAGAAGAATTTCCAACTCATGCCTAGATCAGAGAAAGATAAGCACACATTGAGACTCCATGATTACTGTTTTCTTTTCTAAAAATTGGTTCTGTAAAAATACCCACACACTAACACACAGGGATTTTAATTATTGTACAATTTAAAAATTATCTGAGCAATGCCTGTCACTTGGGGACTTTATATTCTATAGTAAATCTATAGAATAAGTGGTGGTCTTTGAATGATAGTTACATAGATGTGTGGTGAGAAGAAAAGGGCTTAGACATGGGCACATAAGCAGGTGACAGAAGGGAATAAGCAAGGATTCCTCAAAATAACAAAATGTGCACATAGAACCCCCATTCATATTCTATACTTCCTTTTTAGGAGCAAATATTAGGTCTTTACATTTCAAATTTAAAAATTATGAATAACTCAAAGAAATGGAAAAGTAGATACTGAACAAGATGCTGACATCTTCTCTCAATTACTCTGGATTCTTTTCAATGATATTACAACTGAAGGCTGCCCTCCCCCTGCCACAATCACACCCTTTCTCTCCCTCCCAGGATAAAGAATGGGATGGGTACCTTTATTGTCCATAGCACAGATATATGACCCGAGACGGTATTGTTCATGTGCTTTCGCAGGCCACACTATAACAAGCAGCCTATGGTGGATGGGTTTATCATTGAACACTGCTTTCAGACATATCTATCTTAAACTGTGGAACAGACATCCGTGTCTACCCATATGTGATCCTGGTAGCACTGGGTTATTTCTAGATCTCACTTTTGTGAATAATGCTACACATCATGGCATTTGTCTCCCTGTGACACAGGCTTGTGGCTCTGTAGAGTATATACCCCTGGAACTCTCTGTTCCAGCTGGTGAGCATCTTTTTGTGCTATACTAATTTTTTAAATTATTTTAATAACTTCACATATATACACTTTTGTCTTACCCTTTTTACCTTCCTACGGCCCCTGTTCACCCTGAACCCTCCCCATAAATGACATCTGTGACCCTCCAAGATCAACCAGGACAATCTGTGTGACAGTGAGCTTGGAGGTATCTGTTAGAACCTGGTGGCTTCAGCTGTGGGTCCACAACCAAAGACAGTGATTCCGTCTTCTCTCAGAATCTATGTATAGCCAACAGTTCATAGGTAAAGGGTAGGTAGGTAGGGCTTAAGAGCCCTGTGTCTTCCTTGATTCATTGATAATTGAGCTGCACTCATATGTCAAATTACCAATATCACTGTTTCATTTGGCAGAATTCCACATGAATTCAATGCATTTTCAAAAGTCTGGAAATATGAACTGTAAGCTCATGTCTAACAGGTAACGAGGGGAGTCCTTGAAAGCTTTACTCACCGAATTTCAGATTTATACTCATTGATGGTTTTCTGGGTTGTGTCAAGAGACTGATGAGGTTTCTCTGGGTTAAGACTGGTCTGAACAGCTTTTCTTAGTGCTTGAAGCTTAACATGATAGGAATAGAAGTTTTATGTTAGAAACCCTTTAACCCTGAGTTGTAAAGCCAGAGCTCTACTGTGAATGCTCAAAGCTCCAGCAAACTTCAGACTTTCACCAAAAGCACCAAAGCTGATATTGACAAAGATTCTGTTTTTCTGAATCTGGAACTCTATGGAACAACGTTTATCCATCTTTGCTCTGGGAGCGGGGTAATCAGACTGCTCACTAGAGATATACATTTTACTAAGTGTCTTAGAAACAAGTTTACTTTCAAAGATAGCAGCGGGTCCTCCTGGGATCTTAACACAAAATAGTATTCTTTTGATATAAAGAAATCACAAGGCTGGAGGAGATATTATAGGGTAGCCACTTGCGTAGACAGTAAGGTTTTATAGTTGAGACCATGTTATCTGAAGTCATCATGGCCAGTAGACGTCCCACAGGATAATATCACACTAGAAGTGAATCCAAGGGGTAGCCATTCCTCTATACCAGTGGAAGCTGCTGGCCTGTGTTAGAGTGCTACCCTATGGAAAGAGTTTACACAAAACCAGACAGTCTCCATGAACAGACATGTTCCCAAGCTACCCACACTATTGGATCTGAGATCACTTCATTAACTAATAACTTCGTGTCACATGATGTGCCCGTCTCACGGATGGAACCACTTGTAGGACACACAAGTCTCCCTCTGTAAGGGAAATAAATGCATGCTGCAGAATTTGGGCTTATTAATTGCAAACTGTCTATAAGCTCCTGTAGTAGTTAGAATCCTCTCAGAGATGGGCATCTGGGCATGCATGTGAGGGAGTATCGTCACTGACTTCACTGGAGATGGGAGAACCTTCTGTGGGGCAGCACCATTTCTTGGGTAGAGATCCTGAACTATATAACGTGGAAAAATGGTCGAGCAATACAATGCTCGTTTGTCATTCTCTGTCCCTAATGACGGACGAGGTAAGCTGCTTCAAGCTCCGCCTCCTTCTCAGGGTGATGGACCTTATCTTGACCTGTGAGCCAAAATAAACCCTTTCTTCTTCAAGTTGCTTTTGTCAGGGCATTTTAGCACAGCAACAGGAAGAGGAAGTAAGACACCTTTTGCCTCTAGGTAGGAGAGTGTCACACACTCTGGACAGAGAACATGTGAAGTGAGGACAGAAACATTCGATGTTGGAAGCATTCCCCAGTAGGTTAGTAACCAGCCCCATCAATGACAAGCATGGAGAAAGCAAGTACCTTATCTGTAAGAAATTTTGTCTTGTTTCTTTGCTGTCTTGCAAGGTACTGGTCATATAGCTGGGCCAGCTTGGATGCCAAGACGTGCTCTCGGCTGAAACAGGGATGATGAGTGAAGATTAAGCCCGAAATATCGATGTCCAGTTGGAAATTTCCTGGAGGGTCTCCAGATCCGATCATATGCTGTCTACTGTGGACATATTTCTCTGCCTGCCAAAGAAAGCAGACTGAGTGTCTTGTCCTCAAAGGAAAGACTGCTAGATGCGAACTATCATGGATCTTTTACGTGTAGACTTCCTTGTTTTCTGAAGTCTTGTGTTTTGCAGCTGATGACCTTGAATATTTGGATCACAGATGCCCTCTGTTCTAACTAAGATTTACAAATTTGTAGCGCGGTGAATAATGTAGGGAGAGAGGTGGGGGAAGGCTGAGCCCTGTGTGCAGAAAACAGGAAGGGAATTTCTTGCTGTGGAGTGTATCAAATAAGACTGTTTTCCTTCTAGAATCTCTCCAAAATATTTCCTATGAGTCACCACTGTTTACGGAAGTTCGGAGCATCCCTGATTTTGTGTTTATATTCCTCTCTTCATCAGAGACAGGGTGTGCTATTCTAAGACAGAGTACCCAGTGCTTTACGACAGAGTATCATGTGCTTTAGGATAGAGTACCCAGTGCTTTACGACAGAGTACTCAGTGCTTTACGACAGAGTACCAAGTGCTGTGAGAGAGAGTACCCAGTGCTTTACGACAGAGTACCCAGTGCTTTCAGCACAGATGAATTCTATGATTTATTCATTGTTGAATAAATGAGATGATACATATGAGGAATTTGGGAGCATGTCTATCGAGCCACAACATGCCAAATAACTCTCCCTCAGCTTCTTGTCTTTACAAGTGAAGATACAGAGCCTCAGAGACAGTGTGGTTTCCAGAAACTCTCAAAGCAAGCTCAGTGAAGTGGGAGTGCTCCATTTGGTGGAGCACAGTTCATATGCAAACCACAACAGACAAAAAAAAAAAGAGCAAAAGGCAAAGGAGGGGGTCTTCCTCTTAGCGGGAAGAGAGGTGGCATCTTAGGGATTCTGTTTTACCTTGCACCATGGAAACAGTTCATGCTCGACTGAGCTGAACCTGAACCTAGGAGACCACCAGCGGTTACTGGAACACAGGCTAAGATAGGTTTGGGAAATTTCCAAGGAATAGCTAATGTCTTCCTATTTGAGATTGTGATATTTTTAAGACACACAATCAGTTTTATAAGGATGTTTAAAAATAAGGTTTGATGAAAGGAAGGGGACTAGTGGGAGGAAGTCGGGTTGTTCAGGAGTGGGATAAAACAGGGTTAACAAAGCATGGACGTAATTCATTGCATGCATGTTGGGCATTGTCAAAAATAAATAAAAAGTTAGTGTGGCTTCTCATTAAAGATAAGCTGAATGTCATTTAAAGCAGAATCTGAATGTCTCAGTAGTTAAATGTAGGACACACCATATTAGGTCCCATAAGAAACTCAATCCTAAATATACACCAATACTATATGTATTTGCTCATCCAGAAGAAGCGCGTAGAACTGACTGGGTAAAAACTGCCTGGCTAAAGGTCATATGTTCTTTCTTCGAATTCCAGTACAAAGAAGCAAGAGCACAACAGATTTTACCAGCAAATGAAGGCTCATGTGAGCGCACTTTACCACAAATACAAATGCAGAAAACTGTGCTGACAATAATGATTGCAAAGCCAGACAACCCCCCCCCCCCCCACACAAAAGCATAGAGCTCCTTCTCTCCTTTAGCTGTGGAATAGCATTATAATCATGGCGCTCTAAGGCCAGAATCTCCTCTTCTGCACATTCCAAGCCTCCTCCCACCAGGTACTGTTTTTTTTTTTTTTTTTTTTTTTTTTTTTTTTTTTTTTTTTGTCTCCTCTAAATTGGTTGCTACTTGATTCTGGACTTCAGTGGACTGCAAATACCCGCCAGTCACTGTTGAATAAAGAGGATGATGCATGCAGTGTGCTAGAAGGCTCTACGTGATGGACAAAGGCCAACTAAGCATTTCTCCTCAGTCTACCATATCTGCAGATGAAGATACAGAGAGGCCCAGAGATACGCAGAAATTTGCTCAAGGTTCCCCAAGCAAAGTCAAGGTAGACTTGGGACTTCTGATCCCAATCCAGCTTCCCTACCTGAGACATGCGAAAGGATTTCAAGTACTGATCGTCTTGCCCAGAGGTGATGCAGGGCGGGGCACCAGCTCTGTCTTAGGGTTTCTACAGCATCCATTTAGCCTCATAACTTGCATATAAAACATTTATGCCACACAACCTTGTAATTTTGAAGTTAACACAAATAGTTTCCAAAGCTCCTTCCAGCAAAAGAATCGAGCAACTGGTCTTAAAGCAATCCTTCCTGACTTCAGTCAGTGGTTGCTGCATTAACTGTCTGTAAATCTGGAAAACACGGATGGAAATGAGAGGTGGCAATGAAATTCACACATCCCTATGGCTACTCAGATAATCTGCGTTAATTAAAATAACTTCAGTGTAGCTTAAATGCCAACCACAGGTGCGATGGGCGTTTCCTCTCTAGCTGAGTCCTGTCCCACTCTCCCTTCTCCATGGGAGTTTCCAGAGTTATAGACTCTCAGGGTGTGGTTCTCAGGCTCCAGCCTGTATTCTTGGGATGAGTAAGAGCCTGCGGTAGAAGGTTGCCTTGCACTCCCAATGTTGCCTGGGGCACTTTTACCCAGCATTCCTCTCCCAGCTCAGGATGAGCTCATCCTCCAGTAACTACTGCTGGTCTCTTTACCTTCAGGGCTAAGCTCAGACATTCAGGATGCCCAACCCTCCCTGCTTCAGGTAGAAGAAACCCTGGATCTTGTCTCCTTCCATCTGCTTACATTTCTTAGAAACCAAGAACCTTCATGAAAGAAACAGCAACGATTTCTCCCAAGGAGAGTATTCCCAGAGTGCATTTCAGGTTGTTAAGTTGATATGATTCCTCATTCTTTACTTGAAAACTAAAAAGCAAGACTAAGAGGAGGCGTTGGTGGGTGATCTACTGGTTTTCTCAGCAGAAGCTAAAAGGGATGTCTGATCTATATATCACCGAAAGGATAAAAATAAGTTTCTATCAAGTGCAGTGCCTCAGGCAAATGCCACATCTTCTTTTTCAGGTCTCCTTGGAGACCATTCTCATTTTCCCTTTTCAGGGACCATGCCATATTGCCTGGATAATGGCTTGGGTGGGTATATGATTCCTTTACAACTGAATGTTATTTGTCTTTAGATAGAGTGAGATGGAGATAATGTCATCCTTTTTTTCTTGAGCTAGGCCATCAAGAATCTCCCCCCCCCTCTCTCTCCCTCTCTCTCTACCCCCCCTCACACACACACCTATCTCAACATATGGAGAATCCTGCAAAAGGCAAATAGAGTCAGAGGAAAGTGGGAGGGATAAAGAGAGAGAGAGAGGGAGGGAGGGAAGAAAGGAGGGAAAGGGAGGAAAGGAGGAAGTGAAAAGAGGAGAGAGGAGAAGAGAGGGAGAGAGGAGGGAGAGGAAGGAGATGTGAGGAGAGGAGGAGGAGAGAGAGAGGGGAAAGAGTAGAGATGAGAGCGAGGTGATGGGAGAGGAGAGAGAGAGAGAGAGAGAGAGAGAGAGAGAGAGAGAGAGAGAGAGAGAGAGACTGAGATTCTTTCAGCACCCAGTCCAAGTTCTAGTCTTTGGCTGTACTTCCTTTGCCTCCTCTTTCAGTTTTATAATTTAGTCTCAGTTTGGGGACTGGTTTGCACTGGGTTTCTGTTATTTGCAACCAATTCAGACTTCCTGTAAAAAAGTGGGAAGAAGAGCAGGAAGGGCAAGTGCTACATTTTATTAAGCAGTAACCAGCAAAGAGGGTGGTTTTCTTGTAATTTCCTAAAACCGGCATAGCAGGCAGTCCCTACCCAACATCGTACCTTTAGCCTCTGGCTCCTTTTCTGTCACTCATATGGGACACAAAGAAGACTCAGGGCAACTTTGGACATTGCAGCCTTTGGATTCCTAAAACTTAGTACAACATAGTAGATATCAGACTTCCAGTTAAAGCCAGAACAACACTGAAGGGAAAGGTGGAAGGAAATAGCCCAGCAGCTACCAGCTTGTTCTTCCGTGACTAGCCCACTTTGCTACCATCATTGGGAAATCTACATTTTCTATTATGTTTTGTTCTATTTGGTATTTTTAAGTTTTAGAATCGGACTCATCCTCCCCTAAAACGTGTTAAGTTGTATATCTTTTTGAAGTTTAAGCGTGTGTTTGGTCACCTGTTTTCATTCCTTCGTCATTGGTAGACTCATTTCAGCTCGGAAGCTGCACAGCATTCTGCTTTTAAGCAACACACATCCATTGTTGGGCTTGATGGTCCAGGAGAATGGCTTTATTGAGTGATATTTAGTTCCTGCTGGGTTGAGTGAGCATCAGAGTTGGGGACTCTCAGTGTGAGCACCAAGAGTCTTTTAAAGGCCAGAATGATTCTTCACTCCTGATCCAGTAGTGGGGCTTTATTTCTATCATCTGATAAAACAAAGCCAGGGCCCAAGACAAGCACAAGAGATGGCTGAGTCCAAGAGTGGACTAGAAAAAAAAGACATTTCTGGATATACCTTGGCACAGCATTTTGCTGTTGTTTGAGGCACGGTCTCTCTCTATAGCCTTTGCTGACTGGGAGCTAGCTTTGTAGACCAGACTGGTCTTACTCTCACAAAGAGCTGCCTGCCTCTGCCTCTTAAGTGCTAAGATTGAGAGTGTGCTACCATGCCTAGTTCTTTCTCCTCTTAAGCTGACTACTTCAGACATTCTGTTAAAGTGAAGAAAGCTGACTAACATAGTCAGTGTGTGTATCTATCACATTTTCTTTATTTATTCATCCATTTGATAGCCAGTGAGATTCTTCCCATGTTTGAGGCCACTGTCAAGAGTACTGCATCAGTCGAGGTGAGGGGACAGGAAAGTGTTAGTCAGAGGATATGTAGAGCCAGGAAGACTCAGTATCAAGGGGTCTCTTGAGCAATATGGTGTTTTGATGGTGGCTTATTAGCAGCACACAAAAACAAACCAGGAGGTAATCAATCATGGCAGACTCTACCATTCTACAATGCACACATTCTTCAAATGTCATGCTGGAGGTGAGAGAAACACACGGTGTTTATTTGTTGTCCTCGTTAGTTTTTAACTGTCAACCCACACAACCTAGGGACAGAACACCTGAGAGGAGAGCCACCATTGCAGGATTGCCTCGCTCAGATTGGGAGACTGGTACAATTTCCTCGGCACTTCGTGATGTTAAAGTCATCAAATAGTTTTAGTGGGCTCAGGTTGTGTCTAGAGGGGGAAGCTCACCCACCTGAGATGGAATAGGACCATCTGGTTTTATGTCCTGATAGCATTCTCTTGGCCAGTTTTACTCTTGGCACAACTGACAATCTAATCCCTTAAGTTTGCTAAGGGATAGATTCACTGGCTCCCAAAGACCCCTTTTCTATTCACCATCCAAGTTTTCTAGTTTTATCCATAATTCACTTCTTCATTATACTAGTGTTTCATGCGTTAGATAGCTGCCTGGATGAATAGATGGACTGATGGGTTAAAAGTCATAGGTTAGGTATACGTTCATGTTGTCTTGATTACTAATTCTATCATGTGTCATTGTTTTGTGACAAGCAGTTGATAAATCCCCCTGTCTGGGACCTACGTGTAAACCTGCTTCCAGGACCACCCTTCAGCACAAGCCAGCCATTCGTTAGCACCTGCCTGTAAAACCTATTTTATAGAAGTTTGGCATTCAAAAAGAATCAGCTCAATAGTCATCTCGTCCCTCACACGGACCCAGGGGGTCATAGACATTATTATCATTCCTACTTTTTAATGAAGGTGAGACCAGAGAGCAACAGGATCGCCCAGAGTCGCACAGCAGAGAGTATATGTCTGTGCAGACAAATGGAGTGGGGCCTTGTCTTCTCTGCTCACCCCTCCGTTTCCAGAGCGGTCGTCATCTGCCCATTCTGTTTGATGTAATCGGTGCAGACACTACAGACTAGAAATGATGTCTGATGCCTGTGCCTCAGAGTCTGGAATGCTGGAAGTTTGGTCCCTGGACTATCGTTGCTTGTTGACACAGTATAAATTTAACAGGTGGCAGATGGTGGCTTGACTACGGTGGCACTGTCCTCTGAAGGGATTAATGCTGGTCCCAAGGAGTGGACCAGTTCTCAGGAGATGAGTTGTTATAAAACAGGTCTTGCCATTTTAATTTGTCTCTATGGCTTCCGTTATCACCACATGAGTTTTCTTACACATATTCCCATCATGTGATGGCAGCTTCCCTGAGGCTCCCAGTGTATCTGAGCAGTTGTTGGCACCATGCTCTTGAACCCCCAGGACTGGGAGATAAATAAATGTCTTTTCTTAATAAATCTCCGAGGCATTTTGTCATAGTAGCACATATTATCTCGTTTTGTTTGCACAGAATCTCTAGAAGGAAGACACTATTGCTAATCCCACTCTATAGACAAAAGAACCAAGACACAGAAAGAGATCGAGGACCCAGTTCACTGCATAAGAAGTAAATCAAGGACCCCAATCCGGCACTTTGACAGAGAGCTTCAGATGAGTGAGGGAAAGAACAGCAAACCTCCCTTAGATCATAAAAAAAGAGAAGGAAGAATAGTTTTCCAGCACGTGTGACTAGTAAAGAGATATGAAGGGGCAAAAGAAATGTGAATCTCAGCTCACTCACATGATTGCCATTTGGGCTCCTTGTGAGATGGTGACTTATTTAGAAAAAAACAAGCTCAGTAGAAGTAATAAACTCAGCTTAAGCTATTGATTGAGCAGAGTAACTTTGATTTCACATATTAACAAGGGATTAAAGCAAAGAGGGCCCCTGTACCTTCTTATACAAAGTCTCCAGTTCAGCCTTGGGGCTTTGCTCTCGTGTGGACAGTGATGGCCTGGAGGGAAATGTCTTGATGGGGCTGGGAAGTGCCAGGATTCTGCCATCATCTCCAAACCACTTCCTGCCCTGTGGGTCAAGCAGAGAGAAGGACTGCATTTTGTTTATATTCAGGCAGAAAACATCTCGGAAAACATTTGCAGACAATTTCTGTGTTGGTTACATATTTCATGTGTTACCTTGGGCCCTCAAAGAACTTTAAGTTTTTGTCTGCATGAAATTGACCCTCCACTTTAAGTTACTTTTAAGACAAGTAAGTCGGTCAGCAAGAGTAACACATCCTTTTAATCCCAGCTCTTGGTGAACAGAGGCTGGGAGATCTCTAAGTTCAAGGCCAGCCTGGTCTACAGAGGGAGTTCCATGACAGCATCAAGACAGCAAGGGCTATACATAGAAACACCCTCTGGAGAAACAGAACAAAGTAAACCAAACAAACAAAATAAAAACTAAGGTGTGGGGGAGGGGAAAGACAAGAAATCGAATGCTTAACAAGAATCTTATGTTCTCTTTGCTAAAGATTTAAAGGCAACACAATGTTGAAATCATTCTCCATGTTGACAATTAAAAATTGGCGGACCTGGGAAATGTCAGCGTCTAGTTTGCAGGAGATATGTTCTGAGCAGCTGAGACTGTTTGGGCTCTCAGAATGCACTGAGAGACAAAGACAGAAAACAAAACTAGAAGGAACCCTCTGCAGAGTCTGTTCCGACTCTACAGAGGAACGAGTCCAGTGTATGGTGTGAGGTGCCGGGCTCCTCTGGAGAATGCAGTCCCCACTCACAGGCTCCTGTCTCAGCAGTCGGTTCTCCATGATGTTCTCATTGGTGCGCGCCACCTCCGGTCTTGCCCCGATGTAGAGCCCTTCATCCTCCAGGTATCTGGGCTGTGTGTTCTCAGGAAGCTTTTTATAGGTTGGCACTAGGTAGTTCACAAATAAATGCAAAAACAATAGCAAAATTACGGTTACAAAGTAGCAATGAAAATAACATGTTTGGTGGTCACCACAGCACGAGGAACCGTATTAAAGGATCCCTAGCCTTGGGGAGGTTGAGAACCACTGCTCTTGAGTGGCTTCTGATGAAGAGACACAGAGTTGATGGAAACACAGGGAGGGGAGAGGTGAACTCAAGATACAAAACGAAGTCTGCTTAGGGTCAGGCACCAGGCAGCCCCAGTGCGGAGAGGTGGATGTGCTAGGCAGAAGGAGGGACCCTGCGAGCAAGAGTTCACATTCACATGAACCGCACAGTGGCTCCACGGGCAGTGTTCTGCCCACAGTGAACTGAGATTACACTGCAGCTCAAAGCTTTCTATTACAGGTGTCCCTGGGCTTAGCATTGAATTCCTACAACATCAGCATGGTGACATGCTATGCGGGTCGTGTCCTCAGAGCCACGTGATATGAACACAAGTCAGATGTATATGAGGGTGCACCACCTGGGTACACAGAGTATACTGGATGAGGTTCACTCAACAATAAACTCACCTAGTGACCTCTCTCAGGATGCACCCCTACCCTCAGTTACCACTGTACTGAAGGCTGTGCATGTTGGGAGACAAGCTTGCTTCCAGAGTGGTGTAGCAGGAGGGGTCATCGAGTAGCAAAGAGAACTATTCAGGCTGCAGGGAGGAGCTTGGGGCTCTGTGCTGGAGGAGGGGCTCCAGCAGAGTTTAGGTCCTGTCAAGACTGTGAGGCCCATTGCTGTGGAGGGGACTAGTGGGAAAGATGGCTTGGGGGGGGCGTAAATACATACAGTTCATTGTTATATCATTCTGGATGATGCTAAGCACCTGACCATGCTGTCTTCTCTGTGTATGGCCATCAGACACCATATTTCCTAGATACTCACCCCTTGCAACCAGAAATAGCCCTGTCCCTAGAAAACTCTCCTCTGGTCCTCAGAAACCATCAGACATACATCTTTATCAGTCTTCATTCAGCAGACTAAAACACCAGGGCAGGGGTACTCTTGTGGTGTCTAGGTTTCTGTTAAAATAGTTTTGACTGCTCACTGATGTGTGTTTGTGTGTGTGTGTGTGTGTGTGTGTGTGTGTGTGTATGTGTGTGTATATCTATCTATCTATATATATATATAATATTTTTTTGTCACAGACACACTACTGTGACAGCAAAATTAGATTAGACAGGTGCTTTTGCTGCACCCCTGGGTAAGCCTGTGCTCCTTTAAAAGCCACTGCTGTCTACAATAGCAACAGAATACAATGGGACAGAAGCCATGGGGTCCGGTCATCACACCAGGCCCTTCACCCATATTATCTCCTTTGTGTACTCGACCTTTATTCCTTCCTTCTTCCGCCAAGACACCTGGGCATGAGGGATCCTGTTTCGGTTGCAGTCTGTTCTCTGACTCCTGCTGGCCACAGAGCAGGTGTATGCGTGTCCACAAGTTAGCAAGATCGAATCTCACGGAATCTAGAGCTCAACTGGCTAGGCAGCTCCAGGGATCGAACTGTCTTCCATCCCTGGCACTGGAATTACAGGAAGGAGCTTCCACACCAGCTTTCCACGCGGATGCCAGGGGTTCCTACTCAGGTCGTCTAGCTTCCACAGCCAGCATTTTATCCACTGGGGCATCTCCCCAGCTCCCAAAGATCATTTTAAATTAGTCAATCCTATTCAAACCTAGAATCAGCTCTGGGAAGGGCGGTCCTTATAGGTCAGGCATATTTTATTTTCAGGAAAAATGTCAGTGCTGAGCACAGGAAGAGCGAGTACCTGTCAGGCGACTAGGCGTGAAGAGGGTTTCTTTCTCCTTCTGCAGCTGAATGTGGGCACTCTTGTACTCTGCAGCTCTGACCGCCACAAAGTCATGGGCTGTGGGATCCAAGCCCAACAGGAAGTCTTCGGCATCCTCACCATCAAGCAGCTCTTCCTCTTCCTACACAGCATTGAAAAGCAACAAGAGACAGTCACGCCAAGACTCTTAGCCGACCCGGGAAGAGAATTAATTACTGAGACGAAACCTATGAAACCCAGCACATCTTACAACAGATTTGTGTTTTCCAGGCCGGGGGGAGATAGAGAAGTGGCTAAAGGTGCTTCCTATAAAAGCATGAGGCGACAACTTCAAGTTGCTAGACCTCATATAAAAGCCAGCTGAAACAAAAGCATTGTAATTGCAGTACTCGCAACTGAAAACTGGACCAGGAAAAGCCCAGAAGTTTCGATGGCCAGAAAGCCTACCATACATAGTAGACAAACACCATGGATCCAGTCTCAAGCAAGGTGGAAGGTGAGAAGAGACACCCAAAGATCTCTGGCCTACACACGAGGACTGTGGCACATACCTATCCACACTTACATACATGATCTCACACACACACACACACACACACACACACACACACACACACACACACACATTGTGCTCACATTCACACGAGCTATATTTCCCTTTCGTGTCTTTTCAGACGAAGGTGGCCTTTCATAGTTCACAGTGCGTTATCATTGGTTGCTTTCGGCTATTCTTCAAGCTGCCTGGAAAATTCTGCAACAGAGGGAGCCAACTCAGAAGTGGAAACCACAGCAACAGTGATCCTAACAGGGCTTGCAGCCTTTGAAGATGCTCATTCCAGTCCATCTACTTAAGAACCTGGGCTCACAGTTATGTAGCATAATTTATGCCTGAGGGTGGGTATTTGGCACAAAACTTACTCTCTTGTAAAGCCATGGGAGAGAGGCAGGTAGGTTTCCTTTGCTTTCGGGAGCCACGCAGTCTATGCGTGAAAATTGAGTCTGTTAAGAAAACCCTTAATCCACGCTATGCTACTTCATTTCTTCTTGCATAAGGAGATGGGCAGATTTAATTAAGGCCCTTACTGCCCAATCTGTGAGTTGTCAAGCTGCAGAAAGTCATGCTAGGTCAATTCTCACTGCTCAGTGGGTCCTTCTGCCTCCAACCAAGCTGTCCCATGGGCTCCTCTCCAGCCCTGTCCCTCCATCATCTGCCTTCCCCATCCTCACTCCCACCACTGTATCAGATACCGTTTTCTTCACTCCTTCTTCTCCTTCTTGTTCCTCTTGACGAGCTCCTGCCCTGCCTTTCGCTGGCGGTTTTTCCTCTGACTCCTCTGGCTCGGGATCAAAGTTGAAAGTAAAGAAATTATAGGCCTCTTCTGCAGAAGGGAAACCAGGAGGGGGCTGCAGAGAAACAGGCGGCAGCAGCTTGGATGGGGAAGCTGAATGAGCCCCATGTAATTAATCATCTGACAGCTGGCTTGATGTTAGCGTAGCTTATGGAGGTCTCCAGACCATGCTGTCATGCATTTTTAACAAGATCAGCAGTCAGTTACTGAGTGTTTAAAATAAGTAACTCCAGTTATTTTTGAAAATAATATTTCACGTGTACGAGTGTTTTGCCTGCATGTATGTGCACCATGTGAATGCTGTGCCCACAGCGGCCAGAAGAGCCCACCAGATACCCTACAAGTAGAGTAACATAATAGTGAGTGGCGATGTGAGTACCAGAAACTAACCTGGGTCTTCTAGAAGAGCAGTCAATGCTCTTAGTAACTGAGCCATCTTTCTCCAGCTCTACCTTCTAAAAATATGAACAATCATATAATTGCATCTCAGTAAGCATAAAAATATAGTATTTATGAAACTAAGTGCTACTGGAAGCATTATTAAGGTGTCAAGCACTAGGCTCATTGTTCAATGGGTCAGTGCAGAGATAGTTCTGTTTAATAATGAGAAATATATAGGATCTTTTCATTTTAACAAGTGGCAGTTATTATAGTGTTGGTTCTTGAGTTGGTACCATCATTCCTTCCCCATCATAAAAGCTGAGGCAACTTTAGAGCTGAAGAACCTCTCTTCATTACATTTCCAGTCCCTTCCTCCCTCCCCACAATGGGGCAGTATATTAATCTCGCCTCCAGGACTTTAAAAGTAGAAATCATACCCTCCCTCCATGCAGCATAGCAACAGGAGTCAGTTACGCATCTATGATTAGATATTTTTGAAAAACAGAAACATAATTTTAAAACAGTGTTTCTAACCTGGGGTTTGGACTTGATTTTTCTTACAGAGTCACGGAACTTAATTCTTGAATAACTCTGGGTGTCGTTTTCTTGTTGAGTGCCTTGCACCTCTGTACTTGTCTTTGTAAAGGAAACAAAAACACATCAAACCAAAAGAAGTCTAGAAACTAAGAGTATTCTAAGTTGAGGGTTAGTCTTTGTGCTGGCTTAACTGTCAACTTGATAGAAACTACAATCACCTGACAGTCTAAACCAGACTTACCTAACCCCCTTCTTCTCTTCCTCCCTCTCCCTCCACCCTCTTTCTCTGAGTATGTGTGTGTGTAGGTGTGTGTGTGTTGGTGGTTGATTATGTAGGAAGAGAAAGTCCATTGTGGGTGGTACCATTCCCTAGACAGGGAATCTTGAACTATATAAAAGTAAGGAAAGTTAGATGAGTATAAATAGCAGGTTTTCACTGTGGATGTAACATTCTAATTTCCACTGTTACTTCTCCACTATGATAGACTGTAACTTAGAATTATAAGTCAAATAAGCCCTTTCTCCCTGAACTTGTCTCTTGTCAGAGATTTTTATCACAACAACAAAATGAAACCAGAGCTGTCATCTAATAGCTTATCTTCTTCTCTTTGATCATCTCGTCATTCCATAGGTTGCAGTGTTCACAGACCTTATATATACTTGAAGATGGAAGGGCTGAATGTTTTCTTACCTACCCTTTCTCTGTTAAGACTAAGCAAATAAAAAAGTTAATTCTCAGTAGGCCCCAAATGGAAAGTCTTATTTTACTCTGTAGATCTACAAATCATTTTACAGAAGATCATTTTAAGTCTCTAAAGAGAAGCATCAATTATGACCAACTGTAAGCCCAGTATAGGAGCCACGGTTCAAGGGCCATCTTTCTCAGTGAGCCTCAGGTCTGGCTATTTGATTAGCTGGCCTTCTGCTTAACCAGGTTGAGTGGCACTTATCACCTTGGAACAAGAGTTGTTTTTGAGTTTGGATATTGTTCATATTCTGTAATATTCTCATCTCTCTGTCTGCAGCCCGTAAGGACAGGTTATATTTAGGGAACACATACCAAGCAGAGCTATGGGTATAAGGTACCAGTAGAGCACTTGTCTGGCATGATTAAGGTCTTGGATATAGTTCAGGAAGAAAACTAAGAAACTTCCTGTCTGAGAGGATAACAGAGGGTGTCTGTTACTGATAGAAACACTGTTAATTCATGTTAACTCAGTCCGTAAACAATATCAAGAATTTGGTTGTGGTTTTGTCTCTGTTCTTTGGACGTGGAAACTAGAGCCAGAAAGTAGGGGAGCTGCATGTCAAAATAAAAAGAATCCACATCTTACCTCTGTACCAAATTCAGTCTCTGTTTCCCCTTCTCTGGGACTGCGCAGGCGCCGGGGCCTAGGGGTGGGGGCATCCCGAAGCAATGCGCTTTCTGCCTTGGACTTCAAACACAATCAGGAAATTATTACATATAATGAACTGCCAGAGAATCTCTGCTGCCACTTCAATAAAGAAGAATCAGTAAAACAATTATACACTGTTCCTCTGGAGAGCAAGGCAAGGAAAATAGTTTAGAATGACCAGCATTCTCCAGTGTAATGTTCATCTTTGCCAATGCTACTTTTATTAACATTTTAGGACTTGAAGAACAGATAGAGTGGTTCTCAGCTCCACAACTTGCCCCGGTGAAATGCAATCAGTCCTGAAGGGAACATTCCTGCTGCTTGTCTTACCCTTGCTGCCTGAAGCTTCTCCCTCATGCGTTCCCTCATAGAAAATTCTGCAAAGCCGGTTCTGGAAGCTGAAGGGATGGGAGGTAAGCCTTAAAAATAAATAAGTAAAGGAAAATTACTTTCAAAACATTTGTCCTCCTCAGGGGGTGAGTTAAATATAAAAAGGGAGGTCATTTTGCCAGTCCAGAGCTGCACATAAGCAAAACAGGCCCCAGTGCTGAGGCCTCTTTTGAAGTTGGAAGGAGCTCTATGAATTGGTTTCTTGGAGAATGGTATGGAGAACTCGGCTCTGCTGGGGATTGGCATTTTGGTTTAACCAAGGTGAGAATGAATGAGTGGCCCCCAACTGTTCAAGGCACACAGACAGTTGCCAACTCCGTCAGCACTGGACTTTAACATGTTGCTTCTCAGGTGAATGGGTGGCTGAGGAGCAGAGGTTTCAGGGTTAATCCTCACTTCAACTAGAGAAACCTTTCCTGAAGACGTAGCCATAGCCCGGCTATGTCATTGAGACACTGCGCACATCACAGATATTATTGAATGTAGATGGGAACCACTTGAACAAGTGCACAGCTACCATGTGTTGGGCACGGTTCTGTATGTGGCATGGATTATCGTATGGATCTCCAGAGCATCTTCGCTGGTCATCACTAGATGATAACTCCAGGCTCAAGTGTTCTCATAACTGATGATGAATTCAGTGAGCTCAAGATGACAAATGACTGGCTTCCCTGATTACATGCCCAGAAAATAGAATGCTTGAGATTTGCTCCCTGTTCTGCTCTTTGCTAACCAACACCACCCCAAAAGAAATACGGGAAGTGAGATGGTGTTTGATGGGCAGAATATTAGGCTTGTTGGAATAGAGTCTGTAGTGGGAAGCCAGAGCAGGTTAAGTTTGCAGGATTTGGGAATGAAGGGATAAGGAGATGAAAGCATCTCCCAAGGGCCTTTTCATTATATTGCTCACATTCCGGCAAGGGAGATCAGAATTAGGAAGTGTTTAAAACCTCTAAAATATATATATTTAAACATCAGCAATTTCTAAGGATTGAAGGAGAAATGAAATTAGAGAAGCACAGATTTTTTTTAAGGCATTCAAACTATGTTGTGTGGTTCTTCTAATTAGCGTAGTCAATCCAGATGTTCCACAGTAACCCGGCCTCATTCCTTCAGGCAGCTTTTATGGGTGTAACAACAGAACATTTGTTTCCTGTGTCTGTCTCTCTGGGTCTTGATGACTTTGAAAATGTATATCTAAAATACATCATCTATTTCACTTACTCAAATTTCACCGGCTTTTCTTTCCCCCCAAATCTGATCAACTGGCCCCTAAGTGATGCTTTAATCAGAGAAACATGCAAGAATCAATAGAAAACAAAAAAGCAGATGTTAGTGAGAACTGGCTTCACAATGGATTGTTGAGAGGTTAAGAGATGGTGTAAGGTGGATCCCTGAGGGTATGGACGTGCATCCAGTGAAATTCTCTCTTATGTGAAATGTCAGAACCATAAGTGTCTTAGATGAGCAGGTTAGAGCTAGGAGTTTTATTGCTCAGTCCTGTGCATTGGGGAAGGCCATTTGATCGCAGGTTTGGGTTTCTCAGTTTCTGAATGTTTTGTGACCTTGACAAGACTGGAAGACCTATATGAATGCCACAGAGTGACAGGTGAGGCCCTATGGTGTGAGTGCCCGTGAGAAGTCCAGAACTATGTGAGGTTTGGGAAGTAAAGGGTCAAGGTAAGATAAGAATCACACATACTTATCCAGGGGGACAGACAGTGGAAGGCTGCTGAGCACAGTCTGTTCAGCGTGGGAAGTGGGCACACACACCTAAACTAACAAGGCCTGAAGACAGAGCAGGGAGGCTAGATCTGGGCACAGTTCACTTGCCACATATTGTAGGGCACATATGAATGGTAGCTTTGGGTGAGGCAGAATTCAGAGTCAGTCTGTGTCTTCAAGGCTGTCGGATGTGGTATCTGCAGGGAGGGGAAGGACAGACTGAGTCAACAGCATGACTTCAGACAATCATGGAGGCACAGACTTGTGGGAACACAAGGAGGGTCCACTGAGCCCACTGGGTCTAGGGAATGCTTTCTAAAGGAGATGACTTCTGTATATTGACATTTGAAAGATGAATAGTCAGGACAAAACAAATAAAAAGTCAACAACAAAAATCCAATAATTAACATGTTATTTTGGGAAGTAAGGGGTGGACTCTTTATGGAAAAAGAGCAGGAACGGCTGAGCCTATAATCTCCTGAAGATTCTGATTCTATGCCCCCTTTTAGGAATTTTCTATAGGCTCTGAAAAACTGCTGCTGGGATTCTAGTTCTGGGTTGAATTATTAAATCTAAGGAGCGTCCAAGGTTAAGTTTGTGGGTTCACAGTGATTTACAGCAGGCAGCAAGTGAGAATACAGGCCAGCATATTGGAGCCAGAACCTGCTCTTTTCCCTTCTACTATTAACACCTCTTAGATCTTGTCTCTAATCTGCTAAACAATGCCTAAGAATAGGATTAATTGGGAAACTGAATAATATAGTACACATAAAAAGACCTTAGTATGGTACCTGCCATATCATTGCCTAGCTCAGAACATGGTCTTAAGTTCTTGACACTTCCCGATGTATCTGATTTACCTGTTTATCTCAACATCCATGGATCTGTCTATCTAGAGTAAAAGCTCCAGACAAACTAAAAAGTTCCATAGCTTTCTTAGTATTACCCAGGACTGTAAAATTTCACATTACTGCTGTGGAGAACACAAAATTAGAGGTTTCACCTGAGACCTGTAGGTGAATAATGTTTGTTAGGTAGTTATGATAAATAGTCTCACAATTGATTTATGGAACATTTAACTCAAGTCAACAGTCTTTCCATGGGCTCAGACTATAATCAGAGAATTCCTCCATAACATTTAAAAAGGGGAACAGGAAGAGACATGCAAAAAAGGTTCAACATATGAAAACCAACTGATAACACACTTCAGAATAAGGACCCAAACCATTTGATCATCACAACCAACACAGAGAAGGTAACTGACAACATTTAATACCTCTTCAGTATAAAGACGTTCATAACATAGAAAGAGAAGAAACTGCCTCAACATAATAAATTGAATATAAAAACCTCACAACCGATGCTGTATTCAATTTTTGAAAGTTTTTTTTTTTTTTTCCTCATCTAAGATCAGGAACGAAGAAAGACAACAGCTTTTGCTCTTTCCATTCAACAGAATATTGAGACTCTTACCCAGAGCAACAAGGCAAAAATAAAAGAAAGTTAGAAATCACTCAGATTGGGAAGTTAAAAGCCAAATCACCTCTATTTAGTGATTATGTGATTTGGTATAAGAAAATTCTAGTGATTCCACAAAAGACTCCTTAGAACAACACACACTTTCAGCAAAGCTGCAGACTACAAGAGATGGAAGAGAGAATCTCAGGGGCCTCAACGTACAAAAATTAGTTGAATTTGTATATAACAAATACAAATAGTTCAACCTTTAGTTATGAAAACAATTCATAACTAGAGGGATTCAGGCCTGGTGATATTGCACTGTGAGTAACCAAAGCGCAAAGAGGGCTAGGTGAAGCATGTGGAAAACCCGCTCCTCCAGTTCACTGAAGCCGGATCTCTGGCATAGGGAATCGGGATCCGTCCGGAAAGCCCTGGCTCAAATTCTAGACACACAATCCCACAGTAAGAGACAGGCCCTTGTCAGTGAGAGCGGGATCTGCCCGGGAAAGGCAGTGCTTAAAGTTCAACTCTACAGACCCTCTTACACCTGGACCAGAGGGGAGTCTGACACATAGGCCCAGGGAGAGCACATCGAGAGTCCTCAGAGAGCAGAAAGTACTGTGCTATCTGGAAAAGGGTCCATTATGGCCTAGAGAAAGTGCTAGGTTCCTGCCAGTAGTACTCAGGACCTGTGGACACAGGGCTCAGCTACCAGAACAGCCTCACAAGAGCTCCCATACCGGAGCCCACAAGGACAGAGCCGAGTCACAGCTACGAGAACTCATTGCTTGCCCACTAAAAGCCGAACACTCAGAAGCGGTTTTCTTCCTGAAACCATGGGCCCTCAGGTCCACCAGAGAGATGGGTACCAATCACTGACAACAAGACCACGTATAATCACAGACAACAAGATGGCAAGAGGAAAACGAAAGAACTTAAGCAATGGAAACCACGACAAACTGGTTACAGCAAAACCCAGCTCTCCCACCACAGCAAGCAGTGGGTTGCCAAACACACTAGAAAAAGAAGACTCAGACCTGAAATCATACCTCATGATGATGAGGGAGATCTTTGAGAGGAGCATGAATAATCCTTTAAACAAGCAAAGGAGGACAACCATAAACAAACAGAAGCTTTTAAAGAGGAAACATGATAAACACTCAAAGAACTCAAAGAACTACAGGAAAACACAACCAAGAGATGAAAGAATTGAAAATGGAAATAGAAACAATAAAGAAAACACAAAAAGAGACAACTCTGGAGATGGAAAACCTAAAAAAGAAATCAGGAGTCATATATGCAAGCATCCTCACTAGACTACAAGAGATGGAAGAGAGAATCTCAAGGGCCGAAGATAACATTGAAAACATAGACAAAACATTTAGAGAAGATGCAAAAAACAAAAAACTCCTAACCCAAATGTCCAGGAGATCCAGGACACAATGAGAAGGCCAAACCTAAGAAAAATAGGAATAGAAGAGGGTGAAGAATATCAACTAAGAGGCACAGTAAATATCTTCAACAAAATGGGAGAAGAAAACTTCCCTACCCTTAAGAATGAGATGACCATGAGCATAAAAGAAGTCTAAAGAACTCCAAATAGAGTGGACCAGAAAAGAAATTCTTCCCGACACATAATAGTCAAAAGGCCAAGTGTTCAAAACAAAGAAAGAATACTAAAAGCAGTAAGGGAAAAAGGTCATGTAACAAATAAATGCAGACCAATCAGAATTGCACCCAAATTCTCAACAGAAACTATGAAAGCTAGATGATCCTGGACAGACATCATACAGACCCTAAGAGAGCACAAATGTCAGCTGAGGCGATTATGCCCAGCAAAACGTTCATGCACCATAGATGGAGAGACTAAGATATTCCAGGACAAAACTAAATTTACACAATATTTGACCACAAATCCAGCCCTACAAAGAATAGATGGAAAACCCAACACAAGGAGGGAAACTACATCCTAGAAAAAACAAGAAAATAACTAAGCAAGAAAATCAAAAGAAGAAAGACACACAGACATAATTCTATGTCTAAAAGCAAAAATAGTGAGAAACAGCAACCACTATTCCTTAATATCTGTTAACATAAATGGACTCAATTCCCCAATAAAGAGACATAAGCTATTAGACTGGATACAGAATCCAGCATTTTGCTGCATACAGGAAACTCATCTCAGAGACAAAGAGAGACACTATCTCAGAGTAAAAGACTGGGAAAAAAACCTTTCAAGTAAACGGCCCCAAGAAACAAGCTGAAGTAGCCATTCTAATATCGAATAAAGTAGATTTTCAACCAGAAGTTATCAAAAAAGATAAGGAAAGACACTTTTTACTAATTACAGGGAAAATTTATCAGGAGGAACTCTCAATCCTTAACATATATGCTCCAAATACAAGAGCACCCATATTTATAAAATAAACCCTACTAAAGCCCAAAAAATAAATTGCACCATACACAATAATAGTGGGAGAATTCAACACCCCACTTTCATCAATGGACAGATCATGGAAGCAGAAACTGTACAAGAACGCAGTGAAACTAGAAGAGGTAATGAACCATTTGGAATTACAGAATATTTCACCCTAAACCAAAGAAACACACCTTCTTCTCTGCACCTCACTGCACCTTCTCCGAAATTGACCATATAGTCGGTCATAAAACAAGCCTCAACAGATATAAGGAGATTGAAATATTCCCACGCATCCCATCAGATCACCATGGACTATGTCTGGTCTTTAATAACAATGAGGACAACATACACATGGATGCTGAACTATGTTCTACTGAAGGATAGCATGATCATAGAAGAAATAAAGAAAGAAATTAAGGATTTTCTAGAATTTAATGAAAATGAAAGCACAACATACTCAAACTTATAGGATGCAATAAAAGCAGTACTAAGAGGAAAACTCATAGCTCTGAGTGCCTTCAAAAAGAAACTGGAGAGAGCATACACTAGCAACTTGACAGCACAGTTGAAAGCTCTAGAACAAAAGGAAGCAGATACACTCAAGAGGAGTAGGCAGCAAGAAATAATCAAAATCAGAGCAGAAATTGATCAAAAAGAACCATTCAAAGAATCAACAAAACAAAGACCTAGTTCTTTGAGAAAATTATCAAGATTGATAAACCCTTAGCCAGACTAACTAGCGGGCAAAGAGAGAGTATCCAAATTAACAAAATTAGAAATGAAAGTGGAGACATAACAACTCAAACTGAGGAAATTCAAGAAATCATCAGATCCTACTACAAAAGCCTGTACTCAACAAAGCTGGAAAATCTGGAGGAAATGGATAAATTCCTAGATATATACCAGATACTAAAGTTAAACCAGGACCAGGTAAACCATCTAAATAATCGCATAACACCTAAAAAAAATAGAAGCAGCCATCAAAAGCCTCCCAACCAACCAAAAAAAAAAAAAAGCCTAGGTCCAGATAGGTTCAGTACAGAATTTTATCAGATATTTAGTGACGACCTAAAACCAATACTCTCCAAATTATTCCACAAAATAGATTCAGATGGAACACTACCCAACTCATTTTTCGAGGCCAGAAGAACCCTCATTCTTAAACCACACAAAAACCCTACAATGAAAGAGAACTTCAGACCAATTTCCCTTATGAAGATTGATGTAAAAATACTCAACAAAATCCTTGCAAACCGAATTCAAGAACACATCAAAACGATCATTCACCATGATCAAGTAGGCTTCATCCCTGAGGTGCAGGGATGGTTTGATATATGGAAATCCATCAACACAATCCACCATATAAACAAACTCAAAGAACAAAACCACATGGTCATGTGACTAGATGCTGAGAAAGCATTTCACAAAATTTAACACCCTTTCATGTTAAAAGTCTTGGAAAGAACAGGAATCCAAGGCTCATACCTAAACATAATAAAAGCAATATACAGCAAACCAATAGCCAACATCAAACTAAATGGTGAGAAACTTGAAGCAATCCCACTAAAATCAGGGATTAGACAAGGCTGACCACTCTCCTCCTACCTATTCAACATAGTACTGGAAGTCCTGGCTGGAGCAATTAGACAGCAAAAGGAAATCAAAGGGATACAAATGGGAAAGGAAGAAGTAAAAACATCACTATTTGCAGATGACATGATAGTGTACTTAAGTGATTTCACAAATTCCACCAGAGAACTCCTACAGCTGATAAACAAGTTCAGCAAAGTGGCTGGATACAAAATTAACTCAAACAAATCAGTAGCCTTCCTATATTCAAAGGACAAACATGTGGAATAAGAAATTAGGGAAAAGATACCCTTCACAATAGTCACAAACAATATGAAATACTTTGGTGTGACTCTAATTAAGCAAGTGAAGGACCTGTATGAGAAGAACTTCAAATTTCTGAAGAGGAAAATTGAAGAAGATCTCAGAAGATGGAAAGATCTACCATGCTCATGCATTGGAATAATCAACATTGTAAAAATGCCCATCTTACCAAAAGCAATCTACAGATTCAATGCAATCTCCATCAAAATTCCAACTCAATTTTTCATTGAGTTGGAAAGAGCAATTTGCAAATTCATCTGGAATCACAAAAAACCTAGAATATCGAAATCCATCCTCAACAACAAGAAAACATCTGTGGGAATCACCATCCCTGAACTCAAGCTTTATTACAAGGCTATTTTTTAAAAACCACATGGTACTGGTACAGAGATAGGCACGTTAATCAATGGAACAGAATAGAAGATCCAGAAATAAACCCTCACACATATAGTCACTTGAGTTTTGACAAAGAAGCTGCAATCATTCAATGAAAAAAGGACAGCGTCTTCAACAAATGATGTTGGTTCTACTGGCACTCAGCATACAGAAGAATGAAAATAGACCCTTTTTTATTTCCTCATACAAAGCTCAAGTGCAAGTGAATTAAAGATCTCCACATCAAACCAGGTATACTGAAACTATCAGAAGAGAAAGTAGGGAAAAACTTAGAACACATAGGCACAGGGGAAAATTTCCTGAACAGATGGTTTGTGCTCTAAGGTCAAAGATCGAGAAATGGGACTTAATGAGATTGCAAAGTTTCTATGAGGCCAAGGATACTGTCAAGAAAACAAAATGGCAGCTAACAGATTAGGGAAAGATCTTTACCAACCCCACATCTGATAGAGGTCTAATATCCAATGTATACAAAGAACTCAAGAAGTTAGATGCCAGAGAATCAAACAATCCTATTAAAAATGGGATACAGAGCCAAACAAAAAAAAATTCTCAATTGAGGAATATTGAACGACTGAGAAGCATCTAAGGAAGTGCTGGACATCTCTAGTCATCAGGGAAATGCAAATCAAAACAACCCTGAGATTCTACCTCACACCAGTCAGAATGGCTAAGATTAAAAAATCAGATGAAAGCAGATGAGGAACACTCCTCCACTGTGTTGTAGGTGGGGTTGTAAGCTGGTACAAGCACTCTGGAAATCAGTCTGGCGGTTCCTCAGAAAATTGGACATAGTCCTCCCTGAAGACCCAGTTATTCCACTTTTGGGCATATACCCTGAGATGCTCCAACATACAATAAGGGCACATGCACCACAATGTTCATAGCAGCCCTATTTATAATAGCCCAAAGGTGGAAAGAACCCAGATGTCCTTCAGTAGATGAATGGATAAAAAAAAAAATTGTGGTATATTTACACAATGGAGTACTACTCAGCTATTAGAAACAACGACTTTATAAAATTTCTAAGAAAATGGATGTATCTAGAGAATATCATCCTGAGTGAGGTAATCCAGTCACAAAAGAACAGACATAATATACAGTCACTGATAATTGGATACTAACCCCAGAAAGCTCTGAACACCCCAGAAACCACTCACAGGCCACATGAAGCCCCAGAAAAACAAAGTTCAAAAAATAAAAGCCTCAGTCCTTCTTTGGAAAAAAAAAGCATAGCACCCTCTCAGAGTGTGGTACACCTGGACCTTAAATCATCAATAATCCAAGAGCTAAGAATATAGCCTTGTGGCAATTTTTGATATTCAAAGATCATTTTGCTTAATCTATATTCACGAAGAAAACTGACTGTTTCCATGTTACGTTCTGTCCTACATGTACTTTATGCTTATGGTAACAAGTGGAATTTCAATGCATGCTATCAAACCTCTAAAAGAATTAAGTACTGACAAAAATATGTTCATATAATGTTATGCCAAATTCCCTTTAAAAATCTGTGTATGTATCCCTTTTTTTAAAAAAATAAAGTTGTAAGAGAGAAAAAAATAAGACAATATCTAACAGCTTGCATGATGAAGAGACAAGAAAGAAAGAAAGAAAGAAAGAAAGAAAGAAAGAAAGAAAGAAAGAAAGAAAATAATTTTACTTAGAATAGCATCAGAAACTAAGTAGTACACTTGGGAGAACGTCAGTGAAGGAAGTGAAGGGCACACACACCCAAAGCTAAAATCCAGCTGAATGAATTAAAGATGAGAAAAATTAACAGAAGGACTGTGTTTGTAGACTTAAAGACTCAACGTTGTTAAACCGTCAACACTACCCAAACAACCTATAGATTTCGCAATTCTTGTGAAAAGCACAATGATTTTTGCTTTGCAGAAATAGACATGTCTAGGATTAAGGGTCCTTGAGGGACCTTGAATAGCTAAGGCATTTTTGAAAGTGAATAATCTTCAAGGTCTCACATTCCCCTATTCCAAAACTCATTCCAAAGTTAAAGTTGTCAAAACTGTATGGTAGCAGCATAAAGACAGAAATGCAACCAGATGGAACAGCATGCAGAAATAGAAATAAATCCTTGACTCTACGGTCGGACGATTCTCAACAGATGTGCTAAGACCTATCAATAGGAAAGCATCTCTATTCAACAAGTGGCATTGGGAAAACACATGTCCAAAGACAAAAGAATGATACTGGCAGCTGGTGAGATGGCTCATCAGGAAAGGCACTGACAGCCCAAGCCTAACAACCTGAGTTCTATCCCTGGGATCTACATAGTGGAACGACATGACTGACTCACGCATGTCCTGCAACCTTCCTATGTGCACCATGGCACACACATGCCCCCCCCCCAATGTAAATGATCAGATTAATTAATAAAAGATGAAGTTGATTCTCACCCAATCAACAAAAAGTAACTCAGAATGGATAAGGGAAAAGATTTATGATGTTGAACTGGGCCGTGGTCTTTTGGATAATGATACAGAATACAAATGTCAACAACAAAAATGATTAGTGGAACTGCACCAAACTTTAGAAGCTTGTGTGCACCAAAGGATGGCACAGTCTGTAGAGCGAACACAGTGCCCTAAGCAGAGCAGTCTGTTCCCAGCAGTTCACAGGCACATGCTCAGGAGGTGAGGTGTGTACTGAAAGAAACAAGTTCAGGGAACAGGGTGGAAGGGAGAAAGGACTGCTCTGCATAGAGGGGTGAGGAAGCCTTCTCTAGTCCCAACCTCTTTCTTTCACCACCAGAGTCCTACATCCATAGATCATGTCCACCTGGGTAGCCAAGGAGCATCTCGTACTCTGCATTTTTATTCCTGATCACCGGCTCTCATACATGTCCTTCCTGCAGCCCTGCTCCTCTGAAGATGGCAGCCTCTCTTGCCCAGATGCTAATCCAAAGCCATGCTTGAGCAACTCCACTCCATCTGGTAATAAAGAAGCGCCCATGGCACATTCACTGAGCAAAGCATGCTTCTGAATCCTAAGCCACGCGATCTGTAATATTTAGCTAGGGCAGCCTAGGCTGATAAAGGCGAAGAGAAAGGAACAGCTAAGTGGGACCAGTTTTGGTCTGTTTTTCTGGGATTCTTAGCAGCTCTAATTGCATGACTCTTACTTGTTGTCAGAGCCACGCTGTTCTTAGGGTTGGACTTAAGTCAGCAGCTGGCCAGGGCCTCTAACGTCTAACAGTTACTCTACTCCCCAGCTCTGCCACAGTACAAGAGTGTAACTGGAAGAACTCAGCACATTTCCCTTGTCAACATCGGGCTCGCAATGGATGATGCTTACTGGATGGAGAAGAATAAATGCTGTAAAATCAAAGGACAGACCAAGGCTCTTTAAAGGAAAAAACCTTGTATGTATGTATGTATGTATGTATGTATGTATGTATGTATGTATGTATGACTATGCACATCTGTGTGACCGAGTGCAGGAATGAGCCCTTTATAAACTGCAGGTGTCTGTCCTCTCCTTCCACCTTGTTTGAAACAGGGTCTCTTGGTTGTTTGCTCGTGTGTGTGCGCCAGGCTAGCTGGACAGTAAGTATTGAGGGATTCTCCCGTCTCCACCTCCCATAGGAAGTGTGGAGTGCTGGGGTATTGGGGTTATAGCCATGTGCTACCACGTGTGGATTTTACACAGGTACACAGGGATTTGAACTTGAGTTTTCACACTTGCGAGGCTAAGCGCTTTTCTCACTGAGCTACCCGCTCCCCACCCCCCACCCCCCACAGTCCCAAGTGGAAGGTTAGTGCACAGGGGATGAGTGTCAGTGCTGTTCATGGGGAGTAGCATCATCTCTGTGCTTCGGTCTGACTCCTGTCTCTCCTCACCGTCTCTCTGCGCCCTCACGGTCTCTCCGCGCCTTCACCGACTTCCCTGTCTCTGTGCCGCCCTCCTTCCAGTTCTGACACATCTGATAATCCACGCCATTTCTACTTCCGTTTCTACTAGCCACTTGCCTGCTTACCGAGAAGCCCTCAACCCGGGTGTCTTGTCTACTAGTCTGATGCTACCCCACAGAGTTGCGGCAAAGCGGGTGAGCCTCCCTCCACTTAAAGAGGGGCTTCCAAAACTCAGCTTCGGAGAATTACTATATTGGCTTCTGATTTGTCCTATCCAGGCAGCCTTGCCCCTTGTCATACAGCAAAACAATACCCCCAATCAAGTGTCATGTTGCTCAGTGCTGAGCTTGTGGTTGGCAGTTCACAACAATCAGTTAAATAAA
This sequence comes from Micromys minutus, assembly GCF_963924665.1. Taxonomy (NCBI): domain Eukaryota; kingdom Metazoa; phylum Chordata; class Mammalia; order Rodentia; family Muridae; genus Micromys; species Micromys minutus. Next base: position 17,962,429 of record NC_137969.1, read on the forward strand.
CTAAGATACTTACTTCGGGGGCCCCGCCGACCTGTCAGGCTCAGGAGGTTGGTCTCGGGCTCTTCCTCCACCATTTCCTGCTGCCCACCATCTTGGAATTTGTCTGACACCATTTCCTCAGGTGGCTGTGAATAGATCAGAGGTTTCTGAGATGTCTGGAGTTTAGCTGACTCAGTTCCTCTCAAGATGTGACCCTTAGAAGGGATGGGCCCCAGTACCATCCATGGTATAGACTATGGTTTCTTGCTCAGATTACTGGGCTCAGCCTGAGCTGCTTTTAGGGGGCTTCCCACCATAGTGTTGAGGCATACCAAAATAATTTCCACATTTGCTAGGGGAAAACTTAAAGCTGGGCAGGGAATCACAGGAAAACACTTCGTCTACAACAGCAAATAGGCAGGAAAGGGACCGTTCAAGCTTTGCTGGCTAATCTGGGCTGATTCTGTTTCTACAGCGGGTGCACCTGAGGATAGCCTATAGTATCAAAGTGTTGAGGATGTAGGGCTGGTATGCATGTCCGTGTGGCTAGGCAGAATAAAGCTCACAGCCAACTCAGCCTGGCTTGCCCAATGTTCACAGCGAAAGCACTGCTATGAATGGGGTGGGGGGGTAGCTCTGCCCTCTCTCTCTGTGAACTCATTGTTACACACGAGATAGATGACTCTAGGACGTGGAGATCTGAATAAACCCTGGTTGGCATCACGTTTCTAGAGCAGGCTAAAGGAACGGGAGGATGGATGCCTGTTCGTTTCAGGTTTGTTACACCCGTCCTGTGGCTTTCTCCTAGGTGCCAGGCAGCTTTATCGTTGGCTGCTCTCTGTTCACTCTTGTGATTCTAAAGCACTGTTTTCTCTGATATCTCAGGATCCCCTGCCCAGGGCTACAGAGAAGCAAACAGGTTGAACTGGTAAGAATGGGTAAAAACTTCAGGCACGACTTGGTTGTCCCTGGTCTCCTAGAGTGGCCAGAGAGTGGCCCCATCGCGCGGCTGCAGCTCTCCCGCAGCCCCCAGCACCTTTTTCCCTTGGCTGCATCCAGCCCGCAGGAAAGGTAGAAGGCCTTTGTCTCCTCCTCTTCCTCCGGGAAGCGGGAAGAGTGCACAGTTCCCAGAAGCTGGAAGAGTGGTTTGTCCTCTTCTTTTCCAGTCCCCTCTCCACCTCCCAGTACACTCTCCCACAATCGGCAGTCCCATCATGTGACCGCCAACTCAAAATGGCGCTTCCTTTCCCTCCCTCCCAGGCTGGCTTAATGATTACTCCAGGCAAGTCCAAAACAGCCCCTTTCTTGCCTTTCTTCTCCGAGAGATCAGCTCCTTTTGAAGGGGACGGAGTTACCTTACAGGGACGCTTCCAGCGGAGGAGGGGCGCTCCTGCAGAAAGGTGGGGAAGCAGTGGCTGCAGGCTGGGGAGCCAGGAGTTAATCTCTGGCCGAGACTAAAGCAGAATTTGGGACTTGGGATTGGAGAAAGAAGGAGTCTCTTAAGATTTGTTATCCTGCACCGCCACCTACCGGCCACCATAGTCTATGGCCATCAGTGGTAACACTCAAATCAGCTGCTTGCTTTCTTAGACTTGAGACAGGAAACATACAGAAAAAGGAATGGGGGAAGCAGGGAGACAGAGAGAAAGAAAGAGCGAGCGAGCTCTTGATACTGGTCATAGCTTTATTCCGAGTACCATCTCTCTATAAGCCCCCACAACCAGCATCTCACACATTAGACCATCCACTTACATCCCTGTCTCACAGCTTCCAGGAGTAAGCTAAGAGTTGGTACCCATGAGAGGGCTGTTTTCTGTGGGGGCATCCTAGTCAAGTTTCTATTGCTGTGACCAAAAGCAACTTGAGGGGAAAAGGGTTTATTTCATCTTAGACATCCCGATAATAGATCATCGCGGAGGGAAGTCAGGGCGGGAGTTTAATGCAGGAACTCGAAGGCAGAAATTGAAGCAGAGATCGTGGAGGGAAGTGACACTGCTTACTGTATTGCTGCAGGCTCATAATTGCCTGCCTTTATTATACAGACACCGCCCACAGTGGACCAGACACTTGCACATCAGTTATTAAACAATCGAATGCTCCACAGATATCCCGCAGGCCAATCCCTTAGCTGAGGTTCTCTCTTCCCTAGAGCGACAGGCTGACATCAAAGATTAACCATCACAGGTGTGTCCTGGAGGTGCAGGCAGGCTGTCCACTAATGACATGCGTCGGTAATATTCTGCCCGGACAGTCGAATGTTCTCATCACATCTCACCTTTTTCTTTCTCTGTTTTCTTTGGACCTTTGAGTTCTTCTTCTGTCTTCCCACCTCTGTGTCCATAGCATCTCCAGTGAAGTCCTTTGTCAAAACAAAAAGAGGCTCTTGAGGTACTGAGGTCGTCCCTGACATCACTTTCACTTTCCGTGGACACCCACTACCACGGTGTTGAGCAAAGGGACCGTAAACAAGATCTAAGTGGCCACCCACCAGCCACTCCTCCCCAAATAGGCAAGCGCTAGACAGCTCCTGCTCCGACTGAAAGAGTGCAAGCGGGGTGCTATTTTTATTGTTACAAGTGCTCACTCGGGCTTTCAACATTTACTGAGCACCTACTGCATACCGGGTCCTACGGTTATAGGGCAATGCATTGTGGTTCCCACTCTTATTCTAAGATAGGTGGCCACTGAGTGTAGCTTCCAGGACAGATGGGGAAGCAGGAAAAACAGTGGACTCATGTCTGAGATTTCACTTGCTGCTTTCCCGCTGAGTAGCGGGTGAGGAAGAGAAAGAAAGAAAGAAAGAAAGGAAGGAAGGAAAGAAGGAAGGAAGGAAGGAAGGAAGGAAGGATGAATTTTGTAAGTTGAATCAGCAGGAAAAGTTCAGCTCACCGGGAATTTTGGCGTGTCTCTTCGGATAGGGAAAAGGCTGTGACGTGTTACTTTTTCGCATTATGTATTATGCATTCCATACCTGAGAGGTTAGAGCTAAAAATCTCTGACGTGCTCAAACTTTGACATTTCTGAGGTATGACATTTTATAAATGGGGGCATCGGCACTACTGAGTGAACAAGAACCCTCCAAACCTGCAGTCCTGCAGCTAGAAGCTGAAGCAGCGAACTGAGACTGCCCAGAAGGTCCAAGGCCAGCCTGAGATCCAAAGTGAGACAATCTCAAATAGATCCATCGATCTCTGACTGCCTCACCAGATCCACTGAGCAGAATTGGATGTTAGCATAGAAAACTAATGCCGGTGGCTGATCCACCTCTCCTACCTCCTTGTCCCCTTCCTCCTTGGCTCCTGGGATCAGGACATGGAGGTCACCTCCAGAGGAGGGAGCTGAGATCCCAGCAAGAGGACGAACTTGGGCTTTTGGTTTTGGGATGAGCTCTGTCTACCCAGTGTGCTGAGTAGAGGCCCCACCCTAACTCCCTTCCTCAAACTTGCCAGCCAAGGACTGTTTGTAGGTGAGAAATCCCTGAGAGGATGATGATGCCGGAGTGGGCGAGCATGGCTCCAAGTCTAATTGTTAGTTTTCTTGGGCTTTGAACAAACCACTGAGGCATCTAGGTCACCCTTGGTTTTCAAGTCCTGTCCTGATCCTCAGTCCATGGGGGAAGTATTAGTTATGGGAGGATGGAATGCAAGCTTAAAGCCACAGGGCTCTCTTCACTACTAGATCACCAGAGACTATGCAGTGAGTGGGCAGCAGAGGTGTGTGTGGCTCACAATGACCCAGCAACCTGCTTAAAGTGAATCTGTGTGATTGTATAACCCCCGAGTGTGCCACCAGGGGTTAAAGAGACAATGAAGAGGTTAAGAGTTCTAGCTGCTGTTCCAGAGACACCGGTTCCTGAGCATCCACAGTGCTCACAACTGTCTGTGACTCCAGTTCCAGGGGACCAGACACCCTCATACAGACCTATATGCAAGTAAAACACCAAAGCACATAAAACAAAACTAAATTTAAAAAAAGAGTACCCCCAGGCTTTGTTTCTTGTGCTCTCAAACCCACGAGCCTTAATTCAAGTGGGAGTGTTTGGAGGGATACTTTGACCTCTGCTCTCCACTGTAGGTGCCTTCCCTTGTCTCGTCAGAACTTGCAAGATTACAGTTCTTCATAACTTCCAATGGTTTGTTTGATTAGAATTGGTGTTTTCAGTGCTGGGCCCAGTAGCATACCACAGAGAGCTGCTGTGCGCTGGATTCATGAAATGGTGACAGAAGTTCCAGAACATTCAGGTAGAGATTAGCCCCCAGGGTGCCTTCAGGGTTGCATAGCCCTCTTTATCTGCCATCTTTCCTCACCAAATGCAGATAAAGAATATTTAGAGTGTGTGTTCCCATAGATGATACATTAAATTAAGGTTGGCCTAAGGGTGTCTCTGTACTTGTCAGGTGTAACGAATGATAATTTACTATGCAAAAGAACTGAAACCCAGATGGGTGTGTCTTTTTCTAACAAGTAGTTCTATTTTGGAGAATCTAATCAGCTGTGTACTAGTCAATCACAGGCCAGAAAATGATCAAACATGTTCAGATCAAACAGTCCCTGTTAAATGTTGTCCTTCATAAGAGTTGTCTTGGTCATAGTATCTGTTCATAGCAGTAAAACTCTAACCAAGACAAGGCAGCACTGAGTTGTAGTCAGACAAGCTTTTCTAGGCCCTTGCTTCTGTTTTCTACCCTTAGTGTACCTGTCAGGGTGCAGAGCACAGCTTGGGTCCTCAGATTGTACTCAATCTAAAGCATAGCTTTTAACACATGCAATAAATGCCTGTTGCTAGACCAAACTTGCTCACTCACAAAGGGCCCTTGGGGTGAGGGAGCCAAGCAGTGTCTTACCTCTGAAATAATTTTTACTTTGTCTTCCTTGGGATTCATCTTGTCTGTAATGGATTCCTGATGGAGAAAGAGCAAGGGAGAGGTCAGGCACAGTGGAGCGAATGTCTTTCTCGTCCTTGATGGATGGAGACTGGGAAGCTCATGCACATGCTTGCTGAGCTGTTCACCACAACTGCAGACCCCAGGAATGGGAGGAAGAGGGAAGGGATGCTAGCACTCTGTCCTTAGTGCAGCCCGGTGATCAGATGACATCAGCTGGAATGCAAAGACCATTTCTAGTTTCCTTTCTTCCTAACTGCTAAGTCTCAATTTTTTAATGTTAACTTTTAATTTTTTTTGTTATTTTTTTTTAGAATTTAAAAAATCATTTTCATTGGATATTCTATGTATTTACATTTCAAATGATATCCCCTTTCCCCCCTCTTGCATCCCTCCTACCTCCTCCCCTTGCTTCAATGAAGATGCTCCCACTCCCAACCACCCACTCCCACCTCATCACCTTGGCTTTCCCCTACACTGGGAAAATGCACCTTCACTGGACCAAAGCCCTCTCCTCCAATTGATGCCAGATAATGCCATTCTCTGTTGCATATGCAGCTGGAGCTACAGGTTTCTCCATGTGTACTCATTGGTTGGTGTTTTAGTCCCTGAGAGCTATGGGGGATTTGGTTGGTGATAATGTTGTTCTTCCCATGGGGTTGGAAATCCATTCATCTCCTTCAGTTCTTTCTCTAGCTCCTCCATTGGGGTCCTTGTGCTCAGTCCTATGGTTAGCTGCAAGCATCCTCATCTGTATCAGTATGGCTCTGGCAGAGCCTCTGAGAAGGCATCCATATCAGGCTTCTTCCAGTAAGCACTTCCTGGCATCAGCAATAGTGACTGGGTTTGGTGGCTGCGTATGGGATGGATCCCCAGGTGAGACAGTCTCTGGATGATCTTTTCTTCAGTCCCTGCACCACTCTTTGTCCCTGTATTTACCCTTTTGAGTATTTTGTTCTCTCTTCTAATAAGGTCTGAAGCATCCACATTTTGATCTTCCTTCTTTTTGAGTTTCATATGATCTGAGAATTGTATCTTGGGTATTCTGAGCTTTTGGGCTAATATCCACTTATCAGTAAGTGCATACCATGTGTGTTCTTTTGACTGGTTACCTCCCTCAGGATGGTATTTCTAATTCCATACATCTGCCTAAGAATTTCATGAAGTAATTGTTTTTAATAGCTGAGTAGTACTCCATTGTGTAAATGTACCACATTTTCTGTATCCATTCCTCTTCTGAAGGACATCTGGCTATCATAAATAAGGCTGCTATGAACATGGTGGAGCATGTGTCCTTGTTAGATGTTGGACCTTCTTTTGGATATATGCCCAGGAGTGGTACAGCTGGGTCCTCAGGTATTACTATGTCCAATTTTCTGAGAAACCGCCAGTCTGATTTCCAGTTTGCAACCCCACCAACAGTGGAGGAGTGTTCCTCTTTCTCCACATCCTCCCCAGGATCTTCTGTCACCTGGGTTTTGATCTTAGCCATCATGACTAGTGTGAGGTGGAATCTCAGGGTTGTTCTGATTTGCATTTCCCTGATGACTGAGGGTGTTGAACATTTTTAAGTGCTTCTCAGTGATTTGGTATTCCTCAATTGAGAATTCTTTGTTTAGCTCTGTACCCAATTTTTTAATAGAATTATTTGATTCTCTAAAATCTAACTTCTTGAGTTCTTTGGATATATTGGATACTAGCCTTCCATCAGATGTAGAGTTAGTAAAGATTTTTCCCAATCTGTTGGTTGCTGTTTTGTCCTATTGACAGTGTCCTTAGCCTTACAGAAGCTTTGCAATTTTATGAGCTCCCATTTGTTGATTTTTGATCTTAGAGCATAAGCCATTGGTATTCTGTTCAAGAAAATTTCCCCTGTGCCCATATGCTAGAGGCTCTTCCCCATTTTTTCTTTTATTAGTTTCAGTGTATCTGGTTTTATGTGGAAGATCCTTTAAGTGTGATCCACTTGGACTTGAACTTTGTACCAAGAGATAAGAATGGATCTATTTGCATTCTTTTCCATGCTGACTGACAGTTGAAATAGCATCATTTGTTGAAAATGCTGTTTTTTCCCCCACTATATGGTTTTAGGTTTTTTGTCAAATTTTAAGTAACCATAGGTGTGTGGGTTCATGTCTGGATCTTCAACTCTATTCCATTGATCTACTTGCCTGCCTTTGTACCAATACCATGCAGTTTTTATCACAATTGATTTGTAATACAGCTTGAGGTCAGGGACAGTGATTCTCCCAGAAGTTCTTTTATTGTTGAGAGTAGTTTTTGCTACTGTTTTTTTTTTTTAATTCCAAATGAATTTGCAAATTGCTCTTTCTAACGCTATGAAGGATTGAATTAGAATTTTGACCGGAACTGTATTAAATCTGTAGGTTTTTTTTTTTTTTTTTTTTTTTTTTTTGGCAAAATGGCCATTTTTACTATATTAATCTGGCCTATTCATGAGCATGGGAGATCTTTTTATCTTGGGAGATTTTCAATTTCTTTCCTCAGAGACGTGAAGTTCTTGTCATACAGATCTTTCACTTGCTTGGTCAGGGTCACACCAAGGTATTTTATATTATTTGTGACAATTGTGAAGGGTGTCGTTTTTTCTAAGTCCTCTTCTTTCAGTGAGCAGAGAGGTGAGAGCAGAGAGGGCATCAAATCCCCTCACCTCCTGCCACCCCTCTGGGTCACAGCACTCCCTGCCCTCACTTCCCCTTGGGACAGTGCAGTGGACTTTCTGGTCTCTTCTCTGCTTTCACCAACCCAGCTCAAGGCTGTCAGTCTGTCCCATCACTGCCCCTAAAGATTGTGATCGTTTAACCTCCCATCCCCAGGCTGCTGCCTGGACAGTCATTTCTTCTCTCTCTCTAGGTTCACTCCTCCCAGATTTATAAAGTGCTCGCCTTTTTCTTACATACAGAACACGCCTTCTGTCCACTTCACTTCTATTGGCTGCTTTTGCTCTATTTTTCTACCTTTCTAGGAATGCTCTGGAAACACCCACCACTCCTTTGCCTAATCTTTATTATTATGTTTATGTTTGGGGTGTGTAATACTCTCTGTGCCTGTTCCTGCTGGGATCTGTTAATGACCCCCAGCATTGCTGTGTCTGATGATCATGTACTGAGCCTCATCAGACATGTCATCAAAACACCAGCTTCATTTGCCTTCTGGAAGTGAAGTTGCCATTCCAGGACCTCCAGTTCTCAGCACCACATACTGGAGAGCTCTGAGGCTCCTCTCTGCCTGTTCTCAGCCCCCTCCCGGGCTATTTAACCCCAGCTCTTGGCCTGACATTCCATATGTACACAGATCTTTCCCGCAGTAACAGCATTAACACTCAGGTTTAGATACTTCTTCAGAATCCAATATGCGATGTGTCACGGATAACTTCCCTTGGACCTAAATGACGCTCTTGGCCTTTGCCTATTAGCCTGTGCTGCAAACTTTCTGTTATACAAAACAAATCCCTTCTATCCAGGACAGAACCTTTGCAACTATTCCTAACTGTTATCATTCGCCTATGACATAGTATACCTGTGAAAATGTTATGTGTCAGCAAGTATCAAGGAATACTTAAAAATATGAGAAATGACTAGTCTCTGTGTCTGAGAGCATTTTTCCCAAGTTACTGGTGTTTGAGTCTGAATGACCAAGTGGAGAAGAGCCACTTCCAAAATTATCTAATTATCCAAGACCTGGAGAGAACAAATCCAAAAGGAGAATTAGCCTAGTCCTCAACCTCTAAGAGCCAGATGTTTCCATCTTCTGACACCCAGGCTCTCTGGCCTTAGGAAGACTCCAGGGCTCACAGCAGTTCCCAGCCCCTCATCTCAGCCTTTTGGCCTAGTGTGAGTGACGGTGGCTTCCCTGGAGGAGAGGCTTTTAGACTCAGACTGCTGCCCTGCACCACCAACACCCAGACTGCTGCCCTGCACCACCAACACCCAGACTGCTACCCTGAACTACCAACACCCAGACTGCTGCCCTGCACCACCAACACCCAGACTGCTGCCCTGCACCACCAACACCCAGACTGCTGCCCTGCACCACCAACACCCAGACTGCTGCCCTGAACTACCAACACCCAGACTGCTACCCTGCACCACTAACACCCAGACTGCTGCCCTGCACCACCAACACCCAGACTGCTGCCCTGCACCACCGACACCCAGACTGCTGCCCTGCACCACCAACATGCCAGGCTCCATTCGTAGACTGTTTACTGCGGGACTTCACAGACCCCAGAGGCAGAAGAGACAATACTGAGGAAGGCCTCTACGCTGAGATAGCTTGTCCATTCAACTTCCCTGAGAAAGTCTGGCTAATTTAGCATCGAGCCCCCCAGAAATTCTGCCAGCTTTCCAGTTATATCCAGGACTGCACTTGCAAGACCTCTGCTGCTAATACTGTGGTCAAGCTCCATTGTCTCTCCTACAGATTGCCCTGGGAGCCCCCAGACTCTTTGCTCCCCACATTGCTCACCTACATGGAAGCCAGGTTGAGTGGTTAGAAATTTAAGTAGCATTATGATATCCTACCACTCACAGTCCTCCACTGACTTTCCTTTGCTGAATGAATAAAATCCAAAATCCTGCTGAAGCCTTACAGTTCCCCTGCATGGTTTTGCACTCAGTCCTTCTGGCCTCAGGGCATTTGCACTTGATGATTCTTCTATCTTGATCTTTCTCTTAGCTACATTATTAATCTCTGACTCTGTCTCCCTTCACCCCCATTACACACACACACACACACACACACACACACACACACACACACACGGTTCTTTGGGTCTCTAGTAACTTCACTTTCAGAGGGGTCTTCCCTGCGAGTCGTATATACAGTGACTTTTCCATCATGTTATGAGGACCTCGTGAGTACTTTACGATGACTTCTTTTTCTGTAATACATACCACCAATCAGCATTTGTAATTCTATGTCAGTGTCTGCCCATCACCGTTAGAAGGGAGCATCAAGAGAGCAGGAACAGATCTTTGTGCGTTGTTTATCCCCCAGAGCCTTTGTCCAAGCCACTCAGTAGTCAGTTCATGTGTGTTTGTCAAATGAATGGCTTGGTTGCTATTCAGATCCGTCTTCATGGGCACAGTCTGGAGTCCTTCAGTGCCTCGCCAGGATCCTGTGAAGACTGAATGAGAGAAGACGTGGAGAAATATTAGGCACAGGCTGACAAATCTTAAGCCTTTCTTAATCTCATGGGAGCTAAATCTCAGCTGCACTGGGGCACTTAAGCAGCTTGCCCCAGGGTGCTGGGGGTTTTGCTGCCCCTCCCAGGGAGCTAACACAAGAAAGAAAAACAAATGATCTGCTAGTCAGTTGTCCTCTATCCAGAGCCCTCCACTAACTCAAGCAGGAGAAGGGAGAGGATGACAGCCAACCCCGAGGTAGAGATGAGCATGAGTATTGGAGGGAGCAGGGGACATACAAGAAGATGCCTATGGACATCAGTGGCTCTGTGGAACACTTCTGGTCCTTAGAAACTGGGAATAAGAAATGTGAAGTGCTTCAGGAAGTGGAAAACGGACTCTCTATAAATCCAAAACAAATCTTACACGGGAGAAAAACCTCGAAGAGGAAAATGTCAGATGTAATGGGCTCTTTTCTTCTCTCCCCATTCTCTTCCCATCATTACCTTCCAATGAGTTTTGAAAGAAATCAAATGACACCAAAATTTATCTCTCCTTTGAGCACTGCTGGCTCCACAGAGATGAATAAACACCGCTCAGCTTTAATAAGCCCCTGTAGTCAGCATCAGCGTTGGCCGTGGCCACTTGTTAATACACTCTCTGACGGTGTCAAAATAAAAGCCCTGGGAGTGCGGAGCTGGAGTTATTGCTGTCTCTCGCACGCGTTCTGCTCACAACCACACAACACCTCTCAGTAGGATGTGTGCAACTTAGACCCAAGCAAACCAAGATTCCCAGCATTATGTAAGGCCACAGTTTTTAAATCTCATGCTTACGAGTCCAACCTTTGTGCCTTGTGGTTCCAAAGTTCTCCCTGGTCCCACTTTAGTCTTGCTAAAACAGGATTGCCATCACTATCCGACGCTATCCTCAGTATGAAGATGCTTACAATGGACAGCCACAGACACTAGCGAACTGTCCTCATCCCATAGGAGACACGGGGGCAGAAATCATCTATTTCACACGGGATAGAAAACCAACACGTTAATAAAGGAAAGGATCTGCTATCTGACCACATGGACGATCTCTAAAGTCAGCTGGTCACAGTCACATCCAAGAACCCAGGGATGACCCTACAGGCTACAGAGAAGGAGTGAGAGAAAAAGGCTGCTCTGTATAAAGCATGTCTTAATTGCAGTTGCTCCCAAAAGTTGATATATTAATTATACAAAGAAATTATGGCTTTAAAGAGTGAGGCCTTTGGTCTCAAAAAACCACATGGTCCTGGGTTCAAATCCACATCTTCCCACCAGCTATGTGATCTTGAAACAACATGGCTGATTCTGTAAACTCACGGTCATACTTCCTACCTCTGGTGACGATGGTTTCTTATGGGCGCTATGCTGAAAAGATTGTAATAAAGTGACTGTCACAGACCAGGCTCTCTGTCTTGGTAGGGTTTATGGTTTTCTTACTATGGCTGTTGCCAGAGTTAGGGTCAGAACCATTGGCAACTCTAACAAGTGAGTGAGAAAAATAATGAACAGATCAGACAACATGGTGACTCTGGGAAGTGGAGCAAAGGTGTCCAGTGTTGTCAAAGTCTGTCTTCCAGGGTCCTGATATGGAATTTAGGTCTGAATAAACGGTACCAAGAGGGATATATAACTAAGCAGTTTTGGCCATGGTGTGGATTTTCCCACCACTGACATGTCTTTGTCTCTGTCCCAGTATCTTCTGCAAGGTGACTAACAATCTGTCAGAACTGTCTTTTGGAGACAGGTCCTCCCTCACGTTGGTACACGCAGTTCATCTTTTCCTTCTCCTAGCCCTCAGTACTGAGAAAATACAATTCCTAGAGTTCATAGTTTTAATAGTCTGATAGCCGAAGAAGAGGCACAAATGTCTCTTTGGAGAATGTTTTTTTTTTCCATCTAGGTTGGTCATAAGAAGAGCTCACGGTTAGGAAGGGAGGTGGGAAGAAGAGATAGAGAGGGGGGACAGAGGTTCAGAGATGGAAGAGAATCACAAGCAAAGCTTTAGGGTGTTGGGCTCTATCCCCTTACTCTTTTTAGTGTTTGCCCACAAGCCCTGACAACCCTAAGCAAGGAAGCTCCCCTTCCTCCAGCCAGGCCCAGGACGCTTGTCTTCCCTGTCTATTTAAAGTGTTGCTGGAAGCCCCTCTCCTCCACCCATGCTCACTTTCTCTCTTCAGAGACAAGGCCTTTGCTTTTGAGTTGGGAGGGCTGCTCACTTAAACCCGGGAACCCTCAGGAGCTGTCCTGCGCCGTTTTAATGATTAATTATGTAGCAGCAAGTTATTGTAGCTCCAGCTGCTAGAGTACAAGGAGAGTGACATAGCTGTGTGTGGCCATTTAATCAGACAGACGGGACACGGTTCACTTGATGAGGACAGGTCAGCACATAGGCTCTGCTCAGTGGGATTGTACACGGGTGCCGGGAGCTCCCCCGTGGCAGGAGTCCTGCTGTGCGCAGAGCTCTTTAGACCGTTTGGTACTGATCTGGTGTGTTCTCATTATCTGTGTATACATCTGCTTCCCTAGCAGACTCCCAGCACCGGACCTGGTCTAAGTCGTTTTTGTACACTGTAAGGCTGAGTTCATCATCTGCTCGATTCCTGATTCTCAGCAACAACTCGAATGAATGACTCTAAGTAAACTCTAGGTCAACTATCTTTATTTAGATTCATGTATGTTTATATATGTATACACACACACACACACACATTCCTCTATCCACATACAGTCCCCCTCTACATGTAACATACTAGCATTGCACTTATTTGCAGAAACATTTATATAAAATGCAATAACAGACATGTATTTTTCATTAGACTTTATTAGCTTTTCACAGCATCCATTTGCAAAACAAACAAACAAACAAACAAACAAACAACCCCACAAAATCACCAATCAGTTTAGCTGCTGGCCAGTAGACTTTTCTGAGAGCTTAGCAGCCCTCAGCCTTGTGGTTCCGAGCTCTTTGCCCAGTACCAAGAAAAGTGAAGTTTGCAGTACCAAGTACTCCCTCTAGCCGGCCCTTCCCTTTCCAGGAGCATTTTCAACTAAAGGCCTGAAAGCAACGTGCAGCCAGAGTTCAGCAGCTCACCGGCCAGAGAGGCTCTCTGTGAACCGCTTTGCATTTCCCCTGAAAGCAAACAGCTGCTGAAATCAAAGCTGTCCCTGCAGTGCCCCCCACTTTGCATTCAGAGAGGGAAACTGCAAGCCAGTAAGCTGAGAGTCCCCGAAGTTACAAAGCACTCAGCTCTCATGGCACCCAGGGAGGGGCTGGTTTCCAGGCCAGAACGGAAAGGAGATGGAAGCAGACACTATTCCTGTTGAAAACCGATTTACCTTAATCCGCTCTACAAAACGAAGTTCGCAGATTCCACTTTCTGGGATGGAGGGACGAGATGAGAGAACAGTCTTGTCAAGCCAGGGAGCCTTTTAGAAAAGAGCGAAGTGGTGGGCTGGGGTAAGGGAGGTTGCTCCCAGGGAAGCTGCAGCCATGGCTCAGAGGGAAAAAAAAAACACCAGCTTAGCAACCAGTTCCCAGGGAAGGTCACTAGGCAGCTGCTTTTTTTTTTTTTTTCCTTTTAAAGTGATAGTTTACTTTTAAGGCTTGGAATCTGAGCTTGCTGGGCAAGCGGAGAAAAATAACGTGCTGAACAGAGAGACAAAGATAAAGCAACTAGGCAGCCAAGCAGAGAGGGCTGAGGCTCTCAGCGCCACGGCCTGCCTCACCTCTCTGGGTTTGCATGGCATGTTGGGTAAAGGATAGAAGGTGTTCATAAGGAGAGTGATTTATAATCAGGAGGGACCATGTTGTGTGGAGATGTCTCAGCAGCAGCAGCAGCAAAGACTCTGGCCGTGCATCGGCGTTCCATGTGTTGCATCAGGATGCGTGCTGGCGGAGCACGGAAGCTGGACGGCACAAGCCCGACCTCTGTTTATTCTCCAGATCTTCACCACACATGACCCAGCAGGGATACAGGGCTCACAGAAAGGCAAGAAAATAGGAGAAAAGGCCTAGGAGAGAGAACAGTAATGAGCAGGCTGAGAGCCTCTACAGTCCACGGGCCCTCACAGATGAAGGTACTTCACAGACCAAGGCCTCCCAAGCTCACGTGTTGTTCCTCAGATCTGCCATTTTGTTTCTTAGACAAGGTCTCTCACTGGGAGCTGGCATTTGCAGATTAGCCTAGCTCCAGATCCCTGCTTGTCTTGGCTTCCTTGAACTCACACAACAAACATGGACCACCATGCTGAGCTCCAGTCACCTTCAAAATCAGGTCCTTACGCTTGTGTGATAAGCTCCTTGGCAATGGAACTATCCCCTCAGCTCCCACATTCAGCGTCCCCAAAGCTCTGACATTCACTACGTGGAACTTAGATCTCTGAAGCTTGCTATTTCCTAGAGACAGTAAGTAGACCCTCAGAAATGTATAAATTCTCTTAGATACAGACTAATTGACCCCAAGCTAGCACCTCCAACTGCTGCTTTATCATCAAGCAATGTCCCCTTGCTCTGAGTCATTCTGGAGGCAGGCAGTTGGGGAGCACCTCTTTGATCCAGAATATTCTGAAATAATTCAAATTATTTAGGTCTAAACCCAGCATCATACTCATACTGCCATATCCTTCCATCCAGGGAAAATCCCAGTAAGGAGTTTCTTTTGGAGCCTGGTGTTTGGGGAATGCTGTTTGTGGAGACTGCTGGCCAATGGGTTTCATTGATTAGTCTTGGCCTTCCCAGTGCTGGAATTAAAGAGGCCTTCAGTCACTTGGCTTTTTATGTGAGTGCTGGAGACCTGAACTCATTATTTTGGGCAAACATTTCATTGATTGAGTCATTTTCCCAGCCCAAGAAACAAATCTATATCCAGTATGATATTCTGTCATAGAATTATAAAACATTTCCTGCTTTGAAGGGTCTGTGTGAATAACCTTTCTCCATGACAGCCATGTCTGTGTCTGTATGTCTCACCATACCAGAGAAAGGCATCAACTTGATACAAGCTGGTGTTATCACAAAGGAACCTCAGTTGAGGAAATGCCTCCATGAGATCCAGCTGTAAGGCATTTTTCAACTAGTGATCAAGGAGGGAGAGCCCAGCATATTGTATGTAGTGCCATCCCTGGGCTGGTAGACCTGGGTTCTATAAGAAAGCAGTCTGAGCAAGACTAGGGAAGCAAGCCAGTAAGCAGCATCCCTCCATGGCCTCTGCATCAGCTTCTGCCTCCAAGTTCCTGCCCTACTTCAGTTCTTGTCCTGACTTTCTTCATTGATGCACATGAATATGGAAGTGTAGGTCAAACTTTTTTCCACTCACGTTGCTTTGGTCATTGTGTTTCATCACAGCTATAGTAATCCTGACTAAAACATGGAGGTAATGGAGTTAAAGGGGGAGTCAATAGGATGGAACTTAATCCATGACAAACATGTTTCTATAAGAGGAGGACACTGGCACCGAGGGACAGACATTTGTAACAGGAAGTCGATGAGAAATCACAAGGTGATCTATCACTCTGGGGCTGCCAGTAGGTACTCCATTATTATAGAACAGATTCTCCTTCTGCTCTCAGAAGGAAATAACCAGGTTAGTATTGATTTGGGGCCTGTCTATAGAACTGTGAAGCACGGAGTTCCTGGTTGTTTCAAGTCACCAGGTTGTTGCTGTAAATAATAAAAAGTTGACTTACCCTTTTATCCCACACTTCGCCAGCTTCTGTGCGGGGTCATCTGGCACTGCTGGGATCTCTAACTTGGTGCTCCACACCGACTCTAAGAACTCAGGTGCAGTTCACTCCACCTCCCCTGTTGCTTCTGTGTCTGGTGGATACAACCACCCTGGCGTGTTGTTTTCACTCACATCCCCTTGGCGTGTTGTTGCCAAGCCTGAGACACACACAACCCAACTCTGTGGTGGGCTTTATGTGTTCTACCACTACACCCTTTGAACTCAATTAAGTAGTCACATCAAAGAACACACCAAACTTCTCTGATCCAATAGGTAAGATATAATTTGCTAACCTTTATAAGTCAAATGATCTTATGCAATTCCATCCCTTATAAAACATTCATAGCAAACTTATTTATGAAGAGATGTGCCAAGAGAAACATACACATCTGCCTCCAACTTCATTCCCCCTGGAATCTTCTCCTACCACCTACTCTTCTGCTCCTCTCCACTCTTTCTCCGCCTATCTCTCCACTGTCCAATCATGTATCACCTTAGCATCAACCCACACCCGGTATGTGATACTATGTTACAGTAGCCGAGTCAGATGCTGAGGAATTGGAAAGAGAGGGGGATGAGGACAAAAAATGCAGGAAGATTGGGCATTTATGTGTAGAGGGGATGAATTCTTAGGCCATCTCCAGCATCCAGAAAGATGTTTTATACTCTCCCACCCCTTCTTCCCTTACCCAGAAGAGACTGGGGGTGCGCTTTTACATCGAACCACAAAGGTCTGAGTTTCCAGGGCAGCTGAATATATCTGAGGGTGATCATTGGGTCCCTTCCTAAGCTTCTCAACAGAACTTAAGCATTCAAGCACGCACCTCCTCTTTTTCTCAATCTGTCTCTGTGGTGCTGAATTTAAAATATAAAAATAAAAAGCGTTTTTTTTTTTTTTTTTTTTTTTTTTTTTTTTTTTGATTAAATTTAACACTCTCAAGAAATAGGGCCTAGAAGTTAACATTTTTGCACCTATCACAAACAAACCAACCAATTCTAAAACAACAATACCCTGCCCCCCCCCCAACAAAAACCCTGAACTAAGCATTTCTGGACTTCTTTGACCAATACATGCTTGTTGTTAGCAAAGAATCCTTCATCAAGTGTCCTTTCACGTGCTTGCTTTAGCAGAACATTCTTTCTTCTAGGTCTGCTTCAGCTAAGTGTTCCTTTTCTAGTCTTTCACTTGTGCCCACTTCAGGAAGACACTCCTTCATGTATTTGTCCCAGCAAAACACCTTCCAACACAACTGACTTCCAAAAGAACTCTCCAGTTTCCACTTAAAGAGGAAATGGAAAAAAAATAAAATAGAATTTATGGCAGAAATAATGTCGCGCCAAGGTGAAAGAGTCTTGAAATTGAAGGGACTGCTGAGTACTACAGGGCCAACATGGACCTTTGTCAGTGTTAGTTCATGTTTTGTACATGTTGGGAAAACCTGTAAAACACAAAGCCATTGACTTTGCATTTTAACTGTCTATTCTTGCTACCTGTATCTTTTCGGAATCTCTCAAATGACACATTTCAGAAAGTGGTCTCAGGTTTGTGTGTCTACTAGGGATCTAGTGAAATGTTCTTTGGAAGGAAGAACAATAATGATAGCTCAACACGAAGACAAACGACCTCTGTTCACAACACATCCAGAGATTTTTTTTTTTTGTTTACTTTTATTTTTGTTTTGCTTTTCATCTTTTCTGTGAACCGGTAGTACTTCAGTGGGAAAGACGAAGGGAGCTAAGAACCTTTCTATCCCCACTTATGGCAAAGTTGTGAATAAATCCATTTTCTCTTATCAAATAATGTTTTCCACTTTCTTTTAGAATACAGAGCAACTGAGGTGGTAGATATGAGCCTAAGTGGTATTTTGTTTTTTTGTTTTGTTTTTCTCTATTTTTTTTATTGGATATACTTTGTATTTACCTTTCAGATGTTATCTCCTTCCCCCCAATCCCATCCTCCTCCCCCTCCCATTGCCTCCATGAAGGTGCTCCCTCTCCCAACCTCCCTCTCTCACCTCAGCTCCTTGGCATTCCCCTGAATTGGGAAAATGAGCCTTCACTGGACCAAAGGCCTCTCTTCCCATTGATGCCAGAGAATGCTATCCTCTGCTACATATGCAACTGGAGCTATGGGTCTCTGCATGCAAACTCATTAGTTGGTGTTTTAGTCCCTGGGAGCTGTGGTGGGTTTGGTTAGTTGATAATTTTGTTCTTCCCATGGAATTGCAGACCCTTTCAGCTCCTTCAGTCCTTTTTCTAGCTCCTTTATTGGGGTCCTCATGTTCAGTCCAATGGTTAGCTGCAAGCATCCTCAGCTGTATCAGTATGGCTCTGGCAGAGCCTCTGAGAAGGCATCCATATCAAATTGCTGCCACTAAGCACTACCTGGCAACAGCAATAGTGCTTGGGTTTAGTGTCTACATATGGGATAGATCCCCTGGTGAGGTAGTCTCTGGATGATCTTTTCTACTATCACTACTCCTCTATTTGTCTTATTTCCTCCAATGAGTGTTTTGTTTTCCCTTCTAAGAAGGACTGAGGCCACCTTTTAACCTTCCTTCTCTTTGAGCTTCATAAGTTGTGTGAATTGTTTCTTGGTTATTCCTAGCTTTTTGGGCTAGTATCCACTTGTCAGTGAGTACATACCATGAGTGTTCTCTTGTGACTGGGTGACCCCACTCAGGAGAATAGCTTCAAGTTCCATCCATTTGCCTAGGAATTTCATGAAGTCTTTGTTTTTGATAGCTGAGTAGTAATCCACTGTGTAAATGTAAATGTACCACATTTTCTGTATTCATTCCTCTGCTGAAGGACATCTGGGTTCTTTCCATCTTCTGGCTATTATAAATAAGGCTGCTATGAATATAGTGGAGCACATGTCCTTGTTAGATGTTAGAGCTTCTTTTTGGTATATGCCCAGGAGTGGTATAGCTGGGTCCTCAGGTAGTACTATGTCCAATTTTCTGAGGAACCATCAGACTAATTTTCAGAGTGGTTGTACCACTTTACAGTTTCACCATCAATGGAGGAGTGTTCCTCTTTCCTTGCCAGCATCTGCTGTCACCTGAGTTTTTTTTATGTTAGACATTCTGACTGGTGTGAGGTGAAAATTTATGGTTGTTTTGATTTGCATTTCCCTGATGACTAGGGATGTTGAGCATTTCTCTAGGTGCTTCTCAGCCATTCAATATTCCTCAGTTGAGAATTCTTTGTTTAGCTCTGTATCCCATTTTTAAATAGGATTATTTGATTCTGTCCAGAGATCTTTTAGTCAGAAGAAAAAGCAGAGTTTCATTGGACACTGAGAAGTTTTGATAATATAATAGTCAGATAGAGAAGGTATAAAATTCAATGACCAGATGCTTAGGAACAAAAGGAGAATCTGAATGTATGAAAGGAGAGTAAGATACTGTAAAAATGTGAGACAGATTTGAAAAGAACAATGTGGGATTTTTAGAAATGACTAATAAAAGTCATGAATATTTTAAGAAGCAAAAGGCACATTCAGGCACATCTGAGCTGTGAAAGGAAGATTTAAAAAATTAACATTTAGCACAGAACACTAGACAACAGGAAAGAATTGATAAATAAACAAGAAATGAAAGTGGTCTACCAGGTCAGGGGAGTCCCAGAAGAGGAGATAGAAGATAGTTGAATGTAAATCTTATGACTTAGGGATCATGATCAACTAACTTCCTCAACAATATTCATGTTCCAGTTTTCTTATCTGCAAAACAGGGCTAACTGTTGTTGTTAACTATTGGCTTACATACTCTAGCATCTGGGAGGCCAAGGCAGGAGGATTGCTGTATGTTTGAAATCAACCTGGGCCGGAAATTGTCAGAGTCCAAGAATTGCTGAAGGAAGACCCCCAGACACAAATAGTAGGCAAAAGCCAAGAGTGTTTATTCAGCTGAATTTCCTGCATGCAGGGGTCTCTTCATTCAGGAACGGAGACACCCAGACTTTATTGTCAGAAAGGGAATTCCAGGGAAAGGCGTGTGCCCCTTTATCTTGATTGGTTAGCTCTATCTCCAGGGGTGTGACTAATTCTACAATTAATTAGGCTCTGGAGATCTCTCTGTGTGGCATTGCCTCTTCATTCTAGCTACCTATTCTTACTTTAGGCTAGATGACAAGGTGTTCTCGGATTGGCGGCCCATGGCTGTGATTGGCTGAGTTCCTGGGTCCTAGTACTCATTCTGGAGAACAGAAACTTAGGCTTAGTCTCCAAAACTGCCAGGGTGCAGCATCTCATGGATTCAGCCTGGCTTTGATAACTCAGTCCTCTCAAAATATAGCAATTCCCTGGTCAGTCTGGACTACAGAGAGAGACTAACAGAAAGACAATCAAACTACTTTGAGACTGTTCTCTACTGAACTGGCTCAACTTAAAATCCCAGCAGGGTCGTCCTCCGGAACTTAGCCAGCATCGGAGTGACAGACTTAGTTCTTCCCTCCCTGAGTTTCTAGTCATTTGTATCTGTTCTTTGGACAGTGTTGTATGTGGGGCTGGGCACTGGCAGACAGACAGCATAGAGAACACCTTAGCAACCAAGGACTCCTCTTGCCTTGGGCCTCTCTAAACAATGCACTGAGCAACCCGTTAGCAACCTAGCACCCATTTGCACTGAGTTGTACTTATACCTGCTTTAAGCACTGGAAATAATGAACTCCCCTTAGCAATCCCTTGACAGCACTGTGACCTCAGCCACTCACACACCTCCTGGAGCACAATCTGGAAACGATGGGCAGTGGGCCCGTCTGGTTTGGGTGTGTCTATGATAAGGCAGACTGTATCCTCAAAGTGAACTTTTAGAGAAAAATCCTCTATTTACCATCCCATGCCTATGCACACCTGGGTGTGAATAGGATTAAAGCCCGGTACTTAAAGGAAGGGTCACACACACTGAGCAGAAGCCTGGGTAATCCAAACCTGTCCAATGTAATAGTCATCCAAACCTAGTAACCAAATTCCTCCTCCTTCCTCTTGAACCTCATAAAACATATCCCCAAACAGTAACTGGGGTCCTTGCATATACTTATTCCTGTGATTTGCTGTGAACCTCGGCAGTGCATTTCTTGTTAACCTTATTACTGCTATGCTTCAAATAAAGTTTCTACGCTACTTTGCAACCTGTGTGCATATATACTTCATGCATGAAAAAGACACTAGGAGCTTTAAAACATTTGGCGCAGACCCTGCACCTCAGCAACATCACTTATAACCAGACTCAATTGCCTGAGTGCTTACACAATTACTCACACTCAGTACTTCTGACTACACTTTTAGTGTGTGACATATGTTAAGGAAATTTCCTTTTCCTTGGGTTTTAAATTGGCATGAGCTTTTTTCAAATTAAAGACATATTTAAAAACATAGATTTGTAGTTTGATTCTTTATTATTCTTGATAGAAAGCCTCTTCCACTCCATCTTGGCAAGGTCCCCAGAGCATCTCTACTACAAGCAAAAATGTCCAGATTCTTTGATGCTCCTCTCACCAAGAAATGAGATCCATTTTTCTTCTCCGTGTATGGGAGGGATGTGAGGCTGTGTTGAACACTGAAAGGTGGCAGAGGGAGGCTGGCTGAGTTCTGAATGGTGAGGCCGTTTCTATGTTGTTTGCTAGGAGTCTCAAGCTTGAAGTCTCATTTCATAAGAAAGTCCCACTACTCGGAGGCCAGTGTGCTGCGAGGGAGCAAAGCCACATGGGAAGACTTTATTTCCATACTCTGTGGGCAGCTCCGTCCTGAGTCACCCCAGCCTCACTGCAGACAGGAGTGAACCCAGGTCTGCATGATTCTAGCCTTCAAATGGTCAGTCCTGCCTTAGATTCACACTTCTCAGCTGAGCTTTGGGCACTGTTGAGGAGTGATGACTTAGCCAGCAGACTCAGGGAATCCATTTAGATAATTCCTGTCTTGGCAGTTCTGGCTGTTGAACTAGGGCCTCATGTATGTGAGGGAAGCACCTGACCACCGAGATATACATCATATAAAATGATTGTTTTAGCTCATTTGAGGTCACTCATTTGCAGTAATGATTGCAGTAGTCATATCTTTATATAGATTAGCAGATAGATGAATAAACGAACAATATATACTGACAAGGAGGTAATGGAATATTAGAATGAAGGGGAACAAGATGGTTATGGAGTTGGAGAACAGTAGAGGCTCAGTTCCAACCATGTCTGAGAAAAGGCTGTAAAGAAACAAGTTGCTTTGTATGCTAGTTAAAAATAAATGCCATTTGAAAAAGGGTGTTAAGTAGTGTCACAAAAGACTACATCTGAGACAATGCATAAGAGGCATCTCCTGAGACAAAGCCACAGGACAGAAAGTAATGGTTGTCTGGGTGAATGTGGAGATGGGGATGGATATATAAAGTGACCCCCAATCATTTTGTCAGCACGTCATGACTGTAATTTTATCATGGTTATGAATTGTAGTGTAAACATCTGATATGCAGGGTATCTGATAGGTGACCTCCAAAGGGGCCACGACCCTCAGGTTGAGAACAAGTGCCACTAAAGCCAGGTGCTTCTGAAGACTCTTTAAGACAGCAGTTCTCAGCCTGTGGGTCATGGCCTCTTTGCGGTTCCAGTGACCCTTTCATGGGGGTTGAATATCACGTGTCCTGCCTATCAGATATTTATGTTACAATTTCTAACAGTAGCAAAGTTAGGGTTGGGGTCACTACAACACTAGGAGCTGTGTTAAAAGTCACGGCATTCGCAAGTTTGAAGACTACTGCTTCAGGGGAATAGAGATCTTTACTGAAATAAACATTAAGAAACTATAGGGTTGGGGACATTACTCAGTTGGTAGAATGTCTAGAGATCAAATACAAAATCTGTTTTCAACTCTCAGTACAGCATATGTCCTAGTTTTGCTTCTAGATGTGGTGATAATATAAGCTGATAAAAACAGTGTGTGTGTGTGTGTGTGTGTGTGATTATTCACCTCATTATTCTAGGTTATGGTCCTACATCAGGGAAGCCAAGGTCAGGACCTGGAAAAGCTAGTCACATCTCGTCTATTGTCAAAGAGAGAGTGACATGAATGCATGTACACTTTATGGTTTGCTCAGACTCAGTTCGAATTCTCACTATTAAATACCTGATAACCTCTTGCCTAAGGAATGGTACTGCCCATAGTGGATCAAGTCTTCCCACACTGGTTCATTCAATAGAGGCAATCCCTTATGGACAGGCCCACAGACCAACCCAAACTAGATAGTTCCTTATTGAGGCTAATTTCTCAGGGAATTCTAGGTTGTATCAGGTTGACAATTGTAGCTAACCATCACAGCCTAAAACCAGGCATGACAGAGCTCAGGATGTTTGAGTTTAGCTCGGGCTTCATGAGACACCAAGACTTTTCTTCTATCATCTGTTTGCTTTCCCAGGTGCAATGTGCCCTCATCTGGGTTAGTATAAGCTCTGATATGCTTTTCTCACCTGCGTCCAGACAACACAAGTTCCTCTTCAGATCATTTGCATGTAGGCAGGCCTTTGAACTTTACAACCCTGATGTTTGCAGTTCATTCACTTCCTATGAACGATAAACACATCTCAGCAAAAAACACCTCACTAAGACAGGGCTCAAGTGGAAAGCTGAAGAATCACCTCTGGGTCATAAATTTTATAAAACCTGTGCTTTTCATCTTCGAGTTTGTGTTTTCCAATTTACTGAATTTTATAGTTCTCCCCTTGAAATATAGCTCAAATGCCAGCAAATTGGAACCTCTTGTTTTTATACTCCACAGAGAGGGGCACTTACTGACTCGGAACTATTGGCTGTGTGGCCCGTTTTTATTGCGTAGAAATCAAAGCTTTTAATTTTCTTTCCACAGCGCTGTGATTCTCAACCTGCTTTGAATTACAGGGCTTTCCAGCCATTTTCTTCGTTTCACAACAGTCTCCCTTCTCCAGAGAACTGTCAGAACTACTGAGAATGAAGAGCTCCGGGATTCATTCCTTTTATAGACTTGGGCTCTGTCTTGAAATAAGCAGGGAAAACTGCTGCTCATGTGTGAATCTTGAATTCAATGCTTTTCTTGCTAAAAAAATTAATTTACTAAAATTAAAAAAAGTTCTTATCAGCTACGTCTCCTAAGTATATCTTACTGGCACCAGCCCAGTGAGTGGGGACAACCATAACTCATTTTCCCACCAGTAACTTGAACACATGCTCGCCTTTTCTGTAGGACACCCAGTGTATTTTTGAAGGTTCTTTGCACCTTGAGTTGTTTGCATATCTTGAAGTGCTTATTTGGTTCAAAGAGTATTTGGCCTCTGTTAAAGGCCAAAGAAGAAAAGCAGTGTCTAGCTGGATCCTGCAGGAATGACTGTAGACATCTCAGGGTATCTAGGCATTTTTACTCTTAGTTTCGCCAATGGGCCAGACAATTCAGATGACACAAATGTGAAAACCCACAGTCATACTTTTTGCTTTTGGTTTGTCCTATTTTGGTGATATGCACATGTCTATATATGTATTTTGAATATGTGTAAGCACACGTGTGTGTGTGTGTGTGTGTGTGTATGTGTGTGTGTGTGTGTGTGTGTGTATGTGTGTGTGTATGTGTGTGCATGTGTGTGTGTGTTTGCATGTGTACATAGAGGTCTGAGATTTATGTTTGGTTTCATCCTCTATTGGTTTTCCTCCTTACTCATTGAGTCAGGGTCTCCTAGTCAAACTCAGAACTTGCTGATATGGCCTATCTTGCTAGCCAGCTTGCTCTGGGGATTGCTTGTTTATGCCTTCTGAGGCTAAATTGCAGGCAGGTCTGGCATTTACATGGATTTATAGGATTCTGTATACACTACCAAACCATGTTTCCATTCCTCATAGTCATATTCTTTTAGTTTATATTAGTGCAGACAGCCAGTGTTAATGCCCCCACTCCCTGGCCATTTGACAAAGTCTGTAGGCATTTTTGGTTATAATAAACTGGAGGTAAGCAGGCTAATGGCATCTGGTGAATAGAAACCAGGTTGCTGTTAAACATTGTACACTGGATAGGACAGTTTCTTGCTTGTATTCCCAATACGCAAAGTCATGTTCTAGCTCCACATGTCAGTAGCACTGGCTGAGAACTCTTTCTCCACTGTGGCTGACCCTAGCATGACCATTTCTGCTTTCAGCACTGTACATGGTCAGGCCTCAGCCCCAGCTGTAGTGCCCATACCACCTTCATTCTCACAAGTCCCTGGGTCACAACATCCTCTTTCTCATGTCATAATGCTTCCCATGATGTCAAGCATCTGTTTGGCTGATCCATTTCAGCTTGGGCCATCCAAGGTAGTCATTGAGGTCCTGATGCTGATGATACCCACAGCACAGTCTCTGAGTCTGTTTCCTTAGGAGGTTTCTGATGTCATTTATAGACTTACTCCATGTATGTTCAGGACTATGAGAGATTCCTGAAAATTTGGGGAATATTAGTTATGTCACAGGCAATTCTGTAATACCTCAATCTCTCTAAGTGTCTGGGCACCCAACATAGCTGAGACAGTTGCCTAAAGGAATCTTTGCTAAAGCAAGATAATATCAAAAGACACTTGCTGGGCTCACTAGACAGAAGAATAGCTAACATTCCCCTTTCATTTAAAAATGTCTCAACTTTCTACCCAAGTCCAGACCTGACCCAGTTTCATCAGTACTGACAGCCTGCCTGCAAGTTGCTGGGTGCCCAGAAAAATCACAAAAGTGCTCTCATTCTTGAGCCCAGGGGAGAGTCCACATTCTTTCTCCACTGATTATCCCAGGAGAGGCTCCCTGGAACTCTCAGGGCCCAGGTTGCACTGTAGCCTGGAAACAAACACTTCTGGCCTAAAGACAGATCCAGTCCAGTTGCATCAGGACCAGGCACCACCATCAGAACTCACAGCCCACACAGAAAGCCGAACACCCAGCAACAATCTCCTTCTAGCGACCACAGGCCCACAGACCCACAGTAGAGACAAGCTCCAGTAAGAGACAACAAGATCACCTAGCAGCACCAATAACAAGATGGCAAGATGGAAGTACAAGAATCTAAGAAAAAGAAATCAAGACAACGTGGCAACATCAGAACCCAGTTCTCCTACCACAGCAAATAGTGGATATCCAAAATCACCAGAAAAACAAAATTTAGACTTAAAATTATACTTCTGATGATGATGGAGAAGCACATAAATAACACACTTCAAGTAGTACAGGAATGCCAGGAGAACACATGCAAAACAATTGAAGCCCTTAAATAGGAAACACAAAAAACACAAAAATCACTTAAAGAGCTAAAGGAAAGCACAACCAAACAGGTGAAGAAATTGAAAACAGAAATAGAAACAATTAAGAAATCACAACAGAGGATAATCCAGAAGTTGGAAAACCTAGGAAAGACATCAGGAGTCATAGACACAAGCATCACCAACAGAATACAAGAGATGAAAGAGAGAATCTCAGGGGCAGGAGACACCATAGAAAACATTGACACAACTGTCAGAGAAAATGCAAACATCAAAAAGCTTCTAACCCAAAACATCCAGGAATCCAGGACACAATGAGAAGACCAAACCTAAAGATAATAGGTATAGAAGACAGCAAAGACTCCCAACTAAAAGTCCCACTAAATATTTTTAACAAAATCATAAAAGAAAACTTTCCTAACCTAAAGAAAGAGATGACCACGGACATACAAGAAACCTACAGAACTCCAAATAAATTGGACAAGAAAAGAAATTCTTCCTGACACATAATAGTCAAAACAACAAATGTTCAAAACAAAGAAAGAATAGTAAAAGCAGTAAGGGGAAAAAGACAGGTAACTTATAAGGCAGACTGGTCAGAATTACACCAGACTTTTCAACAGAGACTATGAAAGCTAGAAGATCATGGACTGAAGTCTAAGAGAACAAACATGCCAGTTCAGGTTACTATATTCAGCAAAATTCTCAATTACCAAAAAATGGGGAAACCAAAATATTTCAAGACAAAAGTAAATTTACACGATATATGACCACAAATCCAGCACTACAAAGAATAATAGATGGAAAACTCCACCACAAAGACAAAATGTTGACCCTAGAAAAAGCAAGAAATTAATCTTCTTGCAACAAACTCCAGAGAAGAAAAGTTCACAAACGTGATTCTACCTCTATCAACAAAAATAGCAGTAAATAACAATCACTATTCCTTAATATCTTTTAACATCAATGGACTCAATTTCCCAATAAAAAGACATAGACTATCAGACTGGATATATAAATAGGATCCAGCATTTTGCTCCATACAGGAAAATCATCTCAGCAACAAAGACAGGCATTACCCCAGAGTAAAAGGTTGGGAAAAAAACTTTCCAAGCAAATGGTCCCAAGAAACAAGCTGGAGCAGCCACTCATTCTAATATCAAATAAAATAGATTTTCAACCAAAAGTCATCAAAAAAAGATAAGGAAGGGCACTTTTTTACCCATTAAAGGAAAAAATCTATCAAGATAAACTCTCAATACTGAACATCTATGCTCAAAATACAAGGGCATCCACATTAATAAAAGAAATGCTACTAAAGATCAAAGCATATATTGCACCACACAAAATGATAGTGGGAGACTTCAATACCCCACTCTCATCAATGGATATATCATGGAAGCAGAAACTGAACAGAGACGCAGTGAAACTAACAGAAGTTATGAGCCAAATGAATGTAACATATTTATAGAATATTTCATCTTAAAACAAAAGAATATACCTTCTTCTCAGCATTTCATGATACCTTCTCAAAAACTGACCAAATAGTTGGTCACAAAACAGGCATCAGTAGATACAAGAAGATTGAAATATTCCCATGCATCCTATCAGATCACAATGGACTAAGGCTGGTTTTCAATAACTACAAAAAAGAACAAAAAGCCCATATACACATGGAAGCTGAACAATACTGTACACAATGATAGCTTGGTCAAGGAGAAAATAAATAAAGAAATCAAAGACTTTTTAGAATTTAATGAAAATGAAGGCACAACATACCCAAATTTATGGGATTCAATGAAAGCTGTGCTAAGGGGAAAACTCATAGCTCTGAGTGCCTCTAAAAAGAAACTGGAGAAAGCATACACTAACAGCTTGATAGCACACCTGAAAGCTCTATAAGAAAAAAATAAACAGACACTCCCAAGAGGAGTAGAAGGCAGGACATAAACTCAGAGTTAAAATTAACCAACTAGAAATGAAAAGAACTATACAAAGAATCAACAAAACCAAGACCTGGTTCCTTAAGAAAATAAACAGGATTAATAAACTCTTACCCAGATTAACTAGAGGGCACAGAGAGAGTATGAAAGTTATTAAAATCAGAAATGAAAGGGGAAAGATAACAACAGAAACTAAGGAAATTCAAGAAATCATCAGATCCTACTACAAAAGTCTATACTCAAGGAAACTAAAAAATTTAGAGGAAATGGACACATTTCTAGACAGATACCAGGTACCAAAGTTAAATTAGGATCAGATAAGTCATCTTAACAGCCCCATAACTCCTAAGGAAATATAATCAGTCATCAAAAGTTTCCCAACCAAAAAAAGCCCAGGACTTGATAGGTTTAGTGCAAAATTTTATCAGACCATCATAGAAGACCTAATACCAATACTTTCCAAGCTATTCCACAAAATAGAAACAGAGCAAATACTACCCTACTCATTTTTCAAAGCCACAATTATGCTCATTCCTAAACCACACAAAGACCCTACAAAGAAAGAAAAATTTGGACCAATTTCTCTTATGAACATTGATGCAAAAGTAGTCAATAAAATTCTTGCAAACTGAATCCAAGAACACATCAAAACAATCATTCACCATAATCAAGTAGGCTTCATTCCAGGGATGCAAGGATGGTTCAATATATGGAAATCCATCAATGTAATCCATTATATAAACAAATGTAAAGAAAAAAAAAACATGCTCAACTTTTTAGATGCCAAGAAAGCATTTGACAAAATTCAACACCCCTTCATGTTAAAAGTTTTTACCTGCTTAGGGATTAGAAGGATCAACATAGTAAAAATGGTCATTTTGCTTAAGGCAATCTACAGATTCGATGAAATCTCCGTCGAAATTGCAACTTAATTCTTCATAGAGTTAGAAAGAGCAAATTGTAAATTCATTTAAAATCATAAAACGCCCAGAATAGCAAAAACTATTCTTAACAATAAAAACACTTCCTTGAGAATCACCATCTCTGTCCTCAAGCTGTATTACAGGTCACTTGTGATTAAAAACTGTATGATATTGGTACAGAGACAGGCAGGTTGATCAGTAGAATAGAATTGAAGACCCAGAAATGAACCCACACACCTACGATCACTTGATCTTTGACAAAGGAACTTAAAACATTCAGTGGAAAAAGGACAGCCTCTTCAACAAATGGTGCTGGTTCAACTGGCAGTCAGCATGCAGAAGAATGCAAATCAATCCTTTCTTATCTCCTTGTACAAAGTTTAAGTCCAAGTGGATCATAGACCTCCACATAAAACTAGGTACACTAAATCTAATAGAACAGAAAGTGGAGAAAATCTTAGAACACATAGGCTCAGGGGAAATTTTCCTGAACAGAATATCAATGGCTTATGCTCTAAGATCAAGAATGGACAAATGGGATCTCATGAAATTGCAAAACTTCTCTAAAGCAAAGGATATTGTCAAAAGGACAAACCAGCAACCAACAGAATGGAAAAAGATTTTTACCAATCCTATATCTCACAGAAGGGATAGTATCCAATATATACAAAAAACTCAAAAAGTTAAATTCTAAAGAATCAAATTAAATAATAATCCTGTTAAAAATAGGGTACAGAACTAAACAAAGAATTCACAACTGAAGAATATCAAATGGCTGAGAATCACCTAAAGAAATGCTTAACATCTCTAGTTATCAGGGAAATGCAAATCAAAACCACCCTAAATTTCCACCTCACACCAGTCAGAATGGCCAAGCTTATAAATTCGGGTGACAGCAGATGTTGGTGAGGATGTGGAGAAAGAGGAACACTCCTCCACTGTTGGTGAGATTGTAAACTGGTACAACCACTCTGGAAGTCAGTCTGGTGGTTCCTGAGAAAATTGGACATAGTGCTACCTGAGGACCCAGCTATACCACTCTTGGGCATACATCCAAAAGAAGCTCTAACAAGCTCAAACATCTAACAAGGATACATGCTCCACTATGTTTATAGCAGCCCTATTTATAATAGCCAGAACCTGGAAAGAACCCAGATGTCCTTCAAGAAAGGAATGGATACTGAAATTGTGGCACATTTACACAATGGAGTACTACTCTATTAAAAACAAAGAGTACATAATATTCTTAAGCAAATGGTTGCAACTTGAAGCTATCATCCTGAGTGAGGTAACCCAGTTACAAAAGAACACTTATGGTATGTACATACTTATAAGTGGATACTAACCCAAAAAGATTGAATACCCAAGACCCAATTCATACAACTTATGAAACTCAAAGGGAAGGAAAACTAGAAGGTGAATGCCTCACTCCTTCTTAGAAGGGAGAACAAAAAGCTCATGGGAGGAAAGAAAGAAACAAATAGAGGACCAGGGTTTGGAGAAAAGATCATCCAGATACTGCCTCACAAGGGGATCCATTCCATATGCAGACATCAAAACCACTCACCGTTGCTGAAGCCACTAAGTGTTTGCTGGAAGAAGCCTGATATGGATGTCTCCTCAGAGGATCTACCAGAACTACACTGATACAGAGGAGGATGCTTTCCGCTAACTATCAGACTCCAATGAAGGAGCTAAAGAAAGGACTGAAGGAGCTAAAAGGGTCCGCAACCCCATAGGAAGAACAAAATTATTAACTAACCAAACACATCACAGCTACCAGAGACTAAAACACCAACCATAGAATTTGCACAGAGAGACCCACGGCTCCAGGTGCATATGCAGCAGCGGATAGCATTGTTAGGAATCAATTGGAGGAGAGGCCTTAGGTCCAGTGAAGGCTCATTTTCCCAATGTTGGGTAATGCCAGTGTGTTGAGGTGTGAGAGTATGGTTGGGAGTAGGAGCACCTTCATGGAGGAAATGGGAGGTCGAGGGGCGATGGGATTGGGGGAAGATAACATCTGAAATGTAGATGCAGAGAATATGCAATAGAAGTGTAACAAAATGTCTCCTTTTCTTTCTGAGTATTCTGATCTATTTATCATTATCTTATGTCCTGTGATACTCGAAACTGTATGGCATTCCTCTCTTCCCGCAGAGTACCAAGTGTTAAAATGTTCAAAGATTAGGCAATGTACTAGACTTAGTTTAAGAAGGAATGTTCTACTGTTTCTAGAAGTTTGCAATTACAACCACAGCTCCCTGTGAGGCACAGTGCTGGCAGACCTATGTACTTAGCCCTAACCCCACAAAGGACATAGTATCAGAACAAAGAAGGTCACACATGTCCAGATTTCTGATCAACTTGGAAGTTGGATTCGAACCCTTTTAGGTGGAGATACATGTGAGATACAAACAAGCTTCTGACCTCAGTTCCTGATGATCTTTGGAAATCATGGCTAGCTGACACATCTAGATTAAAAGGCATCTAAACATCGGTACCTAATTATGTTTATTATTAGAGGATAGAAGTTTGGGGAGAAGGCAAAACAGTATGCAGCTATCTTCATGTTCTGGTATGACCCCTCAGGTTCTGATTCTAAGGGTGATATCCTTGAGAAGCTTCCTCTGGGGAGGAAGAAATACAGACACAGCCCTATGCCGTTCATCCAGGATTAGACAGGCACGGAACCCTGAGGGCTTCTGTAAAACTCATGTGCGTATTCAGGGCTAGTGGGCTTCTAGGTTCCCAATATCTAGCTGTGAGTTAGTAACTCTAACTCTCTTCCTCTCTTCTACATTGGGACTTCAACTCTTATTATGATTCCCAACATCATGTCATCTGTGAGGCAGAGAACAGCAGAAAGAGTTTGAACACAGGACAAAGGAAAGGAAATTTCAGGCATCAGAATGGTAGTGTTTGTGAAAGTTGCTAAAATCCTCAATGGGCAAGTTGATTCTTGAAACAAAATATGTGTGGGGTGGTGGTGGGAGATTTTGCCCTTGTAGGTAGAGTCTCTTCACCAGTAACCTGGGCTATTTTAGCACAGTATCCCGGGTGCATTCACACATCCTTTAATATACGGACATGACCACACCATCTGACCGCTCCCCTAACTTGAGTCTTTAACACTGGGAAGGGGTCACATCACAATCCAGGCTTCCTTCTGTATCCTTTCTGTCCTTCCTACTTCTACTACAGTCGGCACATCATTTGCCTTCCCACTGGGCTCTCATTATTCAGGGAATTTCCTGGTATCGAGTCAAATACTCAATGAAAACTCGGAATGATGAGGAAACAAACCAATTCATGATGGACAGAAACCTCCATTAGGTCCTAGTTTGAGAACAAAAACCTATGACTTATGACCGAGAGTCTGAAAAATAACGTGCACTTAGGTCCTATACATTGATCTGGAGAGATATGAAGGTTATCCTTAATAGGAGGGGTCTTTCGGACAAGTGTGAGGTCTCTAACAGATAAGACTAAACATTTGAGATAAGACTGAACCTCTAGCTTCAAGACTAAGCTTTTTCATTTGCTAGCAGAACGAGAAAACAAGCAGCTTTTGGTTTTAATTCTACTTTTGAGTTAAAGTTTATCAGCTCTCCTGTCAACCTGCCCATCTTCCATCTATTTAGTCCTTGGCATGTGGCAGATAGGATGTACTAGAGAGATAAAGAAGAGCCAGATCAATCTCACACCCTCGCTTGTTTATCATCTAGGAGACATTCCTAATTGCAATGTATCAGGAGATGTCGTTGTCTTTTTCAGATGTGTGCCAGGCAGTGGGAGGGAAGAACCAAACGCAAGCCAGAATTCTGAGCTTGACTCCAGTCCCACGAGAGAGACAGCCGGTTAGCACCCCTCCAATGGTATGGAGTGGGCAGATTAAGCTGAGCTCAGAAGTCTGTCTCATCCCTTGCCTACATTTTATGCAATTTTAGAAAACATTCGGCAGTCTTGTTCGCGTTGTCTCTACTGACCACTAGAGGTCAGCAATTTAAAAAGCAAACGGGCTACATTACATTCTGTCCCACTCAAAGTGAGCCTCGAAGAGAGAACAGAATAACAATTTTTGAAAAATTCCATTTAGGTTCGGGAGAAGCATTCCCCGGGGAACAGTGCTCTCTCTGGCATGTTGGAGCCACAGACTTGACATGCCCTACTCGCTCGTTGCTGACTGAGTGCTCTCGAGTGCTCATTGTAATTTATTACCAACCTCTACGTGGGAGATGACCGGAAGCTGTACTCCTTGCTGCTTGGGGACTTATGGTTTTTATTTTATTTTATTTTATTTTATTTTATTTTATTTTATTTTATTTTATTTTATTTTATTTTATTTTATTTTATTTTACAGTCTAGCCAAACCCCCTGCTCAGTTTCCCTCCCACAGTTCTTTATCCCATTCTTCCTTTCCTCCTCTCTTCGAGAGGATGCTCCTTCACCCCACCAGACTTCCCTCCTCCCGGGGCCTCAAGTCTCTCAAGGGTTAGGTCTGCCTTCTACTACTGTGTCTAGACAGTCCTCTGCTATATATATGGGGCCTTGGACCACCTTGTGTGTGCTGCCTGGCTGGTGGCTTAGTGTCTGGGAGCTCCCAGGGGTCTATGTTAGTTGAGACTGTTGGTCTTTCTATGAGGTTGCCTGCCCCTTCACCTTCTTCAAACATTCCCCTAATTCAATCATAGGGGTCCCCAGCATCAGTCCAATGGCTGGGTGTAAGTATCTGCATCTGTCTCAGCCAGCAGCTTGTTGGGCCTCTCAGAGGACAGACATGCTAGGCTCCTGTCTGTAAACACATCACAGCATCAGTGATAGTGTTAGGCCTTGGTACCCACCCTTGAGATGGATGCCAAGTTGAGTTGGTCACTAGATCACCTTTTGCAGTTCTTTTAGACAGGAACAATTCTGGGTCAGAAAATTTGACTGGGGGTTGGTAACCTGTCCTTCCACTTGAGGCCACTTGAGGCCACTCAAGGCACTATCTACTGGAGGTGGACTCTTCGAGTTCTCTCTCCCCACTTTTGGGCTAAGATCACTCTTGAGTCTCTCACCTTTCAAGTCTCTGGTACTTTCTAGAAGGTTCTCTTCCCTCCCCCACCTCTTAACCCCAGAGGCTGCATATTTCCATTTATTCTGCTGGCCCTCTGGGCTTCTTTCCTTTCCTCCTCCACAATCCTGTTCCCTTTTGCCCTTCTCCATACCCTCACCCAGATCCCTCCATCCCTCTGCCTCCCATGATTATCTTCTTCCTCCATCTAAGGAGGATAAAAGCATCCTCACTTGGGCCTTTATGTTTGTTAAATTTTCATGGTCTGTGGGTTGTATAATAGGTATTTTGTACTTTTGGGCTAATATCCACTTATTGGTGAGCACATACCATGCATGTCCTTCTGGGTCTGGATTATCTCACTTGCAAAATTCATGCTCTCCTTGTTCTTAATAGCTGATTAGTATTACATTGTATAAATGAATCATATTTTATGTATTCATTCTTCAGTTGAGAGATATCTGGGTTGTTTCCAGCTTCTGACTATTACAAATAAGGCTTCTATGAACACAGTGGAGCATGTGTCCTTATGATATAGTGGGGTATCTTTTGGGCATATGCCATAGGTATATATATATATATATATATATATATATATATATATATATATATATATATATATGGATCTTTAGGTAGATCTACTACCAAGTGTTTGAGGAACCATCATCAGATTGCTTTCCAGAGTGATTGTACCATTTTGCATTCCCACCAGCAATGGGGGAGCGTTCTTTTTCCACATCATGACTAATATATGCTGTCACTTGAGTTTTTGATCTTAGCCATTTTGATAGGTGTAAGGTCCTTTTGATTTGCATTTCTCTGATGACTAAGGACTTGGAACATTTCTTTAAATGCTTCTCTATTTGAGCTTCTTCTGTTCTGAATTCTCTGTTTAGCTCTTGGACACCATTTTTAAATTGGGTTATTTGTTTTTTTCTTTTGTGGGGGAGGTTAACTTCTTGAGTTCATTATATGTTTTGTATATTAGTCCTCTATCAGATGTGGGTTTAGTGAAAAAAAAGTTTTCAAGTTGCCAATTTGTCTTATTGACTGTGTTTTTTGCCTTACAGAAGTGTTTCCATTTCATGAGGTTCCATTTCTGAATTGTTGATCTCAGAACCTCAGCCACTGGAGTTCTATTGAGGCAATTTCTCCCCTGGGCGAGTGAGTTTGAGGCTCTTTCCCACTTTCTCTTCTATTAGATTCAGTGCATCTGGTTTTATGTTGAGGTCTTTGATTCTCTTGGATCTGAGCTTTGTGCAAAGAGAAAAATATGGATCTATTCTTATTTTTCTACATACAGATAGCCAGTTAAAACAGCACCATTTATTGACGATGCTTTCTTTTTTCCCCCTTGTATGGTTTCAGCTTCTTTGATAAAGACCAAGTGTTCATAGGTGTGTGGCTTTATTTCTGGGTCTTCAATTATATTCCATTGATCTACCTATGTCTCTCTACCAACACCATACAGTTTTTGTCACTATGTCAAAGTATTTATTCTTTCCATGTTTGTGAAGAATTGTGTTGGAATTTTGATGAGGATTTCAGTGAATCTGTAGATTTCTCTTGGTAGGATGGCTATATTCACTATGTTAATCCTACCCATTCATGAGCATGGGGAATTTTTCCATGTTCTGAGGAGTTCTGGAATTTCTTTCTTCAGAGACTTGAAGTTCTTGTCATACAGGTCTTTCACTTGTTTGGTTAGAGTCACACCAAGATATTTTATATTATTTGTGACTATTGTGAAGGGAGTTGTTTCCTTATTTTTTTTCTCAGTCTGTCATTTGTATAAAGGATGGTTACTGATTTGTTTAAGTTAATTTTATATCCAGCCACTTTGCTGAAGTTATTTATTAGCTGTAGACGTTCTCTGGTAGAAGTTTTGGGGCTGCTTAGGTATACTATCATATTATCCACAAATAGTGATACCTTGACTTCCTCTTTTCCAATTTTTATCCATTTGATCTCCTTTTGTTGTCTTATTGCTCTAGCTAGAACTTTGAGCACTATATTAGATAAATATGGGGAGAGTGAGCAGTCTTGTCTCTGATTTTAGTGGGATTGCTTCAAGTTTCTCTCCATTTAATTTGATGTTGGTTGTTGGTTTGCTGTATATTGCTTTTATTATATTTAGATATGGGCCTTGAATTTCCGATCTCTCTAATACTTTTACCATGAAGGGGTGTTGTATTTTATCAAATGCTTTTTCAGCATTTAATGAGATGGTCATGTGATATTTTTCTTTGAGTTTGTTTATATAGTGGATTTTGTTAATAGATTTTCATATATTGAATCATCTCTGCATTCCTTGAGATGAATCTTGCTTGATCCTGGTGATTAATGGCTTTGATGTGCTCTTGGATTTGGTTTGCAACAATTTCATTGAATACTTTTGCAACAATATTCATAAGTGAAATTGGCCTGAAAGTCTCTTTCTTTGTTGGTTTTTTTGTGTGGTTTAGGTACCAGAACAACTGTGGCTTTATAAAATGAGTTAAGTCGTGTTCATTCTGCTTCTATTTTATGGAATACTTTGAGGGGTGCTGGTATTAAGACCTTCTTTGAAGGTCTAGTAAAACTCTGCAATAAACTCATCTGGCCTTTTGTTGTTGTTGTTTTTCTGGTTGGGAGGTTTTCAATGACTACTTCTATTTCCTTATGGGATATTATGGGACTGTTTAGATAGTTTACCTTATCTTAATTTAATTTGGTATGTGGTATCTGTCTAGAAAACAATCCATTTCATCTAGATTTTTGTTTTCAGTTTTGTTGAGTATAGGCTTTTGTAGTAGGATGTGATTTTTTTTTTAATACCTCAGTTTCCATTGTTATGTCTCCCATTTCGTTTCTGATTTTGTTAATTTAGATACTGTTTCTGTGTCCTTTAGTTTGTTTTGGCTAAGAGTTTATGTATCTTATTGATTTCCTCAAAGAACCAGCTTTTGGTTTTGTTGATGCTTTGTATCATTCTCTTTGCACCTAATTGGTTGATTTCCACCCTGAGTTTGATTACTTTAGGCAGTTTATTCCTCTTGGGTGTGTTTAAATCTTTTTGTTCTAGAGCTTTCAGGTGTGCTGTTAAGTTGCTAGTGCTCCAACTTATTTACCAGGGAACTTAGTGCTATAAATTTTTCTCTTAGCACTGCTATCATTGTGCTTTATTAGTTTGGGTATGCTCTGTCTTTACTTTCATTGAATTCTAGAAAGTCTTTAATTTCTTCCCTGACCAAGTTATCGTTGAGTAAAGAGTTTTTTCAGCTTCCATATATATGTAGTTTTCCTGTTGTTTTAGTTGTTATTAAAGACCAGCCTTAGTTCATGGTGATCTGGTATGATGAATAGGAGTATTTCAATCTTCTTGTATCTGTTGAGGCTTGTTTAATGACTGATTACATGATCAGTTTTAGAGAAGGTACCATGCAGTGCTAAGAGGAAGGTATATTATTTTGTTTTAGGGTGAAATATTCTGTATATCTCCATTGAATCCATTTGTTTCATAACTTCTATGAATTTCACCATGTGTCTGTTTAGTTTCTGTTTCAGTGACTTGTCCATTGTTGAGATTGGGGTATAAAGGTTTTCCACTGTTATTGTGTAAGGTTCAATGTGTGTGTTTGAGCTTCAGTAAAGTTTCTTTTATGAATGTAAGTGCCCTTGCATTTGGGGCATAGATGTTAAGAATTGAGACTTCACCTTGGTGAATTTTTCCTTTGATGAGTATGAAGTTTTATTTGATAGCTTTTGGTTGAAAGTCTATTGTACTAGATATTAGAATGGAAACTCAGGCTTGTTTCTTGACTACCATTTGCTTGGAAGACATTTTTTTCAGCTGTTTACTCTGAGGTAATGTCTGTCTTTGTCACTGAAGTGTGTTTCTTGTATGCAACCAAACCCTGTGTTCTGTTTTTGTATCCAGCCTGTTAGTATATGTATTTTTATTGGGGGAATTGAGTCTGATAACACTGACAGATATTAAAAGACAGATGATTGTTAGTTCCTGTTATGTTTGTTGTTGGAGGTGGTATTATGTGCGTATGATTCTTTCCTTTTGGGTTTATTGTGAGATATTTAATTTCTTGTTGTTTCTTTGGTATAGATATCCTCTTTTTGTTGAACTTTTCTTTCTAGAATCCTCTGTAGGGCTGTATTGATAGATATTGTTTAAATTTAGTTTTGTCATGGAATATTTTTATTTCTCCATGTATGATTATTGAGAATTTTACAGGGTATAGCAGCCAGGGCTATGTGTTCTCTTAGAGTCTGCATGATATCTTTCTAGGATATTCTGGCTTTTAGAATCTGTGTTGGGAAATCCAATGCAATTCTTATAGATCTGCCTTTATATATTACTCAGCCTTTTTTCCTTACAGCTTTTAATATTTTTTTCTTCATTCTGTGCATTTTGTGTTTTAATTATTATGTGATGAAGGGATTTTCTTTTCTGGCCCAATATATTTGGTGTTTCTGTAGGCTTCTTGTTCATTTATGGCTTTCTCTTTTTTTAGGTTGGGGAAGTTTTTCTCTATGATTTTTTTGAAGATATTTCATGGTCCTTTGAGCTGCACGAATCTTCTTTACTCTTTTCTATTCCTGTTATTCTTAGGTTTAGACTTTTCATTGTGTCTTGGACTTTCTGGACGTTTTGGGTTAGGAGTTTTATATAATTTGTATTTTCTGTGACCATTGTGTCAATGTCTTCTATGACATCTTCCACACCCGAGATTCTCTCTTCTATCTCTTGTGTTCTGTTGGTGATGCTCGCATCTGTAGCTCCTGACTTCTTTCCCAGGCTTTTTATTTGCAGGGTTGCCTCCATTTTGATTTTTTTTTGTTTCTGCTTCCATATTTAGTTCCTAAACTGCTTTATTTGATTCCTTCATCTGTTTGATAGTGTTTTCCTGCAGTTCTTTAAGGAATTTATTTGTTTCCTCTTTAAGGCCTTCTACTTGTTTGGCTGTATTCTTCTGTATATCTTTAAGTAAATTGTTTATATTCTCCAGAGGGTCTCTATTATTGCCATCAGATGAGATTTTAGGTCAGCAGCATGCTTTCAGGAGTCTTGGTATATCCAGGGCTTGCTGTGGGGGGAGAACTGGGTTTGGATGGTGCCAAAATGTACTGACTTCTGTTGCTTATGTTCTTGTGCATGCCTCTTGCCATCTGGTTATCTCTGGTGTTAACTGGCCTGGATGTCTCTGGTGCCTGTTTCCTGTGCTCTGGTTGCAGCAGATTCCCAGGGATACCTGTGTTCCTGGCTTTAGGTCATATTCTGGGATACCTGCAGACTGTGTGGTTAAAGGGGCAAACACACTGATTTGCCATGGTGCAGGCAGATTGGGGTTTTGTTTTGTTCTCTCTCTCTCTCTTTCCTCTTTCTCTTCTTTCTTTCTTTCTTTTTTCTTTCTTCTTTCCTTCCTTCCTTCCTTCCTTCCTTCCTTCCTTCTTTCTTTCTTTCTTTCTTTCTTTCTTTCTTTCTTTCTTTCTTTCTTTCTTTCTTTCTAGTAGAGTCTCTCAACCTTCCTAGTGCTTCAACTCTTTAATGCAGTTCTTCATCCTGTGGTGAACCCCAATCATAAAATATTTTTTTGCTACTTTTGCTAAATTTGCAAATATTGCTAAATTTGATTCCTAATATGAATATCTGATATGCAAGATGGTCTTAGGTGACCCCTGTGAAAGTGTCCTTAAATCCCCAAAGGGATTGAGATCTATAGGTTGGGAAGCAAAGCTCTGAAGCTCTTACATATGAGTGACAGGGTGAAGAGGAATTGGAAATGATTCCTGTTGAGCAGGTTCTAGCACATACTTTTCTAGCCTATCAGCAAGAGTGAATGGGGTAACTGGTGTTCAGGTGAGTTCTTTTATCATAAATGCAGTGAGAAAGCCAGCCATCCCCCCAATCCATTCACATGAGATTCTACAACTTAAAAGAATCAAGAATCTATGGGGATCTAGAGATGGCTCAGTGCTTTAGAGAGATCTTCTAGACAACCAGAATGGCTCCCGGCACCCATATTGGGATAATCACAACTGTTTGTAACTCTAGACTTAAAAAAGTAATTCAAACAACCTCAGTGGTCTCTGTGGAACATTTACACATGCACACATAAAACCAAACAACAAAAAACATCACCACCACCAATAACAATAATATACCTTCATAAATTTCTAAGAACTTTCAGTTTAAGTACCTACCTCCAGTTGCCAGTGACTCCTTATTCTCTTTCAGTGTCTCCTTCCAGTGGAGAGAGTAGAAGTTCGTCCATTGCAAGAGGGCCAGGATCTAGCATCACTTGGCTTTGGGTCAGTATTCAGAATGAGGTATGCATAAAGGGTCATCTGAAGGTGTAGTCTGTCTCGGGTGCCATGACTTGTCCTGGGCTGAAGTAGATCTTTGTCCACTCTCAAGATAGATGAGGACAAGTGAGATCTAGACCTGGAAATAAGTGCTTAGAAGTTTCTTTAAAAATCATTTAATCATTCACATCAATTCTAATGTAGAGTCACCAGTGCTGCCCAGGAACACTGCTAGGAATAGCTCTCAGTTAGGAGTTAAATACTGTAGTCAAAACTGTTTGAGTAAGTTGTGTGTGTGTGTGTGTGTGTGTGTGTGTGTGTATGTGTGTGTACTAGTTCATTCTCACTGGCTGCTCTTTGGGGTAAGCATCAGCCATCTATGGCTCTCCTAAACACTCTTGGTATTTCCTGTACCCTTCAAATGAATTGCTTATACTCTAATCCTTGCCTCAGGGTGTGGGTTTAGAAGAAATTAGTGAGAACAGCCACTTTAACACACATTAACACATTTGGCACCACTTGGAAGGAATATTGTAAAATTTTTGAGCCTACCACTGCAATGTCTGCCCAATGAGTTCATATACAAGAAGGCAGTCACATCCTATTTACTCCTAGTTGAAGAATTTGAGTACCTTGTCCAAAGTCACATGATGATGGCTGAAGTTTTATCTCTGTTTTTATTTAGTTTCTCTTATGACTTTCTGATCCAGCTACTTCTGGCATCTTGAAAACTCTTTTTGGGCTGGAGAAATGGCTCAGTGGGTAAGTTACTTTCAGTATCACCACAAGATCCAGAGTTGACTCCTTAGCATCTATGTCAAAGTCAGGTGTGACACTGTATGCCTATAACCCCAGTGCTGGGGGGACAGAGCATTGGAGACAGCTGTGTTCCAGAGACCAGCTGGCTATCTAGTCTGGCTGAAATGGAGAGGTCTCAGTTCAGTGAGACACTCTGTCTCAAAAAGTAAGGTGGAGAGAAACTGAGGAAGGCACCAAGTGTCAACCCACAGACCACACACATGCCTCATGGGTGGGATCACCTTCACAGGTAGAATCAGACAGCCATCAGACATAGATCCTCCTAGGTTAAGGCACATCTTCTTATGAGATATTCTATGCATTGATCTTCTGCAGGTTACCTGTATTCCCATTATACCTTTGTAGATGAGATCTAGACAAATAGATTAGATTGGGGAAGAATAATAATGAACACTCATGAAAATACTTGCAACTTAAGCTAAGTAATTACTATTACATAATGAGTATCCTGAGTTTTATCTGGAAGTCCTAAGGGAGTCAGATGGGCAGTGAGTTTTTGTGCCTTTCTCTTGACCTACAGATGGACATTCTGGATCCTGACACCTTATACACCAACCATGTAACAATTATTTGGCCTTCGGGACTGCCTGAGTAGCTACACCTCTAGTTCTGAATGCAGTAAAACCTGGATTTACAACTTTACAATTCCCTATCATTGTCCCATAGTGAGTTCATTATTAGCAGATGAGCTGCTCTGAGTCTGGGTGAGACTAGATCAGACATTTACTAATACAGTGCTGCCCAGACAATACCACACTTAGTCCTGAGAAAGTCTTTGGTAACATTTGGTCAGCTACAACCCCCCTAAAGTTTATAGATGTTTTGGTCCCTGCGGTTCTCAGATCATTTCCTGGGATTCTGATGGCATAGGGCAAAGTTTTATTTTAAGAAATTCTGCCATCCCCTTGATGGCAATGGAGCACAGCCACAGACTCTCTTCCTGCCGCGGCTCATAAACCCTTTGCCATCTGACAAACGCATTGGTTCTGAGTTCTGAGTGACTTCATGCTATGGCTAACCCACTGGGTTTATGTTTCTGGACCAATAAAAATCAGAGTAAAATGATGCCAACCCAAGGCTAACTTTCCCACTTAAATTAGAATGGGATAACTGAAAAACATTACTTACAAACTCTGATTATTTTTGCCTTATTCTTTCTTTGAAACATCCTCTGGGATAGAAATCCGGATATGTCACCAGGAAATTTTAGGGTGATGTCATTTCACACTTCAGCCCACAATTTTAAGGAGTTTGTTTTCATCTGTCTCCTTAGAGCATTTGTTCTGCAACTCTTTGGAAGTGAAATGGCTTGCAATTACCCTACACTCCAGCAGTTTATGTAAAAGAAGTCCAAATAACAAATGAAATGGCTTTATTATAATAAACTGAAAATATAGGTCAGAAGGTAGAAATAATGCTTTTTAATTACTGTTTTCTTATGTTATTTTTATCCATGCTTTTCCTATACACAAGCGCACATTTATTTTAACATGGGAACATTGCTGAACATATCATTTAGTAACCATTGTTCGGTTAATATTTCCTGATCATCTACAGCGCCAATATATTTCCAGCCTCCTTTTTAATATCTGTCCTTTGTTGGAGGGAGGAATCACAGCCCATTTAACACATATTCTTATTATCAGACACACGGGCTATTTCTCAAATTTCCATTTTACACGCTTCACTGTTGTAAGACTCTGTAATTAAACCTTTGCAAATATTATTAATTACTTTCTTGTAGTAAGTCCTTAGAAACAGGAGGCTTTGTAGTTTGTGTATTTGAGACTAAGAATAATCTGCAGCAGGAGGGAATTGGGGTAAGACAGAGTTTTTTTTTTTTATTGCTTCTTGGATAATTTTAGGGTGGGTTCACATCTACTGGAGGCCATCACGAGGGAACTGATGGCCAACTGTGTGCATATACCTATACAAATGTCACCGAGGAGCCAGTTACAGGCCAAAAGGGAGAGTGTGGCTCCTGAGCAGGCTCTGTATGTTGGGAATTGGTTCTAATGCCTTGTCTTATTTCAGCTTCCGAAAGCCATGCTTCCTGACCCGAGGCTTTGATTGATAATAAAGAATTGCCGTTCAGCCAATGGCTGAGCAGGGAGACAGGGCAGGGCTTTTAGATTGTGCCGACAAGAGTCTGAGAGTGATGGGGAGAAGAGGAGACTCTCCATGATGGGGAAGGAGAAAGATGAAACTTTAGAGGCCTTCTGGCATGTAAGAATCCAGGAGAGTGGGCCTAAGGGCCACTTCCCCGATTGGCTCTAGGGTAGAAGAGATGAAATATTGATTTTAAAAGATGTTAACACTACACATGTCCAGTCATCACGTTCCAAAAGCTACTGAGCCCCTTAAGAGTGGGTGAGTGATGTACTCAGGTCTGTAACCTGGCAGTGAGACTTGAGCACTGTATATATATACATATATGTGTGTGTGTATTATATATATATGTGTATGTGTATGTATTATATATTATATAATATATATTTATAGATATTTCAGTGAACTATATGTGAAATGGGTATCAATAAATGTATTTATTTCATGAAAAAAAGATGTTAACTCAGGAATAAACAAGGGGAGTGTTTGCTAGCTCCAGAGAAGTTTAGAAGTGCCCAACCCTTGAGCCAGTCAATGTATATCAAAATTAGTTGGTGTGTGTGTGTGTGTGTGTGTGTGTGTGTGTGTGTGTGTGTGATTTGTGAATCCAGAGAGCTCTTGGGCACAAGTGATCACAACCCATGGGAGCCATAGCTGTTTGACTAATTCACCACGACATATGTCAGCATGCCAACATTGTGAAGAACTGGTTCTCAACTGGAAACAGTTTCACACCACCCAAGGACATGCGACACTCTGATTGTTATGAGCCAGATGATGTTCCTCTGTCTCTATGAGTAGATGCTAAGGGGTGTTGCTGGGCATCCTATTATGCTTAGATCTCCCCCTCAGAACACGAACGATGTGTTCTAAAGCCATTAGTAACCCAGGGTGAAAAACTTTGCTACAGGAAAAGTGTGACCGTATCTTTTGGAAACCACAGTATGACTGTGGAAACTTCCTACATTTTCCTTTCCTGAGACACTTCATTTGTATAACACTTTTAATGTCTCTTGGAGCTTATCAGGAAATGCCACTGGGATGCAAATAGGGTCTGTGAAAAGATTGTTCCTGTTTTGTCCCTGCCTTCTGTCAGGATTAAATCTGAGAAGGGCATACAAATGTATGCTTCCTGTAGATG
This sequence comes from Micromys minutus, assembly GCF_963924665.1. Classification (NCBI taxonomy): domain Eukaryota; kingdom Metazoa; phylum Chordata; class Mammalia; order Rodentia; family Muridae; genus Micromys; species Micromys minutus. The sequence continues at coordinate 18,006,726 of NC_137969.1, forward strand.
GGGCTGTTTTGCAGAGAATTCAGAGTGCATGTGTTTTTCCAGCCATAACAATATAGTGATGGGAAACTCTCCTTTAGATTCTGCTTGGCACAGGCCTTAGGAGCCAGTCTTTGTCCTTTGCACAGAAGAAGGCAGGTGGTAGATTGCTGCCTTTCATTGTTTTCAGAGCATTTGGGCAGGGAATGAGCCAGTACTGAAGGTGACAGACATGTCTCCCAGTCTAGCAGAGGATCCTGAAGTTTACTATGGTCAAAAACAGAAGTGAGCTTGCGTGGTTTCCTTACAGATATTTGCAATGTCCTGCAAAGTGTAGTAAAGCAGAGGGCCCGGGAGGTAGAGCATGTGGGCTGTGGTGGCACCTGAACATAGAGGCCCACAGGCAACCGTTAAACCTCATTCACTAAGGCACGACAGTGTGCACATTACTTGGGTTTCCTATCTCTGATGGAGGTGGACCGTCATATAATTCATGTGGACTAGAAAGCAATTTGGGGAGGACTCAAAATCCCTGAATGCTCCCTCTACTGCTTACTGCTGCTGTGAGTATAAAAGAGGACTTCCAGAGGGGTTATCAGCAAAACCCTCTGTCTCCACAAGACCACTACGCAGCCTGTCCATGCAAATTCCTGGCAAATAGAGCTGAATTGCTTTGTGGACTTGAGGGTTGCTGACTGCATCTTGTAGGTAGCCTTGAGCAACAAAGGCTGTCCGCTGCCCTTCTGGGTTCACTGTGCTCCCTGCAGGGCATTTTAGGAACTTTGGAGTAGGAAGTGATCTAACAGGGGAGCCTTATGTTCTCTCCCACTCCCGTAACTTCTCTGTCCATCTTTTGCTCCTCTATGTTCTACAGTTATGAGGAAGCCCATTTCTGGGCACCATGTACTCAGAATCTTTTGTCTCTTGGAGTTGTTTGCTGTGACCAATGGGGCACAAGTAAGACAGAGCAGACAAATAGTTGAAGAAGTCTTGCTTCCTGCTTCTGTGTGGTTGTGATAGTTCCTCTGCTGGCAGTCTCTTCCCTACATATTCAGTCTTATTTGTGCTCAGTCCCCTCCAGACTTCTGAGGTGTCTGACATCGCTTGAGCTTCAGATACCTCAAGGCCATCACCTGATACTTTTTACCCTACCTGCACCTCTGAATTCAATTCCTTTATTCACGTCTCCATAGAGAAATGTTTTAGACTCTGTTTCACTACTTCACTCACACCGGTTCCCCTAGCAGCATGTACTCAGAAATTGGAGACCTTAGTTGGTGGTCCCAAGAGATGCTGGCCTCATACATTCTCAAGCACCTGGTCCCCAATATGTTCATACCAGCTTTCCTCTTTTAATGTGGGAGCTGGGTGTGGTACTCTATAGAAGTTAGAAAACATTATGTCACTAACATGGCTTTAAAAAAAAATAAAATGAAGTACATATTACAAACACCACTCATGAGGCCATCCACAAAGGGTACATTTAGTAAATGGTTGCTACTAGTATCTGTAGGTATTATTCCTTTCTTCCCTCCCTCCCTCTCTCCCTCTCTCCCTCCCTCCCTCCCTCCCTCCTTCCCTCTCTCCCTCCCTCTCTCCCTCCCTCTCTCCCTCCCTCCCTCCCTCCCTCCCTCCCTCTCTCTCTCCCTCCCTCCTTCCCTCCCTTCCATCTTCCAACCTCCCCAGTGTAAATCTTTCAAGACTGGTAGTTCATAACCTAGGGTGGCTTTTTAGTGCTGGTGTTATGTTCTCCAAGGAACAAACTGGATTTAATTGGCCATGTGATTCCCATAAAGAGATTAATCTTAAAGGATGCCTCCCTAATGCTCATTTTAAAAATCAGTATTAAAGAGAATTATTGACGCTTCTAAGTAAGTAAGGTAAAAAATAAATCAGAGCCTGTGGGGAGAAGAAGGAAGCTTGTTGAGAGTAACATTATTTCTTTTAAAGTATCAACAGAGGCCAAGACTATGACAGACTGTAGGTCTGGGTCATCATGGATGCCATGTCATAGGTATGAGTTACACAGTCCATTCTGGCCAAATGTTATAGAGAGTCAGATTATTTCAGAGAAAAGAAACTCTAGTGACACACATAGTATTCATCATACAGAAAAAAAAGCTGCACATGGAGACAGTTGATTGTCAATTAACTAATAATTCTTCTTTTAGACTTGATGTCTTTATTTTCCATTGAGAAATGATCTTGTTCCAAACTTGGGTCCAGAAGTTTTAAGTGGGAGTCATACCAGTTCCAGGGGTGGATGTGACACAGTCACAGCCAAGGTTCATCCCTTTGGCCAATTATTAGTTAAGGGATAGACTCAGGACTAATCATAGTCAGATATCTGTCATAGCTGAGCCTTCTGCCAGAATTAGTGCTTTCTGTTAGAATTCCCTCATGGGATCACAAATTCATGCTAGGTCCCTTGCCCCATCAAACAGGAAACAAATAAATCACAAAGCAATGCTAACCACAGCTGTTGGTGACCATCTTTGTCACAAAATAAAAGCTTGCCAAGGTTGAAGATAGCACTGAAAAGAATTGATCCCAAGATGGGAAATGTACAACTTTGGCGCCAAAACCTGTGTAACCAAATCTGTTTCCAAATTTCTCTTAGTCTGTCTCTATCTCTCTTGAATTCTATCAGATTCTAGTAGGTGCAATCTGAAGTGTCTGGATTAATATGCAGGTGATGATAGGGCTTTTGAGGTCTCTCCCTCTCTCCCACTTCCTTTCTCTTCTTCTTCTTCTTCTTCTTCTTCTTCTTCTTCTTCTTCTTCTTCTTCTTCTTCTTCTCCTTCTCCTTCTCCTTCTCCTTCTCCTTCTCCTCCTCCTCCTCCTCCTCCTCCCCCTCCCCCTCCTTCTCCTTCTCCTTCTTCTTATTCTTCTTCCTCTTTCTCTTCTTTTTCTTTTTCTTCTTTTTCTTTTTCTTCTTCTTCTTCCTCCTCCTCCTCCCCCATCCCCTCTCTTCCTGTGGGAAGACTACACTTAAAAAGAACTTTCATTGATTACTTTGGCATAATTTTATTGAGCACCCACTGTGGTGCTCTGAGATATAAAGATGGACAGAAATACTTCTTTCTTTTTTTTTTTTTCTTGACAGAAATACTTCTGCACCAGATAGACAAATGAAAACTTGTGGGAACAATATTGTAGGTCAGCATTTCAAAACTATTGTGTAGTTGGAGTTCCACAGTGGAGATGAGAAACATGGACTTTGAGATCAGACTGCCTGAGACTACTGTGCACTTATGACTTACTTTATACATATCTTATACTTTTTGTTCCCCTTGTTTCTTTACTTGTAAAATTAGGACATAATTACAAGCCAGGATTGTCTTAGTTCAATTTGGCTTCTATGACAAAATAACCCAAACTAAGTATCAATGAACCTCGTACATGCATTTCTCATATTTCTGAAGGCTGTTATGTCCAAGGCCAGTTGCTGGTAGACTCAGTGTCTGCTCAGGGCTCATGAATTTCTAGAAGAAGAAAGTGTATAGTACAGAAATATGACTGGATACATTTCATTACAAGGTAGTCCTTACCAAAAATGATAGGAATGAAACTTGGGTTGTCTTTAGAAACAAACTAATCTCCTCCCTCTTTACAAAAATATTCACAGATGTAGAAAAATGATGGCAGAGATATTTTTAAGGACTAAAAGACACAAGCATTTCCCAAAGGTTTTTTAAAAATCATTTTAATATGAAACCTGCTTTTCATTTCCCATAGCAGCTGTCTGACTCTCATCGTCACCCTGCTAATAACATAAAATGAAATTCATCTTGGGCATAAAACCAGTAAAAGAAACTCTATTTTAAAAACCTGTGTGAAACAGATTTTGTAATGAGGAACTGTTTACAAGATAATGTTGACAAAAAATGCCTTTGTTAGGATGGGAATGTGGCTCTGTTGATAAGAATGCTATCCTGGCACATATAAAGCCCTGGGTATGATCTCCAGCTCCATGTACTCAGGCATAGTTGTGTGTGCCTGTAATCCCAACACTTTCAAGGCAGAGGATCAAGAGTTCAATCTTGTCTTCAGCTATATAACAAGACCTTGCTCAAAATTGCGTTAGTATAGACAGAAGAAAGTTTTAATTAGACAATGATATTGTGGGTCAAGACAGTCTTCATAGTTTCTCCAGGAAATTCATCTGGTTTCAAATGACCTATATCTTATTGCATACGTCTGTTGGCTGTTTGATATACTTAATAGGCTGGAATTCTAGCAGTGGCTGTTATCTAGATACGTGACTATCTCAAACCCACTGATTTTTTTTTTATTTTGGTCTGTTCTTGATGCTGTTAACCCCTGATCCTATGGATTGATTCAGAGAGCAAGTAGTAGACAGTTCAGCATGCAGACTATAGTAATACAGTGAATTTAATATGTGCATAGAACACTGACTTCATATACATAAGATGTGTGATCATTTTGTCACCTCTGATAATGTCAGTGGCCCACTTTGGGACCCATTCCATAAATACAGTCACCCTCCTGCAACTGGCCCAGTGATTTCACTCCATGGACTCAGTTTTCACTTTCATTCTTTTATGTTGTGATATGTCTGTGTGCCTTTTCCTGACTTTGACTACCCCAAGTCCTTTTGTAATTTAATAATTAGTGGGTAGAAATTTCTTTGACCCTCCTATATCATCTCAGAATTTGGAAGTAAGCATTTAACATTTGCATAACTTAGCATTTTGTTTTTCAGAGCAAAAGGACTTGGGTATGGGTGTGTGGGCGTGCATACCACTTCTTGTCTTCTTAGGAGTCAAGTGGCAAAGACTGGGCTACATTCATCTTGGTGTTCCTTCATTATCACAGGATTCAGCTTTGTGTTTCATGCACTGCAGGCACTAAAATCCATAATGAAAAAGGAGAAGGACAAATAGAAGATCCAGAAAGGAAAAGACAGAGAGAATGCCATTACTGCTGACCCAAGCAGTGGTACACAGACAGAATCGTGGCTGAGATTAAATAGGGAATCACAGTGGGCAGCAGATGCCAACACTAATAAAAATGGCTGAAGTTAGTGGGAGGCTTGGAAGGGTAGTAGTTTGTCCTGATATTTGGTTCCCTGTTCATCCTCGCTCCAGCTCACTCATAGGTTTGAGACATGTGCTTCGCTGCAGTCTAACTCTGGGTAATTTGTGAGAAACATTTGTTTCTTGGTAATTTAAGTAGCATCTATTTGTGCTAGAAAACTATTCTGCTCCAATCACCCCTCAAGTTTCTTTCTCAGGCTTCTCCATTTCTGTCTTTCACTCATTCTCAATGGAAGGAGTGACAAATCAAGAGGATGCAGACTCTGAAACCTTCTTTCCATTGCAACTGTTGTACTCATAGAAATATTTGTACCTGGCATGCTTAGTGGTTTTTCTCTGTGAGAAGTCTTTGGCTTCCAACCCCAGGACTCACAGCCTATGTGTCTCTAGCGTAAAATGGATATGTTGAGCATGGCGATTGCCTCATGCCACTGGGTCAGAGTACTTTCTACACGCAAGCCTGCATAAAATAAGGCTACTGCCATATTTTTTCTCTCTGATTCAGCATTTGGTGTCTGCTTCAAAGCGTCTCATTAGATAGCTGAAGATGGCTGGGTTGGTGGCACGGTCCAGTGCTTTGTAAGCATGAGGAACTGAGTTTGATCCTTCAAAACTCATAAAAACACAAGCCAGGCATGGTGGCGCACCCTTGTAATCTTTGTGCTGGAGAGATGGGAATAGGTAGTCTTTGGGCTCACTAGTCAGCCAGGCTACCCAGATAAGTGATCTCCATGATCAGTGTACTCTCTGGTTCCAAGGACAAGATAGATGGAACCAGAGGAAGCTGATGTCTTTTGGTGTGTACACACACACACACACACATACACACACACACACACACACACACACACACACACACACACAGAGAGAGAGAGAGAGAGAGAGAGAGAGAGAGAGAGAGGGAGAGAGAGAGACACGCACAGTTATTAGCATAAAGGAATAAATAAAGAAATTTATCACTCTATTTTAATTTGTTAGAAAATTCTTAGCATCTCTTACTCGATTTTAACTCTTGAGAATCGTCAACGAATTCCACTAAAATGTTATGCATATTCTAAATAACAAACAAAACTGGAGTTTTATGAATATTTAATAAGGCAGTGTCACTACCGGCTGGTTGTATTGCCTAGGGCATTCAAATTTATTAACATCATCTTTAATTTGCTTAAATATTTAGGATCATTACTTCAGGGGGGTCCATGTCTGGGGTTATTGTATGCCATTCATTTTGTTGTGATTTCAGCTGGTTGGTGGTTTGTCTTATTTTGACAACTCTGACAGAGCCATCTGCAGAATCCCTGTATCACTTGCTCCACCTTCCAGCACTCCAGATTAGATAAGAGTGTAAGCCACTGTGGTAACATCCAGGCCTGTAGTCTATATCACAGATCATCATCTTCTGATATAGAATCCAGGTAATCCGTGTCAACATAGAGGAGAAACCCAGAGAACAAGCTGTCTGCCCAGCCTGGATCCGAGAAGAGGCCATTCTGGTCATTGAAGAATATCTCCAGCCAGACCTCATCCTCTGGCTGCAGATAGATGACTGTGGATCCTGAAGCCACATCATGGTTCCCTGTGTTGGCATCAAAGGTCCTTATTCGGTACTGCCCATTGTGCACCAGTCCAATGGCTAGGTGCTTATTGGCCAATGTGATATCATAAGAAAAGTAATAGACCCCTGGGAAAGCACAGATGAACTTCCCAGTTGCAGGGTTGTAGTGCTCCCCCTCATTGAAGAGGACTTTGTTAAATATGATGGGTAGTCTTTCTTCTGGGTAGCTGGTTGTGATGCCAACCGAAAAGGCAGATTTGAGCACAATGCTTCCACATCTGCACACTCCAGGTAGTCCTGGGTCCCCTTGATCTCCTCTGTCTCCCTTTGGCCCAGGAGGCCCAGCTGGACCGACTTCTCCTTTCTCACCCTCTGGTCCTATGGGTCCTTTCTTTCCAGTCTCTCCTTGGTCTCCTTTCTCACCAGCAAGGCCCAGGGGTCCAGTCTTACCTTTTAGACCTTCAAAAATAATAAATAGCTAAATTAATAGTTCCTCTAAAGAGTCACAAATAACATACCTATTCATTGCTAACACACCTTAACCATGTCTGAAAATAGTCAACTATCAACAGCATCCTACAAATTAAAAAGCCTTTGGAAATCATTGATATTCTAAAAATGAAAATTAAAAAAAGATTCTCATAGATTTCCTCCAGTGTTGGAGACCTTAATTAGACACTAACTAATTAAACTAATTGGATATTATTTTGAAGACAGATTAGCTGGTGCATATTAGTCATGTCCTGGTACTTGTCGCTACAGAAAAACTACAGAATGAGTCTCAGGGCAAACAAAACTAGATGATGCTTTGGAAACAGCTTAGTCTTTGTCCTATTCTATTCCTGTTAGAGTTCACAATAAAGTAATTAATCAAAATCAAATCTGCTATTTGTCAACTATACCAGGGCTGAAATTAAATGTTTTATTTGCATGTATTATCATGCCTAAATCTTACAACAGTTTCATAAACTAAAAAATGTGAACTCCATTGCAGAGAACAGAGCTAATGAGTGATGGAATTGCTATTTCAACCTGAGTCTGCCCAACACTGCAGCCTGGGCACCCTACTTTCTAGGAGAATAGTTGGGTTGATCCTAAAAACTGTGAGGACACCTGGAACACTGGGCTTCTTAAGTTACTATAACTGAAAAATAATGACTGCTTTCACAATGCTATTAGCTTGTTTTTGGAGGGGGAAACTGAGTCCTGAAGTGGTGAAGGCACTTGACTGTGTATCAGAATTAGAAGGATACCAAGCCTTTCCAGTCTCATGATTTTTTTCTCATTTCTATCTAAATGCCTCTTTCTTTGTGGTTGGTTGGGTCTAATGTATCACTTTAGATTTGTCCCCTAATTTCCCTAGGCCTTTTGCACATAGAAAAAACAATGGATGTGAAAGAATTTCATTAATTCTAAGCCACTGTATATTCTGTATATATTATATTCAGTATGTTCAAATCTTTACATATACAGGTTAGCTAGATGCTAGATATAGAGAGACAATGATCTTGATCGAAACCACCAGCAAAATTGACTCTATTTTTAACACAGCAATTGGTTTTAATTTTGTGACTGAATCAATCCTTGTCACAAACATAGTTAGATGATAGTATTTCCACCGGAAGTATCCAAGTTGTGATTATCTGTTACTATTATACTTTTGCCATCTGGGGAACTGTGTTGTTAGTGCATGTTTCACACGTAGCCACAGCTCTCTTCCCAGTCACTTTAACTCAGCTAAGCCTTTTTATCTTGCAGAGCATTGGTAGCAGTTACTGGACTGCTGTACATATATCAGTGCACACATGTGATAACTTGATTCTTTTTTTCCAGCTAATTCGAAAAATTAACAAGGGAATATCTTGGTAATGTAAATTTTAGGAGAATTTAAAGCTTTGCCCTCAAAATGTTAAGCATGTCCTTTAATCCTTGTGAAAGTGGTCGTTTGACAATTCACGAGGTAGGGAGGTTATTGGCGAGTATCACCGTCGTTTATGAGACAAGATCAATGTTTTTATCAACAACAGTTGTGTCCCCTTAATGCAGTCAGTCCTTTTAAGTTGAAATTCTACAGGTTCAAGCAGAGCCCACATGATAGATGTTTCTTGAAACAAGGTCATAAAAACCTTAACTTTCAATGCTTGACTCATTGGTGTAGAAATGACATATAAACTTGCCTTTGCTGGTCAAGAATCAAAGACTACAGTGTCTGGAATTTGTATTTTAGTTTCAATAGTTGCTTAACCTTTCAGCCTTTTCTGTATTTATCTTCAACGCAGTAGTAAAACCATTCTTGTCTCAGTAACAATTTTCACCATAGGGTTTCGTTACAAACACAAATCATGCTCCTTCTAAGACTCTGGGTCAGTCGCTCATTCTCTGCCTTCAAGGGCTCCATTTGTAATACAGAGACATTGGATATAGGTCTTCTCTGAGTTTAGTGGGAAACAGGTAACTGTGACTCGCCATGTCTGACAAAAAACCCACTTAAGCTCTGGATCAGGTATTGAATCTGAAGAAGGGGTAAGAGCCTCTTAACTTAGGTTTTCCAGTCATTGAAAAAAAGGACCAAAGTAGGATGCTTGAGGGCTCATTCCCTTGAAAATTTGTTGAGAACAAGTACTAAAATACAAGTTATAAATATGAGGACAATGGTGTGATGAGTCCACGCCAGCTAATTAATGTCCTGTTACCAGGGCAATGGATTTAGAAAATATTTTTCAGAGAATCTGAAAGTTTGGACATTTATGTGCAATATCGTAATTTTCAAAATGTGCTAGCATTCCTGAAAGAAATATAAGACATCTTCCGGGATCAAGAAAAGCAAGGATCCCTGACTTTAGGATGTAATAAGTTACAACTGTTTTAGCTGCAGACTGTCTCAGTAATTAATGCATGTGATTTAGCTGAAAGTGGGTATTATTCTATCTACATCTAGTTATCTGAGCCACAGCTCAGCAGGTCAAGGTTAACCCCTTTTGTGTCCACACATCAGTGTGGTGAAGTGAATAAATCATTAAATGAAATACTATGTTATTGCAAAAGCCCAGGGTTAGAAGCCAAGTGCCCTAACTCCGGGTCCCAAGGTCTTTGAAAAGGGAGGGGGAGAGATGAGCTCTTTACAGCCTCAGTGCTTATATTTTCTATTGCAATACACATTTAGTACCCTGAACTTCTGGATGCACTTAGTCATGGAGTAAATGTAATAATAACACAGAGGAATTCTTCCTTTTTATATGGAGAGGTTTTCCATGTATCAGAAGACTACACACTCAGAAGAAAAATAAAAGAAGATAAATCACTATGCAGTAAGGATTTATTCCTGAAGCTTAGACACACAGAATTGTTTGTTTGTTCGTTTTGGTTCTTTGTCAAAGACATCAACCTAGATTTTCTCTTTAGAATCATTTTATACTTTCATTCATCCATATAACATCCATCTAACAAAATTTCCTTCCCTTCTTTCCTCTTTCCATTTACTCCTTCCTTCCTTCCTTCCTTCCTTCCTTCCTTCCTTCCTTCCTTCTTTCTTTCCTTCCTTCCTTCCATCAATGAATCTACGTACCCATTCAACCATATATCTTGTGTTTATTTTATTTAATATTGACTGACCATTTAGTATACATAAGCCTCCATAATAGGAGCTCAGTATGATAGGCTTATGTATACTATAATTCATATATTAAACTGGAATAAAGACTGCTTTTCGAGGGCTTAAGAGATGGCTCATCTGTTAAAGACCAGTCTCATGACCAAAAATGTAAGAATGCTTTGTGAGGTAGCTCCTTGAATATATTTGAATAAGCATGCTCTCACATTTAATTGACTACTATATTATAATTGTTACAGACCCATGAGAGGTGTTTTTGCAAAGAATTTATAATTTGTATAATAATCTCTTTATTTCTAATTTAGAATAGAGAAGTTGGAAAAGAACACTATTAATTCTGCCTGAACTTGGTTGAGGTGAAGGTGATCTGGTTTCTAAGAAGGAAGAACATACAAAAGATCCTGTGGGGTCACTGGAGGGAAGGAGTGGGTAGAAAACCCCAGCCTTGAACTCATCTGCAGCTACATTACAAATACCGGTTCTGAGTGATGTGTGTGTCTTTCACAACCAGTCAGGCTTATCTCTCCTTTCTGAGCCGTGTTTACCCTTCGATGTGGCTGTTGGATTGACATAACCTCAGGTTGGCAAAGTTGCTTTGCTTTTGGATCTCAATAGCTTCCTTTGTAGCATTATTTTATTGCATACTGCAGTTCCAGTGGACAGCAATGATGAATGCTAACATAAACGAGTTACTGACACATTGTGAGTTCTTAATAAATGGCCCGTGTTTGGAGCTATAGCAACGACAAGCTCAGATAGTCTTTTCTCTTTACCCCTGACAAATGTCTGTGTTCCTGGAGACTAGAACACACCTGGGGAAGGTGTGCCTCTGATATCCAGGGAGGTGCCGTCAAATACCACACCAAGCGCTTCACTCTGTCCTCAGAATTATTCAGCAGTAGATGACATTGATTCGTAGGCTGGGAAACACTTTCCAGAAATGAAAGTTGGTAGTTAGAGGTGCACAAAGATGTTTCCAAGTAAACAGTTACTTAGAAATAGATACATAGGTGGATGAATAGTTTGTATACATAATCCCATAGGGCTAAAACTACAGCATTTAGGAATATTACATTTGATCTGTAATACTACCTCATAGATATATTCTTTTTTTTTTTTTGTTTTACTATGAGGCTTTGGATGGCCACAGATTTATCTTTGACCTGTAGATCAAAGTTTAATAATGAACTATATATAACAACTTTCTAAGAACTTAGCACATAACAATTATTGTATGGAATGTTCTGCATACATAACTACCCGTATACTCCACAATTTCTCTTACTTTTGCCAATTTACAAAGGAAGCTCAAGAGACTATTTGCCCAGGGATGCTAAGTCTTGGCTGAAAGAACCAAGATTTGAATTCGTTTTTTCTGCTTGTGCATTCCCTTTCAGACACAGCAAGCTGAAATGGTCAGTATATAGACCTATAATTTGTGTGTCATCAAAATTTGAAGATATTCAAAAGCATGGCTCAGTAATAATTTGATTCTGCACGAGCTATCTTATAGCCAGACACTTTTGAATAATGGTTTAAGGTCTACATTCAAGGTGGCTTATTTGACTTTGAATCTTTCTGTAATGTTCTTTAATACTGAGCAATGCTTATGCATCTGACAGCTATTGGTTTTCCCAATATTTTCGGTGTGGAGTATTTGGAAACGATGTGTTAGCAAATAACATAGAGATATACTGTGGTACTGTCTCACAGAATCCCGGTAAATCAGGTGTAGTGATTGGGGAGAGGCATATTTTTTAGATCCACGTAATTTTTTTCCTTCTTATCTTTTTAACTTGTAAACTCAGAAGCTTGTTTTCAAAGATTGATTCCAAATCCCTTCCTCTTGTAGAGTTCACCTAACTTCTGCAGAATTTCAATTTGGTTTCCTCTGAAGGACTGTGGATTTTGGCAAGCTTCCCAGGCTAACCTATCTGCAGAGGGGAAAGCCTGAAAACCATCGCAGGACTAGAAAACAATTGTGTTGTCTCAAAGAGCTATGTAAAGTCTCCATAGCAGCTGTTACAGGACAGCTGGGAGAGTGCAGAGAGAGGAAAGGCCATTTATATGACACTATTGCCCTAGCTGTCTACATGGAAAATTCTAGAAGCCCTCAAGGAATATTTGTGTAGAAAATTAGCTCTTAACAGGGTGGCAACTGAGTTTCTGCATGCCAATCCTTTCCCTGCTCTGTCCCATCTGCTTATCTACCTAAGCTTCCATGCATCCAGATGTTGGCCAGTGGTTCTAGCCATCAGTTGTTGGGAGTCCAGCTCCAGCAGTCTCACCTCCTGCAGTGCCTTTAACCAGGATCGGTTTTTCTAGTTTTCCAGTGTCAAAATTATCTACCAGAGAAAGTCGCCATTGTGGCCAACTAAAGATGGAAAGAGTTTGAAGCATACGTGGTCACAGTAGAGTGGGTTGTTATTTTTAATGAAGGTAAAGTGGAGAAGTGATTGGAAGAGCAGATCCAACTGAGAAGAAGCAGCAGAGGGAGTGGTTTAAGGAGGGCTGAGAGGAGGGTGTTTGCAGAACCTCATGGTGACTCCTTACCTGCAGTTCCCTTTTCCCCCTTCTCTCCTTTTCTGCCATCTCTACCATCCCTTCCAGGAAGGCCAATTCGACCATGAGGCCCAGGGGAGCCATTTGCTCCAGGAGGACCCGGGGGTCCAGGTAAGCCAGGGATGCTGCAGATGTACCTTGGAGAGTAGCTCTCTCCCTTAGCCTGATTGCCCCGAGGTTGTCCACTTGCACAGATGGCAAGACTTGTCACGTACAGCAGGACAATCATCTTAGGCTCTGGAAGAGAAGAATAGACATTAGTGCCCTGTCCAGGGAAGGGATTTGGTGCGATGGAGTTAGGGTGAGCCAAAGAATGGCCATGTGTGCAGCCCCTTCCAGCAGTTGCTTTTCTTCACACTTAGAATCCTGTCTTCCTCTTTTGATTTAAGATTCCATCAACCCACTGTTGACAGAATCCTCAGTGCCCTACACGTGGACTGATGTCGATGAAGATAAAAGCATTCATAACACATTCCTTTGCTGCATTTATTCTGAAAGAATGGATGGTCTTAGCACCACATACTTTCCTTTTTGCATGACTAATTTATTAAAAAAGGAAAACGACATATTCAAATGACTTAGATAAATCCCATCAGAGTTGCCACTACTCAGGGATAATTAATTGCCCTTGACAGGTTAGTATATGCTTATTTTCAGTCTTCTTGCATGTGTCCGTGTTGTAGAGAAAGGTGCTATTGTGGCAGCTCTGTGATTTAGAACTTTGTTTTTTTCATATAACATTGATTTAAGCTCTTACAGGACCAATTATCTGTAACATTAATTACCATCTCTCTCTCTCTTCTCTTGTATGAGTAGAAGTTGTTTGCAGAATTGTGCCAATGTGCTACACAACTGTGTCTCACTCCCCTCATCATTGCAAGCATCCATCCGTTTCTCAGAATCCATGGGAGAAGAGACACATTTTCAGGAAAACCATGTTTATCACTTGTTAATCATGTGTAATGCCAATTAGTGTTAATTGAAGTACTGTGCATATCCTGGGGGAGTCTGGGACCTTAATTTAAAATCTGCAGGCTATAATGCCTCTGTGTCCCATTAAGCCGTTAGCACTGGGGGTCAATTAAAGAGCTGTGTAAACTTAAACCATGCAAAGTGCCACATGTGCCATGTGAAGCAGATACAGGTCTCTTTGAATCTAACCTAAAAGGACTTGGCTTCTTACTCCACAGAGCCTGGATGCAGGAAGCAGTGGATGATTTATTAGCATGATATCCTGGCGTGTAGGTGGCATAATCTTGGGAGACCTGATTTTTGGGGCTATGCCATCCTTAGGGATGAGCAGTTTTCTTTAACAGGAGAATGCACCTTGGTGCTTCTGTGGGTTGTATAAATGAGGTTTTGGATAGCTAGACCTGGGTTTTCATATAGAATCTTCACAGTGCTTGATCTGGACAACATTCTCTTAAGGGGGATAATAATAAACCGAGGGGAGAGCTGTCAAATGTTAGTTTTGAGAGCCACTCCAGGAAATTTAAAAGGCATAACATACACTATTCCACTTCTTATGGTGCTCATGGAAAGACTGTAACATCTTGGAATTATACCCAGAAAATTGTCCCAGCTCAGGAATGTACATGAGAGTTTAGAATAATTTCAAGTCTTAGAAATCATATATATAAAAAAACCTAAAATCACATTTTACCAGACTCTCTCACCTAAGAATAAAAACATTTATATTGTGTTCTATGTACTGGGAAACACCTGAAGCAAGGGGTTCACAAAGGAAAGAGGTTTATTTAGTTAACAGTCTTGAGGCTGAAAATCTGGAGACTGAAAATGCTACACGGCCTAAGCTCTCCAAAAGATCTTCTTGGCTGCATCACACCATTGTGTGTATTATCAAGGTGGGAGGGATAGGCAGACAGGAAGCTAGAACTTTTGTGACTTTGGCCTGGGGCTTTCTCCTTAAGGCTCACATTGCCTCTCACAAATGTTATATTGGGACTAAGCTTCTAACACTGAAACCATCATGTTAAATTATACCTCAAACAGGGCAAACACTAATCCTCAAACCACTGATCTTGGTGTTCAAATGGGACTAAGTCATTTTCTGACAAACCCTGTGATTGTAATAGAAACATGAGCTCTTCGGGGAACTTCGTGGAAGAGGGACCAAAAAGCCAGTAAGAGGCAGAGGACTACTGCAAAAGAGTTCCTGCTGGTCAAGCCATGGATGTTGCCCCCACAAACTCTCAACATCTTGAGATGCTGCCGAACAAGACTAGCACAAGTGCACACTAGTCAACATTCCAATGTCAATAGAGGCAAGACTCATAGCATTCCTCCCCTCCTGAGTTGAGCACCTCCAGGTAGTCTGTGGCTGCTGAGGGAGACAGAGGCAGTTTTTTTTTTTTTTTTTTTTTTTTTTTAAAGAGACAAACCCCAATGATAGGTTGTCTAAGCCTTAGTGGTCAGCTCTGAACTCATGTATGTATAGACAGCAGTAATTATATACATAGTATGTATACACATTAGTCATACACACATGGCATTATTCTGGAGTTGGAGTGCTTATGATCAGAATGCATTCTTCTCATGTATGATTTGTGTGTGTGTGTGTGTGTGTGTGTGTGTGTGTGTGTGAAAACAAGGTATGAGTTGATTTGAAGAAGACTTAGATAAAAATAATGGGTTAAGCATCCTATGCACAACCTTTGCTATCATTAAAACTGGATGTATTGGTTTAAAAAAAACAGTTCTTCCTTGTAGAACACACTTAGGAGCACACTCAGGAGGAAGTTTTGAACTAATCACACAGAGCATGGAAGCCTGTAGACTGAGGCCAAGAGGTACTTCTACAAAAAACTTGAGGTTATTGGGAGAAAGGAAGTTTGGGGGAGCTTAGGTTCCAGTGGTGGTGTGAACGTCATCATAGGGACATTAGAGAAGAAGAGTGAGTTGGGGATATGGAGAGTTGTGGACAGAGAACACAGGTAGTTTGGAATGTGCTCCAAAGAAAGAAGACTTCATCAATATTAAGCAGTGTGTGCTCAAAACATAAACAAAATAAGCAGCTCAAACAGTTCTATCACTAAACAGTATGATGGACTGATTGTCGTTGTTGGAAATACTAGAGAACTGTCTGGGACTGGAGCCTAAATACTGCACTGGGACCCAGTTAAAACCTTCTGAGTTTCAGCCAGGATGCCTGTGTACTAGCAGTCCCCAGCAGGAACAAGGTGTTGTCATACTCACTGCATGACATGGCATGATATTCAGCCAAGTCTGCGGACTCAGTTCATGCATGAACATGACAGTGTGAGTTACCATGAGAAACCACGGTGGCCTCTCACCAGGATGGCTCTTAGTTTCCTTTACCAGTCAACATTACATGTCTACAAGATCTACTTGATCCTCACGGCTCTCCTTAAGTCATGTGAACCTGTTTCTGATTTTCCTGCTCAGTCCAAGCTCTAGCTATTATAGATTCCTTGGTGTTCCTCAAAGGTACCCATTACAACCTGTCCAAGGATCATTATGTTTTCCTTCTTTTGGGTAAAATTCCTACACCAACCTGTTCATGTGGCTTAACTCCTCATTTTTTTCTTGAGGTCTTTCTCACATGCCATCTTGTTCAGTCCAACCATTGTCAACTTATTTAATATTGTGAAGTGTATTTATCCCCAAACTCCTTCTTTCTGCTCTATTGTTTCTTTCCTCTCTTGAATTATCATCTCAACTCACTAGATTATTCCTATCTTTATTTTATGGTATGCATTTTTTTTTTCAGATAGGACCTATAGCATCTAAACTCCTCAAGAGCAGGGATCTTTCTCTCATTAGTCAATGGATCCAATTGTCTAGAACAGCATTTAGCAAAAACCTCCAAGTTGGGAGAAGAGACTTTGGGGAGGATGAGGCATGATTTCTGTGGTGAAAAAAAAATTATGAGAAATTATGAGACTATTATAAGACAAAGAAGGTTGAAAGGTTTTCCCCGTACCCATGGGCTCTTTCTACAGTGTTCAAGACTACGTATTAAGAACAATAGTTTAGTTTATGTAGCTTACAATGCTTAAATGTACTAAAATTTTTTAGAATATATAGCTAGTGTATTTCCAAAAATGGATAGGAAAAGGGTAAGTAATAGGTAAATCTAATGTTTTCTGTCTCCTAAAAACTGGTTTTTTTCCCAGAAGTAAGTCCTATTTTCCACTACCTGCGTGTTCTTCCCCAGCTTAGTGTTATGTATACAGCATTCTCAGGTTGCTCACAAACATCACCCCACCATAGGTACCAAGATCTACAGAGGCTCAAGGCCCTGATGTAAATTGTGATGTTTTTGTATATGACCTACATACATTGTCTTGTATACTTTGAGTCACTTACCTCTAGATTATTATTGATGTCTAACACAATTTGAATTGTATTGCTTACAGCATAGTAAGAAAAAGTCTGCATACATGCAGTAGATGCTTAGTAAACAATCATTACTTGTTGCTAAATGTGTGATTCATTGAATGCAGTCATGTGGAAACTCGCAAGAGAGGGCCCCGTGCATCCGCACATATCATATATTGATATCTCTTCACAAATAGGTATCACAATCCTTTTTTTTTCAAGAACACTAGGATGTATGTCATATATATGTGTTACATTAACTAGTGTCCCACCAATGGACACTTGGGAAATTCTATTCCTTTGTTATTATAATTGCTACTATAATGAATATTTATATTTACTGGTCTCAGCATGCTTCATGACAAATCAGAAAAAATATTTCCCAGGTTTTCTTATTTTACTTTTAATTACATGTTGCTATTTGTAGTGGATATGTGTGACTGCAAGAGCCTGAACAGGCTAGACATTCCTTGGAGCCAGAATTATAGACAGTTATGAGCTTAAGTACTGTAAACCAAGCCCAAGTGCTCCGAAAGGCCAGGAAGACTTTAAGCACTGAGATACTTCTCCAGCTTCTTCTTCTTTTTTTTTTTTTTACATACCTTTAAAATATTTTTTTTATCATTAAAACATTTTCTAAAGTCTAATATTGTTATGTTTAGAAGATTTTTTTCCAACTCCATGATATTAAAATTAGTTTCACATTGATTTCTATTTTCACATCTCATTTTATCACATAGGAAAATTTGGTCCTCTAGTCTTTTTCTAATTAAAAACGGTGGGGTAGCAATACAACTGCACATTTCCAGCACCATTTCCTGAATAATCCATTTTCATCTAAGCCCAAAGTTTAACGTATCTCAAGGAATTTGGTTGTTTTGACTGAGGATAAACCACATAAGTCAAAACTTTACATTATAATGATTTTGGACAGCTTGAAAAGACATAATTTGCACAACATAAAACTAATCAAAGCATACAACTCAATACACATGATAATCCAGCCTTAGAATATGTTTTAAATCCTCAGGAGAAAACATCTCCATTAGCAGTCCCCTCTCCTGTAATACGCTTTCATGCATTGGCTTGAATTATGCAAATTTATGTAGAATATGTACCCACAAGTTTTCTCCCTCCTGCTTTTATGCTTCTCTGGTCTTTGAAAATCAAAGCTCTGCATATAATGCTAATCTCAAACAGGTCCTGAATGCTAAGTGTAAACGATTTCCTAGCTTAGCTTTTTTTTTAAGGATAATGAAGTGACAGGTTTTTAGATTTTTTAAAATCATGCACTTAAAAACATGCATATAACAAAATTCTAATGTAAATATGTACTTTGACTTCTTAAGGCAGGATGTAGTTTATGGTAGCATGAGATTCTCTTAGTTAAAAGTTTTTTTTCTTGCCATGCTAGCAATAAGAAATACCTGGAGAGACAGATTAAGTCAATGTAAAGACTATGCCCCAGAAGATGTATATGTAGCCTGAGATCTATTTATGAATAGTGTGCTTTTGTTGTTCTAAGAGTAGCAAATGTTATTCATGAGAACACAGATGATGGAAAACAATTCAAGGACTCAACTATGGCCAAGCAGTGTCCCTTCTGGGAATGTAGCACAGAGTTAAATACAGGGATGTAAACAGATATCATGTTTAAGGTAGCAGCATTCCCAACTGTCCAAAAGAGTGGCCCAAGAGTTCACTAGCAAATACATAAACTATAGCACAAAGATGCAATAGCCTTAACTATCAGAACGCACGTCTTTGAATGCTACAGCATGAATGGACTTTCAAGGCGTTGTGCTCACACAATGCTCTAATCAGAAAAAGGTCTGATACTAAAAAAAAAAAAAATTCTTTTATTCAACTTTCCTAAACAAATCTTATTCACAGAGATAAAATTTTTGTAGTTTACAAAATGGCACAGCCAGGATTTGAACTGACATCTTGTGGGAAACCTTGAATGTTCATTTATTGCTTCAGGACCTAAGACTGGATTTGATTAATTCAAGTTCAAACTGCTCTTTGCCTGGAATTCATTAGGAGGATGAGAGGTGACTAGGAAGGCCAAAGCTGGACCTCTCCTTGGCTTCTGAGGTGGACATTGCTCAATATCAGAATCTGTTTCAGCTTCACTAGGGGGTGGCATGAGTTTAGGACGGGATGGAGACCTTAGCTTTCTCCACCACAGTTCCTTCTCTGGTTAGCCCCTCAGCAACTTGCACCCCCTTTTCCTGTGCAGAACTGACTTTCAACTGGGATAAGGTTCCTTCTAGATCTATTCAGGTCTTTTCAAGTCCATACAACTGGTTTTAGTTCTATTTTCTGGCTCATCTCCCTGAAAAACATAAACTCCATATTCCTGACATGTACAGCAAGCTAAACTACAGTAAAAGAAGCTCAACAAAAGTTGAATGAAAAACAAAACAAAACAAAACCACGTATTCATCAGACTTTTCTACAGCAGCTCATGGTTTATAGTTCCAGCTGTTCTGTGTAAAGTACTGTGATGGTGAACAGTGAAAAAAAGAAACTTGGGCTTTTGCAAATATTCTCATTGTCTACAGATTAACCCCTGGTCCTTGTCACCCACCCAAGTGCTCCTTTGTGATAGGTTGCAAGAAGAGCAATGGGCTACAAACCATTGTTCATGGCCAAGGAGTTAGTGTCAGTCAGAAATTTAGAGCTAGGTCTTCACTTCCTGGATTCTTCCCATAGAGCTACCTGCTTACTAAATTAAAACCTCTGTCATAGCGAAGATAGGCCATGACACTGACTTTTGCCAAAGGTCTGATAAAGAGAATAAACACCATACCGTTCTCTGGGAGGGTAGGTTGCTGCAGGATTCCCAGTGTACAAAAGTCAGGATCTTTCCTGAGAGCTCGGTGAAAAACTTGCTTTGGTACCAGACAGAATATCGGGTCCAAGTTCTCAAAGATTTCCAAATAGCTGAGCTAAAAATAATCTTCTCGTTTAGTCCCAAAGAGCCAGGGGCCCTGGAAGTCATTCGTCGAGTGAAGCTTAACTCAGGGATCAGTTAAAATGATGGTTTTGTTTGGGACAAGCTGTAAGTGCCGGCTTTCCTTGACTGGTGAGGTTGGAAGCCTCCCATCTCTTTTGCTGTGGCCTCTTTAAGATTGCTTATTTAATTTTTTTCTTTTTTTCATTGATTTTTCCAATAAGATGGTTCCGGGAAAAAAATTACTCACTGACTGGAAATTGGTTGTTAGCTTAGAAAAATGAAGCATTTCTTGCTTGGGGGAGTTTAGGTGGGGTCCAAAAACTATCATCCCTATTCTTGGTAAATATGGCAGGATGCTGGCCTTTATTCTACTGCAAAAGAGAAGGACTGTGAGATTGTATCGATGTGTTCTTTGTTCTTTGCAGAATCGACAAATGACTGCATATTTTACAAGATGGATATATCTTTGTTCATATAGACAACATTTCCTAACAAATCCAAAGGCACAATGTGCCTTTAAAGCCCTACTAATTCATCGCTGTTGCAATCAACCTCCTTGTTTCCATTTGATATGTATTTCTTATATCTCCTTGGCAACAGCGATCTGTAATCCATGATGTCATTTATGGAAATTGTGTGATAAAAAAAAGATCTTGTTTTTATTCCATTTTCCCCCTAATTCTTTTCAACAGTAGCAATTTTAAATGAAGGATTTTTTTTTCCCCTAGAGTCTTGGTAGTGAATACTGATCACAGATTTGACCAAGAATGTGAATGGACTTTCACTCTGATGCAATTTGTATTACCTTCATCTGCTAGTCCTCCAAGCTGGAGAAGGGGTTCCTTTAAATCTGTTGACTTTGAACAATGGGATACCATCATAGCATGTGCGAAGTCTTAAACCTAAAGCCAGGCATTTCATTTTCTAGACCATTGTAGAATCCGAGTCATAGAGGTTACCTGTGCTTACGTCTCATCATCCAAAAATGGTTATGCTTACTTATTTGTAATTATTTTACAGTCTTTAATATATACTTATAAAGGGCATTGTGTGTTACCCACAGACAAGCTTAATTTTAGGTGGCCTGGCCTTTTAATTAATTACTAGTTCTTTTTAAACAAGTGATGACTTTGATGGGCTTTTTTCTTGATACCCATAGAGTAGAATAATCTCTGCTGGGGAACTTGAACTAATCTGTTGACCAGTAACTGGGGTTGTGTGTTCTTTTTCATTTCATTCCTTTGTTTGCTCATTCATTCGTTTCTTTATTTTTCTTCCTTTCTTCCTTTTTTCATTTTTTTTATTTTTTATTTGAGATAACGTCTCACTATGTAGCTCTGACTGTCCTAGAACTCACCATGTAGACCAGGCTAGTCTTAAACTCAGGAAGATCTGTCTGGCTCTGCCTCCCAAGTGCTGGCATTAAAGGGGTATGCCATGGTTTCCAGCTAGTGTTTACTACATTTTATGTGCAAATATTTTTCATATCATTAAAGGATCATAGTATTTTTAATGCTCTTCTATATTAGATTTTTACCCTTTCTAAAATTGTCTTTCATTTTAGGTAACTCAGTACAATCTGTGTCTTTCTTGACTTCATTTTTTCTCCAGAGAGAATGAACATTTGAAATGCCCTGTTGGCATGTTCAGAACTCAGATGTGGATAATACTTTTCAGGTCTGTTTCATGCAGTTATTGTCATGCTTATTTCAGAAGCACTGACGAAAATGTATGGGCAGAAAACATCCGAAGGGAACCTTGGCTTAGATTAATGCCCAGGATTCTGTTTTTTACCCACTATTTGCTGCAAGGCTAAGGTCTCATTCTGTTTTTTTCCTAAGCATATATTTTGTTTTTCCTCTTAGCTCATGCTATTACTTTCCTGAAATTTTTACTTGATTTTCAATTTAATTCAGTTCAATTCATTCAAATCTACCCAATGTTCTGAGAACACACAACAGCATTCTGGGAATGTTCTCAAGACAAAGAAAACTAAAGTCCAGAACAGATTATAGTTGCTATAATTCCCATCATTCTACAGTTCAGTATAGCCAGTTAAAAGCTACCAATGTGATATTATGAGATACAAAATTGGAAAGCTGTATGCAGAACTGGTCTTCAGTGGTAGGCTCATTACCCCACTGGACTTATACACACACATAGACACACACACACACACACACACACACACACACACACACACACACACACACACCTGCATTTTATTAGTAACTAGAATTGCTTTTAAGTAGATAGTTCCAGCTGATATTGAATGAGCTGACAACAAGCCTCAGGGCCCTCACTATATTCTCTTGTCTGATTTTTTACAGGCACGTGCCGAAGGGAGTGTGATCTGTAACTAACATGCCCAGTCATGATTCAGATTTTATTTCTAGAGTGTTGGTAACATTAGAAGACCAAGTTTCTATGCACACAGTTTGCAGCCTTGTGGGCTTCATGAATGGAACCCTGGCCTCCTCTCCACAGGTGCACTGGACTATTTTAGAAATCAACCTTATAATTCTAGTCTCAGTCTTGTGTAAAATATTTCCTATGAACAGTTTCCTGATGATTCAAGTCCTCTCCAGCCCCTTTCTCCATCTGTTTATCTTTGTCTTCCACATAACTACTTCCTTTAGAACCTCTCCCTAATACTCTAAAGTTTTTATAAGACTCTCCCCTAATCTCTCCTCACTTGTTATTCGGACCTTCCTATGCACCATAGCTCAGTGGTTCTAAACTAGATGATCTACTGGACCAGCAAACCTATGTGCAAACTTTGTGTTTTCCCTCCAAAGTTACCTGGGTGGTTCTGATGGGTAGATGGGCTTTCAGAACGGTCATCTGTCACTTATCTTTTTCATTTATTCATGACCTCATCTTGTTGTTCTGGTATAGTATGGTACCAGGATCAGAATGCTTGACTTTATAACAAAACAGATAGTACTTATAGAGTTAAAATTGAATGGAGAAGACAACATCCATCAAATCGTTCCAGAACTGTGTTTGTCAAGATGTTAAGCATTCCCATTATCCTGGAATTTCAGTTGAGGAACCAAGACAGAAAAAAAAAAAAAAAAAAAAAAAAAATGGACCACCAGTGAGTGCATAACTATCTTCAGAAAAAAATTTCCGATTAGAATGAGAATATTCTAACATTCACTCTCATTCATTTCCAATGAACAATTAACAAGAACCCAGTAGAAATCACTGAACAGGTTAGAGTGTTTCAGCAGGAAGAGGGCAGCTGATAGCTCTTGCCTTTGTACTGTTACCTGGGCTATGGTTGAGAGGCCTGAAGGTGCCTCATCATGGAAATGTAAGAAACAATAGCCACAGGAAGTTTGACTTCCAGCCTGAAAGTTTGGAAGGCAAAGGTTGACTTGAAAGGAGAGAGCAGAGCAGGGCCAGCTATGGAGCATTAAGTACTCTAGGAAATAAAATCACTCCAAAGCTAGATGGGACTGGGCCATCCATACCAGCCCTTTGGCCACCACAGGGAGTTCCTCTAGGACATCAGCTTGGGGGTGGATGGTCCATACCAGGATGTTGTAAGGCATAGGGGTCCTACGGGTTGTCTCTGGTGATTTTACTTGACAGGGTTGACAGTTGAACACTGGGGCAAGGAATCAGGCACCGACGGGTGGAGGTTAGGGAGTGTATAGGCATCACTTATGTAGTTTGGTTGTTTTTCTCTCGTTCTCTTACCCTCTGAGCTGGCAGTATAGTTTGCAAGAGGGGGAGATAGCTGTGGTGAGGACCAGGTGGTGGTAGACTCGTATTCCACATTGTGAGCTGAAGCCACGGAGAAGGGGCAGGCTTTGTACCGGATGAGAAATAGATGTTTTTAGATTGTTTTAGTTAGTATCTGAAGATGAATCATACAGACCAACTAAAGTATTTGTGTGTGTAATGCTACCAGAAAACGGGAGAACTTGCCAAGAGATAGAAGAGAATCAACAACTAGTGATAGAAAGATGAGATTGTTTATTTATGCGCAGAACAAATCTTTAATCAACTCAACACGTCTTGGAGAGTGTTCTAAAAAGAAAGAAAGGGAACTAGTGGGTGTTTCATAGGCGATGCAGTTGATGTATTGGTTCAGAGTCTGTCTGTCTAAGGAATGGTATGACCTAAGTATGAAGCAAGAGAAAGAGCTGACAAGCCGAGGAGCAGGAAAATGCATCCAGCCCCAGAGAACACTACATTGGAGCATCCAAGGTAGAAGAAGAAGGATAGAGGGCTCCGGACAGCAGTGAGCATGACGGCATACCTGGACAGTGCATGGCTCTGCTCATCGTGGGAGGTTCTGCTCTTCATCTTGGGTTAGACAGAAGCCCAGATGGGCAGGGAACAGTCACTTTGGGCAGACTGTTGTCTTTTTCCCCTGTTGCTGCTGCTGCTAAAGAGGATGGAGACAGAGCTGGTAGCTGCTGCCTCTTTCTGCCTTTACTAAGTGACCTAAAACAGTGAAAGGATTCAGCTTGGCCTTTGACCTCTATGTTTATTATGGGAAAGAAGTTGGTTCAGATGACAAAGATCAGGAATCTTCACTATCAACTCACCAGAGCTTTGCAGTTCAAACTCACTGGCATCCCAGAATCTTCTACTTGAAGATGGTGGACAAAGGGACTTGTCATCCTCTCTCTATATACATAAGCTCATCTAGGAAATCTGTATCTCAGTGTTAAGCACTGAGAAGTATTTACTTGGATGTTTTACCTTGGGATCGATGTCTATCAAGTTTTGATGTGGACATTGAGTTTCTTTTTCTTGTTGAGAGATTGAACATGGCAGGGCACATGTTCAGCCAAATCAAACAGAATTGTTGGTACAATGTTATGGAAGAACCAAGCATGTTTTGCAAAAGCTGAATTTTAATTTTAATTGTATGCAATGTGCCCAATTGTGACTGTGTATGGGTATGTGTACTTGAGTGCAGAGGCCAGAAGAGGGTGACAGATATACCCTGGATGTGGGTGGGTCTAGGGAACCAAACTCAGGTCATCTGGATGAGCAGCACTATTAACCACTGAGGAATCTCTCTTCTTTCCTCCTTTTTCTTCTTTCCCCTTAACTTTCTATTGATTTCTTTTTAATTTCACATCATGCACTCTCCTAACACCACTGTTGTATACATGGATCAATAGTAGATAGCTCAGCCTTCATCAGAGAAATTTCTTCTTAAAGTAGATACTAATTAATGCAGAGAGACCTACGACTGAAAAAATGTGCAGAAAGTAGAACTCAGTCCTAACTAGAGTGTCTTCATCAGTCTCGTCCATCAGGGCTCAGGAGTCTATGCAGGAAAGGAGGCAGAAAGGATTGTAAGAGCCGGAGGTTGTGGATGACCTCAAAGGAATAGTGTGATCCAGACACTACAGGGCCTGTGCTAATATGAACTACAGAAACTATGACAGCACACATAACCTGCAGACTGAAGCCAGAAAACCCCCCATGGAGAAGGGGAACAAATAAAACTTCTTGCATAGCTGAGAAAATTCAGAATTCTGGTGTATAATCATCTCACCATCCCAGCTCCTTCTCTACATTAACCCACCTAGAATGCCGGCTTGAGATAAATGAGAGCTGTCTCTCTGTCCAGTCACACAAGACACTTCATAGCTTCTCCACACTGGCAGCCTCCCATCAGCAAGTCCTTGAAGTCATGCAGTCTTTCATGACACCTTCCCGTTCTTCCGTAGCCTTAGAGGCCAACACAAGCAACACTGAGCTTCCCATGCACAGCTCTGAAGGAAGACCCTCCACTCCTCCTCAGTCTGTAGTGTTGTCTTCCTATGACATCAAATGTCTCTTACTCCATCTCTTAGTCTGTGTAAATCTCTCGCAGGGATGCTGAAAATGATTTATTGGGAGGAGCCTCAGCACAAGTGAGAAAACCAGCCTCTGCTTTGAATGGACTTGAAGTCTAGTATGGGAAGTCAGATTTTTGTGCATAAGTTTAACATTATATAGATATAGATAAAAGAATGTACTCCTTACAAAGAGAAGCCATTTAAACCTCTCTCTCTCTCTCTCTCTCTCTCTCTCTCTCTCTCTCTCTCTCTCACTCTCTCTCCCCCATGTGAGTGTGTGAGTGAGTGAGTGTGTGTGTGTGTATGTGTGTGCCCCTGTTGCAGGTGCACAGGAAGTCCAGTCTAGGGCATTAGATCCCTAGCTGGAATTAACAAGATTTGAGCCACCCAGGCATAGGTAGTAGAAAATGAACTCTGGTCTTCAGCAAGAACACCAAGTACTCTTAACCACTGAGCCATATTTTCAGCCTTATTTTTGAACAATAATCCTGATTCATTCATCCTTACATAACCCATAATTCATATCCACCCAAGGACTGGAGTTCAGAAATTCTCAGTACATGTTGGCTGAGTTAATGACTAAGTCTACCCAATTGTGATAATGCAAGCAGAACAATTAATCGTTGACACTGGTTGGGTTTTCTAGGCAACCAATGATGATCATGTATCAAGAATAAAGGCAACGACTTTACTTTCTATAGCCAATTGCCAGCTATCTTTCATTGGATGCCGTTTCCCTGTCTTCTTCTTGGCAAGATTTTGCTTTCCAGTCTGTGGCTAAAGTGAAACCAAAGAGCAGACTTTAGATGAATTCATTAAAAACATCCCTTGCCTGCTTAAAAACTATTCAAATGACTAATTATACGTTTTGACCCAAAGAAAATGCAAATCTATGATAACAAAGACTACACAGTAAATGGAGGTGTTGAGAATGTAGTATCTGCTAGGCATCTGGCTACTTCGTAACTGGGTGTAGAATTCACTAGGCAGAACGTGTGTTGGTGTGTTGGAGTGCTGTTGAGATTAGATACCTGATTTGAAAATGTTTTGACTGAAATTCTGGTTACTTTTATCGCCATAAAGGCCTTCACAGTGAGGCTGATGTTGGTAATGCGTTGTTAATGAAGGTGATAGCACTTTTGTATTTAGTGCTTGTTGTGTTCTGGCTATTGTACTCAGGACCTTTGCAGTGACTTTTGTCTTGTTTTTCTAAAAGCTCGATAGTTCAGTGCAGCTCATTTCAACCTCCATGAGGACAAGGAAAAAGGACTCATTTGCATAGGACAGGAGGCTGGCCCGGGATAACCTACAAGTGAATATTATTATTCCTATTGCACATCCACGTAAGCTGCAGCTTCAGGAGGGTAACTGTTGGGCCGAGATGAAGAGTTGAGCTTCAAGTGAAACATCCTTCAGTCCCAAGTTTCCATCATAATTATTTCTCCTAAGTGTCCAACTAGATGGTGGGTTGGAAACAGGAAGCCAAGAAATGCTTCTGGGATTTTCATCCTGGCCATGACTCAGCAGCTAGATTCAAGGTGAAGCAAAGAGAAGGGGGTGCATCTTAGGCTAGCCAGGCAAGTCTGGCTTCAGAATGGCACTTGTGGGCAGTGTACCCCATGAATTAAAATGAGGCAAACCCAAAGCGATGAGGGGTCTGGGAATCTCTCCTCAAGCTAGACCAGGAATCCAGCGGCTTCTGGCAGCCAGCTAACCAAAACCTTCAGCTTGTTAGGGATAAAAAAGAGCTGGCCGAGGAGCTTCTCGTTATACAAATGTGCCAAGGGGCCAATGCAAGGGGAAAGTACTGAAAGTGCCAATGGAAGAGGTTGCTTTCCAGTGTGTAGGTGGCATTGGGTGGAATGGGAGACCCACCATGCACTTGGCCTCCCAGAACACTCCAGCAGCCAGAAGTTGGCTTGCACTTTTAGTGGGTGAGGGGCAGCACCTCCACTTGTAGATAGGCATAGCCACTGCATTGCCCATAGGTGGATTCCAGAGATATGTGTCTATGGGCCAGAATAGGATCTATCTGAAGGGGTTCAGCCTCAACCCAGATGTTTTTAAGGGGATGAGTGCATATGTATTGGGGCTCCTAATATGAAGACATGTAACACCCATTTCTGTAGCACTTCATCCTAGCCACCATGAATTCTGGCCACTCAAAGAAGTAAGAAGCTTTATTAGATTTTGCTGCCAGTTTAGAAACTGAGGGTTCCAAATCAGAGAAGTGGCTCTATAGGAGGAGATGCTACACAGAAACCTCATCTTTTCAAACCCCACTCTTTAGTTCAAGATGAAGGCAGTGATGCCTTCAGACACTTCATAAAAAGTGGCTTGTGTGATATACAGCACATAGTAGGTGCTCAGCATATCTTAAATGTGTTACCACTACACTACAGCTTTGGCTACTAGCCTTGACTGAGTGCTATTTTCTGTGTTCTTTCTCCTGGTCTCACTCTTCTAAAAATCGTGCAGAAGCCATTCCTTCAGCTGCAGAGAGTTACTCAATGATAATACCTACAGTCTAGATCCTACACAATGACAATTTCATGACAGCATGTATAAAGAGAGTAGCAATGATGGTGATGACTTAAATGTATTGCTTTTAATCATTGTCATCATCATAATCATCATCATCATAATTTACTAAACTAATTTCTCTCCATCAATCTCAGGTCTATTCAAATGCTTTGGTATTTCTACATGTCTGTCCCAAAAGTGGGAGACACATGTTCTGTGCTTGGCTTCTTGCTAAAAACACGTGAGGCTTCTTGGCACATGGGCCTGTGAATGGCAGCCAAGCTGTCCTAGACCCAATAAAGGCACATTTAGCAGCATGCCGTATCTTTTGCATGAACAACCTTTTCAGCCAAAACAATGTCCTCACAGACTATATCATCATGGGGGAGAGCTGGGAAACCCAACAAGCACTCACAGTGTGCCAGGGAAGATGAATGGGCATCACAGCCTGGCAGAGACAAAACCCAGGAATGTTCTCTGAGAGTCTGGATTAGCAGACTTTCCATGCTTTGTGCGTGGCCATCCCTTTGTGTCGATGGGTAGTGGAGTGATACCACTTGGCTTTAGGCCAAAGTCATTATTGTCAGCCATGAGACCTAGCACAAAGGATTTATGCTATGGTCCTCTCTTCTGGAAATAGTATTTTTCCCCATAACTTGATTGTGTAAAATACCCAGACCATAGTGGTGTGTGTGTATGTGTATGTTTGATATTCAGTGATATAGACAATTAAAGTTACATTGTATGAAAATTGATACAATTGTAGACAATCATATTAGGTGAATTGAGCTAGACTCTGAAAGACAAATATGTTTTCTCTCTTTTGTGATCCTAGATCCTGTATAGATACATAAAATCAGTCATATATCTATGACATAAAGGCAGACGTAAGCCCTTCCCATGGGACAAAGGTGGCTAATAAAGATAAGGAGAAAAGGGAGTTACTGGAGCCAAAGATGTGGATGCTGGGAACTGAACTCTAGCTCTTAGGAAAACCAATATATGTTT
Organism: Micromys minutus; assembly: GCF_963924665.1. NCBI lineage: Eukaryota > Metazoa > Chordata > Mammalia > Rodentia > Muridae > Micromys > Micromys minutus. The sequence continues at coordinate 18,036,160 of NC_137969.1, forward strand.
CTAACCACTTAGTCATCTCTTTAGTCCTCACTTGAAAAGAACTTAATCCATGCTTGGTATCCAACCCAGGGTCTTACAAAAGCTAGGCAAGCAGTCTGCTACCAAGCTTGTCTAAACTTTAAGTCAAGAGGCATTTCTCTATGCCCTTGCTTGGAATAGAGGGTGTATGGCTTTGGAACATTCTGTATAGAAGCTAGATGTGTACTTTCATCTCTGCCTTTAGCAGTAAAACTCCCTAAGAGATAACCTCTCAATTTCTTGAGACCTGAAGAATCATTGTGAGGAGTCTGGGAAGACAGTGTCTGAACATGCCCAGTAGTCTTTCCAGGTAGAACTAATGGCTTGTGCGAAGTCAAGACAACCAGGTACGTTTGCAAGAGTGAGGGGAAACTGGGGAGGTGGTTAGAGAGTGGATTCAGGCAGTGAGAGACTGTGGCACTTGGGCTGCCTCTGCTGGAGCTGACTCTGTATGTATTGAAAGGCTGTAGGGTGTCCTGGATTTGATCTTAGGGACAATAAGAAACCAGCAAAGAGTATGTCTGAGAGAAAGAAGATTATATATACATATTAGAACCATTTTTTAGGTTGTATCTGCTGTAGGAATTGGAAGAAGAAGGGGTAAAGGGGACAGACCTCTTGGGAGGCAGCACTCGGGCAAGGATTGGCAACAAAACAATACAGCTACCAGCTATGCTTCCAAAGTAAGACATCTGCACAAATGCTTTGCAGGCTTCACTCATTTGGTGTGTGTGTGTGTGTGTGTGTGTGTGTGTGTGTGTTTTACTCCTAAAACTTTTTATTAATATTTTACAAAGTTTTTGATGAAAAAACACATACATTGTCCATTGCCTCAATGCTTATCAATACCCTTTACCTCAATGCTTATCAATACCCTTTAACTCAATGCTCATCTCCTACATGCAGAGATCCAGCACTGCTGACATAGGGAATTAATCATATTTTATTTTAAAGAATCCTCTTAAAAAATTTATAAAAAGAACAAGGTACAAAAATATATGTAAAGCTACTTACAGTTCTATCTTTCAGATAACTACTATTGTCATTTTGTATTTTTGTCTATTTTTGTGTGTGTCTGTGCGCATGTATATATGTATGTGTGTGTATTGTTCATTCAAAATTTTTTACTATAATTGTTGCCTTCTCTTTAACCTAACAGTATAAGAATTCTTTCCTATTAGTTTTGGAGCCAAACAATATCCACAAAGTCATTCTTTTATAATTTATTTCATATTCCTTTCTATGATTGCACAGTGAAGCCGTTTCACTCTTTCCTAGTCTGAATGAGATTGCAGTAAATATTTTTGTGCACAAGACTTCATCCATATTTAGAATAGTTTCTTTGGGATAGTTTCCCAGAAGTGGAATTACTGGGTCAAAAGGTTCACGCGTTTTATGTCTGTCTTGGTACATGCTGCCAAATGGTGTTGCAAATAACTGTGTGAATTTACAGTACCCCATTCCTGCATAAAAACGAAACACAGGGATTTGTCCATCCACATCAGGTACCCTTATCCTTGAAGCGCCAATAGAGCTAAAGCATAATTAGAAGGTCACTACCACAGTGACACTAATTGCCAGTGAGGGAGACATCCAGGCTTGTTCCACAGGACTCTGACAATTGTTCCCTCTCTGGGTTAGCATCTCTTAAGTCATTTCTCCTGAACCACCCAAATACCACACAACCTCAGTAGAGGTCAAGCCCTACTCCAGTCCTCTGGAAGAGTATGTGCTCTTAACTGTTCAACTACCTTTCAAAATAACAACCCCATACCCTTCCTTGTGGTCAAGAAGTCATGTTTCTGTAGTGTTCTCCCCACAATGTTGGAGTATATCCCCTCTGGAACTGTAAGCAAAACAACCCCTTTGTCCATTGTGTTGTTTTATCAGAGTATTTTATCACAGCAACAGGAAAGGAACTGGTACTATCATGACTGTGAACAGTTCATTGTAGAGTTGTGTTCTGTTTATCAGTATGGGTACCATCTACTGTACTATTTTCTAAATCCATGTTAGATCATTTCCTCTTATAATATCTCCCTTATAATGATGAAGAAACACAACCTATAACATAACACGACATAACATTACATAACACAACACTGTACAACATAGTCACAATATAATATCACATAACATAACAGGACATAGCACAACACTACATAACAAAACCACAGTATCACATTACATTACATAGTATGCATGAAAGAACACAACACACTACACCACTTAGCATAACATTATATAACAATCCAACACAATACTACATAACAGAACATAACATATCACATAACACAGCACAACACAACACGATATAGCATTACACAACACAATCTAAGCTAGCATAACATAATATTACCTAACATTACTATATAACATATCACAACTCAATAGAGCACAACACAACATAACAAGACCAGCTGTGTTCAATGCACTACGGGATGGGAGAGCCATGGCTCAGATCCGGGTGTGTTGGTGACGAGCTCCCGTGTGAGCACCTACACCTTCCTCTAAGATTGAACACTATGGAAGGCAGTTTGTTGCTTGTAGTGTCACAGAACTGGAACCAGAGCACGAAGCAATAAGCAGCAGGAAGGTGTGTGTGAACCTCAGCCCCAAATGAAGACATCTATGTAATAAAATATGACTGAGTCACAGAAAGGAGTGGACTACTGTACCATGGATGAAAATTTTCCTATTATGTGACTCTCCTAGTAATATAATAAACCAATAAGAATGCATGGGAGCAAAGCACTTCAGCTGCAGGTTAAAGGTTACCTAAGGTCAGGAAAAGAGTATAAGGTGGGCCATTTTCAGCCAACCCTGCAACTGTCAGTCTTTGTTTCCTGGCTCCTCTGCTTTCTTCTTCTGTCCTCCGACCCCTTCCTTCCCCTTCTCTCTCCATCCTCCCCCCCTCTTTCATCAGCTCCTCTCCTTTCCAATTCTCTTCCCTGCTCTCCCTCCTGTCTTCTCCTACTTACTCTGTTTATCTTTTCTTTTGTTCCTGTTTTTGTTTTCTGAGAAAAGTTCTTGGTATGGAGTCCAGGGAAGCCTGGGCTTGTGCTCTAACTTTCTGAATTCTAGAGTTATAGGTAAAATCATCATGCCTGGGTCAAAAAATAATAATTTTTAGCAACCTTTACTTTTGTAAAAACCAAGAGTCTGAAAATTATACAAGCCTATTATTTGTAATCTTAGAATTTCATTTTCAGAATGCAGTAGAGGCATGGTAAATGCTGTGTGTACGTGCATTGGCCATGGTGAAACACTTAATTTTTTTTTAACTGTTGTGAATGATTTCTGCTGTAATTCACGATTAAGTCAAAGGACCATCAATAAAAGAGCTATCCTGCATTTATAAAAAGTGTGTTGTCAGGACATGTAATGACAAAAGCAGGTAATTATAATATGATAGTTAAGGAAAAGTGTTTGTTCCCAAGGAATTGGGAGCATTCATCCTGGCCTAAAAATAATCCATGTCTGAGACATAAAGATGAGAGGGTCCAATGACGGAACATTAATGTGCCTCTATTCCTGTATGATGGGTAATGTTTCACTTCAATTGTGTCTTTCTCATTTCCTTCAAGGGACAATAAACACATTCCTCTTAATCTTAGAAGACCATCAATAAATGATCTATAAAATGAGGACCAACTGCACCCACTCAGTAGACAATACCCTGAAGGAAGAAAAGACAAAGTACTAATAACACTAAAGACTTCATAGCATTTCCCTGGTGCTTTCCCTCCTCTCGACCTACCCCTAACCTTCTTCCCTGCTTTGATTCTTAAATGCACAATTTTAGTGCCTTTTCTGTCTGATGCCACACTTAAGCACTTGGTCCAAGATTAAATTCCCTCCTACATTTTCTCATTGAGGAATTTGAAAGCCTTGGATCATAGGCATCTTGGAATAGTTGAGAGTTTAGACTTATTTTGTAAAAAGATGTATTTATTCAGTTAAGCAAGTGTGAAACAATGCTTTCAGCACATCAACTCCTCTTAGTGGCCAGAGTGACATCAGGCTTTTTTTGTTCATGTTTTATGATGTTTGGTTTCAGGGCATTGGCCCCTGCTCTCTGTCAGCTAGGGACGGGTCTGAAGTATGGAAAACATGTTGAATTTTATCCCAAGCCCAGTTTGTTTTTTAATCATCAGCTGGAATTCCATGATGGCTATGTCTAAAATATTTTTGGAGTTCATCAAAATATTTACGTTAGTAGAAGAAAAACCAACCAGAACAGTAGACAAAGTGACTGACACTGTGTTTTGTTAAAGGAGTCTTGGTAGAGAAATTTAGTGGTGACTACAAGACTCTCATGGCTCATCACAGCAAGGAAACAGAGAGAGAGAGGGAGAGGTTCTAAATTTAGGGCACAGGTTACAAAAATCTAGAACAGGCAAAACGAAAGGATTTTCTACTTGAGTTGGGGAACTTCAGGCTGATTTATAACAGCTGAGATGTGGGCACAATTTCCTCCTAATCACTCCAGAGCTAGAGTTAAAATTACACTCACTGAAGGCATGCTTGGATGTTCTTTGTCCCTAATCAAGCTTTTCTGAGTATGGAATGTCATGGGCCAGAGATTATATTATAATGTTCAGTACAAAACTACACACACACGCACACACAGAGATACACACATGTGCTTGAGTGTGCATGCACACAAACACATGCATGTGATTTTACAGGGAGAAAGACAAAAAACAAAATAACTTTGTATATGGAAGACAAAACACAGGACAGAGAGAACTATAACATAGCATTACTTATTGTTATGATTTTGGAAATGTGCTGTGGCTCTCTTCTCTGCCAAAATTATTTTTGACTGTGATTTTTCTTCAAGATATGTTCTCTCACTCATTCAACACACAGGTACTGATAGTTAGACTTAGATGCTGAAAAACAGTTAGCACACTTGTCGGTCTTGAAAATCTCCTAGCATTCCAGGAGAGAGACCAACAGGACAGAAGTAAATTGGCACCATGAGGGAGCTGAGGTCTAAGTACAAAATACAAAGGCAGTGATGGTCATCACTGTTGGCTGATAGAACTGAAGAGCAAGTGAATGCTCAGACTTACAGCATTGCCTGCTGTAAATGTATGGTGTTAGCTAAATGAGTATTTGAAAGGATGGGTCTAAAATATAGACAAATTGACTGTGAAAGTCAGTCTCAACTGTCAATTTGTTAAGGTCGTGAATTACCTGGGTGATGAGTCTCTGGACTATGGGGGATTGTCGTAATGATGTAAGTGGAGGAGGGATGAACTTCCCACTGCAGCATCATTGTCTAGTCTGTGTAAGTGGGGGAGGGGCTCAATCGTGCAGTCTGCTAACTAATGGTGATGCAACATGGCCAGTGGCCAGCCTTTTGAAGCTCCCGCTGTCTTGATTTTCTTGCCTTTGAACTGTAAGCTGGAATAGGTCCTTTATTCCTTGAGTTGCTTTTCTCAAGGTATTTTATAGGAGCAATAGGAAAGGAAGCTGAGACACCCACTTTGCAGGGGCTAAGAAGGAAGGATTTAGGGTCAAGGCTTTGCAGCTTGTCACACTGAACCGTGAAACCAATCCTCTTTGTGTCCTTATATCTACCCAACCATAGCTCGCAACTATATCTATAGTTTGCAACTAGGTGCATCATTTGAATTCTGATAAAATGAAGCAGTGTTATGCTGTCCCACCATTTAAGATAAATAACCTCTCAAGACCCTTTTTGCCTTTGGCCGATGTGTATTCATCAGAGAGCAATGAAGCAGAAAAAATTCAACACACGGGTTGGAAACCAGTTCTTTAAAAAGTAAGTGCAGTCTCTGGATGATGTCTAGAGAGCTTTTCCAAAAATTATACATGTGCTTAGCCATGTTGCTGTTTGTTTTGGCTGTTGAGGAGGGTTTTTTTTTTTGTTGTTGTTCCCAAGCATTTATTAATTTTTAGCATCCGCCCTCCCCATGATGCAATGGTTGTGTCTGTTTGCATTGGTTATTTCTGGGACAAAGGAGTGTTTCTGATTTCTTACATAAACGTTTACTCAGTTCTTATTCTGTGCCTCTCCTATACTCGTAGCTGACATAGCCACAGATGAGATCTTTTCCTTTGTGGGGAGGAGCATGAGAGACCAGGCAGGTAGTCTGGAGAGGACTGACAAGCTGGTACTTGCTACAGTTCAAACACCTTAGATCTCTTGCTCCCTTGGCTTTGTGTATTTCCCATGAGCTTACTGCCTCTACCTCCCAAGTGCTTGGACTACAGGCTTCTACCACAGACCTGATTCCTTAATGTCTTTAAATAGTGTTAATTTTGATCAAGTATGTTTTCCTGGTAGGGGTGGACAATGCCTGCCCTTTTGAGCTAAAGTTTTGTGGGTCCTAGTCACAGGCCTGATGTGACCCCAGAGAGTCACTAAATGAACAGGAGCTCAGCCTTTGTCATCTCTGTTTTGGGGACAAGGCTGTTGTAACCTTGTTTGGGTTGTCATGGCAATAAATAATGAGTTAAGGTAAATTATTCATGTAGAACCATCAAGGGTTTGAATGCTAAGGGGATTAACTCATGTCCTTTAAATATGTTCTCTGTCCCTTGCTTCTGGCTAAGGTAAGAGGATCAGAATTCTAATTATTGCATTGCTGTTTCTGTTGTATATAGACTTCCCAAGAAAGTGGTCCTGCAGGGATACTCTTATAATTGCAGGTTGTTCTTTTAGTTATTCTTGTTTCTCAGATCTGAAGGGCCAACTGACAACCCCTCAAAGCTGCCTGCACAAAGCTGTCTCCATCCTAAAACATAGCCCTTGTAAATAAATATATGATCTTATGGCAATAGGGTCCTCACCTAGACTGTCTGAACTGGTCTAGTGATGTAGACACAGGGATCCTGCTAAGAGGGAGTAGATTAGAGTGTGATGTGAGGACAGATGCAGGGAGAAGAGAGGAAAGATGTTGCATTGTCTGCTATGAAGATGAGGGAAGAGCCATGGATGGAAGAGTATAGTCAGCCTCTGGCAAACTGGATAGGTAAGGCATTGCCTTCTCTAACAGGAACACAGTCCTGAGAACCATTAAACATTGTACAATGACTGTACTGCTTTAAGCTACTAAATTTGTAAATTCTTTTTGAGATATGTAGGGATTATGCTGGGCTAGAACTCATTATAGAGGCCAGGCTGGCACTGAACTTGCTATAATCATACTGCCCTAGTCTCTCCAGTACTGAAATTCCATGTGTGAGTCATCACACCTAGCTATGTTTGGTATAGTAGTGATAAAAACTGATATGCCACTGTGAGACCTTGCCTGAGCTATAGGCAGCAGCATGAAAATATTCTCTAGGGCTCCCTAAGAATTTTGTTCTTTTTGTATGTCTATGAGTGGTGCCAGAGAATGACTCAGGTCTTCCAGGGTTTTAGGCAAACATTCTACCACAGAACTTTAGCTCTAGGCTAATAAACTCACCAAGTACCAATAGCTATTGATCTATGGGAGTTCTTATGAAAATGAATTTACCATTTCCCTTGGATAACAGAAGACAAACAAATGATTGCTACTAAAGCATGGGTCGAAATTGCCAAATAGCCGTCAAATAGCATCAGGGAAGAACTTTAGATGTATACACATTCAGTTCGAATTGTGGAGGATTTCTTTCAGTGGGGTTCAATGGTAGTGTGTTGTCCTTCCTGTTTATACATGGAATAAGAAATGCAATATTTATGACAAGAGAGATGGTTTCTCCAAACCCACTTTGTGTGTTAGTTATAATCAACCATAGATAGAGAAGTTTCAGCAGCCAGATAAAGTTATGACCTTTGAACCCTTGCAGCTCAGTGCATCTCTGGCAAATTTTAGACTGTGTATAACTGCTTTGTGTAAATGACTTGGCTGGTAGCTCTGAAGGAGGAAGCACTTTCATATGAAATATTGGCTGTTCCCTAGTGTAATTTTTAAATCAAATGCAAATCTAGACTAAGGAATTAATTCTTAATCACCTGTACACGCAAATGTTGATTACGGATTATTGAAAAATGACCAAAAAAAAAAAAAAAAAAACCCACATAGGAATAAATAGAGAACTGTTAGATAATTGGCAGTTGGTTGTTGATCACTGGAGTATTGTGCAACTAATCAAAAGTGTTGGTTAAAATGACTGCCATAATTAGGAAAATACTTGCAATATAATGTGAAGGGTAATAGTGGGAAGCAAGGTTATTTGACTTGTAATATTGATGCCTGTGGCTCCCAGGTAAACAGAAAATACAGCAAAATACTGACATCCACTTTGTTAAGGTAGCAGTTATGAATTCTTGCTTTTCCTTTTCTTTGTTTTCCAAATATTTAACAATCTAGTTATTTACATCTGTAAGGGAAAAATGAACTAAATGAAAACATAAAGAAGTGAGTCAATACTTCAAAATTGTGTGAAAAGTATCCAGGAAAATTATAAAAGTGCAACTAAATTAAAATGACCAAGGCACTCTAATTTACTGGTTGTGATGACAGGAAGGCCAGGGGAGGAAGCCTGCCGCTGTGTGTGGCATGTGGACGCTGTTTTGGCGCATAAGCTTTTTGCCTTTCAGTAGACTGATTTGGTTACATAAGGCACCAAAAATTTTAGCATCCCCAAAGAGATGTTCTGATCATGTTAACCTCTTTTCCAGTAGAGAGATGGGGAAAAGTCCTATCAGTGACTTACTGAGTGTTTGCTATGTGCCATGCTGTGTGCAAAGCTCCCATACGCCATTCTGATTGGCCTTCACACACTGCTTCCTAGGTATTCTGGTTTCAGTCCATAATGTTCTCTACAGGGTTACATTTTGATTGTTTGTTCCCCCAGCTGGTGAAGCCAAATTTGAAGGTTGTGGATAATTTGGAAGGTACAACTTTGTAAGAAAGACTAGGTCTCTGTCACTGTCCCTGGAGGTATGTTGACTCTGGTTTCTTTCTATTTCACTAGCCACACCCTGGTTGGCTGCTGTGGCATAACTAACTCCTGTAGTGACAAAAGAACTGATACAGAAATTGTGCTCTAAAGGACGGCATTGTCTGGCATCAGTGGGAAGAAAGGCCTTTGGTCCAGTGAAGGTGTGTTTTCCCAGTGCAGGGGAATGCCAAGGCTCAGGTGGGAGAGGATGGTTAGGAGAGTGAGCACCTTCATGGAAGCAAGTGGAAAGGGAGGGAAAAATGGAAGTGGAGGGAAATGTAAATATAGAGAATACCCAATTTAAAAAAAAAAAAAAAAAAAACAAAAAAGAAAGAAAAAAAAATGTGCTCTAGGAGCAAATCCTTAATGTGATCAAGATGACCAAGCAGTATTTAAGCCTTTGGAACTACTTTGTGGGGGAAATGTGGAAAATTTGATGATGGAGTCTAGGAAATCACTTGTATGCTCTAGGCAGCTTGGGATACCAGAATGCCCATAGATGAAAGGGGAAACTGTGCTCACGAAGTATCAGGCAGTCCCATGGACTCTATTAGAGGTATTCTTAGATCCTTCCTGCTTCCTGATTGGCTGCCACGATGTAATCTGCAGCAACCTCAGTGTCTTGCTGCTTCGGTGGATGGAAGAGTATGACTCTTCAATTCACCTCATCTCTTGTTCTCCAGGTATCTTACTGAAGATGCTAGTATGAAGGGAGCACTCAGTAGATACAGGTAGATATCAGGACCTTAAGCCCCAGAGTTGAAGACTTGGATTCTACTAAGTCTTTCCAGCAAGGGGAGTTTTATTTTTATTTTTTAAAGGAAGTCCCAGATAATTTAGATCCAGAACCTGGTCCTGAGAACCACTGTGCCAAATGTCCCAGTGACGTGCCCCAGTCATGTCATTTCCATGAGCACTATTTCAGGTGTATACAGCCACTTAGAGGTATATATGTTTGGTAAAAGGAGAGAATGTTCCTCAGATTTTGCCAAATTTAATCATTTTAGAGTGGTACATTTCAACTAGAGTAACAAAGAATTAGTCAGAAGAATCTCTCTAGGAGGACTTAGGCTGCTGAATTCAGTTGTTAGAAGTCCAAGATCAAGGCGCTGGCAAATTCTGTTTCCTAGTAAAAGATCACTGTTTGGCACTGGGGTGGGGGCAGAAGAGGGAGGAGGAGTGAGGGAGGGAGAAGAGAACAAGCAGTGAGTAAATACTCTCTAGTGTCTTATGAAATCACTAATTCTACCACTAGGACCCCACTCTCAGGACCCCCTCTAATCCTAACATTTTTCAATCTTCACAGAGGCTGGTGATTAAACAGAGAAGTCTGGGGGAAACACAACCACTTGGTCCATAACATTGTCACTTCCCTTTAAGAGCTATAAAGAAGACTGAAGAGTTCAGCTTGGTGGTGTCCAAAATGTCCTCCTGGGGAGCCAAAATCTTTGGTGTTGAGGTGAAGGAGTGCTGCTGTCTGAACAGATAGGCTCTAACTCAATAGCTCCCCTTTTGATAGATCTCATTCTACAACAAGATCTTTTATTTTATTTTAAATATGCACCTGCTTACCTCTGCTTATATGTGTTTTATCTATATTTTAATAGTAATTCACCTCTAGATTCTTCAGAGTTCACTTTTTTTTCCTGCTGGCACTCTTTGTCTTCTGCGGGATCTAATCCAGCCTACCATAGCACACTTAGAATCTCATTTGATTTCACCTTGGATTCAGGCTTGTAGTCAAAGCAATGGATCAGGAACAGCAGCCAGGGGAAATGCCTGGCACAGGGGTTACCTGCTGGCTAAGGGTCTCGCACAGGCACAGCCTTGAGGCTGATGCTACGGAGTAGAAGTAACTATAGAGCAGGGAATAAGCAAGGTCTTGGGAATTAAGCAGAGCATCCTGTCTACTCTAAATGAGGAAAACTATATATAAATTGGAACAACTTTTGAGGATAAGGGAGTTTGGTACTGGGTATTGGTCCAAGAGGCATTCTGACTGTAGATATTTCCTAGATCTACACTGTGTCATTGTTCTTCACAATAGAGGCTGTTGATCTATGGGGGTTGTACTATTGGTGATATCCTTGGAGTATTTTTAACCCATACCCCACTGAGCTTCTCAAATGCTTGTGTATTCCTGGTCAGGAAGTACTCTGATGTGTAGGATTTTGATGACACTAGAAAGATAGACTTTAACAAAAGACACCCATTTAGTTGTTTACATTTGGAGAAATCCTTCCCAAATGAGGTCCCTCAGTTAATCAGAGAAAAATTATACAGATAACAAAAGGAAGATAACAGAAGCCAGATGTTGCCAGACCACCCCTAAGCACCCTCATTATCATTTGCAGATCTGCATCTAGAGCAATGTATATTGTCACCTGTGTGTGTCACGTTTCTGTGTGCAGTTCTTCTTTACTCATCTGATTGATTAGCTTGCAATGCGATAATTTGCAACATAATCTTATAATCATCTCAAATGGACATTTTAGACTAATCTCTGTTTTGGCGGATGTTAAATTGTCTTTAATTTTTGAGTTTTTACCAGTAACATTACAATGAGCATCCCTCTAGAGAAATGGACCAATTTTCAACTAGGAAGCTGGACAATTTCATGCTCAGCTCCACCCTCTTTCTTCTAACTTCTCTTGCTCCTTAATTGGTTTTCCTAGATGGACTGAAGGCTCAAAGGATTGATGTTAGTGAGCAACCATAGTTTTTGTTTGTTTGTTCGTTTTTCTTTTCCTCCTACGAAGGGCAAGCTGCTGTTTGTATTCTAATTGTTACCACACATTTGTATGACTGTTGCTGCTTCTGCTCTGATAATTTGCATATAGGCTCTTAACTCTGCTCATTCCCCACCCCACCCCCTTGCTCACTAAACTAAGCACCTGGCATATGAAAGCAGGTATCCAGGTGCTGGAAAAACAGTGGAAAATACAACAAATAAAAGCATCTCCTTCAGAGAAATAGCCTTCCGGAGTGATAACAGATAGAGATATGAGAGCCAGCACGCTGCTCATTTCAAACATCTGAAGTTCTGCAAAGATGAGATAGCTGCTTTGGTCACACAGGGCGGGAAGAGGATGGACAGCTGGTGTGTATATGGTGGGCCAGGGTTATAAGGATGCTTCTTTGAGATGGGAATCTGTGAAGTGACATCTACATCTGGCAAAGGTGCCCCCTATGAGCATCCGAGTGTGAAGTTTCTGCAGAAACTTGCAACTGAAGGTCACAGGGCAGGAAAGATCACAAGAAGGACAGGAATGTGAGAGGAGAGCACCAGGGAGAGGGTGTCAGAAAACAGGGGCCTGGATGGGGACAAAATTGTACATGTCTTCAAAGCTCTGGGGGAAGTTGAGTTTTTATTAGATGTTTGATGGGATCATCTTGAATAATGCAGGAGAGGCCCGTGTCCTGCATTCTATGTTTAAGAAAGCACTCTGCTCAATTTTTATCTTCCACTCTTAACAGGTGACGAGCAACCCTTCAGGTAACATCTGTTAGCAGATCTGCAGACCAGGATGCCTTTGAACTCATAGAGGTCTACCTGCCTCTGCCTCCACAGAGCTGGGATTAAAGGTGTGTGCCATCACACCCAGCTGCTTGATGTTTCTTTTTGTGGCATATCCTGATATTAAATTGGCATTCACTTCTTCTGTCTTTGCTGTCTGAATCCCCAGTTTGTTGAGCCATATCATATGCCAGTCTGTATCCTTACTTTGCAGAGTCCTTTCTAAGAGACTGGACCAAAGTCTCTCAGACCAAAGTCCAGTCTGAAGGGTAAGATCAGACACCCCATAGAGAGTTCTTTGCTTTCCAGATGAAAAGACCCCGTGCTGCCTCCTCTGCCTGTCTCTGACAGAGATGCCCTCTTTGAAGAACAGAGCCAACCTGCTATCATCTGATGATAAGCATGAACAGGAGACATGAAATTCAAAGGACAGACAATGGAAGGCAGAAGCAACTTGCTTCTCTGGTGGCCTTAATGAGTATCTGAACCCATGTGACGACCACTCACCCAATGTCATGAAAAAAAATGCCAGTGTCAAACAGTGTCAGCCACTGCTACTCACAACAATTTTCTTTGGCAATTCCACAGAAGAGCATGTGAATAATTGGAGTCCAGAACACCTCAATATGTATTAAAATAGACATGGCTGGTGACCTCAATTTAAGGCACTGTGTGTTGTGGAATTAGGGCTTTTGGTCTGAGATGCTTTGGGGACATGCCATTAAAATGGTGGCTAATATCTGAATGGTTTCTACAGACATCTTTTGCCAGAGATGGGCCATGCTTTGGCCCAGATAATTGAAACTTCTTTTTCTCCAAGTTTGGTTTTCCATGATCTTGGTTTCCATTAAGATGGAAATGACATGACAATAGAAAGCCTCCTACAACTTTCTCACCTTAAAGTTCCGAGCACACATAAAAAATCAAAGGACATATGGTTTAAGTGATCCTGGTCATGGACCCACAGGGGGGAAACATTAGATTTTCTCTTCTGTTTTCCCACCGTGAGCTCACTGATATTACTTTTTCTGGCATACCCTCTCAGAAGTAGTCTATCCAAGCCTGATAAATGTCTGATGTACTGTAGAAACTTCATGAAGCCCCGCCTTTAATGTACAACATGTTTTACACGATAGAAATTATTTTCCTGATGTAAAATCAAGACTCAAAAAAGTTAAGTGACTTGCTCAGTACATCTAATTAAGAATTTAACACCCAGTGGATTAGTTATTTAATTTTTAACCACTGCGATCACATTGATGATAGAAGCAATATAAGGGATGAGAATATTTAATTTGGTTCAGAGTTTTGAAAGAATATATAGTCCTCTCAATATGGAAAAAGCAAGGCAGTGTGAATGAAGTAATGCAGTGACCCACATTTCAGTGAGAAGGAAGAAGACAGCTTAGGTTACACTTGGAGACTTGGAAATGGCCCTGACTTTCAAGCCTGGTTCATGAAACTCAGTCTGTCAGTCATATCACACATGCAAAACATTCCACAACTGCCCCACACTGAATCCCAAGAGTTCAAACGCAAGAACCCGCGGAGGAAATTTTCCATCCAAAGCACAGGCATGTCTGTTTCCACACGTATCTGTGCTCTCCTGAGATCCTCAGATGCTATCTGAAACCTTCAGCTAGTAAAAGATTCTTTGCTTTCATAAACTTCAAGGAAGCAGCTCACAGTTCATGTTTACAGCATCTTGGAAGCTCCTGTACTGGGTCATCCAAAGAAAACATTTATCCCCCCAAATGGTGAACTTGACTTTATTTGGAAGCAGGGCTTGTATAAACACTGAGATAAGAAAGTCATGTATTAGTACACACCCTAGATCTAAATATGTCTTTAGAACAAGAGGAAAACAGGGAAAAAGGCAAAATGGAGGAGCACCTAGAATCTAAGAACTCCATGACTCTTGGCAGCCACCAGAAGTTGAAAAATAGCAATTTCCTTATTTTCAAGTCCCTATATAAACTTCAAGCACTCCTCTTTCTCCTTGAAGACCCCTCCATTCCTGCAGGAAAGAGACTTCTGCTCACTGCATGCATGATAGATGTATAACAAACTAATAATCAGCTGAGGTCAGACTCTGGTCTCTTTCCTGCCTTTTGTCTTTACTCTGCTCTCTGAAATCTAACAAGTCTCTCTAAGAGTCTAAAATGGAACCAACATTGCCTAAACCCTGAGTGTGGACTTCTGGCTTCAAGAACTTTTGTTGTGATCATGTTACAGCAGCAGTGGGACACCAATAAAGCATCCCTAAACTTGTAAGAGGATAAGATGTATTGAGAACAACATTTGAGGATTGGAGTGAGAATCAGAGAGCTTAACATCTGGTTCACCACAGTAGAAGGACAGGGAGGGGACAGATACATTTTCCTTGGAAGTTCAGGATCTCTGCCTGGGATTTGAAGAAAGAGTGGCACCCAGGCTGTGGTGAAGTTTAGGGCTGGATCTTATATGTAGTAGCATGTGTGTATCCACGGGATTGTGTTGACTGTGTTTGTAAAAATGCAACGGCTTATAAAAATGTCATAGTTTCAGGAAAGAACACAGAAACGAAAAAGCAAACTTGGAAATCTTTTTGGCCTGTATTTATGAGTAGATTCTCTTTAGGCAAGTTTTAGTGAAGATGAGTTTATAAGTAGGTTCATACTGTGCGCACAGTACTCTTATAAAAAAGATTTTCACTAAGTCTACTTGAGTTTACTGGAAGAATAAAAGAAGTAAGAATCAAACATAAAAAATTGTTAAACTTGTTAATATTTATACATAGTGAGAGTTATTGGTTTCTAAAAGGCTGTTCTCAGGTTAAAGCAGAATTTTGATATGATTTTACATTTTACTATTTTATGTGTTTTGAGTGTTTGCTATGTGTATGTTGTGTACCATGTGCATTCTTGGTACCCAAGGAGACCAGAAGAGTGATTGGTTCCCCTGGAAGTAGAAGTGGACACAGTTGTGAACAGTGTGAGGGCTGGGAAATGAACCCTGAATCTTTTGGAGGAGCAGCAAGTGTTACTCTATGAAGTCATCTCTACAGCCTCGCATTTCATTTTAAAGCATTATATATTTTATCTTTAGCTAACATTTGCTTTCTTCCACAAAAAGAGATCATGCAGATTTTCTGTCCCTTATGGCAGCCTCCCATTTTGGATAATGTATTGTTTTTGAATTTCCCAGAATTGTAACATTCTCTTTTGTTCTATGGATGAGTTCCCATCATTGTTGAGTCTTGACTCCATGTCTAGGATGATCTCGCAGTCACTCTTGAATTTTTATAGTGGCTTCTTAGTTGCTGAGTGTTTAATTTTGATTCATGTTTTGTTATGTTGGATTTCATTATCACATTCTTTCAAAGAGGCGTTGTTAATGTAGTTCTTGGATTCTTTTGTGTTTTGCTGGCATGGGTCTTTTAGCAGTATCTGTTGGCTAAAAGGAAACTGTGGGTGATGTTTCCATGCCTTTTAGGACTTGGTGGATGTTGTTTGCTGTGCTTTAGTGTTGAGGGTTGTGGGGGGATTGTGAGGTCTGGTCATAGCCTCTGTGGCTTATGTTGCTTAACCGTTCTTTGAATATCAGAATCTTATGGAATAGATTATTATTTTTACAAATTGAACTTCATACAGTTTCTGTTGGATGATAGCTCTCTACATAGCCTAAGGGATGACTTTGAACTTCTGAGTGTCCTTCTTACAGTTCCTGAACAGTAGAATCACAAGTATAAGCCACCAAGCCCAGTTTGTAGGGGTGTTAGAGAAGAAGTCCAGGGCTCTGCTCAGGCTAGGTAAGCACTTTAGCGACAGAGGTACATTCTCCACACTTGATCTTGACATCATCAGTTTGGCTTATTTTTAGTGGGACAGGATCTGCATTTCTAATGCTGGAATCTCTGTTTCTCTTCCTTTGAGAAACTTTTGATATTAAGCTTTTTTCTTGTTCTCCTTCCTTTCTGTTCAGAATAATAATCTGAGCATCTCAGCCCCTGTTGTCTTCAGTCTGCATTGCCTGCTGTCTTCAGCTCTGTGTTCCCTCTCGCTTCTGTGTGATTTCCTCAGCATACCCTGTACTTGGGGTGGCATGTGTCTACTCTCTGTTGCTGAGTTGAGGACTATGTCTCCAATTGTTTTTCTTTCATCATCCGCTGATTTCCTGAGCATCTTCAGTCCACTTTTCAGTTTTTCATCTTTTTTTCTTTTGACTATTTCTGTTTATTTTATGAATAAATTTTTTTCTGAAAATCTATGTTGGTAACTCATTAAAGACTGATAAAAACTAATCCCTGTTCCTCATGGTGGCCAGTCACTGAAATGAAACCAATTATTATTATTATTATTATTATTATTATTACTATTGTTAATCATTTGCATTCTGTATTTATTTCTTGAAATATCTTGGTTATATATCTTTTTATGTACTGATGCTCACACATGAACCGATGAATGTAGCTGCTTTATTAGAAGTAGTTGTGCATGTGTGTGCATGCACTCATGCACATGTGTGTTGAAGGCATGGCTAACCAGCGTCCTGACAGGCTGATGACTTTCTTCTGCCCTTCCTACCTAAACTTTGTGAGTAAAATGTCGGCTCTAGCATCCAGAAGTCAGTGTGAATCACAAGACATCATTCAGAGGTACAGCTTGTGTCACCATGGCAGCTAAAATCCCACCTCTCTACTCTCTTCATGACTTCCTATTCCAAGTAACCCAATCAGCAATATTTCATAAACAGCATAAGTCTGAATCATTTCCTCATTTTTCTTTGGTCATCAGCCACTTCCTTCCCCATCACTGGTCTACAAAATGGGAATGGATTTTAATAGAAACACTATGACTGCTTCTGTACATTTTGCAGTCAAGGCTGCATGTCCTCCATTGGATCTAGTCCTTTAGTCTCTGGAGGTACACAGAAGGATCACCCTTTTTCATCCCCAAAGGCTAGGTCTGGCCTGAATTGAAGAGTTGCTTTGGTAGGGAAATGTGAACAGGGATAGCCTGAATCACCAATGGACCCTGCTCCTCCACCAGTGAGCTCCTGAAGCATCTTGCCACCCGGACAACACTAGAGGATGGTAAAGCCAGTCAGTCCCTGGTTGCCAGTGATAAACACAGTGCCCAGCTGGTTCTCTGTGAGAACGTAACATGGTTATACAGATGCATTCTGTCGGAAACCGCTGATGTTTGGAATGTGCTGCTTGCTGCTGTTAAGCAAGGCATGAAAAGCCAATGGTCTCTGTAGCAAATACAAGTCAACCAGAGAAAGAAGGTAGCCATGAGAGCTGGTTCCATGTGGCTCAGAGGAGACAGATCACTTTTTATCTAGGATGGACCTACTCCAGTGTTTTCTACAAATGTTAGAGGGAAGTGGAGAAGATCCAAACCCAGGTTGCAGAAATCATCAGATTTCCTGTCTTCACCAGACAAGAAACCAATCCCTTTCTGCTTCTCTCTGCTTCCTTGACGTCAAATACATCTTGTCAAGCGCTGAGCTGAATACCGCTGACAGTGTTATTTACCACCCTGAGCAAATGTGGCCGCCTTCTGATAGATTACAGTGATCATCTCTATCTCCCAAAGACTCACGGGAACCGCTTCTGTCCCCCAACCCCCCTCAGTTGCAATTTATAGTCTATAAATAGTCTATAAATGTTTCTCCTTTTTTCAGTCAAGTTAAAAACAAATGTTGAAATGAAATGTGAATACAATCCATGGCACTTTGTGTGTCTGAGAGACTGTCAGGCCGAGTCTAACAATGGCAGCCATTTTACTGTTGACCTTTTTTTTTTTTTTTTTTCTCAAATACAGCTTGCATGTTAGAGTAACAGTGATGTCCCTGTCAAAATCATATAAGGGGGGTTGAATTGTCATTCACAAGTGGTGTAACTTTATGGAATCACTGGAATTTTTTCACCCATAAGAATATGACAAAAGCAGTAGCCATTTTGATCCCATGGGGATAAGGGCATGTGCAAATGAGCTAACAGAAGGGCAAGGTTCTGGGGTGAGGCCTGGTCTTGAGCCTCACTCAGTATATGTTACTTGAAAGCACCTTGTAAACTCTGAGGGTGACACCTCAGCAACCTCTCTCAGGCATCGGAATCAATACAGCAGACTTTGTGTAGGACAGCCTGGTTTATTGTTATGCAAGGTAAGATGTGGTCAGTTCAACTAAATGAACAAAGAGAAAACGAGAGTGTTGCTTCTGAGATTCAGCTGCTGCTATTGCAGCTGAGAATGAGTCTTCACAGGGCTATCCTCTGATGCCAACCCAACCGCTTTGCATGCAATGTCATAATTATCCCCATTCTACACAAGGCGGAGATAAGCCCTGGGTCCAAAATGGAACGGACCCAAGACCAAGCCATAGAGCTGGAATAAGTACTGTAGGCTCAGCTGGGATTTGCATTTCCCCATTTTCTATATTGCTCATATGACTGGAGAGGATACCCACTCAGGACAAGACATGCATGAGAGATAACAGAAGGTTTACCCAGGGATATTTCCTTTCTGTGCAAATCAACCAACCCTTAGTTCACCTTCAACTATCTCTTCTGCTGAACTTGGGCAAAGTAAGCCAATACTCATTTTGTTTCCAATTATGCCATGTCCAGGGTCACCTCAGGGTAGCTCTTACACCCAGTCCCTGACCTGGCTCTATGATTCACAAGAGAAGCTCTGCCACAGCCTTCTGCTCTCCTTGTCCTGTCCCTTCCTCAAACCAGGGTGTGTTTCAGTGTGGCACTGTGTGTCTATTTCCTAGTCCAGGAATGAGATTACCTAAAGCATTACATCAGCATTAAGCTGTGAGTGGTCACAGTGCACAATAAAATCTCCTGGGGGGGGGGTGTTTAGAGATAGCCCTGTTCCAGTCCTCTGTAAAACATGGGGTGAGGATGGGGGATTCAACTTGCTATTGATGACTAGAGTCTTCTGGGACAGAGATGTGGAACCTAAGGCACTTAGGGATGATGTAGTTAGTTAGATGGTTCCAGAACCAGGATTTACGGTTCAAGATCCTCTGGGATTCTCATGGTCTGTACCACGATCCCCAAATGTTAAGAGTGAATAATCTAGTTTCACTTGGGTCCAGCATGTAGTTTGTACTTTTGTAAGTAATAGAGTTTATTTCTCATGAAAGTCAGATGTTCCTCTGCAAATGTCATTCTTTGACATCCATTAGCTGCCTCATGTGCACATTCTTCCACACTATTTCCGCTCTGCACACATACTTTTGTTTAAGATGGCATCGTCACACACCTTCTTTCTATAGAATGCCTCTGCACTAAGCAACACACGCTGCTGGGCATCTCTGCCTCGATTCTTTAGTAAAAGTGGAATAGTTTATCCCTATATTTTCAACCAACTTATTCAAATTTCAAACGATTGTTCGATTGTCTTTAATTTTCAAAAGTTCATTAATTCATTTAAAGCCGGAAACTGCTAGGTTGCCTAAAGCGATCTTGAGCTTCTAAGCCTCCAGATTCAGTCTGAACTACAGGTGTGTGTGTGTGTGTCACAGTGCCTGCATGGGTTGTCTGTAATGTGTCAGCTTGGTTCTTATTTTTTGAAGCTGTATTCTGCGGCCTTGGCTTATTCTTTGACTCAGCGGCATCAGCTGGAAGAAGTCTCTGAATTTACTTGCTCTCCACAGCATTCCTGCTATGGGGCCTTAACATGAGGCTCTCCCTCTGCCTTCAAAGCTTATGGCCTATAGCCTCTCAGGGCAGCCCTCTCACCCCCTGCAGAGCCCTGTCTATATGCCAGCATCCCCTCCCTGGCATTCAGTACAAAACGTGCCCTCCAGTCTGGGTCCCACCTGTCCGTTTATCCCACTCCGCTTATTCATTGGGACAGCTGACTCTCACTTCAGCAGAGGGAAAGGTCACATAGCAGAGATTTGGTCTCACTCCGTGCTGTCTTCATTTCTAGGCAAGTCTCAGCATATAGTAGGCTCTCCACAAGCATGCACTGTGTGAATGAATTGCCTGTCTTGGCATCTCGCCATTATTGTTCCTTAGGCATATGTCCATGTGTTACCTCGTTTGATCTTAAATAACACTTGTGAATTTGAGAACATGACACAAAGCTATTATACCTCTGCAGGGAGGAAGAACAGCCAGAATAGGTGGCTCCATAAAATTATCTTCTTCCATGCTTTGGTCTTTGTGGCTCAAGCTGTTGCTTCTGGATGAAAGGAATTGACATTTGCCATTTATGGAAGAGCCTACCCTACTGTCCCTAGTGACTTTCCTATCTCCTTTCCATAGAATCTAAGTTCTCTTAGGGTCTCATATCCAGCAGCTCCAGGCTACTCCATTCTTGGTCACGCTGGTGAATTTGGGGTGGGGATATCAAGAGTGACAATGTCCCTGAGGCACAGTCCTGGGGTTCTACTCAACCCTGAGAACCAATAGCCTTCTCTAGTGAAGTGGCTGAACTATAAGAATGTAGACCTGAAGCTGTAGATTCTCTCCCTCTCTTACCTCTGAGAGAGATCTGGGTAATAATGATGTCAGCCCAGCCACAAGCAAATTCAAGAGTTGAGGTAAATGGTATTCAGAGCATGTATATCAATGCTGGGGTTCACCTTCAGTCAGATCCACCCCACCCTACAGACCTACCCACTAAGAGGTTCTACTTTTGTCTTGATCTGAAGAATTTTGAGTTGGCTCTTCTACTTCTTTCAATAGGAAGACGCTAACTGAAGAATTTCCTAGACACACCCTAAGAATGGTGTCATAGTTATAAGCTATTTTTTCTCCCTATTTTTGAAAGAGACATTGACTTTGTGTTCATAAGTGTTTGCCAACTCCTAATTCATAATTTCAGTGGAAGATTAGCCAGGGGATTTTGATCCATTACTTAAATATCCTGACATCTGGACAAATAACTTTTTGAGATGCACAGGGAAATTTAGAATGACTTCTCTGGGGTTCTGCTCAACTTGCTTTATTTCCCACTGAGACCAGCTCTAATTCACATGGATCTGTGATAAAGAAAGTCATATATTAGTTTTAGTAGTTTGCTCTATGCTTTTCCAAAAATGCTTACCATGTAAGCATGCAGATGCTATTGCTCCCCACTGTAAGGAGGAATGTCTCCTCCCCACTGTAAGGAGGAACATCTCCTCCTCACTGTAAGGAGGAATGTCTCCTCCTTCTCCACACATGTGCCTTAGATACATCCCTGCCTGCAAAGAGCGTCTCCAGCAGAGCATCTATAGGGTTTAGAGAAATCTCTGATGTCATAGTTTGTTTTATAGACCCATTTTGCTAAGTTTCAGTCCCTAGCCATTCATCAAACCCTCATCGAAGTTTTACTGGGAAATTAACTTGTTTGTGTGATTACATCTATAATCTGTTCCGTTTGCATAGTGTTTCAGCATTCAGTCGGTTGAAAGGAATTAAGAACAGAGCTGTGGTCAAAAGGAGAAATTCTACCTGTTATCTGCAGTGCCAGATTCTACCTGACAATTCCTTCCTGGAGGTCCTCTCTTGATTTCAGTCCTTTAAGCAGGACCCACATTACCGAAGCAAAGTCTTTGCAGTGGGTTTGTCAGCATCTCTCTCACGTGGGTTTTAGGTTTCTGCTCGAGTGGTATTGTAGGCAACACAGAAATTGTAGGCAGAGCAGAACAGATGCACAGGCAGAGAAAGAAAGTCCACAATCTTTAGAGTGGGATAGATAGAGGAATTACAGCACATCACTAAGGGTCCAGTGTGCTGGATACAAAGATGTGACAGTGCTTTTTCTCCATCACCTGTTCCTGCTTCCCTTTGTCCTTCCTCAACAACCTTATATTTTAGGATTAGACATTACCAATGTGCCTTTCAAGGTACTAGGATAGCAGAAAGTACACTGGACACTTATGTAGTTACTCCAAATAAGACTCAGCATTCCCTTGCTTCAAATCCTCTATGGACAGGAGTGAAGAGAAATTGTGGACCGTCCATGGCTCCTGTGAGCCTGGCCTCACTCCTTCCTCTTACATACTGGCTCACAGGCAGGCTTGACTATGGGCCAACAGGGAATCTAGTCACACCTCGACACTACTTTGTGTCCTTCATATCCAATCTAGGTTGTTGCCGGGCAAATGGGCTACTATTTTGTAGGGTCATTTTCTTGACCGATCTTGCACCCTTCCTGACTTCAGGCCTCTTATCGATGTATTTTAGGACATAAGATAAGCCATCAGAAAAGTTATCTGTATTCTTCTCTTCACTCTGAATATCTTCTGCCTCCTTGTTTTGCCTAGCATCTGGCTTTTTTTCCTTAGGTGGGATCTTTGCATTGTGAAGCCCACTCAGATGGCAGCTTTGAAATCCACACCTCTCTTTAGTTCATGAAATAGGTAGCTCCTCTTTTATTCTTGCCAACTTCAGACCACCCATCCCCCACTGTTGAAGCCCATGTTATTTATAGATACAGCTCACTGCCTATCCACTGATCCCGGCCACCCCTCATTGCTTAGAGAATTTAGCTCTTTGCCCCTTGCTATTCTCTCTGATAGCACACTACTTTGTGATTTCAATATCTAGTTGGAAGACATGTCCACATGTCCTGATCTCAAAGTTCCATGATTTTTCTTCTAATGATCTGTCTTTCATTCAGCTGTAGCTTTACAGTCACCTGGTCACACCACTCACCTTTTCCTTACCCACACCTAGTCTCCTCATATATTCAAGTTCAAGATTTTCTTCTGTCTTCCCCAAACTTTCTCTTCTTGGGAGGATTATTTAGATATGTGTGTAGAGAATATAACAGTTTAGAGAATAATGTACTATATATGTAATATATTTATTTATAGTAAATACCTATTGTAACTTATATATAAATAGTAATATTTTTAGAGGTAACATAGAAGGGCATATATAGTAATGCATTGTATTTTCTCTTTATATATACATGCATATTATCAATTCTTCCTTGGTATTTAATTTGGTTGTTCCAATGTATAGAGAAAATTTCTTAAACAAATGACCTGTAATGATTTAGTTTTGTTCTTTCATTTTTCTCTAATTCTCTGCCATCTGCTATTTGCCCCACTATCCACCAGGATTGCTGTTAACGAGATCACAGGTGAACGCCTGAGGCTAACTCCGTGCTCAGTCCTCTGACTTGACTAACATTCTTTCTCTCCTCACTATCTCTTAACTTTCCTATGCAGCTAATCTCCTTAGTCCCTTTCCCGCTTTTTCTTTCTCTTCTCTGCCGTTCAGTCTCTTCATTTCACTGTCTGCACCCCTCCTGTGCCTGTAACCCCAGTCAGTCACGCACTGGGAAGATTCCTTTCTAGCTTACCCAGCCTTTCTAAATTCCACATCGACATTTCCCCATCCACCAGTCATTTCCATGAGCTCCTTTAGTCAGCCCACACATCACATATATGCTGTGTGACCCTCGATCTTTCTCTACCTGTGGCTCATATTTCCTAATCTTCTAGATGCTTAGGCTAAGCCCTTCACAATCCACTTGAATGCCTTTTTTGAAGTTTGTGTATTAATCATCTTTTTTATTCTTCTTAAACATGATCTCAAATATTTTATTTCCTACCAACTCGGCTGTCACCACCTTTATCTCTTCCAGTGTTGTCTTCTACTTAAGTTACTAACCTAACAAAGTCTTCCTGTTTTTGTCCTTGGAGAAGCCACTGGAAAGACAGCAGTTGGTTTAGGTCTCCAGTGTCTTCCCTGAGCTAATGCTGCAAGATTAGAATGAGCGACAGGATGCCCAAGGCTAGCTTCTTTTCCTTTTATGCCCTCTTATTCTACTTTTCTCTTCTCCCATTCTTCACCTCTGACCATGCTATTTGCACTGCCCCTCAAGCATGTTAGGTATCTTCTTACCACAGGCTATCCACACGGTCTTCTTCCAGTATAGGTTTTCCTGACGTGTGTTTCTAGTTTATTCTATGTCATATGCTTCATGCACATCATTCATGATTATATACTGTCACTTTCCCTCTATATTCAAATTTCATGTTCCCAGTGAACTCCTTCTGACTGTTTCTCATTTGGTTGCAAAGCAAGCCACTCTTCTTCTCCTCTTCCTTTCTCCATCTCCCCAGTGCACGCATCATTACCCATCATGCTTCATGTTTGACTCATTTATTTTGCATCATTTGTATTTTTCCATGAAAGAAGCTCTTCAAAGTCTGGTATTTTTGTTCTCTCTGTTGTTGAGTCCCCGAATGTAAGAATAGAGCTGAGTGTTCCGAGACGTGCACTTGCTGAATAGAACAATGGAGGAAAGGCCGGGAATGATGATTCAACAGTTGACTGGGACCTTTGACCTCACCACTAAACTTCCTAATACATAGTTTCATGACAGAACCTTCACATTATCTTAAGAAGCCACAAGCACAGGAGGTAGGTACAGTCAGGGGAACATCTTTTAAAGTCAGTCATCTTTCTGTTCCAAACCCTATAGAAGCTGCCTTCTCCCCTATGGATAGAGTTTATCATCCTTCAAGGCTACAGATGACCTTCTCCTGCCTCCTTTGACCCCAGGTCTCTGCATTGGCTATAAACTCCTGAATGGGACCCCAGAATACTGTTGAGCAGGCCTTGGATGGGACACCTCCCTGCTTTCTGTACAAATGCTTTCTGACTGAAGGAAGGGCATGTCCAAGGGAAAAGGGCAAATGGGTCTGTACTCTGCTTTCAAGTTCTGGTTTTGAAATGGCTTTCTGGCATTTGAGCTTTCCTGCTGGTGAAATAAGATGCCATAAATAGAATGGTCCTTGATCACATGAATTTCATTTTATTAGCATATTATAACATGGCATGCCAGTCCTCAAACAGAACTACGATTTTTATGGCTTCACTTGTCTAAATGTATGACCACTTGACTTGGTCCTGTGAAATTTTCACCTAGAAGTGTGCTGTTGAAATTGCCTGGCCAGTCTCCTGAGTGTGAGGAAGACAGACCCACCTTGCCTGTCTTCCAAACAGTAGTCAGACTAGACTTTTAGAGTCAAGTTGGTATCCACCTGCCTCGAGTTGGTGTTTAGATTCAACTGGTATTGCTCAAACCCTGCAGCAACTTCCCATCTCCTCACAGGTGGAGCCCTCAATGTTGTTCAAGATGACACATGACCTTCTTCTGACCTCAAGTCTCTACCTCAGGCAACTGGACTCTCTGATGCCCTTGCATCTGTCCCCAGTCAGACACAAGCACAAACCATAATGCCTAGTGGCTCTGGGACAGAGAGCACTATCCTGGATGCTGCTCTTGGAGCACTCCATGCTGCCAGCCAGTGCTACTCTACTGTAACTAGCCTTCTCAAGCCCATCCAACAGAACCCGTGCCTCTGTCTACTACAAGGTCCTCTCGTGTTTGTGCTTGTTGTTTTGTTTCTGTTGATCTACCCCTCAGCTGGACTCTAAGGCCCCATGAGGAGAAAAGGATCTTTGTTGCCTTCCCAGCTCTGTCCTAGATGACAACAGGCATCCTGGGTCTCTAAGTGCTTAATCCTGTTAATATTCTAATCTTGTGGGTCACTAATACTTCTTAAAGGCCAGTCAAAGAGGGCATGCTTCCTTATAAGAAAGAAGAGGTGGGAAAGGAGGGGAGAGAGAACACAAATCCCTTCAAGGAACCCCAAGCTTCTAACCACTGTTCGCACAAGAGCAATATCCTAGGATCCTTGCGAAACTGGCTAAACGTGCATTCAGTCTAGCCACACTCTTGTTTCTTCCCTTGCTCCTTGGCTGAGGGGTGAAGGGGTAAAGGGGTAAAGGGGTGAAGGGATGAAGGGATGAAGGGAAGGAGACTCTACTAGAAGTCACTACCTGCTGAGTTCTGTCTGTCAGCTGCCTGGGAACTTCCCTAAACAACCCCATGATTTCAAACAATCAAAGGAAGACAGTGTAAATCTGAAACATTTGATGCCAACGACCTGATTTGGCTCATGCTTATTAAAATCTTCAAAGAACAAACATGAAAATCACCCCTGTTTTAGATTATCTCCCGCCCACGTGTCGTGTCTGGAGCCATTTTTATGGCACCGAGTGCAAAAGCCCAAGATGCCAGTTCTCTTTCCACACGTACCTCTTGCTGGCAAGGTTCCAGGACTCTCTTGGGCCTTTGGGTCACCAAAGAGTACTCATGGTCACAGGGCTTCCTCAAGTGCCTCTGCATCTGAGCCAAGTTATTTCCAAAACTGAGATGAGTTTGGAAAAGTTGTAACTAACGTTTAAGAAAGACTCATGTGTTTCCCTTAAGAGACAAAACATGTGGGTGGTGTCCTGAGCTATTTTTATGTGAAGTATTTTGTAGATTAAACACTTGTTATAAATCTCAGCCTTTCAAGGGAGGTGGGGTTGCAAGCTTCTCTTGCAGGCTCTGTGGCACACCCCAGTGAGTTCCCTCAGTACACACGGAGTCAGCTCCCTACCCTACTCTAGAACAATGATTTCGATTCTAGCCACCCCTGAGGGAAACACTGTCATTCTGTCCATATAGCCCCCTGCATCTGCAATTATACTTTATCCTTAGCTGCTTCTCTCCTGGCCAGGGGACATGGGTGTCCTGCAGAACCTGTGTACTCAATAGCAAGCTTTCTCTCTCTGGGTATCTGTTGTAACTCACTTTTGTGTGTTAGGGTGAGCATGGATATGTACACTTAGAGGTATGTATGCAGAGGCTGGAAACTTCACTTAGTATTTTCTTCTCTTCTCTGTTGCTGTCTGTGTTTGAGGTAGTTCAGGGAGTAGGGTCTCTCCCTGAACCTGGAGCTTATCCTTTAAGCTAGGCTGCCTGCCCAGCTAGCCACAGCAATTCTCCTGTCTCCGTGGCCCTAGTCCTGGAGTAACACATGTATACTTGTTCCTGGCTTTTAAGTGCATGTGAGGATCCAAACTCAGGCTTGCAGAACAAGCATGTTACTCACTGAGCCGTCTCCCTAGCCCCTGACATATCTTCCATTTCTCCCACATTACCTGGAAGATTCATTGTTCCTCATTTTCTTATACCTTTAAATTCTGCTATTGGGTGGTTGTTTTCAGCTAATCCAAATGTTTGAGTGTCTTGCATTCTGACACATGCCTGACTTGGCTTCTTTCACCATTTCTAGCCAACACACACACATACCTCTGTCCAAAGAGACATAGGCCTGTATGTTAAAAGCAGCCTTCAGGATGCTGTAAAAGTTGCTTACCAGAAAGCATTCAGATGTACCTGCTTAACAATTTCTGCCTTCAAAACAGTACAATTTGGAGATGATTTTCACATCTCTCTTCCAATGAAGTGGGTTGTAGTGCTTTTTTCTAAACTAGATCAACTTAAAGGCATACAGCTTTAAACCATTTCCAGATTTCCTTGGTTTCTTATTCCAGGTAAGGCAGGCAAGCTAGAAGTTGGAGATAGTCTTTGAAAGTGAGAACTGTGAGGGTGCAGGGTGCATATGCCCTGACTGAGGAGCTGCCAATGAGGATGTAGGTATGTCTACTGTCTGCTACTGATGGGCTCTGAGGATGAAGGCAGTTGTTGTTCATTCGGGCAGCGCAAGCAATATTTTCGCAAAAACCTTTCAGTAATGGCTTGAGTTTCTGCTTACAGCTTGTGCATGCATACGTACCCTGATAGGTATGAGTAGAGACCTCAAAGGACAGGATGAGAGGGGCGTGGTATTAATTATGAGGGACAGCTGGTGCGCACTGTTCTCCAATAGATGGGAAGTACCAATGTAAGTTTGACGGACTCCTACCGTGTTTTGCAGGTGGGAGTTATGTCAATAATTCTACATATCACATCAACAATTTTCACATCAACCAGGAGGGATGTGTGAGACACTTAGTGTTAATTCTTTGTTGTAGATAGAAGGCAGTAGAGTCAAATGGTAGCTCACCAGAGGCTAGAGTTTAGAAGAAAGAATGCCTCATGACTCTGAACTGTGCTCTTGGCTATTTTCACCTTGACTTCTTTCACAAACAAGAGCTGGGTTGATAGGTAGAATTCTGAGTATGTAAATCCTCTGGGATTATTTATGTATTTATTTATTTATTGGTTTGTTTATTTTTTTCTCATTTAGCTCCTCAGTCGTAACATGAGGGGATAAGCTTTCAGCATCCATCTTTGACTGGAACTATCCGAGTGGCAAGGGAGATAATTAAAATGGAGAGAAACCCAATTGACTGCCTGGCTTTGTAGGCCGGAAGAGAACAATGCATTGCGATAGCCCGGTGCCTCTGGGAAGGCTGTATTTCACATCCCAACAGCACGGAACAAATTGCACAAATGCTAGGAATTAGATCCCTTGGTAACAAACATCGGAGTCACGTTTTAAAATGTCACCAAATGGCTTTGTCAACTCTGTTTTGTAACAAGGCAGAGGCAGATGGCACTTTGAAGTGTATGATGCATCTTGGACAAGCAAAATTGCTCAGGCATTTTTGTCTTGTTTGCTAAGATGGAGTGAAGATGCCCCAGATGAAAGGCTCTTGGCGTGTCCTCACACAAAAGGCTGGGCATCATTGAGACTCTCACTGTAGCTGTAAGTTGGGTTCCCTGAAGGCTTACTAACTTGCAGACTAAAATATATAAAGCCCGGGGGAGGGGGAAGAAAGTTCCTATTTCCTGAATGATTATTGCATGTGGTTTGCGACAATTCTCTGGCTTATGTAATTCTCTGCAAATTTCTTCTAACTTCTCATTTTATTTTGCTGTTTTGAGACAGGGTCTCATGCAGTCTAGGCTGGCCTCTGCTCCCTTGGTAGCTATGGATGGCCCTGACCTTAGGAAACTCTGGCCTGCTGAAGTTACAGTGTGAAGCACACCACTCCTAGTCTGTGTAGCTCAGGAGATGGAACCCGGGGCCCCTTTGTTCGAGGCAAGCAGAGATAAATTACAGACTCAGAGCTTCCATTTTAAAAAATCAAAAAACTGAGGTCTAGGAGTACCTCATATATAGTGAGCTGGGAATCAGACCTTGACCTGACACCCCAGATCTTTTAAGTTTATCTATTCCGGGTCAAATTCTGACCCTGTCTGCCTTTGTTGCTTATTCTAAAGCTGTTTCCCTGCTCAGAAGAATTGTTAAAAGTTAAAATAGACACCACAAAGTAAATATTGACACAATGTCTCCTTCTTGTGTCAAATTCCAAACGTACTATTTTCAGAAGTAGGAACTTATAACATGTTTTGATAGTTATTCAAAATGCACTCCAAACCATATTTCACTCGCCTCTGCCCCATATCAGAGACTGTAGTGTAAAATCTATAGACTTCAGAATCAGTGCATAGCAGGGGAAGGGTACCCATGTTCCACACACTGAAGGGTAGGCAATTAGCACGTTCACGTCGTGAAAGAGGGTTCCCATCCCAAATTAAAAGTCAGACAAAGAAATAGCTTTCACGTTTCTGAATGGAATATGAATATCACTGGAGAAGCAGTGATTACCATTGCCTTTGTAAAAATGGAAGACACGTGGTGACATTGTTGGCACAAGAACTTGCATGGGGGTGGGTTTCCCGATGACATCCTGAGCAGCCATATCACCATGGACCACCTACATTTGAACCCCTTGTTCCGTGACGAGATAAACCCCCTTGGTTGCTAAAGGAACTGGGTTTATGATGCTCACAGGAAGGACAATGCTAACCGATCCCTCACCATAGAATTTTAAGAGAATTCCAGTTTTCTCACACAGAACTATGTTGGTGCCAGTTTTTGCCAGGATTTGTGTCTACAAAAGATTGGAAATTTAACAAGAGAGTTCTAGGGATAGTGCTTATTTTGTTGGGTACAGACTAGGGCAGAGTTGGGGGGGTCCTCTTCCTTGTTGTGGGAGGGCAGTGCCCAGAGTCATGAACCAAGAGACTATCATCCTTTTAGACTGTCCGGGTCTGAGGTGTATGAGTGAATAGGCACTGGGCTCCACATGACCCTCCATTTTGCTTTTCGTGGGTACAGATGCGACCTTTGGGGAGCAAGAAAGGATCTGGAGAAATCATTTTGTCTTCATGTTTTACCTTGGGGAAGGACCACACTGAAGCCACAGCAAACATATATGATAACCAGTATGGTTTTAATAGACCTCCAAGGAAGATACTTCCACAGCCTCTTCCCTCAGGAGACCATATGAACCCTGAAAACCTTGCAGTAATTCTTGTTTTATGTAAATAGTCATGTGGGAAAAAAAAGCACCCTCTATTTGTCTAAGGCAGAGTGAGGAGTTAGTGGACTGTAAAGGGTGGAAGTCCTTGTTGAGCAGGATTTCTGTAATTAGCGCGATAGCTGGTACACTTTCTTATGACTTCATTCAAACAAGCTTCATAGTGCATAGCTGCATTCCATCCTTGACAGTCACAGGAAAGAGCTAACACACAGGATACACTGCTGGGAATACTTGTAAAAATACTGTGCTTCGTAGCAGTACCAAGTTCGTTCTCACTCTATAGCAACTCACTATTCATCCCACAGCAAAGCTGCCCAAGTGGTCTCCGTGTACAGTCTCCGGCACTGTGGGCTAATGAACTACAACCCCCTAATCTCGTCCTCTTTCCTCATATTTTTCTGCCCTTAAATCTTAGCTTTGAAACATTTGTAAAACAAAGGTTTGAATATGGTTGGCACTTCGGGAAGATTGCTATTGTTGTAGCGTATAAGGCAAATTATACGAAATTAACTCTTGAAAATTCACCCCATTGTCACACATCTGTTCTCATCTAGGCTGTGGGTCCAAAGTTGAGATTTATATTCTAAAGGCAACATGCCTCTGTGAGACAATTGTCTGGATCCTTAGAGCTAAGCATATTCTGGCTGCAATTGTTTGGCTAATTGAAAGACAATGGCTCCTCTGGGGCATGTTCCCGGCATGGGGGACCTTCCCTTTGGGTAGGTGCTGTTTCAGACCTATGAGAAAATCCCAGACCAGTTGTCTCTAAAAGCTGTACACATGACTCTTGGCCAGTAAAGTTGGATTGGCTGTCTGCCTGCAATGTTGATTGTTGGCTCTATTAACATATGTGTCCTTTCAGACTTGAAGCCACACAGGAAGTCACCATGAAGCCACATAATTCATCCCATCCTAAATTCTGCCATGTCCTGGGCTCTGTCTTCTCTAATGACTTAATCCCTAGAAATGGTGGTGATTAAAGCTTTTAAAAGAGAAGTGACTCTTTAATTTTCCTATAGAGCCTCCTAATGTAGCTCTGATGAGGGAGAACATTAATTTAAAAGCCTGGGAAATAGAATAAAGAAGCAAATGACCAATGTGGCAGAGATTGGATTAGTTTTTGTTTGTTTGCTTGTTTGTTTTAATCTTCACAGCCTTACTCCTAGCATAATATTAAGAAAGAAAAGCAAACACCAAAATGGGGTTTCAAGGCTAAAAGGAAACCTCTCAAACTTATCACAGCTCTGCAGATCATGGGTGATAGAAAATATCAGGTCTAAAATGTTTTTTACTGGGGCTGGAGAAAGAGAGTTCAGTTGGTACAGTGACCAACTGGAAAATATGAGGTCCCCAAGACCCATGTAACATTGGTGAGGCAGAGACAGGCATACTCCTGGGGTTTGATGGCTGGATAGCTAACATGCTTGCCAAGTTCCAAGCTAACGAGAGACCCTAACTTAAAAACTTTTTTTTTTCCAAACGTGGACAGAGGTTGTGGAACATCTGAGATTGTCTCTCGCTCTTTAGGTATGCACACATGAGTAACCTTAACACATGACTCTTCACATGATAATAAATAATTTTTAAAGGATTCCAGTGTCTTCTGTTTCATTTTGGATTTAGCTCTGAGTGTTTCCTTATGACCCAAGTCTGTACTAAATGTCTCTTTATCAGTGATGAGTTCCCAAGCGCCTTAGCCAAGCTTTGTCCCTTTCATGTCTGTCCCTTTCTTCTTTCTGCTCATTAACTTACTTAGTTCCTCTCTGAGTCTGTGAAGGGACTTTACGTTTGTGTTTGTGTCTCTTTTGTTTGTTGTTTCCTTTAAAGCAGGGTCCACAAGAGCAGGCACTTTGGTTCTTGCTTACTGCTATGTCTAGTAGAGTGTTTCTCAACCTGTGGGTCATGATCCCTTTGGGGTCAGACCATGCTTTCACAGGGGTCATCGTAGGCCATCAGAGAAGAGAAATATTGACATTACAATTCCCAATTGGAACAAATTTGCAGTTATGAAGTAGCAATGAAAATACATTTGTGGTGGGAGTCACCACAGCATGTGAAACTGTTTAAAAGACGGTTATGGGGGTTGAGAACCACTGGTCTGGAGTAATGATGGGCACATGTTGGGTGTTCAGTAAATGCTTGTGGATCGGGTAGGGCAGGGCAAGACTGCCATAGCAAGGGGGTCTTGTTAGGCATTTATCATGCAGAACACTGGGCTAAGACAGTCATGTCTGATATACACAGGTAAGAGCATAGTGATGTGCTTGAAGTGAAATTAAAGCTGATAAGGACAAATGTGGGCCATGAAAGCACACAGGATGTGGAATTAGAAAACCCATTTCCTAATTCCTATCCCTGTTGACATGGAGCCAAGTGGTGCTGGGTAAGTTTCTTCATTCTCTTGAGCTTCAGTTCCTTTGCAAAGTCAACAGTGCTTTCTCGGAAGGCCAGTACCAGAATTACTAAGGCAGTGGTTCTCAACCTGAGGGTGGTGACTCATTTGGGTGTCACATATCAGAAATCCCGAATATCAGATATTTATTTGCATTAGGATTCATGACAGTAGCAAAATTACAGTTATGAAGTAGCAATGAAGGGATTTTATGGTTGGGGTCACCACAAAATGAGGAACTATGTTGAAGTGTCACAGTGTCAGAAAGTTTGAGAACCACTGTACTTGGAAGGAAGTTATGTGAAGAATTCTAACTATAGAAAGAGATGAAAGTCCAGAATTTTTGCAATAATGGAGGCAGATCATTTTTTTTTTTCTAACCCCATGGCCAGCTGCACATGTGACTCTTGGCTCGCCACCTCAATAGCCACTAACTTCAGTCTTCTCCTTTATAAATGGGGAGGGGGATCTGTAATATGAACTCCAATCTTGATTTGAATGCTGCTGATATATTATGGACATAAACTTAGGTGCAGGGGCATTACGTAAACACGCATTCACACAGAAGCCAGTTTAAGTCCCTGGTCCTTCTAGCTTCACATTCTGTAACCCTTGGCAGCCATCAACCTTCTCTATGGAGTGGGGGAGATGGACCAAAACTATTCTAAGTGCTCGGTTATATTTTTCCTTAAATGATTTTCTTTTACACTCTGAGTTCAGTTCCCTCTGTCTTAATGACACAGCACAACCTACATGTCACGCAGCAAGCACCCAGCAAGCTTAGCTCCTGCCAGTGAGAAGGAAGGTAACTTGTGCTGTGTTAGGACCACTCACGTGCTTGTCCTAACTGGGTTGACATATGTTGTGTCTTTTGGTCAGTTGTCATAGACAGATGACATCCACTGAAGGTGAGAGGTGTGAGATCAGCTCAGTTTCAAAGTCAAGATGGTGTTCACTAGAGGGCTGAGCATGAACTGGGCCGTTAGGAATTTTTGATAACTTCCAGGATCTCATTAACTTTTATAGTCCCTTAATGTATGCTGACAGTTCCTGTTTGCTAACAATGAGAGCATGCTTGCTCACCATCAATCTCACTGGAAGCCCAAATTACACAAAGGGAAAAAGAAAGACAGATTGTATCAGCTATCATTAAGAGTGCTTGTTTTTGTTAATTTGGGAACATCCCAGGGATCCGGGAGCACTGACTTTAAGCAAGGGCGTGGTGCCTTACACATTTAAATAAAACCACAGTGGGAAGTATGACCTAGTAATGAGGCAGGCTGTGAGATCTTGGGACAAAAAGTCCCATATAGTTATCAATCCACAACGAGGACTCTAAAAAGGACAGTGGAGTCTTGAAGCTGTATGGTCTTATGGCAAAAGAATCTGTTGAAAACCAATTTGATTCCTTTGAAGTTTGTTATTCTCTCTCCATGACTCCAAGGTCAGAAACCACAGACCTATTTAAAATACTGGTAAGAAGGAATGCCACTGAGGAGAATCCATTGTTTCTCCCACAGTTGCTTATGCTCCTGTCCTGAGTTATCCCGCAAAGCCACGTGGCATGGCACACTTGTTTAATCATAAAATGGACAGCAAATAAATCAGCACTCTTAACAAAATATAAATCAAGCACAGAATCTTTCTACTGCAAAGGACTCTAGATGGAGCAGTGTTGGCTCAGATGTTTTTTCTCCTCTATTAGCCTCTTATAGCAAATCAAAGGAAGCATCTTCACCCTGGGTTCTGCAGGAGCTGAGTCACGGGCGATCCTATCATCCAGGGGAAGGTCCGAGGGCTGCTTTTCTTGTTCCCACGGTTTCTGAGTGATGCTCTCTGTAAGTACCGCTCTGCAGTAGGAGGAATGGAAGTCCGGGGGCGTGTGGGGGGTGGCTTTTCAAAACTAACCCAGGCAAGCTGAGCCCTGCTTTCACTTTTCCTCTTTAGTTTGTCACAAGTGTCTCCCAGAAATGTTTAGTTGACTAAGCCCGAGTCAGTAAACACCCTGAAGTATCCGAAAAGCACACAGAGATCATAAGACAACAGAAGCCAAGAGTCTTCTCTAGGGTGAAAATAGCCTGAAGACGTCTGCATGGATGAGGAAGAGGGCTGTTTACTTAGTGTTCGCAAGAACGTCCAACAGCTGGATATTTGGAACTCTGCACAGATGTGGACTTTAGCTCAAAGCCCCCTTTCTCTGGCAGCGAGAAGCACTCACTTTTTTTTTTTCCTGCTTGGCTTCAGATTGATCTGTACTTTCCAGATTCACTTTTAAAAAGCATACCCACTCCTAGGCTTCAAACGGTGGCCAACAGAGGGAGCCTGGAAGGTCATGGTGTCCTGTGGTGCAGCATTCTCTGTAGAGTACCTGACTATTTGAAGGGTCTTCACAAACACAAACAGAAAAACAAAACAAATGTTCCTCGATATCTGCTGGCTTCCTAAATCATGTTTAGGAAAGAGTGTCGAGTTGTGATATCTAAAGTTCAGCTGAATGCCTCACGCTTCGTATGTGGGAAATCAATGCTCTCTGACAGATCTTTCAAGACTGGCTGCTATTGTTTCTTAATTGTTGCTAGAGAGAATGTTTGTGACATCTATCAATGTCATCACCTTCAGTTGGCCATGGAACGGTGTGATGGCCGGGGTTTGCAGAACTCCACAAGGACCACATAGCTAGTCGAAGATCTGGAGCCAAGGGCTTCTGAAACCCCCAATAATCTTTAGTACTATGTCTATAAGATGCACAATTTTGATACTGGAATTGGTCTTTATGAATTACATAACTGAACAAGGTTCTTTATGTCTCTGAGTTATGCTCCTGAAAGCTCTAAAATGGGATGGTAATATTAGTGTTTTTTGCTTGGGTGGATAATGTGTTGATCCTGGAGACAATGTTTCATCATGGATACAGTTGCATCATGGGATGGGATTTCATCAGCATGGCCCCATGTTCATGTCTCTGTTCTCCTGTGCTTTCTCACATTCCATTTGGTGTTATTGGAAGAAGGCACAGAGATACTATCATGTGGGAAAAGGTTGAGTATTTGGACATAGAATCAGACAAGACGTAGAGAAAACATACCATGCCAGACAAAGAGGCATAGCCCGTCTAGACATTTGCTCAGAGAGAGTACTAGATGTAGAAAGAGAAAACTCAAGATGAAGCCACTGCCTAGAATACTTATCAGCAAAGGGCAGCCCAGGGAGTCACTTAAATATTCCAAACCAGTTTCCTCGCTGGAGATATGATCCCCCTTTTTGCTGTGGTGATGACCGTGAGGGTGAGTAAGTCTTGGGATGGAGTCCATACTAATCAGATTAGCGACTCTATAAAAAGACTTGGAAGGCCCCTTTTACCCCTCTTCCATATGACTATATAACCATTGACCTCTCTGGAGGATGCAGATGATATCTTATAAACAAAGGGTGCATCCTTACCAGATGCTAAACTGCCTTTCATTTTGATCTTGGACTTACCAAGAATAAATTGTTTGTAAGTTACCTGATCTGTGGCATTTTCCCGGAGCCTAAGTACTGAATTAGGACAGTAATATCTCCAGTATAAAGCACATAGAAAATCTCATTAATGGGCCGGAAGTCCTTCTGTTTCCCACTTCATCCATGGCACCGTTTCACTGTCCTGATGCCAGGACTCCTGTCCTGTGCCCTCCTCGTTTAAGGAGTGCATCTTACTCCACATCTCTTGTCCACCTCTTGGTCATTGTCTCTCCATGCTTACAACTTCTTTCCTTCAACTGAGACCAAATTGTCTTCTCATTTATCTTTATCCTTATGATAGGCACAGAGACCAGATAACAGGAAACCCGTTTTCCTCTTGCAAACACACACAGCCCAGACCTAACGCATATTTTATTATGTCATTGGCTCCCAATGCCTTTTCACAAACTCAATTTTAAAATGTCCTTTCAGTTAAGACTCGTGCCTTGTCTTTTGCAAGAGCAGTTTTCTAATTAAACCTTGTCTCAGTGTGCTGGGCTTGACGTAGGAATGTTGGCAGTGTTTAACTCAGTCTGAGTGAGTCAGGAGAGGGAGAACAGAGGCAATTCTGAGGATCCTGACTTGTGCTCTTCTCACTGGGTCCTTGAAACAACTTTTCGGAGGTGGTAGTGAGTCAAAAAGATAGTTAAGTGGCCACCAATAACCAATGGTGGCCTGTGACATCTGTGGGCTTGTCTGATGGGAGAGATGCTCTCTTATTGAAGATCTCTCCATCCACTATACTGACACATGAGGGTCTGTAAGGGGAAAGGGAGGGCTGCGTGAGGGCTAGTTAACAGAGAAGATAAACAGTAGAAAGGTTCCACAGGGTTCACTGCAGCACTGAGACTAGTAAAAAATATCCCTGTCAGAGCAGTCTGATGGGTCCCTCTACTAAGTTCTCTGTGTGCCACTTAATGTATTTTCCCATCCTGCTTTGCATAGGGTTTTTAGTTTGGCTACCAAGGATAGAGTCCTTAGAGTGAAGAAAGGCAACCAGGAACCAGACCTCTGGTCTCCTCTTTCAGCACTCTGGTCAACTTCCAGATTCCTGGAGGGCAGGTTAGTCTAGGGGGCAGGGGATACCTGCTCAACATTGCCATAAATTTCTTTCTAGAGAGGGGGCAGGTAGGACTTTAAGAAAACAAGATGCTTAGAGGTGTAGGAGCATGAAAGAAGGAATTTTAACCGGGAAAGATGTTCCCAGCCCAAATGACTCCATATACAGAGTTAGACTGCACAGTGTCGGACTTAGAGAGCTAAGGAACAGTTTTATTTGGTGGGCTTCTGGGGAAACATTATAGCAGCGAATGTGTCACACGTATGAAGGCTTTTATTAATATCTGATTTTTAGTGTCTAGATAACCAATGAGTAAGCACACATTGAACTGTTTAATGAACTGAAAAGGTCCTTTTAAAATATTTTTATTACAAGTTCTACCTGGAAAAAGATAACCAGTTTACTAGACAAAGGAATTGGTCTTAGAAATCAAATTATTTATGTGATTCTTTAATTTGTAATCTGCAAAGTTTGGTTAATATTCTTTTGATCTCTCTTTAAAGCCTATACCACAAACTCAGTGAATATGTTACTCCTGCTCAGTTCCCTCCCTCCCTCCCTCCCTCCCTCCCTCTTTTCCTCCCTCCTGCTCTCCTTCTCTCTTTTACTCTCTCCTTCTCTTCTTTCCTCCTCCCTCCACTTCTTTTCTTTGTCTTCTGCTCCGCTGCCTAATTGTTTCCTACTTTTTTCTTTCTCTCTAGATCAAGTCTTTTAGGCATTTTGTTACTTATACCCAAATGAGTTTGTTCATTTTCTCAAATACAATATTCCTTATTGGTAATTTTATCTCCATCCCCCTTTTCCATTGCGATATGTATAAATGGCTGCAGTAGAGTTTAGCATTTGTTGGGCTTTAGTTGCCCTATTGTCACTGGTCACAAAGATTCACGGTTGACAAGGGAGGAAACAAATCTAACAGTTCTAGTTATTGGGTTGGAAGAGAGAAAATTATTACTATTTTATAAAATAATAACCTATACATTTATATTTTAATGCAAGAACTGTTTGGGGGAGCAAACCGAAGGTCTTACAGATGCACACGATTCGTGGAATCTAATATAAACACATCTAAAAAGAAATAGTATATGTTTGGGAAGAAATACAAGCAATCTTACTGCTCTTTGGCACAATCCTATTAGCTGGATAAAAACTAACTCCACAAAACAGACACCTAAAAGTTACTTTCTTATAAACAACAACACAAAGAATCTTAGAAAATAACAAGTAACATCTCAAGTTCAAAATGCTTCTGGTTTCTCTGAAGAGAGATGCTAACATTTCCTTGTCTGTTTTTCTGTTTTGTTTCTATTTTTTCCACTGACCCTGAATCAGCTCAACTTGCGTGCAGAGACTCACAAAATCTTCATGAACAGTTATTTTTCTTTCTCATTTTTCCTTCTGAGTCCCTGGCCACAAGTGATCTCTTGTCTCTTTCTAATTGGGACACATTTCCTTTCAAGTATCTGGGTCTGCAGAAAGGAAATCATGACCCTGACAGATTTAATTTTTTCACATTATTTTCATCAATACAGTACAACTACTTACAATCATGTGCTGCAGAAGGTGACCTTGGGTTCGTGGTGTGGTTGGCTTTTCAAGGATAAATAGATACCTCCCCGAAGAACTATGAAAATCTTCCTTAGTGTGGCCAGTGGCCTTAAGAAGAGAATCATGGTCAACGCTGGAATGTGCTATGTCAGTTCACGGACTCTTCTGGAATCACCTCAGTGAATCTTTATTGTTGTACTAGTATAAAATTTAAGTCGCCTTTATAAAATCGTAAGTATATCAAAGGCAGAGACAAGATGGGAAGCATGTAGTATGACTAAGCCCTTCCTCACTCCCACCTAAGAAAATTGCTTTCATTGTGGGCTGCATTATATTTATTCTTAATTAAGGATCCAAAAGTTTAGGGTCTAAAAATCATCCCAGACCATCTAGGTTCTGCTAGGAATGTGCCCTAGTGAGCTGCGCTAGCTGGCTTATCCCAGCCTGCCTAATTAAACATGTATACACCAAGTGGGTGAATGGGTGCTGTAGTGGTGCTGGGTAAGGACAAAAACCATGAGAGTTGTTTAAAACTATGTCCTCAGGGGCATTAAGATTTGGACTTAATTATGTCTTTCACATTACTATTATCATAAACATTTACTTATGTGTGTGTGTATGTGTGTGTGTCCATGTGTGTGTGTGTGTGTCCATGTGTGTG
Organism: Micromys minutus; assembly: GCF_963924665.1. Taxonomy (NCBI): domain Eukaryota; kingdom Metazoa; phylum Chordata; class Mammalia; order Rodentia; family Muridae; genus Micromys; species Micromys minutus. The sequence continues at coordinate 18,075,888 of NC_137969.1, forward strand.
TGTGTGTGTGTGTGTGTGGGTCCATGTGTGTGTGTGTGTGTGTGTCCATGTGTGTGTGAGAGAGTCTCTGTGTGTGTATGTATAAATGTACCATGGAAGATGTACACAGATTAAATTACAGTTTGATTCAATTAGTTTTCTCCTGCCATGTGGTTTTGGGGAATTTGAACCCGGGTCCTCAGGCTTGGTGGCAAGTGTCTTAAGCTGCTGAACCATCTCACTGGTCCCACATTATTTGTAAGAATATAAATTAGAACGCTGTTTTCTCCATTGAGGGCTCTTCTTTTATAGACTGTGAATTCTTTTCACTCTGATGTTAAGATTTTGATCGAAAAATTTCAAAGACAGGCTTAGCTTCAATGCATAGTTTGTGATAAAAAAAATTCCTAGTTCACTTTATAAATGATGACTCAAAAGAACAAGGTCCCAAGTCTCAACATTTAACCTTATTAATAATTTGTCTCGATGTCAACATTACGAACAAAACTCCATTAAAAATCTGGTCTCAGGTATTTCCACTTCAGTCTCCTCGTCCCAAACCATCAGTGTCCCTTTTCCTCTGTATCATCACCCTTGTCACATCCGGAGCACTGAGAGCAATGTCTCAGCAAGCCCAGAACACGCGTTTTTTGCCTTAATCAACAATTTTGATCCCACTTATTTCTCAGATTATTCGGGATCCTTGTGTTTACCGAGGCCTGGCTTGTTTTTATAAACAATGCATAAGAGCTACTTTGGAGAATCCAAACAAAATTCAAATCACATGTTGACTTGAAAGGTAAATATGTGTGCCAAAAAAGAAAATGCAAGAAATGATTTACCCAGGGTGGAGGGGTTTCCCAGAGCACGGACTTCCAGTGAGAAAAGCCAGGGAACTGTGAGGCAAAGTTTGTTTTGATCTTTGAGTCAAACAGTAAATCTACTGTGTGTGCTGTTCCCTCTGAGCTTTGTGTAGGATCCTCTACAATGTGAGCCCATGTTTCATGTGACAGGACCTGCATGTTGTTGTCCTTACTGTAGTGTTTTCTGTCTGCACAGGCTGTCCTTTTATGGTGTGTCTTTTATTCTTACAGCCTTCCCCTAGGAGAGCAGGTCAGATAGGCTGAGCCATGGAGAACACATGTGACAGATCAACGATGTGCATCACTTATGAAAGATAGTCCTTGGAAACAGATGTCCTTTCAGTTATTAATTATCTACACACACATACACACACAGAGAGAGACACATACACACATACATGCACACACACATGGGGGATGCATATCCTTTCCATGGCTCAACTTAAGACTGTCCAATTGCATGAGACAATGCACTCCCGTTTTTCTTAAGCTCCTTTGATTCAGGGATCTGTTGTGTGCAATTGGAAGAGTTGGAATCCATAGACAGACGTGTAATTTTCCCCTGGACTCAATCCAGTGAGAGAAATTGCAGGCTGAACCATGTGAAATGACTAACTTTCTTTAAGTATAGGATTCACATTTTGTTCAGTGGAAGTGTTGCTGTTTCCATTTTGTACACAAAGAAAGATCTGTGTCAATAAGCCATGGGTCCACACTTATACATTTATAACATGGAAGACCTGGGTACCAAACCCACTTTCTAATTTTAGGCTCACAAGTGAATTTCTAATGTTTATAGTACTGGAAAAAGAAAAGAAGAGAAATCTCTTGTGCTATCCTAGTTAGCATTAGATTTTGACATACATCCCACGTACGGGCATTGATGATGCCAAACACCTGCTGTTTGCTTCCAAAATCCTCGTTTCACGGGATGCTTCATAAAAGAAGACAGATACATCAGTGCAAAGATAGAATGTCATATCCTGCTCTGGAGCGAATTTACATTTTGCAGCGAGGAAGCTTCAGGCAATGCTGTCAGGTTGCCAAACTCGCTTTGGTGTGCACTGACAATCAGGAGCAGCCGCACAAAGGAGAGATTCTTCACCAGCCCCACTGACAGCACAGAGACACTTTAACTGTTCTCCATAACTCAGAGCAGACATATTTACGACACCCTGTGTCAGTGAGATAAGCATTCTGGGAATTTTCCTGTACCACATCTTCCTGTATATTTGGCTACTGATGCTTGTCTGAAAAGTATTGCCTTTCTGTGCATGTTCCCCACGCTATGAAAGGCAAAGTCTGAGTCTGGGAAGTTTGTGGATCATTCTTGTTTTCAATGTATTTTTAGATGTGCAGTTATTATAATTCAGAATGGTTTGTTGATTATATTTAAAAACCATAAAAGTAGCATATCTTTCATAGTACGGATTATTTTGTGTAATAAGTGCCTTTGAACGAGGCTTGGTAGGATAGGCCTGTAACTTCAGCCATTCAAAAGAATGAGGCAGGAGGATCACATGTTTAAGGCCAACCTGGAATACTTATTGAGACTGAATCTCTAAACATTGAAAAGGGGGCTATGGATATATAGTTCAATACTAGACCTCTTGCCTAGTGTGTGTGTGTGTGTATGTGTGTGTGTGTGTGTGTGTGTGTGTGTGTGTGTGTGCTTTGGCATAATTTTCTGCACACCTCTTTTTTTCAGGACATGGTAGGTAGGTAGTTCAGTCATCAACAGTCACTGCTATCATTCTATAGCAGAGTGGACATCTGTAATCTTTCACAAGCTCATAATACTTCTTTTCTCACCCATGGAGGTATGACACTTGCCTATGACTATACACCTTGGTAAACAATGATAAAGCTGAGATTCACTTATTCACTACATATCCAAATATTTTTAATGGACAAAATTATTTGGCCAGGCTACAGGGGTTGATATTTTTCTTTTTGTCCCCATGAACTCAGAGACAAGTGTTAAGCATAATGAATAGGTTGATAAACCAATGCCAAGACAAATGGTATGTTGACTGAACATGAATACAATACCCCAAGAGTTCTAGAATAAACAAAAAGATACAACCTTGGAGGCAAAAGAGATTTGGCTGCCTCAATGCATCAGCCTTGCTGTGCTTGGTGGGTTGGGAGATCTGGACAACATGGATCAGAATGGCAGTCATGGTGAGATCACAACAGATTAATTAGACAGACACCAAATAAAGCCACTCCCAGGGGAAAGCATCATGTCATCTCTAATTTCATCTAGCAGACAAAAGAGAAAGAAACATTTTCAACCACTTTTGAAAACTGTGTGCTGGGCCAGTCACTCATTTTCTTACAAAAAAATCAAATAAAACCCACAGAACAATCTGCTAAGAAAAGCACATCTTTCTTCACATTTTACATTTCTCTGGATTTCACTTTCTGGAAGCTTAATGCAAGAAGAATATTCTTTCTTCTTGGGACAGTTTTGGCTTGCACCCATCACACTGTAGGCCTTCAGTGAACGGCAGGTTCCCATATGTTGCTTAATGTCTACTTCCTCTTTTTTTTATATACTACATAGGTCTTGTTTAGGAGGCAGTCTAAACAGCTCATATATACTTTCCCATACTGCTCCGTGACCAGCAGCGGGTATGTGACCCACCCACTAGGGAGCTTGACACATGAATGAGGTTGCTGGGAAAAACTTGAGACTCAGCCTGTACTGTCTGCTTCTGTTTGTTTCTTTGTAGTTTGGAGTAACAGGTAGCTGCCGGCTAAGACAGAGGGGCAGGAAGGTGGAGATTTGTGGCCCTTCCCACACAGGTCATGTGTTGTAGTCTTAGCCTCATATTTCATGGTTGAAGATCAGACTTTGGCATATAATTAAGTCCTGATGATAAAGCACTCAAGAATGAGGTTTCTGCCCTTTATGAAAAGAGACCTGGGAGCAGCAACGATCTCTCCCTCCATGCCAAAAAAAAGAGAATTTCAAGAATGAAGAATAGATGTGGCCATCAATGGATGTGAGATTTGCCTATTCATAGGCCATTAACTACTTAGTCCCCAGAGCTGATAGTCAGATGTTTGTTAGACTACCCAGTCAATGATATGTTGGTATAGAAGGTCAAACCAAGATAGACACCATTGCACCAACTCTTGACTACATATCCACACATTTCTTTTTAAGCAGGAAAACCATTTGACTAGCCCATGAAGGTTGATTTCTTTTGCAAGACGTCAGACACACTCCTGCACTGACACATCGCTCCTTTACTCTTTCATCTTAAACCCATTAAGGAATACTTTCAGTTGTGTATAATACTTCATTGTTGCAAAAGATTTGACTCCTTTGTGAACACGTGCTCTGGAATAGTTCATTTTTCCTTTTAGATGAGGCATTGCTTGGCTATTAGAGCAAACCTCTTCTCTAACAAAACACCAATTAAATCTCTCTGTCTCTCTCTGTCTCTCTCTGTCTCTCTCTGCCTGTCTCTCTCGCTCTCTCTCTGTCTCTCTGTATCTGTCTCTGTCTCTGTCTCTCTGTATCTGTCTCTGTCTCTCTGTCTCTCTCTCTCTCTCTCTCTCTCTCTCTCTCTCTCTCTCTCTCTCTCTCTCTCTCTCTCCAGGACACAGTCACAGCCTGCAGGGACAGCTCCACCTGGCTGAAGGACTAGACTATACCTGTGCTTCATCTTGCCAATCATGGTAACATCAGATAAAACAGTAAAATCAGAACCTCAAATAAGCAAAGAACATGCAAAGAAGAGATGAGCTGAAGAGTCCCTGAGACAACTTTAAGCTTTGCAGTTGCTTTTCCTATAATTTAATCAGTGAGGTTTAGTGAAAGTAAAAAGAACAAATTTAAAGGTAAGAAATCCAGGTTCCAATTTCTACTAAATTCCTACTGACTGTTGACTCAGGAAAAGGATTCTCGCGATGTGGTAAAATGGTGATGCTGGTAATAGTGAAGTTGTTGGTGTTTCTGATGCTGGTAATAGTGAGGTTGTTGGTGTTTCTGTTGTTGACGATGATGATGACAAAACCTACTCACACCGTTGATGGGAAGAGTAAGCAAGGGGTTGCATGTGAAAGCAGTGTGTAAACACTGAATTTGTGCACACTTTTTTACTATTTAGAGAAAGGCAAGCCAAGCCTGACTTAGCACGAGGCTTATGCAGTTACCATCTGGCACCCACTCACACTCTGGAGGTGTGAACTGAGCTGCTGAAGGATATACTGGCTGCAAATGCTCTGTTGAGGGTTAGTAAGGATGACCTTTTATAGTTATAATTGTTTCTTGTAACCACTGATGCCAATTACTGACGAGGTCACCAGGTTAAGGAGGAAGAAATTGACCAACTTCTGAGCATAAGCATCTTGGAATTCCATAGATTTGATCTTTAAGTTATTTGGAGATGGAAACCATTCCCCCAAACCAGATAAAGTGTTTGTGGGTTTGTTTCTGCACATCTGCCATTGGGTAGAATGACATGGCTCAAGCACACAGATCAAGAGTACCGAGTCTGGTAGGGTTGGCCAGGTTTAGAACTGTCTATGATCAGAAGTTAGTTCATTAGTCTTTCACAAAAGGAGACTCTTCATAGTCAAAAGTTAAAGTCGGTTCATCTGGGAAGAGGAGCATGAAGTTTCTCTGCCCTAGAGGACCTCCATGCTGTGCATTTCTTAGTAACAAGCACAGCTGCTTTGCTGTGCAGCCAGCACCGTGGTAGGAGTGCCATGAGGTGTGGGCACTGTGTTCATTATCACGTGACAAATGAGAAGATGGAGGAACGTCCCCAAAACTATCCTATTGCAAGGGAGCCCAGGCAGCCTGGATCCTACTCTCTGTACTTCACATGGTGATGATCCCTTGTGGGGAGAAAGAAAGGCAGTGCACAAGTCAGACAGCTGGGCTGGGAATCACAAGAGCCCAAGAGTTCAAATATTTTCTTGGGAGAAGCCTGAGGAATGACTGAGGATCTTTGGGGCTTTTCAGGGAACTAAATGTAACCATTCATACACAGCAATGTCTCTTTCTGGTCTAATGTGAGATTTAGGGATTTGGGAGGACATCTGGAATTTATTTATGCCATTTGGGTTTTGTAATTTAATATTAAATTCTTATAATGAAACACAGTAGACCTTATTTGTGATTCTGACTATGCTGGGCATGTGTTTGCAAACTGGACTTTAATGTATGTGTACACTATACCTCTGAAGAGCCAGGGTCATTCTCTCAGAGGGAAGAACTCTCTGGGATCATTTTTTACTATTTGTGGACATGGCAGTGGTAGTGACTATACCTCAGACCATTTTCCCCCAGATAATATTGTAAACAACATATGTCATTTGCCTTTGCTATGATTGTGGCACAAAGCTAGAAATGTTATGTTGTACAATTCTGCTTCTGGGGAGACAGAGACTTAAATCAGACACACAAGCCCTTGCATTGTTATTGCCTTCTTGCTGTTCATGTAATTGAGAACAGTTTTTCTGGTATAATTTGTTTTTGTATGCATGTGCATGGTATACATGTTAGCATGTGTGTTGGTGCACATTAATATATATATATATATATATGTGTGTATATATACACATATACTTGTGTCTATGTAGAGGCAAAAGGCTGGTGTTGGTTTCTTTGTTGGTTGCTCCCTGCTATCAATGAATGGGGCAGGTTCTTCCACTGAACCTGAAGATCGGAGGTCACTGAGTTGGCTGGTCTAGTTATGTAGCTTGCTGTGGGTTCTCCCTTCTCTGCCTCAAAAGCACTGAGGTTGCAGGTAGCTGCTATGCATACCAGCCTTTTAAAATGTGAGTGCTAGGGACCAGACTTGGGTTCTCGTGATTGTGTGACAAATTCAGCAAGCCATCTCCCCAGTCCCCAAGCTAGTTTCCTAACTTAGTTCTATAGGAGAAAATTATCCCCATGTGTCAGGTGATGTGGTGGTATAAAGGGGAAAGTGACAGTGTAAAGAGATGTGAAGTCATGGGCAGTCCCAAGCCCCATGCCAGGGTATTGTTCTCTATATCCTGAGAGTAATAGAAAACTAACATGGGTTGTTTTTCCTTATTACAAATAAAGTTGCTTATTGAAGGAAAGAAACAACTACAAAAAGTTTTGATTTAATCAACCACTGAGAGAGTTTGGTATGAGTATGAAGTGTCTCCCACCAGCTTATGCTCTGAAGGGTGGCACTCACTATGGTGCTACTTTGACATCTACTTGGCAGATGGCAAACAGAAGGAGCCTACTTGGAAGAAGTAGGTCCCTGGGACAATCCCAGAAAGATGTCTCCAACCCCTCTCCGTCTCTCTGCTTCCAGCTGCTCTGAGCCACTTGGTACTGCCACACCCTGCCACTGTGACACTCTGCTTAACCACTTCAGAGACACAGCAGTGGGGCCTGTCTACCAGGGACTGAACTGACCCTCTGATACCATGAGTCTCTTCCATTTGAACCTGTTTTATTTTTATTTTGAGCACCTGTCACAGTGATAAAGGGGGCTAATACAGAGAGCTACTATTAGCCTGCGGGGAATATTTTTCTCTCTATATTATGAATAGATGGTTATTTTAATTAAAATGTAATCAGCTTGTACTCATTCTTCAATAGAGTTCTCTGTGACTCTACAGGTATCTATGTAGCTCAATACAGGCTTTCAGACACCATCTCTCATGGTTAAAATGTACTTAGTGGTTATATTGATGTGGCACAAATTCTTTAGTATTATAATTTTGGTGTCTTAATTATATCCACATGTTGGACCAGTAAAAATCTCCATAATGAACATTCTTGTAACAAAATTAACTTTAGTGCACTGGACACATGTATAATATTGTTTCACATGTTTAGTTATTTTAGTTAGTAAGTGTGCATGTGTGCATTTGTGCATGTGTGTGTGTGTGTGTGTGTGTGTGTATGTGTGTGTGCATCATGTGTGTCTGCATAGGTGCACACATAGCAACCATGGTGTGCTTGTGAAAGTCAGTAGACAAGTTGTGAGAGTCGGGTTTATCCTCCCACCAGGTGGTTCTGAGGACTGAACTCGGTAGTCAGGCTTGGAAGCAGGTGTTGTTACTTTCTGAGTCATCTAACCACTTTCCTTTTGGATTCACTATGAGACATGGAAAGAGTTTCCTTTCAAAAAGGCAGTCTCATAGATGCTGAGAGGTCTGTCCTCAGGAAAGTTCTGTGAATTAAATTTGCTTTGCACAGAGAGTTTGATGTTATTAATGGTATTACAGAGCCTAGGCACGAGATGACCATTAATTTTCATGAATTAGAACATGCCTGAAGAAAGTGACCAACATGTTGAAATTGGGGAGTCTGTGAGTAGAGATCAGAGTGGGATGCTCGATGTGGAAAGCTGTTGGTTTAGAAGACAGTTCTAGACAGTCTGATTTACATATTTTAGGAGGACAATATGCTACATGAAATAAACCAAAAGCAGAAAGACAACTGTGCCATGTCCTTCCTCGAACATGGAAGATAAACCATTGGTCCACTGTGGTAGAGTTTGAGATGGTGATTATGGAATCTGGGAAGGGTAAAGAGAAGGGGCAGTACTAGTGGCACTGACTATGTGGTAAAATATATTCTGGTTAGAGGGTTACATTCTAATAGTCTGAGGATCATTAGGGCAACTGTAGATAATAGATATGTTTCAAAAAAGCTATAAAAGAAACTTTTGAATGTCTGTAGCACAAAGAAATGACAAATGTTTGAGGCAATATACCTGCTAGTGACTCTGCTGTGTTCAATGTGTGCTGTCTACCTAGTTGAAAACGTCAAATTGCCGCATACTATTTCACACCGTTCCTTACTATCCCCTGGTCTTTGTGTAGAATTATCAGATTATTATGTATCAATTAAAAAACAAAACAAAGCAGGACTGGGAATGTGGCTCAGGTGGTAGCATGCTCACATAGTGTGTAGGAATCTCTGGTATCTATCCCCAGTACAGTTTTAACCGGGTGTGGAGGCACACGCCTGTAAATCCACTATTCAGAAGGTATGAGCAAGCAGGGTCAGAAGTTCAAAGTCATCCTAAGTTACATGAGGATTTCCAAAACCAAATGAACCAAAGCAAAAGCAAACTAAACAGAAATTAGCATTCAGGGTTGTAGAGAAGGTTCAGTGGTGAAGATCACTGACTGCTCTCTTCCAAAGGATCCTGGTTCAAATTCTAGCACCTACGTGTCAGCTCATGACAATCTGTAACTCCAAGACACGGTAGGTACTTTCACACAGACATACAGGTAGGCAGAATATCAACTGCACATAAAGATAAATAAATAGAAAGAAGTTAAAGTTCAGTTAGAAAAAGAGTCTACTTTCACTGGAAAAAAAATCTTTTCTCAATTCAATGCTGAAGTATTCAAAGGGTTTTTGTCATATATTAGAAAGGTTTGAAGATTTAAGGTCTTCACCTTTTCAGAGCAAAATAGTATGTTGTAATGGAGTACTGTGTTTCCCTTTGACACATGGTCCCTTTAGACTTGCTAGTAGTATGCCTTAGGTAGAAGTTTACTTGTGACTTCACTGCAGACCTGCTAAGTTGAGTTAGAGAGAATGGCTTTTAGATATAGACAACCACTCCTCATCCTTCCCAGATTGTGGTAGGTTGAGTTCACCCTTGGATAACAAGTCTGTAATTCCCACGTGAATGCTCTTGGCACTTGTTTTATTTGCAGGTGTGCATGGCTGAACTTAAAGATGTGCCTTCTTCTCTAAGCCTTCTTGTTGTGAAATGATGGTTTTTCCCGCTCCTCCTCTTCTTTTTCTTCTTCTGTGAGTCTATTAATCTAGTCTTAAATTCCTTTCGCTTTATGGTCCTGCTATTCAAAATAAAAATGGATGGGCTAGAGAAATTGCTCATTGGTTAAGAGCACAGGTACCTCTTCCAGAGAACCTGAGTTCAATTCTCAGCACTCACATGATATCTAATAACTATCTATAATTTCAGTCCCAAGAATCAGACAATCTCTTCTGGACTCCAAAGACACTGTATGCACACAGTGAACATACATACATGCAGGCAAACTCTTGTACACTTAAAATAGAAATAAATAAGATCAACACACACACACACACAAAAGGACATGACTATCTCTGGTATTCTTAGGTGCAAGAAGGCTGCTTATTACAGAGCAAACTGCACGACAGACAAATCTTGCTCTTGCACAAGCTACAGTGCTCTTGGCAAGACGTTCAATGTTAATGATTCAACAGTACATGAAAGAGATGATCTAAACATAAACTCGGGCAAGATGAGCTTTTAGAGTAATCAATTACCGAGACTGTTGTCAAGGCTTTCAGGAGCAGAGCCCTAGACTTTATCAGTGGCTCAGTGTTGCTAGTTCAATATTACTGATAATTTTGGCTACACCCCTGTAGTGGGCCATGAGAACTGATTGAGTTCAAATAGTCCTCATTAGTCACAGATCCTACAAATTCACCCAACAGTTTCAAAGACTTATAGATTACCCTTGCCTTCAGAAAGGAACTCTCAGCGCCTGACTATGCATCATAGCCTCAAAGCCCTGGTTACTCAGATTGTCCAAGTGGAGGCCTCTGAAAGCTGTTTCCATGGGCAGGTCATTACTGTTAGGGCCTCCAGAATTTTGACAGGTTAGTCCAAACCTGAGGACATTTTGGAACAGAGGACATTAGTGCTGCTAGAATGGGGAGTATACAGAAAACCTATATCTACTCCTACATAGATGGAGGTGGGACTGTCAGCTTTATGTCACCAGCTTTATGCAGGGTGTCCATCTTTTTTCTTTTCCTTTGATTTCAGAGTCTGGGAGTGCACACAACTTCTTGCTTGGCCTTTTTGTGCACTTTGAGGATGTTCCTGGGCAAAGAGTCATTCTTTGGAAGGGAAGAAAGCCTGCATCAACATGGTATCTGGACTTACATAGCAGAGTCTCAAAGTGATGACACCAAAAAATTCTCAAGGAGGTGGCAGATATTCTGTCAGGGATTTTAAAAGTTCAAATGACAACCTGCAAATTATTTTCCATGCTGAAATTTATTAATTCCACAGTTCAGTTTCTTACACTAACATTTGTTTTTAGCAGTCTAGTATTCTTTGTATGTGGGTTTTGTGCAGTCATGGGGCTGTGGTAGAAAACTTGCTGGGCGGTATCTGAGATTGTTCCATTTAGTTGGGAGGCAGGAAGAAGCTGTGCCTCACAATGCCCTTTAGAGGTCTCTGGAAGGTAGAGTCATCCATCACTCAAATGTTGGTAGGATCAATCTACTTTTACTCATGTCTACCTATCATATTGGCAGAGATTTCTCCTCTGCCCTGGGTATAATGTAAATATGGATCTCATTGTTTGATAAGCCACAGTAAATTTTTCTTTCTTTATTTTTGGTCCCTCTCAAATGGTCTAGGTGTTTATGAATTATCCAGTGGGGTTCCTGTGTTCATGAGAATATCAAGTAAGGCAAGTACCTAGCGAGCTTTGAATTCTTGGGAGTCTATAAGACTCATTTGTAGATTTTTCTGCCTGGTTCTGTCTACCATGCTCATTCCTAGGCCACCTCCTTGTTTTGAGTAAGGTGTTGTCATAATCACATTATCACTGAACCCTTTTTATTACTATTCAGTGATGAGAAAATTTGCCCAAGGTCAAAGGGCTAAGAGTGATAGCAGGTCCAATTCTTGTTCCCTGGCATACCATTCTTGAATTTTTATAAATTCTAAGCAATGTGAAGGAACCTTTTGCTTTCAAATTTGAGTTCTAGTTAGGATGCTTCTGGTGCATTAGCCTTTATAGATTGCTCTGTAGAATTCACCAGGGCCTCATGATCATGTATGAGTACTCACAGGGCAAGGCAGAATGTCTGTGGAAAACCATTCCTCAAGCACCAGCAGTATTCAAGTGAAGGTTCACATATTCTTCCTGTACTGGGACCCATAATTTAAATTTATGTCCTATCGCACTGGGGGAAAGATCTCATTTTTCCTCCAGTCTGCTTTCCCCTCATCTGCATCTCTCTGCTCGCCAAGGTCCACGTGTGTTGATCAAGGCCTTTTCTATTGCATGTTCTTGCCCGAAAGCCCTTCTGGAATCCACTCAATGTCCTGGTGACATTTTCACATCAAAGGCCAAGCGTGCTTAGACCCTTCAGCATGAAGTACAATTGGCCAAGCTTTGGGCCACTGGTTCATCCTCTCTGAGCTTTCCTGTGCTCAGGGCAGAGATCAGCAGAGCTGAAAAGAACTCATAGCCTTACATAGCTCTGACCTCCAGAGAGCCTTGGCCTCCATCCGGCCTCAGACTGCAATCCCTCCCCTCCTGCACAGCAGTGGCTTAATCTTCTCAATCTCTGCTTCCCACATGTCTCTCCCTCACACCAGAGCCTTTGATGGCTTCCAGCTCCTTTCAGAAGAAAATCAGTATCACCTCCCCTCCATTTCCATCCTTTCATAGTTCAAATCCTTTTCTAATCTCTTTCTTTCATCTTATAATTTTTCTTCCAGAACATTCCTTTCTGACTAAAGAGAGCTACTTGGAAGATGCCATAGGCAAGTTTCCTCTTCCCTGTTCCTGATAATATATGTGGGTTTTTTCATTCCTTTAGAACCCTGTGCATCCTTTTCTCCTGGGACCCATTTGCCTTTTTTTTTTTTTCTAGCTGCAAATTGGATTTTGATGGTGATTAAATGCACACACCAGTCTTCCTCAAAAGCATCAATCACAACCAACTATGGACAAGGCAATTGAAACCTGTTACCCTGGCTGTGAAGACTAGGATGTGCCTTATGACAGCTTTATACTCAGAGCATTTGCCTCCAGAATTGGGGGTTAGAGATTGCTTCTTCCTTGGTTGTTGTTCCTTTAAGGCATCAGGTATAAATCCCAACGCAGTTTGAGAAGCTAGTGAAGTGCAGCTCATACATTAATGTCAGGCATGTACTGGTTCTGTTGTCCACATATGTCATCTCCCTCACCTTTCTTTAAGGTAAGAAGTGATAATAAACAACTATGGGTTCTAACAGTGGAGGGATACTAGTCCCACACCCTGTTAGAGCGGAAGTCCAATTCTGAGCAGAATGTTGAGCCAGTACCCACTTCCCCCTTCTCTTTATAACTGCTACAATAAACTGTGGATATCCTGGAAAGCAGCCATTACCAAATTGCCATAAACTCCCTGAACCAATTTTGTCTGAGTCCTGTGTTCTATCAGAGATGGTTGTATTTAAGGACATATAAGACACCTTCTTTCAAAATCTTGTTAGACTTATTTTTTTGAGGAAAAAATGAAAATGTGAGCTGGAAAAGAAGTAAATGCTTAGTTAATCTTTGCTTTGTTGGACACTGTGGCATTTTTTCTGTCCAAACTGAACAAGCCGAATTATAGTCTTATTAAAATTTATTCTTGAAGAACCTAAATTTGTTCTGGAATGAAGTTGCAAGCCAGTTTTCCCCTTTAAATGTAGTATTAAAGTGTTTTTTTTTTTATTAAGGCAATATAAAGTGCCATTTACTCTTTCAAGGGGCTATTGCATCAGCCTTTTTTTCATGAGAAGGAAGTGATATTTTGCTCCTTCCCCTCATTGCAGAGGAGAACGCACACAAATCTCCTTGTTCCGCAGACCAAAGGAGAGCATCCCACTGCCCTGCATTATGCGGCTATTTGGAGCTCATGTTATATTTTTATTAGGTTTAATTCTCTTCTAAGTTAACAGACCAGAAATCAAAGCTCTGTGGATCACAGACACCTGGAGGCATTAGCAGGAATCGGTGGCTTGCAAATGGACGCTAATCAGTTTTCGGAGCAATCAGAGGCTGTGGAGACTGAGTTTCCTCAAGAGAAGATGGCCAAATGAGCTGGCATGCATGATGCTTTGGCAGACAAAAGTCAGCAAGGAGTACTTGTCCGGGAGGAGGAAGGAGCAGATGGTAGAGATGAATGGTGTTTGGAGCAATCATTCCTATCGAACCCTGACTGTCCAGAGCTGACGGAATGACATTTCCTGATTAGTGGCAGTTATGGGCAATTTCTATTCTGGCTGCTCCTCTACCAACATTCTGGGCATCTGTGTCAATGAAAGCAAAGATCTCACACCCTTTCACTCTTCTTTGAGATGATTTGGACCTGAAAAGAGAGCTGTAGCCTTGGGGACTTACCCCTCTACCCCCTTTATTCTGAGACTCTGGTGTTTGGCATACCCTTTGGGGCACAGGATATGTCATTTTTTTTTCAGGTTGTAAAATAAAAACCCAGCTTTGCAGGAATTGAAGCCGTGTTTTACATCCAGACTACAGGGTCAAAGACAGTGGGCTTTAGAGGCTTATAATGACCCAGGCTTGAGTCTTAGTTTGGCTTTTTACTGACTTTAGGCAAAGTCTTGTACTCTGTGAGTTCTGTTTACTCATCTGAAGATTGTCCCTTATGTGTAAAATGGATGGCAGCCATTTCATGGGATAATTGTGATGATAAGAGAGGTAATGAAGTGACACATCTGAGCAGTTTCACAAGCAGCAATTAAAATGAAATACACAATGAGGTGTGGTGGAGGGAAACCACTCGGTCAAGACCCTCTGATAAATCTATTGGATGAAAGCAAACAATGTCTCACTATTTCAAAACGTTTAACTGGTAAACTTAATGTGATTTGGTTTGACTTCTCCTGGTTCAAAAATGCTTAGGTCTCGCATATTCTAAAAAGCAACTATACTTCTGAAATTGAATTGTGTCTTTTTTGACAATTCCTCTAGTCTCGTTCCCTCCTGCCCATCATTTTGTTGTTGAGACACCAGGGTATACTTGCTGTAGGCATTTTGTAGCCTTCCTTTCAAAGCCTGGCTTTCTTTTCTTCAAAGTTCCTAGAAGGGTTCTGCAGAGCCTAAAGAATAATTGGTGTCTTCAAATCAAGGGAGAGACACAAAGCCACGGGAACTCAGCCATTTTCCACACCATTGGTTAACACAGCCCGTAAATTGGTGATTCTTCATCACGATGGCACTTTAAAGTCACCGGGGGAGCTCTAAAAATTATGTACGCCTCAGTTGCACCCCCAGAGCTCTAATGCAATGGGTGTGGGTAGAACCTGCACTTTAGGGGCTTTTCGAGGCTCCCTTACTAATAGTTAGGGTGCAGCCGGGATGGAGGCTATTCTTGCAGTGCACATACATTCTCAAGGTTCAAGACACTGACATTCACGCTTTCCCCTCTCACCAAGTACCCCAACCTCTTTCATGATGTCACCTGAGTCAGGCCCAGACTGTTGTCTTGTGTAGAAGAGGGTAAAGATTTTGCAATGAAGTCAGTTTAAAGTCGGACCATTGTCACGAATTCTAGACAGTTGTGTTTAATTAGGATGCTCATTAAATGTGTGTTCACACTGGGGGCATTAGAAGGGGAGAATAAAAAAGAATAAAAGGGAAAGACAAAGGAAGGGAAGAGAACTTCACCATTCAGTCTCCAGCCTGCTTGTTAATGGCTTCTATTGTAGTCCCTTCCCAGGGGTGAAGACAGGATTTTAACAGTAGCTATGATTTATTTACTCAGCACCTTACTCTTTCATTGAGACTCTGTTAGCAATGGTCTCTGTCTAGACTAGGTGTTAGCAGGTCCTTGGCATTGTGTTGAAAAACCAAAGAGGCATACACAAGTAGCACAGGAAAGAAGGGTCTCATTCCAAACTGAAATAAAAGTACAGACAGACAGAAAGAAAGAGAACTTCAAGCACAAGTCCTGCCTCAACGTCTCTGGTTACTTCGAGGGGTTCCTTTGTGTGGCTTCAGGAGGAAGAGTGGCTGGGGGCAGAGTATGGGTGGTTTCTATTTTAACTGATAGGTTTGAGTTATGGAAGCCATTGGATATGTCTTTCCTGTGATGCATCTGATTTTAATATTTCGTAATTATGCATATGTAATCATATGCCGATTATGCACAGGCATAAGATGGTAAATAGTTTTTTTTTCTTTCTCTCCAAATGTTTATGTTAAAGATAGAGTTTTCCTTCCTCAACATGCAGCCTAAACTAGTCTAGGCTGGTTTGTCCCATTGCCCTTAGTATCAGGATATGTTTTGGCCACAAAAGGAGTCAGTTTTACTGTCATGGGAGGAGCAGGTACCAAATGACTAGATTGCTTTGGAGAAGGGAGGCATGTGGTTCAATGTAGGTGCCATCCTATGTGGCTAAGGAGAATGATGTGCGTGTGGCTCAAACCAGCAGGGGTCTGGGTTGCTTGTCGCTCCAATGCTTGTTCCTTCATCCCTATAGTGAGTCTAACGGATACCCCTATCCTTATTTATTTTATTTTAATTTTTACAAAGAGATGCTGATGAAAAACCAGTTGACCAGTGATACCAGCTAGAAAATGCAAGTTGAACCCACCTCTTGAGCCAGCTGTCACCTTGATGGCTTTTTGGATGAAATAATAAAGCATCAGCAGAAAAGTTTGGGAATCTGGCTTGAATAAGATATTTAGCCTGATGTGGTTCTCAGAGAGAGGGTGATAGGCAAGAAGCAAGGAAGGGGAAGCACTGGGTGCCTTTGAAGAAAAATGGAAAAGAATCTGAAATGCTGTCCTTCCTTCATTTGATTCTTTACCTCTTAGACCAGTCCCCTGCAGCTGGAACCTGCATCCTGGATGCTCATTAACCAAGACTTACAGGTCTCCTTTCACAAAACCATAGCAACAGCATCTACAAAAATGGCCTTCATCAGAAACCCTGTATTTACTATATAGAACAACCTTCCAAACAGGATGTGAATGAGGCTTTAACACAACGAGACTCTGGGTGTGCAGTGAAAGATTAATGGATTTCTGAAAAGAAAATGGAGTTATGGGGAATAATGTGTGCTCCAAAAGCAGGGTTGGGTCAAGGCAAGAAGAGAATTCATTTCCTCTCCTTTGGCCCTTCACCCTCCATGCGCCAGAGAATGCGTGGGTCCAAAAATTCACTGGTGGGCTGCCAGGAAGCAGAATTTCATGGTCAATCAGTCTAACTAGACTGGTCCTTTCAGGTCACATATTTTATTTCTCCTCCTTTTCATGGCTCAGACTTATGTTTCCACTTCAGTTGTTTATTTTGCATATTTCCTTCCCTTCATCTAAAATCACGTACAAAAGGACTGACCGGCATTTCTGGAATGTTTGCTAAAATCCTGGTACTGTGCTAGAAACCTCAGTTATCTAGGGACATAGAAACTGAAGGAGACAGAAACACAAATAAAAACTTCAGACCAGAGGAGGTGTGAGCAAATGCAAAAGGGGTGGACTTGGAGAGAAAGGAGTGGGAAGGGCAGAGAATGAGAGATGACAAGATGGCTAAACAGAAAGCAGAAAATGAAAGACAAGTGCAGTTCACAGAAGAGAGCAGGACCAGAGCAACGGAGGAGGCAGCTTTCAGACCATGGCCTGATTAAAGACCGGAAGTGAGAGAGATGAGCAGGAGGCTGCGTCTCTGCAGAGGAACTAAGGGTTATAGAGACTGAATGTTGCCAAGGGAAGATGATGGAATTGTGTTGGCTCCACTGTCTACCCTTTTGGAATGGGCAGTGAAATATACTTTACATGTAATCCTCTGAAACTTATGGCCAAAGATGTAATGATAGTAGCTCCATTGTCCAATGAATTATATATTCACTTATGTGGTTGCTGCTTCTGATGTTCATAATGCTTTGGGTTCTACAGGGGCTGATGTATAGTGTGAGCAGTACAGTAGTGTTGTGGAATATGAAGGGGTTTTACAGACTGTTGCACTTTCTGTGGAGTGAGTGTATGCTGCAACATATGCTGCTGCTGGGAACATCTGCATATGTGTTCATGCCTACTGGGAGCATCTGCAGATGTGTACACGCTAAATCAGGACGTGATGCTGAGTGACAAGTGCTCCTGAGATTTCTCACATGACAATAAAATGGACTTTAAAAATATTTCTATATAACAGTGAGTTGAACCATATGAAAGTGCTGTTTCTGTAGATCAAAGACAAGTATTTTTGTGTATGTGTGCGTGTGCATTTGTGTATGTGTGCATGTGTTGTGTGTATTTGATTTTTGCGCGTGTGCATTTGTATGTGTGCATTTATTTGTATGTCTGTGTGTATTTGTTTGTGTGTGTGTGTGTGTGTGTGTGTGTGTGTATGTGTGTGTGTGTGTGTGTGTGTTCAGAAGAAAACTATGAGAGTTACTCTTTAGGAGCTACTCACCTTGTTTTTTGAAGCAGTGTTTCACTAGCCTGAAACTCAGTCTCGTATTAGACTGGGCAGGTTGGCCAGTAGAGCTCCAAGGATCTCTGTTAGTCACCTTCTTAGGGCTGGATTTAAAGCACATGGTATCATGTCTGTTTCTGTTGATGTCTGTCTGTTTTTGTGAGTTGTGGAATTGGACTGAGGTTCTTATGCTTCTTCATCAAGCATTTTGCTGAAAGAGACATTTCTCCTGCTCAGGAAAATTTCGTTAAGAAATCTAAACATGAAGGTTTTATTTTAAAAAATGTAATGATCTGGCAATGATAGACCCCCCCCCTTTCCTTGGATACCATCCCCAGAGCATGTGGGAACAGGTCTGCTTCAGCTAAAGCATGTAAACCCCAGTCTCTGGGGTCTTACCTGTACATATGCATTTGTGTGTAGCTCCTGCTTATGTAGGTATATAACTGTGGCCGGTAACTCAGAGTATTGCCCAAAAAATTATCCCACTGATAAGTAGTTTTGAGAAGTGGTTATATTTTCTTTCATTGACAGAAACACCAGGAAGGAGTTTAGTTGTATATGCAAACAGCAAGCACAAGTCATCCCAAACCAGACATTCATATGCTCTTTTCTCTACAGAGGTAATGCATGAAAATCCGGTGGCTATCCAAAACCTCACATAGAACTGACCTCTGTTTACTATGGGCTTTTAGATACACACACACACATATATTATAATGTTTAACTGATGAAAACTGAGAACACTCAGTTTGGTCACTGGAAAGGCTACCCAGTGACTAGAACATAGGTGATCCACACAAAAGGGATACTCAGGACAAAGGACAGATCCATGTCCTAGGGAGGAGAGTACAGTATTCTGTGTGGTTTGCTATACTAATCTGAATGGTCCATAACTTAAAACATGAATTGTTTGCTTATGGAGCTTTCTATTTAATCTTCTCAGGCCATGGATGACTGCTGGAAGGGGCTGATCTACAGGGAAACCATAAAGACTGAGACTTGTCACTGTACCCCCAACATCATGGAAACATGTCCACCTTGGCTGCAGTTATCTTACTTGACATGTTTATACTCTCCTGCAAGTTTCTTCCTGAGTCCCTGGTATGCTTGGGTTTCTCTTACATGCATTTTGTTTGTATTCATTAAATTAGGTGTTGATTTGTTCAGAGAAAAGAAATTCACCATAGTAAAGTGGTCAAGGTGAAGTTATTAAGTTTGTCTTAAGGATGAGGCTCCTGGCAATAACTCATTTGTGGTTTATCTCCCAGGCTACACACTCTTCTTTGCATAATGTATCAATGCATTTAGTGAGCTAGGTTAATAGGTAGACATTGATCCCATTTTCAAGGAGGAACCGGGGCTCACACGGGTCAAGTAGAGTAATGGGTTGTCACAAAGCAGAGAAAATCAGGGTTGAGACTAGCATACAAAAGATCATAATTCCAGGCTCTTAATTTATGATTAATTTTAGTTAACTAGAAAAAGAACAAAACAGAACTCTAATATTGATGAAAACAAGCCTTGTTAGAAACATGTTAAAACACGCACTATCTTAGTTGTTGCTTTTCTAATGGGATTATTGGTGCAAATTTAAAATTAAGAGAAACTGGATCTTTGAGTCACAGAATGTAACAACTCCCCTGTACTGTGGGTTCCGGACAGTATTCTGAGTGGTAGATGGTCACATATACCCTGAGAGACATCTGATTTTCATTTGAGACCACTAATTGATCGTCATTCTCTTTCTCCTAATGCAAGATTAGGGGTAAAGTTTCTTCCTTTCTTTTTTCTTTCTTTCTTTCTTTCTTTCTTTCTTTCTTTCTTTCTTTCTTTCTTTCTTTCTTTCTTTCTTTCTCTCTCTTCTTCCATTTCTTTCTTTCCCTTTTTTTCTTTTCTTCCTTCTTCCCTTCCTCCCTCCCTCCCTCCCTTCCTTCCTTTTTCCCTCCTTCTTGGTCTCACCACCCCTTATTTTCTTTATTCAGGGCAAGCCATTAAGTAGTCTCTGTATCTCAGGACTTGGAGGTAGATTTGGTATGTATACGGATTGTCACCCAAACAGGATCTGGAACCATCTCTGGGATAAGGCTACAAGAACATATATGAGGAATGATCTTGGTTGGGATAATTGAGGAAGGAAGACAAACTCTAAAAATAGGCCCTATTCCCTAGACTGAGAAAAAGGGAGAAAGCTAGTTGAGCATAAGCAGCTGTTGCTTTCTCTTTCCTGACTACAGCTGCACAGTGACCTGCTGCTTCAAGCTCCTGCTGTGCTGACTTCACAGTCATGACTCACTGTACTGTAAAACTGTGAGACAAAACCAACCCACCTCCCTTAAGTTGCTTCTGTCAAGATACTTGTGTCATAGTAACAAGAAAAGACAACATGATGGGAGGTGTGGAGGTCATTTGGAACCTGGGGTCAAGCCTGAATTCTGTGTCAAGAGAACACACACACACACACACACACACACACACACACACACACCCCATAAATAAGTCCCAGAGCATATGAAAACATTTTTCCCATAAACAGGAATTCTAGAGAGTTGGGAGAAGGCAGGCAGAGAAATTAGACTTTCCCCTGCTATGTAAGAAGGCAGAAAAAGGACAATCATAAACCCTCAGTAACACCCAGATTCTGATATAATGGAGAACTTTCTAGTGATCTGTAGGTGATTTTATTAGGCATTGGCATTTTGCACCTGCTGGTATTAAAGATGAAAGTACGGTGGATATCTTGGATGGAGTTTAAAAGTGCATTTGGCATTCACTGATAAGCAGACACTAGCCCCCAAAAGCTCTGAATACCCAAGAAAAAAATTCACAGACCTTATGAAGCTCAAAAAGAGGGAAGGTCAAAATGTGGATGTCTCAGTCCTTCTTAGAAGGGAGAACAAAACACTCATGGGAGGAAATACAGGGACAAATAGAGGAGCAGGGATTGAAGAAAAGACTAACCAGAGACGGCCTTACCTGGGGATCCATCCCATATGCAACCACCAAACCCAAGCACTATTGCTGATGCCAAGAAATGCTTACTGGCAGGAATCTGATATGGATGCCTCCTCAGAGGCTCTGCCAGAGCCATACTGATACAGCTGAGGATGCTTGCAGCTAACCATTGGACTGAACACAGGGACCCCAATGAAGGAGCTAGAGAAAGGACTGAAGGAGCTGAAAGGGTCTGCAATTCCATGGGAAGAACAACATTATCAACCAACCAAACCCTCCACAACTCCCATGAACTAAAACACCAACCACTGAGCACACATGGAGAAACTCATAGCTCCAGTTGCATATGTATCAGAGGATAGCATTGTCTGGCATCAATGGGAGGAGAGGCCTTTGGTCCAGTGAAGGCTCGTTTTCCCAGTGTAGGAGAATGCCAAGGCACTGAGGTAGGAGTGGGTGGTTGGGAGAGGGAGCATCTTTATGAAAACAAGTGGAGGAGGAGGGGGAATAGTGATGGGGGAGGGGGATAACATTTGAAATATAAATACAGAGCATATCCAATAAAATAATAAAAAATAAATAAAAGTGCATTTGGATAGTGTTCACACCTGACCTCAGGATTAAATGTAGATCAAACACACAGTGTATTCAAGGACATGGTATATAAATTTCTTCAAGAAACGAGTTTTACTTCTTCTGATTACACTGGAATTATATGGAGTTGCAATTCTTTGGTAAGTAATAAGATGGCTTGATATAATTCATGAATGGAAATGAACTCAGATTCTTCAGACCTTTGTTAGTATAGGAACCAAGGTCTGGGTGCTCACAAGAGTGGGGTTTATGGAGAAAGGCAGAAGGTATAAAGCTGACAAGGAGGGTGCTCAAGAGGTAGAAGAAGCTCAAAGCTCTCAATTTCCTCGGTACTGCTATGCTGTGACAGAGTACTGGAGATTGGACAATTTACAAGTAACAAACATTAAGTTCTGGAGGCTGGATCAAAGAGCACTTATTTCCTAAGGGAGGGCCTTGACGATGTTTTATCTTGTTTAGAAAGTGACAGGACATGATCACATTTGTACAACAGAACTCATCACAAGGAATCCCTGTACAGAGGTCATAGATACATTCAAGACAGTGAAGTCCACATGTCCTAATTAATGCCTTCCAATACTCTGCCTCCCACCACTGCTGAGTGGAACTTCAGCTTTCAATACCTCCATTTGGGGAACACGTTGAAAACATAACATCCCCTAAATTCACACACAGAAACGTGATCTTTATTGTAGAGTGTACAAGGAAACAGCAGTGATCCCGGAAAGTAATGGAATGCCTTGGTAAACAAGTTGATGCCAAACCAGGTTAATGTCAAACTAGAGTTTAGAATGGAATGAAATAGAAATTACTTCATACAGTCTTATGAAAATATGTTAATGTAGAATAAAACCACAGTGCTCTAAAAAAGTTCTCACATCGAAGGGGGTAAGTTGTTTGGAGGATGTTGGCCATTAGCTAGCAAAGAGTGTTTTAATGACTACTCTTGAATTTTGTCTGAGACCATCTGGTAGCAATGTGTTTCAGGGCCACAGTACCAACCCTGGATTTGCATTATTGGTAGAAAGCAGAGGCTCAAAGATGTACCAGTCTGATGCTTTTCTGTAAGTTAGCCGTTCATTAATTAGGAGGCATTTTCTTCTCCTGAGTTATAGGAGGGGACAGAAGAATGGATGGGAATTTGGTCTCTTTTCCAGCTCTGCATGGGCTAATATTCTTTATCTTATGGCACTGTCTTCAACAGGAATGGATCATCTCTCTGCCATCATACCTGTGAGCTAGGAGGCAGGGTAGTAAGCCAATTTGGATGCTTTTTAACACACCAAGGAGCAGCTTTATATTGACAGAAGAGCTCCATTTAAGATGCATTTCAGAAACTGTGGAGATGGCTCAGTGGTCAAGAACATTGTCTGCTCTTCTAGAGGACCAGGGTGCCATTTACAGCAGCTTATACCTGTCTAAAATTCCAATACCAGGGAACCCAATGGCTCCTGAGGCACTGGGCATGCTCCTGGTGCACAGACATAAATATAGGCAAAACATCTATACATATAAAACCAAATAATACAACATTTCATTTTAATTGGAGATAGTGAAAGATTAGCTAAGATTGAAGTTCTGCATGCTAAACAAAAAAAGGGGGGGATATCTTCTGGGATTCTGTGGGGCAGAGTAGGAAATATGTGGCTAGTTTTGGAGATAGAGATAATGTAAACCTACTTCATGGGCTGGAGAGAGAGAGCTTAGTTGGTAATGTTCCTGCCATACAGACTCAGAGAACCTGAGTTCTAACTCTAGCATCCACCATACTTAAAACCTGGAAATCACATTGAGTGAGCGTGGTAATGTGCTCCTGAAATCCTGATGCAGAGACAGAGGCAGAGACAGATCCTCAGAGCACAGTGGGGCAGCCTCTCTAACCTATGTAGGCCAACGAGAAACACTTTCTCTAAGAAAATAAAAGTGGATGTCTCCTGAGGAACAATATCCAAGTTGCCCTCTGGCCTCTGTAAGCATATGTACATGTACATGCACACACATGCACACACATGCACACACATGCTAAAGGTCCTTTGGCAAGTCTCTCAACTTTCCTTACCTAAAAACAAGGGTGATGTTGCTACTGCATGAGTACAGTGCTAGCTGCATAGCAGGCACTGAAGAAAAGAGCGCCATTAATGTGAACGTGGTAAACACGTTCTTGGTGAAAAGCTTGTAACATTCAAGAATTTGTTTTATTAACTAGCAGGTCACACATTTCCTGGTGGTTATTTAACATCTAAAAGTCACATGACAGGATCACTTCCTGAAGTGTTTACTTATGTGCCGTTCTCCATCTCTACATCAGCATCCCAAAGAGTTCCAGATTCACAAGGACAACACTGAGCAGCATTTTAAACTGTAAAGGGATAAAGGTTCCAACCTTTTACAGAGGAAATATGGGAGCATGTGGGGTGAGCCTCCCCAGGGAAGAGCACACCAATTAGTTGTCCAGTGCCGAATGGTCAGCCTTGAAAACATACATATAAGGAATAGCATTATATAAAACTCAACAGGTTTATACAAATACATGATGTTGCATGCAGTAACCATGAATAAAAGAAAAGAGACCGTGAATTTCAAGGAGAAGAGGGAAGGGCATATGGGAGGGCTTGGAGGGAGGAAAGGGACAGGAAATGTGTAATTAAACAACAATCTCAAAATTTAAAAAAAAATGTATATATGGGGAAGGGAGAGGTAAAGGGGTTTAGATGAAAGGTTTTCCCAGATCTGCCAGACTTGGGTTGAAGACTCTATGATGACATCAGTGTGTCTGTCCATCATGGTTTGTCAGTGGCCAGGGCTGCCTAGTCATGCTCAGATACCAGGCTTCCCCATCTTTACAATGATTCCTTGTCCCCAGCCAGGGTTTAGAAGCTTGAGTCAAAGGCTTATGGGACATGTAGTCAAAGAGGGCTGTCTTAACTGGTGCGAATGAGGTTTGCCCAAGATCGTGGCCTGATCCTGGGTGCTGAAGACAGTGGGGCTGACAGCACCAATCGTATTCCAAGTTCAGGCTCTGCTGGTGTGGACTTTTGGAATCAGATTTCAGTTGAATTAAAGACAGTACAGGAAAGTGACAGACCTCCGCCTGTAAATTAAGATTCTGGTATGTGCCATTTGTAAGGCATTGGGGAGTCAAGGGGAATTAATTCCTGATCTCTGAATGCTACCACCTGGGGTACTGAGCATTGGAGAGGCTCATAAAGCAATCCGTGTGCCTGTCATTCAAAACTCAAGAGAATGTGGTACAAACTGCTGTCAAAATCCTCAGACATAGGGGAGTTTATTTCTGCAAAAGGCAGCCAGCCAGGAGGAGGGACTTAAGTCCCTCCTGCAGGGATATATTAAAACAAGCACCCCCTCCCCACCACTGCATGCCAATACCATTATTATGTAATTGCTACAGCTGTAAACTCATAAAACTTTTGTAGAATCAAAGGTTGTTTTGGAAATGTGCCTGTTTGATATGAGGTATAAGTCTGGAATTCAGCGATGGAATAGGGAACGGCATAGTTCACAATTTCCATGAGTGCTTAGAATGTCATCTTCATGGATGTGGACTGGGATGGCTCTCCTGGGGCCAACTCCTGACTCTTTACCTCAGTCTGTTGTACTGGATTTGAGGAGAACCATGGGGAATGTGGACCTGTGAGGTCTGAGAGTTGCCGTTTCAAAGGCCACGGTTCAGACTCTGTAGACTGGGCCTAGGGCATCCTCTTCCACGTAATGTCTGCAAGAGCTTCAGCTACTGGTGTCTCACCATCTAGCTTCTAGCAAGGTTTTCTTTCTGTTACCATCACATTGCTTTCTTATTTGCAAGCATTTAATGGTTATTCCATGAAACAAAACAACAACACCCAAACCCCTTGTGTTCTGACATTCAAGGTTTGCTGTGATTGCCATCTAGTGTCTGCAGCTCATCTTCTCTGGTGCTCCCTTTGCTGTGGCTGCACTTCCATTCAGTCAGGACTGCTCTCCTGCCACTCCTCAGTTCTCTTTTGTACCCATGTTCAGTGCCCCACCCAACATCTCCACTAGTTCTTTAGGGACCAGATTACATGTTACCTGATTTGTGGACTCTTCCCTGGCCAGGGACCCAGGGCATCAGATGTAGTTCAGAGACACTCCACCACAACACACACACACACACACACACACACACACACACACACACACACTCCTTAGCACTAGACCCTGAAGCATTAGGACGTTTTCCAAGTTCTTCTGGATCTCTCTCATGTGTGGAATGAGTTTCTTTTCCACCTGAGGGGTCTAAGTTACGCCTGTTGCGTAGGATCAAGTGAAATCCTCTGAACAAGCTGGCTCATCTGATTATTGGGATCTTTTTGAAGGTTCATTTACTTGGAATCTCTCCTACACTCTATATTACAGTGATTGGAATTCGCATTTCAGATCTGTGGTACACATTGTTCTTTTTTCCCCCTAGTTGGGAAGTCCCTGGAAGTTAGAGGTTTCTGCTGACTTAGCATGGACACACTGCTCAGCAGAGTCAGTCCTTGGCCAGGAGGTGCTCAGTCAGTGACAGCGTTTTTACTTCTCTGTCTCTTTTCTATCTAAAAATTGAAAATGGATATTATAAGTCAATTCTCTTGGACATGAGTTGGAGCTCAGGGGGACGTCTGAAGAGGGCAGCCTGTGAAGTGGCCAGTGAAAACCAGTGCATTTCCAGTAAGTCTTGGGAAACCTCACGCAGTGTTAGGGTGCTTGTTGTCAGTTCATTAGTTGTTCGGCATGCATTCATGCTCCTGTTTTTAGATTCAGAAAACATT
This sequence comes from Micromys minutus, assembly GCF_963924665.1. Classification (NCBI taxonomy): domain Eukaryota; kingdom Metazoa; phylum Chordata; class Mammalia; order Rodentia; family Muridae; genus Micromys; species Micromys minutus. Next base: position 18,102,248 of record NC_137969.1, read on the forward strand.
AGATTCTATCGATCCTACTCATAGGGAGCCAGGTAACATCCTAATCTGCTAAAATAGAGAGCGGTCCTGCAGGAAAACCCAACTCAGAATTGCTGATTATAGCTGACATTATCAAGTTGCTGTGACTACGTCCTCATGTGGTCTCTCTAAGGCCATCCTCAGAATGCCCTCAGAAGATAAATATACTTGCTATTGTCATCTAACAAGTGAGGACCCCCATATTTGAATGGATCCAAGTTCATACCCAGGGTGCAGGCTGGGATTTGATGTCCGACATCTGTGAAGCTGAAACCAAATGCCTTGCTTCCCCATGGTCCATAGCTTTCCATCTTTCCAAAGTTGCCTGACCAAGTCATCCACTGGACTAGCCTCTAACTAATAGTCATAAAGCCTGTTGCCTTGGAACTCCCTCTGAGAAACAGATTCAGCCCCCACGTGTTTCCCCATTAGAGAGCTGAGATGACCGTCATACCTCTGTGCCAGGGGGCACCATCCTTTTGCTGTCTCATGGTAAAGGACTCAACCTCCAAAGTCTATTTTGAAAGTTCCAAATGCTGCTCTATATGAATCTCCTTTTGATCCAAGTAGACTGTTGCACAAAACGTTTTTGTCATCCTCATGTTGTCTACCCTGCTGGTAATCTGGTAATGGTTGCTTTTAAAGCGCATTGCTAAAGTGCCTGGCACACAGTAGGGCTTCTAGAAGGACTTAAAGAACATGGAGTTGCTTTTCTAGCCCCCCCCCCGCGCCCCTCCTTTGATTCCTAATCCTGTCTTGTCAAATCTGAACTACTAACTTGCCGCCAATTCTACATTCCCACAAACATGGATAAGCCTGGTTCATATCCAGGCAGGTCAGACAGGTAGCTGGTATCCTCCTGTCGGCTTAGTCGTTAACTTTATCCTCACCCATACCCCAGTTCCCGAAAGAGGCTGTTTCTCTCTTCCGGATTCTGTAACAAGGGCACAGTTAGGCCACCCTGGGTTTCTCTCATCAACCTGAGACAACCCTGACTGGTTGCTTCTGAGGCACTATTTGTGTTTCACCAGAAAGCCCCCTTGGTCGGGTCTCGGATGAGTCAGCTGGCTAGGGGGAGTTTTGTCACCACCCCTGATTGCCTTTGTTTTTAATCTTCATGGGGTGAGCGTTGGGATGGGGGTGTAGTTCTTGGGCCCTGGGGTGGGGTCTGGCAAATTTGGCTTCTAGAAATGCTGCCAGCCTCTGTGGAAGCCTGTGATGGGAAGCCACGTCATGCCATAGTGCGCATTTTTAGGCCACACCCATCCCCAGGGCCCACTCAGGCGCCATACAAGCGCAGGCCAACCAGCTCTCTAAACTGCTTGCGATGAGGTCATGGGTGGGGTACCGGAGACCCCCTCCAGATAGGGTGGGGGCTTCCGCTGCAGCCCAGGGGTGAACCAGAAGGACTGGGAGAGGGGCTGTGGTGATAGTTTTGCCTGTCGGATCCCCTGCTCTCTCACAGTGGTCTGGAGGCTGGCGTGGGTACAATAGAAGCAGCATAAGAAAGCAGGGAAGAGACAGAAGGGAGGTGTCTGTGAATTAGTCGTTGTGGGCGACTTACTGCACTAGTTAGTTATGGGTGGAGGGACAGAGCTGACAAATGTTGCCCCTTCACTACTTGGCCAGAAACTAATAGTCACCTCTTTGCTTTTAATACACTGTAGCCTTTACTCTGACCTTAATCACTAAGACCTCAAGGCAAGGGAAGCAACTGCGATCCTCATTATGTAACTAGGCTTTGATGCCGAAGGAAAAAACAATAACGAGACGATAAAGTGCCTTCTTAGCTGGAGACGGCGATACCTCCCATTCCCTCCCAGACCAAACGGCCTCAATTATTAATATATCTACACCAGAGGGCCTTGCAGACAGAGGTCACCTACATGTCCCAACCATCACAGCTTAATCAAACCTACAGTTTTTTAACCTCTGCCTGCGAGCGTATACATATTGTGTGTACATGGAGCAACGGATGCAGGGCTCAGCTAAGAGTTTTAGTCTGCAAGTTCCATCCTCGGATCTCAGTGACTATCTGGTGAGTTTTCTTTTTTGCACCTGGAATTCTGCCTCGAAAAACTAGGGACTCGCAGATAACGGAGTGTCTCCCGGAAATAGAAAGCGGCACAGAATGTTCACATGCCCCCCTCCCACCCCAAGATGCTTCGCAGATGACCAATGCATAGAAAAATCACGAGAGCTATCTGAAGGCATAATTGACAAGTACAATTACCCTACTCAGACAAGGACACCCTCGGCCCACATGGCCTTAAGCTAAAAATATCACGTTCAATTGTTTTGCTTTGCTTTGCCCTCCAGGGAGATACAATTAATATTAGTAACTTCGTAGGTCCTTACAAGAAAGAGTCAAATGGTTTACTTAGCTGTAAGAAAACGTACAAAACAGTCAGTCACAGTAACCATAACTGAGAGACATTTTAGGATGTTGCTGCAATCCATGAGAAAGTTTTCCCGAGTTCTTAGATTCTCAGCTCTGGAAGTCAAGTTTTGTAGACAAAAATAAATATAGAAATTAGACCATACATTAGCCCACTGCCCACTAGACAGTTTATGCTCAAAGACTGTGGGTGTTTTAGAGAGCTCTCCGACCTTTTCTAAGAGAAACAGCCTTTCCATACATAGGCGTTTACTACATCAAGCGGAACAGAAAGTAGGAGAGACATCGCTGTTGAGTCCATCCTCTGATTTATCATTTGGTGACATACTATCCACACGACCCTCCATCTCCTTACAAGTAGCTGTCTGTGGTTCTTCCTGTGAATATTTTCATGAAGTCCAAACAGGAGAAGGAATGAGAAAGGCTGTAGTGGAAATAGCTTACCTTGCCTGGGCATTGCTGGGTTCAGACGTCCTCCCCAAACGTGAGACTTCCTTGCTTTGGTTCTCCCATGGATTTAGAAATCATTAAAAATATTCGGAGCAGAAGTATGTGTATTGCTCAAGCTGTTCCACAGCAATGCAGAGAAGTGTCTCGAAGAAAAGTAAAGGGTGTGTGTGGAGCGCAAGCTCATGCTGCCGTACGAAGTCCTGCAACCGTCTTTCTCAGTTTAAACAACCTCCCACTCCTTCTCCCAGGCACTTGCCAACTTCTATAATTTAAAGCAACTGCGATCCTTCCCATAATACTCACATTTCAAAGAGTTTACTATATACACTCGTTAGGGATGAGGAGGAATGGGCAAGGATCATCTGCAAACCCCAGACAGAGGCAGATGCAAAGCAAGGGTCTCAGGTATCTGGAGAGTTTTCAGTCTCTCTGCAGTCATCGCTTTTGTGCTGCGTGGATTTGCGTCCCTGTAGCCTTTTAAAGTGCTATCTAGAGACTGATGGGGATCATTTCCTGAAACTCTCAGGAAAGTTTACTCGGCAAGTTAGGAAAGGGGCTAAACCAGTGGAACTGTGTCAACAGGATTGCTTCTTTGTGATTTGACCTTAATTTATCACCAATGTTTTCATGAAACAGGAAAACACTTCAGATGATTATTTGCCTTAGTCTTGTTTAAGCACGAGTCCACATATGTACAATAAATCTAGGGAGGACACGCACTTTGCAAATTATGTCTATGTCGCTGAATAAATCTTCTGATAATTTAGCCTGTAGCCAGAATAAATAAATCATTTTACTTAGTGACTGTATTTTACATTTTACTGTTTTTTTCCTACTGTCAACACACACACACACACAAATTAAAATTATAACAAACATTTAAATATTGATTTAAAAGTATTTTATGGTATACATCAAACCAGGTCTTGCTTAGTGGCTGCTAAGTAACCTGTGCTCAGTAAATACTGATGGAGTGATGTTAACCTTTGTATCAACAAACTGTTTGTGTCAATTTTGAATTGTAGACACGAGCCCCTTCAAAGTGATCAATATTTCATACTTTGTGTAGGAATTATCAACATAGAATGATGTGTTACTTTGACAAGCTTCATGGCTCTCTGTGCAATAAAACTCCCTCAATGAATAGAAAGCATCGGTTAGACCAGCGGGGCTTCAAGAATGAACAGAAACACCGTATGGACACATGCCATGACGTTTGTTGATGCACAGCATTGCACAAACTAGTTCGGGGATAGAACCTCATTATTTCAAAAGCTATTGATCCCTCCCTTGTATTGTAGAGTCCTGTCAAGTAGTTATTATACAATAGGTACCATTTACAATTTTATAGCATATAAATAATAAGTACAAACAGAAATGACCCAAGCCAACAGAGATATGAACAGGCTTCAGGTTTTCCACACTGAGAATCAGAGGGATCACATGGCGGCCTTTGGTTGTGTCTGTGCTAGGGAGTGATCTCCAGGCACAGAGCACAATATGTGGAACTGAGCTCACAGGCTGGGTCCACACTTCCTGTCATCCTGAATGTGTCCCTTTAGTTTAAAGAAAAATGAAACTAGGAAAGTGTAAGTACCAATGTGTCAGTGTCAGTTTTAATACCAGCGAGTATTTATTTGATAAATGCTAGTCAGGTGCCCCTTTATGTATTAGGAATGTAGTAAGTCTTCTTGTGATGCTTACCACAGAAGCTAACATGAACATCCTGACCAATGCCAAGAGAGATGATAGACATGGATGGTGCTCTATCAAAACTCTTAACCCAGGGGCAGTAGCAATAGGTGAGCATTGTAGACTGGTTTCGGGATGAAAAGTCAATAAATAGTCTATGGCTTGAAGTGGAAAACCTTTGGTGACCTTAAAGACAGTAACTTGGAAGGCAATGTGTGGTAAATAACCTTTGAGCTCTAAGGAATAGGGACGGGAGAACACATAGGTTGTGTGACTGGCCACTGCTAGGTGTATCTGGCAAGGTGTTTTAAGAATGAGACCATGCCAGAGAAGAAATGATCCAGATATAAACCCAAATGAAAGGGGAAAGGGAATCCAAGGAGGGAACACCGATTTTATGGTTTAAAGGAGCCTACCGGTATCTTGATGGTCTAAAATGTCTATGATACAAATTATATTGCTGGCAGTTCTGACATTCTCTATTCAGAATATCTTTCATGTCTAAAAACGTCTTCTACAGGCAGGATATGAAATGCAGGCTTATGTGACAGTGCAAGAGAAAAGCTGCAACTGAAGGTGTTGCCGAAAGGAAGTGATGTCAGCAGCAGAAAGCTATGCAGGCAGCAATGGACATAAGACTTTCCCAATGCGCAGGTCAATGACTGTCCTTTGTCCATAAAGAATCAGGGCCTTCACCAGCTGGCTGGTCGATCTAGGTATCAGTAACTGTTGCCTCTGATCTCACTCTTTTGTGAGTGAGAACTTTTATAGGGGTTATACAATTACTCCTGTACCTTTGGTAGGTGTGTGTGTGTGTGTGTAAGAGAAACAGAGAAGCAGTGTCTAATCTATCATCTATTATCTAGCAATCTATCAGCTATCTATTATGTCTCTTTGTTTATTATCTCCATAATCTGTCTATCTTTAATTTCATTAACTTGTTTTATTCTCTTTACAGTCTTGTGAGGCAAATACTAACATGATCTTTATATGAATGTATAACTTGAAGCACAGACAGGTTAAGCAACTAGCTCATGGTCACAGAGCTAGTAATAAGCCAGGCTTCAATTTGTGTACAGACTGTCTGGTTCCCCCAATGCATCCAAAGTCCTGAATGCTTTCTAAAGGTTTCTCCAGGGCAAGTGAAGAAACCTCAGTAGGTTACCTGCTACCCTTAGCAATCATCTCTGGAGACAGGGAAGAGAATCTCTGTAGGTCATTCAATTCCCTTAGCCTGGTTGCTGGGCAGATGTTTGAGATAAGTTCTCGTTCCTTCTGAAAGCTTTTCTAAAACTCAGCAGGTTGATTTTACTCAGAAGGCACATCTGCCCTTCTCTGAATGTGATTATAACATTCAGACATTTTTCATGTATTAAGTTTTGAGCCCTCATGGTTAACTTTGATTACCCTTAGCTCCCAGGCTACAGCCAGCCAAGTTTCCAATTATATCTTGAAACCCAGGTGACTTCCCCTGGATTTTCCAATAAATCTCTGCCAAGTTCCATCAATTACCCACGAACATGAAGAAAGAGGCTAGGAGGAGGTATATATCTTGTCGGGAAACCCCAACTTCCCCTGGGAAGACATTGTTAAGTTTGGAGATCAGAAATGAACTACATGATCCATGTTTAGAGTGGTAGAGAAAGACTAGTCCCAATGTCGAGGGAAGGCACTCAGGAGATGCAGACTCTCCTCTATGTCCGAGTATACACAGATAATGATGTAATGCTTGCTGCTCTTGGCTGCTGAGGACACAGAAGAACCAAAGTTATTTCTGGGGTTTGTAAACTCTCCCTTTCCCACCATGGATTTTCATCTTGATGGGTGTTGTAGTTTGGATCTGCAATGACCTTCAAAAGCTCATTTGCTGATTTTTGTTCTCACAATAGTATTATGAGGTGGCGGTTGGACCTTTAAGGAGCAGAGACACAACTGAGAGCTTTTATGTTTTGGACATGTTTTTGGCATGTTACCCCAAGGGAATTGTGAGATCTAGAAATTCTTCTCTCATGTCACTTCTTAGCAATAAAGTGGACAGTTCTTCTGGGCTACACGTGCCTCCCCCACATTCTGTCAACCAGGCATAGCATGAAACTTTCCAAACTATAACTCAAAACAACCTTTTTGTAAGTTTATCAACTCAGGTATTTTGTTACAGTAATAGAAAACTGACAAGCAGAGAACTAATGAAGGTTCTTTTCACTAACTTAGTGATTAAGGGTAACTGATAAGCTTATTATAGAATCAAAACTGTAGAGAAAGACCAAAAAAAGAAAAAAATGACTGTAGGCTGCAAGACTATATATTTGGAAGAAATCTTGAAGATATATTCATTTATCCCTTCACTGTTCCCATGGTTATCAGCAAAGTATTGGCAGGTATCCATACTATTCCTACTTAACCTTTTTCAGAGGAAGGGGGACACACAATGTCACAATGCCTCAAAACGTCTCTGAGCAACATCAAATGTGTCTTCCCCTTTTCCCATATACACATGGCTTTCAAACACTCACAAGTAACTCTTTTCCTTCTCTCCCAACCAGCTACATCTTTCCCCAAGTCCAGTGATTCTGGCTTTTGCATCTGCTCTTTAAGAACCATGATTTCAATTAGGCTGTCAGATTGGTTGGCTGCACTCCAGTGAGTCAATATCCAATTAATGGCTAAATGTCTCTTGAGGAGGACGGTAAGGTGGCCAAAGGGTCAATATTTGAGCTACAGTTCAAGTCTGCTTTCACCACTGAGAAGGCACCCTCTCATCCTTGAGAAGGCACCTTCTCATCCACAGTATCTGGGTATGTGATCACGGAGATTCATCACTCTGAAGCATCCATATGCAAAGCCATTTTCCAGTCAACTATTGGAGACTTAGAATAGATAGGACCTTTACCCTCTTTGTTGTATTTCTAAAGGTAGTGTCCTTGTGGAACTTGCATTATCATAATTTATATTATCCCAGTGTTTCCTCTGGTTACTGTGCGTGAAACCAAACTTTGAAATTTTCCATGATAAGGAATACATAGTAAAATAAATACAGGAATTTCCAAGGAGGGTACACCAATTAACTATTCCTAAACATTAACTTCTTCAAAAAACGTAGTCACTGAAAATGTTAGCTATGGATTGTTCTTCATAAGTCTGCAGATTGTCTAGGCTATTCTGATGATTTTGTCCATCACAGCTTAGGTAATTCTTCTGGAATTTGATGAGGCCCACTTATAGTTTTTTGGCTGGAACTGAATTTACAATGTTGTGGCAACTGACTCTGTCTCATCTGGTTTCCCCATCGGACAGTTATATGTACCCTCAGGAAATTGTATAAGTCTGAGAAGACTCCTAGGTAGAAGCAAACAGATGTTTTTTTCTTTGAGACTGCTTATGCAAGATTGCTGATGACTGATCGGTTCAGACCACTCTCCTTCTCAGAGTCAATGTAAAAAGGATACTACAGACACAGTCTATGAGTCTGTTTCTGTTGCAATAAGTCAGTGAATAAGGTTGGGTACCTTATAAATAGATGTATCTGGTTTGTGATTCTGGTGACTATAGGGCTCATATGGTATATCAGTATCCTTTCCTTGCCACAGTATGGTTGATAATCAAAAGAGCAGATAAATGCAAGAGGGATCAATTATTTGGGGTGGGCTTGCTTTCCAAAAAATTCATTCTCATGAGACATAATTGCGATCTCATGGAAACTACCCGCCTTTTCCCAGATAGTGGTATCCTCAGTGAGATAGTGAGTCATTTATCACTTCTTCCACTAGACCCCACAAAGGTTCCAGTACCTGCAACATTATCACACTGGGAACAAGATTCTAGCAGATGGCCCTTTGCTGGGGATAGATTCAAACTTCAGGACACAGATCAGGAGAGACACATTCAATCTACTTAGAGGTAAAGTGCTGCAAGTTTTCAACAAACCCTTGATTGACAGAATGCCATTCTGAGAATCTTGTCGTGCTGGAAAGGCCATGAAAAGCACACTCAGGAAGAGTGGGTGCTATAGGAAGAGGGAGGGAAGTCTTGCATCTCCTCACAGCTCATCTTCAGCTCATTGAGAGGACTATGCTACTACTGTTCTACTATATTCTCTTTCCATTATCTTCTTGCTCTCCCTTCCCCCCAGCTGTCCTCTATCAGAGGAGGATTGTGAGTGATCACAATGGGCGAATCCATAGTTTCTCTAGAGGAACTCTCTTTCTTTATGGGTATGCCAGGGAACTGTGTATCTTTCTTGGGATAAGATGGTCCTCTTGACATGTTTATTCCATAAATGGTAGGTTTTTATCTTTATATTTTTTTAGAACCATAAGAAAGTCATCTTCAAAGAGGAGGACCCCAATAATCCTTTATTTTGTTTTATATCTCTAGTGTTTCTAGTTTATTAAGAAACCAGGCTTGGCATCTTGGCATCCAACACATGTTGGAATGAGCAATAGGGACAGACAATGCTTATTTTTAAGTCAAAGCACAGGTTCTCTGTCTCTAGAGCAGCTCTTCTCCCCAGCCCAAAGGTGGTATTAATGGGTACCATCTCAGTTAGTAATAGAAGTCTGGCTTTACTTCTTTGATACTGACTCTGGCTTGTATAGCTCTCTCTTTGCAGAATAAGCTATTGTTTACAAGGACACTCCATTCTTTCAAGCTGCAGAGGGCACTTACCACTTCCTGCCTCATGTCATAGCTCTCCACGTGTGTGCTTTTTCTTGGTGCTTAAGTGCTTTTCAAGGACCAGGGTCATGTTTTAAACATAATTTCTGATATCTACAATGCCTCGCATAATATCTAGAATTTATTGATTACATGTACTCCCTCCCCGCCAAAGGAGAGTGTTTGGAAGTCTATGCAGCAACAAATATGTGATCAAACTTAGGAAGCAGAGTTGAGGTAGGAGGGCATGTTTTTATATGTTTTTCAAACAATTTCTCAGTGCTACCAGGTATGATGTTTGGGACAGGATGTTAGTGGGTTATGAATACTGACAAGGCAAGAGATAGATGATGAGAAAATGAGATGTTTGTGCTCTGGTGGCAGCCTGCTGCCAGAATGAAGGCGGAAATAGGAGGAAAGCCAAGGAAACATATTCCCCCTGGATTTAGTTTTAGGGATGGACAGAATCTTTGGCTCAACTCTTATTTTGCATTCACGGACAAAATTATTTCTGGTTATGAAGTGTGAATCTTTGAGTTCATAACGGGCCAGGACATAAGGTTATATGAACCCGTGAGAGGATAAATGTCCAGATTTGTTTTGGACTAAGCCAAAACTTGACATAATACATTTTCATTGATAACAGTGGTTCTTTAAGTTTATATCATATTTTGTGGCATAAGCTTGATTCTTTAATCCAGAGCACTAAACTGCATTTGGAAGAAAAGCTAGCAGTCCCAAAGCATGAGGCATATAATAATCTATAATTTTGAATGTCATCAAAACTTACAATAGAGGTAGCATGAATGTGAAGCCTTCTCTGGTACCTTCTCCTGGGACACATCAACATAAATTCAGCCTCCAACACTGATGAGAGGTATAGCTTTCTGGAAGGTTTTGGGAGGAGGTAGATAGAGGTGATGAACACCACATAGAGCTCTGGGAAGAACATGAATTGTGTCTCAGTTATGTGTCTATGTATAGGAGGATTTGTCCCCAGGCTGATGGTGGCATTTGGAGAGGATAGAAATGTTTAAGAGATTCAGTCTCTCCGAGATCCTTGGCTCAACAAAGATTGCTCCAGAAAAGACATTAAGGGCTGCTTTGACTCAACAGAAAAACAAATTAAAAGGAGTTTAATGTAACACCTTGGTGTTTCACAAAGGAAGAGTTCACTAACTAGCAATACAATTTGCTATAATGAGCCTAATATGGACTTAATTAAATTTTATCTCAAACTCTGATGTTGAAGCCTTAATTCTCAATGGGAGAGAATTTAGAGATAGCATCTCTGTGAGGTAATTAGGTTAAGATGAAGCTATGACAGTTGGCCTTTGGGTAGGATTTGTGTCCTCATAGAAAGAAATTCTTCATACCCAAACCATAACATTACCCCAAAGAACTGAAAGAATATGTATTTAAGAAGTTAATTAATATATTATTAGAAGCCCAATTAATAATGAAAAAAATCTGGAAATAAATATATCCACCCACAACATACTAGATCTATCTATGTTGACTATTCAGATAGAACAATGCCAACAGCCCAAACTCAGTAATGGGTGAATTAATAAACAAATTGTGTCAAATCTCTGCAATTAATACTCCTCAGAACAAAAGTCCGATAACTGCCATGTATTATATAGATAAAGAAAACACTAAGATGATGGGTACAAAAGAGACTATGCTGGAATGATTCACTGAATGAAATTCTAGGAATTTAAGGAATTGCATAATGGATCCGTGACTGGCTGCACTTGGGATAGGGGAGAAGTTGGAAAAGTGTAGCCAGGAAAAACTTACCTCTTTCTGAAATATTTACTACTTGTCCTTTAATAAGCACTAATATCTGGCAGTTAACACACACTGTTTAACAGTGGGGAATGAAGTGTAAGGATGTATTGCTAGTGCTCCTTTCTCTGGTAAATCAGGCAGAAGCCTCTCTGGCTAAGCTCATTAATTCTTTGAGAACCAAAAGAGGAAGGAGATGAAGAGAATTAAGATGCTTTATACGGTCAAGTATTCACAGACAAGTGTACATCCAAACATTCATACACACATACTCTGTCCAGGCTATACCATTAATCAATTCCACAAGTCTTCATGCATGCTTACATACATACATCATACCCATGCACGAACATATAGATAGACATTCACATTTAGAGGGATAGATCGATGTATGGATGGAGCAAAGCTCTCTCAGCCAAACTATTCAACCACTAGCTTTATTTCTTTACCTTATTAGACAAAAAATAAGTTTTTTTAGAAAATTACTTTAGAGGTAAAATGTTACATAGAGTGGGAGTTACAGAAAGATGTTGCTATTAAGTTCAAAGCAGTGTATCATTATAATGTAATAATTATAAGCTCAAATCAACAGTTTTACCTGGCCTTGCCTTAGCATTGTGCACACCTGTGACTATCCTTGGACCTAAATGTTTTTCCTTGAATAGAAAATTGTCCCAAGTATATTTCTCTTTTTAGTGTGATTATGAAAACCCACTGTGATGACTAGGGATGTTGCACATTTATTTAGGTGCTTCTCAGCCATTTCTCAGTTGAGAATATTTTTGTTTAGCTCTGTGCCCCATTTTTTAATAGGATCATTTGATTCTCTATAGTCTAACTTATTGAGTTCTTTGTATATATTGGATACTAACCCCTCTACTGGATGTAGGATTGGGAAACATATTTTCTAAATCTGTTGGTTGCCCTTTTGTCCTTTTGACTGTGTCCTTTGCCTTACAGAAGCTTTGCAACTTCATTAGGTCCTATGTGTTGATTCTTGATCTTAGAGCATAAGCCACTGGTGTTCTGTTCAGGAAAATTTCCTCTGTGTCTATGTGTTCTAAGCTCCTTCCAACTTTCTGTTCTATTAGTTTCAGTGTACCTGATTTTATGTGGTGATCTTTGATCCACTTGGACTTGAGCTTTGTACAAAGAGATAAGAAAGGGCCAATTTGCATTCTTCTGCATGCTGACTGCCATGTGAACTAGTATCATTTGTTGAAGAGGCTGTCCTTTTCCCATTGACTGTTTTTAGCTCCTTTGTCAAAGATCAAGTGACAATAGGTATGTGGGTTCATTTCTGGGTCTTTGATTCTATTCCATTGATCTACCTGCCTGTCTCTGTACGATTACCAGGCAGTTTTTTTTTTTAATTTCAATTTTTTTGACTTTATTTTGCAAAACAAAGATACATGTAAAGATGTTAAACAGTTTTTGCTTAAAATTATACATTTTTGTCAGTACTGTTTTTTCAGACATTAAAATAAATTTTACATAAAACCATGTGAATATGTTTTTTAGTCAGTACTTGATTTTTTTCAAGGGCTTGACAGTATGCATTGAAAACGTACTAGTTGCAATAAGCGTAAAGTACATGCAAAACAAAGCGCAACATGGAAATAGTCAAAGTCTTCTTGTTTTGTGAATATATGTATATTTTTTTATTTTCCTTATTTCTTGGACTTCATACAGTCTGTGAGTTGTTTCTGGGGGAGTGCAAGCCTCTGGGGTTAGCATCCCACTATCAGTGACTGCATATTATGTCTGTTCTTTTGTGACTGGGTTATCTCACTCAGGATGATCTTCTCTAGATGCAGCCATTTTCTTAAGAATTTGGTTAAGTCATTGTTTCTGGTGGATGAGTAGTATTCCATTGTGTATATGTACCACAATTTTTGTATCCATTCGTCTTCTGAAGGACATCTGGGTTCCTTCCAGCTTCTGGCTATTATAAATAGAGCCGCTATGAACATTGTGGTGCATATATCTTTGTTGTGTATTAAAGTGTCTCTGGGGTATATGCCCAGAAGTGGAATAGCTGGGTCTTCAGGTAGTACTATATCCAATTTTCTGAGGTATCGCCAGACAGATTTCCAGAGTGGTTGTATTAGCTTGCAACCCCACCAACAGTGGAGAAGTGTTCCTATTTCTCTGCAGCCTCGCCAGCATCTGCTGTCATCTGAGTTTTGGATCTTGGCCAATCTGACTGGTGTGAGGTGGAATCTTAGGGTTGTTTTGATTTGCATTTCCCTGATGGCTAAGGATGTCGAGCACTTCCTCAGATGTTTTTCGGCCATTCGGTGTTCCTCAACTGAAAATGATTTGTTTAGCTCTGTACTCCATTTTTTAATAGGGTTATTTGATTCTCTGGTGTCTAGCTTTTTGAGTTCTTTGTACACCTTGGATATTAGGCCTCTATCTGATGTGGTGTTGGTAAAGATCTTTTCCCATTCTGTTGGTTGCCGTTTTGTTTTCTTGACGATGTCCTTAGCCTTACAGAAACTTTGCAATCTCATTAAGTCCCATTTGTTAATCTTTGACCTTAGAGCTTGAGCCATTGGTGTTTTGTTCAGGAAAATTTCTCCTGTGCCTATGTGTTCTAATGTTTTCCCTACTTTCTCATCTAATAGTTCCAGTGTATCTGGTTTAATGTGGAGATCTTTAATCCACTTAGACTTGAGCTTTGTACAAGGAGATAAGAACGGGTCTATTTTCATTCTTTTGCATGTTGAGTGCCAATTGGACCAGCACCATTTGTTGAATAGGCTGTCCTTTTTCCATTGAATGTTTACTGCTCCTTTGTCAAAAATCAGGTGACCATATACATGAGGGCTCATTTCTGGATCTTCTATTCTATTCCATTGATCCACTTGCCTATTTCTGTACCAGTACCATGCAGTTTTCAGCACAATTGCCTTGTAATATAGCTTGAGGTCAGGGATAGTGATTCCCGCAGATGTTTTTTTGTTGTTGAGGATGGATTTCGCTATTCTAGGTCTTTTGTTATTCCATATGAAATTGCACATTGATCTTTCCAATTCCATGAAGAACTGGGTTGGAATTTTGATGGGGATTGCATTGAATCTGTAGATTGCTTTTGGTAGAATGGCCATTTTTAAGATGTTGATCTTTCCAATCCATGAGCATGGGAGATCTTTCCATTTTCTGAGATCCTCCTCAATTTCTTTCTTTAGAGGCTTGAAGTTCTTGTCATACAGGTCCTTCACTTCCTTAGTTAGAGTCACACCAAGGTATTTCATAGTTTTTGTAACGATTGTGAAGGGTACCTTTCCCCTAATTTCTTTCTCTACATGTTTGTCCTTTGAGTATAGGAAGGCTACTGATTTGTTTGAGTTAATTTTGTATCCGGCCACTTTGCTGAACTTGTTTATCAGCTGTAGGAGTTCTCTGGTGGAATTTTTGGGGTCACTCAAGTACACTATCATGTCATCGGCAAAGAGTGATGTTTTTATCTCTTCCTTTCCGATTTGTATCCCCTTGATCTCCTTTTGCTGTCTAATTGCTCCAGCCAGGACTTCCAGTACTATGTTGAATAGGTAGGGAGAGAGTGGGCAGCCTTGTCGAGTCCCTGATTTTAGTGGGATTGCTTCAAGTTTCTCGCCATTAAGTTTGATGTTGGCTGTTGGTTTGCTGTATATTGCTTTTATTATGTTTAAATATGGGCCTTGGATTCCTGTTCTTTCCAGGACTTTTAACATGAAGGGGTGTTGGATTTTGTCGAATGCTTTCTCAGCGTCTAGTAAGATGACCATGTGATTTTGGTCTTTAAGTTTGTTTATATGGTGGATTACATTGATGGATTTCCTTATGTTAAACCATCCCTGCATCCCAGGGATGAAGCCTACTTGGTCATAATGAATGATGGTTTTGATGTGTTCTTGGCTTCGGTTTGCAAGGATTTTGTTGAGTATTTTTGCATCAATGTTCATAAGTGAGATTGGTCTGAAGTTCTCTTTCCTTGTAGGGTCTTTGTGTGGCTTAGGTACGAGGGTTATTGTAGCCTCAAAAAATGAGTTGGGTAATATTCCATCTGATTCTATCTTTTGGAATAGTTTGGCGAATATTGGTGTTATATTCCCAATAAATGTCTGATATAATTCTGCGCTGAACCCGTCTGGACCTGGGCTTTTTTTGGTTGGGAGGCTTTTGATGACTTCTTCTATTTCTTTAGGTGTTATAGGGTTATTTAGATGGTTTACTTGGTCCTGGTTAAACTTTGGGACCTTGTATCTGTCTAGGAATTCGTCCATTTCCTCCAGATTTTCCAATTTTGTGGAGTATAAGTTTTTGTAGTAGGATCTGATGATTTCTTGAATTTCCTTAGTTTCAGTTGTTATGTCCCCACTTTTCTTTCTGATTTTGTTAATTTGGATACTCTCTCTTTGCCCTTTACTTAGTCTGGCTAGGGGTTTATCAATCTTGTTGATTTTCTCAAAGAACCAACTCTTTGTTTTTTTGATTTTTTCAATGTTTTTTTTTTGTTTCTATTTGGTCTATTTCTGCCCTAATTTTGATTATTTCTTGCCGTCTACTCTTTTTGGGTATATCTGCTTCCTTTTGTTCTAGGGCTTTTACCTGTGCTGTCAGGTTGCTGATGTGAGCTCTCTCCAGTTTCTTCTTGGAAGCACTTAGGGCAATGAGTTTTCCTCTCAATACTGCTTTCATTGCATCCCATAGGTTTGGGTATGTTGTGTTATCATTTTCGTTGAATTCTAGAAAGTCCTTAATTTCTTTCTTTATTTCTTCTTTGACCCTGCTATCCTTTAACAGTGCGTTGTTTAGTTTCCATGTGTATGTGGGCATTTTGTTGTCTTTGTTGTTGTTAAAGACCAGCCGTAGACCATGGTGATCTGAGAGGATGCATGGGAGTATTTCAATCTTCTTATATCGATGAAGGCTCGTTCTGTGTCCAATTATGTGGTCAATTTTCGAGAAGGTGCCATGGGGTGGTGAGAAGAAGGTGTATTCTTTTACTTTAGGATAGTATGTTCTGTATATATCTATTAATTCTAGTTGGTTCAACGTCTCTGCTAGTTTTGCAGTGTCCTTGTTCAGTTTCTGTTTCCCTGATCTGTCTATTGGTCAGAGTGGGGTGTTAAAGTCTCCCACTATTATTGTGTGGGGTGAAATGTATTTTTTGAGCTTTAGTAGAGTTTCTTTTATGAATGTGGGTGATTTTTTATTTGGAGCATATATGTTAAGGATTGAGAGTTCCTCCTGACAGATTTCCCCGGTAATGAGTAAAAAGTGTCCTTCTTTATCTTTTTTGATAACTTTTGGTTGGAAGTTTACTTTATTCAATATTAGAATAGCCACTCCAGCTTGCTTTTTGGAGCTGTTTGCTTGGAAGTTTTTTCCCCACCCTTTTACTCTGAGATAGTGTCTGTCTCTGTCTCTGAGATGAGTTTCCTGTATGCAGCAAAAGGCTGGATTTTGTTTGTGTATCCAGTCTGATAGTCTATGTCTCTTTATTGGGGAGTTGAGACCATTTATGTTAATAGATATCAAGTAATAATTGTTTTTGTTTCCTGCCATTTTTGCTTTTTTGGGTTGAGTTGTGTCTGTGTTTTTTTCTTCTTTTAGTTTTCTTGTTTAGGAGTTTTCTTGTTTTTATTAGGCTGTATTTTCCCTCCTTGTATTGGGTTTTCCACCTATAATTCGTTTTAGTGCTAGGTTTGTGGTCATATATTGTGTGAATTTTGATTTGTCTTTAAATATCTTTGTCTCTCCATCGATGGTGATTGATAGTTTTGCTGGTTATAGGAGCTTGGGCTGGCACTTGTGCTCTCTTAAGGAGTGCATGATGTCTGTCCAGGCTCTTCTAGCTTTCATAGTCTCTGTTGAGAAATCGGGTGTGAGTCTGATTGGTCTGCCTTTATATGTTACCTCACCTTTTTCCCTTACTGCTTTTAGTATTCTTTCTTTACTTTGGGCACTTGATGTTTTTACTATTATGTGTCGGGAGGTATTTCTTTTCTGGTCCAACCTATTTGGAGTTCTGAAGGCTTCTTTTATGCTCGTGGTCATCTCATTCTTGAGGGTAGGGAAGTTTTCTTCTATGATTTTGTTGAAGATATTTACTGTGCCTCTTTGTTGATACTCTTCTCCCTCTTCTATTCCTATTATCCTTAGGTTCGGTCTTCTCATTGTGTCTTGTATTTCCTGGACATTTTGGGTTAGGAGCCTTTTGTTTTTTGCATCTTCTCTGGCTGTTTTGTCTATGTTTGCAATGTTGTCTTCTGCCCCCGAGATTCTCTCCTCCATCTCTTGTAATCTGTTGGAAATGCTTGCTTCTGTGACTCCTGATTTCTTTTTTTGGTGTTCTGACTCTAGGGCTATCTCTTTTAGCGCTTTCTTTATTGTGTCAATTTCTGTTTTAATTTCCCTCTTCCATTCCTTTATTTCTTTGGTTTTGTTTTCGTCTCGTTCTTTGAGTTCTTTGAGTGTTTTTCTTGTTTCTTCTTTAAAAGCTTCTGAATCTTTTTGCTTTTCCTCCCTTTCTTGTTTAAGTAACTCTATCAGCGTCTTGAGGCATGATTTCAGGTCTGTGTCTTCTTTCTCTGGAGTGTTTGGAATTCCGATGTTTGCTACTATCGGAGAGCTGGGTTCTGGTGTTGCTAGATTGTCTTGGTTTCCTTGGGATATACTCTTTCTCTTTCCTCTTGCCATTTTGTTGTCAGTGATATGTTCTTGCCTTTCCCTTGTATCTGGTCTGTGTCCCTGGTACACTTTCCGTGTGCACACCGCAGAGATCTCTCTACTCCCCGGCAGCCCAGGTTCCGGGTGGCAGCTGGGCCAGGCTCCGCTCTGCGTCCTGAAGTCACCTCCGGGTGGGAACAGACATTCCTAAGATCTGTTCCTGGTCACAGATGCTCAGCCTCTCCGAGCCACCTTTCCGGCTGGCAGGTGGGCCAGGCTCTGCTCTGTGTCCTGAAGTCGTCTCAGGGTGGGAACAGAAGTTCCTAAGATCTGTTCCCGGTAACTGGATCGGGGAGGACAGGGCAGGTCAGGGCAGGGGGTGCCCTTTCCGTGTGCACTCCGCAGAGATCCCTCTGCTCCCCCGCAGCCTAGGTCTCCCACTCACCAGTTGCTCAGCCTGTTCGAGCCGCCTTTCCGGCTGGCTGTTGGGCCAGGCTCTGCTCTGTGTCCTGAAGTCGTCTCCGGGTGGGAACAGAAGTTCCTAAGATCTGTTCCCAGTCACTGGATCGGGGAGGACAGGGCAGGTCAGGGCAGGGGGTGCCCTTTCCGTGTGCACTCCGCAGAGATACCAGGCAGTTTTTATCACAATTGATCTGTAATATAGCTTGAGGTGATTCCCTAAATGGTGGTTCCCCTGGAAGTTTTTTTTAATTGTTTAGAAGAGTTTTTGCTATCCTGGGTTTTTTATTAATCTAAATAAATTTGCTAATTGCTCTTTCTAACTCTATAAAGAATTGAATTAAAATTTTGATGGAGATTGCATTGAATCTGAAGATTGCCTTAGGCAATTTGGGCATTTTTACTATGTTGATCCTGCCAATCCATGAGCATGGGAGATATTTCTATCTTTTGAGGTCTTCTTCAGTTTCCTTCTTCAGAGAGTTGAAATTCTTGTCATACAAATATTTCACTTGGTTCGTTAGAGTCATCCCAAGGTATTTTATAGTCTTTGTGACTATTGTGAATAGTGTCATTTTCCTAATTTCTTTCTCAGCCTGTTTATCCTTTGAGTAGAGGAACGCTGCTGTTTTGTTTGAGTTAATTCTATATCCAGCCACTTTGCTGAAGTTGTTTATCAACTGTAAAAGTTCTCTGGTAGAATTTTTGGGGTCACTTAAGTATACTATCATATCATCTGCAAGTAGTGATATTTTGACTTCTTCCTTTCCAATTTGTATTCCTTTGACCTCTTTTTGCTGTCTGATGGCTTTGGCTAGTACTTCCAGTACTATATTGAATAGGTAGGGAGAGAGAGGGAAACATTGTCTAGTCCCTAATTTTAGTGGAATTGCTTCAAGTTTCTCACCGTTTAGTTTAATGTTAGCTACTGGTTTACTGTATCTTGCTTTTACTATGTTTAAGTATGGGCCTTTAATTCCTGATTTTTCCAAGACTTTTACATGAAGGGGCATTGAATTTTGTCAAATCTCAGCATCTAATGGGATGATCATGTTTTTGGTTTTTTTTTTTTTTTTTTTTGAGTTTGTTTATATAGTGTATTACTTTGATAGATTTCCGCATATTGAACTATCCCTGCATCCCTGCCAAAACAATCCTGAGATTCAACCTCACACCAGTCAGAATTGCCAAAAGCAAAAACTCAGGTGATAGCAGATGCTGGCCAGAATGTGGAGAAAGAGGAACACTCCTCCATTGTTGGTGGGACTGCAAGCTGATACAACCACTCTAGAAGTCAGTCTGGCAGTTCCTCAGAAAATTGGACATAGTACTACCTGAGGAAACAGCTATACCACTCCTGAGCATCTACCCAAAAGAAGCTCCAACATCTAACAAGGACACACGTTCCACCATGTTCATAGCAGCCTTATTTATAATAGCCAGAAGCTGGAAAGAATCCAGATGTCCTTCAACAGAGGAATGGATACAGAAATTGTGATACATTTACACAACAGAGTACTACTCAGCTATTAAAAACAATGACTTCATGAAATTCCTAGGCAAATGGATGGAGTTTGAAGCTATCATCCTGAGTGAGGTAACCCAGTCACAAAAGAACACTCATGGTAAACACTCATTGATAAGTGCATATGAGTCCAAAAGCTCTGAATACCCAAGAAACAATTGCAGAACTTATAAAGCTCCAAGAGAAAGAATGCCAGAATATGGATGCCTCAGTCCTTAGAAGAAAGAACAAAACACTCATGGAAGGAAAAAAAACCAGACAAATAGAGGAACAAGGATTGGAGAAAAGAGTATCCAGAGACTGCCTCACCTGGGGATCCATCCCATATGCAGCTACTAAAATCATGCCCTATTGCTGATATTAAGTAGTGCTTACTGGCAGGAACCTGACATAGATGCCTCCTCAGAGGCTCTGCCAGAGCCATACTGATACAGAGGAGGACACTTGCAGATAACCATCCAACTGACCACTGGGACCCCAAAGAAGAAGCTAGAGAAAGGACTGAAGGAGCTGAAAGGGTCTGCAACCCCATGGGAAGAACAAAATTATCAACTAACCAAATCCTCCACAGCTCCCAGGAACTAAAACACCAACCAATGAGTTCACATGGAGGGACCCATGGCTCCAGGTGCATATGTAGCAGAGGACGGCATTCTCTGACATCATTGGGAGGAGAGGCCTTTGGTCCTGTGAAGGCTCATTTTCCCAGTAAAGGGGGTATGCCAAAGCGCTGAGGTGGGAGAGGGTGGTTGGGAGAGGGAGCACCTTCACAGAGGCAATAGGAGTGGGAGGAGGAATGGGATTGGAGGAAAGGGGATAACATCTGGAATGTAAATACAGAGAATATCCAATTTAAAAAAAAAAAAGAAAAAGAAATCCCATTCTATTTCTTATTATGCAGCCTTTACTTACTATTCTGACAAGTGGGCACATTCTTTTTTAATTCTTTTTAATTTTTTTATTGGTTATTTTATTTATTTCTATTTCAAATGTTATCCTCCTTCCCAGTTTCCCCTACAGAAACCCCCTATCTCTTCCTCCTGCCTCTATGAGGTTGCTCCCACACTTTCTTACCTACTCCTGTCTCAGCACCCTTGAATTCTCCTACCTTGGGTCATTGAGCATCCACATAACCAATGTGCTCTCCTCCTATGGATGCCCAACAAGGCCACCCCCTGCTACATATCCACCTGGAGTCATAGGTCCCTCCACGTGCATTCTTTGGTTGGTGGTTTAGTTCCTGAAAGCTTTGTGGGGTCTGGCTGGTTGATATTATAGTTCTTATGAAGTTGTAAAGAGTGGGCACATTCTATTCTTGATTCTAACTTTATTACATCTTTCTCGCAACTAAGACCATCACTAAAACTTTTCTTCCTAAAATTATGTGAATCAAATCAGAAATTCTATAGAATCATTTTGTTTATATAACATCACTACAAGATAGTGCACCTTCTCAGATCTGTAGAAATGCATGCAAAAGGGTAGATCAATACATAGGGATTCTTATATATTTAATAATGTCAGAAAAGGCATATTACTAGCAGGGATATTTCCTCAGATTTAATCTTGGCCTTGCCCAGAGAAGCAAATTTATCATAAATTTTAGTCCAAAGCAGAACCATCTCAGGAAGATCACTTGCTAATTGTTAGCTTCTCCTTGATGGCTCTTGGCAGCCCAGGATGTGGCACGGTTAGGAATTTTTGGCCCTGATATTGGCACTATTAGGAAGTGTGGCCCTGTTGGAATATGCATGGTCTTGTTGCAGGAACTGTGTCATGTGGGAGTGGGCATGAGACACTCCTCCTAGCCATGTGGGAAATAGTCTTTTATTTGCCTTTTGTAAAAAATGGAGAACTCTTAGCCCCTTCAGCACCATGCCTGCCTGGATGCTGCCATGCTTCCTGCCGTGATGATGATAGACTGAACCTCTGAACTCATAAGTCAGCCCTAATTAAGTGTTGTCCTTTCTGAAAGTTGCCTTGGTGTCTTTTCACAGCAATGGAAAGACTAACTAAGATATAACGTGGAATAAAGTTAATTTAAAATGATTATGCTCACAAAAATAATTTCTGTAATTAGCTTGAGGATTTGAATTCTTTCATTCAGTTTATGTATGCTCTTGAAAAATATTGCAATATTCTGTAATAGTTGGCAAATACCGAACTTGATTGAGTTTGAAACATCAATTGGGATGAGTTCAGCTCAACTACATGCAAATATGTTTCTTATAAATGCTAAAAGTCTCAAATGGACTGCAATTTTGTAGTTATTACAAATTATTACTTGTAAGATGGTCTTATTTTATATACTTATTTTAATTTATTTACTTTAGGAACAGTATTTTAAATAAAAAATTATAAAGATTTGTTGGCTGCGATAACTTGGTCCCCAGGAAGTTTCTGGGCTGGCCTTTACCTTCTTCTCCTTAAGGCTTCCACTGTCCTAAACTTAAACATCACACAACAATCCAAGTTCAGCCTGAAGTTGCAAAGCAGTAACTTCAGTGAGAATTGGTCATTAAATTACCCCCAGGCTAAACTGCCAGTGTAATTCAGAGAATGGAGAGTGGAATCTGGTGGCCAGATGCTCTCACTGAGGGGGAAAAAGACTTGAAAAGCTTTGCAGATGAAATGAAGTATGCAGGTGGCACCACTTAGCTTGATGATTTGTCTTGCCAGGATTCAGAAACTGAGTCCCCAAGAATTTTCCATTTGAGCTGTTAAAATGTCCAAGAGAAAGTGGCTCACCAGAGACTCAGATTTGGCTCAGGGTGTCTCAGTCCTGTAGCTTGGATGGAGAATCACACCATTACTAAACCAAACTGGTCTCCAGGCATGAGGTGGGATTCGGCAAAAGTTGGCAGCATCAAACTCCTCCAGGCTACCTCTTCTTGGCCCATTCTGATGCCACCCGCTTTCCCAGCGTGTACTCAGTGAGTTGACAGCAGAGCCTGAAACCATAAGGGAGAATTTAATATTATTTCCACACATTTCTTGATGGTCCTAGGATAACATCCTTGAGTAGAAGCATCCAGAAGGTACCTTACTCCAGTGGAGGCTCCCCCAAAGCCAACCTCAGTATTGATTTGTGATTTTGCCTATGATGGGGGGTGGCTAGGTCTAGAATGTGTTTTCTGCCACAAAAATGTCCACATTACTACCTGAGCTAGATTGAGACATTCCAGAGGAAAAGCTATCGATCTACGACGATCTTCCTAAACTCGATTTAAATGTTACTTGGTTATGCTTGGGCTGCAAATTGCAAAGAGCTCTATAGACATTTTCTAAGCCTATAGACTAGACACTGTCACCCCTGTGCTACCACATTCTGGGCACTGAGCTGCGTTCTGACTACTGACATGCCTCTCTAGCAGAGAGAGCAGTTTCTCTGGTCTCAGCCACCAAAGAGCAAGCCTGTCACTGAGCAGTATCGAGTCCCCCCCTGAATAATTACTGAACAAGTTAATTATTCTATTAGCCTTCTACACTTCATCAAAAATGTACTTAGTAACGGAGTTGCTTTTCTAATAATCCACCCAAGATTGGTCTCTCAGAAATACTTAGAGCATTTAACAGAAATAGAAGGAGAAAATGTATTTGCTTTTAATCAGAGGTTTAAGTTTGAATATTAGATTTCTGTTTCTTCGTTTGTTTGTTTTTTGGTGCTTGTACATTTTCTGTCTAGCAGTTGCATCATTTACCGCCACTAATCTGGAGAATTTAATGTGACAAAGTACAGAGAAGTGGAAAAGAAGTCAATGAAATTATTCCTAATGTATTCTGCTATACATATAGATTGAGCCTAGAAAAATCGTCATCAGAGAGACTTCATCCAGCAACTGATAGGAACACATTCAGAGACCCATAGCTAAGCATTAGATGGAGCACAGGGAACTCCTTGGAAGAGAGAGAGAGAGGGAGGACTGTAGGAGCCTGAGAGGTTAAGGACACCACAAGAACACTGCCCACAGAATCAACTAATCAGGACTTGTAGGGGCTCACAGAGACTGAACCGGCAATCAGGGAGCCTGTATGGTCTTACCTAGGTCCTCGGCATATACATTGTAATTGTGTAGCTTGGTGTTCTTGGGGGACTCCTAACAGTGGAAGCAGAGACTGTCTCTGACTCTTTTGCCTCCATTTGGGACTCTCCTCCTACTGGGTCTCTTTGTCCATCCTTGATATGAGGGTTTGTGCCTAATCTCATTGTAACTTATTTTGCCATACTTGGTTGATATCCCTGGGAGGGTTGTTCTTTTCTGAAATGAAGGAGAGGAGGAGTGGATCTGGGGGAGTGAAAAAGTGGGTGGGTGGGGGGCTGTGAGGAGATGGGGGGGACTGTGGTAGAAATGTAACAACAAGAGAAAAACGAACACACGGAGTATGATCTAAATAAACTACATTAACCAAATTTCAAGGGCTTCTTGTGCCACAATTCTTGCGTTACATTGATTGTGTGCAAACCCGAAATTATAAACACTATAAAAATGTGCCTAAAGAAACTACTGGTATGGTGCATAGAATTTGCAATTGGCAGTGATGGCTGATCTTGTATGACAGATTGATTGACTTCCATAGAGTGGAGTCCTGGGTTGTATAAAAGGAGAAAAATGGCTGGACGCCAGTATTGACTCCTCTGTACTCTCTGACTATGGGTGGAAAGTGAGGAGCCCCCTCAAACTCCTAACATCTTGACTCCCCTGGGACAGCATCCTCCAAATAGAAACCAAAGTAAACCCTTCCTTAAGTTACCTATCTAACGTGTTTTGCCACAGAAGCTAGTAAAGCGTTTCATACAGTAATTGTCTGGAACCCCCAGATGTGCACAGCTTTAATCACAGGAGCCTGCGAAGGTGGTGTATGTCTTACAATATGACCCGGGCCAGCATCTCAAGGTAAATGATCTGGTGTGAAGATGATCTCACCCTGTAAGTCCTTAAATGGAGAGAGCTTCCTCCAGGTGGTGGCAGTTCTCAGCAGAGACTGGAAGCAGCCGAAAGTTTACAGCATGGTGCTCAATATGCATTGAAAAGAGTTTGTGAATGGAGACAGCCATCTTGACAGGGAATAGGGGCAGCTGCCAAGAGCAAAGAGCAAGTCAGCTTACAGGAGATGAAGAAAGACTTTATTTCAGCAGTGCCAATGAAAAGAATCTGAGCAGGCAGCCACACTGGTGAACTTGAAATGCCTTCTTCCAGGCTTTCAGACAAGAGCCCCACTGGCTTCATACCAAGTGGCTTTCATATCATACCAGAGTCTTTAGACCCTAATTATAGAATCCAGTTGTCTTCCACCCTAGCCTCCAATTCTTACCTACAGAGGTATGATATCAGGACTTGGTCTGATTTGTGTGTTTATGATAACTCATTACACAGATTTAGCAAATTCCCACTAGGTATTAGGAGATTCCCACTAGGATGACTCCCACTTAGCAGCTGTAGGTGGAATGTGGGGTGCTGCCTTTTTACTAAAACCTTAAATAACGTCAGTATTGGTGGACAAAATTTTTATTTTCTGTAGTAAGACCGAGCATGTGCATTGCAAGGAAATTGGTTGCTATGATTTATTTTTATCTTTTTATTGGGTAGTTTATGTATTTTCATTTCAAATGTTATCCTCTTTCCAGGTTTCCCACTCTCCCATGTTCCCTCCCCCTGCTTATATGACAATGCTCCCCACCCCTCCCACCCCACCCATTCCCACCTCAACACCCTGACATTCCCATACATTAGGGAAATCAGCCTTCATAGAACCAAGGGCTTCTCCTCCTATTGATGCCAGACAATGCCATCCTCTGCTACATATATGGCTGGAGCCATGGGTCCCTCCATGTGTACTCTTTGCTTATTGTTTAGTCCCTAGGAACTTAGGGGTGGGGTCTGGTTGGTTGATATTGTTCTTCCTATGGGGTTGCAAATCTCTTCAGCTCCTTCATTCCTTTCTCTAACTCCTCTATTGGGGTCTCTGTGCTCAGTCTGATGGTTAGCTGCAAGCATCTTAATCTGCATCAGTAATGCATCTCCGAAGACGTCCATATCAGGCTCCTGTCAGCAAGCACTTCTTGGCAACTGCAATAATGACTAGGTTTGGTGGCTGCATATGGGAAAAATACTGAGGTGGGGCAGTCTCTGGAAGGCCTTTCCTTCAGTCTCTGCTCCAGTCTTCGTCCCTATATTTTCTCCCATGTGTATTTTGTTCCCAATTTTAAGAAGGACTGATACATCTACATTTTGGTCGTTTTGATCTTCTTATGGTCTGTGAATTGTTTCTTGGGTATTCGTAGCTTTGGGACTAATATCCACTTATCAGTGAGTGCATACCGTGCATGTTCTTTTGTGATTAGGTTACCTCACTCAGGATGTTTTCTAGTTCTAATCATTTGCCTAAGAATGTCATGAAGTCATTGTTTTTAATAGCTGAGTAGTACACATTTTCTTGATCCATTTCTCTTTTGAAGGACATCTGGGTTTTTTCTAGCTTCTGGCCATTATAAATAAGGCTGCTATGAATATAGTGGAACATGATTTCTTGTTATATGTTGGAGCTTGTTTTGGGTATATGCCCAGGGGTGGTATAACTGAGTCCTCAGGTAACACTATGTCCAGTTTTATAAGGAACCACCAGACTGATTTCCAGAGTGGTTATACCAGCTTACAACCCCACCAACAGTGGAGGAGTGTTCCTCTTTCTTCATATTCTTGCCAGCATCTGCTTTCACTTGAGTTTTTGATCTTAGCCATTCTGACTGGTGTGAGGTGGAATCTCAGGGTTATTTTCATTTGCATTTCCCTGATGACCAAGGATATTGAACATTCTTTTTAGGTGTTTCTTAGTCATTTGATATTCCTCAGCTGAGAATTCTTTGTTTAGCTCTGTACTTCATTTATAATAGGATTATTTGATTTTTCTGGAGTCTAATCTCTTGAGTTCCTTCTATATATTGGATATTAGCCCTCTGTCAGATGTAGGATTAGTAAAGATCTTTTCCCATTCTATTGGTTGCCATTTTGTCCTTTACCTTACAAAAGAGTTGCAATTTTATGAGGTCCCATTTGTTGATTCTTGATGTTAAAGCACAAGCCACTGGTATTTTATTCAGGGAAATTTCCCCTTTGCCTATGTGTTTGAGGCTATTGCCCACTTTCTTTTCTATTAGCTTGAGTGTATCTGGTTTTATGTAGAGGGCCTTGATCCACTTGGACTCAAGCTTTGTACAAGGAAATAAAAATGGTAATTATTCTACATGATGATCTCCAATTGAACCAGCACCATTTATTGAAAGGTTTCTATGATTTTAATCTTGGTCCAGAGGATGGGAATTTGGGGATGTGATGTAACCTTAAAGAGGTGGAGTTCAGTATGAGTGTATAGGTGGGTGGGGAGGGTCCTGAAATCTTTGGAGGCAAATCTTCACCAGGAACTATGTGGTTCCTGGTCTCCTTCCTTTCATTTCTCTCTTCTTCCTGAGTCACAAGGCAAATTGTTTTATTTTGTTCCCATAGCTTATTCCCCATGGTGTACTATCTTTTCATCATCCCGAAAGAATAGAACCACGGGATGCTACAATGGAAGCTCCAAGGCCAGGAGCCAAACAAAACACTTTATCTTATAAATTTGTCATCTCAAGTATTTTCTTAGTGTGATGAAACCCAATTAATACATCAAGTTCTCCACCCTATCACCAATGATAGTGCATTTATGAAACAAGGGAATTCTCTTTGGCCAGCCTTGCCCAGAGCTTCTCTCTCTCTCTCTCTCTCTCTCTCTCTCTCTCTTCCTCCCCCCTCTGTGTGTGTCTGTTTGTGTGTGTTGTTGTTCATGTGCATATGAATGTGTTTTTCTACTTTTATTACGTTAACAAAAGATTCTGTATATCCATAACATACTGGACAAGAATGCTGAAAGTGACTTCAGTGACCTTCATTAGGGCAAGAGACTCAGTTTATACACTAATTGGTCTATGAAGACTTTATCCACAGTACAGGGTAATCTTCCTACATCAATCTGGTTAGGCTATGATTGCCACTTGTTGACTAAGTACCCATCTAGATTCTGGTAAGGTATTTTATAGATATGATTGGCATTTATATAAGTTCACTATACCAGTAAACCTTATAAGTAGCCAGTATTCCATCATTTAAAGGCCTCAACTGGAGAAACATATCTTTCCAGGAGAGAAGGAAGTCTGTTGCAGGAATTACTATAGCTGTCTTGCTCGTGCTGATAGTCTACAGGCCTGTCAAACAAAATTTGAGCTCCTTTGTCCAAAATTATATGAACTAATCTCTTCAAGAAAGTATTTGATGGTCTCTTTCTCCTCACCTCTCTCCATTCATTTTGTTCTGTTTCTCTGGAGAACTCTGACTAGAACATGACATGTAGGAAGAGTGGCTGGAATGATTAAGACCAGAAGTTATCTTGGCCATGGAATATTTGTTTATCTATAATGAAATAATGTGGAACGACCTCCACATCTAGACATGATGTGTCATCTACCTTATAAAGGCACATCCTGAAAGTAATTTTATACAACACTGGGCTTGTGATGTGTGATGTGTGATGTGTGTGTGTGTGTGTGTGTGTGTGAGAGAGAGAGAGAGAGAGAGAGAGAGAGAGAGAGAGAGAGAGACAGACAGACAGACAAAGAGAGACAGAGAGACAGAGAGAGACAGAGAGACACTCATGCATCTGCTACATGTGCAGGCCAGAGGAGGATAATGTCAGATGTCCTGCCTTATTATTTTCTACTTTATTCTCTCAAAACAGGGTTTCTTCTTGAACCCCAGAGTTGACTATTTTGGCTAGACTGGCTAGCCAGCAAGTTCCACCTATCCTGAGCCTAGTTGTTCCAGTCTCCAGCATAGGGATTGAATTTATGCATTTGGTTCTTCTGGCCCCTTCCACATGGGTGCCTGGGATCCACACTCAGGTTTCCTGCATGCACAACAAGCCTTTCTTACTCACCCAGCCATCTCTCTAGCTCCTATTCCACAATTTGACAACTTTTTTTGAGTATGGTCTGTCACATGAGGTCAGGTCAGGCATGGAATTTTCCATTTGAAACATCATGACTGGGCCAAAAAGTCTTCAGCTTTTGAGCATCTTTGCTTTTGGATGCTTGGACTGTGGATGTTCATCTTGTGTTAATAATCACCCATCTTATATTTCAGTTAGTGTTGCTCTGTATCATAGTAGAGTGGATTAATGGATACATTAAGGAAGCATTTCTTTTGCAGCCTAGCCCTTTATTCCCTTGTGTGATTATATGAGTTGGCAAACTGTTTCATTCTTCTATGTGTATTGTATATATATATATATATATATATATATATATATATATATATATATATATATATATATATATATATATGGGTGTGTGAATGTGTGTGGCTATACAAACATAGGAACAGATACATGTGGAGTCTAGAGATTGACACTGGGTATCTCCCTGTATTATTATCCAGCTTATTTATTTGGACAAGGTCTATTGTTGATCTTGGCACGAACACTTAGCTAGATCGACTGACCAGTAAGATCTGAGGACCAATCTGTTTCCTCCACTACCATGCTGAAGTTTCAGGCTTACTCCTTATCCAGCTCTTCCGTGGGTTTGCAGGCCTGAGCTGGGGTCTGCATGCTTTCACAATCAGCACTCCTCACACAGAACTATCTATCTATCCTTGATGTCCTTCATCCCTTTTCTTGCTTTGAAGATGTATTTTTGGTGTATATGAACATGTGCCTGCATGGATATATGAGCATCTGAAAAGCCCAGAAAAGGGTGTCAGATTCCTTGGAAAGGAAGTTTGTTGTAAGCCAGTGTGTGAGTGTTTTGGAAAAGCAGCAAGAGCTCATGACTGCTGGGTAATTCCTCCAGCCCCTCCTATCTGAAGAGAGTGTGGTAATAGGGTTTCATCAGGTTTCAATAATTACAGATTGCCAAGAGGATTATCTTTGATACAAGCAGCCAAATAAGGAATCATTTTGTACTTGAACCTGAAGGGGGTTACTGGAGGGGGTAGGCAGGAAGTAAGTTCTCTTCTTGAAGTAATGCCATGCAACATGACAGTGATGACGCTGGTCTGCCTTTGAAGTCACCATCGCTCTCGGTCCATACCAGTGTGGTTGTCAACAGCTTACAGAGCAAAGACACCAAGGATCGCCTGGTGTTCTGGAAGAAGACAGAACAATCATTTCACTGTGCAAGTGTCCAATTGAAGAGCAGCAGCAATCCACACATTTGTATAGTTTATGCAGAATAAGAACAATTTCACTTCCATCTTTCCGTCTTTTATGGGACAAAAACATGGCTGTCTTCATTGACACACGAGTACAAGGAAGTAGTTAGACTTTAGGCTTCTCTGTGCAAGTTTACTCAGCAAGACAGAGAACCTAATTTTTGACCTTGGGAATGGCCTCTTTTCCTTTTTCCACAGCCATCTGGCCAGGCTATTGTGTGTTCTAGCGAGTTGCCAAAATCACTAGCACCTGCAGGTATTAGAGACTTTTCTTTGATCTTCTTTTCTGAGGCAGAGGGAGAGATGCAGTGATTGGACAGAAAACTTGTTGGACAGTGGGAGTGTCTTCAGATGCATCTGATCAGGGCAAGAAAGAGGGGTGGGTTTGATGAGGAAGATAGAGACTGGTAACCACATTGTAAGGGAGATGTTGTTAGTGTTTTGAAAATTAAGTCAATTGTGTTAAGAAGAAGATTTTGTGCATTTTTAATATAAATCAGAGAAAATATTTTAATAATAAATGATTCTCTTGATGGTGAGGAATATTAACATAATCAGGAAAAGGTCAAATTGTAATGTTTGGGACAGGAGAAAGAACAATAAGAGATGAGCTCACTTACTGAGCACAGAGCGGTGGAAAGTCAATACCATGCTAGACAGCTGTTGGCTTAATAAAGCACCAGTAAGTGCAGTTCTGTAGGATAATAGTTCATTTGCCTAATGTTAGGACAAAGTGGTGATATCTTTCCCCATCAAAAGACAAGGATTTATGTTCCCCACATATAGGGGAAGTTGTAAGCTAAAGTCTAAATGAAAGAAGCTAAGACCACAACACTCTATATATAAATGCTCATTTTTACAAGTTTGCCCAATGGGATGTATGAAGTAGACTGAGCTTTTGTCCCAGAGACAGAATTGGAAAGTTTCGCTCTTAATAGGCAATATCACCCCCACCCCATAGCTTTGTTGACTGGGTTTAAGTAACTGGGTTCTGAACTTGTTTCTTTCTCCCCTAAAAATAACATTCTTTGATTTGCCTGAAGTCATGTGGATGATGATTAAGAGAGGATGACTGTGTGTAAGTGTTGACAAATGGAATGGGGTGCTGATCCAAGAGGGAAGAAGGATCCATTTCTGTATTTGCCAGGAGAAATCCCATCTTCATCAATCAAGAGGCCACTGTATGCCAGACACTTCTCTAGGAGTTGGGGATTCGGCGGGGTTCAAAAACTCCCTGTGCTTGCCTGCCTAGGGGGGTAGAGAGGGAAGTTTTGAGAAGGCAGCCTGTGTGTTGAACATGTGAGCTCATGCAGAGTTCTGTTTACACACTGGAGAGAGCAGTCTGTTAAACTCGGATTTGACCAGAAGTTTGGGATTCTTTGCATGACTCATCCTAATGTCATTTATAAATCAGTAACGCTTTTGAACAGTTCAACCAGGATGGTTAATTTTTTGTTTCTTTTGCTGCTGCTGTTGTTGTTGTTGTTTGGCAAGTTACCACCCATGCACTTTAGAGAAGGGTCTATTCTAGGGAGTAGATGCCGTCAGACAAGAAAACAATCCTGCTGTTCCTCCCCTCCCCACAGAGTATGTTCCAGGGGATAGAGCAGACAAGCCAGAAAGAAGTGAACCAAGACCGCATCCCACCAATACTTAGGCATTGCTCTTTAAAGATCTCTATTCTGACCTGCCCAGTTATTGCCTAATCCCACTGGTATGAAGCTGGGAACTCTCTGAGCTCTGTTAGAGAAGACAAAATTGTGGTTGTAGGGTTGGGAGAGGATATGATGCAGCAAAGTCCCTGAATTGCAGGGTCTGTGCTTTACTGTCTTTTGTCTGAACTAAGCTAATCTTCAATATGGTATAGTGCAAAGGCAAAACCTCTGTAACTCAGAGTTCCGAACAGGAGTGTTCTCACTTGTGATTTGCAGACTGTGGACATTAGGGCAATCCAATAAAATACAAGACAACAGGTAAAGAGGAACAGCAGACCAGCAGATAGCCAATGCTTTTAGTATGACTACATCTAAAATTCTATATATAGCATGTTTGTATGGAAATGGTGTTTTTTTTCCCTAGGTGTGTACGTGTGTGTGTGTTTGGCATTTCTATAAAATATGGACAAATGTGTTCATGTATACTCGGTGACGTTTTGACATGTTACATGAATATGTTTAACCTTGAAGATAAGCTAAATGAGAAAGCTAGAATCAAAAGAATGAATACTCTATGAAGTTCTCTTTTATTTGTTATTCAAGATATTCACATTTATAGAGACAGAAAGTGGACTGGTGGCTTCCAGAAGCTGGGGCAGAAATATGGGGCTATGGTTCAGAGGACATGGAGTCTGGTAGGGATGACAGGCAGCTCTGGAGATGGATGGCGGTGAAGGGTGACACTGTGACCTGATCCACCTAAGGACACTGACCCCAGAATCCATGAACAGTGGAACCAGTAACTTTTTATGTTGCATAATCACAGTAAAAATCCAAATTTCTGGCTTGAATTTGACACGTTCCCTGTGTTTCACTTTCACATCCAAGCCAGAGCAGGGTTTTGGCTGAGGTGGCAGAGCAGCCAGCGAAGGTAGAATTATGAATTATCTTCTGGCCAGCTAAAGAGTTCCCGCAGTCTATTTGAAAACCTAAGCTTTTCCCCATCTCGATCTGTACCCAGGCTTCTAATTCAGTAGGAACATGGGATGGTGAGGCGCCTCCAGTTTCAATAAATTTCCTGAGTGCGTTTTCAAGTGCAGCAAAGATTCATGAGAAGAACCTGGAAACCTCATCCAGGCTACAGCTGAAATAATTAGTAGGTCTCTTACAGCTTTCCTCTGTTCTCTCCCTGCTCCTTCAGTAAGAAACAGCTTCAGAAGTTGTGAAGACAAAAAGTTCAAAGCCATTGAAATTCAACTCAAACAAGAGAGTCAAGAGACTTAAATAAAATATGTCGAGGTTGAGTTCCTGCCCTGGCATAGGCTTTATTAATCCATTTTTTCCCTCTTTGTAATCTTTTAGCTTTCCTCTTGTGTACTTTGCATATTTTCTCCCTGAAGTTTGCAGCCTTTACTTTGAACTTAGCTCTTTGAGAAATTCCGCCACACGCAATATTGATCTTTGTCTTACTTGTCCCTTTTATTGGGGGAAATAATGTAATTTCCCACTAGGTGTTAATCTGTAGATTAAAGGGGATTTCAAATAGTCTTCTGGGAGATGAGTTAGAAATTCATTACTGGCAGGAAGTATGCAAACTAAACTTGTAGACTTTTAAAAGTCATTTTAAGGAAACAAGACAAAACTATGTCTACTTGCGTTTCAGAACAACAGAATGTTTCATTGTTTGGCATTAAAACATACAGTGAAAGTCAGTGCTAAGGACTCCCATCCTGGTAGGGGAATCAAAGTACACTGCCTGCCATAGAAGATCTTCCTCGTTTTATTCAGTATTGTTCTGGGCTCTATGCAAGGCTCATGAGGTCATTCTGAGAGTAAAAATTCCAGAGATACTGCTAATTCACTCATTCATCACTGCAAACACAGGAAAGCCCATTTATTAAGAGCTTAGATGACTCCAGGAGAACAAGCATATCATGTAACTGTTGATTCTGGTCAGTGCCTGAAAAATAAATTTTTCTCTAGGGTATGTAGTGAGGGAACTGGGGAACATGTGGAGAGAGTTAACAGTGTCAATTTTGGGCCCAGATTTTGTTTAAATTCTTCTCTGCCTTTATTACGTGTAAAAGCACTCTCCTAGGTGCTTTCAATAGAGCCCCTAAGCCTCTTTATAACAGACTGAGGTTCTTTATAGTGTGCTCTGTACCTATGTTCACAAAAACAGAAGGTTGGTTGTACCCTACAGTGACACTAACAGTAAAAACACTAATAATGATGATAGAGTAATGACACATCTATTTTTAATAAGTTCTGATGTATTCTTTTCTCTGTGTTGGGTAGCTTTTGCCAAGCTTCATAGTTGTTATCTTCATCATCGTTATTATTATTATTATTATTACATCCCTGAACAGTTTACATCACTTTATTTTATGTAGGGAGACCAAGGCACATTATGAGAGTTAAATAAAGTTCTTAGAATAGAAGGTCCTTGAAAGCACAAATTTTTGTTCGTATTCTTTTTTATTCAGTGCTTGGTTCTTTAAATATAACTTTTGTTCTTTTGTGACCAGGATAGATATCAGTCCCCACAGTGGTGTGTAGTTCATTGTGAAAATACATGCATCAGTATCCAGTAAAACACCTGCCTCAAATGAGTTGGAAAACCATTGGTTGGCTAGCCCTACCGATACATCCCATGCTATGTTTCTCTCATTAAGCAATCACTGCTGTAATGTTCTGTCAAGCACAGAAGGAATTCATTTAGTCTTCTAAATAAATGCAGTTCTGTGCACATAGTACCATGGCGTACTGGTTGGTTTTGTATGTCAACTTGACACAAGTTAGAGGCATCGGAGAGGAAGGAATCTCAGTTGAGAAAATACCTCCAAGAAATCTAGCTGCATGGAATTTTCTAAATTAGTGGTCAATGGGGGAGGCCTCAATTCATGGCAGATGGTGCTGTCCCTGGGCTGTTGGTACTGGGTTCTATAAGAAAGCTAAGCAAGTTATCACTCCTCCATAGCATCTCCATCAACCTCTGCCTCTAGGTTCCTGCCCTGCTTCAGTTCCTGTCCTGACTTCCTCCAATGATGGATTATGATCTGAAAGTAAAAGTCAAATAAACCTTTCCTCCCAACCTGGTTTTTGGTCATATTATTTTGATGCAGCGATAGAAATGCTAACTAAGACGCATAGGAAATCTGGTTTTGCAGATATGGACACAGAGATCCAGAGGGATTATTTCTTGTGTAATCATAGTACATCCAGGATTCATAGTCACACCTGTGCATTGTCAACATTCATGTTCCTCATCTTGTACTAACGAATACTCTTATGTTTGAGAGTTTAACCCAAACGGAACTCAACAAACTCAAACATAGCTAAACATTTGTAAAAAAAAAATAAAAGACTGTTATGATTTTTCAATCTAATAGCAACATGTTCTCTCTCTGTGTCTCTGTCTCTCTGTCTCTATCTCTATCTTTGTCTCCCCCCCACCTCTCTCTTCCTCTCTCCCAGCCATTGAGTTTTTATGAACTGAGCCCTGACTTCACTCTCTAGAATAATGGCTAAAATCCTTAGCATCCCATTTTTTCTCACTGCTGTGATAAACTACTTGACAAAAGCAACTCAAAGAGGGAAGGGTTTATTTGGACTCCCAGTCTGCAAGCACAATCCATCATTACAAGGAAGGCATGTTGGCAGTCACACTGTGTCCATAGCCAGGAGGCCGAAGAGTGACAGACGTGGGTGCCTGGCTAGAGTCCTCATTTTTCCTTTGGTACCCAGCCCAAGGAATGGTGTCACCACATTCGGGGTGGGCTTCCTTCTTCAGTTAAAGTCCTCAAAGATGGCCTCAGACATACCCTTGGGCATGTTTCCTAGGTGATTCTACTTTCATAAAAAATGACAGTAAATGCTGTCATATACAGTTATTCAAAGATTCTCACACAGGAGCCACAAGTCACTAATACCTCGTCACTGTTCACTAGCTGTGCTGAGTGAATAGACTTCTGACCTCCCAGTTCCGCCCAAATGGCCAAAGTGAAACTGTGACTGCTTCACACCTCCTGCTTCCTTCCGTCATGGTGAAGTTAAGGCATGGGGGACACCGGGGTCGTTGTTAGCATCCGCTGAGAGATAGCAAACCCCTAAGCTCTCAGAGTTCATCGTATCAATCAAGTTCATTCAGCTCCTCCACGTTCACTCGAACAGTCTGGGATGTAGATTCTGTGCCACAGAGTACAACAAAGAGACGACTAAAATATTATCCTTCTAGTCTGCATGTTTAGAGCTACTGTGGGAAACAGCTAATTAATAGATTTTTTTTAAAAAATGTGTAAAGAAGCTGAACATGTAATAAAAAAATGTTCAGAAGCTACAGCAGAGTGACCTTTACACACCCCAGTACATTTCACACACTGAAATCCAGTTGTTGATTCATAAACCTTCATTTTAGGACTACGATTTTAAAGCATGTCCTGAGGAAGAGCCATTAGTTCCCAGAAAGGTGGAGTCAACTCCCCCAGAGAGGTTTTTCTCACCTCCCTTCTGCTAACTGTATCTGCAATTATGACAAGCGGGCAAACCGTAACCAGAGGATTCCTCTTTTTGTAAGAAGCATTGTATGCATTAGATACAGCCTCTCCCTTCTATCAAAAGCACCCATGTGAACTGTGCCCACCCGTCTCCTCACTCACCTGGGCACGTGCCCCTCCACCAATAATGCTGGAGATTAGGGCCAGAAGAGCGTGGGATGGCAGGACCTGACCTATGATCAGTATCTGTTCTCATGTTGTTTCCTTTATCTGATGTCTCGGTGAATTCACACTGCAGTCAGAACGGTAGCTTATGAACGACACAAATCTTCCACTGACCGAGAGATGGCAAAGTGCAGGCTCGAGGTGCCAGCAGCAGATCCAGTGTGTGGGGAAAGCTCACTTTTTAGTCATGGTGACTTACTACTGCAGCCTCTGGTCTTGCTAGGAAGCAACATTTCCTCCCACAGCAGAAGCACAGAGTATATATGCTCCCCCAAGCCTCCTCCATGAGGACTCTGAGTACCTCTCCAAAGCAGAGCCCTTACGACTTTCACTTATCACTTTCACCAAACTCCACTCAACTAATCGATATAAATTTGGCTCGACTGCATGTATCACTCAGAACACAGTATTCTGTTTTCCTTTCATGCATTGCTAGTAACTGTGGTGAGCCCTGGTGGTGTAGCATGGCTCTGAGGCCTGGGAGGGCCACTGAACAAACAGCCTGTGGCTAACATAGTCATGATGTGACAGGAAACTCTTTATACCTCCCTAAAGAGCCTTTAGAACCAAGGCCTGGCTGCTCCTAGGAGATAGAACACTTGTTTGTCTTTAATAATCAGATTAAAGAAAAAAAAGTTTTAATAGAAAGGATTAAGGGTTTGGGGCCAGGAAGATTGTGTGATTGTGCTAACATTTATTGCCTGTGTGATCTTTGGCTTCTGTTTATTCTCTGGAATAGAGACAGTATCTGACGGTGAATGGAATGGACTCTCCATTAGGTTTCTGTCAAGGTCAAATACACAAAGGTTATAAACACAGCCTTGCGTAAAACATCTTAAACTGTGTGCTGTGACCTCCGATTCACTTACATAACTGAATGGCTGGGGTGGTGAAGAATTTGGCAACAAGAAAGAGTTTCTGAATATGCTACAATGAAAAGTTAATTCACAATCATGTGAATAAGAGACCTGAGATGCTTCTGACTATTGTACCTGTATTGCCAGTGTAGTGTCTCCAAAACCTTAGTTCTGTGAACTTTGACCTGTGTGTGCTCCCACGTCACTTGATGCTGGTGAACAGTGCCTGGAACTCTTCAGCTTAGATCCATGCCTATTGGATCGCAGTGTTTTTAGTTTATACACAAAGTTTCTGCTCTAATAGAAACATAATGGTTTAATTAGAACAAAGATAATATTTTTCTGCCCTCATTCTTCAGAATAAAGTATCAAATTGCCATTTCTTCAGACTGTATTACATTAGAATGTTTGGTTTAAAGATTCCTGTTTGACTTGAACTTCATAAACATCATTAAATTAATTCTGCCATACAATAAGAACAAAATTTCTGGTTATTTCTGAAATGGCCTCAAATACATACCTACCATTTTGTACTATGTATTTTGAACAAAGATATAGATTGAGTCTGAAGATGCTGAAGAAAGATTGTACATCACAGAATCAAATATTTATTCTAAAATTAAATTCTTCAATACTTTTGTTTTAAATTATTTGTATATATTTTCTGCATAGAATGTGCATGTGTGTTCTGTATGCTTATAGGACTCACAACTGACTGTAACTCCACCTCCTGGGTACCTGACTCCCTCTCCTTGCCTCTGTAGGCACTGCGCACATATACATATCTTGGGCCAAAATGAACTGGGAGTGGGTGAAACCTAAGAGTATAAATTCATTACCTCATAGATGGTCGGTGAAGGTTACATCCATCTTGTTAGTGAGCCCACCAGAAAGAAGTTCATCCCTGGAGACAATGTTTGTCCCTGATATTTAGAAGACTGGAGGATTAGATTCTGTTAACAGCTCCAGGTCTCTGGATTTAGGAGTGAATGAATGATTTTCATTCCTTCCAAAGCCAAGAAGCCTTTTGGCCCCTTGTCAAATCCAAGCTTCTCTGTGACTGTCAGTTCCCTCCCTTTGTTATGTGTGTTGTTCTTCTGTGAATGTTCAGCAGATTGTGAAGTCCACTGGCTTCTCTGGTGGTTGGGACCAGTTAGCTAGAAAATAAAGTTTTAAGAACTAAGCAGTTGATGCTGGCCACTGGTAGCTGTTGAGGCATTCTCAGTGGACTCTGAGGAACAAGCAGGATCCCAGTAGCACTGTCCTAACCTCCTGGAGAAACTGCTTCTCAGAAGGAAAGACTCATTGGTTTTCGTGAGCCTGGTGAACTATTAACACACTCACAAAGAATAGGCTTCTAGACCCACCTTTGCTAAATAATTGTGCCAAGAATATGGATAAATTATTTTCTCTTCTTATAGCTTCTTTTCTATACACCAGAAAACAGTTTAGCCAAAAGTCTGCTTCCAAATTGTAAGGTAGACCCTTAAGGGCTGATAGTAGGTGGGAGAAGAGAGGGTATGACCCTGTGGACCTTCCCCTCTTCATTTTTATCTTTCCATATTCTGAGCTTCTGAGATGTGAACTGATTTAAAAGCTATCAGGTGAAATCATTTTAAGTTTCTGTCTAGTCTTGGTTGAGGAATTCCGTTCCCAGAGTTAAGTGATGTTGACTGACTGATAGAAAGCAATCAAATCAATGCAAGTATTTTTAGGCTCACTTTAGGTGTAGAGAGTGGTATATCATACTGAAGTGTGCAGTGGAATCTTCTGTAAAACTTATTACCATGCAGATTGCAAGTGGATGGGCTTCTTTCTTATTCTAATGAGATCCTGGGTGCTGGGAAAGCTGTGGGGGGAGAGAGGGGTTATGCACTCTACCTTACAAGAACAGAGTTAGAGAAACAGATACTTACCTTAGGAAGCTAGACCATGGAAGCTCTTGCATTATGATTTTTGTCTGTTTTGTTTGTTTTGGTTTTGAGGAATTTCACTTTACAGAGGCTGAATTTTAAAATCTGTATGAATATGCACTTGAGGGACCTTAGTGGTTTTCTAGATTCACAAGAAATGAGTGTAAGAAAATGTAAGGAAATTAAGTGAAAGAATGTAAGGAAAAGGGCACAGTCCGTCAGCTAGTGTGTGTTGGGTTCCATGCCAATAATTTGATAAGGTCTTTGAGTGCCTGCACATAGCTGCTGTGAATAGGCTGTCTTAAGCACAATGACTGAAGCAACATAAAACTATTCTATACATCTGTAGGCTAGCATTTACAATGGCTTCTTTGGGATGAAAATCAGGATGTCTCCAGAGCATTTTCTACTCTGCAGGCACTTGGTGAGCTGGCTCCTTGTCTTTTTCTGGTTTCTAGAACTCATCTGCCTGAGACCCCCCTATTCTTTCACCATCCTCCCTAGTAGTCCTCTCACATACCTATCTAGGACCCCCCTCCCAATTACGTCAGAGCAACCACAAACATCTGTCTTTAGAAGCTGTCTGGAATGATGAAAAAAGCTAAGCTAGGAGGCAGGATGGAAGAGATGGGTTCATGGAGGACCAGAATGACAAACTACACAGAAGAAGATAAGACAGTTGTCAGGAGAGGAGAGAAAGCATCTCATAAGGGACACAATTATTTAGTTTAATAGATTTGTTCAAGAAATGGGAGCTCTCCTTCTTTACCAAGTGCAGGGATCTTTCAGCTATTAAATCATATCAAGCAAAATGCAAAGAAAAGAGGAGTCATTGGCAAGGGAAACTTTAAAACTGAAAACGAATGACAAAGATTGAGGGTGAAATTGAAAAAAGAAAAGCCAGACAAACAAACAACAAATATGTGGAGACAAAATTCATTTGACATGTAACTACAGACAGGAGACTCACCAAGCCTTTGAGCTGACAGAGGAGGAAAAATAGATCAAAACTGGGGCTGCATGGCTTCCTTTAAAGAACCAAGCACCTTTCTGGTGGACTCTTGTGCCTGCTGTGGACCTGTAGAGTCAAGTATCACAGAGTAAGTATTCACTTGAACTCCATTTTTGTTCATCACCATCTGCGTGACCCCTCTTGAGTCATGCAATCTTTCAGAGCCTGGGATTTCAGTCATTTCTGACTCACATATGTGCATATTAATGAATTTAAGTGTGAGAACACACTTAAAGATTTTGGCATGTTTTGGGTTTGCGATGTAGCACTTGTCAATTGACAGTCACACCGCGGCCCTTTGTTCTCGTATGCTGCAAACAGTCTTTCATTCTTCCACATCTCTCCATCTTGCATCAGTTCTGGTTACAAGACCATGGTAGCAAGCCTCTTGAACCTAGTGAAATTTATCTGATGCTCTTTAGGACTATTTTCTCCATTACACTATATCACACAGAATCATCTGAAAAGTCTATGGAGCTCTCCTCCTTCCTTGAGGATAAAAGTCTGATCTTGTCAGCCTATCATTGGATGTCTTCTGTGTTTTGACTATAGCTTTGCTTTCTTACTCTTAATTCCCCAACATAAACTTTTGACTTTAGTCCAATGGACATATTTCTTATTCCATTGGGTCATTTCTGGCTCCAACCTGCTTCTTGCCTTTCCGTTGGGTGGTTCTTACCTTCCTTATATATAGTCCTCTAAGGTATCATCTACAAGTTGTGCTGCTTATAGTGTTGTGGCCTTTAACAAGGAAAAAAAGACAAGACAAAGGCTAATGGTGAGACCACTGTTGGCCGGCAGACTCCATCTGTACAGCAAGGTGTACTGGTGGGAGCTGGTGTGGGACAGACTCACAGAGGAGAAGGAAAGATGGTCAGAAAGCAGGAGACTGTTACCCAAAGACAGCCTGGAAACCTTGTCAGAAAGAAATTGAATGGAGATTTAGAGAGTAGGTAGTGGGTATGACATGAGGTTGGGAAGACAAGTATGTGTAGAACTATGTACTTTAGGCAGTTAAAGGTGATGGGAGGCACTCCCAAGCAAACTAAACAATCAGACCTGTGAAATCCATCCATCTGATTCTCTGTCTACTACTTCAGTAGTGTTGGAAGTCCATCTTGACACAAATGGAAAATACTGAGTTATCCCATGAAGGCTAGTCAATCCAGAAAGTCATTCATATCCCAGTGTAGTTGGTGTGAGCAATGTTTGTTTGTTTGCTTCCAAGCTTCTGTGTTTTTGTTATCACAGCATATTTGAACTCCCACTGATCCACATACAAGTAACAATACTTAAGGCTCTACATCCCTGGAGAAAGCTGACTACCTAAAGAAGGAGGGGTGGGGAAATCATATGGTCCTGAGAGTGTACACTTACTTAAAACAGTTAATGTTGCTGGGAGAATAAAGCAATTTCCTCCCATAACTTACTTCTCATCATGGGGCTATAAGCAATCCAAATGAAACTTATCTAGTAAAAAAGACCGAAGAGTTGAATTGGATTACTTGTGAAGAGGAAATGAGAGAACCAGAGAGCGAAATGGGGGGGGGGCAAATATGATCAAAATACATTATATAAATGTAAGAAAATATTATAATGAAACCTATTGTAATACATGATTAAAACTGTCATCTGGCCTTTTTCCTCTTTCTCCTCATGTTTTCTTACATGTGTCCCCGAGAGACTCAGTCTTGTGTCGGAATACGCTCCATGTTTAGCAGGGAGATAGGAAATGTTTGCAGAGATATGTGACTGCTTGGTTGAGTCTGCCAAGGCTTAGAGTCTGAAGACCAACATTGTTTCCCGAGTCATTAGGTACAGATGTTTTCTGTTGTCTTTAGTGGCAGCCCAAGCACTGCAGAAGAGCTTGGCCTCTCCACTGTAGTGGATGGCTGAGAAATGGAACTGGTTTTGGCACTGTGGTCTGACCTGATGATTTTCCTGGACCAAGGGCAAAACTGTCAGTGATTTTTATGCTTTGCTAATTCCTTAGGTGGAGCCTCCGCTGACCTTCCTACGGCGTGTCCTAACCAAGCTAATTTTGTTTTGAGAGACAGCATTGAGCTGTAGGAGGTAGCTCATGTTAGGACCATTCAGGATTAGCTCTGTCAAGAAGGGGACTATTTCATGTCAAATTGCCCATTAAATACAGGTGGAAGGGAGAGTGACACTGAAGGGACAACTTCACCCTTCCTCTGAAGTTCCGGCGCTGCAAACAAATCAGGAGCCGTTGGCTGCATGTTCGCAGTTAGACTGCTCTCTCGTGGGCAATTAGCTCAAGAGTCAACTTTTGAACTCGAGGGTGATTGAACTTCCTCTGACCTGACCTGAAGTGCAGAGTTGTTTTAACCTGCAGGTACCCCTGGGGGAGACACTTTCCAGAAAACCTCACTATAGCTCATTTCTTGGCTAGCACGGTTTTTCCACTTGCAGTGTTCTTGAGAGTTGTCGCTAGCAATCCTTTAACAGTTCTTTACCCGTGTCTCGAAAACATCATGGACGCCTGCATGTGTTCTAGGTGCCTGCACACTCGGCTTCTGTGGCACCTGGGATTTCTTGCTCTTGTGCCATTTGCTATAAGTCAGTCTAAGCACCTAAATGGAGCTGCCATTAGCTGCTGTCAAGTTGTGTGATTTCCTGTTCTGGAAGTTTGTGCATAGTCTTTACCCAAGACCCACCCCAGTCCAGAAAGGTGGATGCTGATTTGTCCAAGGTCATTGTCATGTTTTTACTCAAGGTCATATAGCAGATGGCACTTTAGAGTCCAAAAAAGACACTTCCAGCCAGGTGGGTCTCCCCAAGATGCCCTGACTTCATAGAGTTAAGGCCCATTATGTGACTTTCTTTGTGTCTTGGGCACTCCAGAGCAGACTAGTAGATCTACCATCAGTGTAATCTACACACAGGTCACCTCTTGTGAGGCTAACATTTGTGCACAAGTAGCATCCGGGATTTTATGCAATTGCCTTAGAAAAGCACAGGTCACATACAGTTGAACGAAAGACTACAGTGGGGATGCTTGTTACCTGCCAGCCTCCATTGGAAGCATGTTGTAAGCATTAAATCTGCCAATATTCATTGAAACCCCATATGACAATTTCTCATGCATCTATTTCGAATGGTAGAACACTGGAACATGTGTTGGTTAGGAAACTTAGAAAATTCACATGGAAAAAAGTTATTTATTTTTTTTAGCATTTTTTAAAATTGATATTCTCTGTATTTACATTTCAAATGTTATCCATCCCCCTACCCCTCCACTTGCTTCCATGAAGGTGCTCCCTCTCCCAATCACCCTCTCCACCTCAGTGCCTTGGCGTTCCCCTACACTGGGAAAACTCACCCTCACTGGACCAAAGGCATCTTCTCACATTGATGCCAGACAATGCTGTCCTCTGCTGCATATGCAACTGGGGTCATGTGTCTCTCCATGTGTGCTCAATGGCTGGTGTTTTAGTCCCTGGGAGTTCTGGAGGGTTTGGTTGGTTGAAAATGTTG
The DNA here is from genome assembly GCF_963924665.1 of Micromys minutus. NCBI lineage: Eukaryota > Metazoa > Chordata > Mammalia > Rodentia > Muridae > Micromys > Micromys minutus. The sequence continues at coordinate 18,145,788 of NC_137969.1, forward strand.
CCCTTCCCCTAGGGTTGCAGACCCTTTCAGCTCCTTCAGTCCTTTCTTTAGCACCTTCATTGGGGTCCCTGTGTTCAGTCTGATCATTAGCTGCAAGCATCCTCAAGTGTATCTGTATGACACTGGCAGAGCCTCTGAGGAAGCAGGCATATCTGGCTCCAGCCAGTAATTACTTCTTGGCATCATATTCGTGACCCTAGCTAGTCTGTAAACAATTAATGTGTGTCTAACAAGTGTGTGGCCTTGGATATTTGGCTTGTTACCAGCACAGCTTCCTCCAGTGGTAGGACCCTAGTGCTAAGAACTGGCTGACATGTGATGTGACATCTGGGGCACTTTCCCTTCAGCTATCACTAAAAACTGACTAGTGTGGAAAGGCCCCCTTTTCTACCCTGCCAGCTGTGTTGTCTATAGGACCTCACTGTGGCTTCTGTGCTTTCTGATGTGTTAGTCCAACCTGACTCACAGAAGCTTCAGAAGTTATCCTTCCCTATGACCTAATGGAGAAGAGAACTGACTCCCAGACATCACACAGACCATTGGGACATGTCACCAGAAGTACAGTCCTCAGAGCAGTGTGGGAATTTGGCTTTCTTGCACAGCCACCACTTAACTCCCTCATCCTTTTGACAAGACTGCTGAGAATGAACTCAAAGGAGGACGCAGGTCATTTTGGATCACCCTTTCAGAGGCTGTGGTCTCTGCTCTATTAACCAAATTGTTCTTAAGCTAATGGCAAGGCAGAAGCAACATGGCGGAAGGGTGTAGGAAAGCTGCTCATGTTCCCATAGCTAGGAAGCAGAAATAGAGACAGAAAGGACAGGAGACACTACACACTTTCAAAGCCACACCCCCAAGTGAGCTACTCCTTTCAGGTTCCATCTTCTCCTTTCTATGATAACGCAGTCTGTTTAAGAATCTACCAATGGCTTCATCATCCCTTAATTGCTCAATGGATCTGCCATCTTGGAATCAAATCAGCTTGAGCAGACCCATTGTCCTTAGAGAGACATTTCATATCCACATCACAGCAGCAGTGAAAAAGAGAGGCAGCTTTTCTCGTGCCCTTTGTGTGAGCCAAACATTGCAGGGACCTGTGCAGATGTCTTTCCCTTCGTCCTCCAGCCGAGAAGAGCGGAAGATCTCATTTCAGATAAAGCAGTGTCGACTTAGATTCATTTGCCTGAGCAGTCAATACAGATCTGAGGCAAAGATTTCGAGAAATCTCTGCATTATCGGGAGGCTCTTAAATTTCTAGCATGGAACAATTATTTGGTTTGAGACAAGCGGTTTAAGATTGTGTTTACTATAATAAGGAACAACTCACAGTACAACCAAATCAGTGCTTCTGGCATAATAAGGGAGAGCCACCCCTTCCCATCCTGCTGTCTTTTTCCTTCTCGGGATTGCTATGAGAAGCTCAATACATCATAAGCTGAACACTCTTGAAAACCATGAATTACCATTTGTCACTTAATCTGAATACTGAGTTCAGCTCAAATGCTGGTGAGAGGAAGTGATTTCCTTCCTAATGGACCACAGCCCATGGTTCAGGAAAGCTCATTCCAAGACGTAATGCTCACTCTCTCTCCCAAGAACCTCTCTATGCGTCTGAAATTCCTCAGGGTCCTTGAGGATCCAGCAGCACTTTCAGGGTGTGATTTCAGCCACATTTCCTCCTTAGAGGCCCCTTCAGTTGTCGGACAAAGATGGTGACAGATGGATACTGGCACGCAGTATCTTTCTTTACATAGCCCGTGGCTGTTTCCCTGCAGTTGTTTCTGACTCTCCTTGTAGAGAAAAGAAGAGATCTATATTTCTAGGATGAGCTGATGGACTCTGGCATTGACCCAGAATGAATAGAATTTGCAAAGCCAAGAACTCGCTGCAAATTCCTCTTTAAAGAGGGCATTTTCTCAAGCAAACAACAGTCTGGAAAGAAGGTAGATTTAGCCATGCGAGAAGCAAGTTGTCCTGCATACTTTCTCTAACCTGCAAACCAAAAGATTAGTTGAGGTTCACCTTGGTGCTGGGGCTGATGAATCACTAAGGGAAGCATGCTCCCTGGAAGGAAGCAGGGAGCTGGAGATAAGTTTCTTCTCCACCTCACCCATGATTTATTGGTTAAATGTTATCTTTCCAAATCACTTAACATCTTCCTATCTATGTTTCTTCTGCTGTTGAAGAGAGAGTATTTCATCAGTTCTCTTGAGCACCTGCAGGATGTTGCTAAAGATCAATTAGTTGAAGACTGGAAACATTCTGTGGTTTGGGGAATACCAGAATATTTTAAAGATATATTGCTAAGTCTTTGTTTAAATAATCAATACGCCACCCCTGCCAGGTTCAAGGTCCTAGTCTAGGCACTGAATCATTACCACAATGATATTTTATGCATTTAAATCATTATGAAATCTTTAAACATGTCTAGCTCAATCTTCTGTTTGGCGCTCACTTACTGATGGGAATTCAAGGCTCTGAATGACGCCATCTCTTTCTTTTGCTTTTATTTAATTACAAGGCTAACCTGGATAATAGAAAATCTCGTTTAAGCCATCAGTCATACATGACAGCCTGCACTGGCTTCCTCAACCTTATGTTTCCATTTCCATGAAGTTGGGCCCATACCAGATTGCTGCCACGGCATAAAGGTATCACGAGAAAGTTAATCACTGACTTATCACCAATGGCAAAGTTACAAACCACCTCTCTTTCTCTCTCTCTCTCTCTTTCTCTCTCTCTCTCTCTCTCTCTCTCTCTCTCTCTCTCTCTCTCTCTTTCTCTCTCTCTCTCTCCCACACACACACACACACACACACACACACCCTCAGAACTTTGCCTGCACATACATGCTATTACTAGGGACCTCTCCCACTGACACTGCCCTTCCTCAAGCTCAATATAGTCGTTGAGAACATGCTCATTGACAACAGTGTTCCAGTGGCTTAAGGAGGCCACTGTGTGGTATAACTTGCTTCATCTCAGACCTGCTGCAAAAGGTTCAGTACTAAAAATGGTTCTCTAGAATACCACTTGTTGGGCTCCACCCAAGTTAGCATCATAATTTGCTATTTCCTAGGGAAGATGTCTGAGGGAGTCTCTTCACTTCCCTAATAGGCTATATATAACTTCTTGACATCCAGGCATCATAAATTTGGAAACATCTTCATCCATCCAGTTCCAATTACGCTTTCAGCCCTAAGCTGAAGAGTGCGGTGACTGACTTCAGAGTTCTGGGTAAAACTTTACTTCTGAGACTGGATCTCTCCCAGACAACATCCTGAAGTCACAGTGCTGGCTCCAATGCTTACTCAGCCCCTCAAGAGGACAGCAGGGAGGCAGTTTCTCATTCACTTGGGCCTGTCAGGAAGGAAACAGCTCCTGAGAGGATGAAAACCATTTCTTTCATTTTCATAAGACTGCAGGCTAGGACTGTGGCATGTCACCATCTCTGCAAACATGGAGGAAAAGAAAACAGTATTCCAACATCCTTGAAGAAACTATATGCATCTACTTAGAAAATTCCAGGGCTACCAAGCAACACATTTCTGTGTTTTTATCTATCTATCTATCTATCTATCTATCTATCTATCTATCTATCTATCTATCATCTATCTATCTATCTAATATCTATCTATCTATCTATCTATCTATCATCTATCTATCTAATATCTATCTATCTATCATCTATCTATCTATCTATCTATCTATCTATCTATCATCTATCTATCATCTATCATCTATCTATCATCTATCTATCATCTATCTATCTATCTATCTATCATCTATCTATCTACCTATCTATCTATCTATCTATCTATCTATCTATCTATCTATCTATCTATTTATTGTTTCCCTGCCCTGTGGGCACAGGGCTCAAAGTGTCCGCATCTGTTTTACTCATCCCTAAGTTGATGTCTGAAGTGTTCAGTAAACACGTGAAAACCCCATTAGGAAAGAAACTAATTCGTGAGTGGGTTTTCTTTGGCCTTGGTTTCTTTGACCTATATGTTCACTATGTGAGTTCTGTGTCTTACTACACTAAATTCATTACTGGGAACATAATCATCACACTCTCTAAGTATAGTAACAAGGACATAGTCTGCTGTTCCAAAATAAGGCTGCCTTACTCGGAATTTTATCACCCTGATGGTTGTCCAGGGGCATTATCAGATTGGACTTGGCTTCCTAGTCGAGATCAAATCAAATGATGGGCTTTGACACTAGACAGATGACAGGTCACATTCTTGGTTTAGCACTAATTGCTGTTTGTCCGTGTCCTGTTTGCATGTTAACTTGTTCATCTGTGAGCCAAGACTAATCTACTGATTTACAGCATTGTTTCTCCACCTTCTAATGCTGACACACTGTAATACAGTTCCTCACGGTGTGGTGACCCCCACCATAAAATAATTCTTTGTTGCTAATTCATAACGGTAATTGTGTTACTGTTTTGGATCATAATGTAAACATCTGTATTTTCCAGTGGTCTTAGTAAACCCTGTGAGAGGTTTTTTTCAGTCTCAAAAGAGGTGACGGTCACTACCCACAGGATGAAAAATGCTGCTTTAAAGGGTTAAAGGGAGATTCCAGCAAGAGATCACTGGAACATCATGAATGTAGGTAATTCTGTGGTGCTGTTGTCTGAATCCATTTCCAATTTCTGACAGCTGACACTTGAAGCTTAGCCTTTTTTACTCTTTGTTTCTCATCTGTGTAGGTGGAGGAGAAACATCAGGGCATCTTTGTTTTGGAGAAAGAAGAAAATATGAACCATAAAAGCTACAGTAAAATGTCCATTTTCATTCAGTTCCTTGCTCTTGACCTTCAGACCAGCTTGGTGACTGTGTACTCTCAAAAGATAAACATTTTTATACTTTATGTCATGTTTTCTGTGTATGTGTCTGTATCATGTGTGCGTCATGGCTTTTGTTATAAAAATATATTTTTGATGGGTGGGGGCCCTTTCTTTTTGAATAACAATATTCTAGATGTCATCATCATAATCACCATTTAGAAGATGAAACTTTTGGCTCATAAATTACATGCAAGATCTCCTCAGATAATATTGGAACTGAGTTCACATAGTCATAGTTCCATGGAAGGGAAGGAGTTTAGAGACCAAACAGATGGTAGCAGTTTCAAAATGTCAAGAGGGTTAGGAAGGCATTGATGAAGGAGAGGGCTCATTCCTGCCAAAGCATTTATTCTAGGCTGTTAATTAAATTAATCTGAAAATTAGGGATCACATAAAAAGTATATTCAGTCCAGAGTGGAGCCACATTATACCTACACCCAGTGCATGGTTGAGGAGACTTCTGTTTTTCCAAGCAGTGCCCATATAGATAAAGAAACGTATTATGCTGACTTGCAAACCATAGCTCCTTGGTTTAAAAACAAAAATAAAACCCTACAATTCTGGGATGTAATGTCATGGCCCTTTCCTTAGACATGTGGATGTGGAGATGCCCTAGGTTGCTGGGGAACAAAAAAGCATGTTCTGGAGGTCATGTCAGACACAGAACAAGGTTTGTTTTCTTTCTTTCTGGGCCAATCTTTTTTTTCTATGTGCAGAAGGTAAGGGTAGACATATCCAGTGTAGAGGTCATGTTTACTGCAAACCACAGAGCCCAAGCTTTCTTATCATTGGGTTGTTTCTCCTGTCTCTCTTCTCCAGACTGATATATATATATATATTCTCCAGCGTATGAAGGGGGAAGTAGATTTTCTTACGCTGAATGAGTGCAAGAGATTAGTTTGACAATTGCCTTGAGTAGTCATGTTTTGGTGAAGCCATGAATTTGTTCTGGCATGTTTTCTTTAAGAAGGAAACAATGACATTTAGAAATGGTCAGTGTAGTCAGTCTGGTGGTGTATCTAAGAAAAGTGAAGTCTTGCAGTAAGGGATGTGGTAAGAGATGAAGAATCAAGAGGAAGCATAGCTTGGGAACCTGGACAGTTAGAAAGAGAACAGTAAAGTGAAGGCTCCGTTCAAGGTGAACTGCTGGAAACTTGCGTAATTCAAGTTCCACACGCTCTCCTCACTGCATGCTTCGTGATGTTTTCTGTTTAAAGAAAGAAAGACAACTGGACAGTTTGTGTTGAGTTTTCTCAGACAGTTAATACATAGCAGGGGTGTACTGACAACTTAGAAGGAGCAATCACAGAAGGGGATGAGAAGCAGATGCACTGGTTCTCACAAACTTGCCAGGAGAGGAATTCTGATTTTATTTTTGTTTCTTCTCCAGAAATTGGACATTGAAACATTCTACGATTGTTTTTAATTTGCTCCACGTGATCCAAACACACAGTGAATACAGTTCTGCTTGCCAGACAATGTTTTCCCAATTCATTTGTTGTTGAAACAAGAGGAATATAATTTATGAATTTTGCTAATTCATCCCAGTTAGAGGCACTTTTATAAGCTTGCACACACAGAGGTAAAATGATGGGCCTCAGAAGAGATGAGCCAAAGCGTCTGAAAGTTGGCTCGTGTGTGCTCTTGTTTGTGTGCAGACTCATGACTTTGGAAACAATGAGATAAGAGATGGAGTGTTCCAAACAGGCAAGTGCACTCTGCAGGGACCTTCCAGAGTGAGTCAACATTCTCTGCAAACCATGATGGCCTGTTAGTGCAGAGGGATCTGTAGACAGGTGCACGGGGGATGGGGGGGAAGCCTGTGGGTGGAGTGGCTTAAGTGGAGCAGTCAAGCCCTTGGGACATTGAAGACAGAGCTCCTCTTGTTAATGCCAAAAAAAAAAAAATGCATCATTTGGTCACTTAGCATCTTTTTAAGAAGTTGTCAAGAACTATACAAAATTCTTCCTGTTGTAAGTAATTGAGTAAGTAAGTAAGGCTGGACTTTATTTTCTGTTCTGTGTTATCATAGTACTAGTTATTAATAAAACAATTAGGTTCTCCCCCCCAAATATTTTTCCCCTTACTAGTAAGAAAAAATTATGGGAAGGAGGGAGCAATACACACATACACGATTGATGCTGTGAGCAGCTTAGAGTTTGTTTTCCACAGTTGCTGTCTAAGCATTCCTTTACCGCTCAGAAGAGGTCTGTGCACACAGCTTCAGTGCCTTCTTCCCTGGACTGTCTTCCTTCCTCCTTCTCCTGGTTTCGTATGTAACAGCTAACTGAGGGTCTACTACAAGTTAAGCTACGATCCGAAGCCAAAGGGTTTAGTCAAAAATCATTGAGGACCCAGTTCTGTTTTTCAAGTAGCTGGACAAGGAAAGAAAAGGCACCAGTACAAATGTAAGACACCTCTATTGCTCAAAGAGACAGGAGCTGTATGCAACAGGCCAGAACCATGGTCATCACTGGGTTTCCCTATGACCTCCGTTATGTTACTGAATTTCTTCCTTAGGCATCCTTCTTAAACAGTCTTTAATCAGCCTTTCAGTTCTCTGACCAGCAACTTCAATCCAGATTGAAGCATTATTCTGAAAGAATGGGGCTTGCTCAGGGTCAGTACTGATGTCTAAACTGAGAACCACAAAGAAAACGTTCAACCATAATTTCTTCTGACAATGGAAGAATTCTACATTCTTGAAACAATGGTTCTTTTTATTTCAAATGATACAACAAATTTGTTTTTAGAATGTTGAAAGATTTCTTTTCTTTTCTTTTTTTATTGAAAAACTTTATTTTAAAAACAAAAATAAATGTACAAATTTTAAGCATTTTTGCATGAAAGTATACGAATACATTTTTAAGGTTGTAATTAAGTATTTGTGCATACATATACATACACATATGTATATATGTAACAATAATATAGGATTTTATTTTCTAATTGTATGTATGTAGGTTCATGTGATAGCAGGTACCCATGAAGTGAGGGCTCTTGAATCTCCTGGAGATGAAGTTACAGGAAATTTAATTGTTGCAACCCAGGTCCTCTTCAAGAGAAGTGATGTGCTTTTAGCCATACAACAATCTCTCCAGCCCTGTGCCTTTTATCTTCCTGACAAGTTTATTCTTCTATTATTTGCTTGTTTTTTTTTTTTTTTTTTTTTTTTTTTTTTTTTTTTTTTGGATGTATCCTTAAACAAAGATATTATTCCTCTGGCCGTGGCTTCATCTGCATGATCTACATATTGGTGTTTATAGCAAGTACAGTTTCCTTTCCAATTTTTCAGAAAGGTTATTTAAAAACACCTTATACTCACTGTGTGCCAAGTCAAATATCATGATTTCGCTTCTGTTTTCCAGTCTAAGCCCCTCCTGTGGTCATGTTCTCCTTCAAGGAGGCATGAGGGCTAGGAATTTCTGGTTTGATATCTTGTTCTCACTTTCAGAATTATTTATTAGTGTGATGATGTTGTCAAGAACTGTCTGCCTTCTCCATATACAAACTATGAGAATGTTAACAAATAGAATAAGTTTTGCAGCTGATAAGAGGGACAAAATGGTTTATGACTTGGAAACTTTAGTTCTGTGAAAGTCAAAGACTTTCAAAAGTTTTTTGAACTATGCTGTTGTGCCTCTAAAAGTAACTCAGAGAAATTATCAGCTAGGTGAAAGAGCTGTAGCAGGCATGGCTGAAAAACAGACATTGGAGATGTCTTGGTCTTGATGACATTTATTTATAATTTAATTTTTGAGATTTCATATTTACCTCATCACTACCCTTCCCTCTCAAACTCATCCCATGCCCCCACCCTCTTTCACAGTTATGCCTTCTTTAATTATTATGATTCACACACATACAAACACACACACATGCACACACACATATGTACACACATACTTGTTGAGTCCATTTAATGTTGTTCATATGTCTATGTGTTTAGGATTGATCATTTGGCATTGGATAATCTACCATTCTTCATCCCTGAAGGAGAGTAATTCTCTTGTTCTCAGCAGGTATTAATAGTAGCTTTTCATCTATGGGTGGGCCCTTGTGACATGTTCCCCAGTCACATCCCCAGTTGACATCGTGCAGATCTTGTTTAGGTCACTATATTGCCCAGGTTTCATTTGTGCAGCTTCCCTGTCCCATGGATAGAAGTCACTATCTCACAGCAGATAAATATCCTAGTACTCTGGTGTCTTAGTCTTTTGCTCTTGCAAGCCTTCTTCCTTGAGGCTCCCTGAGACTTGGATGCAGGGATTGCCTTATCCATTATCAGTTAAGACTGGACCTCCTCTGCTCAGTTGCTGCTCTCTCTGTTTTGCCAGTTTAGAGTTTGTGCAATTGTCTTTATCTACTGCAAAAGAAGAGTCTCTAATGAAGGGTGAGAGCGAGACTTAGCTGCAGGCAGAAGGACAAATCTTTAGAATTCAGTTGGAACCAATCCTGGTTTAAGAAAATGGCAGTAATAGCCTCTCCTCTAGGGTTCATGACCTCACAAGCCATGAGTAGTTGGCTAGGTTTACAGAAACAGGAACATGTTTCCTCCTATTGATTGAGTCCTAAGTTTAATTAGATAGGTGTTGGTTGCTCTCGAGATATAAGTGCAACCATTGTCCTCTATGGAGGAAACTTCCAGGCCAATTCCAGTCTGATTCCTCCAGATCCTGTATATAAAGTATGTGATACTTTCAGCAACATGGCCTTACCTTCAAGTTTAGGTAGAAAGTAAAACACAATGAAAATAGATGATATGGTTTTAGAAATCTCTTGGAGAGTTCCCCAAGTCTGCCATGGTAGTTTTTGTGGATCTATGACATTGGTGGGAACATAATCATTTTAACTTTTTAATATATGTATATATAGCATATGTATAATCCTTATATATCATACATGCATTTTAATGTAATCAAAATATAATGCTTCCTTGTATATTTGTTAATTGCAGAACTTGATCTCAAATGAGACTTGCAAAAAAAAAAGTCAAGATACACCAAGGTTACTTTGCATTTTTACACTATTCCATAGCTTTGATGGGATAATATGATACTAACACTTGCTCCAATAATAGTACCAATCATGACACAACCTAGTGACAGTCATGATGGGTAACCCTATGAAGTCACAGGTACTGAGAGTATCATAACTCTACCTGGAAATATACCATGCTGACTTTTCCTCAAAAATTTATTCCGATGCACAACACATACTTTATGCTTTGCCATTAAACTGGTCTTGTGTTCTGTTCCTTCTGTTCACATTTGTTATAATGTGAGGTACAAAAAAGTACAATTATAATCAACTATATTGAAAGATTAAGTGTCCTAGGTTGAAGTCATAAAATAGAGAGATGCTGAAGGAGGACTCTCAGAAGAATAGCATTTGTAGAAAACATTCTTTTTAAAGGGTAAATTTAGAAAACAAATTTGGTGCCAGATGTGGAAGGGCTCTACAATTTCGTCTGAGAAGAATCTGTCTTATTCCTTTCTTTTCTTCAGACCATATAGAGATAATGAAGATTTTTAAGCAGATGACTGCCAAAATAGCTTCTGTTTAATCAGACTGAGCCAGTTCAGTATAGTAGCTAACAGCTCATTTGGAACTCAAAGACATGTAGACATCTCTGCTCTACTACTTGTTCACTGTAAGGCTTTATTTACTTAGGGTGTGTGGTTTTGCGTGTGCATGTGTGTTCCATGTGGTGTCAGGTGGAGGGTGACATCAGGTGTCTTCCTCAGATGCTTCTACATCTTATGTTTTGAGTCAGGCTTTCTCACTGAAGCATTTCAGGTAGACTGACTGGTTGACCACAGAGTCCTGTTTTTATTTCCCCAGGGCGAGGGGTACATGTGAACTGCTCCTATAAAGTAGAGTGGAAATGAGCAAGTAGAGACGAGAGAAGATAACCTGGTCTTCATGGAGGTCCATCAGGAGGAGGAGAAAGACCAACAGGGCGGGATGTTATAAGTCCACATAATCACAGGAAAAAAAAATAAAAAGAAAAGAAAGAAAGAAAGAAAGAAAGAAAAAAAGACCAGTAAGTTTTGGTGACTGAAGACAACACTTTTCGTTAAGGAAAAGTCACAGGTGAACGGTGACTTGCACACAGAATGTGCGAACCACTCTTCAAAGGGGTCCTATGGTAAAAAATGGGAGAAAGCAAGGATCTAGGAAAATGAGAAAATTGTAAAAAGGGAGAAAAATGATTCTTGAAAGATTTTAGTTTAGTTTTCTTTTTTAAAAACTATATGTTTCTCCAGAGGAAAACATTGAATCTCCTGGAGCTGAAATTACAGGGGTGTGCAATTTGATATGGGTGCTGACAACCCAACTAGGGAACTCTGGAAGAGCCACAAGCACTCACCCAACACTGAGCCATCTATCCAGACCCATGGTCTCATAGCTCAGAGTCCCGGAGACTATGATCTTCATCATTCTGGTGTTCGAAGGCAGTATACCATCACGTCTGGCTGAAAATGAATTTCATTAAGAAAAGAAAAATATAGGAGCTTAATGAAAGTGACATACATCTCATGCAGACCAGAGTCTATATATGGTGACTCTGGTCTACACAAGAAACCTCCAGTGTCTACAGAGAATGGACTGAAGGCAGACTGGATTTTGAGTAGAGATTTGGAAAGTCTTCAGGTAATGAAGCATCAACCAGATATAAATTATAGGTTGGCAGCAAAGATATGCCGACTACATTTGGCTAGGGTGATATTTTCAACTGAGGTTCTGGGGAATGATTGTTATTCCTAAATCCTGGAAAATGGTTTCTGGATGCTGTAGGGACAGACTTGGACTGAAATGGATGGGGAATTTTTCTAAGATAAAAACCCCAAAAGCAATGGGATCATCTCTCTTCCCGAGAAGTTTAGCATAAGAGACTATAGACATCAACCCCAATAATACCATGAGCTTAGCAAAGGTTACATCAGACACTCGTCGTGTCCTTGTTAATGGCCCTTTCACAGCCGTTCATGACTATGCTAAGAGCAGCAGAGTAAAACTTGAGTCACTGGTTCCCAGCACTCTGCCTTCAGGTTTCACCTGTCACACTGTAAACAAAGATCCTCCCCTTCCTGCACTCAGAGCCATGTAATTTCCCCCCCATTAATTAATTTACTTATTCACTTTACACCAGGTAGCAGCCCCCACCTATCTCTCCTCCCAGTTCCACCCTCACAAATCCCCCCCTTCTTCCCCCCTCTTCTTCCCCGAAGAGCCATGTTTTTTTATTGATGGTTTTGTGTCTTTCGTACTCAGCATGGTTTTAAAGACTTAAGAGGGTCCAGAGGATTCCGAGAGATGGCTCAACAGTCAAGTGTCCTTCTCTGGCAGAGGGCTCTGATTCTGTCCCCAGCTCCCACAGCACGAGGTTCAGAACTGCAGCTGCGACTCTAGTAATTCCAGTGTCAGTCCTTCGTGGGAATCTGCATGCATGTGGTATACCAACAGACATGCAGGCAAACACTCACACACATAAAACAAGGGGAAAAAATCTTTAAAGTTGTCATTAAGTTCACTTGTGAAGTGCCGCCTGGAATTCCTATGCATAAGGAAAGAGAGGGCTGGAATCCTCTCTCTTAGTAACCCTGTGTAGTGAAGCTTTGCTCACACAGGGTGCTGTTGGTCATAGCTTCATGTCGATGCATCACAACACACACTAGATGACTTTCGATGTAAGCACAGATCAAACAAGGCTGTGTTTGGCTGGTTGACAGAGATGCAGGGACACACCTTTGCCTCTAACTAGGAGCAGAGACTCGGAATTCGTTAGTTCAGAGTTTTGTGGTGACTTACTGAGGAGAGTAGTAAGAATAAAAAGACTTGATTGATCAAGCGCTGGAGACTGGCCGGGAAGCTGTCAGTTCTCTCAGGGAGAGTGAAAGATCCTAAGAGGCCAAGGACCAGCCTCAGCTAAGTCTGGGTTATGAGAGCTAGGGTGTTCAAGAGCAGGGGAAACAAAGTGCTTGAAATTGTGGGTCCAAGCTTTCCAGAATGTGCGTGCTCTTTCTCTATCTCCCCCTCCCCCTTCCCTTCCTTTCCACCTCCCCTTCTCTCCCTCCCCCCTGTGTGTGTGTTTGTGTGTATGTGTGTGTGTGTATGTGTGTGTATATGTGTGTGTGTGTATGTGTGTGTGTATGTGTGTGTGTGTGTGTGTGTGTGTGTGTGTGTGTGGTCTGTGGTCTGCTCTGTGCTAGACTGTTTTTACTTGCTACTATTATTCTAAAAACTCTCTAGTTGAGACAGCTAGGTTTCTGCTGGACAATTTTCTCTGCTTGTAAAAATTCTAAAAGCTCTCTGGATAGGTCAAGTGTTATCTGACCAAAGCCAGAAAAGTTGCTATTAAAAAATAAAATAAAATAAATAAAATTCATGGATCTTTTATCCAAGTCAGAAATTCTGTTAGAAAAATTCTAAAAGCAATTTTTGGGTTTTCTGATCAAAATCAGAAAGCCAATGTATATGTATGTGTATGTATATAGGCTGTGTTCACTCTTCAAACTCTCTTCTCTCAATAGCTGCTAGAAAATGTTCTAAAAGAGCTGTCAGCTCTCTAAATAATACTTCATATTTTTGATCTGGAAATCCTGTTAGAAAAAAATCTTGAAAAGCTGTGTTTGCTCTCCAGAGATGTTTAGATAGCTCTGCTCTTGCTAGAGAAAATTCTCAAACAGAACCACTCTCTGCTATTGCTTTCTTCTAGCTCCTCACATGACACCCAAAAACCCAGGTTTTTAATTTACATATCAGATCAGTTATTTAGTCCAGATTCCTCTTGACCAACCAGCATTTAGCCTCTTGACTCTTAGAAGACAGCAAACACTTTAAAAAAAATTGCAAAAGAATTCAGAGATCTTTCTGCCTCTGTTAAGGTGGGACCACCCAACTTTGAAATCACCATTTCTACCAAGCCTGGGCCTAACCTTGCTCTGTTCCAGGCTGACCTTGAACTCGGGAATCTGCCTGCCTTTGTACCTTTCTGATAAGCTGTCTCAATAATACAGCTGCCTTTGCTCCTTTAGATTTATGAAACTCCTTATTTAATCCATATTGCATCCTTATTTTTTGCATAGTTGAGAAATTATATATTTTCAAACTCATGTTTTTAGGGTTCTTTTCCACAACTTTAAGAGCTGTCCCGAAGTTCTCCGAGTTTACCATTTTGCTTCCTGGACTCACCTTGTCTCTGATTATCATGAAGTCATTAACATTAACAGGGAGGACGTTTCTCAGAGGAACTGGAAAATATGTGCATTATTATACAAACAAGCCTTATGCACACAGCAGTCATCAACACTCCTGGAGGTCTACACCTCCTTGTCCTGTCCTAGGGGCCGGAACCTTTTCATTCTACCCAGAACCATGCCAGACTGAAAACTAAAAAAAGAAAAAAATACATTTTCTAAACGATGTTAAGATGTTCATTGGAAGGAAACCTCCAATGTGATAAGGCAGCAGAGGGGAGAAGGTCTGGCTTAAAGCCAAATATTCTATTTCAGATCAAACCTTTTGCTACATGCGAACTGTTTGTCACAACACGGAAGTTGCATGACATTGAAAACACACGTGTCATTTAATCACGCAGAGAGCGTCAGCATTTTAAAGACATGAGAAACTCGGTGGCTTGGGAATTCTATCCCTGTCTTATGGACAGTTCAATTCTCAGGCAAAACTCTCAGATCTGTCTAAACAAAAGAAAACAAAACAAAAACAAACAAACAAAATCAGCTTTTTCAAATCTGCTGGTATCAAACTTGTTTGACCAGAATGATTGGCTCCCAAAAAGTGTTTCTGAATGACCAAGTTATATGCACGAGAAGATTCTTGTTGTGTCTCACCTGGCCTCCACCAGGTTCTGTGGTCTTAGCGGTAAAATAGCACTGGTTCATTCATACTGATTGATATGCTTTGTATAGTGCTTGACATGTTTTCAAAATAATTCGCATCTCAGCTGTGATGAAGTTGGTGTAAGTTCTAAAATTCTCAGGTGAGAATTCAAAGCTCAAGGATGTTAACTCACTGTGGTGGCTGGCACGTGAAGGCAGTCTGGCTTTAGGGTTTATGAAATGCTTTGGTTTGAATGTGTGACATCCCCCATAGGATCATGGTTTTCAGTATTTAATACCCTGCTCGTGGCACTGTTGGGTATTTTTAGAAGGTAGAGACTTGTCCCTGGGGGTGGGCTTATGGCCTGGCCCCATTTCCAGTGCTCTCTTTGCCTCTAGACTGCCAGCAGGCTGCACAGTTCTGTCGTTATGCCTTCCACACCATGATGGACTATATCACTCCGGAACCATAAGGCAAAATAAACCCTTTCTTCCTTAAGAGGCCTTTCACCAAGGTATTCTGTCAGGGGAATAGAAAAGTAACTAAAACATTCCAGATACTCCAGTGATTTTGGAGTAAACTTATGAGATGCTTCTGAGATGTGCTGAGATGCCTCCAAATAAATTTGCAAATTTCTCTGTCTAACTCTATGAATAATTGAGTTAGAATTTTGATGGTGAATGCATTGAATCTGTAGATTCCTTTTGGCAAGATGGCCATTTTTACTATTTTAATCTTGCCAATCCATGAGCATGGGGGATTTTTCCATCTTCTGAGATCTTCAATATCTTTCTTCAGAGATTTGAAGTTCTTGTTATGAAGATCTTTCACTTAATGGTAAGATTTGTGATTATTGTGAAGGGTATCATTTCTCTAATTTTGTTTTCAGCCTGTTTATCTTTTGAGTAGAGGAAGGCTACTGTTTTGTTTGAGTTAAATTTATATCCACCCACTTTGCTGAAGTTCTTTAGCAGGTTTAGAAGGTCTCAGTTATAATTTTCGGGGTCACTTAAGTATACTATCATATCATTTGCAAATAATGATATTTTGACTTCTTCCTTTCCAATTTTTATGTTTTATACCTCCTTTTGTTGTCTAATTGCTCTGGCTAGGAGTTTGAAAAATATATTGAATAGATATGGGGAGAGTGGGCATCCTTGTCCAGTCCCTGATTTTAGTGGGATTGCTTCAAGTTTCTCTCCATTTAGTTTGATGTTGGTTACTGGTTTGCTGTATATTGGTTTTACTATGTTTAGGTATGGCTCTTGAATTCCTGATCTTCCTAAGACTTTTATCATAAAGGGATGTTGAATTTTGTCAAATGCTTTCTCAGCATCTAATGAGATGATCATGTGGGGTTTTTTTCTTTGAGTTTGTTTATATAGTGGATTTCCATATTTGGAACCATCCCTGCATCCCTGGGATGAAGCCTAGTTAATCACGGTGAATGATAATTTTGATGTGTTCTTGGATTCAGTTTGTGAGAATTTTATTGAGTATTTTTGCATCAATATTCATGAGGAAAATTGGTCTGAAGTTCTTTTTCTTTTTTGTTTTTTTTTTTTTTTTTGTGGTTTAGATATAAAGGTAATTGTGGCTTTAAAGAATGAATTGAGCAGTATTCCTTCTGTTTCTTTTTTGTGGAATAGTTTAAGGAGTATTGGTATTAGGCCTTCTTTGAGAGTCTGATAGAATTCTGCACTAAACCCATCTGGTTCTGGGCTTTTGTTGGCTGGGAGACTTTTAATGACTGCTTATATTTCTTTAGGGGTTTTGGGATTGTTTATATGATTTATCCAATCCTGATTTAACTTTGGTACCTGGTATCTGTCTAGAAAATTGTCCATTTCCTCTAGATTTTCCAGTTTTGTTGAATTTAGGCTTTTGTGGTAGGATCTGATGATTTCTTGAATTTCTTCAGTGTTTGTTGTTGTGTCTCCCTATTCGTTTTTGATTTTGTTTCTTTACATACTGTATCTGTGCCCACTGCTTAGTCTGGCTAAGTATTTATTGACCTTGTTGATTTTCTCAAAGAACCAGCTCCTGGTTTTGTTGATTCTTTGCATAGTTCTTTTTGTTTCTACTTGGTTGATTTCAGCCCTGATTTTGATTGTTTTCTGCCACCCACTCCTTTTGAGTGTATCTGCTTTTCTTTTTTCTTTCTTTCATTTTTTGTTGTTGTTCTAGAGCTTTCTGGTGCGCTATCAAGCAGTGAGTGTATACTTTCTTTAGTTTCTTTTGGATGGAATCGGAGCTATGAGTTTTTCTCTTAGCTCTGCTTTTACTGTGTCCCATAAGTTTGTGTGTGTTGTACCTTCAGTTTTCATTAATTCTATAACGTTTTTAATTTCTTTATTTATCCCTTGACCAAGTTATCATTGAGTAAAGTGTTGTTCAGTTTCCATGTATATGTGGGATTTCTGTTGGTTTTGTTGTTATTGAAGACAAGCCTTCAATAACCTTAACCCATTGTTATCTGATCAGATATGTGGGATTATTTCAATGTTCTTATATTTGTTGAGGCCTGTTTTGTGTCTGATTATATGCTTAGTTTTGGAGGACATACCATGATATGCTGAGAAGTAGGTATATTCTTTTGCTTTAGGATGACATGTTCTATAGATACATGTTAAATCCATTAGGGTCATAATTTCAATTAGTTTTATGTTGTCTTTGTTTAGTTTCTGTTTCCATGATCTGTCCATTGATAAGAGTTGGGTGCTGAAGTCTCCTACTATTATTGTGTGTGGTGCAGTGTATGCTTTGAGCTTTAGTAAAGTTTCTTTGGTGAATGTAGGTAGGTGCCCTTGCATTTGGAGCCTAGATGTTTAGAATTGAAAGTTTATTGGTAGATTTTTCCTTTGATGAATATGAAGTATACTTCCTTATCTTTTTTATAACCTTTGGTTTAAAGTCAATATTATTCAATATTAGAATGGCTACCCCAGCTTGTTTCTTGGGGCCATTTGCTTAGAAAATATTTTTCTTTCACTCTGAGATAGTATCTGTCTTTGTTACCGAGGTACATTTCCTGTATAGTGAAAAATGCTACATTCTGTTTATATACCCAGCCTGTTAGTCTATGTCTTTTTATGGGAAAATTGACTTCATTGATGTTAAGAGATATTAAAGAATAGTGATTGTTGCTTCCTTTTATTTTTGTTGTTAGAGGTGGAGTTGTGTTTGTGTTACTGTCTTTTTTTGGGTTTGTTGAAAGAAGATTAATTTCTTCTTATTTTTTAGGGTATAGTTTTCCTCCTTCTTGTATTGGAGCTTTCTATTTATTGTCCTTTGTAGGGCTGAATTTATGGAAAGATTGTGTAAATTTGGTTTTGTGATGGCATATCTTGGTTTCTTCATCTATGGTAATTGATCATTTTGCTGGATATAGTAGCCTGGGCTGACATTTGTGTTCTCTTAGGGTCTGTATAACATCTGCCCTGGGTCTTCTTTCTAGCTTTCATAGTCTCTGTTGAGAAGTCTTGTGTAATTTTGATAGGTCTGCCTTTGTGTGTCATTTGGCCTTTTCCCTTTACTGCTTTTAATATCCTTTCTTTCTTTTGTGCATTTTGTGTATTGACTATTATGAGACAGGAGAATTTTCTTTTTTGATTCAATCTATTTAATGTTCTGTAGACTTCTTGTATGTCTACGTGTATCTCATTTTTTAGGCTAAGGAAGTTTTCTTCTATAATTTTGAAGATATTTATGGACCCTTTAAATTTTGAATCTTCACTCTCTTTTATACATATTATTCTTAGTTTTGGTATTCTGATTGTGTCTTGGATTTACTGGATATTTTGAGTTAGGAGCTTTTTGCATTTTACATTTCGAATTTTGCATTTTCTTTGACTATTGTGTTAATTTTTTCTGCAGCATCTTTTTTACCTTAGATTCTCTCTTCTGTCTCTTGTATTCTGTTGGTGATGCTTGTGTCTATAACTCTTGATCTCTTTCCTAGGTTTTCTATCCCCAGAGTTGTCTCCCTTTGTGATTTTCCTATTGTTTCTATTTCCATTTTTAGATCCTGGATGGTTTTGTCCAATTTCTCAGGCTGTTTGGTTGTGTTTTTCTGTATGTAATCCTTTAAGAGACTTTTGTGTTTCCTCTTTAAGGGGTTCTACTTGTTTATCTGTGTTCTCCTGCATTTTTAAGGGGTTATTTATGTCCATCTTAAAGTCCTCTATCACCATCATGAGATATGATTTTTAAATCCAAATCTTGCTTTTCTAGTGTATTGGGGTATCTAGAATGTGCTGTGGTGGGAGAACTGAATTCTGATGATGCCAAGTAGCCTTGGTTTCTATTTCTTTGGTTCGTGCCCTTGACGAGTGCCACCTGATTATCTCTGGTGTTAGTTGGTTTTGCTGTCTTTGACTGGAGCTTGTCCCTCCTGTGGGCCTGTTAGCCGGTGATCTTAGGAGTGACAGCACTCCTGGGAGACTAGCTCTCTCTAGGCAAGATTTGGGTAGGAAGGCTGTAGGACAGCCTTAACTCTGGAGTGCAGATCAAGACCAGAAGGATCTTGTCCCAGGCGCTCAGCAGTTCCTGTGCCCTGTGTGCTACTGATGGGTCCCTCTTTGGACAGCTATTGGAGCAAAGGTCTTACCTGTGGACTTAGAAATAAGTGCACTGTTGAGAGATCAGCTCTTTCTGGACAGGATTTGGGTATAAAAGCTGTTGGACACCCTTAACTCTGTGTCACTGATGGAGAACAGAAGGTTTTTGTACCAGGCTGCTCTTTGCTTCCTGTGCCCAGGGCTCATGCTGTTAAGAACACTGTTAAAGAAAACAGACACTCCATCTCCTAGCAACCATTTATTTTCAATAGTTTCTTGGTTAGAGATTAGACTCCATGCCCATCTCTCCTTTCCAGGATAAACTTCTGTGTGACCTGAGTTCACAGGAGTCTTGCGCATGCTCTTACGTGTGAAGTTCCTTTCTTTGGATGTGTCCTGGCACTGCTCCCGGGCTGAAAAGCCTGGAACAGGTGGGTAACTTATGAATTATCCATGCGCAGTTTTAAAGTTTATTCACATCCATGCATACTGTTTTGTTTTAGGAAAGCATGGTACCTTTTTTCCCTGAAGTTTAAGGCAAGGACTCACAACACTGAACAAGAATTGGTATGAAATGAAGAAAAACATTAGAGAATTCCTGCACTATTTTGTGTGTTTTGAGGGTTGGTTGTAGACCCTTACACATTAGAATTACAAATCTACCACTGGGTTATGCTTTCAGCCCCTGACCTTTGATTCGTGCCACCTGTTGTGGTAAATATTTAAAAAGTGATGCTCAATGGTTCCTGCACATTGTCACTTGCACTGTCCCTTGCTCTCTCTGACCCAGGCAGTCACTCCCATGCTAGTTCCATTATCATAGGGCCATATAGAACTTGCAGTAATTTATCCCCGTGGCTCCATGCTAGCCACCAGACACTCTCTGACCCATGCAGTCTGCGAGCCGTTTCAACATGGCACCTCACCAGGCAGCAACTACTCACAGTTCCCTTGGCTGGTTGTTACCATGTCAGGTCCACATATCCCAGTTCTGTGGTGGGCTTGGTGCATCCTGCCACTGAACCTTCTCGTGAACCCAAGTCACCACATAAAGAAAAACATCACACAATAGCCTCTGATCCAATTGATATGATAGAATTTTCCCATCTAGACAACACAAAATCCTGTACACACCCATGACTTATAAAATATAACTTCATAAAAACCTGTATTTATATGCAGAGAAAAATCTTTACATCTGCCTTCATGTTGCTCCCAGCTCCTTCTTTCACTCTTGCTGCTCCTCTCTTTCTAAAACTTTATTCCCACCCATTCTTCCTTCTCGTCCAATATCAGGCCTCATTTATCTTGTACCTGCTTTCCTGCATAAAGACATTATCTTACATATTCATTCTTTATCTTTTAACCCAAACTTTTGTTTTTGTAATAAAAGCCAAGAGCAAAAATAGGAAGTTACAACTTCTCACTGTACTGTGTGGAGAAAGTTGGAAGTCCATATTCATTCTGTGTGGTAGTCTAGGATAGATATTTGGCCAAGCTTACAGTCCTAATAGCCTGTGGTCAATTCAACCCATGTGGTCCACTATCTCTACTTCCTTAGCCAATGTACTTAATGTTTATGCACTTTAGGATCTTTGTATAGTAAAATGGGAATGAAATGTCTATTGTTCTCTTTGGCCCATCTACTTTAAGAATAAAGACCACCCTCAGCAATCGGATTGTCGACATTCCAGAAAATATTGACATCACTATGAAGGGGCGCACAGTCATTGTGAAGGGCCCCAGGAAAACTCTGCAGAGGGACGTCAATCACATCAATGTGGAATTGAGTCTTCTTGGGAAAAAAAAAGAAAAGGCTCCGTGTTAACAAATGGTGGGACAACAAAAAGGAACGGGCCACTGTCAGAACCATCTGCAGTCATGTTCAGAACATGATCAAGGGTGTTACACTGGCTTTCCATTACAAGATGAAGTCTGTGTACGCTCACTTCCCTGTCCATGTTGTTATTCAGGAGAATGGGTCTTTGCTAAAATCCAAAATTTCTTGGGTAAAAAAAATACACCTGCAGGGTTTGGATGAGAACAAGTATCGTTTGTTCTGTCTCTCAAGCCCAGAAGGATGAATGAATCCTTGAAGGGAATTACATTGAACTTGTTTCAAATTCAGCAACTCTGATTCAGCAAGCCACAACAGTTAAAAACAAGGATATCAGAAAGATTTTTGGATGGCGTCTATGTGTCTGAGAAAGGAGCTGTGCAGCTGGATGATGAGTGAGACCTCAGTTTCCTAGCTCCAGATACAAGATCCTGATCAGAAGTACAATTTGGGGACAATAAAAGAATTATATGTTCATATAGAGAACAGAATTATCAACTAATCAAACCTACCATAGCTTCCAGAGACTAAAACACCAACCAATGAGTTCTCATGGAGAGACCCATGACTCTAGGTGCATATGCAACAGAGGATAGCATTCTCTGGCATCAATGGGAGGAGAGGCCTTTGGTCCAGTGAAGGCTCATTATCCCAGTGTAGGAGAATATCAAGGCGCTGAGGTGGGAGAGGGCGATTGGGAGAGGGAGCACCTTCATGGAGGCAATGGGAGGGGAGCGGGGATAGGGTTGAGGGAAAGGAAATAACATCTGAAATGTAAATATAGAGAATATCCAATAAAAAAATGGGTGCAAAAAAAAATTAAAAACCCCATAGATTCAATTAAATTGCCTGCTCTTCAGGTCCATAAGACTTGTCTAATAAAAACGAAAGAAAGAAAGAAAAGAAAACAGAAAATGTCTATTGTTGGGGTTAGGAGGACCATTCATAACATTTTCCATGTCTAATATATCCAGAAGAATTACACATGGAGTTGAAGACACTTGTTTTTACTCATAAGGATGAGCTGAACAAAGATGATATGCTTCCTTAGCCACCCAGGTCCCCTAACAACTCTGGCAGAATTGCCTCAGAACCACTTGCTGTGAGGAAGTAGCAAAAGGCTACACTGTTAGCTTACCAAATTGAGGATCAAAGAGACCAGTGCCCATTAGTGTGAATGGAAACATGAAACTGCTGCTGAGTTCTTTCTCTTAATACTATCAATTAGTGAAGCCTTTCTGACTTCCCTGGGGTGGAAGGCCTAGCGTGATTTCCCTGCCTTTTCCTATAGGGAAGGAAATGCTTAATGGAAGTCCTTGGTTTATACCCACTGCATTTCCTATTTTTCCTGTATAGGCCATACAACATTGGCAGAAGCAAAGTCTCAAACCCCGACTCCTATTTGGTTATTCTTTCATCTATGATGAAGCAGATGAGTGCATTACATAGGACAAGCAGTCTTCAGTGTGACTTAGAGCTTTATTTCCAAGTCCTTTCTATATTTTGTATCATAAGATTTGGTAGCATCTCAAAAAACAAAACAATTAATATATGTATGATGTTTCTTTAATGTCTATCAAATGTATAGTGGAGTGTGTGTGTGTGTGTGTGTGTGAGAGAGAGAGAGAGAGAGAGAGAGAGAGAGAGAGAGAGAGAGAGAGAGAGAGAGAGAGAGAGAGGAAATAAAGGATGGCCTAGTAAAGTGGAAAAAAGAATATGTATAGATGTCATTGCTCAAGCATCTGGAGCACTGTACCCAGAACCATGTGCACATGATCTAAGACTTGCAGAGCAATTGCAGAGAGGGCATTATTCTCACTTTCCAAATAAAGAACACACGGAAATGAGTCTTCTCATCAGGTCTTGTTTTAAGCCTTACCCTCTGAACATTGCAGGTTGAGTTAAGAGCTCATCCTTCTCCTGTGTGGATGGATAGATGTGGAGAGCACAGCCCATTCTCTAGGTTTAGTAGAAATCTTGGCAGAAACTCCACATGCTAGAAGGTGCAGCAAGGTGACACAGACCCTGTATGACTATGACAACACACCTTAGACAAAGAATGAGTCCTAAATGGACGGACAGTGAAGCCAAAAATCCCACTATAGATATTATTCTTATTTCCATAAAGGGAAAGCAGCCTTGCCACATTTAATGACTTGTTGGGGAAAGTTAGTGTCACATGGAAAAATATATATAACCGAATTTTCAGAGCCAAAGATGCCCAAATGACCCCTGTTAACATTGCCAGGGCTCACCGTGATTGCTGAATGCCTAAAAATTGGCTGAGCCAACAAACTGTCCTTGTTTATAAATTCTGGCTCTGGAATGAGCTGATTCTTGTCACTGCACGTTTCCTGGTAATTTGTCTTCACATAGACTCTTCTAATCCAGGATGCAGATTTTCTTCTTTCCTTTCCAACCTCTCTTTGCTTCCTTCTCCCAGTGTCTAGCAGCATGTACCAATATCAACTCCCCCCCCCCTTCAAATCAGGGAAAGCGACCCAAGCTACATTAGGACAGAGGTTTGAGCTGAATCCTGTCCAAATCAAGATCCTCATGCACCTAAACCATCCATTTTCACAGAAGGGCACATTTTAATATCCTTTCTTTCAAACAACAGACTTTTAATGAGCCCTGCTTACAAAACCACTATTTTACTGACAAGCTTGTTAATAGTGTTAATGGGAATGCTTGTGCAATCTTGTCCTTGGGTTTCCATATATATAAGTGGCCAGGCAGTTGTAAGCTCATTTAGATGTATTTTCAGTGCCATGAAACTGAAATTGAAGTCATAGTGTAACTTTCTGGACTCTCTTGCACCCCCAGTGAGAACACACTCAGACCCGGCTGTCTGGCCAAATGCTATTTGGTCTCCCACCCACTGCCAGCTGCTTCTTATCTGTGTCAAGGCTGCTGAGCTAGGGATGCAGAGAAATCAGTTTTATCCGGGACTGGAAAGAAGGTTTTCTCTCTATTGCTAATTAAAGTCTATTGGGAGTGAATTCAGCTTTGGGGGGGGTGTTGAGACAAAGCTACTTTCCCAGCTGTTGCTGTGAGTCAGGCCAGATCATGACATCAGACAGTGCTCTGCTTTATGTCTGGACTGTCTTCTGTGTGCCTACTTCTGTTCCTCATCTCCTTCTCCAGAATCTACTGGAATGACAGGCAAAGAACAGCCCTGGGAATCTTGTAGGAAACTCAAAATTCTTACTTCTTCCCAAAGATACTATGTACCTTTTAAAATTGCTTCACAGTCTTTTGGGTTTTAGTCTTTTCCTAATGAATGAATGTTACCCACATAGCCTGACCAATCTTACCCCTAACCCAGCCCATTTGCCATGACCTCTCACACAGGTTGTAAGAATAAAGTGGTTGATCTCCCAGTCATCCTTGGAACTAGAATAAAATAATTTGACATATTACCAGCAGTGCAAACTAAGTTGAGATCTGCAGAATCTACCTTTCTTCTATTTTAAATGACCTTTTGATGTCTACATGTAAAGCATTACCTCATCCTCTTGAGATAACAGACACAGGAAAAGACCAAGAGGGTATTAAAAGATCTACTTGTGGTACCACATTAGAGTTAACTTATTTTGCCCATCAGGTTTTGTTTGTTTGTTTACTCACCAGTTTATTTTTACCATTTGTTAACACACACACACACACACACACACACACACACACACACACACATACACACACACACACACACACACACACACACATACACACACACACAGATGCAGCCATAAGTGTATGTATATGCCTATATACACATTACTATAGCAAAACACGCACTAGAAATTTATCAGTAAATAAACCAGATCAATATTCCTGTTATTAATCTTATAATTTCCCAGACCTTAGTCAATAGATATAATAAAATATTGTAATTTTATAGAAAGAAACCATAGAAGTTTGAATAAAAATGGCTCCCATATGTTTGAATACTTTGTCCCCAATTTGGCAGATATGTGGCCTTGTTATAGGGGGTGTATCACCTGAAGTGGGCTTTGAGGTTTCAAATCCCACATCAGAGTAGCCAACCACTCCATGCGATGATACTGCTTGGGTGACCAAGAACCTGACACTAGATAGGCCATGTACTGTGGACCTTACTGAAAACAAAATACTGCTGTTTTGCTGAAGGAACACAGCGATAAAGTGATTCCTAATGGCATTCTGCTCTACTCATAGATGAGTGTCTAACTCAGCTCTCATCAGAGAACAGAGACCCACAAATGGACAATGTGAGAGACCTAGGAATACAGAGTTATAAATAGGATGTTTCCATCAAATTCCTTCCCTCTAAGTTTAGGGAACTCTGCAGAAAAGGGAGAGTGGAAAGATTGGGAGAGCCAGTGGAAATGGGAGATACCAAGAAAATACAGCCTTTACAGGACTGTGAAGTAAACCACAGACACCACAGAACTGATACACATAAGAACTCACAGAGACTGTGGCAGCACACAGAGGGTCTGTACAAGTCCAAACAAGATGGCGGTCCAATCTGAGAGAAGTGGACAAATGCCCAAACTCAACTCTCTAATTGGTAACCACTTGCAAAGGAAAAGAATAAAATTTCCAATGAAATCTCACTGGGGATACAAATTGCACTAAGGGGGGGCCCCATGCCCAGCAGTAGATAGCCAACACAAACCAATCTCAACGGTATATTTGAAGTTATTTTTTTAATGTTTTATCTGGGATTTGTTTTTCTTATAGTTTTTTTGGCTCATACATTATGGTTTCTAGTTTTGTGCTTTTTAGGGGATTTCTATGTGTGTGTTTGCATCTATACAAATGTGTGTGTATGTGTGTGTGTGTGTGTGTGTGTGTGTGTGTGTGTGTGTGTGTGTGTGTGTATTTTCCTTTGGTTCTTATTTCAGTTTATTTTCTTCTATTATGGTTGCTATTTGTTAGTTTTGATTTGGTCTTTTTTAAAAATTTATTTATTTAACATTTCAATATCAGCCCCTCCTCCTAGTCATCCCCTCTCACAGCTCCTCCTCTCACTTCTCCCTCCCTTTCTCCTATGAGAAGAGGGAACCCTCATTGGGTATCCACTCCCTCTGCACATTAGTCACTGCTAGACTAGGCTCATCTTTTCCCACTGAGGTCACTTAAGGAGGCCTAGTTAGGGGAATAGAATCAATAGACAGGCAACAGATTGAGAGACAACCAGTTGTTGGGAGACCTGTGTAAAGACTAAGTCGTACATCTACTACATGGATGGAGGAGGCTAGGTCCAGTTCATGCTCACTTGGTTGATGGTTCAGTTTCTGGGAACCCCAAGAATTCAGGTTAGTTGACTTTGTTGGTTTTCCTGTGGAGTTCTTCTTCACTTCAGGTCTACATTTTTCCCCCTGACTCTTTTATAAGACCCCCAGTCCCACCCCAGATCCCCGTTTCATGTTTGGTTGTGGGTCTATGCATGTGTTTTGGTCAGCTGTTGGGTAAAGCCTCTAAGAGGACAGTTATACTAGGCTCCAGTCTGTAAGCATAACAGAGTGTCATCCTTAGTGTCAAGGATTGGTTCTTGCCCATAAGATGGGTCTCAATTTAGATCATCCATTGGTTGTCTGTGGCCTCAGTCTCTGCTGTATCTTTGTCCCTGTATATCTTGTAGGCAGGACACATTTTGGGTCAAAAGTTTTGTGGGTGGTTTGCTGTCCTTACTTTTGCACTGGTAGTCCTGCCTGGCTTCAGGAAGTGGCCACTTCAAGATCCATATTCCCCACTTCTAGGAGTCTGAGCTAGATGGCCTTCATAGAGCTTCTCCCATCCTAGCTCTCTAGCCTGTTCTAGGGATACTCACCTCACCCCTAACCCCCAATAATTTCCATCATTTGTTCTCTGCTCTCCCTACACCTAATACCTTTCCAACCCCTCCCCTATCTTTCCCCCTCTCCTCTCCTACACTGTTCCTTCCCTCCAAAAACCTCTGCTACATCTTTTATTTCTCCTGAGAAAAATTCAACCATCTTCTCTTGAACTGTTGTCATTGGGCTTCTTTGGGTTTGTAGATTGTAGTGTAGTTATCTTGTTCTTTATGGTTGATATCCACATATAAATGAGTGCATACCATGTATGTCACTTTGGGTCTGGATTACCTCACTCAGGATATTTTTTAGTTCCATTTGTTTGCCTGCAAAATTCATAGTGTCCTTCCTTTTAATAGCTGAGTAGTATTCCACTGTATAAATGAACCACATTTTCTGTACCCATTCTTCAATGGAGGGACATTTAAGTTGTTTCTGGATTCTAGCTATTACAAGTAAATCTGCTATGAACATAATTGAGCATGTGTTCTTGTTGGATACTGGACATCTTTTGGGTACATGTCTTGAGGTCCCACTTTTCTGAGACACCGACAAATTGATTTCCAGAATGGCTGTACAAGTTTATACTCCCACAAGGAATGTAGAAGTGTTCCCTTTGTTCCACATACTTACCAGCATGTGCTGTCTCTTAAATATTTGTTCCTAGCCATTCTGATGTATGTAAGATGGAATTTCAGAGTTGCTTTGTTTTTCATTTCTCTGTTAAGTAAGGACCTCAAACACTTCCTTAAGTGCTTCTTGGCCTTAGAGATTCCTCTGTAGAGAATTCTCTGTTTAGTTCTGTATCCCATTTATTAATTGGGGTATTTGTGTTATTGGTGTCTACTTTCACGAATTTTTGTATATTTAGGATATTAGCTCTCTGTCAGATGTAAGGTTAGTGAAAATGTTTTCCCCATCTGTAGACTGTCACTTTTTCCTATTGGCAGTGTCCTTTGATTTACAGAAGCTTTTCAGTTCCACAAGGTCCCATGTATTAATTGTTGACTTTAGTGCCTGAGCCATTGTTGTTTTGTTCAGGAAGTTGTCTTCTATATCAATGAGTTCAAGGTTTGTCCCCACTTTCTGTTCTCTTAGAGTTAGTGTATCTGGTTTTATGTTAAGGTCTTTGATCCAGTTAGACTTGAGTTTTGTACAGGGTAATAAAGATGGTTTTAATTGCTTTCTTCTACATGGAGACATCCAATTAGACATCCATTTGTTAAAGATGCTCTTCTTTTTCTGTTGTGTAGTTTTGGCTTCTTTGTCAAAAAATCAAATGATTGTAAATATGTGGATTTATTTCTGGGTCCTTTATTTTATTCCATTGATCGAGCTGTCTGTTCCTATACTAATACCATGCAGTTTATATTACTGTTGCTTTGTTGAGCAGCTTGAGGTCAAGTATGGTAATTCCTCCAGAAGTGCTTATATTGTTCAGGTTTGTTTTGTTTAACCTAGGGATTTTGTTTTTCCATCTGAAGTAGAGAATTGTGATTTCAAGGCCTGTAAAGAATTGTGTTGGAATTTTTATGAAGATTGCATTGAATCTGTAAATTGCTTGAGGTAAGATTGTCATTTTTACTATGTTAATATTATCAATCTATGAGCATGAGAGACCTTTTCATCTTCTGATATCTTTCTCAATTTCTTCCTTCAGGGACTTGAAGTTCTTATCATATAGGTCTTTCACTTTCTTGGTTAGAGTTATACCAAAATATTATTTGTGGCTATTCTGAAGGGTTGTACAGGCATAAATTATTTTACAATCTGCTTTTAATAAGGGTTCAATCTCTTCTCTAGCCCACAATCCAGCAGGAGGTAGTGAAAGAGAAAAGATATTAGGATATGGGGAAAATGAACCTGTTCAATAATAGTTTTTTTGGGGTATGCTCAATCTTCTTGGGCAGCAGTGTGTGTGTGTGTGTGTGTGTGTGTGTGTGTGTGTGTGTTTCATTTTTAGTTTTTTTTTTTTGGTGTAGAATTATCTATTTCTTGTTTTTTCTTAGGTTCAGTTACCCTTCTTAGGTGCTGGAGTTTTCCTTATAGATGCTAGTCGGGCTGGCTTAGTAGAAAGATATTGCTTAAACGTGGTTTTGTCATGGAACATTTTTTTTTTTTTTTGCATCTATGGTGATAGAAAGTTTTGCTAGGGGCTAGAGAGATGGCTCAGCAGTTAAGAGCACATACTGTTCTTCCAGAGGTCCTGAGTTCACATGGCGGCTCATAACCATTTGTGGTGAGATCTAATGTCCACTTTTGGTCTGTCTGAAGACATCGACAGTGTACTCACATACATAGGTTAAAAAAAAAAGTTTGCTAGGTATAAAAATCTGGACTAGCATCTGTGATCAGTTAGAGACTATTAGATACCTTCCTAGGTCCTTCTAGATTTTAAATACTCGATTTAACAGTCTGATGTAATTCTAATAGGTCTTTTATAGTATCTTCTATGGAAGATTTTCTCTTCCATTTTTTCTATTCTGTTGTTGATGCTTGTGTTTGTAGTCCCTGTCCTCTTCATAGCTTTTCCATATCTAGAGTTGCCCCCGATTGTGTTTTCTTTATTGATTCTATTTCCATTTTCATGTCCTGAACAGTTTTATTCATTTCTTTCACCTGATTAATTGTATTTTACTGAATTTCTTTATACTTATTATACATGTCTGCTCTACCACAGGGCATGCATGGCCAATCGAAGAGGCAGGATGCAGGAAGTTGGCCATGTTTATCCATGCCATTGCAGGGCAGGTGTCAGGCTGTAGCTCCAGGGTTGGGAGAGCACCGGCACTGGTTTGGTGGCCCCTGGATCTGAAAGAGCTCTGCCTGGTCATGGGGATGGGGTGGATTTGGTTTGGCTCGGTGCCTGCTGTGGCTGGAAGTGCAAAGAGGTCTTCTCCTGGAGATTAGATTGCAACTCTGTAGGTGAAGGACTTCTCTGTGCCCCCCCCCCCCCCCCCGCGACGGATCCCAGTGAAAAGCAGCAGTCCATGGTTTTAAGACATTTATTGTCATGGCAGAAGTGGATTAGTAAAGCCATACCCTACTTCTCAGGGAGTAGTGTCTGGGAAGTAAAGTTTATTGGCTAAGCCTCCAGGCCTTTAGGTACCTTATTGAAATGGAGATCTGTATTGGGCCTGTGTAACCTGTGGTCAAGTCCTCTATCTGTACAGGAGTTTAGGGCATTGCATTTATGTGACTGATGGCCACAAATTTATGTAGGGTTTTGGCTAGTGACAGGGCCTGGTTCACTGAGAGTCAGGTGAACCACTGATGTAGATGATAGTAGATGCCTACCGTCTCCTCAGGGTCACCAGGGTTTTTAGCCTTAGCTCAACCAGAAACCAGGCTGTTTTTCATAGTCCCACACTTGTTTAATTATATTTTTCTCTGGGTGTGTGTGTGTGTGTTTTTTTTTTTTTTTTTTTTTTTTAGAGAATTTGTTTATTCCTTCTTTAAAGACCTCTATCATTTCCATAAGATTAGATTTAAGGTCATTTTCTTGAAATTCAAGTGTGTTAGCTATAGTA
Source organism: Micromys minutus (assembly GCF_963924665.1). NCBI lineage: Eukaryota > Metazoa > Chordata > Mammalia > Rodentia > Muridae > Micromys > Micromys minutus. The sequence goes on from NC_137969.1 coordinate 18,176,243, forward strand.
GGAGGAGGGGTGGCTTCTGGTGATGCCATATTACCCTGACTTTTGTTGGTTGTGTTCTTATGCTAACCTTTCACCATCTGGTTGTTCCTAGTGTTGGCAAGCCTATTAATTCCCGATAGGAGTAGGCCTCTGGGGCTGTAGAAGATAGAGCTGCTAGTCCCTGATGTCAGCAGACCTCTGGGATTGCAGGTAGAACTGATTGTCCCTAGTGGCAACAGACTTCCTGGGATGCAGGCAGTTTTGGTAGATCCTGAGAGCTTCAGACTTCTCCAGGTTCAGGGCAGGCCTGCAGAGATGCAGAAAGAGCTGGTGGTCCTGATGGCTTCAGGCCTATATTTGAACTGGGAAGAAGCAGGTTTTCCAGAGTGTAGGTAGAGTTGTGGCCTCTGAAATAAAATGCAGAAAGGGAAAAGCAGAGATAGTTGCTAATGGATTTGCTGAGAGGAGGAATGGGGGCAGGGGGTCTCATCTAATGGTTTGCTGGTGGCTGTGGGTATCTGGGGTTGTGGTTAGAGGTATGGGACAAGAAGGTGGAACACAAAATGGTCAGAGCAGACCTCACAGCTGCTGGGCTTTTCCCAGACCCAGCAGTCAGGAATTTGGGCTTATTTGATCTTATTTCATTATTTTTGTATGTATATTTGTTTTATAATCTGAAAGAGGAAGAAAGGGAGTGAATTTGAGTTGGTAAGAGAAGAGGAGGATCTAGAAAGTGTTGGATAGGGGAAAACCAAAATCTGAATATATTGTATGGGAAAAAAAATCTGTTTGAAAATGCCCATACCACATTTTGAGTTAATGCTCTCTTTCTCTGCTTTGTGCTTGTGGAACAAATGTAAGCTCTCAGCTACTGCTCCAGTGCCATGGCTGCCTGCCTACTGCTGTGCTCTTCACCATGATGGTCATAGATTCAAGTCTGAAACTGAAAGCTCCCCAAAAAACACTTTTGTCTAGACGATGCCTTGGTCACAGTGCTCAGTTGCAGCAGTAGAAAAGTAACTAAGACAGAAGTGGATATTTCTGGAAGGAAAAGAAGGACCTCGAGTCACTCAAGCATCTTATGCATCCTTTCACAATCTCTAATCCATCTCTAGATGTCGTCTAGTGCTGAATGTGATGCAGTCATTGTGCGCTGTATCCATGCTATATTTCTTATTTAATGATGGCAATAAAAGCTGGTGTGTGATCAGCATAAATACAATTTGTTTTCAAATGTTTTAGGATTTGAACATATAGAATAGCAGGTGTATAGAAGGGAAGGTGAGCTGTAATTATTCAATTTTAGATTGTCTTATTTTAAATCCTACTTTCTCTTGAAAAATGCTACCTTATGTTGATAACTTCATTTATTTGGGTTAAAATACTTCAATAATCCACAAAATGTTCCATATTGAAATGTATTGCCACCAGGAATGGATACCTTGTTTATAACATCTCAGATCCTGATCATGTATAATTTATAATTCATGTTAATTATAATCTTTTTCTTAATAAGGAAAATATAGACTTTAATATTGCAAACTAAACTAATAATGAATTTCCAGAGCAGTTATTTTTAATTGTTTTCTGCTAAATTTTGTATAAGATTGTTGTTATTTACTGTCAGGGGAATCTTTAATTCCTCAGAACACTAATCTCTAGAGAGGATTGCAGAGCAAACAGCTGTAGGTTTGGGCAGACTGCGATGATCTGGATTTATAGTTCAATTGTGACCAATTATTGGAAGCTCTGAGAACACTGTTGAGGCTAATGAATGCAAACAAAAATATTCCTCTAAGGAAACTGTTCTGAGGAAGAATTGACATGGGCCAACCACACTCAACCGTACCCTAAGCTCTTATAGAAACATTTACTAAGCACCTGTGTGTGAGGCACTGTGCTGGGGTCTAGGCAGAAACAAATGATCGTGTGATTCCACAGAAAATTAAGCGTAATTCTGTAAGTGCCATGTTCTTTAAACAAATGGTTCCTATTTGTGATTCTGGGAAGAGGACAGTAAATGGATAGCCACTCTGATTGATGAGCTGTTGGTAGGGTTGGAGTCAAATGCAATCTGTTCCTTGATTCTCAAGGATGTTTTTATTCACTTTCCGGGCATCCCCTGGGAGGAATGGAAGAGATGAAAAAGTGCAGCATTATAATGCAAGCTGCTATTCAATCCGTGTTCTGTGTTCCTTGAAGGGGAAGAAGACATTCTAATAGCTTTGCAGCAACTGCTTTTTGTTTTTCAGGATGGTGAAAAAGAATGTGACTGAACATTTAGCTTCTTCCTCCCCATACCTTGTATGGCTTGGCATGAATAATTAACCTTGATTTTTATACTTGGCAAAGCACGGGGCACTGCATATATGTTTGCTGAATAAAAAACTACATGCTACCATTACAATGTTTCTAACTGGAGTGGTGAAGTCTGCCCTAGTAGGGATGAGAATGTGTTTAAAGACTCAAAACCACATAAAGGAGACTCCAATGGGACTCCAGATGCTGGTCTTTGGGTTCATGATAGTGTTTTTGCCAAGGATGTGTATTCCCTAGGCAGTTCCTGACAAGGACTGATCACAGTGGAGACAGAAAGTATGCTAAATGTCCCACTTAACTATAAGTATCTAGAATAGACACTCTCAGCTGTGAGTTATGGCCCATGTTGGGGACAAATGACACTTTCACAGGCATTTCCTAAGACCATCAAAAAACATAGATATTCACATTATGATTTGTAACCGTAGCAAGATTATAATTATGACATAGAAACAAAAATAATTTTATGGTTGGAAATCACCACACTTTAAGTAACTGTATTAAAGGGTCACAGCATTAGGAAGGTTGAGAGCCACTGACCTAGAGTCCCCTGAGAATGAAGTTTCAACTGAGGGGATGCCCACATCAGATTGGCCTGTGGGAAGGTCTTTGAAAGACTGTCTTGAATGTTAATTGATGTAGCAAAGCCTAGCTCATTGTGTCTGGCACCACCCTCCATGCTGATAGTCCTGGGCTGTACAGAAAGCTAGGGGATCATGTGTCTGTGACAGAGCCAGCAAGCAGTGTTCCTCTACAGTTTCTGCTTCAAGTTTCTCAAGTGCTGCACTGATTTCAGTCAGTGACAGACTGTGACCTACAAAGTGAAATGAATCTTCTCTCTTGAGTAGCAGCAAAACCAGAACGTGAAAGACCTCTAACAGTGCATTGTATAAAGACTCACCAAGATCTTTGCCAAATCTACATGGCGGGCACTCTATGAACTTTTCACTGAACTTATTACCCAGTATTTTTTTCTTGTTTCTTATAATATCCCAAGATTATCTTACATAGAACAAACCCCACATCTGAAAGGAAAGAACCAGAATTAGTCAGGAGGGAAGGAGAATAGAATCAGATGACACTGAAGACTAAGAAAGATGACTTACTATAATGACCACCCACGAGCACACAGGTGAGGCTAATTTTTATATCCATGACAAGAGTATTTAAAACATATTTGACATGCAGATATGGCATGCACAGTAGTGATAAAGATAAAAGGGAGTCAGAGCAGCCATGGGAGTTTTTAACTAGGAGCCAGACTACGGGTCTGCAGAACATGATCCTTGAGGAGATACTGGCTGTAAGGAGGCAGGTGTTCAATGGTTGCTCATTGGGGAAGATAGGGATCCTGACAGATGACAATAACACTTACGACTGGTGACACCCTTACCCAAAGGCCAGCATTCCTGTTACGAGGCAGGAGGTACTGGAAGTATTTATGAAGGCTGCTTCATTTCACTTCTCTCATCTGTAATGGTTGTCTAAGCACCAGGGTCACAGAAGTTAAAATGAAGCGAATTTCGAGCCCAACACATAGCAGACATTCACAAGCACAGGTCTCTGTCATAGGAGAACAACTCAAATTGAGGTGTCAGTTTTGATTCCAGAAAGCCGGGGTCAGTGGGAGTTTATCTGGGAAGCTCTAGAGTGTCGACCATTTTGAGAATGCACTGGTTTGAAGTCGCAAGACGCCTTCCTACCTTTCATGTTCAACTGGAATGAGACGTCACCTATATCCAGGATTCTATTATTTGTAAGCTACTTTTTCTAGCATTCAGCATGACCTCAAACGGTTTTCATCTAAAGAAGGAATATACTGTTTCTGATTCCTTGGAAGTTTAAGGCCATTGGCATCTGTGGCTGGACTAAGCATCCCACAGTACTTCTCCGGGTTTATTTACTCCGAATCATGTTTCCATATGAAGAGATGGGATGGCTTATTGGCCTCTCTAGGTCTATAGTGTCTTTCTGGGGAAGACAGGACATCAATTTCCAAGTAATATCAACTAAACACTTTAGGCGAGCCTTGCTTGGTTCGTCATAGTTCAAATGTCTGTTCCTGAGCCAACCCCTCTACTACAGACCTGAAGGACCCATGATTAGTCAAGCTTCATTCTGTGTTTGTCTCTAGAGCTTAGAATAAGAGAAGAGTGAAATGTTTCTAGACGCTTGTGTAACCTGAATCATATGCATCATAAACCTGCCTACTGTGCATTTCACGACAGTTTATATTTTAGTTCTATAAACAAATCTGTGTTAAAATTTGCTGCTTTAAAATTGAGTTAAATTTAGAAAAACTATATACAGATAAAACTGAAAATTAAATATTTGTTTTATATATTTGCATATATTTTATATATGTGTGGCTAGAGGGCTACATCTGTTTCCAAAAAATAGAAATGTGCTTACTAGGAATAATCAGTCTTATTCAGAGTCATGGGTTACTCAGGAATTTTCATAGAATTTGAGAAAGAAGTATGGTTTAGCCTGCATGTTAGATATGCATGTGGGGTTGGAAGTTTTGAGCATGGAGTCATCGTCAATGGACAACTTAGAAAGAGAACCTTCATCTAGGTACAGGGATAATCATGTTCTCTCAAACATACTAGGACTTGAGAGTACAACGGGAATCAATCATGTTAGTTCCTAGCTCCTGTGGCTGAAAAAGCACAGAGATCATGGGACAGATCTCTGACCTCCCTCCCCTCTCTCCCCTCCCTTCTTTCTCCCTTCCTTCCCCTGCCTTAGATGACTTTAAATGTGGGGGTGTGTTTTGGGAGCCAACTACTCCGGGGGTTATGAAATTCTTTCCAACAAGGAGGATGTGGGGGCACATCTGTGCTCTGTCAGATAGTAACACATTGGCATGACAGAAATGTTCCCGATGATGCAAATGCATTTGGCTGCCACAGTTCACTGCCTCTGGCTCCAGGTTTTTCATTTAAAAAAAAAAAAAGAAAATAAAGAAAGCAGATTATGCAACACTCCTTTCATTTCTTTACAGTTAGGAAGCACCCCTTTAAAAATGAAAACCATGTAGTTAAGATGAAGAAGAAGAGAGAAAACTGCTCATAACTCTACTGCTCCCTTCTTCCCCTGCCTCAAAACATCTTGTGTGGATCGCTGCTGTCCTCTTGTCTTGTTTGTGCAATTCCATTTCATTTGAGGGATGACTTCAGAGGATGAATTTCTAAAACTAGTTTTGCTCACTTAAAGCTAGTAGATATCAAAGCGATTTAATTCTCACGGGAGTTAGCAGAAAGCATCAGTGATTATCTTTCTAAGAGCACAGGACCCTCCAACTCGTTAGCTGAAGGACACCTTCACCAAGTGCATCCTCCTTACAGCGCCAGTAGCAGGGTCTCTACATTGAGGTTTTGATGATGGTTTTTGGGATTGTAGGAAATCATTGTTTGCTTTCATTCTCCCCTATTCCATTGTTTATACCCTCATGTGTCATTTCAGGGAGTTTTACGGTTTTCTTCAAAAGTACTTACAAGTAAACAGACTGGTGTCTGATCACATCTGCTCTTTAGTTCCAAAGTTATTGATTTTGAGGAAGGTTTTTTTCATTTTAGTGTCTTGATTTAATGGATTTTTGGTTGTTTGGAGGGTTATAACAATAATAACTGAAAAAAAAATTAAACAAACCAAGAGTGAATCTGAAACCAACAATCAGATTGATTTAAAATTACCCACCTTGAACCTATGTATACATTTGTGTGGCTCTGGAGACATGGAGTAAGTACTCCTGACTGTTAGCCATGGGGCCCCCAGAAATAGCATAAATATCAGTGAACTTTAGTATACTATACACATTTGTGTGTGAAGTACTTTGAATCTTGAATGCTTTAATGAGTTGATATTATTTTAATTTTAGGATGAATTTCTAAAAGTTCCCATATTCTTCTCCCCAGGGGATGCTGTCTCCTTCCTTTGTTTTTCTTGAAGTGTGTGTGTGTGTGTTGCATATTACATACTATTCGGTGCCTTGCTCTTTTGAGTCAACAATATATTCTGATTCCCACTTTATCATACAGACAATGACAGACCCAGCCAGGACAGAGACTACACATCTCATGCATAGAATGTCATTTGGCAATAAGAGGACAGGTGGCTGCAGACACCTATACCTTTGAGAGGTCATTTGTTTAGATTGATGAGGTTTTATTCATGTGTGTCAACTCCACGATTCTTAGCCAAACCTATATCTTTCCAAAATCTCACATTTCAGAATAATTTTTAAAAAATGTCAACCTCTGCTCTGGGTGCTAAGACAGTACAATAGACTCTGGGGTCTGCAAGCCATGGGCAATGAAGCTTCATGAGACAGAAAATGAAGCAGAAGCAGTGTTCGTGGCGAATATAGAACAGAGGGGAAAAAAAGAGAATCTAGTTTAACTCTGGGAGCTTTGAAAAGCAAGCCCATGGAATGAACATATCTATAGAGGTCTAAAGTATCCATTTGCAATAAGAGATGCTTGTGTTGGGAATGTGAGAAAGAGGGAAGTTCTTCAGGAAGGTAAAACAGAACAACCAAAGATCTGGAGAGGAGGGAACACAGCAATCAAACTTCTGAGACTCATCCAACTGCCTATATCCCTCAATCAGAAACAAGAAATTGGAGCAGTCAAGACACAAGGCTTCAAACTAACGCAGGGAGATGTTCAGAGAAGGCAGAGGTGACCAGTGTCAACCAGGAGGATCTCTGAGAATTGATTCCCAGGAGAATGAAGGGAACTTGGAGGAGAACTGGGTTTGGGAAGGATGAAAGGCTCTGATTGCATCAATACATTGATCCTCAAATCTCCAGCCAATCTCCAGAGCTGCTTTCCTTATTTTTACAACTGTGTGTTTTCCCTTTGGCCAAGCACTGAAGAGTAAGTACTGTGAGTCCAGCTTAAGCTCAGTGCAGACTTCATTCAACTGCCACTCAGCTGGGAAGCCCAGGGAACATTTAATTGACACTTTGGCATTCATTTACCCAGAAACTGAAAGGTTTAAAAGTATATGAAAAGAATAAAAATATCTTGTTAAAATAACACATAACCCACCAGAGTATAAATCACAAAGGAATGCTAGGGATCAAGTCTGAGTCTTTGTAATGGCCTTGGTATTGTCTTCCACCACTGGGAGTGGGGCCTGGGTCAGGGAGGGATGTCTGCCAGCTCCACTTATTTTCTTCTCTGTGAACTTCAAAGAGCATTCCCTAGAATTTAGCATATGCATATCTCAGTTAAATTGTCAATAAGTTCAAAGAGTCTATAGGATTCCCTGTGGTCCTCTCATCTGGGTTGCTCCAGTCACTGTACACTGACGAGCTCCCTCTTGGCTTTCAAGCATCAACGTGTATGTCACATTCACAAAAATATTATGAGTAGCAGGTATAGACGTGCCCCTTCTTATCATTGCTTAGTACTCAGCCTTTCCTTCACATACTTAGGAGATCTCATTAGTAAGGGCACTGGCTCTTCTCTCTCCCACTGCCCTATGAATTCTCTAATGCTAAGGACCAAGAATATTTTACTATTTCCCCTCCACTGATGACAAAATGAAGCTTCTCTGAGGAGGATTCAGATGCATTAACTTATTCACACAAAGACAAGAAAAGAGCATGTTTATCACTATTCCTACTTAGCAGAATAATAGTATTGGGTTCTCAGCTATGGCCTGTGACGTATATAGTCATGTATTTTTGGCCTAGTTAACAGTACCAGACACGAGTACCATCTTGTGCATCTTAAATCCAATCAGAAAGTGGTCAGCAATGATATTAAAACTGAAGTATCAACCAACTCTGAAAAATATTACAAATGCTCTATATCCTAACTACTGTCAAGCTAGGATTGAATTGTTTATGTAAATGTGAAAATGGACATCTATCTTATTAGTATGCAAATTCATATTTTATTTTAGCAAATGTTAAACTTCTTAATTAAAGAACTTTTTAATTAATTTATCATGATTTGTTATCAGTAAATGTTTAATTTGTATAGTTATTTTTATGTACAAATATAATGAAAGTTGAAATAATTTCTTCTTGGGTAAAAATGTGTTTCCAAGTGAGAAAAGTCCAAGAAACTCTTGCCTAAGGTGAGAGGAGGCAGCTGCTCAGCCCTGGTTATGATCCACACTGTATGTTATTGTAATCTCATAAAAACCTTTAGAAATATCTCTATCTTTATTACATTTTTTCTCAATGACTGTAGTCAAATGGGTGCTCTTTGTCTTCCTGAGACTTGCTTAACACTGATACTTGCTTAACAAATTTGACTCAAGTGTATAAAAATGGAGGAAGGATTCAGTGCTTTCTGACGGAGCTCCTTAGGGGAAAACCCACACAACCTAGTGAAACAGTCAAGGAAAAATGTTGGCATGAGAGAGATATGAGGCCAATTATGGAGAACAGTGAGTGGCTCTTATAAGAGGTAGATGCTGCGGAGGTTTAACCTTTACCATTCTGCACTGAGTGCTCACGTCAAGGGGAACAGCCCAGGCTTCAGGTAGAAGTACAAACTGAATGTCTGTTACACATTGTCCTATGTGGCTGCTGCCTCACAGACATCCTCTCCACTGTCGAAAAGCAGAAAGGTCACACTAAGTGACATGTAAAGTGTCTGTCAACTCTGGAATTTCCCAGGTCATGTTTCTATGATATGGTCTCACTATGGAGCAACTATAGTTTGGGGTATTTTTTAAGCAAGAAGTCAACATTGGAAGGAATACATGCCTCATACGGGTGGAGGCATCTTAGCAACCTTAACAAACCTCTGCCTCTCCCTTTGACCGTAGATGTTTTAGGTCATCCATACACACCCACACACCAGTAGTCAGTTCATGCCAAGAGACTATCAACCCCATTGGTAGGAAAGATGGAGTTTCCTTTGTTGCCTGATTCTCCAGTGTGGAACTTGGCACAACAGCAATGCTGAGTAACACAGACTGTTGAGGAAATGGGTTTGTGGTGAAACTTCTTGACTTTCCCTAGTCAGAGCCTTTATGCTTATTTATATTTTGTATTTTCCTGGCTCCTGATTACTTTTGACTAAATACTGTGTTCCTGGCTCCGTGGTTTTTGCTTGGAACTCCAGGCTGTTCTGACATCTCCAGCTGGGGACTGATCCTGCCCTGTGGGTAGTTCACATTTACATATACTTCCATGTGTCTCAGAACACTCTATTCTCTATTTGCCCCTGTATTTCCTCCCGTGAGTATTTTATTCTCCCTTCTAAGAAGGACTGAGGCATCCACATGCTTGCCTTCCTTCTTTTTGAGCTTCATGAGTTCTATGAATTGTTTCTTGGGTATTCAGAGCTTTCTGGGGCTGGTATCCACTTATCAGTGAGTGCATGCCATGTGTATTCTTTTGTGACTGGGTTACATCACTCAGGATGATATTTTCTAGTTCCATCCATTTCCCTAGGAATTTCATGAAGTCATTGTTTCTAGTAGCTGAGTAGTACTCCATTGTGTAAATGTACCACAATTTCTGTATCCATTCCTCTGTTGAAGGACATCTGGGTTCTTTTTAGCTCCTGGCTATTATAAATAAGGCTGCGATGAACATGGTGGAGCATGTGTCCTTGTTAAATGTTGGAGCCTCTTTTGGGTATATGCCCAGGAGTTTTAAAGCTGGGTCTTCAGGTAGTACTATGTCCAATTTTCTGAGGAACCTTCAAACTGATTTCCAGAGTGATTGTACCAGCTTGCAATCCCACCTGCAATGGAGGAGGTTAGGAGTGGGAGCAACTTCATGGAAGCAAGGGGAAGGGGAGGAAAAAGGAATAATACTTGAAATGTAAATACAAAGAATATCCAATAAAAATGATAATAAAAAAGAAAACTCCATATTCAAATATGCCTTTTGATGCTCGACTTCATAATCAACAGACTCTAACAAATCTCCAGAAGTGAGTGTAATTCTTGGATCCTCTTCTGATTTCTGATCGGTATTTTATCCCTCATTAATGTTTCCCTAACTCCTCTTTGTAGAAACAATGATTTTCTGAGAAATTAATGTGCTTTAAATGTCAAAAAAAATGTTTCTGTATACCAGTAAAATAATCCAGAAAATTTTAACAAAGAGGGAAGCATTTTCAGTTGTTTGGGTAAGACTAAAATAAAATGTGTGTGCCAAAATATCCATTTTTAGTCAAAGAGGGTCCACTTCCATCTCTACTACCTTAGAGCAGGGCTTCTTAAACTTTATCTGCTAGTGATCTAATTCACGAAAGCAATTTTATATGATCCCAAGAATGAGTAAGTAAAAACAGGAAGTTGGTAGTTACCGTGAGTTGGGAGATTATGACACACTGGCAGGCTTTGTTTGTCGGTCTTACTTCCTGTGTCTATTGGACTCTTGGCTATTTTCTTTCATTGTATTCTAGCACCAAAGGTGATGTTTCCAACTGATTCGTAACACAACTGAGTGTCCTAGATGTCAGTTCAACTTCACCACTACACACACTCCGTGCTTCCCCTCCACAAGATCCTCCACATTTCAGATATAGGTCACCAATCCTGGGCTACCTCTACTTCTGTCTGGCAGATAAACTGAGGGCCCTCACACCCCTCCTCGGGATTTAGCATCTTACAGACCAGATCATAATGGTCAGGAAAACACTTCTGTTTCAACAAACAAAATATTTATAAAGAAGACAATCTAGGAAGTGTCAGCGGGAGAGATGCGGAGGGCAAGGAAGGGTGGAGGATGGGCACAGTGCTGCCCAACTCTCTGCACTTTACCTTCCATTACTTCAAATGCTCCACCAACTGAAATGTCCCAGCCCCAGGTATCTGGGCTTTTAGGATGAAGATTATGCTACATTGACATGACTGATTACATTCCTCAATCTTGGTGACTAAACTCATAGTACATACAGCTCCTCCCAAACTCTGAGAGATCTAATGGGTCTGAGCATGGCCAGTTCTATAACCTCATGTTTCTATTGCTGACTCGACACATCTTGAAGCAACGTAGAGATTAGACAGACAGTCACCTTAGTCCATAAGCACTCGGCACTGCAAAGACTCCCAGAACTTTAGGAGCAATACACACTGCATATCTTTCTTCCTAAAGAAGGAAGGCCAAACACAGATCTTCTGTTTGGCTGCTCAGACATGTTAAGATAGCCTTATTCAGTATTGTTGGCACTTAGCCATGTGACTGACATGTGGACAGTCATCTTGTTCATCTGGACACTAGAATGTGTACAATAAGAGATAGATGTCACCAACAGGGTTTCTCTCTAAAATCTATGCTAACCTCTACATTTCCTCTTTCTTTGGTGTTGGGATATGATGGGTGATACCATTGCATATGATGAACCCAGTACATGAAGTAGTCTGAAGCCCCAAATAATAGCACAACATCTGGAAGCAAGAGCCTGGAATCTTGAATGAAATAAGCATCCTGTACTGGTGGGCTGTCATGGAATGTGCAATTACCAAGAAATAAGCTCAATTTTTGCAATTACTTATATATTCTAAATGTTAGGGTCTTATCTTAAAAACAGCTGGCAAAGATTTTCTGCTGTTTTCTAGTCTGGATGTTGGCTTCTTTAACAGTTTCTTTTCCTATGCGTGTTCATTGCTCCTCTTCTCATAATTGCAAGGAAACGGAACATGCCTCAATGTCCATCAGCAGATGGTGGGATAGGAAAAATGTACTGTGTGCACACATTTCTCTGTGTATTTACTTAGCTCTAAAGAAAATGTAAAATGAGTGAATTCAAATAAAAGTAGATGGGGGCTGAGAAATGACTCAGAGGTTCACAGTTCTTGCTGCTGTTCTAGTGGACCTGGGTTCAGGTCTCAGCACCCACACCAGGCAGCTCACAAAAATCTGTTATTCCAGCTCATGAGAATCAAATGTCTGTGGCTTACAGGAGCATTTGCACTTATACATGCATACCCCCATGCACATATTTACTCATAATTAAAAGTAATAAACATACATCTCAAAAAGAAAAATAGATGGGCCTGGAAAACATTAGCAACATAACCCAGGCTCTGAAAGACAAATTATGTTCACTTTCAAATGCAAATCTGATGCTCTAACTGTTAAATGTGTGTATCAAGGGAGAAAAATGTGGGTGAAGGCCAGAAGTTTAGAAGGCCTGTTTAAAAAAAAAAGACATTCTATGGGAAGGAGCAGGGAAGACAATAGGGTGAAAAGAAGGGGATATTGGGGTGAGAGAGTACAGTGGGAAAGTGGGGGGGGGGGAGAAGGAGAAGCAGATGGACACTCAGAATCACCTGAGTGAAATATGTATGAAAAATCCCACTTGCACAGAGTACACATCACTCCAGAGATTCATGGATTTTTTTAAGGGCTCTGTGCTTTTGAACGAAATAGCATCTTAAGGAGACAGGAATCATCACCATCCTTTCTGGTGTCCAGTGATAACTGTGCCAAGCCTCTTGTCCTTTCTCTAAGGCGGTGCTATCTTTGGCAAAGTCTCCAACACATGACCTTCCTAAATTAAAGTTTTCTCCCCCAGTGAAGAGCTTTATGAGAGGAACTTAGCCGTCAGGGATGAACAGATAGGTTTCTTCCCTACGGAGTGGGTAAAATATATCACATCCAAACCCAAGATGTGGACTGCTCCCTTGGTTAGCCCACAAGCACACGCATTTCAACATCTCAGGTCTCTTCAACCTTCCCCTGTTGCCCAGGGAATTCGAAAAAGCACGTTGTTTCTTAGTTGGCTTTGGTCACATCTCCAAGAACCATCATCATAAATAGAACGGGCAAAAAGCCAAGGCCAGCCGCACTGCATCTTGCCCTCTGCTGTGTGTTTCTACTGCTATCTGCCACTTCCTCTGCCACATGCGATGAGCTTGCAGGTGTTGCTTCAGCTGCGATAATCAGCCAAAATATGGAAAACCCATCATATCTGGGGAGAATTCCAAAGGCTATTTGGAATCATTTACAAAAGGGTGTAGTCTTAAATGATTTATTTCTCTATAAAAGCAATATGGCTAAACTGGGTAAATTGGTCCATTAGTCAAGGCTGGAAGTTCCCTTTTCATTTGTTTCCCCCTTGGATACCAGCAGTGGAATTGAGAAAATATTATCAGTAGAAGTCCCTGCTATGAATTTTTCATAGACACAAAGGTTCTTGACCTTGTAAAAGGAGAATTTGTTCAGTGTTTTGGGATTATCAGGGTTAGGCAGAGCTCAGACAGATGAAGCTAAGCATGGAGTTTGCAACTGTTGGTGTCCATGAGTTGGAGAAAGTAACACACACACACACACACACACACACACACACACACACACACAATCTTCCCAGACTCCAGTTTCTACATGAGCATTTAAAAATTATTATCATTAGAGATGAGTGGTTGGGGCACTGGGGTTGCCTGTGATTGTCTGTCTCAGATTCCAAGAGAAAGATGTATGTCCTCCGTGGGATGACCACTGCAGAATACTTAGAAATTTTTGCTGAGGGTCATATTCATTCTTAAGTTCTCCTGAGGAGGAATACCAGGCTGCCAGAGGGAAAGATGTCCAAGGCATCTAAATACCGAGCACAGCCAGGCCTAAGGCCTTCTGCCACCTTTACACCAGGGCAGTCCTCCCTCCTGATACAGGACCTGAGTAGCTAAGGCTGAGACCAGTTCTAATGCTTTGTCTTAATTAGGATCCCAACCAAAGCACTTCCAGATGCTGAAAGTTCCTGCCCCCAGCTGCCTTTGATTGATAATAAAGAATTGGCTGAGCAGGGAGATGGAGGTAGGACTTTTAGGTTGCTTGGGCAAGGGACTGAGGGAGGGGAAGAGGAGAATTACCATGAGAGGGAAGCAGAGAGATTAGATTAAAAGGCCCGATCTCATGACAGAATCAGGGGCCACTCCCTTGATTGGATCTGGGGTAGCAGGGATGAAATATAAATTTTAAAATATGTTAACTCAGGAATACTGGAGGGGAGTGTGCGCTAGGTGTGGGGAGGCTTAGAAGTGTCCAGCTATTGAGCTAGTCAAAGCATATCAAAATTAACTGGCGCTGGCGCACATGTGCTCACACATTTGCATGAGCATGTCTGTCATTTGTGAATCAAGAGCTCTAGAGTGATGCAGAGCATGCTTGTATAACCCGAGAGCCAGAGTAGTTAACTAATTCAGTTACAAGCTCTGCATGTTCCCATTGTATAGATGAGAACACCGAGGAGCAGTATCCTTTCTGCAGCATCACATGGCTGGTATGTGAGGAAAATTCCTGGTTATGGGGCCTGTGGCCTTTCTTCAACATCCGATTGTACGTCAGAAGGTGACGCTGAGAGTGACTAGCGTATACACGATTCAGAGGGCAGAACGCGTATGTTTGTACTCAGGGCATGAGGTGATTGAGTCAAGCCTTCCAAGCCATCCGTTTCCTTCCAGATGTAAGAGTTCAGTCAGCACGAGCACCTGCAGCCAGTACAAGAGCCCTTCTGTCTGCCTTTTGGGCTGCCTTCTCTTGATGACTTTTAGAGGCTTGGAGCCCAGGTCTGTTTAACAGAATGAGAGGGGAAGCGAACCCGTTTGTATGAACCCCATTTCCTGAGCACTCCATTTGCTTTCCTGTTTAGACTTAAGATGGCCATGCTTCAGTGAGCCCTTCACACCCACAGCAAGCCCTAGCATCTCAGGGCCCAGACTGAAGGGTGGAGCAGGAAGTCCCACCCGTGGATCTGATGGCCCCAGCTTTTCCAGTGAATGGGCCTCTTAAAGAACTCAGCTGCTGCAGCTTGGAAAGAGACAGCAGATGACACAGAAAGGGAGGAAATGCTGCTTGCAAGCCAGGAAGCTTTTGCATTCTAAGCCCCACCCCCCACCCCCCACTCCCCACCCCGCACCCCCCACCCCTTCTGCAGGGAATTCCTATCGGGGTTGCCTGGTCCAAACCTGCAGCTTGATCTTGTTAAAACAAACGTAGTGAAATGGAACCAGCTTGTATACTCCCGGTGACCTTGCTTCAGGGACTCTCCAGCTTTGGCCTGTGTTTTCTACATGCATATAGAACAAATGATCGGAATACAACCCCAGTGAGTTTCCTGTTTCTAGAGACTTGATGATGGATAAGCATCTTACCCTCTCCTCAGTGTCCACGTGTCTACCAGGAGATCATGAAAGCCCTCAGGAACTGGCACAGGAGTAAACACACCATGAAACACCAAGCCTCCCAGAAACATACAGTCTTGCTAAGTGCCCTGCACTGGTCCTCTGGCTCCATTTTTCTTTGGTGAAATTAATGCAGCATTGGCATAGGGCTGTGGTAGAGAGCAGATGACTAGATATCCCAACGGATAGAGGGAAGGTGCTAGGAAGGGGGAGTAGAGAGGCTGGCCAGAGAGACTCCCACAACAGAGCCATGTGGCAACTCTGAATATGGATGGCCACGTTTTATCTGTTAATTACCAAGTGAGTAGATCTAGTTAAATTACGCAGTTTACTCATTTAGGAAGGGCTATTTGAGGAAAAGGGGAAAGTTGGAAGGAGTAGAATGTGTGAAATTCACAGTGGCTAGGGTCAGAAGCCCTGGCTTGCTCTCCTGGCTCCGCCATCAAGGTCTTTGGAGCTGGGATTTTCCTTTCCTGGGGCTTCTGCTTCTTCTGTAATGGGGCACTCCAAGTGAAGTCCCAAGTGGCCTTCCTTTTTTTCCCATTTTTTTTCTATCTATCTATCTATCTATCTATCTTTCTTTCTTTCTTTCTTTTCTTTCTTTCTTTTTTTTTTTTTTTTTTTTTTTTTTTTTTTTGAACATCAGTCCCATCCTGTGGTAGTTACAGACAGTAAAATTATTGAAACAACTAATTTATTGTGGTCTAGTTGAGATGATGCTAAGCTCCGTTCTGACATTTCCTGACAAGTCTATACTGGTTTGTATGACAGATAGTTATTGGTTTATAGTGAGTGCTGTCTTCCATTGGTTAGAGGGCCATCAATGAACCAAATATACAAATTGCAGCTCTCGAGGAAGAGGGTAGAAAGAGAATGAATAAGTATAAAAGAAGTGCTTCTAACTTACAGTATGGCACTGTGGTTTTAGGTAGTCCTGTGTATCTGGTCCCCAGTGACTACTACTTGTCTTTGCCCCAGGGCAGAGCCTGGGATATGGTAAACAGACTATGGAATCCAAATTCTGACAACATTGATTCCGGTGCATCGGCAAGGATGCTTTCATCTGAAATGAGTTATTTCTGTGAGGTCCCAGGGTAGACTTGAAATGATCTTGTTAACATTATTTTAATTCTGAGACACACAAGGAAGCAGAGACACAGCTTCCTGTCAGACCAACACAGCAGGTCCTGGAGAGGCGTTATCTGCACATTGCTGCCCCCTGGTGGTACTATGAAATGTAGCCATAACTTGACAGTTGAGTGTAAACTGTTACCGCAGAAGTCACTGAACTCTTTCTTGGACACATCTTTCAGACCCCAAAGTCTGAACAGTGCAGCTTTAAAAGGCTTATAGTCCCCACCAGGAGGATAAGTTAGCTTCAGACAAGTTAACCATGACAAGAAGACTTTTCACTCTGGTAGGAAAGATCCTAGATGTCCCTCTTAAGGAGTGTATGGCCAAGCCAGGGGTAGACGATTTCCCAGTTCTGAGATTCCAGGAGTGTGTGAAGTTTAGGGAGGCTTTTAGCTTTAGTAATGAAATATCAGTAGTCTCCAGATGCCTAGGAGGTGTTAGATCCAGATGTCCAGAGAACCAGATGAGTCTGTGTAGTGGGATCCTGGTGTTTGTTTATTTATTCAGATTTTATATTTTGTATCATTCTAGGTGGCTAATAGCCTCGCAGACTATTGTTTTTAGACACAAAAGATGTGACACAGTGGTTTCTGGAACTTGGAGGGTAAGAACCCTTGCTATGTGTTCAAGCATGGAGACCTCAGTTCAAACCCCCAGCACCCCTTTAAGAAGCAAAGTGTGACTGGACACAGACCTGAGACTCCAGTGCTGTGAGGGGTTATCAGGATTGTTATTTAGACACATTTCTTAGCCACCTTTTAAATATTGATATCCTCCTTTTAGGAAGGGAAAACAGTAACATGTTACAGTTCACCAGTGCAAGGTTAACAATAGGTATGCAATGCCCACTAGATGCCTCCCAGACACAAGCTTGTTTGAACTCATCAGTCATATAAACTTACAAGGCATCTCAGTATGCAGGGTGACCTGAACCTCACTCTGTGGTGGTTTAGAACCAGGCTACTAGCAAGCTGGGAGCAATCTTCAAAATAATGAGAAATTCTAAATACACACTATGAACATTTTATAGAGTTATTTCTGTCAGAAAGTGCTTTGAAGAACACTATAAGGATGTTTCTGTTTTTTTTTTTGGGGGGGGCACTTAGGAATAACAAACCAACCCCATTCTCACCCTTATTTCTGATTGAGGATATAATTTTATTATAGAGGCTAACATTTGTTATGTTATGCATTAGGAAAACTGGCCTGTGACTTGCTATATCTATGTTTGAATATTTGTGCCCCTTTCCCCAGTTTAGGCAATGAAATTTAATCACCAATGTGATGTAGAAAATGAGGCTGGGAAAGGTGGTTACATCATGAAGTCAAAGTCCTATGCATGGGGCTTATTTTACGTTTATTCACAGATACACGTGTGTATGTATTTGTAGGTATGTGTATGTGCAATGTTTATATATTATATATTTCTATGTGTGCACATATGTATGCACATATGTGTCTGTGGTGTACAAACGTGTGCAGTGGTCAGGAAGGGGCATCAGGTGTCCAGATCCACTCTCTACCTTAATCCCTGGAGATGGGGACCTAGGTACCCACCAAGTTTCAGC
This sequence comes from Micromys minutus, assembly GCF_963924665.1. Taxonomy (NCBI): domain Eukaryota; kingdom Metazoa; phylum Chordata; class Mammalia; order Rodentia; family Muridae; genus Micromys; species Micromys minutus. The sequence continues at coordinate 18,194,353 of NC_137969.1, forward strand.
AATCATCCTTTCTTCACCTCTCACCTAGTGGTTGGCATGCCGGGATTTTACAGAGGTGTGAGGTCCTCACGCCTGCACAGCCAGTGCTCCTACTCATTGAGACCCCCTCCCCAAGCTATAGATTAATGCCCCTTCAGAAGGCCCCCACAACTCTATTTACACCCACTTAAACTGACATGAAAACGGCACCCATCTGCTAATATTCTTTATTTTACAGTTCAAAGAACATCTTAGCCTTCAGGATACCATGTGACTCAGCAAGAGTCATACAACTAGAAAACAGGGACAGCATATGAAACCCGAGACTGTCTGACTCCTAAATCTGTGATCTTATTTCCAAGTTTAAGTTCTTAGTTTTTATAAAATGAGGCACACATGTTGCTTGTTAATCAAGTTTCAGTTTTGACTAGATTGGGCATATTTAGGGTGGCATGGTTTCGGACTCAAACTTCTATTTTGAATACCTATGTATTTCTAAATGAATAGGTTATCATATTTCGTGATCTAATCCAGCCACTAACTTCTTGTTCCCAAATAGTGAATATGGGCATTTAGCTCTATTTCCAGCTTCCTCTCATGCGATTTTCAGTGTCCTAACCTAATAACAAAATCACAATTTTTTTTTTGCAACTTTGCTTAGAAATGAATACTGACATTCATGGGGAATGTGAAAATGCTATTGTTCCTGCTGAGCATGATTTCCTTCTTGTGGTTGGCATTGGAAACAGAATTAGTTCGTTACTTTGGTACCATGAGCAGCATTCTTGGTTTGCTAGTATTGTGTTAGTAACTCCAATAGCTCATCCATAGCACATTTTAGCTTCTCTCCACTCATAAATCACTGGAACCTTTAAATGATAGATTTCTACTCACTTCCAGCCCTTGTATCTTTCCATCTTGGAGTGCATTGTATTGAGTCAGTATAAGCTGTAGGTAGTAACATTGTTAAGACTTGGCTGTATACTTAGATGACTTTAGCCAAATGTGTGTATTCAAGCAATCAAGGCAACAAACATGACCACGAATCTCTCCCTTGAGTGTCAGCCTAGTCACATCTCAGTTTCTGCTTCAGACAACCTCTGGTCCTATTATTTATTTCTTTATTTTTATTTTCTAGACTTTGGTTCCTTCCTTTCATTTCTGATGCTGGTTATTTGACTCTATCTCTGTATTCACAGGATCCCCCCAGGGGTTTATAAATCATGTTAGTTTGTATTGAATAGCAAACTATTTCATTAGTTTTTTTTAATTGTACATTTAATTTATAGCCATTTAAAAATATTGGCAGCTTTTTTGGAACTATTGATTGCCTTTTATCTCTTAGCAGCTTGCATAGCAACCTCAGACAGTGTGAGAGTTAATGTTTATGGAGGAGGGCTTCCAAGTTACGTTTAACTCAGTTCCTGTAAGTGCATGTTCTAAATGTGTGGTGTTGGGGTTGGGGATTTAGCTCAGTGGTAGAGCGCTTGCCTAGCAAGCTCGAGGCCCTGGGTTCGTTCCTCAGCTCTGAAAAAAAAAAAAAAAGACAAAATAAATGTGTGGTGTTTTCAGGCTAGATGATGTCTACTAAATGTTTTCTCTTCATTCAAACTTATTAAGGTATAACTGCATATATCAAAATCCATCTTTCATAAATGTACAGTTTAATGAGTTTTGACAAATGTACACATTTATGTAAGTAATACAATGATCCAGATATGGGCTGGTTTTCTTGCTCCATAATGATCTTTCTGTTGTGTGTCAATGCTACCTAACCTCTTACCCACAACTCCTTGCAGTTTCTTTGCCACCTTTCTTCTTCTTATGTCAACCACCACCCTCTGATATTCTACTTTTTGTTCTGAATTTCAATATATTGCTCATGATAGAGTTTCTGTAAAACATACATAACAAAAATGCCCAAACTATTATTACAGTTCTTGACACAGCCCAAGCAGCTTTGCACTCACTATGTTGCCTAACATGACTTTGAACTCCTGATTGCTCTGTCTCCGAGTTTCAGGTGCTGGTGTTTTGTTGATGGGCATTCTCAACTGCACGCATTTTCCTGAAACGTTAATGTTGACTTCATTGGCTTGTGTAAGAGTCCTTCCAAAGGTGCTGGGATCTTTAAATCACGTTCTCCTGTGTTTCACAGATCTGCTGCTGTTTCATTTTGTTTTGTTTGGGTCCTCCTTCTGTTTCTAACTCTCTAAGGATTTTTTACATTGTAACATCAGGATTGATTTTCCTTCAGTATGATGTTATGGTTTTTATCTGATGCCATTTTCTTCTCTTCAGTATTCACTTTAGTTCCTGAGAAACAGTCTTCCTTTTTTTTTTCTGTAAAAATCTTTGTTTTAAAGTGTGTTGCTCTATACGAGTGAGTGAAGAGAAAGTTGTGCAAACCGTTTGACAGCAGACCATGGGTTTTGGTTCCCAATGTTCCTTGTAAGAGTCAGTTAAACACAGTGCACATTTTAATTTGTGAATTTTAATCCACATATTCTCTATTTTTATTTGCTCTTTATCCATTTGATTACGATAGTCTGGTGGGAATTCATGCTTCTGTTTGTTTGTTTGTCTGTTTGTTTTTCTGTATCTGTGCCCAAACATCTTTCCATACCTTTTAGGAAGCACTTTTGGTTATTAGGTTTTCAACAAAAGTTCCCCATTCCCAAGCTGCATTCCCAGGATCTTGGTGACATCCCTGAAGACCCTTCAATGTCATCCTGCTTTTTCTGTCACCATTTTTCTCACTTTCCTTCCTTTTGAGCCCCCAGTTACCATTTTTCTGTTGTCTCTTCATCAATTTCCCCTCAAGGCCATAGTCTATAGTCTGCTTGTCTATTATTGTTAATTTCCCAATACTTGTTGGCACTTCAGTTTCAGCCCAGATTTATAAAGGGGTGTTACAGGGTCCCTGATCATCTTCTACCCACGTTTCCAGTTGCTTCCTTTACATTGCAGATCCAGAGCTGCCATGTCTGCCCTATCGGTAGCAAGAGACTAGATACTGCAAAGTTGAACATGAATGCGGGCCCCTGGTGGGCCTGCGGGTAAACCTTTTACCAATTGTAGGGCGTGTGTGTTTGGAAATTTAAACTGGCAGGTCACTGGGGCTTATTGGAAATTTGACTTAAACCACAGAAGTATTCTCTGTAGTTAACTGTAGAAAATGTTTAGATCTTGTTTCTCCAACTCCTCATGGGAGCAAGTAAAGATAGCTAGCAATGTGTTTGCAATTACCAGTGGCTTGGGGGCTCATGTCTTGTGTGTGCTCAGCAGTGACAAATTATATGCCTTCTCCTAGGTTGTGTGAGAGGCTACACATGTGCACGTGCGTGAGCGCGCGCGCACGCACACACACACACACACACACACACAACACACACACACACACACACACACACACACACACACACACACGTGCATAATGATTCCAGAAAAAGTTCACCGCTCTTTTATTTTATACAATATATACCAAACCTTTTAACTTTATTCTCATTATCGATCACACCCAAATCAATTTTATTTTATCTTGATCTCATGGGTGTCCATGCGATTGTAGATGAAAGATATGAGGTCTGATGTGCGTCTGTGTTGACTGAGTCCCCTTGAAGTTGACTTTGTGCCTCGGTAATGTTGTGCGGGCTTCAGTTTACAGGAAAGTGACAGAAATGTTAACAGGCTCTGGTTCTCAGTATTGGGTTAACAAATCCAGCACTGAGGAGTTTGACTCCTTATAAGTAGTATTCATATGTAAAGTACTTTCTGAAACTTTAAAATGTTCAATTGAAGATAAAGATTGAATGCATTCAGGGTCTACAATGTCCTGATTAGATATACATATTCATTGCAGAGTGATAGTCACAATCAAGCTGAGTGACACATCCCCCCTGTGCTCTATATTAGACTCTTAGAACATGCTCTTCTTCAAGTGCACCCCATTTCCTCTGGCTCAGCCTCTGCTGGCACCCATGATAGCAAACTTTGTGAGTACCTATGCATTTCTTGGTTTGCTGTCTTAAGGTTCTATGCATAAGTGAGGCTGTACTGTCTTTGAATATTCTACTTGCATAATGAACTCAAATTCACCCATGTCGTTCGGGGCAGGGGCAGGATTTCTTTCTGATGATATCACATTCATAGGATATTTTTTTCTTGTGAAACAAGGTTTTAGTAGTTTTAGGTTTTAGCTGACATTCGTCTAAGCTTGAGGCATTTGTCATCTTTAAGAAGTATTCCTTTAAAGGGATAAAGGAGAAACGAGAATAGAAAAGTTAAATGAAGGGGAGAAAGACAGAGTAAAAGGAACAAATATAAGGAGGGATAACTAACACTGATGACCTTCTGAAAGCCATATGGAAACCTAATATTTTAGATACTTCCATATATACATATATATATATATATATATATATACATATATACATATATACATATATAAACACAATATGTTTAAATGGGTTTACAATATAACAAGAGAGACAATGCCCCCAAGTACCCATCATATCCTACCAATCAAATCCCTCAGTACGGTGAATGGGTTACATATTGATGAGTCAAAGAGGTACCCTAGGCTCACCCGAACATTACATGCCATTGCCAAAGCTATTGGTTACCACAGACAACCTGATAATAAGATGCTGTTGCTAAACACAATGCTTATGTCATCAAACATGGAGAACTCAAACTGATGACCAAGTAGAAGTTTAACTCCCGCTGTTCATGATGCTGGAAAGTTACTTGTACACAAGAGAGAAGGGAGTTCATCATTAATATCACTCAGCTATGAATTCTGCATCCTCCCTGCTGGAACTATAGTGGCACAAAAAGTCTGGGAGTAACCAACCACTTTTTTTTTTTATTATTAAACTTAAGGTCCACTCAATGAGATGGAATCTACATCTGACACTACTAAAATAACCAAAAACCCGAGGTTAGACAGGTCATGGACCCAGGAGGAAAATCTACTACTAACATTCTGCTAATGAAACAGTATAAAACAGTTCTTAATCTGTTTCCGTAACTAATGACTTGAGAGAGTAGGAGGCATCTCACTCCAATCTCCTGTTCGATAATCTGTGATTTATGTGTTAGACATTGTTTAGAATTAGTCATACAAAGAAACTTGAGCTTCTCTTTTATCTCACCAGAGACAGACTGTTTTTCCTTAGAACACTAACAAATGCCTTTGAATGGAAATTCTGAAATTGTAAATATTCTGTCTTAATATTCACCTATTAAGGGTTCTGAAATATATGTAAATATTTTCAATAAGTTGTACTAATTATATTTTTAAAATGATTCTTAATGACACATTGCTATATTCATATATCAGTGTGTCACTCAACTCTCCTTAGAGAAACTTCTTAAGGGATAATAATTAACACAGAGACACTAAACTAGACAATGTACAGACATAAAGAGTCTTTGGAGTGCTCAACACTAAGTGAAATGTCTTTATCAAACCCTTCCATCTAAACTCAGAGATTTGTGTGGAGAAGTAAAAAGATTACAATATTCAGAGGCAGTGGGTGACTCCAAGAAAACAGAACCTTGCAAATACATCAAGGTTGATGCCCATGAACTCACAGAGATTGTGACATGTACGATACCTGCACAAGTTCAAGATAGACAAAATCTCAGCATAAAGAAGCCCCACCCCTAACCTAGAATTGATTTAGAATAGATACCTGCTTGAAGAATAATAAAATCGGTCGTCTCCAATAGAGAGATATTAGGTATATATCCACCACATTCTATGCAACTTCTATGCTCAGAAGTAGTTGGCTAAGGTGTGTGTGTGTGTGTGTGTGTGTGTGTGTGTGTGCTGTTTGTTGGTGTGGTACTTTTCCCTCATGACAGAGACAGGTTATTTTGGAATAACCTTGACAATGGTTTCCATTGGTGAGCAATCTTTTTATTTTATCTATTTATTTATTCACTTTAAAACTCAATATCTGCCCTTTATTTCCTCCCATTACTTCCTCATGTAAGTTTTCCCCCATTTGTCTTAGAAGGAAAAGCCCACCTCTAGGTGTAAACCCACCCTACCTCCTAATTCCCACATCCACCCACCACCACTTCCACCCTGCACATGAATTTCCTGCAGGACTAGGAGCATCCTCTCCCACTGAGGCCAGACCTGGCTGTTCATTTTGGGGTACAGGATTCACAAGCAGGTAGGCAACAGGCTCAGAGACTGTCCCTGCTCCACTTGTTGGGGCACCTGCCTGAAGACCAAGCTGCTCATCTACTAAATATGTGCAGGAGGCCTTCTTCAAGCCTGTGATCACTGTTCGGTTGGTGATTCAGTCTGCAGGAACACCCAAGGGATCAGGTTTGTTGACTCTGTTACTCGTCCTATGGAGTTCCAGTCTTCTTTGAGTCCCTCAGTCTTTCTCCAAACTTCTGCAAGACTTGATTTACAATACATGCCTGCTGGAAGAGAAAAAAAAAAAAAAACTAGTTTCCTATAATAGACATTGGGTAGATCAACTACATTCTAAGAAAGCCCCAGGCTCAGGAGTAGTTGGATAAGTAGTGTGTGTGTGTGTGTGTGTGTGTGTGTGTGTGTGTGTGTGTGTGTATGTGTGTGTGAATGTTTTGTTTTGGTATATTTTTGACTTTTTAATGATTAAATTCTTTTTGAGATTAAGAGCATGAAATTGAGTGGTTAGAGAAATTGGGAGGTCCTCCAGGAGGGAAAGACCATAATAAAATATATAGTATAACAGGGTAAAATTTTTTTAAAAAAAGCAAGAGTTCCTTATGCGGGAGGATGGCAAAGAACGCTGTGAAACTGCTGTCATACCGTGCCATCGAATATGGATGCACAGTCTCTATGCATCTCTGCAGAAAGCCTGCAAGGCCTGAGTCTTTCAGTGGTTCTTCTACTTGTGTGGGGCGTGCTGAAAGGAACCCCAGCCTTCCTGAGGAGCCATTGGCAGATGGCAGTGTTCTTCAGTGATGTGGACTCTGATTCTAGCATATGCTGCCCTAACCATGCAAGCAACCCCAACTAACTTCCGTGAGACCGTGGAGTAAAGTCATGGGAGAGGTGGCAGTAGTGGAAAAGGGGGAAGGTTTCAGAGTGAGGGGGTGAGACAGGGCAACGGAGGCAGGAATCGTGTCAGCACAATGCATTGCATTCATGCGAGAAATTGACAACGAAGAAATAGAGAAGGAAAGCATTTAAACAGAAACCAAAACGCTCCTTTAGAGTCCGGCAGGAAGGCAAGCTGTTCTCAGCCTCTGTGAAGAGAGCCATCTGGCTGGGATGACCTTTGAGGAATCTTCAGAAGGCTCAGGCCTCAGGCCTGCTCACCGAGATGTCAGGGCAAGGGGGATTTACTACTTTCAGGTGCCGCTCCATTTTCCTAATGGACAGACCCTTTGGAATTTGAGGTGAATCAGATTAAATAGATTTTGTGGGTGCTGGTGAGAGTCAATGTCTATGTTCATTACTGAATTACTTATATACCATATGTGATAATGTATTAGGAATAGTGTGTGTAAAGGGCATATTACTTTGAAAGTGGTTTTCAACCATCACCTTTGATGTAAGCACTTTACCTGGGGTTCCACCTGACTCCTTGATGCCACTTTTTGTGCATCATTGAACCTGTTTTGTGAGTCACTGGAGTCAAGTCTGATGCTCTGAGCACACCGGCTTCCAATTCAGGCTGTCACTTCTGTGAACTTCATTCCAACTCATCAGTTCCCATTTCCATGTTTTGTCTTTAATTCTTTGTGTGGAATACTTACATGGTGACCATTCACTAAAGTAATTTTTATAATAATTTGAGAATATCGTTTCCCTTTCCCCCAGGAGCTATCATCTATTCTTGCTAATGTGGTGTGTAAGATGGACCCTGTTATCTGTTCCAGTGCATTTAGCCTATCCCTCTTTGCTGCAGAGTTGAGGTCATTAAAATTTAATGTTATTATTGAGACATGTGTATTAGTTCTTGTAATATTGTTGATTTGGGGGGGGGCTCTTTTGACTTACCTTTCATAAATTTTTTGTTTCTTGTGATGTCTTGGGATTGTCTATCCTTTTGTTTGTCTGTTTCTATATAGAAAATGATGTCTCCAACCTCAGAAAAGTCCCTAAATTCTTGTGAGACTACCATTATAAAAAAAAATATTCTCAGTGATCTGAAGATCAACAACGTCAAGCCGCTTTATCTAACATACCTTGATGAATAGTTCTTTGTTCTTAATCAAGTGGTGAGGGCTCCTGTAATATGAGCATTTTAAGACTTTAAAAATAAGAAAGAAATCTTTTGTTCTGGGAAATAATTTTGGGGCTGCTCCCACATCTTTGTTTATGTGTGTTATACAGTAGAAATAAAAGGGACTCTCTAACTTTGTAGTTAACAGCTAGGTTGGGGGACAGTAATATTTCTTAAAAGCTTATCAGACAGACCACGGGGTTGGGCTTAGTATTCTGCATATGTTTTATTTTCTTTAGACTTCACAATACCCCCATGAAGAAGAAAGCACTATTTTCCCTAAGGAAATTGAGAACTAAAATTGAGAAATGATCAGGAAAGCATGTGGGTCCTACTTGATCATTGTCTTTGTCCTCATCCTTATTGTCCTGTTCCTAAAAATTTTATTCTTCCTTCCCTTCCTCCTTCCTCTTTTCTTTTTTCCCATCTTCTTTCTTTTTAAAACTAGGTATCTTATAGGTCAGACTTACCCTGAGCAGTCTGTGCAGTTGAGGATGACCTCGAACTTCTAATCATTCTACCTCTACCTCCCAAGCTCTGGGATTCCAGGCCTATGGCTTCATGCCAAGTTTTATATGGACCTAAGAATGGAATCCATGGCTTCATGCCTGACACCTGAGCTGTGTTCCCAGCCTCTTCATCCATCTGATTTTGCTCAACAAGCACAGCTTTCATTGCCAGATCTGAATGTTGCCTTCCAAGCTCAGATGTTGGAACTTAATGGTTGATGCAATGATCTTGAGGGGTGAGAAATTAGGAGGTAATTAAGTCAGGATCATAGATGATATTAGGGCCCTATTAAAGGGCTTGATTAAGTGAATTTCTTTCACACATCCACCATGGGTGGACAGATTTTGCTCCCTATCATCTATCATCCAAAAGCATAGCAAAGAGAGCTCTCTTCTCGGGCAGAACATGACAACACTAACTGTTAAAACTTTTCCCCTGTTCTTTATAAATTAAGTAATTTCAGGCTTTTTCTTATAGCAGCATGAATGAACTAAGACACCATGACATCTGTTCAACAGCTTTGCAATTCTACATGCTGCCTGTGTGGTATTCCTTTGTCCTCCAGAAGATCAGAAAAGCTTGTCAAATACCCAATATGCTCAGCTTCATTTTCCAGCCTGCTTTGTAATCCAAAGCAAGCCATTTTATTAATTTTCTCTTCAAGTACATCCATCATTTTCATGACGTTGGCTTTAAGGTCATTTTCTTGTGCTTTAGATGTGTTGGGTACTCAGGGATTGCTATAGTAAGAAAGCTGGACTCTGGTGTTGATATATGGCCTTGGCTCCTGTTGATTGTGTTTTTACACGGGCATCAGAGTTTGGGGATGATTATAGGTCTAGGTGACAATTTCTGAGTTTGCCTTTGCTGGGTGGATGTTTTGTTTCTTGGTTTCTGTTTCCTGTCTGTGGTTGAGTAGAGGGTCTCCACCTGAGTTAGGATCTAGACTTCTGATGGCTAGGGTAGCTTCTGGTTGAGCAGGGGATCTCTGCCTTAGGTTCCTGTGGCCAGAGAGACCTATGGTGCAACAGGAGACTTTTGCTAGGGCTGTGGGCCAGGATATAGTGAGGAAGAGGGGTGAGGAGGAGAGGAAGGGTGCAATTAGGGGTAGGCTGGGAAGACACAGAGAATTGGGTGGGTAGCACATGGGTAGGCAGCTTGCCTAAAGTTCTGGTGGCTGGCTGGGACTCTGGTGGGGCAGGGGTCTTCTGTGAAGTTCAAAATATTGTGGCACAGAGGAGTGAAACAGATATTATCTAATAAAAGTTGCAAAAAATAAAAACAAATATGGAGAAGAAAAAGCTACTGTCCCTGTCATGACAATGAAAGTGTTAGCTAACAGATATCAAGTAAATGGAACATGCCATGGTGCCTTCTAGGCATGTGAGATGTTATATATCACTCCATCCTTCTAACAAGTTTTGTGAGCTGGGAACTATAGTTACTGCTGTGAACAGTTGAGACTATTGAGACATGGGAACTCATGACTTTCCTCTTTCCTGTGTCTGAATGACTGACAAACCAATGGTAAGAAGGGTTTCTTTAGACTCACAGTTTGATAGTACCATCTATCATGCTTGGAAAAGTGTGGCAGTCAGAACATGTTACCTCCAGGTCAGGAGTGTGAGGCAGCTGGTCACAGCATCCACAGTCAGGAAGCAGAAGGAGACAAATGCTGCTGTCAATAAGTGATCAGTAAAACCAAAATGAACTTTTCATTTCATTTAGGATCCAAGCCCATTGGATGGTACCTACTTTCTTCAAAAGGTTCATCTCTCCTCAATTAAACCTCTCCTCAAATACCCTGACAGACATTCCCACAGGTTTACTCATGAATCTCACCAAGGAGACAAGGTTAAGCCTTGGAGATATGGAAAGCAAAGTTTTCAGGATGGCCTATCTCATATTTGCAGAACTATGATCTGTTCCCCTTCTCATATCCCAGAAGTCTTCATTTGCACTTTCTGAGAAAGAAGTGCTTGAAAAGAATTGGCCAAAGAGAGCACTCCTTAAAAGACTGATTTTTTTATGAGACCGATGAAAAGGAGACCCCCACAAGGAGAGCAAACCAAGCCTTGAAGAGAAGCTTCAGCAAATTAACTTCCATCTTCTCTGGCAAGCACTCTCCCACACATAGGTTGTTTTTTTCCCCATATACTAGAAGCACATCCACTGCTCCACATTACTCTTCTTGACAGCAGAAGATTACATGCTGGACTTGACTGAGCTTCTGTCAAGGAGAATTTATTGCAATTTTGAAGATGGCTCTTAAAAGAAATGGCTGCTTTGCATTTTTTATACAGGCCCTAAAAAATATGTCAGGTTTGATCTTCTACAAAATCACCGTGTATAAACTCACCTCTCTTCACTGTCATCTCCCTACTCTCTCAGCCTCTCCAATCCTTTGCCAAGCTTCTCCCTAGAGAGCTTAGCTTCCATGGGACCTGCCCCACATTTGGCAGGGCTTTGTTCTTCTGTTTCATGTGGAATCTCTACTTCATGTTAAACATCTATTGGAAACCTTTCTCCACAAATGCTTGTCAAGTGCCTGACTGGTAATGCCCATATAGATCTAAAGCCACAGAGGCCCAGTGATCAGTCACTGTGGGTAGATGAAAGCCAAGAGGCCGAGACCAGGATTGCAACTATCAGAAACCTTTCTCTACAAATGCTTGTCAAGTGCCTGACTGGTAATGCCCAAATAGATCTAATGCCACAGCAACCCGATGATCAGTCACTGTACAGAGATGAAAGCCAAGAGGCCCAGACCAGGATTGCATATTAAGCAAAGAAACAAATGTCCTGTTCATGATTTGTTACCATTTACTAAGCTGGCCCTTGGCTAAGTGACCACCAAACTGACATCTCTTTCACTTGCATGCCTATAATATTATGGCATCTTGGACTGTACTGATATAATTTAGGAAGTAACCGTTCTCATGATGTCTTCTACTTTCCTAGGATCTAACCTTGCTGTTTCCTTTGCTTGTGGTGGCTATGGACATGGCCACTCTTCCGGAAAGGGCACATACTTTTTTTTTTTTTTTTTTTTTTTTTTTTTTGTAGCACTTGGTCTCATGTTGGCATAGTTTGTTTTTGTTTTCCATCTGCAGTAGGGGCCAGAACCACAGCAGACACTGAGATTGAGCTGTGAGATAGCACTACATTGAGATTCATGAGTAAGGAATGAGCAATGTGGGTGGTGATATACAGTTGGCCATGACTAGCTCCCCGTATAGGGGTTTTATTTAGACACTTCCCTCCTCATCTAGTGGCCTTTTCATCACATGACTGGTGTGTGTCAGCTAATCATCCTTCAGCACAAACACTTTAGGCATCTGCCAAGCTCAGCTCTAGCAAAGTTCTTCCTCATCTACTATGAGATTAGGTCTGGTCTTTGTTTCCTTTTGCAGCATCAGCATCTTTCCGGGACTACCAAGACTAAGACCTTAGACATTTGGAAGCAAACAACTATCTATGAGACTAATAACACCAAAGAGAGAATTTTACATTGAACATCAGCACATTAGCTGACTATGTAGCTAATCAATAGGAAAATGATTCGAGAATGTAAAGGATGAGGTGGGATGGCTCTCTCCCTCTGCTTTTATGCTGCCATATAGACTGTGCTTCAACAGAGCACAGCTCTCAGCTCCTTGCCCCATATCCATATCTGTGAAGAAATAATAGCATATCCAGCTAAAGATAGACTTGAGTCTACCTCTACTTACCATGCCTTATTTGCAGAAGTAAACGTTGGAGAACGTTGGAGAACAACCTTCATTAAGAAAATCATTGTAGGCATTCAGCCCTGACGGTTTCTGAGAGATGGTAAGCTTACTTAATTCAGCATTGAAATAATAAATATTTCTATTTTTATTGCCTGGTAGCCAATTATTTTAGCTCCTTAAACCTAAGCTTGAGTAGCAAGGTTGCTGTCACTCCTAGTCGGTCCGCTGAGGTCTAATACATATATGGATGTGGCCCCTTATATTAGCATCTCTTCACAAGTATTAACAAGGGCTTAGTATACTATTAGTTCTAGGCTCATAAAATGTACTATTCAGCTTAAGCATGTCAATGTTGCTTCTGTACCATTCTAGGGAAAAAAATCATCTTCATTCCAAGAATGGACCAAAGTGTCAGGGTGGCACAATATAGGTCTGTCTGTGATCTCAGCTTAGAACTCTGCAGTGGCTCATTCTTTCCTAGTTTAGAAGTAGCTGCAGTGTGGGCCAATGGTTTTGTAGCATCTACTCAGCTCTGTGATTTTTGTGCAACATTCATAGACAGTGCCTGAAGAAACAAAACTATCTGTGTTGGAATAGAACTTTATTTACAAAGAATAAAAGATAAGATTTCGCTCCCAGCTCCTGTTGGCCAGCAGTGGTCTGAATGTTGAAGTCCGATATCCTTGCCTTAGCCTTCAAGGCCTTCTGTTCACTCTTGGTGTCATGCACTGATGCTGCCTACCTTTGCCTCTTCTGCCATCCTCAGCACAGACTCATCGGCCCCTCCACCTGATGCTGTTTTGTGATTTTTGCATTTGATGTTTCTTCTGCCTGAAAATGTTTACAACCTTCCTCACTTAGAAATGTCTTGCCATTGTTCACTTAGTTCTACAGTGACCGTCACCTCTGGATAGCTTTTCTAAGTTACCCATGACTGTCCTGGGTACCCCTTCTCTTCGGTTCGTGTTCTTTAATGAACTTCTATGTCATTTTCCAGTTCTGAATCTGTCTTCTCTGAACATTTAAGGACTTCTTGGTGCCAGCGGCTGTCTCATTGTCTAAATGTTAGAGGGGTAAAGCACAATACCCAGAAAAGGTCAGGTGCTAAATATGTTCATGGCAGAACCCAGGAAGCCACAATGATCAAGAGAGAAAGAACCAGGTCATTGTACAGATATTGAAGATAAGGAGGAGCAAAAGCAACAGATCTGTGAATGTGTAGGACAAGTCTATAAAAGCCCAAAACGAGGGATATGGTATTGCATAAAGATACTGACTCTGCATAAAGATCTCTGAGAACTCAGTTGGTGGGTTTTCTATTCTTTCTTATCAGCATGAGTCCAGGAGCAAGAAGCATGGTTTCCATGCTTTAGATCTCCCAATGCAGGGTGATAGCTCAGCCAAAGAAAAGAAGAATCACGGCAAGATAGTACATAATCAGGGTTGGGTTATGTTGGTCAGAACACATTAAGAAAAGAGAATGGGGTATGCAGTCACTGATGAGCGGATACTAGCTTCAGGAAGCTCTGAATACTCAAGGAACAATTCACAGACCTTATGACGCTCTAAAAGAAGGAAGGCTAAAATGTGGATGCCTCAGTCCTTCTTAGAAGGAAGAACAAAACAATCATGGGAGGAAATACCAGGTTAAATAGAGTAGCAGGAATTGGAGAAAAGACCATTCAGAGACTGCCTCACCTGGGAATCCATCCCATATGCAGCCACCAAACCTAGTCGCTATTGCTGATGACAAGCAGTGCTTATTGGCAGGAACCAGATTTGGATGCCTCCTCGTAGGCTCTGCCAGAGTGATACAGATACAGTTAAGGATGCTTGCAGCTAACCATCAGACAAAACACAGGAGCCACAATGAAGGTGCTAAAGAAAGGAATGAAGAAGCTGAAAGGGGTTGCCACCTCATAGGAAGAGCAACATTATCAACCAACCAAATCCTCCACAGCTCCCATGGACTAAACCACCAACCATTGAGCACACATGGAGAGACCCATGACTCCTGTTGTATATGTAGCAGAGGACAGCAGTGTTTGGTATCAGTATGAGAAGATGCCTTTGGTCCAGTGAAGGCGTGTTTCCAGAGTGTAGGGGAATGCCAATGCACTGAGCTGGAGAGTTTGATTGGGAGAAGGTGCACCTTCCTTTGTGGAGACAAGTGGAGAGGGAGGGGAGATAGAAATGGTAGGGAAGAGGATAACATCTGAAATGTAAATACAGAGAGTATATTAAAGATAAAATAATAGGAAGAAGAAGGAGAAGAAGAAGAAGAAGAAGAAGAAGAAGAAGAAGAAGAAGAAGAAGAAGAAGAAGAAGAAGAAGAAGAAGAAGAAGAAGAAGAAGAAGAAGAAGAAGAAGAAGAAGAAGAAGAAGAAGAAGAAGAAGAAGAAGAAGAAGAAGAAGAAGAAGAAGAAGAAGAAGAAGAAGAAGAAGAAGAAGAAGAAGAAGAAGAAGAAAAGAGAATGGTTAGCAGAAATGATAAGAGTTATTGAAAAACCAGCTTAGGGGGTGATGTTAGGGAAATAATATGATGGTATCATGAAATTAATTTTTTAACTTTCATTTTAAAACATTTTATCCAGTATAGCATAACCACCAATTATTCATATTGTAAGCATACAACTAGATTAATGTCACAAACCACCTTTCTGTAACTAGCACCAAGATCAAGAAACAGACTCCCCAGTGTCCATCCAATTCTCCCCAGTTCCGTGCTTTCAGTTTGTCCTCCCCGAGGAGACCGCAGCCCTGACTTCTAATAGCTCACATTTGGAAATTTTATGTAACTGAAGACCCATGATAAATAAATGTCTGTGTCTAGCTTTTTTTACTCAATACAACATTTTGAATCTCATCCCAGCTGTGTGCCACAGAGTTTGTTCATCTTGCTTGATGTTTAGATTTCCAATGTTGCATACACCATATTTATTATTCTTCTGGTATTGGAAACTTGAGCTGTTTCCAGTTTTAGCTACTTTTAAATAGTGTGCTTTCTTGAATATTTTGGATGTGTGTGTGTGTGTGTGTGTGTGTGTGTGTGTGGTGTTGAGTATATAATTGAAAAGTAAAATTACCAACGTGTAGTAAATTATATTCACATTCTTCTCATCTTACAATAGAATTACATCCCAACAAATCCATTGCAAGTTGAAAAGACTGTAAGAAGAAACTGTATTTAACAGATCTAACCTATTAAAATCATAGTTTAGCTACATCTACTCCAACTGTGCTCAGAATACTCTCTTAGTGTACACTTGGGCAGGAACATCTGATGCAATCCTTTATAGCAAAGTGAAGTTCTAGTGTAATTTTGCCAAATACCAAATTAAAAATTGTAATCGGAACAATGGTGGGGTGTGTCTTTATACAATCATAAGTGGAACCAGAGAGGATGAGATTATTTATGTGTATTCAGTTTTTGCAGATAAATTCAAACCATTTTTTTTAAAGAAATGATTTTGCAAATTTATTCTCTCATCTGTGGTGTGGAAAAACTCCACTTGCTCCCCATCATCAACTTTTACCCTCATCAATCTATGTGCATGTGTGCATATGTTTGCATGCATGTGGTATGTGTGTGCTCATGCACATGTTTATCTCCGTGCCTGATTGTGCTCATGTGTAGAGGCCAGAGCTGGATCTCATGTATTTACTATCTTTCTCCACCATAGTTGTTAAGATTGGGTCTCTGTCTGAACACAGAGCCTGTCAATTTTGCCAGACTGGCTAGCCAGAAAGGCCATGGCATCTTCCTGTCTCTGCCTCTCAGCACTGAAGTTACGGGCCGTTGCTAACATTCCCAGCTTTTTACATGTGGTCTCTATGCTTGAACAGCAAGCGTTTTACCCACAGAGTCTCCCTAGCATCCTCACCACATTTTTAACATTAGCTATTCTGGTACGTATGTGTATAGGGACACCTCTTAAGAGTCCTACTTCTTATTTATGTAGCTAAAGAAGGGAAATTTATTTTCTACAGATGACTTGAAATCATTTTCCTTTTCTTGATAGATTGGGTTATTTTTTGTTCATTGAGATGTAGGCATTATTTATGTATACTGGGTCAGATACAGTCTGCCGGATACATGTGCTACAATCTCATTAGCACTCTCTCTTAAGTTTTATTTTTTATACCTGTGGTTGTTTTGTCTGCATGTATGCCTGGGCACCATGTATATATATGGAGGCTGGAGAAAGATGTGGGATCCTCTGAGACTAGAGTTACAGATGATTGTGAGCTGCCATGTGGATGCTGATAATTGAATGCAGCTTTTCTGGAAGAACAGACTGTGCTCTTAACCACCGAGCACTCAAGCACAGTAATATTAATACTCTTAGTGAACACGTTACCCCCCATCCTTGCTAAGTTTCCCTTGGACACTTGATTTCTTGCATTTCTGTTACCTCTAGTCTAACTCACTGAGCCAGAAGTTGCCCTTTTGATGCTATCTACTGTTTCCATTAGAAGAGTGATGGCAAAACAAAGACAGAGACCATCTGATTCAATTCCCTTGCCTTTCCTCTGGGAGAAACTATAGATCAGAGATGGTGAGTAATTTTCTCTTGTCCCTGAGTCCAGGATTCAAGTCTAGCCCTCCTGTCTCCCACTCCAGTGCTCTTTGTATAGGTGAAGTAACAATCACACAAACTCTTGGGTATTAGGAACAGTTGCTACCCAGTGTCTGTGTGGGGGTTTATCTGCCCAGGGCTAACATAAACTTAGGAGAAATCACTCTGTTCCTGTTTCCTCTTCCTCCTTACACAGAAAAGAGTGTGACACATTTAGTGACTTTTCAGTGTGCCCCACAGTGCCCTAGGTGGCCATGCACAGCATGATAACTACTTCTCTCTTCCAAAAATAGGAAGGGACTATTTATGTTGGAGAGAAGCTTGGCCAACATATAGATGGCGGGTTGAACGTACCCACAATTTTACTCTAGCGAGTAATTGTGCACCAGCCAAAAACCCTGATTACGCAAAGTGGCTGGGAAATTATAGAGTCAAAGTAGTCATTCTTCTCATCGTAAGGATCTCATAAGAGTGTCTGTAAAGTCCAACTGTCTTCTAGCCAGAGCCGAGTGTATGTGCTGACACAGCAATGTGCTCTTGTAGACAGAACACAGCAATGTGCTCTTGTAGACAGAACACAGCAATGTGCTCTTGTAGACAGAACACAGCAATGTGCTCTTGTAGACAGACAGAGAAGCATAGTCTGAAGGGCAGGCTCCTGGCGTCAGAGGAGTCCTTTGGGGACAGAACAGGACAACGAGAGTAGATTGATTATTAAGGTAGTGTGTGTGTTGGTAATTCTGGTTATTATCCTGGTACTTCTGGGATCCAGTGACCCACACTTCACAGCCTGCAAATAGAGAATGATCTTAAGAGCCCTGTCCCAATAAGACCCAAGATCACATTTCATTTAAAGTTATTATTGATTATTTACATGTATCTAGTGTGTCAGAAAGACCCAAATGTACAGGATTAACGTGGAGCATTTCTAACTTATAATATAAAACCTTGAGTTCCATTACATTGTGAAAGAATAGGTCAGTACTTTTACTGGTGGCACTGCATGAAAACTTGATGGCTCTGTGTGATCTATGTTGCCCGAGTATGTTCAGCTGGGAGTAAGTAGTCTGGGGTTGTAGTCACTGTGATCATTTTTAAAATAATAAATACTGGGAAATGCTTGTCCTGTGTTAGAATTAAAATGATACTAACATTTTCCACTTATTACTTTAATTTGATTATTAGACCCCATCCCCAATCATTTCATAATGTGGTATTTAATTATCAGTGCAATAATATAGGTGGGTCATTTCCATGAAGTCTAAAACTAATCTCTGTCTCTGTCTCTGTCTCTGTCTGTCTGTCTGTCTGTTTGTTTCTCTCTCTCTCTCTCTCTCTCTCTCTCTCTCTCTCTCTCTCTCTGTGTGTGTGTGTGTGTGTGTGTGTGTGCGCGCGTGACAGAGAGACAGAGACAGAGACAGAGACAGAAAGAGAGACTAAGAGCCCAGACCACTGTAAGGTGATTCTTTGACTAAAAAAAATGAGCGCTGCTCAGCATGCAGAAGAATGAAAATAGACCCTTTCTTATCTCTTTGTACAAAGCTCAAGTGTAAGTGGATCAAAGATCTCCACATTAAACCAGGTACACTGAAACTATTAGAAGAGCAAGTGGGGAAAACCTTAGAACACATAGGCACAGGGAAAATTTCCTGAACAGAACACCAATGGGTTGTGCTCTAAGACCAGGGCTCGAGAAATGGGATTTAATGAGATTGCAAAGTTTCTGTAGGCTAAGGATACTGTCAAGAAAACAAAATGGCAGCCAACAAATTGGGAAAAGTTTTTTACCAACCTCACATCTGATAGAGGTCTAATATCCAATGTATACAAAGAACTCAAGAAGTTAGATGCCAGAGAATCAAACAACCCTATTAAAAATGGGGTACAGAGCTAAACAAAAAATTCTCAATTGAGGAATATCAAATGGCTGAGAGGCATCTAAGGAAATGCTCCACATCCCTAGTCATCAGGGAAATGCAAATCAAAACAACCCTGAGATTCTACCACATACCAGTCAGAATGGCTAACATCAAAAACTCAGATGACAGCAGATGCTGGGGAGGGTGAGAAGAAAGAGGAACACTCCTCCACTGTTGGTGGGGTTGTAAACTGGTACAATCACTCTGGAAATCAGTCTGGTGATTCCTCAAAAAATTGGACATAGTCCTACCTGAAGACCCAGTTATTCCATTTCTGGGCATATACCCCAGAGATGCTCCAACATACAATAAGGACACATGCACCACAATGTTCATAGTAGCCCTATTTATAATAGCCAGAAGCTGGAAAGAACCCAGATGTCCTTCAGTAGATGAATGGATACAAAAATTGTGATATATTTACACAATGGAGTACTACTCAGTTATCAGAAACAATGACTTTATGAAATTCCTAGGAAAATGGATGCATCTAGAGAATATTATCCTGAGTGAGGTAACCCAGTCACAAAAGAACAGACATAATATGCAGTCACTGATAATTGGATACTAACCTCAGAAAGCTCTGAACACCCCAGAAACAACTCACAGGCCATATGAAACTTAAGAAAAACAAAGACCAAAAAATGAAAGCCTCAGTCCTTCTCAGGAAAAAATAAATGTATAGCACCCTCTCAGAGTGTGGCACACCTGGACCTTTAATCATTAGTAACCCAAAAGCTAAGAATATAGCCTTGTGGCAATTTTTATTATTCAAAGATCATTATGCTTAATCTATACTCACCAAGAAATCTGTTTTCATGTTATGTTCTGTCCTACATGTACTTTATGCTTATGGTAGCTAGTGGGATTTCAATGCATGCTATCAAACCTCTAAAAGAATTAAGTACTTACAAAAAATATTCATATGGTGTTATGCCAAAAGGCTTTTAAAAATCTGTATATGTATCCCTCTTTTTTAAAAATAAAGTTGTAAGAGAGAAAAAAATGAGTCCTCTTCTCAGAGCCCACAGACCTCACTTGTAAATATTAATCAGCACCCAGATTTCTGTCCTCCAATTTCAGCTTTCTCAGTTGGGAATAAATCAAACTTCCTGGAAGAAATGTCCAAGTTTAAGAAGGGAGGAGGCTTTCTTTTCTGTGATATCTCTTCAGCACATGCTTAAAAAAAAGCAAGCGCAGCACATGTAATATTTAAAGTATCAAGAGGAGGCAAGGCTTCCCTGGCCCCAGCTTTTCCAAAGAACCAGCCACCACTCCCTGGAAATTGAACAAAGAGCGAGTGAGTGCTCTGTGTGGCCAGCAGAGGGAGAGCAGGCACCAGCTTCCTCGCTTCAGAAAGTGCTTGCTTCATTCTGACTAGGCCCAGTATTTACTGTGCCCTCTTTCCATAAAAATAAAGCCCAATATGACTCACTGAGCACCTATATTTATGGCTGTGCCATGACCAGATTTGTCTCATCTAAGACCAATACTGAAAACCAATGGAACAGATAAGTGTTTTACACTGGTTTGTGAATACGTGCAAAATGGTACCTGATATGTGTGTGTGTGTGCCTGTGCATGTGCATGTGTGCTTGAGCAAATGTGGGTCTATGTGCACAGCTGTGTGTGCATATGCCTTTAATGTCTTTATTTTTATTTATTTATGAGGAGGAAAAAGGCATATTCTCAATTCTTTGAGAGTCTCAAAGAGGAGAACAACCCAGCATGATTTAGGAGCTTCCTGGGAAAGACAGGGTTAAGAAAAAGCTGCCCTGACCTTTCATTAATCTTAAGCCTCTGGCTTTACAAGTGGAAAGGACTGGGTTCAGGCAAGTGTGGAACATTCAAAAGCATTGATCAGTGAAGGATGAATTACAGACTCTTAAATCTCTGTTATCTAACCTCGGATGGAAGACAAGGAAACATCCTGTGCTGGAGACCAGTTTTGTAATCAGAGTAGGATGTCTGCAACATCACTGGTGGAGGTGTGCATACAGGAGAAGGGAATGCACGCGTTTGTTTCAGCAAGAGACCAGAGCATGGAAAGAGGTAAAACCCTGGGGGTTATCCAAGCAGTGCTGTGTGTTCTGCCTGGAGAGCACTCCGCAGTTTCCATTCTAAAGGTTACCAGAATAGTCCCAGAAGGTCATCAAGATGTGATCTTATCTGCTTTTGAGCAGTGAAGAAACCAAGAGGCACAGGGCCAGGAAGTGATCTATCCAGAATAGCACAGTTCATAAGTGCGTCAGAGTGTCACGGTCATAAATAAGCTAGCTGTGGCTACATCTTGCTTCCTGTTAGACTAGAATATTACAGCAAAAGAGGAGATTTTCAAATTGGGACAAAAAAGTAGTTTGGGTATCATGAGTAGGATGCTGCCTTCACACTTCAGCTTTCACATGTTTTAATACGTGTGGGGAATGTGGATTAATGAATAGAATTTTATACTTAGGTTGGACTGCCTATTTCAGTCTCAGTGTCTCACCTGGGATGGTTCACTGTTCCTAGACTGACCTTCATCCTACCAGGGACAGGAGTTTTAGGTAAGTACTCCAGGTCTTATGCTCCTTCCTGCTTTAATGGTGACCTCAATACAGTTTTCCAGGTTTACTTACACTATCAGCTCTTTTTCTTCCGTTCTCCCCACTCATCCACTGTGCTGCCTTGGGTCCCTTTCTATGTTGCTTTGTGTCTTCCAAGAAGAAGATGCTAAGGCTTTACCAACCATGCAAGGAAAATATTCAGGCACAGCAGGAGTAAGCAATCGGAGTCTTCAAACATGGATTCTGGTCTGACCCTTGGGAAAGAGAATGGGAGACATGATATTGAGTTGGCGTAGGCTGCAGTGAGATTTTCAGTTCTGTCTGGTCTGGTGGAGGATTACAGGCCAGCCACGTGGTCGAGGATTCTGTGTCACAGGTGTTAGATGACTGGCTCAGAAGGAGCCACTGTGCTTGCTAAGATATGACCCGAAGAGCAGAGGCTGGGACAAATCCTGAATCGTGTGTCAGAGCTGATCTCTGGGTCTGCTTCTGGATACTCCAAAGGAAGGCGTGGGTAGCTTGATAAAAAATTTCATGTGGCTCAACTAAGGCTGCATCATTGACTCTGTGGTCAACATCTGTAGGAAGAGAGTCTTAGTTATTGTTCTATTGCTTTGAAAAGACACAATGACCAAGGCAGCTTCTAAAACAAACAAACACCAACATAAAAACACTGAAACTTACAATTTCAGTGTGTTAGTCCATGTTCATCACGGCAGGGATCCACCGGAGCAGTAGCTGAGAAATTACAGTCTGAATCACAAACAGGAGTCAAAAAGAGAGAATAGGAAAGCGGGGGGGGGGGGGGGGGGGGGAGGAAGACTGGGTTAGGTATGAACTATTATTATTAATTATTTATTCACTTTACATCCTGCTCACTGTCACCCCTTCCCACAATCTTTCCCCCATCCTTCCTTCTCCTCTGAGCATGTGGGGGTCCCTCTGGATATTTCCCCATCCTAGCACATCAACTCTCTATGAGGCTAAGCATATCCTCTCTGACTGAGGCCGAACATGGCAGCCCAGTTAGAGCCCTGTGGAGAGCCGCGATAACATTTGCCACCACTAGATGGCGCTGACTTCTGTTGCGGCAGCCTGGCTCCTCCCTGTAAACAAACTGGGCACATGCGCAAAGAGTGGTGCTAGCCAAGTCACTGCCCATCCCGGGGCGCGTCACGATCAGACCACTGGCAGGCAGGCAGCCAATCACACAGCGACACGCCACCCTTGGGGGTATAAATTAGGGTGCCTTTTCCTGCCCAGGGTCTTCCTCTTCAAGATACAATAAACGCTTTGCTGCAGAAGGATCCTGGTGTTCCGTGGGCGTTCTTCCCGGCGAGACAGTAGGTAGCGCGGGACAATAGCCCACATATAAGCAGCAGCTTTTGGTATAGCCCCTCCCCCCGCCCCACTCCAGTTGTTCCAGATCCACATGAAAACCAAGCAGCACATTTGCTACATATGTGCATGTATCCAGCCCATGTATGGTTCTTTGGTTGGTGGTTCCATCTCTGAGAGCCCCAAGAGTCCAGGTTAATTGACTCTGTTAATCTTCCTGTGAAGTTCCTGCCCCCTTTGAGGCCAGAAATCCTTCCTCCTATTTTTAACTAAGAGTCCCCAAGTTCCATCCACCTTTTTGTCTGTGGGTCTCTGCATCTGTCTGAGTCAGCTGCTGCATGGAGTCTCTCAGAGGTCAGCAAGGGTATGGGATTTTGAAAACAAACTTCAAAATCCATCCTCAGTGACACATTTCCTCCAACAAGACCATGCCTCTTAATCCTTCCCAAACACTTCCACCAACTGGGAGACCATCATTCAAATATGTAGCTCTATACGGGCCATGCACATTTAAATCATCACATAGAGCAGTCCCTACTCAGCATATGAATACAGTTTCCTTGAGCGATCATAAAGCCCACAGCATCTTGGACAAGGAGAGAAAAGAAGATAGATTGATGAAAAGATGGAGCAATAGACATTGTAAATCCCCTCCCCTGGGGGCAACAGCAAGCAATGAGACTAGTCGAAGTAATAGCAACTCAAACCCTGAACCATGCACTTTGTTCCTAGCTCCATCAGTGGCTGCCTTTTGACCCTGAATAAGTCATCTCAAGTTTCCATGAATTAATGCAGATCTGTTGACACTGTCTTGAGTTGTTTCCAGGAGGACCAGGCAAGAGGGCAGAAGAAGCATTTTCCAGACCAAATGTATGACAGCGTCACCCAACTCCTTTGCACAAATCCTTACAGATAATTCAGTGAGAACATTTTGAAGCCCGTTAGGCCTAAAATTACTAATCGGACTTACATATTCAGGGTTACTATAATGTCCATTGGTTTCCTCAGGGGAAGTCAAGCCTGAGAGATTGTAAATCTCAGAGGAAGAGCGGCTGTAGAGACAGGTAGCTGGAACACAGACAATGCACCAAGTGACCGTACCCATCATGCCTTGCGGTGTCCATCTGATAAGAGGACAAGTAACCTGGCTTAGGTTTCAGAGATTGAAGAAAATGTGAAAACACTTCTCTTGTGTTTTCCAAAGACTGCCTTGCTCTCTGGACAACTGCTTTAGGAGAAAACTGCCCCAGAAAAATTTAAAAGCCTGTGTTCTGGAGCTAATGGAATAGGAGTCCTGTACACAGATTATTTAAAAAAAAGTGCTGATCAAGGGAAATGGAAAGGTATCTTGGTTGGTAAACAGCTAAGACCTTGCTTTGCAAGCATTCAGGCATGAGTTCAAGTCTCAGTGCAAAAATGAAGGAAACTGGCATGCTCTTGAAATCTCTGTGAGGGACCATACAGCTAGATGGATATCTGGAGCTTGCTGGCCAGTGGACCTAGCCTACTTGATGGATCCAGTGAGAAGCCTTGTCTCAAAACTCAAGGTGTACAGCATCTAAAGAATGACACCTGAGGCTGACCTCTGGCTCCTATGCACATGTATACGCATGTACCTGCATACATATGTGAGTACACATGTTGAAAACCCTGCCACTTCATGCCAAAGTCTACCATGCCTGGATAGCTCCCCTGAGCTTGGTGAAAATGTAGCGCTTCCTTTCCCAGCTGGGTTTCCATTTCTCTCCTTTATCTGGTATTCCCCACACTCTACCTGAGAAATATCATGTAATCCCTGGTGAAATTACAGGTTCAGCTTCCTGGAATGCTTTTCCATACTAATGAGGCATCCCCAATGCCTTAAGCCTCAGCCAATGAAACTTTGCCCTAAGAAGAAACCTTTCCACGTTCCAAGGTTTATAAGTACTTGTTCGTCCCGAATAAAGATTTTCAACCTGCTTCGTTGAGTGCTGTCTGATGTAATACTGAATTCTTCAGAGATGATCTCTCCCCAGAACTCACCACTGACCTGTATCCTGCTGACCCGCTCTTCCTGACTTCCCTTCGTCATTTTCAGCTGAGTATGCACTGGGGTCTACACACCCCGAGGGAAGACACCACAGATAGCAGAACTCAGTTCTGCTTCATCCTTCCGAGCCTGGTGTATGTATGGGGTCCAGACACCCCAAGAGAAGTTGTGGACCTTAGCATTCAGCTCTGCACCATGCTTCCCTGCTTGGTGTACAGCAGCACCTGAATACCCCAAGGGAAGAAGCAAAGAATAACACACACACACACACACACACACACACACATACACACACATACACACACACACACACACACACACCATTGCTGATTAGACAATTTAAGGGATTTAAGAATTGGATTGCTGGGCTTAGCCAATGAATTACCCCTAAACACAGCTTAATTTGAATATTGCATTTCTATATAATTAGTATCTCATGCAATTAAGGACATTTGAATTAAGAAATAACAAAGTTTTTAGCCACAAAATAAAAATTGAAAAGTCAAATTTAAAAACTGTCACTTTTTTGTTTGTTTAACTGCAGTACAAATTTAACTGGGAGATCTTGAATACTCTTCGCCTCTGCGAATTTCTACTGTGATAAAAGCACGCAGGCAGTTAGTGTCACACGTAAACCCAAGATAGTCAAGTCATTAGGTTTTCTAATATACCAACTTTCTTTCTATAGTAGAATATAGATTTCTATATTTCCAATATTCAATTTCTAATGTGATTCCCAAATAAATGTGTGAATGAAGTATGGATAATTTTATGAGATGTATTGTGTGCTTTCACATTATATTATATGCTCTTTGATAAATTTAATTATTTACCTATTAAACCTTGTTTTGGACTCTTATTCTAGGGAAACCACACTGGCATAGTAAATGGCCAAGTTACTCTGATTCAAAACAAACCCCCAATGTTGAATGAAAAGCTAATAGTCTCCAAAAGAATACATATGCCCTCTATCAGCCTATCAGTAGAGACATAAAGCAATATGGGTGTGATCTACTTTCATAAGCAACCTATGGGATTTTTAAGCAGTGCATTTAGTATCTGCCTTTGTGCTGATGGGGACCAGAGTTCTGTGGCTACATTTTTTAAAGCTGTGTGGCCTCCTCCAGATTTAATTCTCTGTCTTCTTTAAATAATGTATTAGCTGACATATTTTGTATCTGTTTGTTTCTTGTACAGGCTGAGTAGCAGGAGCCTGTGTGAAAAACAGTAATGTATTGCCAATAGCTAAGGCAATGGTTTGTGGTAGCAGGCTATCAGCAAACAGGTAAAATCCAGTCTAGTCCTGTGACCTGATTAGGGGTACAGGGGGTGAAAAATCAGTTTAATTTAAGGTATGGTTTCTACGGACTTGGGTCAGAGAGATGGCCAAACAGTTAATCGATATACCTCACATAACCAATGGTAAGAAACCTGTGAGTCTGAGTGGGTGGTGGCTTCTGACAGAGGTAGATGGCTTAGAGAAAGAACATACTGCACACAAGTCCTAAATTCTAGCTTAAGAGGAAGCCCTAAAGCCAACGGACATTCATTGGCTACAGACTCACTGCTCATTGGAGACTTCAGGGCTGAGACAGTCATCTGCTAGACCCTGATCTGTTTACATGATGGCTTATGTCAGGGAAGTCTTCTCCAGATTTTGAGACTGCCAATGACATATTTTAAGCAACTACTCTGTGGGCTGCCCTTTCCCCTCTGTGTCTATTACTTTCCTCATCGTTGTGACACACAATTGGAAGAAATAGTGCAAGGGAGGAAAGGTGTCTCTAGAACTGCTGTCAGTTTCTTGAAGAGGGTGGCTTTAACACGTGACTGCTCTTTGCACCTCCTGGCTGGCCAATAACCAGAGACACAGGTGGGAGCAGATCTAGGCTCTAATGCCCAAAGTCGGTCCTTACTGGTCTTACACCAGCCAGCTATGTCATAAGTTCCAAAATTCCACAGTCTCCTGAAACAGTGTCCCCAGTTGGGAACGAAAATGTTTAAACACGGGAGCCAGCAGGGGTGCTTTAGGAGTTAAGCCACAATAATAATGTCCTTTCCCGGAATCCCAGAATAAGCAGTTAGATGTCTCTGCACTTGGGATGGTTTTGACTGACATCATGGGCTGATGTGGAAAGCAATTGGGTAACATCCCTGTGTTTGCATATGTAAAAGAACCGGAGTCTGCTCCATATTGTTGGCTTTGTTCCAGTATTTGAGTCATTCCACCCAGAATCGGATCCAATGATCTGGATCCTGCCCCGAGTAAAGAAAGTTGTAAAAACCTTGCTTCAGCAGATCTCTCTGAGATATACCTCCCTCTGAGGGTTATGCAGTCATAGCATCTGTTGCTGGGATACATCATTATAAGGCAGGGCAGAGAAATGTCACATCTAAAAACATGCTCCAAAAACAAAGAAGAAGCCAAAGTGTCTTCAATCATATCTCTCTCTCCCATCGCTGACATTCTTTCCACAAGCCACCATAGAGATTTCACAAACCCCTTTCTCCTTAATACTCCCTCCCCCCATCTGCCTTTCAGCATTAACTCCTTCCTTAGTCCAGCCTTTATCAACCCACACACATCTCCTACTCCTCTCTGACAATCATAGCTTTTAAAGGGGCAGATAGCTCATCTCAGTTTTTCTCCTCCTTTCCAAGAAGCTGACGAATAAGAGCAATACTATATTTTATAAGAACTAGCCTCTAAATTAGAATCTTGAATTAAAGGAGATGAGGGACAATGGGAGTTGCAACCTTTAAGAAGTAAAGCCTACGAAGGGGAGTTGGGTTGGGTTAGTTGAGGCTTGTCTTCAAGAGGGACCTTGGGATGTTGGTTTCTTCCACCCTTCTTGGGTTCCTGGTGCCTGGAGAGAGCAGAACTTTCTGAGATGCAGCGCCTGCATGAATACATGATGTACCAAACTGACCTTGGATTTCAACCTCCAAAATCATGGGTCAAAATAAAGATTTCTTCCTTGAAAGTTGATTCTCACCCAAATTTCATCACAGAAACAGAAAGCTGACTGAGATGGGGGTGGGGGCAAAGCAAGAGAGATGTATTCTCAGTGAGTGTCAGCCACACTTCCCTGTGTAAAGAATAGGGTGTGCAGAAAGCAACCCAAAATAGCTCAGTCTACACATAGTGTAAGAATGGAGCTTATTGAGAGGAATATTGTCAAGATATGATTTAGTTCATAATTCCCAAGCTTCTGTGAGTGCTGGCTGAAAACAGAATATTCACGAAAGCACTTGGCCCAAGATCAGCAGGTAGGAACTACAGATTGCTCTGCCTCTTCCCAAGCCTTAATTCCTACCAGCTTTGCTGATGTACATTGTCTCGTCTTTCAATATTTATTAAAAATAGTTTCAAAAAACAAATTGTTTTTCTAAAAGCATCACATCAAAGACCCAGTGAACTTATGCTACAGAGTCTACCATTCACACTCGGCCATGTTTGTTTCCTTCTCTGTTGCTCCATCCCTTCTTTACCCACTAACCATCCATCCAACCCTCAGCTTGTTTGTAACACATTCCAAAGTCAGTGGCTGACGTTGGTAACTGCCCTTCCAGACAAGTCTCTGTACACTGTTTTATTTTTAAACAATTCCCATGAAGGATGTCACAAAATAACCTTTTACATGTGATAGGGAGGCTGGTAGGTCTCTGTCCCTGTCAGTCTCTCTGTCTCAATCTCTCTCTCTCTCTCTCTCTCTCTCTCTCTCTCTCTCTCTCTCTCTCTCTCTCTCTCTCTCTCTCTCTCTCCCTCCCCCCCCTCACACACACACACACACACTTTCCTGAATTTGAAAGCACCATTTTTCAAAATGTATATGACAGAAACCCTGGGCTGCAACTATGTGGGAGAGAAAAGTTTTTGTGGACAAAATGGTTGACAGACTCTGGATTAGTTAAAATTTTGAAGCTTTCTGTACTGAGGCCTTTATTTATTTTTTATAGAGTACTACACACTTTGAACTTACCTTGCCAAAAGACTATTTTCTTATAAGAAGTTGTAGTAGAATGAACTCCTTTCTGGGCAGGTATATCTTTCCCTAAGCCCCGCCCTTTTTTT
Source organism: Micromys minutus (assembly GCF_963924665.1). Taxonomy (NCBI): domain Eukaryota; kingdom Metazoa; phylum Chordata; class Mammalia; order Rodentia; family Muridae; genus Micromys; species Micromys minutus. The sequence goes on from NC_137969.1 coordinate 18,223,303, forward strand.
CTTATCCTTTTAGCTTATACGTTGTATAATTTCCAGTTCTTAGTCCTTCCCATGATTGTCTGGAAAGTGCCTCTAGGTTACTCCTGCCTTCTATTGTCCTATCTCTTGCCAGTGATTGTGTCTTGGAAACACATCTCTGATTAATGGTGATATTATGAGATTGGGAATGTAGATGGCAGCTTTGACCCTCATAGACTTGTCTTTGATATTAAGGATAGAAGAACAGATAACACATTATTTGATATCTTACACCTCCCATGTGAAATTTCATTTAACCTTGAGGTTCGCCTGGGAGTCCCTTTGGCCATCCAAGCTTTCTCTTCTCGACCAGCTGTCAGGAAGGAATCACAGATGGAGGATTCTGGAAATTGTGTGAGCTGTCATTATAGAAGCAGAATAATAGGATCTGAAATGACCTTAATGTTGTCACTGGCCTTGAGTCCCATCCTCCCCACAGGGACTGTCATGGATTGTTGACCTGCCTCTCTAATTTCTCCCATAAAGGAAATTGCTTTCAGTCCCCCCTTATGAATTTGCCAGAATGTTGCAAATATATCTGCTCTCCTCAAAATACATCAAATATGTTCTAAGCACCAGGTTTTCTTCATCATTTAGAACATGCCTTTATCATGTAAAGTGAAGAAGAGAAGGGGTACAGTCAGTATTCACACCTGTGTATGTTTTGTTAAAGAGTCTGGAATCCTTATGTGTGAAACCACAATAGGAGCGGGACAGATGTGGTCTGACTCTCTGGAAAGGAGGCTATGTGGTGGCCAACCAGATAGAATAAAAATAAACCTGAGGGGCACTGTGCCTGGAGGGCTCCATCCGAAACACAGAGAACTGAAAGATGCTTCAACATGTCTAACAGCTCCCATTGGGTCACCCTATCTGGCCTACATCTATTTCCTTGCTTCCTTTTTAAACCTGGCCAAATGCTACACAGTCTTTCAGTTGTTTGAGGTCTGAATGGACTTGCCTTGACCAGGAGCACCTCAGCCATCCTGCAACAGCCAACTAACTACGTGATCCTATCCTAGAGGTGTAACAAGATAGTATGAGAAGAGCGAATACCCTACATTTGCGTTAGCACGCAACAGCTTCAGTCTTAGCCATAGACATTGGTAGAAACTAGTATAAAGTAGGAGTTGAGATCATTACAAACATGAGGTTTGAAGAGATTGGAACCTGCTCATTAATGCATGATACGGATTTATAAGCAGTATAGATATTTCAAAACACGCTGCGTCACTCTACCTTTGCAAAAACTATTGCAGTGCTCTTCCTAATGTCCCGGTTTCAAATGATTCTTTTTGGAGCTTAGTGGTGTAGGCGCTCGTAGTCCTAATTAAGAATGTCTGGCAGATGGATGTACATACTGGTATTTCTGAAGTTCGTTCATATGCACACGGCTGATGTGTTGAGAATCAACATGCACACTTTTTTTTTTTTAAATCAGGAAATACAATCTCGCACAGAGGAAAGTACTTAAACAGGCACAAGATGTCTCGGCGCGTGCTGAGATGCAGATTCTGAATGAGAAACTGCATGTTCGCCACTGTGCAAAGTGTCTTGCAAATGATGAACACCAGGGAAAGTTCTGAATAGTTGGGCACATCGGCGGGTGAATGTGGATTGTAAGCATCTCAGTGGCAGCATGATATGGGTAGAATAAGCTTTTTTTCTTGCATTTTCTTGTTCTATCGTTTTATATATAAAAAGTATATATATATATTTTTTGGCAAAATATGCTAAGTGCATGCAAACTCAAGTCCTTTTAAATGTGCTGAAGCAGGGTGTAGGTCATTGGTGGCTGCCCTTTAGAACAGTGCTCACATTGGGCTGAAGTCATGACAGGGAACTAAATGTGACTTAGGGAACAATGGGAAACCTTTCTCCGTAATCAAGAAGGTTCTGCTTAAAACAGGCTTATCTTTAAGGCAAGCTAATAATTAGACATTTTCTCCCGCTTTTTCCTTCTTAACTTCTCTGTTCAGTGGTATCTCCTGCTGGATGAGAGCCATAACACTTAAAAGAACCAGATTTGGCACTAACACACTGAGATGCTGGGTGTTTTTCTTTTCCTCCCTTCCAGCTGCAGTTATAAAAAGACCACTTAAAACTTGAGCTGTATGTGTGCACTACAAAAAATAGTGATATACTCAAACAAACTTTAAAGAGATATCTACAGAAAGAAGTACTTTTCTTAGTTTTTTTTTTAAAGGTAGGGAGAGAATCCAGTAAGTCAGGCTGTGTGAAGAGTGCCTAAAAACTGCTTCATTTATGCTTTGACTTTGTAGAATTTTTTTTTTCTAGGTGACCTGATTTCAAAGCTCTCCATTTCCCCAGTGTGGTTTCTCTGTCAAGCCATCCAACATCAACCTTGATATTTCCATATACATTTCTATGGGAACAAAGGCTCTCTACAAATGTCCCCTGAGCAAGGCTCGAATGCAGCAACACGGAAAGCTCATCAGATCATGCCCCTGTCTCAACTCTTTGAGGAATGAGATCATATCTTTTTAAGTTGTTGTTCTTGACTGGGTCTAATCAGGTCACCCAGAATGACTTGAAATTTGCTATGTATCCTAAATTGGCCTCAAACTTACAATTCTTCTCTCTCCTCTTTTAGAGAGCTGGGATTGTGAATGTGTTCCATGCACAGACCTAAGCTTGCATCTTTTAGCAGAATTCCTTGCATATCATAACCTTGCTGTTATTAAGGAATGCATTGGCTAAAGATGGACTGAGAGCTTTAGCAGACACATCTCTTTCTGTACCATGGTCAAAGCGTGGTAGGAGCGTTAGTCTTGTTGATGTTCCAAAATGAGCATCAGCTGCTGCCTCTCTTCCATGCACTGATTTCAATACCTGAGCTCTGTTCATCTGGTGCTTTCTGAATCCTGGCTGATGGCTTCTGGGCTCATCTCCAGTCAGCTGGTTAGAAGAAAGAGCCTGGAAGAGCAAGTGTAGCATTAGCATCTTCCTTCACAGTCCACTGGTTAGAATTCAGTCATGTGGTCCACTCCACCTGCCAGGGGCCTGGGAATGCAACTTAACTACAAACCCAGAGGAAAAGGTAATCAGGCTTAGTTCTGTCTATAGAACTTATGATCCGTCTAAGGTGGTTTGACAGGTGTCTAGCCTGTATCGCATAGGAAATGGTGGTGAATATCATTGTATGATGATGCGGAACCCTGCTTTTTCAACTGAAAAATGAAAAGTTGGACTAAATGAACCTTTTCGTTTCTTTCACTGTTGGCTAGAGACTCTCGGTTGAGCTCACTGAACTGTCCTGATAAGACCAGAGAGAACTGGTGCATTTTAGGAAGAAGATGCAAGCACTCGCGCATGCACGTGCACACACAGACACACACACACACACACACACACACACACACACACACACAGAGAGAGAGAAAGAGAGAGAGAGAGAGAGAGAGAGAGAGAGAGAGAATGCACTTTGTAGTGAATCATGTATTTTGCACTACACCATTATTTACTCTACACCCCAGCTTCATTCCCCAGTGACAAGAGACCTGGGCCATAAACTCCAATTAATAGAAATCTAAAGCCTGTGTGTGTGTGTGTGTGTGTGTGTGTGTGTGTGTGTGTGTGTGTATCTTTGTGGCTATGTCTCTGTGTTATGTAGCATATCTGTGTGTACCTTTCTGTGTGTATGCATGTCTGTGTGTATGTATGTATATGTATATATGTATATGTGTGTATCTCTAATTTTATTTATGTCTATGTGTCTCTCTGTCTCTTTTGAGATAAAAAATAAGGGGGAGGGGAGAAAGAAATGGGAAAAAGGAATAGATGGAGGGAGGGAGAGAACAATATACAGTTTGGAGCTGTTGGCTTCCAAAGACTTTCTAACTATAATATTTTATAGATCTAAGTATCAGTCTGCATAAAAAATGCACAAGAAGAATACACCTATGGTCAGGGCCATTACTTAATCTCTTCTTTAGTAATGCAACATTCTGTAAATCAAAATAAGAAGACTGTAGTAGGTGGAACTCCAAGTAGGTAGAGTTTAGGTGTTTAGATTCAAATTTTAACTATATTGTGGGAAAATTAAGCTGAGATACACATGCCTATGCTGCTGTCCAATAATGTAGAAAAATGCATGTAATTAATGGGAACACTCTAGTGTTTCCACAAGCGAAAAAGTTGATTTCTTCTTATAGCAACAACCATGACAAGAGTGAGAATCATATTTTTTGAAGGCTTAGTTTGAATTCTTAATAAGTTGCCTTTAACTGAATAAAAACACTTTGTGGGGGGAGGCATTTTTTCATATTTTAAAAGTAGAAAAACTAAAGCTTAAGGCCATTCACTTGGTAAAAAGAAGATCTAAGACTGAATATGGGATCTCTGTCTCTAGAGTCATCTCTAGAGCAAGGATTATGATTGAGGGCAACATTCAAGGTTTGCCTCTCCTTTAAAATTTACCTACTCTGGGAATCCTGTGGGGAGCCATTGTTCTAAAGTTCAATCACCTGAGCAGCCTGTGTCACTGGCACTGTGAGTTTTACTGGTGAAATAGTTTGGTGATAAATGTTCTGTAAAGATTAGTTTATTGACAGAGATCTTGCTCCAGCTAATTGCTATAATAAATAACCCCAAAGCTCAGTGGCATAAGCTATGAAGGTGTATTAGTTCACATTGTGGTCCACTATACGTTAGTGGCAGCCTTGGAAGAGTATTGAAAATTGGGAGCTCCTGTACTAAATGTCTTGGCCTACTCTACAGGTTCTGGAGTCCTCTAGTGGGTCCTCTACATCTCAACAAACACTAAAGGAAAAGTCCGTGGATATGGCCCATTCATGTTTAAACACAGGCTAGACGGTTGGGACATATGGGTTTGTCAGTGTAATGGCTGCCATGCAAGAAGAAGGAACTGCATTTGGATCCCAAACACTTACATCAAACCCAAGGGTGGTGGCACGAATGTGAGAAACACAGATTCTCAGAGACCTCTCCCATGCTTTTGTAGTCCACTGTGTGTGCCAGCCTCATGAAGAACTCTGTCTCGAAACACAGGGTAGAGAGGGTGGAGAGAAGTAAAGGAGAACACTCTGTCCTCAGTGGACACACACACATCACACACAAAGCTAAAACAAAATAATATAAGTGAGTGACATGTGAACACTGCCATTTCCATTCTCCTGGTGAAATTTGGTCATGTGTCCCATCTCAAAGAAGGGAACACTCATAAGCAATATGCCCATTATTTCCTAGAAATCGCTTCTTTTATTTATTAAATAATGACAGAGGAGTTGTGACAATTTTTAGAAGGAAGTACTTGATAGTAGTTTATTGCTTCTGAATCTCAATTTGTCACATATACCTGGAAACCATTAATTCCCTGTATGGCGCTGAAGGGATTAATCATAAGGAGACTTGGAAAGAAGGGTGAAAATTGAAAGAAGGAAAAGAAGGAGATGGCATAGCCAAACAGCATTTTGGTGGCACCCACTGACTCTACCTTGCTTCTCCTGATGCCTCATCTGAGAGAAGACTTCACAGTGACAAAGACGTGCTACTCAGAATTCCCACAATGAGTCACAAAGTAAGGTGGAGAAAGAAATCAAGTTGGTGCCCGCGTCTTCTGCAGCTAATTAAACCAGAGACTGAGTTGGGAACATGTGCCAGGCCTTCGGAAGACAGTCTCGCTATTAATTTTTTTTTTTTTTAACAAGGGTAGGAATACAGAGAACACCATTAATCCTCACCTTTCCCAGACGCAGCTCTAACTTGCTTTCCCACATGAATCACTGTCTTTGAAGGCAGACCCAGCCCACTGGAAACTAAGGGCTTGCTCACTGTTGCTCCAGCTTTTGGTTTTGTCTTTCACCACACTTTCTCTTCCCAGCTCAGGGCGCTGCTTTGGTTCCCTGCAAGGGCTGGTTCTTGCTTCCACCATGGGTATGCCATATGCCATTCCCTGAATCTGTGAAGCCATTCATTGGCTCCTTTCATTCTTGCCATTCGCTTTGAGGTCTAGAACTGACATCATTCGTCCCACAGAGCAATCCTGGCTTGCATGAATGTTCACGCTGTGTCTTCATGATAGCTTGTGCTCACCTCTCTTGAAGCCCCCTCCACCCCGCTTCACAGTGAGTTGGTGCTTCCTGTGGTGTGTAATGGATGTCATCATGGTATTCACTGTACCTTTCAATGGCAGTATGGGGCCAGGTAATACACATTCATCAAATGAAATGATCACTTCATATCTTTTAAAAAGCATGTACATGTTTTGCCCGACTGTATGTCTGTGCATCATGTTTCATGCCTGGTGCCTGGGGAAGGTAGAGGAGGGTATTTGGTTCCCAGAAAACGGGGCCACACATGGTGGTAAAAGGGCATGTGGGTGCTGAGAATTTAATCCGAGTCTTCTGGAAGAGCAGCAAGTCAAGTCGAGCCATCTGTCTAGCACATCATTTTCAGAGCCTTTAATATCTTAATTGTTTAATATTTATAGTCATCCAATGATCTAAGAACTATAATAACAATATATGCTATGCGCTCTATGCTACATTTTAGACATAAAACATGTTTAAATATACGATTTGTAAATCTTCTGTATACGTTCTGGTTTCAAGTACACATGCATGTATGTTTATATATCGTCATCACTATAATTAAAATGTGGAAACACTGACTATTTGGCAGCTGCTTATTTGGAGATGTGAAACTTAAGTTCCAGAGTGGCATCTGTTTGCGCCCAGGACCCAACTATCAATCCTAATCAATAGGAGTTGGGTGAGCCTCAAGAACACTGCATTCAAGGTTGTCCAATGACAGAGCTATCACCACAGCCAGGCATGGTGATCTCAGCTCTGACCCCAGCACTGATAAAGCTAAGGAAAAAGAATCAGCCATTTGAAAGGAGCCTGGGCTATACAGTGAAACCGTGTCAATAAAATAAAGAGCGCACAATGTTTAGCAGTTGGTTAATGTCGTTAATAATAATCAATGCAGCAAGAGTAAAGCAAAAGAGGACTGTAAGGGAATGCTGTGGTAAGGGAAGATATGTTTCTGTCTGCGTTTTGGCTCAGATTTCCAGTATTTTCACCGACTGGAATCACTCACCATCAGATTAGTGATTTCTGGATAAGTGTGTGTTACTGTGTGGTTTGTGAAGCAGATGAAGGCTCATTGAGAATTCTGGGAACTCAACCTATGAAGGCTGAACATCCTTGTTGAGACTAGGGGATTCATGATCTTACCAGAATCGACTGTGCTGTCAGCCAAATAGTATGCCAATTCCTTATGCTGAAGTCCATACCTCAGTACTTAGGCGTGTGGCTATGTTTGGAAACAGGACCTTTCTATGGATAATTAAAGTGAAATAAAGAACTTAGAATGGGTCATCTCCTGGATAAAGAAGCAGAAGGCATGCTGAAAGGGTCAATCGTGTAAGGACACTGGGAGAAAAGAGATGCCTATAAGTTAGAAAAAGAAATCTCAAAAGAGACAAATCTCCCAATACCCTATCTCAGACTTCATGCAGAAGACACAGGAATGTTGGTTAACATTCTTTTATTTATTTATTTATTTATTTATTTATTTATTTATTTATTTATTTAATTTTTTTTAAACGACTTTATTTTACAAAACAAAGATAAATGTACAAATTTTAAACATTTTTTGCTTAAAATTATACATTTTTGTCAGTACTGTTTTTTCAGACATTGAAATAATTTTTACATAAAACCATGTGAATATATTTTTTTAGTCAGTACTTGATTTTTTTAAAAGGCTTGACAGTATGCATTGAAAACCTAATAGTTACAATAAGTGTAGAGTACATGCAAAACAAAACGCAACATGGAAATAGTCAAAGTGTTCTTGTTTTGTAAATATATGTATATTTTTTTGTTTTCTTTATTTCTTGGAATTCATACAGTCTGTGAGTTGTTTCTAGGGGAGTGCAAGACTCTGGGGTTACCATCCCACTATCAGTGACTGCATATTATGTCTGTTCTTTTGTGACTGGGTTATATCACTCAGGATGATATTCTATAGATGCAGCCATTTTCTTAAGAATTTGGTTAAGTCATTGTTTCTGGTGGCTGAGTAGTATTCCATTGTGTATATGTACCACAATTTTTGTATCCATTCATCTTCTGAAGGACATCTGGGTTCCTTCCAGCTTCTGGCTATTATAAATAGAGCTGCTATGAACATTGTGGTGCATATATCTTTGTTGTGTACTAAGGTGTCTTTTGGGTATATGCCCAGAAGTGGAATAGCTGGGTCCTCAGGTAGTACTATATCCAATTTTCTGAAGTATCGCCAGACAGATTTCCAGAGTGGTTGTATTAGCTTGCAACCCCACCAACAGTAGAGAAGTGTTCCTCTGTCTCCACAGCCTCGCCAGCATCTGCTGTCATCTGAGTTTTGGATCTTGGCCAATATGACTGGTGTGAGGTGGAATCTCAGGGCTGTTTTGATATGCATTTCCCTGATGGCTAAGGATGTCGAGCACTTCCTCAGGTGTTTCTCGGCCATTCAGTGTTCCTCAACTGAAAACGTTTTGTTTAGCTCTGTACCCCATTTTTTAATAGAGTTATTTGATTCTCTGGTGTCTAGCTTTTTGAGTTCCTTGTACACCTTGGATATTAGGCGTCTATCTGATGTGGTGTTGGTAAAGATCTTTTCCCATTCTGTTGGTTGCCGTTTTGTTTTCTTGATGATGTCTTTTGCCTTACAGAAACTTTGCAATCTCATTAAGTCCCATTTGTTAATCTTTGGCCTTAGAGCTTGAGCCATTGGTGTTTTGTTCAGGAAATTTTCTCCTGTACCTATGTGTTCTAAGGTTTTCCCTACTTTCTCATCTAATAGTTTCAGTGTATCTGGTTTAATGTGGAGATCTTTGATCCACTTACACTTGAGCTTTGTACAAGGAGATAAGAACGGGTCTATTTTCATTCTTTTGCATGCCAGTTAAACCAGCACCATTTGTTGAATAGGCTGTCCTTTTTCCATCGAATGTTTACTGCTCCTTTGTCAAAAATCAGGTGACCATATACATGAGGGCTCATTTCTGGATCTTCTATTCTATTCCATTGATCCACATGCCTATTTCTGTACCAGTACCATGCAGTTTTCAGCACAATTGCCTTGTAATATAGCTTGAGGTCAGGCATAGTGATTCCCGCAGATGTTTTTTTGTTGTTGAGGATGGATTTAGCCATTCTAGGTCTTTTGTTATTCCATATGAAATTGCACATTGATCTTTCCAATTCCATGAAGAACTGGGTTGGAATTTTGATGGGGATTGCATTGAATCTGTAGATTGCTTTTGGTAGGATGGCCATTTTTTAAGATGTTGATTTTTCCAATCCATGAGCATGGGAGATCTTTCCATTTTCTAAGATCCTCCTCAATTTCTTTCTTTAGAGGTTTGAAGTTCTTGTCATACAGGTCCTTCACTTGCTTAGTTAGAGTCACACCAAGGTATTTCATAGTTTTTGTAACGATTGTGAAGGGTACGTTTTTTCTAATTTCTTTCTCCACATGTTTGTCCTTTGAGTACAGGAAGGCTACTGATTTGTTTGAGTTAATTTTGTATCCGGCCACTTTGCTGAACTTGTTTATCAGCTGTAGGAGTTCTCTGGTGGAATTTTTGGGGTCACTCAAGTACACTATCATGTCATCGGCAAAGAGTGATGTTTTTATCTCTTCCTTTCCGATTTGTATCTCCTTGATCTCCTTTTGCTGTCTCATTGCTCCAGCCAGGACTTCCAGTACTATGTTGAATAGGTAGGGGGAGAGTGGGCAGCCTTGTCGAGTCCCTGATTTTAGTGGGATTGCTTCAAGTTTCTCGCCATTAAGTTTGATGTTGGCTGTTGGTTTGCTGTATATTGCTTTTGTTATGTTTAAGTATGGGCCTTGGATTCCTGTTCTTTCCAGGACTTTTAACATGAAGGGGTTTTGGATTTTGTCGAATGCTTTCTCAGCATCTAGTGAGATGACCATGTGATTTTGTTCTTTGAGTTTGTTTATATGGTGGATTTCATTGAAGGATTTCCTTATGTTAAACCATCCCTGCATCCCAGGGATGAAGACTACTTGGTCATGATGAATGATTGTTTTGATGTGTTCTTGGATTCGGTTTTCAAGGATTTTGTTGAGTATTTTTGCATCGATGTTCATAAGTGAGATTGGTCTGAAGTTCTCTTTCCTTGTATGGTCTTTGTGTGGTTTAGGTACGAGGGTTATTGTAGCCTCAAAAAATGAGTTGGGTAATATTCCATCTGATTCTATCTTTTGGAATAGTTTGGCGAGTATTGGTGTTATATCCTCAATAAAAGTCTGATAAAATTCTGCACTGAACCGTCTGGACCTGGGCTTTTTTTGGTTGGGAGGCTTTTGATGACTTCTTCTATTTCTTCCAGTGTTATAGGGTTATTTAGATGGTTTACTTGGTCCTGGTTTAACTTTGGGACCTTGTATCTGTCTAGGAATTCATCCATTTCCTCCAGATTTTCCAATTTTGTGGAGTATAAGTTTTTGTAGTAGGATCTGATGATTTCTTGAATTTCCTCAGTTTCAGTTGTTATGTCCCCACTTTCCTTTCTGATTTTGTTAATTTGTATACTCTCTCTCTGCCCTCTATTTAGTCTGGCTAGGGGTTTATCAATCTTGTTGATTTTCTCAAAGAACCAACTCTTGATTTTGTTGATTTTTTCAATGGTTCTTTTTGTTTCTATTTGGTCTATTTCTGCCCTAATTTTGATTATTTCTTGCCATCTACTCTTTTTGGGTATATTTTCTTCCTTTTGTTCTAGGGCTTTTAGCTGTGCTGTCAGGTTGCTGATGTGAGCTCTCTCCAGTTTCTTTTTGGAAGCACTTAGGGCTATGAGTTTTCCTCTCAATACTGCTTTCATTGCATCCCATATGTTTGGGTATGTTGTGTTTTCGTTTTCGTTGAATTCTAGAAAATCCTTAATTTCTTTTTTTATTTCTTCTTTGACCATGCCATCCTTTAACAGAGCATTGTTTAGTTTCCATGTGTATGTGGGCTTTTTGTTTTCTTTGTTGTTGTTAAAGACCAGCCATAGACCATGGTGATCTGAGAGGATGCATGGGAGTATTTCAATCTTCTTATATTGATAAAGGCTCGTTCTGTGTCCAATTATGTGGTCAATTTTGAGAAGGTGCCATGGGGTAGTGAGAAGAAGGTGTATTCTTTTACTTTGGGATAGTATGTTCTGTATATATCTATTAATTCTAGTTGGTTCAAAGTCTCTGCTAGTTTTGCAGTGTCCTTGTTCAGTTTCTGTTTCCCTGATCTGTCCATTGGTGAGAGTGGGGTATTAAAGTCTCCCACTATTATTGTGTGGGGTGAAATGTATTTTTTGAGCTTTAGTAAGGTTTCTTTTATGAATGTGGGTGATTTTTTATTTGGAGCATATATGTTAAGAATTGAGAGTTCCTCCTGACAGATTTCCCCAGTAATGAGTAAAAAGTGTCCTTCTTTATCTTTTTTAATAACTTTTGGTTGGAAATTTACTTTATTCGATATTAGAATAGCCACTCCAGCTTGCTTCTTGGAGCTGTTTGCTTGGAAGTTTTTTCCCCACCCTTTTACTCTGAGATAGTGTCTGTCTTTGTCTCTGAGATGAGTTTCCTGTATGCAGCAAAAGGCTGAATTTTGTTTATGTATCCAGTCTGATAGTCTATGTCTGTTTATTGGGGAGTTGAGACCATTTATGTTGATAGATATCAAGGAAAAGTTGTTTCTGTTTCCTGTTATTATTGCTTTTTTGGGTTGAGTTGTGTCTGTGTTTTTTTTTTTTTTTTTTTTTCTTCTTTTAGTTTTCTTGTTTAGGAGTTTTCTTGTTCTTGCTAGGCTGTATTTTTCCTCATTGTATTGGGTTTTCCACCTATAATTCGTTGTAGTGCTGGGTTTGTGGTCAGATATTGTGTGAATTTTGATTTTTCTTGAAATATCTTCGTCTCTCCATCAATGGTGATTGATAGTTTTGCTGGGTATAGCAGCTTGGGCTGGCACTTGTGCTTTCTTAAGGAGTGCATGTCTGTCCAGACTCTTGTAGCTTTCATAGTCTCTGTTGAGAAATCGGGTGTGAGTCTGATTGGTCTGCCTTTATATGTTACCTGACCTTTTTCCCTTACTGCTTTTAGTATTCTTTCTTTACTTTGGGCGCTTGATGTTTTTACTATTATGTGTCGGGAGGTATTTCTTTTCTGGTCCAACCTATTTGGAGTTCTGAAGGCTTCTTTTATGCTCGTGGTCATCTCATTCTTGAGGATAGGGAAGTTTTCTTCTATGATTTTGTTGAAGATATTTACTGTGCCCCTTAGTTGATACTCTTCTCCCTCTTCTATTCCTATTATCCTTAGGTTCGGTCTTCTCATTGTGTCTTGGATTTCCTGGACCTTTCGGGTTAGGAGCTTTTTGTTTTTTGCATTTTCTCTGGCTGTTTTGTCTATATTTGCAATGTTGTCTTCTGCCCCCGAGATTCTCTCTTCGATCTCTTGTAATCTATTGGAAATGCTTGCTTCTGTGACTCCTGATTTCTTTTTTTGGTGTTCTGACTCTAGGGTTATCTCTTTTAGTGTTTTCTTTATTGTGTCAATCTCTGTTTTAATTTCCCTCTTCCATTCCTTTATTTCTTTGGTTCTGTTTTCCTCTAGTTCTTTGAGTTCTTTGAGTGTTTTTCTTGTTTCTTCTTTAAAAGCTTCTGAATATTTTTGCTTTTCTTCCCTTTCTTGTTTAATTAACTCTATCAGCGTCTTGAGGCATGATTTTAGGTCTGTGTCTTCTTTTTCTGGAGTGTTTGGAGTTCCGATGTTTGCTGTTATAGGAGAGCTGGGCTCTGGTGTTACTAGATTGTCTTGGTTCCCTTGGGATATACTCTTTCTCTTTCCTCTTGTCATTTTGTTGTCAGTGATATGTTCTTACCTTTCCCTTGTATCTGGTCTGTATCCCTGGTTCCTCACTGGTTGAGGTGTCAGATGGGTCAAGCCCTGTTTTATACCTCAGAGTCGTTGGGTGTGAGCAGAAGTTCCAAAGTTCTGTTTTTGTTTGCTGGTTCAGGCACAGTTGCTCAGCCTCTATGAGCCGCTGTTCCGCCTGGCAGGTAGGCCAGGTTCCGCTCTGCGTCCGGAATTCGCCTCTGGGTGGAAACAGAAGTTCTGATTTTCTGTTCCCAATCGCAGTTGCTCAGCCTCTATGAGCCACCGTTCCACCTGGCAGGTAGGCCCGGCTCCACTCTGCGTTCGGAAGTCGCCTCCGGGTGGAAACAGAAGTTCTAATTTTCTGTTCCCAATCGCTGGATCAGGCAGAGCAGGGCAGGGTGAGTTATGGTGTGCGCTTTCCCTGTGCACTCCGCAGAGATCTCTCTGCTCCCCTGCAGTCTTGGTCTCCCACTCACCAGTTGCTCAGCCTCTATGAGCCGCCGTTCCACATGGCAGGTAGGCCAGGCTCCGCTCTGCGTCCGGAAGTCGCCTCCGGGTGGCTGGTTAACATTCTTAAACTGTTGGAGAAGGTGTGCTGTCTGAGTACCTGATAATCTACTGCCCTCTTCCCCTCACCCCCGTGATGTTTCCTTTAGATGGGCTACGTCACTCTAAAAAACTGCTGCTCCTCTCAAGTGACTTCTTCATATGACTCTTTCCTTCCACTCACCAGTGGACAAGGAGTTAGTACTGTGATATCTGTGGATGGACTGACCTCAAGAGTTCTGCGAACTTTACTAGAGAAACTAAAATGGATGTGTTTATAATCACCAATGTCTCATTCAAAGTGGCAGTTTCCTTCGGTGACCAAGCCCAACCACACATGGACATACACTGTACAGTGCCTAGTGGTCCCTGTCATATCATTTCACAGAAGCACAGTCATTCTAGTCATTCAAGGTATGCCTTATTATGCTCATGATTATTGTGGATTTGTGGTGGATATTATACCGACCTCTAGTTCTTGGTAGGTTGGGCGTTAGCAACAAGGGTGTCTCTTGGTACATTACAAATGTTTTATTTATAGGATGTCTATCAGTACATTATGAACTTTTTATTTATATGTTTTCTTTCTGAGATTTTAGTAATATTGGCTTCATTTGACATCCCATCAATTTCATCAAAAACATTATTTCAAGATGAATGGCATTTTAGAGAAAAACACCCACAAAGTGAGTGTTTTATCTAGGTCCCTCAACATAGCTTGTGACTGCCCACCTGTCACGCGCCAACGCTTCCCGCTGCTAGGAACAGGCGTGCAACAAACAGATTCTTCTGCGGATAACCTTTATTGAACAGCACTTTGAGCAGGGGGCTTCTTGAGCAGGAAACTTCTCTCTGGGCCAGGGACTCCCTACCGAGTTCTACTGTCTAGGCGACCTCTCACGCGCAGTCCCCCACGAGCAATCTCTCTGTCCAGTCTCTGTCCACGCGGGATCTCCCACAACCTCTCCTATCGGGCTTCTCTCCACGTGGTATCTCTCCGCCATCCCTCCACGTGGGGTCTCCCGCAATCTCTCCACTGTCTTCCTCTTCTCCTCACGTGGGGGAGAAAATGCACTGCTATATATGCCTAAGAGACTCGTGTTGCTACCTGATTGGTGCATCCTCCTGTAGCTCAATCACGTGCCCCAAGAGTGGGCTGTGACTTATGTGGTGCATGCGCATTAAGTCTCTTGGCTGGGCAACAGCTCTGTTTGCTGAGTTCTCGGCGGGAAGCCGGCGCCATGTTTGGGTGCAGCACAAACGGCTCCCTACACCCACCCTCACCATATTCTCCATATCTGTGTAAATCAGTGCATAATTGGCTTACTTCAGCACCCTGTCTGTGTCCTTCTCAGACAGTAAGAGATTCACCTTGCCAACCATTTTTACTTCATAGTCAAGGATGACAGTGAAACTTGAGGGGTCACAGCATCAAAATAATCCAGCCCTTGCTTTGTAGAGGGAAAATAACACCAAATTCAATGACATCAAAATACCAGTGATATGATTGGGCAAGTCCAATAATTAGACTACATTGGAATATTTATTGACTGGCATACTGAAAATACTGTAGAGGTCATGCTGAGTGTGGCAGCATCTTGTGTCCCTTCCTTTCACCTGTTTTGCTTGGCCAACAAGGTGGCCCAGAAGACTATGGACTGTGATGTCCTTGAGATAAAAGCCATGTCAGAAGGGAATGTACACTGGTGTTTTTATGGTCACAGCCTCATGCAGGAGGCCACACTGTGCTTACTGTTTCTTCATTGTTTTTAAGTTACGTCTAGATGAAGTAGGCTTCTTTGACTGTTTGATTGATGACAGGGTCTCACAGGGTGGCTCTGTCTTGTTTGAAAGATACTAAACTAAGCTGGATTTGAACTTACAAAGGTCTTGTCAAGTGCTGGGATAAAAGTTGTGCTCTACCTTACCTGGATTCAGATAGAGAAGGTGTCCATTGTGTTAGAGAATGTGTTAAAATACAGCTAGCTATAAATACGCTTTCCAAGAAAAGCTCAAGAATGCCATGCTCTCTTGGCATTTTTTTTTTCATTATTTTAATTGTAGCACTGCTTAAAGATATTCAGAAATATTTTGTGTGTGCGTGTGTGTCTATCCTTATGTAAACTGTTCTCATGCAGCTATACATCAAGAGCACATTTACGAGTTAAACATAGGACAGGATATGATATTAAGATGATAAATGGGGCAACTGTAAAATTCCCTACTCTAAACACATGGACTAAAATTACTCCACCATAGACCAGACACGATGAAGAATTCTGTAGAGCTCCAGAGCAGATGGGAGATGAATAATTGATGGGGCTGGTGCTCTAAGCATATCCAGGAGGCTGTTGCTTTGCTTGAGAGTGTCTTTGAATACTGAAATTCAGGCTCAGGACAGGATTCTGCAGCACGGTGAAGCTCCAGGGAGCCCTCCACAGGCGAGGGCATTTCTTAAATACCACGGTGACTAGAATAGGTGTCCTAGATGTTCAGCATCCCCGAATCATCACTACAAGGTCTGTTTGTGAAGGCCAGAAGACTATGTGGCCTTTACTCAAGAGTCAAAAGCAGAGGTGCTAAAAGTTAGAATAACTGTCTGAATGGCTGGTAATAAGGAAACAAGAAGTAGCTATGACCAGAATCATTGCAGTGAGCTTTACATTCTGTCTCAGATGCCTCATAGCTAGCAATAGGCAGTTTATTGTAGCTCTCAAGCAGACAGGCTTAACTTTCTGTTGTATTTTTTGGGGGGGGGGGTCTGGCTTGCTTTTTTGAAACAAAGTCTCTCTACATAATTCTGGCTGTCCTGGAACCCAATATATAGAATCATGCTGGCTTTGAATTCACAGAGATCCACCTTCTTTTCCTTCCTGATGGCTGGGATTAAAAGGATGTACCCTCAAATTAGGAATCAGAAAACTTTTCAGACCATCAGTCTTGCCAGCAGTTAGAAATCTCAACCAAAGTTTGATTTTATTCTTAAAGAACTAAGGAATTTAAATTGATAAGCACTGCCTTCAAATAGGAAGAATAAAGACAGGAGCAGTTATATATGGACTTAGTGGTATATAGAAGCTGTCCATTTGATGGACACCAGAATGTACCAAACTAGTAGAGAAAATGTGTAGCTGAAAGACTCTGGAACATGTTGCCAAGAATGCAAAGTAAAAAGGGGAATGTTTAAGGGTCTAAAGGTTCTAAGAAAGTGTGTGTGTGTGTGTGTGTGTGTGTGTGTGTTTGTGTAAAAGAACACAAAATAAGTGTAATTAAGCAGTTAAAAATAGAATAAACTGTAGATTGAAAAGAAATTGGCTTTCAGCTTTAAAAAGTTTATTTGATGCCAGCAGGAGGGGTATGAATGACTGACACCTACAAAGACTAGAAAATTCCAGACCAACAAAGGAAAAGAGGCAAACACTTTTGACAAGAAAATAGAGTTGGTCTTTTTGTTGTTTTGTTTTGTTTCTAAGTTTGCTTACTTGGCTGGGAAGATGGCTCAGTGGATCAAACTTCAGTTAGAATCCTCAGATCGCACATAAAGCCCAGATGAGTGAGCATGCTTCTGCAGTGGCAGTGCTCCTGTGGTGAGAAGGAAGGTGAGGACAGAAGAAAATGTCCAAGGTCAAGGCCAGCTACCCTGGTCTAGACAGCAACGGAGAGCTAAAGAGAAATCCTGATCTCAAGGTGCAAGGCATGGTGATAGACCAATAGCCAAAGCTGTTTTCTGACCTCTACACATGTGACAGCAAGTGTGTACTCACACTCACACATGAACATGCATGCACAAGCATACACATCACACGCATCATGCTCATACAAAATAAACACATGCACATTCATCACACATAAATAAAATAAATTTAAATTTTTGTCTGCAAAGGAGCAGGCATAAATCTTGTCATCTATCACCTGAGATGTAAGAAAATACACATTTTTATAAAATCTCTAAACCCAGGCAAACTGTTGTTCAATCTAAATAGGTGTGTATCAAAATTTGGACAAATCAAAGGATTATTAGAAAAAATTACTTAGAACAAACCCAAGGAAATCTAAGTGGAAAATATACAATAAAAGGAGAGATACATATCTAGTATTTATTAGTACTTATACTAAGTACATATTATTAATGACAGTGCTGTTTAGTTTACTAAGATGTCTAAAACGTGAAACTCAAATACAAGTAGAAGACTAGCTGAAAATGGACCAAAGAAAAGGGAGAAAAAATATACTTAGGTTTGTTTAATTTTGGAAGAAGCTATGAACAGACATTAACCTAAATATTACTCTTAAAAATAAAAAGGCCACAAACACAAAGCACTTGTTACACAATGTACACAAAGGATATGGCCAAACCTAACCAAGCACCTGGGCAGCCTTCTGCCTGCCCCCATCCATTCCCTGAGAGGTGACATCAGGCCCAGGAAAAAAATCTTCCAAGTGGCAAAATGTACACTGTCTCAACACACACCGCCAAAGTATCTTCATCATCCTCTGCTTCTGTCCTCCATAATTTTCCACTTCTCAGCACCCCACCCCGTGACTCCAGTCACACTTTGTTCCTTCGTTGTTCTCCCTTCAGAACCCCAGTCACTATGGCCTTAGCTAGAGTTGGGTTCAGTTTGCTGTTGGATTTCTCTCGTTCGCCGCAGTCGGTGCAATCTTGCTGCCTTCAACAAATATCTGGCCCTGTTTCTCACTGGCCACACTAAAAATATGTGCCTACAAATTAAGTGGGATAATAGAAGTAAAAATAAGGCGACCCACCTTCAGAGAGGGTAGCCAAAAGCTGAGGAACGAAAACAGAGTAGACCTCCTGGAGTGTCACAAGTAGTTTGCAGGTAGAGCCGATGCAACTTCTTGCAGCTGCTCTTTAGAGTAACAGACAGTAGACCTGTGTGGAAAAGCACCCAAAGAACAAGTGAGGGTGTGCTTGAGCTGAGCTTCAGGATGTAGCTGGGGTCTTACACTGGGCTATTTATTACATTTAGCCGTCTTTCTTTCTACCTGGAACTCT
Organism: Micromys minutus; assembly: GCF_963924665.1. Taxonomy (NCBI): domain Eukaryota; kingdom Metazoa; phylum Chordata; class Mammalia; order Rodentia; family Muridae; genus Micromys; species Micromys minutus. The sequence continues at coordinate 18,241,805 of NC_137969.1, forward strand.
GCAATCATCCAGATAATTTACAATTATATTTGATCTATTAAGTAGATTTATAATATACTTGATATATGTTGGTAACTGATAAGATATATTCCGTTTTAAGAATTGAACCCAGGCCTTGCACATCCTAGGCAAGCACTTTACCACTGGCCAAAGCCTCACAACTTAGTTTTGGTATTTTTCCAGATTAACAAACAAAAGTTGTCCCTGGAAGACTGTTATTTCCCCATAGTTCAAACTGTCATTTGAAAACGAACAGAATGTATATTGATGGTTTCTTTTTGTTTGTTGTTTTTTTTCCCTCTAAATACTGAAATAGGTTGACAAATGCCCAAACTCATCTATTTAAAAAACTGGTTGGTTATGTCTGTCATGAAGCTTTTTCTGATTTGCCCAAGAAGATTTTAACCTTTCTTTCTTTTGACCCCACTCCAAAAACAACAGAGATTTGCTATGTTTCCTCAGTTGATAAAGACCTTTTGCACGGAGTGGCTTAGAACACTTCTCTGTAACTTCCACTAACCCATTCGTGGCTGCTTGCTGATTAACTGAGGTTGAGTGGCTTGAGTAATATTTCCCAGAGATTTCTGATATGTCACATGGTGAAAAGAATAATAACTGGGATTCATAAACAATGTTTGATCTTAATTAACATAATTGGATACTATGCATCTGCTCCCAAGCCTTTGGCTCTAGTTGCATAAAATTTCTTCGGCATCATGGTTATTGGGTCATTGGTGCTAATACCACTGTCAAATGAGATATCAATGCCTACCATGGCATCAGCAATCAATATATTAGTTGATAAGCTTTTAAGACAAAAATTATTGAAAATATTATGCCTTGTGTCAGAAATAAGAACAAGAGTAAAATTTAGATAACTTGGATGGCTGATCATTTTCTCATTAACTCTGTAGCTGATTATAGGATAGAACTGTTAGGAATACTTGGCTCTGGCATCTAAAATAAGCTGGGGGTGGGGAGAAGACCTTTTGGTTAAAAAAAAATAAAGTTTTCTTGATTTCAGTTTTACTTTATATATTCTCAAAAGAAAATACACAGACTCATCAGTAAAACAAAGAAACATACACACAGTTGGTTTTGTATTGTAGGAAACAGAGATTTCACAGCCTTTAATTTAGATAGAAGAAAGGGGATTATAGATATGAGATAGAGGAATTCCTGCATAGCCCTCACCTATGCTTAAGACTGTGACATAGAAAAGGCTCATGAGTCCCAGAGAAGAAGGTGGCAGGAAATTTAAAGTATAAGCATAAAAAACTCAGGAAGAAGAACCCAGGGTGTGAAAATACAAATGGTAAGCAGCCACATCTACTTAAACTACTACACATACTTAAAAAGTGAGAAAAAAACATCTGTTGATGGAGTTCTTATGACAATACCCAACAAATGTGAAAGAAAACCTGATACAGCTATAAAGCAGCATTCCAAAGAGAGTCAGATGAGAGATATAAAACAACAACAAAAAAAAAAAAAAAAAAAAAAAAAACAGAAAAATCTATCACGAATCATAATAATTTCCCCTACAGTGCAGGGGAAACTGTATCCTTCTCTTCAGTAGCAGAGCCACAGATGAGTTGCCTCATGCTCATGCAAGCAACTAAAATTAAATCTAGTGAGTCTAAATCCATTGAAATAGAAAGAGACTTGTTGGTAAGAAAATGTTTAGTGCAAGAAAGAAGGAGGTAAGGGAGAAAATGTTGGTGACTATGACCAAAAAAATGTCACACACACACACACACACACACACACACACACACACATGACATTGTCAGTCAAAAACTGAACCTCCCAAAAATACCTAGCAAGAAAATCAATGAACAAGAATCAATTGTAAAACAAATATAACTTGGACAATATTGCATACAATATTGTATTAAACACCAAACTGTCAAGTACCCATAAAAAGGGAATCAAATGAAAATTTAATGAGTAATATTGGCAAAAATATCACAATTCAAAAGCATTAAAATGACAGGAATCACAAATTAAACAGGCTCAGAGCAAAAGTGATTGAAGTACAAAGGAACTGTCAAGCAAGGTTGAATACCCCTATAATTGTCTTCCCCAAGGAAGGGCATTGAAGGACAGATAGTACTCTTCTTCCATTTTTTCCTACTACCCTGATAAAGTATTCTAACATACTTTATCAGAAACAGCCTAAGAGAGAGAGGGTTTATTTGGCTCATTAAAGTCTGTCGTGGCTGGGAAGTCATAGCAGTGGGAGCTTGGAATAGCTGGTCACATTGCATCCCTAGTCAAGAATAGGGTCCAGGCCATGGGAAATGTGTCACCTATAGTGAGTGGCTCTTTCTACTCAAATTAACACAATCAAGATAATCCCGCATAGGAATGCCGTGTTCTGTGCAGTTCTAGACTATGTCAAGCTGATGATTGATAACAACTCCGTGAAACTAATATTGAAAAGCCCCAGAAGTAAAAATAAAGTTAAATTTAGATGTGATGGGATCTGGAAGGAACTAAGAATATTTGACCTGGGTGACATGAAGATATGGACTAGTGGAATAAACAGAGCTCAGAGCAAAAGAATCAATCTTTAGGTCCTCAAGGAAAAAGGTAAAATAGCTTGGGCTGAGCAGAATTGTCAATGGACAGAGACGGAAGTAGCCCCAAGAATAGCTTGTTCTATAAACCAAAGGGCCAAGGACAAGACAGCTTTCAGGACAGGAAATCTGATCAAACCACCTCTAGCTACACCTCCCAGAAAACATGTTTTGGTAGTGATTATTCTTTACTGCTCCTCACACTGAGGACTCTTACTTAAACCTGGACCTTGCAGATTCAGCTAGTCTAGCTAGCCAGCCTGCTCCTGGGATCTCAAATCACCTTCTCCTGTGATCTGTGATTACAGCAAGTGAGGAAGCTTGCCAAGCATTCATGTGAGTGCTGGGAATCAGACTCCAGTCTTCACCCTGTCTTTCAAGTACTTTACTTGCTGAGACATCCCTCAAGCACACTAAAATAAGTCTCTCAAGAGAGAATATAAAAATGTCTTTCAAATCTGACATAGACAAAAGTTAAGTAGAAAAACGAAATATTAGTGAAATAAGAAAATAATCAATACTAACAGAACTACTATGCTGTAAACATTTCCCCAACTTTTCAGAAAAAGACATTGCTCGTAGAGATGAAAGTATTATCAATATAATACAAACATATTCTAATTATGTATAATATATACACAATGTATAACAATAAGACAAAATTGAGCCCAAGAACATCACTCATGTCAATTTTATGAATGGACTTTTTATACTTATTTAAAGAGAAATATTTCAAATTGATTTATAAAGCCAAACTCACACTATATGTGAAAGAAACTCTTTAAATGAGTGATTAAATAAAACCATACCCATAAAGGTGTAGGTAAGATTAATCAGGTCAAGTGGTAGTGTTCAAATACAGTCCTTCCTGGGAGGACCATTCGATGGGCGTGGCTCCAGCAGAGGCTTATTTCATATTTTGCTACTTCAGCATTATTCATTCTGTTCTAGTCATGCCAGCTCTCTCCCTGTTATTTAGAGATGTTTAATATTCCTGCATTGCTTTCTTCTCCATGTACCTACTGGTCTTCTATTTTTTCCCTTAAGGAGACATGCCCCCCCCATGTATAGATGGCTATCCCTAGCATGGCAATATTAAAGAAAGATCTACAGCACTGTCATCATATGACATGCACCATGTATTGGTTCAGCTCTGGTCAGCATTTCGCAGCCTGAGTGACATATGCAATCGCAACTCATCCACTGCATTTTCTAGAGGTTGGAGGTTTCAGATCATGGTCACCTAGTACAGGAATACTGAGAAATACTGTTGTCCTGCCATGGGCACAACCACCATCCTGTGGCTCGTGTGACCTTTCCTTTGACTGTGCCTCAAAGGAATTTCTTCTCCTGTAAGGTCACCATTCCTTATCAGCTGAGGATATGGCCATGCCTGTGACCACATTTAATCTTAATGTCCTAAATGTCTGTGATAATTAATCTTAAATGTCAGCCTGATTAGAATGAGAAATGCTTAAATGGTTAGGAAAGCTCACCTCTAGGTGTATCTATGAGGAGTTTTCCAAACATGACTAGGGCATGAGGACTCTGATCCAATGTTAAGAGATTAACAATAGGATGATATTATTGGAAAATGGTGTAAAGTAGTTGGTGGGACCTAATTACCAGACCTGATCATTGGGAGCATTTCTTTAGGAACTAGATCTTGCCATGGTTTTTTCTGAATTCCTCTTTGTCTGATGCTTGTATGAAAATCATATAAGGAACAGGTTCTATGGCCATACTGTTCTACCCGAACAACAGGCAACCAAGATCAGAACTGTCTGAAAACAGGAGCCCACATAAACAATTCTTTTCCTGGTTATTTCTGTTAGGCAATGTGGTCAAAGCTTTCAGAACTAACTTGTGCAGTCCTGCCTCCGGGTGCACTCACATCGTGGGCTATGGATTGCACACTAACATTTTGGTTGAAAAGAACTCCATCTCTGCCATGAGTTATTTGTTTATCATCAACTCGGTGTTGGCTCTACAGCTGCAGAATTCTATACTCTGTTCACTGCTTTTATCTCTGCTTCCTAAAATACGGCCTAACATAGCAAGCACTTCATAAAAATGGCTATCTGACAAAATTACTCCATAGTGTGTCCTTGTCCTTGCTCCTTTCTCTCTTATCTCTGAAACACAGAAAATATGTAAATCTGATTCACAACTTCATTTGGGAATTTATGTATAAGGATTCATATTTAATACTTAATCTGGCATATTATAATGTCACAAGATATATTAGGTTTTACCCTTGGTGGTAACACTGATATCACAATTATATTATGGTTGATCCTTACCAACATTCCGAATTATAAACAAGCTGGACAACTAAAATCATAGAGATTTGAAATGGCTCTACATGATCTAAAGGGACAGCCATTGGTTTGACAAGGTGCCACACACAAGCTTTTTGTTTTCCTTTGTCTGCACTTCTAAATGAAATTTGAGAAGCTCATGCGGCTTCAGAACACAGAGATCCATGTCTTGGTTTTATAGGTTGTGTGGGTAGTTAATATCCTGTCCTGCCATCCTGTTTCAAGTTTTATAATGGGATTACTTTCTGACCCACACACATGGCTCAGTTGCCTTGTTATGTAGGAAAACTCTCAAAGTGATGAGAGAGGGAGACAGGACTTTTTGTTCAGCTCTCCGTGCAGAACCACCTCCTCTAGTACTTGCAAGTTCTAGACTCATCAAACTGCCATAGCTAGAGGTATGCATCCCCTTGGAAACTCCTGAGAATAAGAAACCCACCAGAATTCTACCTCATTTTTACCTCCAGGAAATTAAAGCATCAGACAACCAGCCTCTGAACATCACTTCTCTGGTCTCTATCCTCACTGACACAACAATGCCTGTGGAATTCTTGATCCAAATTGAAACTTCCATTGAATCTTGACTCTGTGAGCCTCCCTTTTGGATATTGCCACAAGAGCAACAGCTCAGGCCTGTGGACATTAGCATTCCAGGAAAGTTTGAGCTGAGTCACTCATTTGTGACCGGGTCATGGAGAGGAGGTTGCCCAGCACCAGCTGATAAAACATCTTTATGGAACATTCAAGCCCATGGCATCTCTCCCAATCACCTAACCGAAGAGGTAGAGCCTACTTCTCTTAGAGAAAGCAGCTGCAGATGCATGGGCTGCTTACACAGATACACGTGAGATGTGCTTGACAAGAGAACTTAAAGCATCTGGATTTCCACTGAATACGTGTCTCTTGTTTTTCTTTGAGAAATGGACGCATCAAGAGAGCTATATAATTCTTATGATAAAAATGCAGCGAAAAGACAAACCTTGAACAATACCACACAGAGACCCTACAAGGAAAGAGAACCTCAGATCAATCTCACTTATGAACATTGATGCAAAAATATTCAACAAAATCCTTGAAAACCAAATCCAAGAACACATCAAAACGATCATTCACCATGATCAAGTAGGCTTCATCCCTGGCATGCAGGGATGGTTTAACATAGGGAAATCCATCAATGTAATCCACCATATAAACAAACTCAAAGAACAAAATCACATGGTCATCTCACTAGATGCTGAGAAAGCATTTGACAACATTCAACACCACTTCATGTTAAAAGGCTTGGAAAGAACAGGAATCCAAGGCCCATACCTAACCATAATAAAAGCAATATACAGCAAACCAACAGCCAACATCAAACTTAATGGCGAGAAACTTGAAGCAATCCCACTAAAATCAGGGACTCGACAAGGCTGCCCACTCTCCCCCTACCTATTCAACATAGTACTAGAAGTCCTGGCTGGAGCAATTAGACAGCAAAAGGAAATCAAAGGGATACAAATTGGAAAGGAAGAGATAAAAACATCACTCTTTGCCGATGACATGATAGTGTACTTAAGAGACCCCACAAATTCCACCAGAGAACTCCTACAGCTGATAAACAAGTTCAGCAAAGTGGCCGGATATAAAATTAACACAAACAAATCAGTCGCCTTCCTATATTCAAAGGACAAACATGTGGAGAAAGAAATTAGGGAAAAGATACCCTTCACACTAGTCACAAAAACTATGAAATACCTTGGTGTGACTCTAACTAAACAAGTGAAGGAACTGTATGACAAGAACTTCAAACCTCTAAAGAAGGAAATTGAGGAAGATCTCAGAAAATGGAAAGATCTCCCATGCTCATGGATTGGAAGGATCAACATTTTTAAAATGGCCATCTTACCAAAAGCAATCTACAGATTCAATGCAATCCCCATCAAAATTCCAACCCAGTTTTTCACTGAGTTTGAAAGAGTAATGTGCAATTTCATTTGCAATAACAAAAGACCTAGAATAGTGAAATTCATCCTCAACAACAAGAAAACATCTGCAGGAATTACTATCCCTGACCTCAAGCTATATTACAAGGCGATTGTGCTGAAAACTGCATGGTACTGGTACAGAAATAGGCACATGGATAAATGGAATAGAATAGAAGATCCAGAAATGAGCCCTCACGTATATGGTCACCTGATTTTTGACCAAGGAACTTTAAACATTCAATGGAAAAAGGACAGCCTATTCAACAAATGGTGTTGGTCCAACTGGCACTCAGCATGCAGAAGAATGAAAATTGATCCGTTCTTATCTCCTTGTACAAAGCTCAAGTGCAAGTGGGTCAAAGATCTCCACATTAAACCAGGTACACTGAAACTATTAGATGAGAAAGTAGAGAAAACCTTAGAACTTTTAGGCACAGGAGAAAATTTCCTAAACAGAACACCAATAGCTCGAGCTCTAAGGTCAAAGATTGACAAATGGGACTTAATGAGATTACAAAGTTTCTGTAAGGCTAAAGACACTGTCATGAAAATAAAACGGCAGCGAACAATACCTATAAAATAAAAAGAAAACTAAACCAGCCATGCCTGAAAAACATCAGCTAGGTACCGCTATTGCTTAAGTCTGCCAGAAGATGGGGCCACGTGTACTTGTCTAAAGTCCTTTGCAAACTCCAGAGGTTGGAGGAAAAAGGACATATGTGAAATTCATAACACAGAATGCATTTAGGGTAGGTTTCTCTTCTTCTTCTTCTTCTTCTTCTTCTTCTTCTTCTTCTTCTTCTTCTTCTTCTTCTTCTTCTTCTTCTTCTTCTTCTTCTTCTTCTTCTTCTTCTTCTCTTCCAATCACTGTGTATTCTTGGGATGCTTTCAGATAACCCCTTTTTTCCTTTTATTTTTAAGTATATGTAATGACAACCTCTTAAGTTTGGCTTTGAAAATGAATAAAGCAAAAGCCATAGCCCTTCTTCTAGGCCTTCATTTCAAGTTTTTAACCCATGAAAATAGCCCTTTAATGACATCTACTATACGCATTTGGTGGAGCCTTATTTTAAGCCATGGAAAGCCTCAGAAGAAAGGCAAAACACCAGCCAACAAAGAGGTATTATCTATCTTCAGGGACTGGCCTGAGAGATTTCATTATCACATCACTCCCACATCAGGGAGGTAAAACAACAAAAGGCAGGAAGCAGGAGCCATTTGTGAATGGGCAGAACAAGCTTTGAAAGGATGAGCTAGAAGCAGGGGGAAATAAGAAGGAACAGGAAAATGGTACGTCTTATTTTCTCCAGCTTTGTAATTTACTGTATTCAACCTTTGAAATGCTCTATTAAGTATCTGTTTTCTTCCTTTTATTAAAGGACTAATTTCCCCCTCTTACTCAACTTCTTTGCTTTAGTCTAAAGAAAAAAAAATTGATTGCAATAAAATACAACAATAATTTCCATGACAATATCGAGAGTTTCACAATCAAGCTCACAACTTCTGAGTGCAATTATGTCACAGGTCCTGGAAAATTGGCCTCACAGAACAGATTGTGCTAAATCCTAAGCTTTTTCCTAATCAGGGTACAGCATACAGAGGGCCTTTGTCAGCAGAGGGGGTGATTTTGATGAGCTCCATTGAGGGTTGGACCATCTTCTCTCAGACATCTTGGCAGTCCTGAATACCAGGAACTTACAGATTTCTATAGAACACTTTAGTATCTGGTTAAGGTTCAAAAGCAAATGGTTTGACCATAATTAATCTTGCTTATTTTAGAACCACTTTTTGGAGAGATTCTGAGATATCTTCCATGTGGAAATTTTTGCCTAGTTTACATATATGAACACACCAGATGTGCACGCGAACTTTGAAATAGTCTGGTGTTTTTCAGTACTCTGAAGTAAGGATATGTGCAGTTGTATGTTGGCTGTCTAATTGGCTGGAGACAGTTGTCATGTGTCTTAGTTATGTGGGCTGCCTGAAAGAAGGTTTTTTTTTTTTTTTGGAGGCTCAAATTCAATGACAGGTTTTGAGTCATACTGTGGTCTGTTGATGAGAACAGTAGCATTGCCAAGGATGCTAAAGCTTGGAATGGTTAGCTCTAGTGAGGTCCCCATAAAACCCAACATTCTGCTTACTGTCAACATAGCCACAGTGTTAAGAGCAGCAACTCAGCCAGGGATGTTCTAGATGAAATCCTTGCTCAAGATTCCAGATGAGTTGACTCTTTTTCTACCAAAGGGTACAGAAATTAAAAAAAATAAAATGTTCCAGATACTAACAATTGTCCTTTGAGAATGCAGGACAGTGTTATCTGGGCAATAAATAACCTCACTCCACATTTCGGTTTCCTTCAGAACATGCCAATTGTGTGTCATTAGTATAAGCCTATATATTTTCCTCTAAAATGAAAATGACCTGGGTACCTGTAAATAGTCAAGTGCCAAGCACAAGGCAAAAACACTCAATACGAGTGGATCATTATTCTCTATCTCCTTCAACAGATTAAAACATGGAAGAACCCCAGGATACAATGGAAATCAATCAACTCCAGTTATTTTCAAGTGTTTTAAAGTCATGCATAACAATGTATAGAAACCAAAGTGTGACCAGAAGCCAAAACTTGTAGAATAGACTCAAAAGAGATGTTTCTGAATAACATAACAGGACCTAGAAGGTAAAGGATCTTTGCCCTCCAGGCCTTCATTCCCTTTTCTTTGCCCTAGAATGATGCTGAGGGGGTTTCTAGAACCTTAAAGAATTCCAACATTGATGTTCTGCTAACTATTCACTTTAAACCTAGCCCAGACCTTGAATCAACAGGTTCCTAGAAAGAAAAAAATTCATAGGGGAAGGAAGAAGAGGTCGTCATCTACTCTATTTTGTGGTAACAACACTGAGGTGTACATGATCATGATGCTTGGCCACAGCCAGTGTAAGCCCCTCAGAATGTATGAAGCTGATACCAGAGACAGACATCTTCATAGAAATAATAACTAAGATGTTCTTGTATTAGAGACAGATGTGTGGTCTAGACAGCCTTACAGGGTTCAGAAAGTGCTAATAATCTAGACAGATTTGTGATGCAAGCTCCAGGGGGCTCTTGAAGAAAGGGTAGAACATCCCTGAGCTAGAGGAGGACTTGGGAAATTATGGCCATTCACTCAGAGGGACCTCTAAAGAACAAAATGTGTAGAAAAAAGAATCTGTAGAAAGATAAGAAAACTGAATTTCTACCAATTTGTTGGGGCATTATTATTCTAGCGGGGACATCAGCTGTATAGTGTCGACATTGCAGGGTAGGTGGTGAGATAGATTCCATCAAATGAGATGCTCTTGGAGACTCAGCATAGAGAAGGTGATGCTCATAGTCAGGTTCTGGGAAGAGTAATCAAGTTCTAAGCATAAAATGAAGGACTGAGACAGGGGAACCAATTGAGACAGGATTAATGCAGTTCAGCAGGACATTGCCAAAGCCTTGCAATAGAGAGATGTTGCAGTGGAGTGAGAAGAAAAGATAGGCAATGGAAGAAACAACAACTTGATTCTGAGAATAGAGAGAGACAGAAGATCTGAGGGTGAGGGCACGATGAGAAGCTCACTCAACAGGCCAGCAGGTCTTTCTGGCGTTCACAAAGAAGCATGGAGGTGATTGGGTTCTGATCTGGATGAATTCCTGGGGTTTATGGAATGCTAAGAAGATAGATGAAGAGGATTCTACCTGTAGGTTGATTCCACGGTCTATCATTCCCAATATTCCTTGCTTGGTGACTTTGGAAAGATCATTCAATTTCTCTTCTGACAGCTTTGTAGCTGTACTCATCGAGATAAGACTTATCGAATGTAGAGCTCAGTGATCGATCCTCAGCAACTGGGTATTTTCTGTCCCATATGCTCATTAAGTTTGGAAAAATGGAATCTTTCAAATTAAGTAAGGAGTAAAGATGAACATAGTTAGGTCATTTTGCAGATGATAATTGAAGGTATTAGTTATGTTGAGAAGGACAGAGATGACAAATCTTTAAATTATACAGAGTTGTTTATTGATGCCAAGAGTTACCCATAGGACCCAGGAGAGATTCTGAGCCAAACCACAGAATTTTATTAACCCAAAGGAAGGAAGAGTTGTGAAGAACAACATGAAGAAAGAAATAGTAATAGAAAACTTCAGTGACTGTATTTGGCTCCAATTCCCATGTGGACTCCACAGATGAAGAAGCAGGACAGGCAGGAGTTTAACTTGTCTGATATCAAAAATAAGGGAGTCAATAATTATATCAGTTGGACGTTTCCCCTTGATACTGTTCTATGATCCAGAGCCTTTGTTTCAGTCCTATCTTACTTACTACACAAATCGTAACATAGGGTAAGGTAAACTGAACCTAAGAACAGAACTATGCCCAATACCCATCCCTGTACTGGAAGCTAATTATCATGTTATCACCAATGCCAATAAGAATTCAGAGAATGGACAAGGATAGAAGAAAGGGGAAATAAAGTGATTTGTATAGTTAAAACCCTGAGACATTATTTATTGTTGTTATTATTTGACATCCTTGTATCCAAGTGATATTAAACAATTATGTCCTTGTTGCAGGGGGAGGACATTTCAAGCACCCATCCTAGCAAGGTGGGACTATGATGGCAGCAGAAGTGTCTTACAGTGGGGTATGTCACTAGGCATTGGGTCACTTCTGCAGAAGAATGAGCATATTATATAGCACAATGATAGCTGTGGGAAGGGAAGTGGAATGAGGTGGCCAGCTTGGGCAGTAGATAGCGGGAGAGGATTTTAGGAGACCCCAGTGATGAAGAGAAATAAGAACAAAGAAATGATTGCTGGAGAACAGTCATTGTTACCAAATGCCTCCACCTTCCAGTCTTACATGTATTAGGGGAGATATCTTTTTAAACCCTTGGGCTCCAGGTAGTACCCCTAGGACTAAAACCCTGGACTTACGGACAGTCTTGAAGGCATTTCTGTGACAACCCCCCCCCCACCTAAGTGAGATTTGGGCATGAGCAGTCTATACCAAATCTAACTGGAAGCTGGTTCAAGTTCTATCACCCCTTTAAACTACTACTCACCATCTCTGATTGTCTATTCACAACCTATCATGATTTTGACAATTTCAGTATCTCCCAAAAATTGTCAATGAAGGTGCTGTAATTATAACAAAAGAATCACAGAAAAAATAATTTATTGATGAGTTTTAGACAATGTACCAAAGCCCCATACAAATGACTTGGAACTTTTCCTCAGCTTAAACATACTTTTACTTTTTAAGTCATATGATTTAAAACACAATGTATCTGGAGATTTGGCCCAGAGGGAAGACTTCTAAGCTAGGATGCAGAAAATCAACTCCTGAGTCCGATACATCCTTCTTGTTTCGTGACCTTGGACAGGTAAGAACTTCTTTAGGTCAGAGTTTTCTCCATAATCAGCGAAGTGGAGAATCTTTTTCCTGCATCTGATGTGGAATGTGGTGAGGGGCAAAAGAAATAAGAGCATTGAATATGATATAGTGCAAAGAATTACTATTAAAAATATAAAAAATGTAAAATTACGACTGCTTCTAAATTATGATTAGAAGCTCTGGTGAGATGGTAGAGTGATTAAGAATACTTAGCTGCTCTTCTTGAGGATCCAGGTCCCATACTTAGCACCCACATAGTAGTTCATAGCTCTCTGTAACTTTATTCCGATGGGAACCAACATCCTCTTTTTACCTCTGCTAGCACAGGCACATATTAGAAAAATAGTCAAAATAAATGGAACCAAAATAAAAATTACTTAGTAAATTCAAACAAAAATAAGCTTTAGTAGTTCTTACTAATGTAGGCAGGCATTCAGTTTCTTGATGGATCACTCTAAGTAAAACTTAAAATACCAATTTCTGTGGTTAGCAACATTTCTACCAAAGATTATGTTAGATAGATTTTGTTAAGAAACAAATATAGGGTCTTCATAAAAAAGTTGATATCCTGTTGTGTTGGATGTTCCTGGGTTCCACTCATCACTTAGGTGTCTAGATTGATCAGGTACCCACAGTTTCTGATGTATTGATCAGCATATGTGAGTAAACATTGTTCTGAGGGCTTCACTTTTCAGTAGAATTCCCAATTTGAAATGACATTTCTCACTTCTATCCATAGAACCAGGGAATGCTATTCTAGGAAACCAGAGAGCTGAAAACCTTTACCCATCCATAGCTACAGGTGTCTTTCAATAACTTGATGTAACATTGGACTCAGCTTGTTTTGATGGAGTCATCCTGCATTTGTGTTGTCAAACCAATAGTCATTGAACATTGTCCCAGTATTAGGAATGGTACCCAGTGTTGAAGAAGCAAAGAAAGTCTTTGCAAGCTCTTTGCTTTTGAATACCATCAATATTCTTTGAGCTTTAACTGATATGGGAGAAATGGATCCCTGGAAGTAACATGATCTATTAGAGATGTTGCCAGTGAAGAGCCAGAGGAAGAGAGATATGCTAGGTAGTCAAGACAGGACAGTATGTAGCACAAACTAGGCAAGAGTTAAGTAGCTATAGGTATGTGGTCTCCCAGGCATTTTTGACTATACTGGAGGACCAAATGTGAGGTAAGATGGTTGGGAAGACAGCATTGAAATACAGACAACCATTTAGGAAGTACTGGTTGGGAAGGCTGCTACTGGACAAAGAAGGCACCAGAAGAGAAGAGTTAGGCTCACAAACTCCTCACTGCTGGTCTTTAGCTCTGAGCTCTCCAGAGCAGTAGAGCAGAGAACCAGAGAATAAGGAGGCTACCTACAGCTAGTGGGAAAGATCTGCTGCTGTGTCTACCTGCTTAGGACTGGATTCAGCCTCTCCCTACCACAATGACTGGGTCACCATGGACAAGTTATGTTCCTTCTGTGAACATAAGTTCCCCCATCTTTAAGATAAGAAAGCTTTGGCCAATTCCCTTTGTCAACATGATTGGATTTAGAATCACCTAAATGACATACATGTGTGTGTCCCTAGAATAATGTATACAGAGATTTAGCTGAGGAAGAAAGACCGCCCTGAATGTGGGTGGCACCATGGCATCCTCTCAAGTCCTGACCTGAGGACAAGGAGAAAACCTTAAGTATCCTCATTAGCTGTTTGCTTCTTGACTAGTCCATTGTGATTGCTGCTGTGACCCTGGCTCCATGTCTTCCCCATGACAGATTTTTATTTAAATTCTGTGCCCAGCCCCGCCCCCCCCCCCCACAAAAACTTCTTGAAGTTGATTTTGCCATATAGTTTGCCACAGAACTTGAAAAGTGACTAGAAGGAGAAACAGCAATAGAAAAATACCGTCTGAGGCACACTGCATAAACATGGACAGAGAACTTGCTCCTGGATCTGTGATATCCTGCCAGGGCTACAGAATGTTCTAACCGTCCTAGTTCAGCCTAGCCTACCCTGCATTGTCACCACAGGCGGCCTCTGTCAGAAGGCTTTGCAGACAAAGGGCACTGTGCACCCAGGGGACCTGAGCAGTGTGCTTTTCTTGTTTGCTTCACACAGCTTCTGTTTCTGGCCACAGCTGGCTGGAAGGTGGGCCGGCTTTGAGTAGTGAGGTTCCTCCCACCTACTCCCCTCCTCCTCCTCCTCCTCCTCCTCCTCCTCCTCCTCCTCCTCCTCCCCCTCCCCCTCCTCCTCCTCCTCCTCCTCCTCCTCCTCCTCCTCCTCCTCCTCCTCCTCCTCCTCCTCCTCCTCCTCCTCCTCCTCCTCCTCCTTTACTGCTGAGTCACCCTGCCAACTTCCCCTATCTGGTGAGACTGAGTCCCCAGTAGGAGGAGCCAGTTCTTGAGCAGAGGAAAGTTAGACTTGGTGCTGCCTTTTTATTTAGCAGGGAATCAAAACTCTTCCAATGAAACAATAGAGGTGGGTTTGTGGGGAGGGTGGGCCTTTTGCCAAAGCCTGCCCTGCCATGGCATGCCAGGGAGAAGCGGGGCTGTTGTCGCTGGGCCTTTTGCCATGAACTCACATCAGCAGTCTCAGCAAACTGGAGGCTACAGACTAGAAGGGCCTGGGTGGTAATTTTATAAGGATGACCTGTGTGGGTGGTTGGGATTCTGTCTCTCTGCCTCAAGTCTCCAGCTCTGCAAGCTGATCGAGATAACTTCAGACCTCTCCAAGCATTTGGTTAGATCCAGGCTCCGTATTAACAAGCTTTCAAAATGTCCTGGACCCGTGTGAACACGAATCTCACTGAGGTCATAAGAGGACACACTGCAGAGTCGGGGGACAACCTCTGGAGGTTCCAGTGACAGAGAAGGTTGTAACTGGCAGTGAATCTCATAGGCAGCAGTGTGCAAAGTCCCAGGGCTTACCTCATCATTCCATTGGTGCCGTGCCTGGGATTTAGTCTTTCAAGTCAAATAGCGCCAGCAACACAATCTAACATTAGTCAACTGGGCTGCTATGAGTGAGCAGAGACTCCAGACTTCATACTTCGCCCTGGCTGTTCTTCTGAATTCCTTCAGGCTGACCCTGTTTTGTAACAAAATGACCATCAGTCTTGTGGTTTAGAAAACCAGTGCAGCCAGTACCTAGGACAGACATTTTACAAATTCCAGAAAGGCTTACCTCATTTAAAATACTGCTTTCAAGTGTACTTTATACACGTACTTTTTTTTTTTTTTTAACTCCATGTGGGTCAGTCACCTATAACTCCCAGGGAAGAAGAACTTTCTCTAAGGCAACCCAGAGTTGAGCCAATTGCTTGCCCAGCTGGTGCTCTGGCTCTACCAGTGTTCTTTCCTTGGTGTAGCAACTTAAGAGTTTCCAAAACGACCTGTTTCCTTCTCCCACTCATAAGATCATGAGACCCAGACCAAGCTGTGGAAACCCAGAGTGTGTGTGTGTGCCTGTGTGTGTGTGTGTGTTGTGTATGTGTGTAGGTATATATTTCCTTGCTCACCATCACAACCAAATTACAGAGAAAGCAGATGTTGACAAAGACTGGCACTATAAAAAATTAATTTTATGAAAAAAGTGACCCAGTTTCCTGTGGCATGTCGTTTTGGGACTCCAAGCCAGCCCTCCCCCCTCAGGAGTGAATCTGAGACTCCAGGGGTGATGTCAGTTCATTCTGAAAGCGACAGGGAGATGGGCTGGCAAGATCAGCAGCATGCAGCCAGGTCTCCCACTGCCATTTGGGCTCCTGTCAGTGGCATGCTCAAGCCCATTAATCTTCAGCTTACGGCTGAGCCTTCTTGGGGATTTTGAGTTTTCTTGTTCTGTTTTGTTCAGGGTGTCATTCAAGATTCCTTCAGAGAAACCTGTGTTGGGGCAGAAAAATGCTATGTGAATTACGTCCTCGTGAAGTCACCATCTGGCCAATATTCATCTTGCTTAACGAAATACCAAGAATATCTTTCAGACCAGCTGCTGCAGGGCCAGAATGCAGCACACTAGTGACCGTGGTCATAAACCAACATGCAATCAAGTGTAATTAATGCACCTGGTGCCATTTCAGAAGCCAGCCCCCACAGTCCACTCACACCTCCGCTGGCTTTTCTTTCTATCGGATGTGACTTGGCTTTCTGTTTTTGTTTTACTTTGTTTTCTCACTTTTCGGGTTGGGGAAGCCAGCTTTTTTTTTTTTTTTTTTTTTTTTTTTTTTTTTTTTTTTTTTTTTCTTGGCTTCTCTCAGCCTGGCATCTAAGCCATCCTATCACAGGGCTGGTGGAAATGGGAGTGGTTGTGTGCCTCCAGCACACAAATAATCCAACACTGAGCTGCATTCTCTGGCCAGAAAGAGCCTTATTGTCCCGAACAGCCAGTGTCTGCTCTGCTGATGCCTCTTACCGACTGTGCAAGATCAGAGCCAGGAACTGGACTGCACTGTGTCTTGTAGCAGATATAAGAAATGGAGGGACCCCCCCAAGCCTAGAAAAAGATAAACCCCCCCAAACAACCTTGACATTTTTATCCACAGAATTTCCCAGCTCTCTCTTCTCCTGCACACACCCATCTGCCCTCGAAGTTTGATAGAGTCGGGGTTAGAGACACCTGAAACTGAGATTCTGAGAACTGCAGATGCTTCTTTGGACAGGGTTAGTTAGTGCAGTAGGCTAGGAGGCAGAAGATGCTGATGAGCTAGAAGCTGGCCCCACCCCAGAGCCTCCTTGGAGCCCTGTAAATCCTGTATCCATGTAAGACACTGGGAAGAAGAAATAGAAGGCCTTACTTAGCCTGAGCTCGAGACACTGGGGAAAGAGACACCTACTGCTCTGTAGCATTGCAGCTATGTGCACAAGGAAAGCACATGCTAGTGACCTTGCTGTGACACCAGCCTGCAGCGTGTGGCTATGAGAGCTTATCCTCTATGTCACTTCTACTCAGAAGCAGAATTGGAGGCAGCAGCAATTAAAGCTTTCCAAGGCCCTTGAGTGTCGTTAGGGGCTTGTCACTGCCTTTCTCCAGCTCCACGATGAATGGCTCCCAATTGTCCCCTATCAAATTAAAGCTCCTTATCATAGGCTGGAGCATCCTCTGCTAATTGGTTTCTTCTTACCTAATTCATCTTTTATTCCAAAGCACCTTGTCCCTTCATCCAAGAGCTGGGTCTCCAAAGCCTTCTAATTGTCAGCCCTCTTCAAATCAATTCTATTCAACAGATGTGTCCTGGATTTCCTCTGTAGAGTTAGACCCCGATTGATGAGAAGGTAGTTAGGTAAGTGAGTCAGACGTCACAGGCTTTATAACCAAGACATTTTCATATTGATGGAATCAGGAGACCTAAGTTTGAGTCTTGGTCTGTCTTTAGAAGCTGATTCCCGAATTTTTGTTCAGGAAGCTTGGCGCTAATGATGTAGAGTTGCTGTAAGAATTGAAGGAGATTTCATGTATGTATGTATGTATGTATGTATGTATGTATGTATGCATATACATATGCATACATGTGTGTCTATATTTACCATCTCAACTATGTTTTACCAATTTTATATTTCACATGCGTATTTTACTAATACATCATATGTGAGTGAGTGTGTGTGTGTGTGTGTGTGTGTGTATGTATCCCATTAGAACCTATTACCACTTTTACTAGGAACACAGGAAGGAATAATCATTACTGTCTACAAAAATCTATTAAGCCTTCCTTGAGGGGGAGAGTTGAGTAGAATTTTCCTGCTTCTGTAGACACCAGAGAAAAGGACAAGTTAAGTGTGTGGAGCTACATCATGAACCAAGGAGGTATAAAACACACAGGTAGGGCCAGTGAACTAACTCAGTGGGTAAAGACACTTGCTGCCAAGCCTGAAAATCTGAGTTCAATACTGGCATCAAAGTTGTAGAGAGATCAAACCTCAAAGTTGTCCTGACCTCCGTATATTTGCTCCCCAATAAATAAATGCAATAAAATTCTTTTGGGGGGACAGGGTCTCCTTTGTAGTTCTGGAATACCTGAAACTTGGTACATAGTTCAAGCTGGTCTTACACTCACATCGAGCTGTCTGCCTCTGCCTCCCAAGTGCTGGGATTAAAGACCTGCACTATCAGATGTTACCTGTGTCCTTGTCTTTATTCAGCATGGTCCAGGATTTGAACCTTTCCCCTTTCAACAACCTTTCAGCAGCTCTTGGCCTGTGGAACAAGTTCCGTACAATTATTTGATGCCCAGTTAGATGCACCATTAGCAGAGGATCTAGGGATGAGGAGGGGAAGGAACAGCCTTGGAGATATGAACCCAGCAGCTTAATACAGGCAGGGACCTGACACCTTCTTTTTTTTTTTTTTTTTCCAGGTGGCCTCAAATGAGTCACCAGGACTTTGATCCTCCTCATATATCCCAGCACAAGGGCCTCCTGTTCCTGGGAAGATTCTGAGAACTAGGGAGGTGGAAACACAAGAACTTGCAGGGAAGGGTACAGCCCAGAGGGAACCTTTACTTCTCCAACTGGAAGAGCCTGTCCAGTTTATATTGGCTTGTTTGCCTGGAAGGGCCTTGAGCCTCCAGTACTGTCCACCTTCCTTCTCCTTCCCGAGCAAATAAGACCTAGCTGGGCCCTTGCCACATGTCACATGCCACAGATGTCACCATTCCAGTTCTGTACCGCAAGAGGTGGTGTGGACAGCAGTAAGGAGCACAACTCTAATATAAAGCTTGAAATCTCCTGGGAGAGCAGAGTATAGAGTCGGAACATTGACACTTGCCAAAATCCCCCATGGCACTGGTAATTGGGATTGAAGTTAAACTGGCCTGCTTGCTTTCTTTCTCTATCTGTTTCTGTCTCTGCCTACCTCAGTCTCTGTTTCTATCTATTTGTCTGACTCTCAGTCTCTGTCTACCTGTCTCTCTCTCAGTCTCTGTCTCTCATTCTCTCTCAGTCACTGACTATCTCTGTCTGTCTCTGTCTCTCTCTCTCTTTCTCCTTTTCTCTCTCCCTCTCTCTCTCTCTGTATCTCTCTCTCTCTTCCTGTAGTTTCCCTCCTTTTCTCTCTCCCCTTCTCCCTCTCTCTCTTCCTCTCTCTCTGCACTGAGTGCACTTACATCACCCAGATAAAGATACTCTCTGCACTCCCAAGCCTGAAGCACACTGGTGAGAGACGGGAGAGACAGTAACCAGAGACACTAGGGGGAAATTCATTGAGAATTGATTCTTGAAAAGCACCATAGGGAATAGAGAATATTGGTCAACAGGGGTGACCCTTTGGGTGAGAGTTCAGCATTGGGCATCTCATATTAACACTGAGACCACCATCAAATGAAATTCAGGGACACAGGAGATGGAGTGAGGCTGGGTTCAAAGCTATAAGTCACCAGAAAATAGGAGTAACCAGTGAGTATGAACATGGATGACATATACGAAGCATCTAGTATGTGAAAAGTGCAGAAAGAGGCAAAACAAGAGGTCTTGGCTGTAGAACGTGTTCTCCCACTGATGATGGTCATGTGTCTGGGAGGGCATATGAGCTTGGAAGGCTGATTCTAGAGTATTCATCAGGTCACACTCTTACCAGATCCAGGTGGCATGAGATGCCTTCACTTTCCATTCGGTGTCTGCCACCCATGAGCAACTAACTGACCCAAGAAGGCTGCTGGATGTTGTCCTCTTTCAGCCTTTCTCTTGTTCTCCTGCTTCACCTCTGTGTTCATATCTCAGAAGGAGCTGCAGCAGAACCTGAATGCTCCTATCTTCTCTCTTCTTCGGCTGCTTCTGTGATGTTGAAGCTTCCAAGGTGAGATCTTTCAGTTTATCACCGAGTAGCAAATACCACAGTCTGAGGCTTCTCTCAAGTTCATGGTATTTCTCGTCCTCCTCTTCCTCTTCCTCCTTTCCCTTCCCCCTCTCTATTCTGTCTCTAATTTCATCATGATATTATAGTCAAAGTCTCCTACTGCCCATTTATTTCCTTGTTTATTGGATACTTTTTCTACCCAAAGGCTAGAAAAAGGTCAAAGCATTTGAAAAGGAAAAGATGATTTAGAAGTCAAATTTTGCAATGGAAGACATGTGACACTTCATTCACAAAGTTGCATCTGAATTCTGACCTTATGTGACCCTTCAGCAGGCTTCTGTTTAGGCTTCAAAGTAGTGCTATGAGATGAGCCCTTGCCTGGTTTATGTTTGAACCTGTGCACACAGAAGATATACGGTAGGGCTTTTAGAGTGCTTGCCATGTTAAATATGTAGTATAAAGCAATCTATGGTAATTTGATTTTCTGTTGCTTTGGTAAAACACTGTCCAAGAGAAACTTACAGAAGAGAGAGTTTATTTCTTTGTTTTTTTCATTAAGGAAAGTCAGGTCAGGAACTCAAGGCAGGAACCCAGAGGCAGGAAAAGGAAGCAGAGATCAGGGAGGAATGCAGCTCATTGGCTTGTTCCTCATGATTTATTCAGCCTGATTCCCCTGCCTAGAGGGTCATACCATTCCCAGGGTAATCCCATATCAGTCATTAACCAATAAAACATCCCACAGATTTGGGTATAGGCCAATCTGATAGAGGCATTCTCCTGACTGAGGTTTCCTTCTCCTAGTTGACTAATTTGTGTGAAGTAAACAAAACAAAGAAACAAAAAAACTAAGGATACTTAGTTATTATTTTAAAAACTAACAAAAATCCTGGAACAATATTTCACAAAAATGTCATGTCAGAATACAGATACTTCACATCTCACAATATAGACCTATCAGCCAAGCTGAAAATACACACTCTCCCATTCAGACACTTGACCATATGGTGTCATTTCCAATCTTAATCTCTAAGAGTAGAAAATATAGAGAATAAGCTTACTTCATAAGTTCATGATACATATTAGATGAAATTATCTATGCTTATAGTATTGGGCCCATAGGGAATGCTGGATAACTCATCAATTACCTTGTTTTTATGAGGCAGAGTGGGAATAGAAAGAAATGACGTTGAATGGCTAGGGACATGAAACCAGTTAGCTATGACTGATCTTAGCAGTTGTGGGAAGATAATAGTAAACACTTGGTGTGACAGCTTTTCTTTGCTGTAGCAAAATACCCGAGGCAATCAACTTATGAACAAGAACAGTTTCTTTTGACTTAGATATTGGGGGATTTCTGTCAGTGGTCAGTTGGCTTCATTGCTTTTGGAACTATGGTAAGGCAGCACCGAACAGTGGGGCACAAGGAGGAAGGAAACTGTTCACACCCTTTCATCTGAGAAGCAAAATGGGAGAGGGAAAGGGGGTCAAGGTCTCAACATTATTTTTGAAGGCATGTCAACTGTGACCTAACTTCTTACCATGAGAAAGGAAGGTTCAAACTACCTCCTAAGGGTTCTAGCACGATGTTCTGAGAACAACATTGGTCTTTGGGAGTTATTTGGACCCTAGCACTTGTCACATTTCAGTACACAGAACATGCTTTTCCTTTGAAGTCTCAGCAGAAGTCTGCAAGGAAGTAATTACTATTTCACATGTCAGGTTGAAGAGATCAAGGCTCAGGGAACTTAGACAAATCTGACAAAGGACACATAGCCAATAAGTCACAGAGCTTATTTTCAAGCCAAATTTACTTGACCTATCAGTCCAGCACGGACAAAGGAGCAGGAGCAGGAGTGCCCAAGGTTATTAATCTCTGCAGCTAGAAATAGAATGAATGTGAAAGGCAACATGTAGAAAATAATGGAAAGAAAAGGCAATGGCCTGGGAAGGTTAGTGTAGGCTGAGGGATGAAGACTTTCTCTCACAAATACTAGAATATTCTTTCTGGAATCAGTACAGAGGGGTATGGAAAGTTGCAGATTATATCCTGTTTCTTGTCCCAGGTAATTAAATGCTCAATAGAGTCCCACTGTAGGGAGCAGGATGAGCAAGAAAGGGATTGGTGCTGGCCTTTCTGTTGTCTGTGATCATTAGTGTTGAGGTTTGGTCTTGCTGTATATTGTAATGTGTGAAGTCTCCCATGACCCGGAATCTGACAGTAGACTCAAGTGGCCCTGCCCCCAATTTTCTGATTGGTAAATAAAGATGCCAACAGCTAATAACTGGGCAGAAAAGACATAGGTGGGGTTTAGGTTTCCCTGTCTTGGGGTCAGAAGAAAACCACAAGGAGAAAATGTAGGAGGAAGAAGGAGAAGCTACCATGGGTTAGGTGAGCCATAAAATGTGGCCCTGAGGGCTGGCCAATTGGAATTAAAACAGCCCAGATGAAACACAGTAAGTAGTGAGTAATCATTCAGAGTTATCAATAGGAAAGTAGATTCTAGTAGCATAGAAGTAGGTATCTGCCCAGCTCTTGTGCTATTTAAGGCTTATTGTAAATATAAAAGCAGTGTGTATCTTTTGTCCTGGAACTGAATGGTCAAAGGCAAGGTAGAAACCCCAGGATGGGATTAAATAATTTCTACATAATATAGAAAATATTTTGTCTTTTGCTCATGGCTGGTGTTTGTAGGATTCCCAGCTCAAATATCAGTGTCTGGGCTCTCTGCAAACAGCAGCTGAGCTCTGCTGAGAGGCAAATTCTGCCTAAGAGAATGGTACCGAGAAAGTGTCCTGGGCTATAGACTGCTGCCCTATCAACTACTGCTGGGCTAAGTGCTCCCATCCCAAATGCTATGTCCAGAAGTTCAGATGGGCTCTCCCTGAGTTGAGATACCTTGCACAATTCTCTGGCCCCTCAGAACTTCTGTTTACCTTTGCAAAGTGGGAAAAATTCAGAGGGATTTGCATAAACTGTTTGGAAAGATTGAGCCACCACCTGTTTGTGAACAGCCTGAGATGGTTTCCAAGGCCTTCCTATTTGCCATCTTAATAAACCTCTTCCTTCTACTCCTACCCCAAAGTAAACACAATTAAACCAGTAATTAAGTTTAATTGGGGAAACACACGTAGGATACAGAAGTAAGTAGGTACTAGCTTTGTGGAAGTCAGTTTTACTCTTGTCTCTCTCTTTTCCAGAGAGAAATTCCAGACACAAACTAAAATGATTACAGGCAACTCAAGTTCCTCCCTGGATCCACCTCAATAAAGCTTTGGAGTCACTTTCCACACACAGAGCTTTGGCATCTTCTACCCTTGTTATTTTTACTCATCTTTAGAACAATCCTGTCTCAGAAAAATGCACCCAAGGCCACCTAGTCACTGATGTGGGGCAGGCAGAAGTCTACCTTCAGCCTCCAACCCTGAAGCCATTCCTCTGAGAGCTAACCTAATTGTAAGTTCTGTACTCACTCCTTCCAAACACACTTGTTCAAGAAAGTCCACCCCTATGTCAAGGCCTTGATCACAGTAACTTTTTATGTAGTCAGTGTCCTGGCTCCAGCAGCCATCTAGATACTTCCTAACCCACAGCCATACCTTTTCATGGCCACCAGAGAATATTTCTTAATGCGCCCCCCCTTCATTTTTATGCCCTACTATACCCCCTAATGGAGAAAATAAGAACATAGGTAATGTCTTTCGTGGGTCTCTGGATAGTCTATTCTATCTTTCATTAAGGGAAATTCGTGCTCATGCCTTGAAATCTGTGGGCTCCTGCATAAAACCTCTTAAAGTCATTACAAACCCATTATTAGTACCGTCTCCTGCAATTGTAGTCACATTAACAGAAAGAGAACACGGTGATCTATGGCACCTAAGTGTTCCTGCCTTGGAATGGAGCAAAGGAGGTTTTTAGCCATGTGCTTAATACTGAGGTCATCTGACCTGAATCTCAGAGGAAGAATTAAAAGCAAATAGTTCACAGTACCCAAGATTCTCAAATGTCACCAGGAGGGTGCCAATACTGAAATGAATTAGAAGAAACATTGTCTGAATAAACCAGACAAGGTGGTATCTTTTGTTTCTCCAGAGTAGACTGCTGGTTGGTGGCTCATCTGGCTGGGATCCAGGTACCCTTCTGCACAGTGACATTTACTTATTATTTTAAAAAGCTTTAATTTTAAGTGTGTATGTTACAGGATATGTGCATGTGACTTCAGGTGCATTTAAACACCAGACGCACCTGGTCTTTCTGGAGCTGAAGTTATAGGTAACGTGGATGCTGGGATCAAAGTGGGTCCTCCAGAAGACCAACATACCTTTCTGCTATTTCTCCAACCCCCCCTTTCTTTCTCCCTCTTCTCTTTCCTTTCTGAAGAGTGCATTGACAGATTTAGAGACCTCGCTGCCTAATCGATGAACTCCAGGTCTCAGTTGGAGACTGTCTAAGAAAACCAACAGGGACAGCTCCTGAGGATTGACACCAGAAGCTGACCTCTGGCCTCCACGGGCATCACACACATCATGCAGAAATGCCCACTATCAAACAAAAACAAAACTAGCCATTCCCTGTCTGTGCTTGAGCAGCTCAGTGCATTCTCACTGGGCAACCACAGTTCTGTGAGCCTCTGCCAGTCAGAGCCAAAGAGAACAAAGGAGCCATCACTATCATGGCTGGCACAGTGTCTCCTAACAGCGTCTGTAAGGATGCTGTAATTCTGTCTTCTTTTTGGTCCTGTCCAACTTTAATTGTGCCACCAGACAAGCTGTGTCAGGAATCAAGAGTCTCTGTTTGTGCAGTTCCTACCTCAACCTCATTATTAGGCCTCTCTGGACTTCATCCACCTGAAACCTTCCAGCACACACCTTTCATTCCAACCCTTTCATTCAGATGAAGGGCCACTAGCTTTGGGTACTCTTCCTATAGTTTGCATATGTTGAGGTTCTAACTATTTCCTCTGCTGGAAACATGACTTTGTGTGTGTGTGGTGGTGGGGGGGGGGGAAGCCTTATTTCTTTTCATTAACACGAAAGCACAGGTTTTTCTCGTATTATTCACAGTGCTCTGTCCTTTTTAGTCTGTGGAGTTTGCTAGAAGGCTTATTAATTCCCTGCTGCTAAGAGTGGATTAGGCCATCTGTCATGGATGTTCACCTGACAGAGACAACACTACAGCAGCAAGGGACACTCTTGATCCCCTACTATTACTGTCCTGACACTAAATCCCGTTCCAGACCCAAAGTCTCTGCTTCATTTACTGTTGGAAAAACCCGGAAGGTTTAGTGTTGCTATTGTTACCAGCTCACAGGTATGAGGGAGATGAGGCTCTGAGGGTTAGGAGGGCATATTCAAGGTCAGTTAATAAATGAGACTGCCCACCTCTGACCGGACATGTGGTATTCCTAGCAATAATTTACTTTTTGCCAAAGGATATTTTTATTTTTTCTTCTTAAAAAAAAACACAATACATTTTCATGAGCACAGAAAAAAACCTGTGAACTCTCCCACCTCAAAAAAAATAGAACCAAAACACACGAATAAACAAACAAACAACAACAAAAAGCCTAATTATTCTATAGATTTCCTAATTCCTCCCAGAGATTTTTTTTTTATTTGAATCCATTTACATTCATTTTTAGAAGCTACAGTTTGACCGGCAGCTCTACAACACATTTGTGTGAAAGTTGGAACTTCAGCTGCCTACCAGGTCTGCCATAGCCTGACTCTGCTTCTCTCTGCTTTCCTGGCGTGATTGTCCTTATAAAGCAGCCTCATCTGGGAATAGTGTGCATTTGTTAATTACCTTTGCAGAGCCAGCAGATGGTGCAGAAAGCGCTGTATTGTCGGAGGACACGAGCCAAAAAAAGAGATGAGGGAGCGAGGGTGGCATCTGTTTATTTGTTTAATTTCTTTGCAAGAAAATGGTGGGTATAAAAATAAAACCAGTCATCACTAGGCATTTCAAAATGAGGAACATTCACTGAAGTCTTAGTGACCCAAAGAAATGTTTGAAACGGAGAATTGACCATGCTGTAATCAGTGTGGAGCTATTAGCCCATCTTGGGAGCTGGCCAGATTTACCTGTCAGATAGAAACAACTGCTCTATCACATTCTTGACCCTCCTTCCGTATAGAAGCCACCCAGCAAGACAGGCCCATGGACAAGCCCCACTTCAGAGGCCAAATTAGCTACAAATGAAGAGTGCCCTATCTTCTGTGAGTTTCTCAATAGATCAATCTGTACTTTCACTTTTTTATCACTGACCCTTGAAAGAGAAGATTACAGGCAGAGGCATCCTTAAGATCATCTCCCGTTAGACCACCTTCACTTCAGAGACTAGGAATCTGGGGCCAAGAGCAGCAGAAAGTAGACTTTATACAATTTATTGAGACTTTTGGTGACTAGCTCCTACTTCCAACAGTTTTGGCTGGTGTAACAGAATATCTGACATGAGGTAATGTATTTCTTTATTTAGAATATTTTTATTTATTCTTGGATGATTGCATATATGTAAACAATGGATCCTGATTACATCTATTCTATTTTTTCTGCTATTCACACAGGAAAATCCTAACATGTCTTTCTATTCTTGTCTTCCACTGTATTTTTTTAAAAACCCATGGAGTTTCCATTCATGTTGCTCACTGGAATGTTGACTGATCTTGTTGATTTGACTTGTGGAGGAAATGGTATCTGTGAGGAGCCCATGGGTGCTATGACCATGTCATGTTCAGAAGACATTTTACAACACTTCTCCCTAACATTCTGCCCTTATGTTCTTTCCTTTGTCTTCTTCAGATCTTACCCTAAGCCTTGTGGGGACGGATAAAGATGTAGCATTTAGGGCTGACCATAAGGATGGTTATTTATTTCAGGCACTTTGAATTTATGGTTCAGTCTTTGTGTCAACTGTTACCCACTGCTGAGAAAAGCTTCTCTGGCCAAGGTTGAGAACAACATTAGTCTATGGCCAGGAAATAGATAATTTCTCTTCTAAGACATGGTTTCTTTGTATAGCCTTGGCAGTTCCGGAACTTGCACTCTAGACCAGTTGGCCTTGAATTCACAGAGATCCACCCCTATCGGCCTCTCAAATGCTGGGATTAAAGGCTTGCACCAGTATTACCCAGCTGAAATAGGATAACCTGTAAAGACATTTTGTAAAGAAAATTCTGGAGGCTGGAAAGCCCGAGAGCATTGTGCCCATGGCTGGAGAGAAGCATTGTACTGTGCCTTAATGCAGAAAGACAAGAGCACACTCTTTAGAGAGCAGGAGTGAGTTTGGATAATAATCCCACACATGAGATCATGTTATCAGTCCATGAAGAAACGTGGGGCCCTGGGAAGCTACACATTTTTTCAGGTGGAACCACCCCCAACACATTTGGGATGGAATTTCCAACACATGAGTCTCGAGGGACACACTCAAACTCTACCAGTGGTAAAAATAGAATTGGAAGGGGGTCTCCCTAGTATAGATGTTCTCCTGGACCTACTCTGCCAGGTAAGTGAGAAAAGAAGATATTCAGTACAGCTTCAGAAGATGTCAGCAACATGCAGGAAGAAAATGTCAGAAAATCTGCCTGTTGGAAGAAAGAAGAAAATGACTTAGTACCTGGAGATGATAGTCCCATGGCCTGAGAGAGAAGAGCTGGGGTGGTAAGATATGGGAAGCAGGGAAGAAGGCTGCTTGAGACTTGTCTCAGAAGAACCTTGTCATCAGAAGTTTGGTACCAACAGAACTAAGTGGGAAAATGTTATGGCTAAATCTTGTGTTGATTGTGATGATGATTTGAGGGACAGTTGGCAAGGGACAGTAGGTAAGGTATGTCACAGATGAGAGCAGTAGGGCTATTACATAGGATTTTCTTTAACTCAGTGTCATCAATGGCCTTGGGCTTGTCAAATCCAGTAGTTACTTTTCTGATCTCATCTTCTGTAGTACTGTTGTCATGACTACCTTCATGACTTTTGTTCCCTTAGCTTCCAAGTTTCTGCTTTATTTTTCTGCTTTCTTTCCTTCCTCCCTAGCTAGTTACCCACCATTGTTTCACTTTCCTCTGCTCTAAACACTGGTGACCACAGGACTCATGTCTTGGCTCCTGGTCTTCATTTGAATCTCCCCCTAGAGTTCACACATCATCATTTTGGTGGTAACGTCCAAGCTTGAAATTTCATCTCTCTAATATTAGTATCTGCTATATATATATTTATAATATATACAATTATGTATAAAATTATACCTATAACTTATATATATATAATGTATGTGCGTTTATATCATACACACATATGCACACACACATGCATATGCACATAAAAATCTTTTAGAAATGAAACAGATCTCTCAAACTTTGAGCTGAATGAGCTAGAAAGTTCAACTCATACTATGTGGTCATAGTTGACTGATGTAATGAACACTTCATAGTTCATTTTGCTATGTCCTCATGTGGCAGAAAGGACTGCTTTTTCTGACATATATCATTAGAGACATAAGTTCCATCCATGAGCATTTTCTCTCATTTTCTAACCAGTCCCTAAAGTCTATTCTTCTAATGCCATCTCACTGGAGGTTAGGTTTTCATCACTCAGGCTATAACAGTGGCTATACCCGCTCCCATCTCTACTAGCCATGGACATGAATTCTCTGTGTTACATGTCCTTGTTAATGCTTGACATTGTTTGGCTTAATAAACTGTACACTGACTTAAATATAACAAGTTTATGTATATCCAGCAGATTGTATTAGATCTTTGTACTTTCCTGATTGCTGATAAAATTAGATAATATTTTTAAAGTTTACTGATTCAGAGTGATTTTTACTTGGGATACATTTTCATGTCTTTCACCTGTTTGTTATATCACTTTCCTTATGTCATGCTGTCGTTACATTTAAAATATTGTAAACATATTGATGTGCTATGTTATTTGTTGCATGTATGTGTATATATTTCAGTGTACAGCTGATGTAATTGTTTATTTTTTATTTTATTCTTTGCATTAACAAAATTTAATTATAACACACTTTAAGTTTATCAATATGATATGCTTAGTAATGTTTTGTGTCTTAAAAATATTCTTGCTTGCCTTAACATAAGAAATATATAGTCTTTATTATATCACAAGAAGAAGATTGAGCGCTTCATTATAGCCCTGGGTGTCAAATGCACCTGAAATTTATTTTTGGCCTTCTTCAGAGTCTGAGTAGTAGTTTTATTGGCAATCCTCAATGAGTGCCTTTTCATTCCTCTCTGATTGCCCATGCCTCCTCATCCATGCATTAAGTTCTATATATTTGTATCTAGTTCTGGGAGGCAGGGGTGTCTTTCTCCTGTCCAACTGGAAGTATACATTTTATTGTCTTGCCTTATCCAATCTAATTTTCCTTTTTCCTGGTGCCAGATTTGTTCTCTTCTCTTTTGTTGCTATAACTCAAATGTGTCTCATGCACATATTGAAAGAAACTCAATCTCCTTGGGTGGTACTAAGTACTCTTGGGGTAATGGTACCAATCTCATAGATGGAGGCATGCCTTATGAAAAGAATATAGGGAACTCCTTCTCATACTTTTTCACATGTCTGACTTTCAGCCTGTGAGCAGACAGCATCTGTTACTTTTGAAGCACTCAGCGGCAAGATGTGATCTTGGACATCCAAACTGCTCTCACCATTTCCTTAGCTTTCAGTGTCTATAGCTATGAGGAATATACTTCCTTCCAATGAATTGTTCAGTCTCAGGAACTTTGTTATAGTAGCAGAAAGAGATACTAACCATATTTCACCTCCAACATGCATATAAGAAGCTCATTTGGGTGCATTCTTCATTTTTTCAACAAGGAGATGAATTGAAAAGTGGTTACTTGGCCTTGAATAACCAGGAAGCCAATGGTAGTACAGCATGGCTGAATGGAAATAGAGGATAATTCTTTGATGCGAACATTGGGTCCAGCCATACATAGGGCAGATGATCCTTTGAACTGTTTAGTGACCCAAACCAGTGAATGGCCCTCTTTGTTAAGCAAGTTGAGGAGGCTTTAACCTTTTGCAGTGAACAAACACAGATGGCCAAGATAGGTCGAGCTGGCAGTGAATCAAGGGAATAGTCATGGCCAGAGTCAATATTTTCCTCAGATAGTCTGTTTTCCTCTGCTCCCACCCAAGGACATGTGGCTACCATGATACATAATCACAAGCTTGGAGACCTAAAGCAGTACAAATGTGTTCTCAGTTCAGACACCCGGCATCAAGGTGTGGATGAGGAAATGGAGGATGTAGCAAGCCATGTTCAGCTCCTTATGACTGTTGGCAGTCCTTGAGTTATGGCTCTGTTTTCCTCCACAACTAACTTTCACATCCACGTTATCTCTTATTATCGGATTTAGGGTCCATGGGGATAATTTGAAAGCATATATGACTCATTATGAAAGACTCTTTCTATAGTAAACAGGTAATATTTGCAAATTCCAAGGGTCAAGGTATGAACATATCTTTTAGAGGGCCACCATTTGACCCATGACAGACTATTTTTGCATTCTTTATGCTGAATCTCAGGAAGAATAAGATGAGCTTTAAACTCTTATAACCAATCATTAGTGAATCTAGGATTTACATCCTGATCGGCTGGCCTTAGTGAAAGCACACAGCCATCTCTTTGTTGTTTTAAGACAATGTCTTACTGTGCAGCCATGGCTAACCTGGAACTTGTCATATAGACTAGTTGGCCTTAAACTCACATTGATCTATCTGCCTGCCTATGTCTCCCAAGGGTTCGGGTAAAGGATTAAAGGTCTGCAACACCATGCATGACATAATATGTGTGTGTGTATAATTTCTGAGGACTCCATACCTGTGTTCAGTGTGTTTTGATTG
This sequence comes from Micromys minutus, assembly GCF_963924665.1. Taxonomy (NCBI): domain Eukaryota; kingdom Metazoa; phylum Chordata; class Mammalia; order Rodentia; family Muridae; genus Micromys; species Micromys minutus. The sequence continues at coordinate 18,272,752 of NC_137969.1, forward strand.
AATCTGTGACTACTACCTCCCCTCCAACTTCTCTCATACCCTCCTACCTCCCTCAACTTTATGTACTGTTTATTTTCTGAAACCATTGAGCCCAGTTAGTATACAACATGTGGATTAAAGCTACCCACCTTCTTGTTCTCCTTCTATTGTCTTTGCTCATTTCTAAATCATTTTCTTTTAAAAATGTATATTAATATATTTATTGAGTGTGTACATGTGCTCTCATGTATGAGGTCACATGTGTGAGCACATGCTGACACCCATATGTAGAGGCCAGAGGGAAACTCATAGATGTCACCTCTCTCCTTCCATTGAATGAGTTCTGAAGATCAAGTTCAGGTCATCAGGTTTGGTAGCAAGTACCTTTACCTGCTGAACCATCTTGACAGCAATGCCTGTATTTATTACCATGGCTTGATGGGAACATCTGACTCACTGAGATTAGACTTTGTCTTAACAGGTGGCCAAGTACTGAGTTAAAAGCTCTGTCAAGAATGTTTATCATAAGCTCATCCTTTCTAAGTCTCATGCATGTCTTTCACTACTGCATTTTGTTATTCTCTATTATCCATTCTATTCTCTAGGACCTTGCAATGACCCATTTGTGGTATCCATCATACTCTGGTCTCAAAAAGCTAATGGCTCTGACCTTATAATTCATGCTTTTACTGCAGATCAGATTTCTATAAAATACTAGAATCATGGGCACCTCCTTTCCCTCCTCTCCCTCCTCTCCCTCATCTCCCTCCTCTCCCTCCACTCACTCCACTCCCTCCTCTCCCTCCACTCCCTCCTCACCCTCCTCTCCCTCCTCTCCCTCCACTCCCTCCTCTCCCTCCTCTCCCTCCTCTCCCTCCACTCCCTCCTCTCCCTCCTCTCCCTCCTCTCCCTCCACTCCCTCCTCTCCCTCCACTCCCTCCTCTCCCTCCTCTCCCTCCTCTCCCTCCTCTCCCTCCTCTCCCTCCTCTCCCTCCACTCCCTTCTCTCCCTCCTCTCCCTCCTCTCCCTCCTCTCCCTCCTCTCCCTCCACTCCCTCCACTCCCTCCACTCCCTCCTCTCCCTTCTCTCCCTCCTCTCCCTCCACTTCCTCCTCTCCCTCCACTCCCTCCTCTCCCTTCTCTCCCTCCTCTCCCTCCACTCCCTCCTCTCCCTCCTCTCCCTCCACTCCCTCCTCTCCCTCCTCTCCCTCCTCTCCCTCCTCTCCCTCCACTCCCTCCACTCCCTTCTCTTCCTCCTCTCCCTCCTCTCCCTCCTCTCCCTCCTCTCCCTCCTCTCCCTCCTCTCCCTTCTCTCCCTCCTCGGTTTGCCTAGGTGGATCTCAATCAACTCTTTTGTCTCAGCCTCCTGAGAAGCACTTGTGTGTAACACTGTTCTAGGCTGATATTCATATGACTCCCCAAGTAAAACGAACCCTGGCAAGGCCTTCTCCTACTTGATCCTTGGCTTGGGTGGCATTTCCGCTATCATCTTGTATCTGATCCTTCTTTCTACTTGGGATTTCTGTTTAAATTCTAACTCATTGGATTTGGGCAAACCTACCATTAACATTTTTGTTGATAACATAAGATGAATTTTGGCCACAATTTTAACATTGAATACTCAATGTCATTTTAAAGAGGTTTTAAGGAGATCATGACTTTATTGGTTACTTTGTTCTTATTTTTTTAAATAACTTTCTAGTCCAATTAGTGCTACACATGTATAAGTAAGTAGGTCTGCTGAAGCATGGACAACCTACCTGGAACTGTATTTTAATTTTTTTGTTAGACATACTGGTGATAACAGAAATAAAGTGATAGATTTTTTATATAATAAACTAATGACAACATGAAATATATAGGAAATATAAAAGAGATAAAAAAGCAAGGTTAAAAATGTTAATGACTATAGAAGATGAGATACTTGAGGGAGATATATAAGTATGTGTATGTAAATGATGTGTGCATATGTGTATGTGTATGCATATGTGTATGCATTTGTGGGTTTTTTCAAATATACCAGAATAAAGCCATGATTGTGTATGAAAAACTGAATATTAATTCTCCAAACCATTTATAACCTCGATGTTTAAGGTGTGTACTTAGACATTCATAAATACCCTTCCAAATTCTGCCAAACCCCACCCTGCTCCATATTCCAGTGTTTTTCTACTGATCTGGGTAAATGTGTATGCCAGATTCTGTTTTCTTACATTAGTGCTTTTATAGTGTAAGTGCTGGCTTCTTCATGTGGGGAGCCCAAATTATGAGCACATAACCTAGTTTAACAGCTGCTCACGGGTACATAAGAAGCATCTCTAAGGAAGGAGCAGCACAAGCTCCATGACCAGAGTTAACGCAATGAATCTAGACTTTAAACATCCAGGGACTGAGCCCGCACACCACACATTAACATGACGCTTAAGGTAGCCTAAGTGCCTTGAACTGGGTGTTTAGAAGCATATTGTGAAATGAGTTCTCATGTGCTCTAGGGGCTACACTTTATAGGAAGCTTGCCCAAGTGTCCTGATTAACCTGTGCTAGGAGTGAAGGCAATTTGGAAATCATGAAGGAAACCCTGGCGTCAGGGTTATTCTGTAAAGTCTCTTTTAGGAATTCCTAAAGTATTCCTTAACTACTTTTTCTTATTCAATTTTAGCTCCCACTCAAAGCAACACACACTTTAAGGTTTTAAAGATTGAATTTTAACACAGCTGAGACCCCTAAAGAATAATTCAGTCAGATTGGGTTATTTTAGAACTTCCAATACAAATTTCCTGATATTTGAGGTATGTGTTCAACTTTTTCTTAAAATATACTTTGATTTGGAAGACCTCCCTTTTTTTGGTTTGTTTGATTCTTTTCCCCAATTCAGGTTCAAACTGGTTCTGTCACATTAGACTGAATGTAATGCACATATAATTTACATGTAATGCACATATGTGCTTATTATGTACTAGGCAAGGAGGGCTGACATGTAAGACACCGTATCATGACAATAATCCCAACACAGTCAGTTTCTTGGCCAATGGTGTATTTTTGATGTGACAACGATCTGACTTGGCCACTTAAATTTGTGATAAGGAGAATGAAGTGGTAGTTAAATATTAATATCAACCCAACTTTACAACATTTGGATGAGTTTTTCTAGGAACACATGCATGTGTAGACTCCAAGATGAGCTATTTAGGACTTGCCAATCTTTGCAGCTCTTTATCTGCATCAAAAGGAGTTTCAGTTCTGTGCAATAGTAACAAAATTCAAGAGCAGCAACACACCAAAGCCTAAAGAATGATGTCACCTTTGTTTGTGCCCTCAAGTTAATCAGAACTACCTCATTGTGTTTTCAATTATCGTTACTTATATTTCGGTAAATATTAATAGGATGGCTAACCTTTTAGCCTGTGCTTTGCCAGCTCCTACATGGGGCCATCTGTCGCTATGGGAATCTCTAACTCAGCACTCTATGACACCTCTAAGAACTCTGAAGTGGTTCACTCCAGCACCCCTGTTGTTTCTGTTCTGGGTGCTCCTTTCCCTCCACTGCCTGGCACAAACTTGACTCCAAAACCCGATAGCTTATCAAGCAGGTTTATATATTAAATTCTTAATCCACAAACCTTCTACACAATAAGCTTATGACCAATGGACAAAGATACAGACTGCCCTTCTATATGAGATAAAAAGACTATAGAAACCCTTAGAAATAAAAATAACAACCTCATCAAGCTAGAGATGTATGGGGAGAAACATACACATCTGCCTCCATCTCTGTTCCTCCTGGAATCCCTCCTTCTCTCTCTCCTCTTCTGTTTTCCTAGCCTTTCCCCCACCTACTTCTCCACAGTCCAACCATGTGTCACCTAAACCTCAACTCTCAACCTAAATGGCGCAGCTTCAGTGAGTTAATACTTGCATACCAATTATACTTTTAAACATGGTTTGCATATTCTTTCACGACATAAAATTTCACTTGTGAATAATACCTCATGGCCGAACAAAGCAAGCATGATCAGGAAACAGGACAATGGACCTAATACCAATTTTAAAGGTAAAATTGAAACTGTCCCCAGTGTAGTCTGTGTGTCCCATAGAAGTACTTCCTCAGTGCCTGCAAACTGATCATGACTTTTGCATGTCCTTATCTCTGGTAAATCAGGTGCAAAGCTCTCAGTCCCCTGGGATCGTCTAGGTTCCATTTGTTTCAGGAACTGTCTCACATGGAAAGATACAACCCTACAAGTCAATATTCCAGTTGTGCTCAAAGCTCAACATAATTGAGAGCATAAGGAACGGCGACACAATAAGCCCTTGGTACTAGAACTATTGGGTTCTAAGCCCAAGTGGGCAGCTCAACTCTTTGAGGAGTTGTGTCCTCACAAGACGGTGGTGAGACAACGCTGGTCTTATACAAAGACAACTGACCAGACCTTACCTCCTGCCACCTTCAACCCTGCCCTCCCCAAACTTTGGGCACTGCCTGGTAATTGACCAGGGACAAAATAACAAAGGCCAGTCTATTTCTCTCTGCCCTAGAGATGCCATCAGGGGAAACAGTGCATGTTTTCTTCAAAATCCAAAATAGTCAGCTTTCAGCCAGAAGGACGAACTCGCTAAACTGATGAGGGGAGGGGGTAGTTGAGATGGGTGGTTGGCAGGGAGAGAGGGTGTCTATAGATTTTCTGACTTTGGCTGGAGCTTGGGTTCCTGAAGCCAGTAGGAGTGGGGCTTCAGCGGGAGAGGGAAGGGAACGTTGCCAGAGCTGGCTGCCTTACATCAGGCACATTCTTAGCAAGAAAAGCAAAAACCCAAGAGGTTCCAGGAAGAGGGGGGGATGGTTTTTGTCTGTCTATGTATTTGTAAAATGTGAAAGGTAATCACGTGCTTTATTGGATTTTGAGCCAGAATGCTGATGTTCTGCAAGAAAGGAGCTGGCAAGCAAACCCGAACTCTCTGACCCCAGCCATCAGGAGTGTCTACTTGGCTTTAACAATCAAATTTCTTCTTCACATTTCAGTTGTAAACATGACATCTGTCTTGTTGTCATACCAGGGTTAGGCTGAGCCTCACTGACCCCAGGATCATTTTTTGCTGTCTGGTCTGCAAAGAGTGGCCATTTTAGATAGCATTTTTTTTAATGAATTATTTGCTGGATTTAGCTTTCTAATCCCCCATGGATGCAAAATAAGTGTAGGATCTTGATCTTGCATTCCAAATATCTTAAAATGTATTCTTAAACAACTTTCCCAAACTTAATTTTACTGTAATTTTTAGTAGCTTATTCAGATACGGTTTGATTTGTTGCCCTTTCTCATGCTTCCTGCTGTCGAAAGCCAGGTCTCACATCCCGCTAGCCAGTTCTCTCCCAATGGGCATCTTTCTCTTCACCTACCTTCCTTTTCACGTCCAAGATCCATCTGCACAAAAGATTTGCTTTCACTAGATCCTCACTGCAGCGCTGCAAAGGCTTCATAAGCAACATTTACTAGGAAATCTTTCTCTGGACTTGCCTTTCAACCGACTGTAGAACTCTGTGAGCCTCAGGGTGATCAGCCATTAAACACAGTAACACTGGAAAGTTTACTGGGTTCTGTGGAATGCACTTGAGAAAGTCTTATGCAATTGCCTTCATGCCTATTGCATAAGTAGGTCAAATGGCCCTTTCTTCTTCTTATTCCTTTCATTTACTTAGCAGTGCCCCAAATGTACTCATTTCTCTATTACGCCCTTGAAACTTTAGAAAGCCTATGAAAACTTCAAGTTACATCATACACACATACAAACCATCTTATTCTACCTGACTCTGGAAGGATCTGGAAAACTACCTCGAACAATACTATGAAAGTTACGTTTTATTTTTGAATTTCTTTGCAGATCATACTATCGAGTGCTGACATAGATCTTTACAGTTTCCAAACTATCAACCTTATTTGGTGACCACATCACCTAGGATGTTAGGGAGAAAAGATTCATATAGTGGATGAGGAGGGACCACGAGGCTGATGTCATGGTCACTGTAGAAACGATGCAAGTCATGAGGGCCCAGGTTCATAAGAAAAATAGGTTGATAACAGTTGATAAAGATACCCTGTAGGCTAGATAAATAATTCATAAGAAGTTATAAGAGACTAATATTTTCACACAAACCCCTTCAATATTTTTTGGAGGGAGGAGAAAGAACATGCTAATTTTGAGAGAGGTACTACGTACATTTGCAGAGAGAGAGAGAGATGTGCTGTCTTCTATAAATTGGAAGCACAGAGACTGAATTGCAATCTAAGAGGTGATTTAGGGTGCCAGTGAGGTCAGCTGTCCCCCATTCCCTTGCTACTGTCCAACATTTCTCCAAGGCAATCTCCCAATACAAACAGAAAGACAGTGCCAGCTTCCTGATGAAGGTCCCAATGATAACCACTGACAACAGCATAGAACTGAGCAGGGCTTCATCAACAAAGCTTTTGCCACTCTGCCTTAAAGCAGCACTAGAGCCTTTTGGAGAAATATCCAAGTACCTGTGAGCATTCGGTGGTGGCAGAGACCACTGTCCTCTTATTCTAGCTTTACAGTGCCTTGGGACTCTTAGGTAACTCAGATTAAGTACTTAGCAACTGTCAGCCCCCTAGTTAGATCTTTAAACCCATGAATCAGTTCATTAAGTTCCAGAAGCAGCTATGTAACGAGGCTCTTGTTCCTGTAGAACTGCAACTCTAGAAAGTAAACTCTCTCTTCTCTAAGTTACCTTGGGTGTGGTGTTTTATCACAACACCAACAAAAAAAAAAAAAATGTAAACCGATATATTTTTACCAAGTGTTTTAAGATGTTTTGGGGAGAGAGAGTAATATGATGAATCAATAGATAAGCTGTTTGAGTTCCATGCCAAGACACTTGAGAATGCTTATAAATCGGAGGAGGAGGATAGTTCATTGATTGCGTTGAGAAACAAAAGAGCTTCAAGTTTCCACTTGAGAAAGGTGTAGAAAAATCTGCCAGACAGAAAGATAGGCAGTTGCCTTTTCTTTAATGGCCAGGTTAATTTATCTTTAAACCCTCTGTATTGGTTAATTTTTATTAATGCAATCTAGAATCAACTGGAAATAGAAAACCCTAAATTAAAAGATTACCTGCATCAGATGAGTTTATGGCCATGTGAGAGTTTGTCTTGACTGGCAGCTGATATGAGAGGGTCCAGCCCATTGTGGGTGGCACCGTTTCTAGCAAGTATAAGAACTTTAACTGGAATGTGCCAACGAGTGAGCCAGGAAGCAGTATTCTTTCATGATTCCTGCTGCAGTTCCTGCTTGCACTCTTGCCTTTATTTCCCTTAGTGAGGAGCTGTGACCTGGAAATGTAAGATGAAATAAACCTTTTCCTCCGCACGCTGCCTTCAGCCATGGTGTATATCACAGCAGAGAGAAAACTAGGACACCCTCCCAATTTCCTCTTTGCTAATCTTCACAAAGTGGTTGGTGTGAGTGGATTTATTGTCAAAACTGGTTAATGGACCAAGCTTCCTAAGCAGCGAGCCAGCCACTGCAGATGCCACAGCTGCAGAGACTATGCTGACATCTGGTTCATATTCACCTAATCACAGGGTGGTGATGGGTTCCCCAAACATGGCTCCAAAGGCGAAACATGAAAGAAACTAGGACTAAATGGCTGTATCACACAAACTGGGTTCTGAGTGTTGAAAATGATACAGCCAAATTAAAATATCAAAGACAACCTGGAAGCCTTTATTTTTTTCAATTAAAAGAGTCAAAGCCTATCTTTACAAAATAATTTTATATCAGTATAAAAGAAAAGCATGTAACCTCATGGAGGCACATAGAGAGTATAGGCTGGTGATTTTCAAAAGAAAAATATGTGCCCTTGATTTATAAGCATGTTAATATCAGTAATGAAAAACATAGATTACTATGAAGCAATAATGAAATACCTCTGTTTGTTAACTATATTGGGAGAAAAGGGGAAAACAAAGCTTTCTACTCCTTACCAAGTGATGGATAAATGAGCGATCCCACACACTGCTTTGCAACAACATTTTGGAACAATGTCCATATATGTTTGTTGAATAAGAAATATCTAGGCAAGTGTTACTTCTATGGGTACAGAAACATCCAGTCTGGTTTATTCACAAAAGGAAAGAATTGGAAACACCCCCAAATTCAAAGTCCACAGGTTGGTTACAGGAACTATGTTGTAAAATTCTGAGTGGCCACTAAATTTTATGGATCTGAATAGGTATGTATAGAAATGCAAGGGCAAGTTCAGTGAAGGGCCCAGGGAGGTACAACCATGACAGGAAACGAGTCACATGTTATGAGTCTCATTTTAGCAATATACAGATTCATAATGTCTATATAGAAAAAAATTCCCCAGAGAGCATCAGCCAGATGTTTGACAGAGTTAATTTTGGATGGTTGGTTTTCAGGTGCTTCCTAGCTGTTTTCGATACTATAACAGAGGACCACAGACTGGGAACTTTATGGAGTACAGAAATTTATTATTCATAGTTCTGGAGGTAGAAAAGCTCAAGGCTGAAAGTTTGTAAGGAGGTCCGCTTCCTGCCTCTGAAAGGCTGGCTCTCCACAAACCTTATTCACACACTTGAATCTTGGAGAGGAGACTCTCAAACCAGGGCCAGGTGGTTTGATTTTGTTTTGTTTTTACAGTACAACTTCAAATCATAGCCTTTGCAAATATACTTTGACTTTTGGTTTTGTTTTGAGGTGTTTGTCTCAAATTATTTTTGTTCTTTCGGTTTTGAGTTTCATTATTGATTTGGTGTTTGAACTTTCGGAGGAGGGGAGAGAATTAGGTTGTGTGGAGAAGGTGGTGAGGAAGACCTAGGATGTGTTCAGGGTAGGAACTGGCATTATCCAAATATATTGTATGAAAAACAATTTTTTAACGGAAATAATAAAATTAATGATCATACTATGAGTCCTTTTTTAAAAAGTTACGAAGGGAGGAGATGGTGCAATCTGTGGTTTTGTCACACAGACCTGAGGATTTCAGTTTAGATCCCAGTGCCCATGTAATAATACAGCTTCTGACAGCACATATCTGTGATGCCTGGGAGGTAGAGATAGGAGGCCATGGGGGCTTGCTGAGCAACACTGCAATTGAATCAGGGACCTCCACACTGAGAGACACTGTCTCAAAAGATAAAGTGGAGAGCAAGTGAGGAAAACACCCAGTGCTGACCTCTGTCTTCCTCTCCACCACTCCTGTGCACAAACATACTCACATCAGTGGATGCACATAACATTCCAGGTAGATACGTTGAAACAAGCAAACATTTTAACAGAGTAGATTCTGACGCAAAGGAACACTGATGAATTCTGGGCCAGAGCTGCAAGGTTAAGCTAAGGAAAGCTTGTAACAATGTGCTGCTGAATCACAGGGAAACCTCTGCAGAGGAACTCAGTGCTCAGCTCCTCAAGTGCATCGTGAGTCATTCTTTTCTGTTGCCCTTCCTCTAGCCACCCAAGTGTTCTTTTACTGTTGTCTGGCAGCGCTAGACTGGAGTGTCTAGCGCTTCCATCTAACTCTGACTCTAGTGGTCTGGACTTCAGGATTCTTGGGCTGCATCAAAAATTCCCCATCCCCTGGCTCCAGCCTTGGAGGTTTTGTGAACTCCAGTCCTTTGCAACTACGCATACGCTGCTCTATTCAGCAGCAAAAGGATCTTCCATCTAGTCTTTGCCCAGTGGTTGTCTTGGAGATTAAATTAGCCACCGACACTCTCTAGGCAGGCGGACTAAAACAATCTTCCTGAACTCTGGTTTCATTTGCATTCTTGTGTGTCGGATCTCTGCTGGGTGGATACTGTGATTCCCTATTCCTTTGTGGCATAGGGAATGACATGTGGCCTTCTCACACTGGCATTCTGTCCTTTAAGCTGTGGTATGACACTGTGACTTTGCTATTGCACGAGCCCAAACTCAGATAAAATTTTAATCTTCATTGCTCATGAAAATAATCAGTTCAAAGAATGCTTTCCGATTCAGCATTTGGATGAAGCCCAACACTTTGATTAGAACTCCAGGTTCTTCTGCATCTGTCACTGCTTTCTAATTCTGCTAACTTCCTCTACTGCTGCAACTCTGCTTCGAAGATATGGTCACCAAGGAAGACTATGAATTGAATGGGAAAGGAGAATGAGAAAAAACCTGGCTCCAAGTAAGTAGACAGGAGCCTTGTGACTGAGCAATTGTCTATTGTTCAATGCAGCCCTGGTGTGGGGAGATGTGCAAACTGAACTTGACTGGGCTCCTTCACCTCCAACACATAAAAGAAAGAAAGAAAGAAAGAAAGAAAGAAAGAAAGAAAGGAAAGAAAGAAAGAAAGAAAGAAAAAGAAAGAAAAGAAAAGAAAAGAAAAGAAAAGAAAAATAGAAAGCTACTTTTAATGTTTCTAATGGTCAAGTTTATGTACCACAAGGGATTTTTAAAATTCCATTTAGAGAATGTCTTAGCCTATGTAAAACTTTTTCAGGAAATCCCCCCTCCAATCAGAAAGGTATGACGTCATGAAAACTGTTTGTCAGCCAGGCAAATATTTAACAAGAGCTGGCATTAAGGAGATACCTTGGCCCAGGCTGCCCTCGAACTCGTGATCCTCCTGCCTCCGCTTCCTTCTGCAAATCCTACTGGCGTACACCACCACAACGAGGAAATGGAGTACTACTCAGTTATTAAAGCAATGACTTCATGAAATTCTTGGGCAAATGGATGGAACCAGAAAATGTCATCCTGAGTGAGGTAACCCAGTCACAAAAAACACTCATTGTATGTGCGCATTGATAAAGCGGATACTAGACCTAAAGCTCGGAATACTCAACAAACAATTCACAGACCTTATGAAGCTCAAAAAGAAGGAAGGCCAGAATGTGGATGCTTCAGTCCTTCTTAGAAGAGAGAACAAAATACTCACAGGAGGAAATACAGGGACAAATGGTAGAGCAGGGAGATCATCCAGAAACTGCCTCACCAAGCAACCATGCCATATGCAGCCATCAAACCCAGTAATTATTGCTGATGCCAAGTAGTGCTTACTGGCAGGAGCCTGATATGGATGCCTCCTCAGAGGTTCTGCTAGAGCCATACTGATACAGATGAGGATTCTTGCAGCTAACCATCAGACTGAGCATGGGGACCCCAATGGAGGAGCTAGAGAAAGGACTGAAAGAGCAGAAGGGGTTTGTATCCCCATGGGAAGAACAACAATATCAACCAACAAAACCCCAGAGCTTCCAGAGACTAAAACACCAATGAGCACACATGGAGAGACCCATGGCTCCAGCAGCATATGTCGCAGAGGATAACATTGTCTGGCATTAATGGGAGGAGAGGTCTTTGATCCAGTGAAGGCTCCTTTTCCCAGTGTAGGGGAATGCCAAGGCGCTGAGGTGGGAGTAGGTGGTTGGAGTGGGAGCATCTTCATGGAAGCTAGGGGAAGGGGATGGGAATGGGAGGGGGTAATGTGGATAACATCTGAATTGTAAACACAGAGACTATCCAATAAAAATGATTTAAAAATGGAGATCCCTTTGAGTAGATGTGAGAGCAGTCTGGGGGCCTTTATTTCTCTGCAGATCTGGATGATACTAGTAAAAATGAAGAAAGAGAAGTAGATCTACTGCAGGTGCATTTTAGAAGTAAAAGTTACAGGAGTTGATGATATATGTGATACAGTGAATGAAAATTTAAAAAGAAAAAATATAGACTTTTTTGTTTTTGATTTGGTTTTTATACTTGGCTATTGTGTGTAAGTAAGATGGCATATTTGCTAGAAGGTAAGGGATTATAATGTATCAGTAACTGCTGTGAGTTGATTTATAGCATGTGAGGTTAAGAAAAGGAGTATTTTGTTTTCTCACATCATATTTGAGATGGTTGACGGATCAGTGAAGACAGTAATTACGCCCTTGCTTATAGTAGAATACAAGGCCTTTGTTAGAACTAGGAGTCCTTCAGTTACCAATGTTGAAGTGGAATTCAGATCATGTGATTTCATGAGCACAGATAAGGGAGCACACACAGCACTGACAACAACCAGGACGAAGCTACGCCCTGCATGGTTTCCTGAGTCTCCATGTTCATGTAAAATATGGACAAGTGGACAGCTCATAATGACATGCAAATTCCTACTTAATCATCAGGATTGAAGAAGGCAAGTGATAAAAAAATGCACTAACAATTTAGATGCAAAGAAGGGTTTGTGATATCTGATGAAATTGTAGACCACAGAATCCCTTCCAATGGGAGCTGGTACCAATACACAAGTAAGCTTATGTGTAAGTTTGTGTGTACATGCATACAAGTTTGTAAGTATACATGAATGTGTCCTTGTGTTTGTGAGTATTTATTATTCCTGAGGGGCCTGTGTATGTACATGCATATGCACACACACATATGATGTAACAATGTGTGCATAGGTATATTCATGTTTGTTTAGATGTGGTTAATCTTCACAGTCAACTTGCCTGGATTTAAAACTATCTATAGCAGTGGGTGGTTTTCAGCCATCTAATACTGTGGCCCTTTAAAACAGTTCCTCATGATGTATGATAATCTCTAATTATAAAATTATTTCATTGCTATTTTATAACTGCAGCTTTGCTACTGTCATGAATAATAATGTTAATATCCGTGTGTTCCAGTGTTTTTAGGTGACCCATGTGAAAGGGTCATTCAACCCCAAATAAGTTGCAACCCATAGGTTGAGAACTTCTAATCTTTATGATGGGTTGATATACCTCTGAGTGTGTTAAACAAAGGAAAAAAACCTAACCTTAATATGAGTGGCAACATCTTATGATCTGGGGATCCAGAGATAATAAAAGTAGGACAGAAAGGACTAAAAGAAACTCACCACTTACATCTTCTCTGCATCCTAGCTGCCACAACCCAGCCTATTCTGTTCAGACATGCTTCCCCTACTGTCTTAGTAAGGGTTTCCATTGCTGTAAGCAGACCATGACTATGACAAGTCTTAGAAAGGACAACATTTAATTGGGGCTGGTCTACACTTTCAGAGGTTCAGTGGATTATCATGGTGAGAAGCATGGCTGTGTGCAGGCAGGCATAGTGCAGGAGGAACTGAGAGTTCTGAAGGCAAACAGAAGTCTGACCTCAGATAATCAAATAATCCTATTAAAAATGGGGTACAGAGCTAAACAAAAACTTCTCAATTGAGGAATATGAATGGCTGAGAAACATCTAAAGAAATGCTCTACATCCCTAGTCATAAGGAAATGCAAATCAAAACAACCCTGAGATTCTACCTCACACCAGTCAGAATGGCTAAAATCAAAAACTCAGATGACAGCAGATGCTGGCAAGGATGCAGAGAAAGAGAAACACTCCTCCACTGTTGGTGGGGTTGTAAGCTGGTACAATCACTCTGGAAACCAGTCTGGTGGTTCCTCAGAAAATTGTACATAGTCCTACCTGAAGACCCAGTTATTCCACTTCTGGTCATATACCCAGAGATGCTCCAAGATACAATAAGGACACATGCACCGCAATGTTCATAGCAGCCCTATTTATAATAGCCAGAAGCTGGAAAGAACCCAGATGTCCTTCAGTAGATAAATGGATACAAAAATTGTGGTACATTTACACAATGGAGTACTACTCAGCTATCAGAAACAATGACTTTATAAAATTCCTGGGAAAATGGATGCATCTATAGAATATCATCCTGAGTGAGGTAACCCAGTCACAAAAGAACAGACATAATATGCAGTCACTGATAATTGGATACTAGCCGCAGAAAGCTCTGAATACCCCAGAAACAACTCACAGGCCATATGAAGCTCAAAATAACAAAACAAAACAAACAAAAAAACCCCAAAAAACAAAAACAAAGGCAAAAAGTGAATGCCTCAGTCCTTCTTAGAAAAAAAAAAATAAGTGTATAGCACCTTCTCAGAGTGTAGTACACCTAGACCTTAAATCATTAATAATTTAAGAGCTAAGAATATAGCCTTGTGGCAAATTTTGGTATTCAAAAATTATTATGTTTAATCCATACACACCAAGAAAATTTTGACTGTTTCCAGGTTACATTCTGTTCTACATGTACTTTATGCTTATGGTAACTAGTAGAATTTCAATGCATATTATTAAACCTCTAAAAGAATCAAGCACTGACAAAAATATATTCATATATTTTATGCCAAAATGCTTTTAAAGATTTATACATCTCTCTCTCCTTTTTAAATAAAGTTGTAAGGAAAAAAAAAAGAAGTCTGGCGTCTAGACAGCTAGGAGGAAGGTCTCAAGGCCCACCCCCACAGTGACAGCTTCCTCCAACAAGGCCATGTCTTCTAATAATACAATTCCCTGGGCCAAACATGTACAAACCACCACAGCTACTATGAGAGACAAAATTCTCTGAAACCCTGATTCAAGACCAAACCTTGCTCCATTAAGTTGTTTCTCTCAGGTATTTTGTCACAGGAACGAGAAAAGTCACAGGAATGAGAAAGGTCACAGGAATGAGAAAGGTCACAGGAATGAGAAAGGTCACAGGAATGAGAAAGTTCACAGGAATGAGAAAGATCACAGGAATGAGAAAGGTCACGAAAACAGAAAACCAGCTTCCGAGGAGGGAGGCTACTTCTGTATCAGAACTACAACTATTGGTTCATAAGACTTTCACTTTGCATTTTTAAAGGAATTTGAATAAATTTCGAGACATGAACTATAGAAAACCCATAATACTGAAGGTTAAAAATTTAATGGGTGATTCTGATGGACTCTTAGAAGACCAAAATATTTTTTCTTTCATTCATTCATTAATTCATTCAAATATATAACAAAAACATGTAATAAGACAAAGCAAAAAGTATGACATTGGAGTTGGATGAGATAAACTAACAGAAGGAAGAAAGCATGAGAGGAGGCAGGGCAGTCAGAGACTCACCCATTTATACTCAGATTTTAACCTGCTGTGTCATTTCCTGTGTTTATATGAGCTTTGCTCTTGTTGTCTAAGAGGGCCTCATTTTCTTCCTGTCCTCCATCGCCTCTGGCTCTTAGAGTCAGTCTGCGTCCCCTTCCATGAGGAGGAAATTGATGGAGACGTCTGTTGACTTAATAAATAATAAATCCCAGCAGCACTGTTTATTCTACCGACCCCAGTGGTTTGTGTAACCCAAAGGCTGACACCCACACAGCCTTTAATTGTAATATGCCTTATACAGCTCAATAGCTGGGCCACGGTCTAATCTCCGTGAGGTTAATCCAGAGTTATTACTAAGTCAGTGTTCTATCTTGGCTGCTCTGAACACGGAGGGATGCCCAATTGGGCTGTGCTCTGGGCTGTGCTCTTCTGGCTCTTTCATATGGTGGCCTTTCCTCCCTGTCTGTCACTAGTCTTAGGCATTATGTCTCTTCTCTTCTGCCATCAGGATCTTCCTCTCCTCCCAGTCGCAAGCCAGGGAATCCCAAAGTCTCACCTCAGTCTGTCCTGTCCAGCCACTGCAACCAGCAGCTTCACTTACCAATCAGAACCAAATAGGGGCAGGTTCTCAGAAGCTATGTGTAGAGTCTTGTGTCAGCAGTTTTGAGGATCCAAGTTAACATTAGAATACAAGCAGCTTTAGACCAAATTCACCGCATTTACCCCTTCTTGTCTGATTAAAAAGGCTCTTTTCTCTCAGATATAAATTCATCATAACTATAACAATTATGTAAATTATATAAGGTATTATATACATGTATAATGATTAGCCTCTCATATATGTAAATTTAGATAATGTAAGCATCAAGTCACTATCTCCACGTTCACCCAGGTGTGCAAGTGTGGCAGAAAACCAGGACATTGATAAACGTAGAGATGATAAAGGCTGTTGGATCAAGGACTCTATTGGGGCCTGAATAAGAGATTAGTCTTGGTACATTCTGCAAAGATCTTGCTACCATCTTCTCCACATCCTGAAATGTTGTGGAAGGCTGAATGTAACAGGGAGAGACTGATTACATTGATGAAGGACATTTCAAGCCAGCATAGCATGCAGGCTATGCCATGGGCATTTCTACGTAAGTTTAGCAAGATTGACAATACAACTCACAGGCAAGAAGCAAGGCAGAAGAATGTGAGAAACAAGGCTGACAAGGGAAGGAACAGATTGTAGGCAGCAGTCAAAGAGAGTGTGGCATTCAGAGAGCTTAGCACCATCAAAGCCAAACATTTGGCGCTGGAACAGTGAGAAGCAAGGTTGTAAATCATCAAAGCCCACCCCCAGTAACTACTCCATCCACAAGGCTGCATTCCCTAATGGGTTCGTAATCTTCCTAATCAACCCCACCAACTGGAAAAGAAGTATTCAAATGCTCAAGCCTACGGAGGAAAACTTTTCTTTCAAACCACCACACTGACCAAACCCTACCTAGCACAGGTACCAGAGAGTAAAGCTCTGCACTCACTTTAAAGGTTTTTTTTCTTAAAGGCAAGAATACAGCCAGAGTGCTCTGCTTGCACCAAGCCACCAATGGAAGTATTTTTCTGGATGCAGCCACAAAGAAAATGAGAAGCCTTTGCAGACATGGTCTAGAAAACCCATCTATCACTTAGGTTGGTGGCACACTTGGGCATTATACATACGGTTGTGGTTTTACAGCCATACAGAGTACAAGAGTTATGAGGTCATAGAAATGTCCACCAAGATTTTAAAGGGCTGCCTTAGTTGGAAGGAAAATGAAGCATGAGAAGATTCCCTGCAAGAAGCCTCAGAGAGGATGATAAGTCATGAAGCTACAAGGGTAAATCCTAAGCTATAATAGAGACACCAGGATATTAGAGCTGCCGGCAACATAGTCTATGTACTAAAAGACACGAGCCGTAATTGGAGTCAGTCCAAAAGAGACACCATGTAGTCACCAAAGCAAAGGCTGCTCACATTAGTCACAGCTCAGAATCTCCCCCTTTGCAACCTTTAGAGGTAGGGAGGGAAGTGACAAAGCCACACAATGTCACAAGTATAAAAGCTGAAATAGGATTTAAGTTGATTTTATTGAACACACATCAAATGTCTAAGAAAAGTCTTTCAGGGTAACAGCTCAATCACCAAATACTATGATCAGTAGCTCTATGGATTTTGGAGAACTGGTTTTCCAGAACACATTGAAAATAAATGGAACCCTCGAATGAGGTGGACAAATGGCTTTGGGGCTGACAGTTTCTTTGACCCCCTAAATGCCTGAGCTGCCCTTCAACATGAGAGCCTGTGGTTGCTAACCGGGCCCAGCTGTTCAGCAAAGTCAGCAAACTCTGAGTCAAGGTCATCTCCATCCCCATCTCCCAGGTAACATTTCAGGCTCTGCCACGGTAGGCACATTCCAGAGGCTAGGGAACAGAGTGATGGTGTCGAGCTGGCACAGAAAGTAGCTGTTCTCAGAAAGCAGCCCAAAAGACATGCATAAAGGCCACATTTTCCCCTGTCTAATATTTGCAGTTCCAGGATCTCCCTGTCTGCAAACATCAGGGCTGAGCCAACAGCCAAAGACTCGGTCTGAACTGAATGCTAGCTGCTTCCTACTGCGCTGACTTGCTGTGTTTAGACTTCAGGGGTCTTGCCTTTCAAGACTGTTCCCATCCTTCTTGTCCCCTGACTCTCCACCCTGTACATAACCCCAAAAATATCTCCAAGAAGATGCTTGGGGGAGTGTTAATATTTATTGAGCACTCAGAACCTTTTACATAATCCCACTGGGAATATGATAGATTTCATCTGTGTCTCATGCAGTCTCCAGAAAAGGAGGCTAGGACCACAGTGTCCGGCAAGGATCATTAAGTTCAGAATAGCTAAGTCACATGACTGGAGTAGCACTGCAGTTGGACCTTGCATCCAGATGTTCTCAGATCCTACTCTCAAACTTCCCAAAAAAAGATAAAGCAAAAAACAACCACTAGTAAGTATTTTCTCATGGCCAGAACTTGAGGCGAAACCTCATATCCTTAATGCCTGCCTGGGACCCAACTGTGTCACATTACCTCTGTGCAGGACATTTGTTGGGGCAGGTTGGGGCAGGTTGGGGCAGGTTGGGGCAGGTTTGGGCAAGTTGGGGCAAGTTGGGGCAGGTTGGGGCAGAATGATGACTTTCCACTTTACTCATTCCTGAATGCTAACTTTTTTCCTGAGGTCTTAAGGACCACAGAAGGACAAAATACTAAAATCAGAATTAAGAGACATGTAACCTTTATCATTTCTACCAAAGCCAACCATACTACATCCATTATTCTGCTTATGAAAATAAAATGATGAATTAAAGTGAAAGACTTTGTTTTCTTTTCATTTAATTCTAAATGGCCAGTTACTTTCTATTGGTCTGATAGAACAACATAGCCCAAAGTGACTCACTGAAGAAAGAGTGTATCTAGTTTGTATCCCCAGAGATAAAATCTGTAGCATTATACAGTCAGCATGTGCACCATGTAGGAGGAAGAGCAGGAGACACAGAGCAGGTCATTGTCCATGGACTCAACCACTGTCCAGAGCTGTGGAAGCTGGACAGGTCCACTGAGCACTAAATTCTCACCATCAGAGAAAATAGAATGAAATGAATGAGAAAACAGAATAAAACATATCTAACTTCATCAAAGGTAAATTGTAAATTAAAAAAGGTGTTTTATTATTATTTTTGCCTCATATCTTAACAGTGAAGCCAAATGAACCTCTCCAAAATAATACTGGCGAAGAGTTCTAGTATATACACAGAAACTAAATTAGCACATTTGACTTGCATATGCCTTTATAAGTGACATATTCTCCACAGATATTAACTCTGAGCTTTTCTGGTGTGTAACTGGTGTTCCATGTCCAAGGACTCAGCTAACATGTTTCTGATTTGAGTGAATTAACAATCATCAAGTTTGCTGCGAAGGCAGCTGCCACCTCCACCCTCCTACACTGCAGTCATTAGTGATTGCTTAGTATCCACTGTGAGCAGGTACTGTGCCAGGCATGGAGCGCATGTCTTTTAGACGGTGTGATGATTAATTTTAGGTGTCAACTTGACTGTGCTTCATAGGTACCCAGAGGGCCAATAAAAGACTTCTGAGTGTGTCTGTGAAGTGTTTCCCTGAGGTTAGTGCTTGAGTCAGGAGACTGAGCAAATGTGAGATGTTCACACCAAAGTGGGCAGATCTTAACCATCTCAGCGCCCAGACAGTGGGGAGAAAGATGCAATTCAGATTCTCATTGTGAATTTCTTTTGCATTGTCTCTTGCTCTTATACACAAGAGTTCCAGGCCTATGGGCTTCCAGGCGTGGACTGGACAGTAGTGCCTAGTTTCTGAGGGTCTCCAGATTGCAGGCAATCTATGTGATACCTCTTGGGTTCCATAATTATAATATCCATTTTCTATAAGTAATGCTTCAGATGCCCATATTCACAGCGTTCACTGCTCTGGGAAATTGTGGCTCGTGTAGGAGAGCCAAACTCAAACTGATTTCAAATACACAAAATTCTCTACAAGCAGCCACAGCAGGTTTGGGGGAAGGAGAGGGAGGGTGTGTATATTGGGATGAGAGGAGTCCGTTTTTCATTGGATAGCAATAGGTGCTTTACAGGCAAATACATCTTATAATCAAGAAGAATGAATGACAGGTAACTGAGAACCAAGTCGCAAACAATAGGAAAGGAGGATCCTGGGGAGGGGGAAGAGGCAGGAGGGGACTTCAGCGATGGAAGATGGACTTTCCTGTACACAAAAACTTGAGGGGACATTTAGATTGTTGGGCTGATACTCTATTCTTCATTCAGAATTTTAAAATGGAAAGGAATATATTCAGATTACATTTTTTCATGTTACCAGATACAGCTGGGCATTATGCCCTAGCAGCATAGTCTTACTGGCAAGATTTATGAGCTGGAACCACAGACGGGGGGAGGGAGGGGGGGGAAGAATCAAGGCATTTTCTAGTTATCTGCTATTTTGAATAGGTGGTGAAATACTTGCTAAGATAAGGAGAAATATTAAAGATGGAGTATCTTTGTGTTTCTGTGTATTGTATGTGTGTTTAGGTATGTGTATATGTGATAAATGTATTTGCATGTATGTATATATATATGTGAGCATATGTAATATTTGCACATGTGTATAAGTGCACATATGTATATGTACACATGTGTGGGCATATGTGTACATGTGTCTGTGCATGCGTGTATGTGTATGTGAGCATGTACATATGTGAATGTGTGTACATATGTGCACATACATTGTATTGGACCAGAGAAAAATTTTTAAGTAAAATACATTTTTAGAATGACAAGGTCAAAAACATTGCTCCTCCCCTCACAGCCCAACAATGACATGGGAACATTCCTTATCCTTCTTGTTTTTTCTCTTGGTACTTAAGTTTTCACTGAAGAAGGGTATACAGTTATGTACAACATAACTCATTGTGTTCTTATGATTTAGAGAAGCAGAAATTACTTTTTACTGACCCTACTGTGTGGCTTTCATAATATGAACATTGATCTTTTCAATTCTTTCATCTGTAAGATAAAGATAAGACAGATGTATGAATCCAGACCCTACTGCGGGTATTCAAAAGATGCCTTCATCTTAAACCCTGGAACAAGCCAGGTACAGAAACTGATCATCATCATCATCATCATCATCATCATAATTTCTATAGCTATAGGATTTATAAAACATTTTCTCTAGAACAACTTTTAGAAGTGTAATTGCTACTCTCAAGTACTGTGTAACTACCAAAAAAGAATTTAAAAAGAAAATAATTTTCCAAAATGATTTTCTGAACATTTTTTTGAAATTCCCTGAGTTTTTGGTATAGCTCAAAAACATTTAGTGAGTTTTTTTTTAAGGACAATAACACATTTATGTACTAAAAACCATCCCAATCCCAAACCACAAGTTGGTGAAGCAGGCCTGAGGCCTTTGCAGCGGTTGTCCTTCTATGTCCCCACATCACAGTGATGCTTTTAATCACACTTCAGCTACTTGAAGGGCAGACATCCAACCACAGAACAGGTTGCTACTGTCCCAGCCACTGGGCAGGATACAAATGAAACTTTCAGACTGGAACAGTAACTAACTCATACATAAACTCTAGCAAAGCCCTAAAGTGAGCAGTGGAGCCCGCACCACAGACCCAAGTGGCTTCTGGGAAGTCCTCGCTAGGGAAGGACACGGGAAAAGGGATGTGAGACAAAGAACCAGGAAAGTGCTAGCAATGGTTTAGGAACCAATATAACACTAATCTGTCCTCATCCAGGTGAATCAGCTAACCTGGGAGCCAACTCAGCTGCAAAATCCCTCCCTCAGTTTCGCTCTCCCCCAGGTCCACTCCTCCAGTTCTCTTCAGAAAAGAGCTGGCCTCCCTGGGATAGTAACTGAGCATAGCATAAGGATTTATGATAAGACTAAACACAAACCCGCATACCAGGGATGGGCAAAGCAAATCAGTAGGAAGAGACCCAGAGCAGGTTAAAGAAGCTGAGACACAGCCAACTCCTGTAGTTAGGAGTCCCATAAAAACACTAATCTAACGACGGTAGCATATTGCAAAGAACCTAGTGCAGACCCACACAGGCTCTATGACTGCTCCATCAGTCTAAACTGTCTGCAAAGTATGCTGGGGCAATGGAAATGAAGAACTTCTGGAAATGGCCAACCATTGATTGATCTAATTTGAGGCCCACACCACAAAAGGGAGCCTATACCCAGCATTGCTTGGAAAATCAAGAACCAGACAATCTAGAGACCTAGAATAGAAAACAATAATAAAATGGTTTTAAATGGTATTATGGTATACTCTGATCTCTGCCTAGTCCAATCATCATCAGAGAGGAAATGTTTTTAAAGGAGCCAACAGTAAATATTTAATGTGGACCTTTACTATATGGCTTTACTTTGCCATATAGCACAAGAACTCCTGATATTCCATAAACGAATATGCATGCCTGGTTCCAGTAAAATGTAACTCACAAAATCAGGTGGCAAATGGGAGGACTTGGGTTCCCCAGGCCTCAGATTCCCAGTCCCTGATCAACTAACATTTTTAGCTACAAAGCATTTTAGATGTTGGGCATCAAGTCACATCTGTGGATTGTTTACAGACTTTAGGAGCAGCACGCCCTGTTTGTTCTATTTTTCTTACTCCAAGCATCATCACCTTGGCATGAATAGTGAGATAAACCCATAAACACAAGAGGTTACATGAGGAGATGGAAGATGGTTTCAAGTGAGATTTGGTAAGGATGGTGGAATTGTCAGTTACAGATAAGAACTCCAGATTGTGGCTCAGCAGGAGAACCTTAATGTGCCTTGAGTAAAAGAGGCCCTGTGTTCCATTCCCTGCACCCAAAATAGAGAAACAAACAAACAAACAAACAGAAAATGTGAATTAGAGACTGCTCTTAACGTTTCAAAAATGAACAAATGCAAAGAATTAATGGTGTTAACATGAGAATAAATAAGATCAAATTTTATTAATAATAGAAATGCTGATACACACAAGGTCGTGTGTGGTTAGCAGACACAGTCCATACTAAAATAGCTAACATTATTTCATAAACAGAACACCCGAAGCAACTGCATGGAATCTGAGGACAATGCCAAGCTCCTTCCATTGCTTAATTATTTACATGTGTGTACACATGTGCCAAAGTTCAATGCTGCACTTCCTGAGTCTCTTTACTATGTTGTTGATGTTTATTTTGCTTGATTTGGTTTTTGTTGTTTGTTTGTTTGTTTGTTTGAGATAGGGCCTTTCTAGGAGCTGAGCCTGGAGGTCAATGATTCTGCTGGGATCTGGAGTGAGGTTCTCTTGCTCTCATAGCAGAGCCTTCACTGACTGAACTGTCTCCACAGCACCAAAGAATTTTCAACTAAAGAAGTTTGTTTGATTGTGACTTCCCTATAACTTAAAGCTCAAGTAGAAGTTACCCTGCCCCTATGCAGGAGCTAAATATTAATATTAACCATGAGGAAACTGTGGATGTCTTTTATTTTCCCCTATCAGGTATCAGTATCATCAGCTGTATAGCGATCAGAAACTGAACCACGACTGTTTGTGGGTGCTAAGTGATGTAAACCCAAGCAAGGTTGCTGGACACCAGAGAACAGCCTGGTTTTGTCTGTATTCCAAGACACAGACCCCATGTGATTTTCTGCATGTCCTTTGAGCCACATATCAATGAGTTACCACATGATCAGAAGGCTGAGATTCTAAGCCAGTCTGAACTGGGAGTGACTGGAGAGTAAGGTTAAGTTTTTAATGATTCAATCAATTATATGTATTCAATGAAGCCATGATGGAAATGCTAGACACTGAAGTTTGAAGCTTGCTGCACTTTTCCAGCTAACAAACATGTCAAGGCTTGGGGAGAGGTCGCATCCTGACTCCATGGGGTCAAGGTACCCAACAACTCTCCTAGAAATCACCTTCGGAGCTTCTTTTTTGGGTCTTCCTGAGATGGATCATAACAGCGAACAAGCTCTGAAATAAATATAACATCTTCCTGAGTTCTAGAATTCATTCTAGAAATTATTGGACTAGAAAGGTTGCAGACAATTTTTTTAAAATTTTAATCAGTTTATCTGAAGTGGTTGAAATAACCTCATTTTAACTGGTGTCTAAGCGAAGAATAATGGTGTTAAGTGAGGTTGTGGCCTTCAACTTGAAGGTCTACCTTAATACTGGCGATAAATACTAGAATTGATTAGTTGTTTTCAGGCTACATATAAAACAACTTCCTCTGCATAAATAATAAGGTCTATTTGTCTTTTAAACAGGTTTACAGTGCAATGCTCGTCTTTAGTTAATTGTTCACACTCTCTGACACTTTTTTAAATTATAATTTTTACCAGAGTGGACAGTAAAACCTGTAACAACATTAATAGTATCACATAGTCAGTCCCAAATGTATTTTGCTGTAATACATATTTTAAAATAATACTTAGATCAATAATAGACTGGCAACCTCACTTCAATTTAAAGGTTGCATGTAAAAGTAGGCTGTTTGTCTATTGGAAAGTTCTAGAACACAGCCTAAACTTACTAAACCATAGAACCTACCTTTCTTTTTGTTGTTACTATTATTGCTGCTGCTGATGCTGTGTTGTTTGGGGTGCCAGGCCACCTCACCCCCAGGAGTAATTGAGAGAAAACAAAATGTGGAAAGTATTGAGCCAGAGCCAATCTTTGGAGAGACCTGTCCATTTCATCACATACAATTAGCACCACCTCAAAAAAAATTTAATGAATAAACAGGTTACCATGTGACCATCAAAGAAATTCTGCAGACCAGGTCCCTGGGCTCTGAAATGTAAAGAGCAAATGTAGGAGTGAGCAGTAGAAAATTACACAAATGGGTTGGAGTTTATGGAGACCCTTGCAGGCGTCACCCGTAAGTAAAGTCTAGGCAGCAAGGGATGCCTAGGCACACACCCAGGGAGCAGGCCCAGTGACACGGGGTTTTTAAAGGACACAAAAATGAAGGAGGCAGAAGCTGAGTCTCCACAGGACAGGGAAGTGAACGGAACGAAAAGACTCCATTTGCTCCACCACTGCCTTGTCCCTGAACATGGTGGGAACTTGGTAAGTATGCAGCAGAATGGGACTGACAATCTCAACGTGTGCACGGCTGAGCACCAATCACCCCCTGACAAAACACGAGCCAGACAACTTTCTGCACTTCTCGGAACCCCTGTTACAGAACTCCCCGAGTGGAAAGGGAGAGCCTCAAAGCACGAGAGACTTAAGGCTGTGACTGTCAGGCTGAGGGTTCCAGACAGCAGAATTCCTGTACACACACATGGGTGTTGGGTGAGAGCATTGCATGTTGTGTTTCTGTGTGTGTGTGTGTGTGTGTGTGTGTGTGTGTTAGGAAGAGGGAATGTTAAAAAAAATAGAAAAGAAATAGATTACAGATAACATGATGGCAAGGTGGGTGGGGGAGGACTTCTGGAACAAGAGAATCAGCAAGAGGACCAGAGGAATGGGAAGGGGCTGAGAAAAGAAAACAAATGAGAATTTTCATGGAGGACAAGGGTGAAGGAGGGAATATGAACAAAGACATGTAACATAAAGGTTCTTAACCCATGAGTTGCAACATCCTTGAGGCCATATATCAGATATCCTGCATATGAGATATTTAATTATGACTCAAACAGTAGCAAAATTACAGTTTTAAAGTAGCAATGAAATGATTTTATGGTTGGGATCACCACAACATGAGAATCTATATTAAAGGGTTGCAGCATTAGGGAGGCTGAGAACCACTGCATTAAAAGCTATTTAAATAGCTATATAGGAACCCATTACTGTAGATGCTGCCTATTATGTGAAAGAAATTTAAACAAAGTCATCATGTAATGGGGAAGACAATGCTCCAACTGAATATCTTATGCCACCAAGTAAAAGCCCAATGCCAAGGATTGGTCACATCTTATTGAATCATGACTAAAAGAGTCCATGGACACTCCCAAAACATCACAGGCTATTCAAAGGCTATTTGTTATCTTCCACAGCTGACAGTATGGTTCTAATGGATGAGACACCACTTACTTATGTAACCAAACGTGATGAAATTGAGCTTGCACCAAACTAGAAGTTTTACCTTTACCGGCCAACATTCATGGTGATAGAAAGTACTATGTATACTGCCCAAAGAGAAAAGTCGTCATCCATAACTCTCAGCTAAAAATTGTGTGATTGACAGCTGTGACTTGCCTGCAAGATATACTGATATAAAAACCAAGGGGTGTAGGAGGAAGCAACCTATTCTAAAAATAGAGTTAGGGTCAGTTCTGTAACATTGAACCCATGCTTGACATGGCTAAAATGACCCAAAACCTAAGAGTAGATAGACCAAGGGCCTAAGGAAAAACTTACTATGATTATTTTGTTAAAGAAATAGAAGCAATAAAATGACTCCTAAAGACATATTGCTATAAATAGAGATCAATAAATTGCTCAACTCTCATCAGGAAAGCTTCTCTTGAAGTGTCTGGTGATTATCATAAACACCGACAGTTGAACAATGTGTAAAGAGTGAGAAACTTTTTGGAGCATTTAGCTCCAATGGACTGCCTTTATTAAACTCTACCATCCAGGGCTTAGAGATTTATGCAGAAGAGGGGTTAGACAGTTTCTCAGAGTCAGACATGGTGGATGACCTCCAGACACAACAAAGATGACATGACACACATGCTAACTCAGAGGCTATGACAGCATGCACAACACCAGCGCGAGCTCAAACTAAACAAAACACCACACAAATTAGACCAAGGAAGCCATTTACCACTGATGCCTGCTGGAAAAGAGAAATTCAAGTCCTTTGGAGGGGAGGGGTCCCCCCAATGGAATGATACTGGGTACTTCAACTCCATTCCTGGACAGGCACGATGCCTGGGAGGAACTGGCCAACATGAACTGGACGCCATGTTTTATTTGTGTGTACTTTGTTTTTGGTGACTTTGTATTATTAATAGGTTTGGATTTGTTTAGATTTTCTTTGGGGTATTTTGATTGTGACAGAGAAAAAGGATAAAAGCAATATGTTAGGTTGGTATGGAATTGAGAATTTCTGGGAGATACACTTTATTTTAAAAAATTGAAACATTTAAAAACATTGGGTTCTTCAAATAGCACGAGGTCCAGTGACTTTAAAACACAGATGTTTAAGCACTGATAAACTGTGTAACATGAGCTTATTAAAGGGTAACTTGAGACTATCTTAGAGCAGCAACTATTTTTACTCAACTGCCAATGCCCTCTGTATGGCTACCCATGATTCAGGGCTCAGCAAACATGCCCATGCCTCAACCTCTATCTGCTAATTCTGTAAAAGCAATCAGCAGTTCCTTCCCTTGACCACTGATTATGAAGGCATCGTCACATGATACCAATCTGGCCAACCAGATGCGTAGGAAATCCTACTGGATAGCTTCCAGTGAAAGTTTTCCTACTCAATCATCCTCACCTCATCCGCATCATTTGGGGAAGGACTTGACCTCTGGAAACTGTAAAATTGTGATAGGCTAATAGGATCCCATGGTCTTGGCTGAAGCAGGTATCTGCTTGTCTCTCTGAGGATGTATCTTAGACACCGTTTTGACCTAATGGCAGTATCTTTTGCCTTACAGGAGCTTTGTAGTTTTGTGAGGTCACATTTGTGATCTTGGGGCATAAGTAATTGGTGTTCTGTTCAGAAAACCTTCATCCCTGTGCCTCTGTGTCTGAAGCTTTCACCCACTTTTTGTTCTATTAGTTTCAGTGTACCTGGTTTTATGTGGAGGTCCTTTATCCACTTGGACTTGGCCTTTGTATGAGGAGATAAGAAGAGATCGATTTGCAATCTTCTGCATGCTGACTGCCAGTTGAATCAGCACCATTTGTTGAAAATGCTGTCTTCCCCCCCCACTGGATTTTTAAGATTCCTTTGACAAAAATCAAGTGACCATAGGTGTGTGGGTTCATTTCTGGCTCTTCAATTCTATTCCATTGATCTAGCCTGATATAACAGTCTCCTGAGAGGTTCTGCCAGAGCCTGCCAAATACAAAGGCAGATGCTCGCAGCCAACCATTGGACTGAGAACAGGGTCCCGAATGGAGGAATTAGAGTAAGGACTAAAGGAGATGAAGGGGTTTTAAACTTCATAGGATGAACAACAATATCAATCAACCAGAGCCTCCCACTCCCGAGTTCTCAGGGACTAAACTACCATCCAAGGGACACACATGGAGGGACCCATGGCTCCAGCCACTTATGTAGCAGAGGATTGCCTTGTCAGGCATCAGTGGGAGAAGAGATCCTTGGTCCAGTCAAGGCTAGTTGTCCCAGTGTAAGGAAATGCCAGGGTGGTGAGGCAGTAGGGAGTGGGAGGAGGAGCACCCTCATAGAAGCAGTGGGAGAAGGTATAGGATAGGAGATTTCTAGAGGGGAAACCAGGAAAAGGGACAACATTTGAAATGTAAACATAAAAAATATCCAATAAAAGGAAAAAAAGAAAATGGAAGGTTACAATGCCTTTGAAATGCGCCGAAGCCTCTGCAGTAACCACACAAAGGTCCTGCTTCAGAATTTTCTGTTGCCAATGGTGCCAGGCACCACTCTGAGTTATGCTTTATTGGTGGATAGCTTGTGACTCAAAGCAGAAGGTCCTTCTCAAGACTTTCACAAGTGGGAAGCTAATGTACATTGTCATCTTTCCTTTGTCCTAAGTTCCCTGGTCTGAATAGAAAACCTATTATTTACAAACCCATCACAATAATCCTGAGGCTATACTGAAAAGTAAAATCACCGAGACCACGGAAATAATTCTAGCAAAAGCAATGATATATTTTGAAATACTGTGAAGAAAAGTTGTATGGCTATGAAGAACATTATAAAATATTAAGCTAGGCTGGAGAGATGGCTCAGTGGCTAAAATCACTGACTGCTCTTCCAGAGGCCCTGAGTTCAAATCCCAGCAACCACATGGTGACTCACAATCATCTGTAATGAGATCTGATTCTCTTCTCTGTTTTGACTGAAGACAGCTACAGTGCATACACACACACACACACACACACACACACACACACACACACACACACACACACAAATAAAATATTAAGCTACATAATGCTACTAAAGAGATGTCATATATGTTCAAGCATATGTGACAATAATAATATCAAGGGAGAAGAATAACTAAATCCCATTACCTGCTACTGATGGAAGGGGTGCAAATTAAAATAAAATATGTAGTTAATTTTAATTGTGAAATTAAAAATAATTGAATCCATAGTGCTGGTCAGCATATATTCAATGGATGCTCATATTTTGTGTGTGGTATGTAGTTTGGGTGGGCTTTGAAAGACAATTAGACTTTTGTGAGTTTAGATAAACATATACTTTTGATAACATTATTGTGCTCTTTAAAAAAATTCCAAATGGAAATAATCATGTGTTGTAAAATCCTTTATGTGGGTAGATAAATAGTGGAAAAATGAAAACAAATTAAATTTGCCACATAAAAGTTGTGACAAATTTGTTCTTCTCTAATGCAAGAATATAAATGAAAAGTTTGAAGAGTAAATTAGTTTGAGGAATGTCTATAATTCCGTGTGAAATGATGATATGGATCAGATACAGAATAATCATATCCTTGAAAAGTAGAAAATGGTAACAGTAGTGCCCATTAAGCAAATGTTAAAATTTCTGCCCAATGGAAAACCACTGTTGTTGGAGCTGAATATTGATATATTTTCTATTCTAAAAATTTCCAAATACAGCTATATTATAGTGAAAAGTTTTTTTTAAATAATACATTTTTGCTTAAAACTGTAAAAGCCTTCATGTCATATTACTCAATTTTCTTTAAGGTAATAGAATAAAAAAATCAACAATAAGCAAACGGTCATTAATAACAATTTTCTGGAGATAATGAGGTGGCTCCGTGGGTAAAAACTCTTGTTACACAAGCCAAATAACTAGAGTTTGATCCCGCAAATCCACATAAAAGTTGGGAGATTCTAGAATTTACTCCTGTAGAGAGATGGGAGGCTGAGTCAGGAGAAACAGCTGGAGATTTATGTAGTGAGCTACAGAAACAAGAGCCCCCTTGTGCTCTAAGGAATATCTGAACCTGCAGATGTTTTTTAGTGAAGAGCATGAGGAATGGAGTCTGACAGGCACATTTCTTCGGCCCAAATTTGACATATACCAGTTTTCCAACCTTGGGAATGTTACCTGACTGGCTTAAGACTTCTCTGTACAAACTGTGGGACAAGGCTACCAACAGCAGCTGCCTTGTGGTGTTGTTTGACATTCACCTGGCATTTGATGGGCATTGTTTTCTCACAGCTCCCTTGCAACCACAGGAATCTATCACTACCTAATGTAAGGAATGGATCTTTTTTTTTTTTTTTTAATTTCCAGAGTACTTTTGCCTCATAGACACAACATGCTGTACACTGAGTAGCCTCGGGAAGGGAAAGAACAACCCTGGATCTATTTCTCCTCCCCCACTATTCCTTGTTTTTCTTCTAAGACTGGTTTCTCTAAGAGTCTCCTCTGTCCAGAGTGAGCTACTGTTCCCTTAGGAAGCCATGGGCCAAATCCTGAACATACGCTTTGTTGTGGCTTTACTATCAAAAAGCCAAAGCAAAGGGTAATAGGTTTCTGCATCACTTTTCATGTTAATCTGAACTTTTGGAACAGGAAGCACAAAAAAGCTGTTTGGAAGCTCGTGTCTCTGTCACGGTGTGGTAGAGATTCCTTTTAGTTGAGAAGTCTTCTCTGTCAGTGATGCTACCTTTAGTTAGCAGACACATTTCTTATATACTCACTGCTGGCTTTCATGTGACCTCATGAAGGCAAGGGTGACTCTGCTAGCAGAAACTGACTTTCTGACTCAGAATCAGAAGGTTCATTAAAGACCCTCATGTAAATTTCCACAATGCTTCAGTGCTCTTACGAGTACTACAACTAAACTGGTAACCCTGTGTAGTTCTGTGACTATTGCCCATGCTAAAGTCAAATCATTTGATGTTGTTGTTGCTTGAAACTCGAACTCTGACTAGACTTATCACTTCTTTTTCTATCGGGACTCAGTAGGCGACAGAAGACTACGAGAAGGCAAGTGTTTCTTTCTCAAAAGAGTATGTCACACAAACTAGTCCTCAGGCCATGTTTGAAACAAGAGCCTTCCCAAAACAGAGCACAAGCACTCTTGTGCTAGGATCTCAAGTGGTTATCGATTATCTGGAAGGGATGATGGAGGTTTAGGCTTTTGGAGAAATGGAGTTGTGGCGTTTGCAGGAGCATTTTATACCAGGAAGTGAAAGAAATGTGATCAACCATTGCCTCCAGTCCTTTGTGAAGGTCTCTCTAAGGGCCCCCATACTCTGTCTTCCTTAGATGGAGATTGAGTGGTCTGCCATGGGCATCAGAGAGGGTCTGTGGAGGGTAAAGGAGCAAAGAAAGATCACGGATAGTGGCAATACATTTAGTACTAAAGAGGTACATACCTCACAGGATTGTCCATCACACAAGTTAGAAGGACGCTGAATGTCACAGTGTTGGAGATGCTTACGCTATGTGTTGATTCCCTTGTGTTCCTCCTTCTTGCAAGGTCACTGAAGTTTATTTATATCATTCTGCCAGAGGCTACAGCTTGTATCAAGCGGCTTCTAAAACTGGGACTGGAGCCAACTTACTTCTGGCTCTGATAAGGGACTCAGGCACCTAAATAAAATCTGGTCTGGACTGGCAAATTAAATACCACAGTGAGAAGCAACTGGACAGGCATCAGTCTCAGAAGATTAAGCATCCTAGGACTGAGAAATCATGGGACATTTCCACTTAGATGAATGTGAAAGCCAAAACTACAGACAAGGCAACCGTAATAGTCACCAGAAAGAACTGTCTACAAACTATGAAGTGCGCACATCAATTTTAGTCTAAAAAGAATTTTAAGTATCATGTATTAGCATTTTAAAACAAAAAGGGGATATGCAATATACATAAGGAAGGGATAAGGAAAAATAAGTTATTCATTGGAAGCAAGCAACTGAGATCTAAGAACAGAAGCATTGCTAAGGGTAGTTGACTTCCAAGTCAACTATTTATTTTAAAGCAGATTTAAGAAATTATTAGGAAAAAAAGAAATTAACTGGAAAAGAAAAAAAAAAGACATGATTGGGGAGAAAGCACAGATACCTCACGTGCCTTACATTGCTTTTGGGTGTTTCTCACTCTATCACTGTGATTGAAAGTCTTGGTTTAAAAGGTGCCATAGTAGGAGAGGGTAAAAAGCTTCAGGTCAGTGGTTCTCAATCTGTGGGTTGTGAGCCCTCTGAAAGTCACATATCAGATAATCTGCATATCAGATACATTACAGTTCATATCAGTAGCAAAATAAGTTAAAAAGCAGCAACAAAATAATATTGTGGTATGGGGGGGGTCACCACAACATGAAGAACTTCATCAAAGGTTTGCAGCCTGAAGAAGGCTGAAAATCACTGCTTTGGAGGGCATTCCGTCATGGATGTTGTGTGTACCGTGAGGGAACTTTGAGATTCTGGTCTCTCATTTTCCCTCTGCTTCAGTTTGAGACATAACTGTCTACTTCTACACAGGCTCCTGCAAGCCAGTGTGGTCATGTGTGTGTGTGTGTTTGTGTGTGTGTGTGTGTGTGTTTTTCAAGCTTTAAAGCCATGAGCTAAATAGACCCGTTTTCTTTATGAAGCTAGATGCCTTAAAAGTACTTTCACTGTAGTGCAAAGCTAATGAGGGAAGCAAATTAGTGTTGAGGTTGTTCCTGAGAATGCAGAGGGAGCTTTGGAATTGGTTAACAGAAGGAATCCGGGGTAGTTTTGAGGAAGCCGCTTAGTAAAAAGAGAATGCTGAATGTAGAGTGTTCGAGTTATTCTGGTGGGACGATGGGAAGGAAGCTAAGTTGCTGATAAAATGGACACTGGTAAATATCATGCTGAGGTCTCAGATAGAAATGAAGATTTGCTTGGAAGTTAACTGAGTGCCCACCCCAGTTGCATCATAGCAAGAAACCTGCACACATTGTTTCTATGACCTGTTACTCTATGGGTGGCTGAAATAAAGACTTTTTTAAAATTTAAATTAAGATTAATTATTTGGATGAAATAAATTCAAAACCACAAATCATTCAGGCAGTGGCGTATTACAGTATGCTTTCGCTCGCCTTTGTAGTGACTTTTGGTAGCAAGAAGGAACATGGAATGGATTAAAAGGGTCTAAAAGCCAGAAGCAGTGTGGATAGAAGGCCAAATACTTAGCAAGAGGATAAAAGAAATGGACCAGTAGAGTAGTATCTCAGAAGTCTCTGCTTCTCTGTAACTGGTAAGTTTTCAATGCATACTATCAGACCTTAAAAAAAAATCAAGTACTGACAAAAATATATTCATATAGTTTTACGCAAAATTGCTTTTAAAATCTGTACATTTATCTGTTTTTTAAAATAGAGTTGTTTAATTAAAAAAAAGAAGTCTTTCCAGTTTTGCCTTTTACCACAGACACATACATGGATGTATTTCAGTCTGCTACCTGCAGTGAAGAACTGGTTCAGGAAAGAGCCTCAGAATGCCTAACGTGCCCTCCATCCCAAGTCTGAAGTAAACACTAACGCCCACAGCCTCTAGAAAACTCCACTCTGTTCGGTTTCTGCAGAGTTCACTCTCTCGGTACCGTGTACCATGACATAGTTTTGCTCTTGAGCAACCGGTTTATTTTTCTTAATGCAATTTCTTCAAAGTTCATCTGTGTTGTAGAACGTGTCAGAATGTCCTTTTGAGGGGAGTGAAATCCTTGTACATTTGTATCCCTAGTGGCTTGGTGCTTATCCACTGACAGTCACAGGCATCTTCCTTCTATCATGACTAGGCTACTGCTGGCATCATAAACGCACGGCATAGAAAGGTGGCTGCATCTTTTAAGAATCTTCCATTTCCTGACAAGAGATTTAAAATGCAGTGTGAGCTGATACTGAGTGGTATCACACAATTATAAACAAAGGAAGAAGTCTTGAAGTTCTGGAATTTAGTTGCCATGGGAAATCTGAGACATGGGCTGGCAATTCTTATGATAGTGCCCCTCTCTCATGTCTTACCATTGGAGCAAGCATTTGCTTTTTCAATTTCCTTAGAATACATTTCATTAGCTAGCAGACTATAAAACCAGTGGGCAAGTGAGTGGGTAGATACACATTAGGTTATTCACTCGATGAAGTGTCGTTTGTTTGATGTTGTGTTCATGCCTGGTACATCCGAAACGAAAACATGCTTATTTTAGAAAGTCAATAATAGCTGAAGGGCTGGCAAGCTAGCTCAGGTGACCACATAATCCTGATAATCTGTTTGACCTCAAGAACCCACATAAGCAGAAGTACACACACACACACACACACACACACACACACACACACACACACACTCCTAAATTTGAAAATAAGGAACAAAATAAATACTTCTTGGTGGAATTTTCTTCATATAACTTTTCTTTTAAAGCATATTTGTCTATCTGTATGTTATGTGTGTGTAAGAAAGAGAGAGACAGACACAGAGAGAGACACACAGAGAGAGGCAGAGAGAGACATGCAGGCAGGAAGAGGGTGTTATATTATCTTCTGGAGTAGTTGTGACCCACCTGGCATGGGTACAGAGAAATGAACTCTGGTCCTCTGGAAGAGCAGAATGTGTTTTTAACTGCCAAGTCATCTTCCTAGTCTCATGTTCTTTTAGAAAGTATGCTTGTTGTTGTTAAACTTCTCTTGTTCTTCCTTTCTCCCTCCCTTCCTCCCTCCCTCCCTCCCTTCCTCCCCCCTCCCTTCCTCCCCCCCTCCCTTCCTCCCTCCCTCCCTTCCTCTCCCCCTCCCTTCCTCCCCCCCTCCCTTCCTCCCTCCCTCCCTCCCTTCCTCCCTCCCTCCCTCCCTTCCTCCCTCCCTCCCTTCCTCCCTCCCTTTTTCCCTCCCTCCATGTTATATGTTCATGTGGGCATGCTCATGTATGTTTGTAGGCCAGGGGTCAATTTCAGGTGTTTCCTTTAAGAGGTCTCCAGCTAATATTTTGGTAATATCTCCCAATGAGACCAGAGCTCAGACTGAGAGACTAGCCTTTCTGGCCAATAGAATAGCTCCAGTCCATCATGGCTGACTTTCTATGTAGGTTCTAAAGATCCAAGCATATGTCTTGATCCTTATGCAGCAGGTACTTTACCCATGGGCCCATCTAGTCTGCCCCAAACTATATTTCCTAAAATAATGCAGAAATTTAAAACATATATTATCTTCCATATGAAATTCTTAATGAATCCAAGTTGTTTTAAGCAGCAGCTTATCCCCAACAATTCTATTTGCTAGCCTGTTTTAGCTTCTGTAGTATATTGTTTGAACTGGACTGACTTTTCACCTATACAAAGAGCTCTAAAGGGGATTGGTAGCCAAGATCCTGCTTAGTCAGTGTCCAGTGCTTAGGTTATATCCAAAATTTATCTTGTTGGATAATGAGTGTGGTGGCTCATGCTTATGATGGCAGCTCTCTGGGGGTTGATTTCTAGGCTAGCTCGGTTTAGAGGACTGTTGCAAATATATATATATATATATATATATATATATATATATATATATATATATATATATATAACAACAACCACAACAAAAGTCATTTATTCTTTTGTTAAGTGAAAGAGGAACCTGGCAAGTTAAATGATGTGTTAGCACCAGAAAAGCCAAGACAATGTAAGTTTTTGGTTATAATTTAAAATAGGTCAGAATACAGAAGAACATCTTTGGATCTAGTAAAATTTCAAATAAAAAATGAGTACCCTGTGCTAAGATAGAGCTGAGCGCAATCTACAGTTTCTTTGGAAGGTTGTGGGTGATGATGGTGATGATGTAGAGGTCACATGTTGACTAGCCCCATTTAAGGAGTCCTGATCATATTACAGAATATGGGGGAGTTTTATCTCTTACTTCTTAAAATATTTTTTAAAGAAAATTAAAATGTATGGATGTTTTGTAATGCATATACATCTGGGCACCTACTGCAGGCCTACTGCCTTTTGAAAGCAGAAGAGAATGACAACCCCGTAAGCAGGGTTACAAATGACCATGAGCTACCATGCTAGGAATGAAATGTGGGTCTTGGTAGAGCAGCCAAGGGCTCCCAACCACTGAGTCAGTTCTCCAGTCCAAACTTTACTCTTTGAATATAGCACTGATTTTGAATACTTATCCATGTATTCAGTGTATTTTGGATCACATTCACCCTGCATCCTCCCCTCCAACTCATCCTGGATCTCCTTCCATTCCCCTCCCAACTGGCTGGCTTCATCTTGTGCCTGCAACAGCTTCTCCTATAAGTTCCTAAGTACAGCGGTCTGAGTCTGTGCAAAAGAGTTTCTCCTCCGTCCTTTCAAACTCCAGCTTTTACACTCATTTTTAAAAGGCATTTTCATTTTTATCCATGTTTCATCCCCACAATCTGTGTGTGTGTGTGTGTGTGTGTGTGTGTTCCACATGTTTAGTGCAGAGTCACGTAAACAGGATCCCCTAGAATGGTAGTTAGTCAGAGTTGTGAACTGCCCAACACGTTTACTGGAAACCAAACTCAGGTTCTCTGAAAACTCAAGTTCTCTAAGCTGCTGAGTCAACTCTCTGGCCCCTCTCACAGTTTTGCTGTTCCCTCTTTTGTTACTCCTGGGCCTTGGTGGGAGGCATGATGTAGATGTAGATGCCTTGACATAAAATTTTATTTTCAAATACCTATTATTCTCTCTTGGAACCTGTATGTTTCCAGAAAAGCACACATCTTGATTATGTGGATTACTGCTCACACTTAAAAAAAAATTCTTCCTTTCAGTATCCCAGAGTCATATGTTGACTTCATGATGGAACTTTACCCTCAGGATACTACGGGAACCAGGCCTCAGGTTGCTCAGTCTGCGTCTCTTCCTTGTTCCACCAGAACTACCCATGGGATGTGCCGAGAACAAGGAGAACATGTCAAATGGATGCTAGCACTGTGAATCTGAAGCAGCACCACTCCATAAGAGCATGATTAACTTCATTGTTAAAGGGTTATTTATACGGCAGCCCCTGAGGATCATCAGTACTCCCCATGGCACTATCTAGCAATCCTTGACGTACTCAGTAAAGCATCAAGTGAGATAAGGTAACACTTGAGAGGTACTGCGAGAGACTTCTGAGGCGTGTGAGGGCTAGGTGCAGAAAGGGGCATGGAACTAGCATGGGTACAAAGCGGCTCCCAGGCTCTTCTGCAGTGTCTCCCACCCGCACACTACACTGTGGAGTGGCTTGAACGATTGATGCCTCTGAGCAAAGGACAGTTTCACTGCTCCCCAGAGTGGGAATGCTCCCCACAGTGTGAATGGTGTGAACTACAGTTCCACTGCTCTGGACAGTGTAAATGATGTGAGCTGTAGAATAAGATTTCACAGCAATGCCAATAACTTAATAGTTTATTAGTCAGTCAACAATATTACAAATATTTAAAAATTACTTAATATAAATAGTTGGCAGCAAACTATTCCATTACAGAGTTAAATTACCAGTACAACAGACAGACTGGAGATTTAGACACCTGGAAGATAACAATAAAATAAACTAAATTATTTAACAAAAATTTTAAGCTGAAGGCGTTTTACCTAGTGTCCATAAAAGCATGGGTTCTCTTTTTATTTAGAAAAAAATAAAAAACGGCTTTAACACCCCATTAGGAATATAAAATAAAATCAACTGAAAATATTAATTTGCATATCAAAGAACCATTTATAGTTACAATCCAAACACTCCATAAACCACTTGTGCGATTCTATACAGAAACTGGGAATTAGAAACTAGTTGCTTTAATATTACAAAGATTTCAGCTCCAAAAATAATTCAACATAAAATAAACTTTAGCAATTAGTGTCATAAAATTATATATTTTCACATAAAAATACAAAATAATATTAATGACAAGAATATGAAAAATTATTCCAAGTATTTTACTACTATTAAAATAAAATAAAACCCAAAAAAACAAAATAGAAATATGCATGAAAAAAGTCTCTCCTTTTGTTAGCAAAACACTATCCAAAATAACTACAATCATTTACATCAGTACAAAGATTTCTGGGTTTAAAAAATAGTTGCAATGACAAAAGGGGCATCTTTTCTGACAGTAAAAAATGACACTGTGGATAAAGTCTGCAAAATATGCAATGAAAAAAATAAATTTGCATTAAAAAGGTTTACACTGTATCTTTATACAAACATTAGAAACAGTATTGCACATCACAACACAGAATCGAGGTTAGTCAGCCTTCCAAAATGTGTTATATTCAAGTTTTGTGGCATCTTTGAGGAGAGGCTCGTGCAGCCAGATGCAACAGGGATAAAATATCAAGTGTTTTCCATACACAAATATATAAATGCTAAATGTTTCCTTCTTAACAAAAAGTGTGGATTTTTAAAGT
This sequence comes from Micromys minutus, assembly GCF_963924665.1. Classification (NCBI taxonomy): domain Eukaryota; kingdom Metazoa; phylum Chordata; class Mammalia; order Rodentia; family Muridae; genus Micromys; species Micromys minutus. The sequence continues at coordinate 18,310,719 of NC_137969.1, forward strand.
ACTTTTCCTCCACAGTCATTCATACTTTTGGGCAGCAATATGAACATTTAGGGAACACAAATGAAGAAGCTTTGAAAATACAAAAATACAATCAAAATTAATAATTTTCTACAAAAATAGTAAAATAAATATGATCTGTAAATTAAAAAAAACTCTAATACAGTGTTTACCAGTTAGAAAGTAAGAATGTAGTACATAAAAGGGAAAATAATCCCCAAACAAACAGAAAATGAAACAAATCAGAGGTAGGGGAGAGGTGGGGAGGGACACAGTATTAGACCAATGAGCTTTGTCCTAACAGGAACGAAGGTGACACAAACCAGCGTTTCGGTCACATTCACCCTGGTAGGAGAAGGTGTTTCTCTTGCATTTCCCTTCACTTCAAATATTTACTTCAGTTTAAGAAGGGAAGATGATTTTCGGCATCTCCAATTATTTCATCATATAATTTATTTTAGAGTTCATTATTTAATATATGAAAAGGCTCTTCAATTTTAAACATTAAGCAGAAATTATGAAAATAAAGTGTAAAATCTGCGAAATTAAATATCTAAATAATTAACATTGCAAAACTACTGATTTCTTTTCTAAATTCCAAAATTGAGGTATAGCAAAGGAGATGTCATCAGTCAAAAAAAGTGTGCCATAAAATAGCTGACTGCTGGAAAAATCTCTCACAGAGATATAAAAATAGTGCATAACAAATGTCAAAATGGACCAGGTCTGGCAGGGTGAGGGTAGAAAAGAATGCTCCAGAAACTCTGGATGGAGGGTCTCTGGGAGTCACAGGTTGGGACACAGACAAATAAATTAGTAAAGAGCTCCTCTGAAAACAGCATCAACATCAAACACTAAAAACTTGAGCCACAACCACAATAAAACAGCAGAGTTAGACATGAACCACGCATTTCTACAGTACAAAAAAGCATACCATCAACAACCAATGCTGAGATGAGCGCTTTGCTCACGTGAAGGATTGTCCCAAGGGTTTGCTGCACAGGCCATACCCTTGCAATTTTCTCTCTTTAGAGTCAAAAATCTTAGTTCTGCACTAAAAAAATAAAAAAAAAAAAAAACTAACAACAACAAAAAAACATTTACCATGTGGGGTGCTTTGCTTAGACTGCAGGGTAACTCCTACATTATTAACACAGCGGCTAGCTGCTGTTAGGATGCTCTAAAGAGGAAAACCACCAGGAACGAACGATGTTCTAGGTCAGAACCGTGCATGTTTCCACGCAACTCCCTCAATAAAGAAAAAAGAAAAAAAATGCAAGCAAAGTCATTACTGAATTTCCTTCATCAAAGTCTTTAAAAAGCAATTCTTAACCATCAAGAATAACAATGCTCCATGCAACAGTGACCCCAGTTTAGACAGAAGACCCCAGATACATAGGTCAAACATGTAAGCAAATGTAAGCCAGATTTCACCATTGCCTTAAAGGTAAATTGTATGCAACTAGCCATCTGTTATATTTCCCATCTCCATTTTGACTTCACTAAAGTTCTGTGTTCTTCTATAAAACCCTCTTTTAAAGTATGGGCTTTCCATGGGTCTCACATTCGGTGACTGGTTAGCAGTGTGCTGGCCATCTTTGGTTTTTAAAGGATGTCTTAACCATGAACTATCAAAGGGGCTAAAATCAACTTCTTGAAAATTCCTGTGTTTTTTTTTTTATTCAATCTTTTATCTGTACTCTATCACCGCACATGAATTAGAACCGCACATCACAAAATTGCACAGGGATTACAAATATTACATCCAGTCTGCATAAAATCGAATTCCACTACTGACCAGATCACAAAATGGCTGCACTCTCTAATCTAAAACTAATTTGCATATTGTACACATGTAGGACAACATTTTTAACTTGAAGTCACAAGAATGCATGCAAGTTTGCTTTTTGTAAAGAAACAAATTCTCTAATTTGTTCATGCTACCTAGATTCAAGAGAGCTTTGTGAGCATCTGCAGTACCTCAGCTCACTAGTTAATGTCCGAGGGCATGCATATGGTGGACACAGGAAGTAAACATGCATCGTTTCACACTCTAAACTATGGCAGTCTCGGCCATATTGTGCTGCCTGCATTTCATCCGCAATGCAGTGTGTCTCTAACGTTTTCAATCCCGTATTAATAGGTGACATTTACACATAACACCTATATAGCAGCAAAGCTAATACAGCTTGTGATTAAAAATGTTTAAAAATAGCTAATAAATCAGATTATCTTGAGGTATTATTTCTTGCAAGTCAAAATGGAGAGCAACAAAATCAACCGTAATTTTTAGTTTATGTACACACTGAAAACAGCAACAATAAAAATAAGCATTTGTAGCAGACATATTCCATCTTCACTATTATTTTGCTACCTTTGGTAAAGTACTGGGGCAGATCTTGAAGTTAAAAACCCATGTTAAGAAATAAGTGCACGCTTCACCCACTATATAGCAGCAGACTGTGTTGCCCCTACGCAAAACATTCTCATATCTAATTTTAACTTTACATATAAAAATAACTTGGAGAAAATACAAAAAAACATTTTATTTTAACATGAAAATATCACAAAAATTAGTAAGCCTGAGATGTAGGGTTTTGGTGAGAAACAAGAGGCTTGTAGTGTTTCGGCTGCTGATAACGATGCATGTTCGAGAGCTAGGTGAGAAGCAGAAGAATGCACTTATTTCTTCTGCACGCCAGTGTCTTCAGCACAGTAAGCCACATGCACCCTTCCCTTCCTGTTAGACCGAGGCCAGTTTGCTACACTTAGTTCCAGCGGAAGTGGATCTGACGTGGACGATCAGCACCTTCCTTCACCAATGGCTTATGGAACTCGCGTCCTGCACGAGAGTGGATATTTGCCCAACAAAACTCACAGTAATACTGCAGGCAGGTGACATTGGCACAGAAAAAGGGGGCAAACTTCCCACCGCAGCGCGCACCCTGGCACTCGTCACACATCTGGTCATCCAGCACATATGGCTTCACCTCCACCTGCAACACAAGAAAGACAGCCTCTGTGGAGTCTGCTGCAGAAATAAAATTCAGCATGAGTTTAAATGTTCATACTGCTCTAGAGAAAAAGAAGAGGCAGTGTCTTGTGGAAACAGCTTCCTGAGGCTAAGTGCGAGCCAATTTGCCTGTGTGCTGACGACTTGTGTATCAGGTTTCACATTTATAACTGGCACTGAGCTTGAATGGTTAAACACGAGTTCATTTATTTCAACACGTTTCCTTCAGGGGTGGCTAAGTGCCCTTTGACTCTATTTTCCAAAGAGAAAAGTCATATTAATGATTTGAGACCTTCTTTTACTTTTGTAACATCTTTGAAACACCTGTATGCTAGCATTAATATTTTCAAATTGTGAGCAAAACTCATAAGGGATTATCAGCCCATTATGAAAGACTCATTTCTCCTTATATTTTTCCTTTATTCTAGGATCAACTGCCTAGGACTGCAGCAGCCGCTCCACTGCATGTCAGAGCTGCAGCTTGCTTGCAATAATTGCTGCAAACAAGCCAGAAATGTGGCTAATGTGGCTCAGGGCATGTCCAGACTTCTTTATAAATAAGGACTCACTGTGAAGGGCTGACTCAGCAAATGATGTCTGATCTTAGCTGGCTCTAGACAAGACTCTCTTGACCTGTCTCCCCATCTTCAAACTGAGAATGATAGATAGACTGGTGGGTGGTGTTGAGAGGGTGAAATAGCACATGGAAGAAGTAAGGCCCGGGATGGTTTTGGGAAGCCGTGTCACGCGCAACAGCAGCCTAGCTGACGTGTAACCTTATGAACGAATCCCTGGCTGACGAGATGGTGTCAGTCTTTCAGAATAGTTATGTACAGTTCACAGATTTTAGTGCTAAAGCTTGCTCTCCTGCTTTAGATGGTAACCAGTGTCCGGACTCAGTAGGACAGCCTCTCAGCTCTCCTTCACAGGGCTTCTCAAAGCCGTTTCTCTGGTGACCCAATCTATGCTACCAATGGACTAATGTTTCCAAGTTTAGGTTAAATGATTTACAGAAATAAATTAGTGTCTGGATTTTGGTTTTTAAAAGTGAAAACTAGCTCTTAACTAGCACTTCCTGTCATCAGCCAGTTTCTCTAAGGATCTATGGACACTTGAAGTCCTTACTAACCCAAAGACTGGCTGGCACTCCTTCCCAATGTTTGAGTTTGGAAAACTTGCACAGAGGGAGATGTTTGCCGGAGATTACGGCAGACATGTGGCTTGGCCCCAAGCACTTTGTCCTGGGCACAAGTTTGTATAAACTGCCTCCATAGGCAGCTGGGACTTACTGGCTGATAACAATTCTTGACACAGCTTTAGAATCACATCTATACTTTTATGTAATGCCTTTAAAGTTCACAGAGAAATTTATATTTCACAGATATAATATTAATAGTCAAAGGGAAATAAGTGTTTGAGCCATATTATGGTGAAAGCACCTACTAAGTAATAAGTAAGAAACAGATGACTTGCCGGGGTGTAACTTACACGTTTGTCAATGTCACCATGCTGAAGCTGAACAAAGCGAGCGCTGATGGCAGCAATGTAGCTCTGCTGATTGGAGAACGCAACTCGCCCAGCACCTTTCGGGTATTTTAGTTCTGGATCTGTATCGATTCCTGCGTAACATACACCACCGTACAGCCGGTCCATGATCATAGCAAGTTCCACTTCAAAGAGAAGACATTGACGGTGAGTAAATCTAGAGACCGCTAACACAAAGCAGCCGTTAGGACAGCCTGGGAGCCAGAGCTGTGCACACGTCAGCAGGCATTCTGTCACCGAGAAAAGCAAAACAAGGAACCCCCAAGCCACTTGCTTCCTGCAAAGTTGGACTCATTACCACCATATGCACTGTCTTGTGCTCTGGTGTACAACGTGTCATGGTCTTTTATTAAAGCCTAACTCTTTTATCGGCGTCTCTCTCATTCACTCTTTTTCCAGAAGGGCATGGCTTTGCCTACCCTCCCTTCTGAAATGCAGTGTTTCTCTCACTCGTTCCACCTGCACGGGTCTCCTCTTCTATAGGAAAATCTTGTCCTCTCTGACAGGCCGTGCTGGTGGGAGAACACTCAGCATGGTGTGAGGCCAGACTAGCTCAATCATTCTGGTGACCAATGGGCAGCAGATCGGTAGCCAGACTGTCCTCACATCTGTCTGTACACCTTAACGATTGGCACCCTATGACTCCACTCTAACTGTTCTTGTTAAGATCGACTTGCCCTCTGGGTAAGTCCAGTGCTCAATCTTCCTGCAGGCAGTCCTGCTCACAGCTAATCTATTTCCTAGTCTGGCAATATTTTTCCATTCTGCTGACAATTCACTTCACTAGTAACTTCCTACTCTCACTTTTCAATGTCAGAACACCTTAAGGTTCCATCTTGGTACCTTTGTCTACACCGTTTTAGTGTCTTCATTCTCTGATATGTATTGAAGTACCACCTGTGATTGTACCTTTACGATCCTGAATTTTACATATTTGTGGAATCTGAGTTCCAAACTCACAAAAGCAACTGTCTACCAGAGACCTTGTGATCTCACAACACATAGCATGCTAAAGGACCACACAAAACACTATCTTCCTCTATTTCACGAAACATGTTCCAATGAGTCTTTGCTGACTCAACTGTGAAAGAGACAGAGGCTCAAGTTACTGAGTCAAGATTTCAGACTTCATCACTTCCTCCACCATGCAGGGCGTCCATGGAGCTGCTTTTCAGAGCACAGTGAGGAGCCAACCTGCCCACTTCCCTCAGTCATACTCGGTTTAAAGGTCACCGTCATCTTTCATCTGGTTTACAGAAACAAGCCTATCCCCTATCCGTGTGTCTTTCATCCTTCCTCTCCCATTTATTTCCAAACCACTAGAAATAATTATTTTTTAAGACATCATAGTAGACACCGCATGGTTTAACTGAAATTTCTACTTCAGACTTCTGAATGGGGCCATGAACTTCTGTTGAGAACCCAGACACCATCACCCTTAACCTACCCTCCTCTGCTGTTTCTCACAGCTACCTCCAAGGTAAACAACTATCCTGCACCTTCAGACTGAAGATGGGATTCAGCCTTCTATCTTCTACCCAAATATTCAAGTATCTGTTTACCTGGTTCTCCACTGCCATACAAGAGACCCTTACACACATTTACTAAGACCCTGTTTTCCCTCATACATAATCAGGTCATGTGACCTTTCAAAAATACATGTGATTATGGCTCTCTTTTGCTTAAACACTATTATTCTAGGGATGCATATCAATTAGTCCATTAGACTTGCATGATCTAACTTCGATCGGTGTTTTTTAATGTTTTTCTATCTCTCCTATTGATCTGTTCATCCCCAGGTCAGCCACTCGACTTTCTACAGTCCTTCCATGAATTTACTCTGCTCTGCACTCAGGAAACGCTGCCTGAAGGGTTTGGAACATTTGTCTGCAGCACACTTTTCTTAATGGTCCCGTTGCTAAACTCTAGACAATCATTTTTATTAGCTCATACATCTTTTAGATATCACATCATAGCATATTCTAAACATAAACATACTAAACACACACATACACACATATAGACTTCTATTCCCAATCATCATTCTTTACATCTGCCATCAAATTCTTTAAGCATCTACATGTGTGAATAGTTAATTCATATCTCCCTGACTTAAAGAGGCTGCTTTCAGATGGTGTGATACCACATAGAATGCATATGTAGTAAATTTACACATCTATAACTATATCCTACTGGATGTCCTTCAGATTTTTGGTTCCTGGTTACTGAGAAACAAACCTTTATATAATTCACTCATTTAAAATTCTAATTTAGTTAATAATTCAAATGCATAAAAATACGTACTTCCATAGATTCCAAAGTCAAGAAAATGAGAATCCCAATATTTCTGATTTAGAGATTCTACTTACCAGCCCTTAATGGCCTAGGAACACCTCCAACAAAAATTGTTTTTCGAGGATCCAAAGGCTGAGAACCATCCATGACGAAATCACTATCACTTAAATTCCAAGGACGGATTTGAACCTATGGAGAAAATTACATTTGGTCTCACTCCTCTTACTGTTTAATTTTTTTAAATGCAGTCTTAAATTTTTAAATGGTAATTTAAACATACTGATTTGAAAGCCTGCCTTGGTAGGGCATGGCTCCTGTAGAGGCACTTACAGGCTTGTCTTTGATGGTAGGGCTGGAGACACACAAGTAGAGCTTTCCATCTTCCTCGATGCAAGCGTCAATGAGCGCCTGGACTGAGCTCTCTTCTTGAAAGAGGAGGAACGCATAGCCTGGAATAACCATGAAAAGGATGTACATGTCAAACAAGAGACTTTACCTCAATTAAAGTACTGTTAAAAAATAAATACAGCCCATCAAGTAGGTTTGGATCATTCTGTTTTCCACAGGAGAACACAGACATGGCACACACACAGACTTGGGTGTGGAAGGGGAGGAAGAGGGAGAAAGACTGATAGCTCTGACAGGTCCTATGGCAGTCAGTGTACAGTACCACAGTCCAGTCCGTCAGACAATGGTGATGGTGAGGTCAAGGTGGACTCAGAACTCAAAGCTCTGATGCAGTACAAAAGTGCATCATTTGATACAGTATTTGATTACATTAAAAAAATCTTCAAGTCATTAAACATACCTGCACCAAGAGAGACTTCCATAGATAAGACTATGCAAGATTAAAACTACACTCTATTCATTTATAATTGGTAGAAAAACTATAAATATTCTTGAAAACAAACACTTTAGGGAGCTAATTTTGATATAAACCAAGTTTCAAGGGACTATAACTATTCTATAATAACCAACCTCTAGACCAATATACTAAAAAACTGTTTAAAGTAAAATTTTTAAATTTTGTAAAGTTTAATATTTTAGTATTATTTAATTTTAGAATATCTTCAAGTTTTATATTTTAAGTTTATAATACTTTGCTATCAGGAAAGATATAGCCATCAGAATAATTAAATGATATGTATACACGAACACAAAACAGAACAAAAAGCATTAGGCAATATTCCAGGACAGAGGCACCAGAAGCTCATGACAAGAGACCCCTAGAGAGACGCAGCAGAGCCGAGCACAGGCTTGGAGGAGGACGGTACTCTGCTGCCTGACCTTCCGAGCGGCTGGCTGGGTTTGCTCTGTCCCCACCAGTGAGTGAGTAGGTAGAGAGGGACCTTCTTTCCCTGAATCCCCACAAGCATTTGCTGTCTTTTAAGTTTTCCTGATATTCATTCTTATTAGGATGAGATGGAATCTCACAGTAGTTGTAATTTGCATTTCTCTGACGACTAAACTGTCAAATGCTTTTAAAATGATTTATTGGCCATTCGTAGTTTTATTTGTAGAAATAAATATATTTCTTCAGTTCCTAAGTCCATTTTTGGTTGGGTCATGTGCTTTCTTTCTTGTTGGTCTATTATTTTGAATCTCTGAATATTCTAGGTATTAATCCACGTCACATGTAGAGTTGTGAAGATTTCTCTCCTGTTCAGTAGGCTGCACCTTCACAGGGCTCTTCCCCTCACTGTACAGCTTTTCCATCTCATTAGGGCAGAGCCTATCTGCAGGGTACGTGGGGTCCCACAGTCCTTCCACATGCCCCTGCCTTGGAATGTTTTGCTAATTCTGCTGGCAGATTGTTTTTTTTATAAAACAGGAAGTTTAAAAACAGTATTTGATAGTGAATTAAAAATATCAACCAGTTACTTCCCCAATGCCGTGTCATACTATCATCTGAACGCTTGCACTTAAATAGTTTTATTTGTATAAAATATAAATGAATCATTTCATGTGCATCTTGACTCGACATTGAAAATACTGTTCTGTAAGTGTGAATCCACATTCCTTATAAAATAATGCTTTAGGCAGAGAAATATTGAAATGTATATTCATCCGAACTTATTAGATCATTAGAAAATTGTCCATCTCCTTGACTCTTAAATGGCTGCAAGTAAACTAGAGTAGTTCTTACTCTGCCTCGCTCAGCTCAGGCTGATGGGCTCTACAAAGTATTAGCTTTTTAAAAAGTTCATTTCCTTATCTGTGTATATGCGAATGTCAGAGAACAACTTTTAGGAGTCAGTTCTCCCTTCTATCTTCATGTGGGTGTAGGGAGAACTCAGGCTGTGGCAAGAGCCTTCACTGGGTAGGCCGTGTTCCGGGTCCACAAGTCACTAGCATTTATAGGAAGGTACTTAAGGTCAGTTCTAAATGTAAGCCCCAAATTATTGACATTATTTCCTTTGCAAATATTAATAATACACCTCTTACCTTTTGGTGGAAAATAGGACTTGCTTTCTGCTTTATGGGGCCAATCTACTACCAAAGGTCCAAATCTTCGGAAGCTGGCAGTGATCTCATCTTCGGAGAGGACAGAATGTACATCACAAATTAGTTCCAAAGATTCGCTCCAAGAAATTCCATATTTCTAAGTACTAGGAAAATTTAATGTCTGAAGTATTTTGAACAGCTTAAGTATATTGTCAACAGGAAAAATATCTAATGCTCTTAATTAAAACACCATATAAAATGTAGCCATTTTCATCAAAATAAATTCATTTTAAGCAGCACACAAACTAACATTTCACAGTTCACAGTATTGATGGCTTTGTAGTATACTCCATCATAACTAGCATTAGACTGAAACGTGCCATTATTATCAAGTTAACTAAAACAACCATTGGTGTTCACAAGTAAAACCAGGTTTTTGTTGGGATAAGGTGTACTGAAGCAAGACTAGCTGAACTGTCAGTTACTAAATCAAGACTAGTAGGACTGTTAGTAAAATACACTAAGGTTAACATAAGCCAGATAGTTTCACTGAAATTCAATACCATACGGTCAGTTAACGTTCTACTCTAATATATGTTAGCATATGCAGGATACATTTACACATGTACAAACAATACTAAAAACTAGCTCCCAATTTAGCAGTATCTCTCCGTGGGCTACTAACAAATGGGGAGATTTTCCATAACATTACAAAAATACTTTAAATATTTTTTAACTTTTATCTTAAGTAACTTTTCTTTAATGCATATTTTTACACATTTACTATCATTTTCATAATACTAATTTCCTATCTTATGTTCTGTTTCTACTTCCTTATTGGATTTTATACTGTGTGTCTCTATCTTTAAGTAAACTAATATGACTAGAACATGGTGTAACGTTATATCAAAACAGACCTTAAAGGTACTTGTTCAATTATCTTCATGTTTCATCAGCTCAAAACTACATTTTACTCTGTTGGGTTTTTTGGTTTTGTTTTATTTTTGGTTTCTGCCTGTTTTTAAAACAGGATAAACTTACCTTCATCAATATCTGGAGGAAGCCCACCGACAAAAACTTTTCGAGAGAAGCGTTCTATTCGTTCTCCATTTTGATGAGCTGAGTAACATGTTGGTGAATTTAAAACACCAACTTGATCACTGTGACCATCATCCAACAAGCTATCATCGATCGGAAACAGGGACGATCGACCTAAAATGTAACAATAAATACAAACAATCTCAGATTACAAACTAAGACAGATAGACTGGTGACAGTACCGAGAAGTGACCGCAGTGACTCACAAATAGTCACTGAGCTGCGGAAGTAGATCAGGAGCAGATACTCACCTGATAGATGAGGCCCTAAGTCCAATCCCAACCAAAAGAAAAAAAGAGTCCCAATAACTACAGCACATAAACAATACATCTACTAGCTCATTTCACATTTCTATGGATTGCAGAACGAAGCTAAGGTATAGGAAACACTCAGGCCTGAATGTACAACAGGATTCTTTAGAAACCGGTGATAGAAAGGAAACAGGATTAAGTCAAATAGATAAGAGGACACAGAGCGAAACAACCAAAGCACCAAGAAAGCAAGATGCTGCAGTAAGCTGTAAGCTGCACTTCTCTATATTCTTGAGGTAAGCTGTCATCTGTGACAGTCACATGCACAAGTGCAGAACACTGTCTTAGGATTCTAGTTCCTGTCTAAGCCCACTGCACAGGACATGTCCAGTTCACTTGTGAAGTAATGCTCATGTTAGACGACCCGTATGTTCACACAAAATAAAATGACCTGGTAATATAGTACCTTTATCCTCAAGAAATACACACACACACACACACGCACGCACGCACGCGATATAACCACTTGCAGAAAACTGCCTGCATTCAGGAGCCCAGAAAACAAAAGTAACTTTCTATGACCAAGGAAGACAAAGGGAAGCATAGATTAAGTGAGGATCCAAACTACAAGAAAGGCAGGAAACTGAGGACGGGAAAAGAAAGAGAAACAACAGTGGAAAAAAAAGAGCCAAAGAAAGTCACATGGTGGATGAATTTAAAGGAGCAAATGTCAAACCCAGGTACAAGAGGGCATGTGGTAAAAGTACACAGAAGCTTCAAGTGCTGCTTGGGTGACAAACACGCAGGAAGGTGGGGGCAGTACAGAAGAGTGACCGTCCCAAGAACAGCGTGTTATACAACTGAAGAAAAGCCCAGAGCTGTGAGGAAGACGGCTCCGCAGCACTCGTGCACGGGGCTTCCATCACGGAGCGGAGGACGGGTGAGAGACAACGCAAAACAGCACCAGGAGGGAGGGAGACAAAACAACCACCGAGCAAAAAAAAAACAACAGTTTCGAGAAATGAAAATTGTGTTTGAGGCTATCTGCATATTTGATGGTGGCAGCTTTTACGAAGCTGTTTGGGTGTCACATGCAATCAGATGTTGTCCTGTGCACATTTAGTACAATACAGACATCAAAGGAAGCCTAGTCTTCAGAAATGTATTATAGAAGAAGCAATGTTAATGATGCAGCCAAGCTGTTCACTGAAGATTAAATGAAGGGTATACTTTTAGGGCAAAGAGACAAGCATACATTCTATATAATGTGCACCATATTCTAGAAATACTTAAAAACTACTAACATGTTACCATGGTGATGTGATATAAATAAAGAAAACTAGGAGCATGGCATCCTGTGGAGAACTGGCTGGGGAAGGAGGGATGAGCTACACACCTGCGACAGTGAGCAAGACAGTCTAAAATGGAGTCCCCAGGAAAAATGTCACACCATGCTACAAAGCTGAGAAGCCTCCATGAACCCCTAACCTCGTCCATCAGACAGCATCTGAGAGCTACAGAGACATCTCTCAGTCTGCTGTAACATGCTTACTGACACAGCAATAGTAGCAATCGATTATGGAAAACTCGTTTCTTCTGGTCAAAAAGATGGCATCTCTGGCTTGTGTGGAGATCTAACTCTCCAAGCTATCCAAAACATAGCCAAGGTAGCCTAGTTGTGCCAGTCAATCGTCTGGCCAAAGTCCGCCTCAGAAGGTAGGTGTACTATAGACCAGGCTAAAGAGACTGGTGGAACAACTCTTCAATGACATACTTTTCCTTCCCAGATCCCTTGCCCTCAAGCACAGTCCTTAAGGGATGTCATCAAGTTTGGCTGTGTCTCAGAAAGGTGTAACTCCATTTTCCTTCCTTTTCCAATGCTTACCAGACCCTAAGTATGCCTTCTCTTGTAATTCAGGCTTCCTTGCTCTTTCTTTAAGGCATCTCTCACCACCAAGTGCTTATCCACGGTGTAGTTGACCTTATGCTGCATTAACCAAAGGTCCTGGCTGGTTACTTCCTCTCATCTTCTTCTCTTACTCTGGGCAGTTGATGAGATTATGGCTTGGCTTCTCTGAGGGTTCTCTTTTAAACTCTAATGAAATTTTCCTCTTTGAATAAAATTTGGTTTTGCTTGACTTTAAAATTTTTCTTGCCTTTTAATTCTCTAATCTGCAAAGAAAACATACCTACTCCTGCACCCCTACACGGTACCCCTGCCTGATTATTACCACCAGTTTACTTGACGTTCTTCAGTTCTGTGACTATGAAAGCCACACAAAGTCTGCCACACTGGACCCATCAGTGGAAGCAGTCTGAAGTAGTGTTTCTGGGCTGTGGCCATTCATACTTGATTCCCACATAAACTTTCTCTTCTTCCTTTTTAGGTAGGAACTGTGTTCATTGCTGATGCTATATATGCAAATACATATACTTACACATGTATGCATGTGTGTGTGTGTGTGTGTGTGTGTGTGTGTGTTAGATATAAGTGTGTAAACTTTATGAGCTAAAGTAACAGAAGAAAGATCCTAAAGGAAAACGGAATTACTCAACAATTGTTATGAAAGACACCCATTCTGAGTAACTATATTAATTTGAATTTCTAAATTTCCTTTGCTATAAGAAATAAGGGTCAATGAGACATAAATGTTGATATTTTCTTTGAGAGTAATAGAAAAGAATTCTTCAACTTTAGATTATAGGTCAAATGTCCTGTCTGTAAATCACTTGGTCCAGGGATGGTTCTTGTTTTGCTATTTCTTAGAATTTGTATTTTCAGATTAGGGTACTCAGCCTATCCCTCCTTCCTATCTTCATTCTCTTCTCCCTTTCTTCCTTTTTTTCTTTAATTAAAGCAACACCATCAATATCTATTATTACTATTAACTGTGCATTAATTAATTGCCCAACTTATTTAACTGAATAACTCTACATTTTATAGAAAGTAAGATGACTAGGGAAACAACTGCTTAGATTTAGAGAAATTGAAATGACTAATCCAGATGCTAGACTGAATTTAGACATACTAATAGTGCTAGTATTTTGACCACACAATTTCATTTTCAAGTATTTTATACAAACTTAACAGACAATAAATACAATGTAAAAAGTCTAAACGACTTTTATTTTGATTAAAAAAAGACATAAAAAATATTTAGACTCTAAAGAGAAATAAGAGGTGACCTAAAGCAACTTAAGATTTGTATGAACTACAACCTGGTACCTATACTTCAAAGCAAATGCGTTGTTGCGAACAGTCGATGAGTGACTGAGTACTGTGTTCCCTGTAACTGTACACACTGTGAACTGTGCATCAGCCAACGTTCAGCTGGACAAAGAGTGCAATGAGAACATTTCCCTCACTAGCCACAAACACTAGACTCTCATTTTCTCAAAAACAGTGATAGCTGTATTTCAAAAGGTTGATAAATAAATAAACTGATGAATGTAAATCCTCATTTAAAAGAGGAAGTAACAGAATATATAGGTCACTGACTAAAACGATAATCCAGGTTCATCACTTTGGTCATTAGAAAACTCAAGCTGGGTGCATAATAATGTGGTATTTTGGTTCCTTCTGCCAATCAATAAAAATAAATAATTGGTAGAATCTATAATTAGTAATTTGGATACTTTTAGTAGGAAATTCTTCAGTGTCCTTGCAACAATTATAATTCAGGTTACACATTTCAAACTGCTATTAAAAAGGATTAGAAAATACATAGATGCTGTTGCTGTTGCTATATAATACGATAACAGCACTGGATTCTGAGCTTGGCTGTCTCCCCGCCCCAACCCATGGACCTGTGGACAGTATGTGTGCAGCACATATGTACATGTCAGAGAAGATGATGAGGATGCTTTGCTAACATCCTCAGTCACTGTTGCACTTGATTTTCCAGGGTTTGAACTTATTCTGGAACTTCAGAACAAACATTTCTCAACATGACAGTGTGAGGGTATGGGAAGAAAAATGTTTGCATGAGTTAATCATTTTATAGATTGACTCTAAACAGAATTCTTCAATCTTTATAAATTATTCCATAATCTTATTACTAGAATATTACTGTAAAACGTAAAAAATATGAAAGCACATATATTTAAAGTTAATGGGAATCTGAACATCCTTCCTACTTTCTAGGATGAAAGCTGTAAACGGCCTCCAGTGTGGCGCAAGGACTTACTCTCTAATTATCAAGACAGAAGGGGATAGGTTCAGGACTGGACTCTCTTGAGTACCACCAGTTAGAGCAAGCAGTCCCTTACTTGGTATGTTCTTCCAAAGAAAGGAAAGAACTACAATTTAATGTACAACAATTCTATGAAGAGATTTTTGTCCCAATAATAATTTTCCCCTTTTCTTACAAGATGAAAGATCCAAGAAAATCAATAGTAGGCTAGCAGTTTACATCTTTGAAAATTAATTTCTAGGAATATTTCCATTAAAATTAAATTTATTGAAATTTTATTTTCTTTAAACATTCATATGACAGGACATAGTTTGCATAACCATTTCTTCGGGGCTGTAAATTAAGTTTTACAAGCAGTACATTCTGTGCTGTGACTACTTAACTCTACTGTCCTGTATCTCCAAGGTGACCAGCATGGGAAAGAAGCCAACAGTAGATAATGCCAGTGCAGCTATGGAAGCTCACACTACTTAGAAACAGCAGGCTGTGCCCAGAGGCCATGGCCAACTAACCCTATGTGGAGCTACTCCACTCATGTTATTTCATATTTCAGAGATTTTTGTCCTTTCTCTAATGACTATTAGAATTATCAAAGATGTGGAAGGCAGAACACCAGTATACTCCGCAAGATTATTGGAAGGAAAATGTTGGAAATAAATAATATAGTTTATATTAAACCATTACTAATTCTTTGTATATAGTGGCACGTAAATCTAAATGCGAATATACCAAACATCATCAGCTGAACTTCCAAAGCTGGCTCCCTCTAAAGTTATTTCTCTTATCTTTTCATCCCAATGCAATATACCAACTTTTGGGTTAACTGCTCTCCCTCAAATGATTCCTTAGTACATTAATGAAAATAAGTTCTTATTTCTATTATTCAAATAGTCCTGTATGCATTTTTATTTTTCTAAAAAATAGCTGTTTACTCCTCTATCAGGACAGACTGAGACACAGAAATAGAACATTCTGAGTGACAGGGCTTAAATAATCCTACAGGCCTCCTAGTACAATGCTGACCTTTGTCCAACCCAGAGCAGTGTGTTCATTCTCAGAATGAAGCAACACTAGGCAAACCAGCAACTACAAGAAAAAGGCAATTTCCTGATGCACAGAGCTTCAGTGCGCCCTCCTCTCCTAATGCTGCACAACGGTCCACGGCCCCAGGCTCCTGACATTCAGACAAAGCTATCTCTCGCTCATTACTTTCAGTATAATTACACTTTGATCATCCCAAAAGTACATTTCATAAATCAATACCTACAGCCAGCTTGAGTTAAAGTTCTTGTTAACATTATTAAGGAACTGAAATATATCAAAGTTATTTATTTTGGCAGTTCTTTGATTTAACTACAGCCAAGTGGGAAGTCTTTAAAACAGAAAGTGCTGCTCTTTGCTGCACTGAAAGGTCAGGCAAAGGAGGGAAGGAAGAAAACACGTCTAAAATCTACTGGTCAAGGGCGTCAGGCTGCCTTCTGACATCTGATGCTGTTCCTCCTGCACAGCATCGGAACAGCAGACTTGGGTTTGGCCAGTTGCACCAACTCATTCTGACACATCTCTCATGAACAGAAGTGTTATTCTAACCTAAAAGAATGACCAACAGGGACACACATTTCACCAGCCTATCAAACTCCAGCACAAGTTTATATTGGGGGACTGACTCCTGGTGGTTAGAAGGGCTGGAGACTGCTAAGGTATCCGAGTGAGGGAGAATGAAGAGAAAGCAGGAAGACAGCCAGGCTGCTGTCTCTATTCCTTTTTGAAGCCTTTTTCTAGTGTGCAAGTTTTTCTTATAAAATATTTTTCTTTTACTTACCAAGCTAAGGCACTTCCGAATTCAAATGACATCCCATAGCAGCTAGTTTCAGTGACCTTCCGAAACAGAAGTGCAGCCGTGCCTTTATGTGCTCTCTAAAGGACTACAACTCTATTACAGCCATGGTGTACAAATCTGAGAAAAAGGTGGCCGGAGCGCCCAGTTGTTGTGGAGAAGCTGCTAGTTCAGGACAAGAAAATATGGAGCCTTACACCTTATGCTGAGGCAGCTCTGAAGTGGAGCACCTCTCTTTACAGCTCACGAGGGGAGACACGGCTAGGAAGGCAGCAAGTCCCTCTCTGAGCAGCAAGAAATGAAACATCTACTTTCCTTCCTGTATCACCGTCCGCAGTAACTGAGCTGAGCTAGAGTAAGAAAACCACTGAGTTTGATACCCTGCTCTTAAAATTCTAGCACACTGTATTTATATCCGAGTATGCCCAACTGACTTAACACATACTACTCGAGATAAAACATAGGAAGTATCTGATATGAGAAGAATTCTGAGCTGCTCTATCATTTTAAATTCACCTTAAAAATCACAGATTGGTAAATATTTTCCAGACAATCAAAGTTCAAGTTATCTAGAGCACAGATCTGAAAATGCAGTGTAACCTTCCCACTCTCTTCCAACTCACCAACAGCCTTTAGAAAATTACTTGGCCTCCGTATCCCAGTTTTTAGAAACCTAAAGGACCCAAAGATTCAGTCAAGTATTTGGAGAGTCAAGACCCCAGCAATGAAGTGAAATTGATACATGAAAAGGGAGCTACATAAAATACCAGCATTGGCTGTCAGTGCTGATAACTGGATTTGTCTGTGTGTCTGGAGAATGTATTATCAACAAGAGGATACTACCACCTACGTGTCAAACACAACCAAGGCACAGGGATTACTATCTTCCACGGAAATTCAGAGGGAAGAGCAAACACATGGGATTCAGTGTGCAACACTCTATTTGATCAGGCTTGGCTCACTGTGACACTCATGTGGCTTTGCTTCTTTTCATGCTACCTTCCCTTTCTTTCAGCTTCTGCATGTGGTAAAGGCCAAGCAGAGGTTGCTGCCACAGGTGTCCCTGCTTCTCCAGGGAGTTCAGTAGTAGCCCCATATGACAAAGCCTTGAACCTTAGTAAGAACACTCAAGGAAACCCTGTCATAAGGGAGAGGTGGGAAGGGAAAGGGGTTTGCAGGAGGAGAGAAAGGGGCTGATCAGAATCCCAACTTCACAGAATTAGTGACAGAACATGGGTTCTGTCAATGACGACAGTAATCTACTTATTCAGGAGTCATTTTCAACTGAGTCAAACGAAACCCTGGGTCATTGATAAGACAATTGGTTATAGAGTAGAAAATCACATCACATCTCACTCTGGTTAATACTAACTTATTTCTTTAATATACAACAGCCTTAGCTTAGAAGATACAGACATAATTTTTAATAAGAGTTAAAAATTTGGACAGCTTAAGGAGGACAAATTTTACCAACTATTAGTATAAAAATACACTCTTAGAGGTTAAGAGTTAAAATCTGAAAGTTGGTAGGGGCTTACATCAACATGTGATTCTTTGAGTTTTCAAACATTGTATTAAAAAATTCTGAGATCAGTAATTATGACATTGATCAACACAGCTCAATTAGAAACAGAGGAACTATAGCAAACAGAAAGGAATTACCTCGTCTTCGCCCATAACTCCTTGCTGCATGTAAACAAAGGACAAATTGTAGAATGTTAGAACTAAAAATAAGCCCACACATGCAAGTATCCGTGATATGAAAATCTATGTGGGCATTTACAAAATGTTACTTTAAGACCGTCAGCACTTTAACTGCATATTTTACAAAGCACTTATACATACACATTCATGAAGATATACATATGATATGTCAGATATATTCTTTACAAGTATTTTATACATATGCCATCTGATTCACCTAAAGCTGAAAATTCAGACAGAAACATCAATTTATTTAAAACTCACAAATACTTGTTTCACCTAATCATAATAGAAATATTTAACAACTTATAGTTAAACAGTTCCCAAATTAATTTTCTCAAAGAATGAAACTAATGTGAATTAAATTCCTATTTTTCTTCTTTTGATAAAATAGTATGGTATATATTGTTCACCAACTACGTGGAATCAATCTACGTAGTCACCAATGCTGACAAGGTAGTACCAGAAAATGTAGATAGTCAAAAAATGTTCACTGTTACTGAGTTATGCAACTAAACCCTGTAATCAAAGCTGAGTTCAAAGCCACTTAGGGAAGCAGCCAGGCACTGCAGTTAAATGATATAAAGGACATATTCTAGTCTTCTGACATATAAGAGGTACTAACTAAGGGTCTGCCTCTAGGTAAAAGTATTCTAGTGTAAACTAAAATGACAACTCTCCCCGAATGATAAACGCTAGCAATATCAGGTAGGAAGAAGCGGGCAGCTAACATTGTTCCCAAGGGTAATGTATGAATGTGACTTCTTCACACAAAGTTCACAGTGTTGACAAAATCTTTCCCTCAATCAGCACACGCAATCAGTTTTTTAGCCTGATAATTTATATGACACAAGCAATAAACAAAATGTGAATGCTAGAAGACTAAGGTCTTCATTCATGTTTACAGTTTGGGGAAGCAAGAAAAATTCAATGTTGAATAAATCACTAATCAAATTTGTATTAGAAAAGTCCTCTCTCTAAAGTCTAAAACTTAAAGGTCAAGTGATGTACTTCACATGCTAAGTATGTTCTGCATTATGTAAGGCTTAAAGTGTATCTTGAACTGTACAGTAAGGCTTTCCTCTTAAAAATGCTGCCCTATGCTTATATGGTGCTAACTCTATAATACTGAGTCGGGAAGGGAGACATGTCATCTCTTAGTCATTTCAACTTCCCTGAAATAAGCTGGTGAGCATAAGGCTTCCACCAGTCTTTAAAGAGGACACCAGCTTTATCCCTATCACCATGGTACACGGCCACTCTGTTCTTGAGCACCGACAGAACCAAAGTCTATTTACACCTTACTTGACACGCTTTACTTAGCATGAGGGTAAAAGTAAACCAAACAAATAAAAACTATTTTTAACAAATTTGAAATCAAAACATCAATTGTGATGAGGTTGGAATGTGGAGAATAATTCTTCATCTAATAAGACACCTCCAGCCCTGTGAATTCTCTCAACTGTTGTACTTTTACATGGGACTGCTCAGTACTAAAATAGTGAAAACATATATAAATACTTACAGCATCTTAAGTTTAATGTCATTCCTAGCTTTGAGCATAATTATTTAGAAAATTCTCTTAACTATCTCATACCAGAGGAATTTCAGAAACCTATAAAGACACATTCTACTTATTTTTTGGACAAATTTTAGATTTGAAGTCTCTACATTATCAAAACTAGAAATGTGGCTAGTATATTCTGTGGGTAAAAGTACTTGCCATGCAAGCCAGAAGACTTGAGTTCAATCCCAGGAACCCAACCTGGAAGGAGAGAACAGACTCCTGACAGCCATCCTCTGACTTGCACAGGGGGGCACACATACAGCCACACCTGACACATGAAACATGCTGGGGGAGGTTCTCGAGTAAACTAGAACTGTGCACAGTGAAGCTCCACTATGTGGAACAGCTCCTACTCTTGTCATGGGAACCACCATTTTGGTACCACTGCACTACAAATGATGGGTCTACCACTTGTTTCTATTGATGTTTTTATGTGGAGTTCTGGGGTTTGAACTTTCAAATAAGAATATTATTTCAAATTATTTGTTCTTCAAAATATGTTTTATAAAGAAGTTAACTTTAATTCTTCATGGATTGCTGGTACTCTTGATGTACACAGGAGGCTCTGAGGTAGTTTGAAGACTTTCATACAAAGGCCTATACCATTTGGGGTAGGTTACCAATGACATTATTTAGGCTCTAACCAGACAACAAACAGGAAACAGAAAAGCTGTTTGGAAATGTTGTGTTCTTAACTACTGATTCTTAGCTCAGCCTAGCTAAATTACTTCAGCATAGGAAGAAAAACATGAAATCAGCTAGAAATAGAAGTTAAAATTCTGTGGGTGAGAAGCTAAAGCAAGTGTTTCTCTAACATTAACAGGGCAAAACTAAAAAGAAAAATACCCATGCTCCAAGTGACCGCCCTTTTTAATTCCCACACCACCATTCACTGCATTCACTACGCCTAGTGTGAGCAGCCTCAGTATAAAGGCTTCCCATCTTTTCTCCCCTCATAACTTGATACAGTAGATTTAGAGCATCCACCTTTAGAAGTACAGCATCAGTAATGGGCTTGTTTTCTTAGCACTGAGCCTCATCAAACCAAGCTGGCCTCAAACTCACTATGCTGTTCAGGATTCATGCTTCTACCTCCCACGTGCCAGGATGACAGAGATGCACCATAGCGCCAGCCTTGGGTACATTTCCTGAATTAAAAGATGCCTATGATTCATTTCACCCCCAACATAAGACAAGCTCTTGATCATATAAGTGGTGTATATATGGAAAATAAATGCAAATTTATACTTTAAATTAGGTTGCTAATACCAGGTCCCTCATCTCATACTTAGTTCTGTCTGTTCCCCTTTTGAGTAAACATACTAATAAAAATATTTTCTTTTGGGGAAGAGGGGAGAATGCCATTCAATCTGAATACAGACAAATACTTGACATATATAACATTTTTCCTTATTACTGCAGAAAATACAGATTTCTACCACCAGTGTTATTTTTTTCCTGACATTACATATGTTAGGTTTATACACTCAAAATTATAACCATTCTATCATTCTAAATAATCAAAATTGCTGTTTTTAAACAGACTATTATCTGCATGGAATATGACTTTCTTAAACAGCTGATAAACATTAAATATTGACATGTAACAATGACTTACAATAATAGTAGTCTTTAACCATCCAATCAGCTTTATTTCAAACTAATCTGAGGAACATGGTTCATGAGAAACAGCACACTCTCTGTGATTACATTTATATGGCTTTTTTTTCCTTTTGAGGCAAGGTCTGACTATGTAGTCTTGGCTAGATGCATGAATGATGCTATGTACACCAGCTAGCCTCCAACTGACTTATCAGCTAGCCTCTGACTCCTGAGTGCCATAATTAATGTCTCCAGGCCCCAGGTTATATTGCATTTTAGATTTAAAAATTTGAATCTATACAACTGCATGTGGGTACCAGGCTTTCTCTCATGCTAAGGGACATCTGAGTAGCAGTAGCTAAGAGTTATGAGTTTGGCAGAGGCTCGCCCTGGTGCAGTGCGGTATGACTAGCATTCTGATTAACTTTCTTCCCAGATTTATTTAAAGCCTTGCATGAAAGTTCTAATCACAACACATAATTAACTCCTAAGGAGTTATAAGGCTGTTCTAATTTTCGTATATATAATTTGCATTGTATCACTATTATTTATATTGTATTATGTGTAATTAAAGAATTCAGGCCTGATGCATTGTAATCATTGATTTCTGTTAGCTACATGTATTTTCTCAAAAATACTACTAAATTTCAATAGCCATACATTTGTACCATTGGAATTTATCCCATCTACCCCATGGAACAAGGGTCTCACACTACAGCAAACTTAAGAGACTCAAACTTTTTCCTTACATACAACTTCTAATGCAGCTTCTTCCTATTGGTTTTTCTAAAATAAGAAAAACAAGATTTCTGCTTATCATATACAATACCCTTGGAATAGCTGAAAATAGTAATGTTATCTCTTCCTTATGTGAAGTAACCTCCTAGCTCCTTGCCTGATCACAGAACTCGACTTCCACTCCTCCACGATCTTTTGTACATCATATGTACTCACGGAAGCTGTTCTAAATACGGGCATGAACACCAGTCCCCCGAGGCAAGAAATGGGCTCTGGCTTAGATATTAAGGAATAAAGTCAAGTATGTTGTTCCAGGTTGTACAGAAGGGTGAGCTGGTGTCAGAGTCCGTGGGGCTATCTACACACCTCCACCAAACATGGTCATGCAAAATGTCTTAGGAAATACCTAATCTTTAAAGTGAATAGGGTGAGCTATGCTTACAGTAAGAAGTAATGGCTAAGCAGCTTAGCCAACTTCTCTACAGTGAATTAAATCTAGACAATAAGATGCTATACTTTCTTCACCCATCGGTAATACTTAGTACCTATTTAATACTGAAGGAGCCTTGTGCTAACATAGCTTAATCCCCTGGTTTTCTGGGAACATAGCATGCTAAGAATATAGCTGAACTGCATTTGTTAAAGAGAAACTTCCCTTACTTCTGAGCACTGTTCTTCCCCTTTATTCGCTGACTTTCATTTCTTGTTCTTTAAGACTTCCTTACCCCACGGATGTACCCAATTAAGTGACTCTTGTTTAACCTCTTAACTCTTCATCCCTAAGGAACAAACTGTCTCGTTTCCTGACCTGAATACATATTGATATCCTAAAGTCATTACCTTCTTTTCCTTCCCTAGTCCCTTGCTAAAAAAGCTCAAGTTTCCAGGTTGTCTTTCTCACTGGCCTCAAATGACAGACTACTAAGAGTGCTCATATTTAGAAAATAAAATAAAATAAGCATATTTGTGCTAGATATAACTTGCCTGAAATAAAATAGTCTCATTGATTCTTTATGAGGAATAATAATTTATCCAAGATTCAAAGTGTTTTAAGCAATTTGAAAAAGCAACTGATTAACAGTTTAGTGTAACAACAACAAAACCAAAAACCCAAAAACAAAACAAACTGCAGTACCGTTGTGTCTCCCACGCCCTTGCTTACATGGCTGACTTTGTGCTGTAATCATCTAGGCTACTCTTTAGGCAACAGCCTAAGGTGCTGTGAATAACGCAACGCAGACATCCTCTGACGGCCGCCAGGCCACCTCAAATGTATTCTGACGCATGAACATGGAAATTTTCAGTGGCTTTCTCAGACGTAAAAATAAAGGTGATTTATTCTTCTTATTTTGCACACAGAATATTTAAGGGAAGTGAGTCTATATATAGTTTGTTATTACTGAAGCCTATCATATTTCACAAGCTGAATGGACAGAACATTAATAGCTAATTTGCTTTTTTAAACTCAGTTTCAATAGCACCATACAGACTGAGAAACAAAGACAAAATGGATGGAGAGGGAAGAGAGGAATGTCTCAGGGATCCTCTTCCTACGGAAGTCCTGGCCCTTAGACTAGGCCACACTAGGCTGCTGTGTGTTAGACTCGGCATCACCGTGAGACCGAACATCACTCGTCACTGTGCACGCTTGTCATGTGCACACACTCTGACTCTGAAGTGGCCCCACTTTCACATTTGCTTCCACAACTTCACCATATCTTCACTCAGCAAAGCTTACACTGAGTAGGAGCCAGGCCAACACAGTAACGTGATTCTCAACAAGTGTGACGGTTAGTTCTGCCTCTTCTTTGCCTTTCCTTGCCTGCCTCGAATTCAATGTCACTACTGAACGTCACTCCCCAGTCCCACCCCCATGCTCATGATTAAGCTCCATCCTGTGACTATAAATATATTAATGTGTCCAATATAGAAAAAGAAACTTTAATCAGTTTTTCTTTTCTGACTGGTGAACTTCTAACTTCCAGTTAGAATACATTAAATCAGTGATTACTTCATTTATAAATTCACTAGTATATTCCTTAAAACAAACACAAGAGCTTACACTGGAGTCTAAGCACTTCGAGAACTTTTATCTCACTTAATTCCTATAAGCTACAGGATTCTATCTCCAGTTTACAGAGTGGGAAATAAGCTAAAAACAGTTACTTGTCCTAGGTCATAGCTTGAAGTTGAACCCCACGTTCAAACAGGGATTGCTCCTGAGGTTGGGATGGGTGAATTATATTGCTACAAATATACTTCCCAATGACTTTGGCAGGGGAGGCAAAATACACAAGTGTGTAATTCCCACAGCATTTTTTCATTTTTGTAAGAGTTGAGACTTCATTGTGTTGCCCAGAATGGTGTGCCTCTGATGGGTCACATGACTCTAATTCCAGCAGAGCTGGACACTGAGCAATGCCATGTCTGACCACAGGCATATTCTATAAACTGACTAAACTGTCTGCATGGAGAGTGCTCAGGAGAATATGTACATAACCATATTCATTTGTACGAATCAAATGGAAACATAAAATCTTTGGAGAAACTTACCATTTAACATTAACAGATTGTCGGTTCCTGGATGTGGATAGCTCAAACGACCTTGAAAAAAAGGGGAGGGGGGAGAATTTGAAGATTATGAAGCTCTTTGAAAAGAAAAGGGGAGTGGGGGTAAGTAGGATTAAGGAAAGAATATTAAGCACTGTATATTTTAAGAACTAAAAAGGCAATCTTTAACTCAATGGACATCAACGTTGGAACGTGAGAACACAAGGAGAAAGGCGATCCAGATTTCCAAGCCATAGGATCACAACGTGATGAGACCAAGTGGGACCACAACAGTGCTTATCTCTATCTGAATTACAGAGCAGCGATGGCGCCCGGGCCCTGCAAACATAATGCATTCTTTAAAATGGACCCAAACAGTTTGAAACTTTAATTTTTTTCAAAGCTTCAAGGAAATGTATTTATATTTTAAAATCAATAACTACAATATGAAAAATGAGAACACCTTTTAATTTTTTATTTAACTAAATGTAGCTTTATACTGTCATATATAAATAAAGAAATTCAAAGACAACATCTTAAGCTATTATTACATATAAGTGTATCCCTCATTTAGAGTTTAAAAATTGATGAAGAAAAACAAACAATATTGAGGCTTGTAAGAACAGTAACAAAGTGTCTGCTCTGAGTCCCTCTTGAAGACTCTGTATTTATAACATCTGGAGAGGACAGTTTGCTACAAAGATTACATATAGAAAACTTAGGATAGCTCAGTGAGCATCTGCACAGTGGAATATTCTTTTGGACAATGCCAACACCTAGGATGCCCATTACTGCAGCTTGTTAAAATGCAGGTTTTTTTTCTTGATATCTGATTCTGAAGTTTTTGTTTTTAAGGCTACATTAAAATTTAGTACTAGGACTGCATTCTAGTCACCTCGGCATAGCTGTCCTTTAAAAGGACAGTGACCCTGCATGGAATTCACTACCATCAGAAGAGTGAGTGTAAGCTTTCGAGTTTGAAATACTTATTTAGAGTACTGCATCCATCTTACTCCCCTATCCAAAATGTACTCTTCGAGACAGAGATTATGCTTTGTTGTATTTATGAAGTAAATTGATTAACTACTAATATAAGAATAATTGGTGGGTAATCCAATTTTGACCATAAATCTATGTACACATGCACATATTAATGATGTAGAGATTCACATATAAACATAAATAAAATGATCTCTTGAACATTTTGATTTCTGATTCCATACAGTAAAGGAAACTAAGCAATTTTCCCACCTCTTACTCACTCCCAAGTTCTGTGGTAGAAGACAGTAGTTAACTAAATGAACTGTTAGAGCTTCTGAGCTCTGGAAACATACAATTATGTCTACTGTTCTGAAACTCTGGTATGGATTAAGAATCAGAAAAATTCACAGAGAAAGAACAAAATACAAAGATCTAGAAAATATGGTTTCTTTGGACTAGTTTTAGTAACATGTCACAAAACTTTAATGGACTCAGTTTATTTTGGACATCAAGACTTTAACATTTTGTTGTATTCAATCAAATTTAGAGAAATATTTAAAACTACAGACACTGCTCTTTCCTGACAGGCAATTTAAAATAGTATATTTCTTCAAAAGTGGCAACCTATATGGCTGTTGAGTGCAATTCTGTCCTGACAGAATGTAACACATAAAAGGAAAAAGATAAAACACACCTTTCCTACAGTGTAGTCAAAGAGACAGAAACACAAACATCAGTAACATTTACTCACTGCTACAAGAATCATGCACCTACAGTACATCATAGAACAAAACACAAAGTATTTAACTAAACCCAGGGATGCAGAACTGTGTTACACATATGCTATAATACACTGTTATATTAGGTAAGCAGAGCCTTTTCCCTCAAGTTTCCTTCTACCTTAAGTTGACACAAATTTATTCTCTAATAGATTCACTATCCCTTTTGAATATAAAAACAAATTCAACAGAAAAAAACTATTTGCAAATGTGTATACATTTGTATATATGTTCTAAAATATTAGAGGTCACAATGTAATCACTTCACAAATGAGTAAATGTAGGCTCAAATTATCTAATCACTTATCCTCTACTACAGTGAAAATGGTAATATACATCTTTATGTTAACTTTCATAGTCATTTTTATTTATGAGATCAAAACCACTTGCACAAGTTACCTGCCAATTGAAATAATGACCAACATCTGTGGGCTTATTATATGCATGGATTTTTTATAGTTCTCAACTGCCAATCTAATCATGCTAAGAATCTCTTGGATTTCATACTACTTTCTTTCCATTTTAGTATGACGTCACTTGCCTGGGGTTTCATCACTGGTAAGAATGTTGGGTAGGATGGGAGCCTATCTGGCTTGATTCTCTTATTGACTGGCTTGATACCGACTTCCTAATGATAAAACAATATAGGAAAAGGCATGCAAAAGGGCTGTGGGCCACTCAAGTTTCAGTACAAAAGAATACACAAATGATCCCTCACAATTAGCCTTCAGGGCTGGTGGCACACAAACCGACACTGGTGCTTACCTAGCAACAATTTCCTTTAGGAAAACAAAGGCCCAAAGCACAGAAACTATACTTCTCAGTTTTTGCCACACTGTGTAAGATCTAGACAGAGAATAAAAGATAAAAGTGGGATGTATAGTGCTTTGAACATAGCCTTTAAAAGGGAAAGATGTCCCTTTTGTTCTGTTTGCTGAGATGCCGACAGATAGCTAAACTACGGGAGCCCTAGGCCAGGAGGCAGAAACAAGGTGCTCCAGATAACAGAAGAAGTGAAAACATACACATCTGTTTTAGCCACTATCCTACCCATGTAAAATGACACCATAACCAAGGTACTTGTAATAAAGAAAGCATTTAATTGGGAGCTTGCTTACAGTTACAGGGGGTCAGTTCATTATCATCATGGAGGGAAGCACAGAGAAACGGAAGTATCTAAGAGCCACACCCTGATGGAAAGGAACAGAGAAGTAGGTAGGCACTAGGCAGGGTCGAAGTGACACACCTTCCCAACAAAGCAACATCTCTTCCAATTTCCTAGGCTACCAAGGTATGAGGAAGTATTCAAATACATGAGTCTGAGCGATTGCTCTGCGTGGTCCACTCCACCAGAAGAACCTGCATCTCACTGAATTGATTTAGTTTCCTGGCAACCCAAGGGGTCTAAGCTTAGAAAATCTTGAGGAAAGTCACTTTTTAAAAAATTATAATCAAGATTGTAAAATGATCATTTCACAGGGGTTTAATACATTCATAAATAATGAATATGTGCTACTTCTAAGCAATTTCTTTTAGCAGTAACATAGGTCTGGTGGGGTGGCTTAATGGGCAAAGGTACTTGTTGATTCCTGTGACCAATTTTGTGGAGGGAGGGAACCAACTTCTGCAAGTTGTTCTCTGACTTCAAATGTGTACTAAGCTATGGGTGCATGCCCATGCACATACACAGGAAAACTCTTGCATAGACATGCTCTCGAACACACACACACACACACACACACACACACACAGAGAGAGAGAGAGAGAGAGAGAGAGAGAGACAGACACATACATGCATGCTTTAGCTCATGTTTGCCATTTAAATGTACATTCAGCAAGTGTTGTACTGACAACTAAAAACAAGCTACATCTTGCTTGGACAAAGTAGGAGAATCCATTATAATAAGCAGCTGGCAGCTCAGCCTCTAGAGGGATTATGCTGGCCTTTTTGCTGCTTCTCTAATGTGTCAGGGATCCTCCCATTGGAGGATATTTCTACCTCATTTCTGCCAAGGTTTGCTCCCCTCAGCACATTCAGATCTCTAAATGCCAGGTAGCATCATCTATCATCCTGTTCCCAACAGCAGCTTTTCTTCCTGATCCCCATATTACATTCTAATAAATGATCTAAGTTTTTCACCACAGCTCTTTATAAAACAAAATCTCTACTAAGAGCAGGACTTCCATTTCTGTTACTGTTTTCCCAGCACCTACAACAGAATGACATATAACAAGCTCTCAAAGAGTTGTTGAATGAGTTTATCATTCTATTCTATGATGTGAAATACAAATTTGACTGAAAGCAGTTATCTGAAGACATGCTGTATGTTGATACCAGAAACAAAGTTAATGGGAATAACAAAACACATCAGAGACTAAAAGTCTTTTTAATCTTTGCCAAGGTAATTTTTTTCCATCTTCAGTGCAATATTCTTTAATGAAAGCAGGAGTATTATCTGATTATTGGTTTTCTCTCTGTATTTTCATTTCTAATTAACTATGGCCCTCTTCTAAACAGCATCATGAATTCCCACACAACCACTCTTTCCAGCCCAGGACATGCATTACCTCCTGGTCTATCTGCTATTCAAAACATCCTTTGTAGACATCTAGCAAATCAGACGACTACTCTGTTGATTTAAACTTTGATGCTATTTTTTTTAGCAGTTTCAGGTATCTTCCTCTCTGGATAATGTTAATAACTTTAACTTTTTCCTCACTAATGATGAGAAAATTGCTAAAGTTCAATGTCATGCACTTTGCTAACATTGAGAGAAAACTAAATGACATCCCATCCTATAGTCAAAAAGATCCTAGGTTAGAATTAATATTAGATCAATTAAAAAGAAGGGCATAAAAGCACAGTGGTTAAAAGCACCAACCCAAAACCTACCAGGTTCTAATAATTACTAGCAGTTGATATGGGCAGCTATTAATAATAAGCTACTGCATCCAAATAAAGGATGGCCAGTTGGATGCTAGTTGTAGGACAAGATGTGTTTGACATGTGGCAGTGTAGAGGCATTTAACACCCATACCTATGGATGCTGACCTGAAGACAACTAGCTTCCCTTCTCACTGTTTGGCTCATTAATCCTATGTTGTTTCCACAATCTACACTTCACCTTACTTCTGTGTCTGCACATCTTACATGAAGTTCCAAAGCTCCACTGAGAATGAATGAGTGTAGTCCTTACCAATGCTGTATGATTCCAACTTCTAATCAGTTCTAGTGTGCATGACAATTTCTAACTTCCCTAAAATCTTTATGTGTAACCCATAAGCCTTAGAAAGATTATAAATATGCAAAAGATGCAAAGACCAGACTCCAGGAGAACAAGAGGAACACTCGCACTTCTAGCTAATGAAAACCAATGTCTGCTAGAGTCAAGTGCTCACTCTTAACTCAAGCTCTATGCTAATCCTCTCATCGAGCCTTTGTCCCAGCATCACTCTATACTATACTAGACAAAGAACACCCAGCACTGTGTACAGTAGCTGACCAAGCAGAGTACAGCTAAGAGAGAACAAGAAAGAAAACACTAAACTAAGTCTTTATTTATCTAATAATATAATGGGAAAGTTATTACATTAAAACTAGTACAAAAATAATATTAAGCCAACTTGAGGAAATGGCTATAAACCTTCCACCATGAAAGCACTTGTGAAAATGAAAAGAATACAGACAACTACAAAAAATAACAATTAAAAATAACAGACAAAAAACTACCATGTCATCATCCCAGTTTTTGCTTTCAGTATAGCATTCACCATGAGATACTCAAAGGATAGTTTTCCACCATGCGGGAGATGAGCTCCTGACCTTGGGGATGCTAGGCAACACGGGACTCCTGAGCTACATCCCTAAGCTCTCCATGCTTTACACACGCTGTGCTAAATGCTCTGTGCAAAGTAAAGTAAGCTTGGCTGATATTTGGTAGATTACATATGGTAAATACAGTTTTGACTGACAATATTTTTGACTATAAATCAAAGTGCATATGTATGTGTACATATATATGTGTGTGTGTGTCATAAAATCAAACATATTTAGCATATCCTGTATACGTAAGTACAGATTAAAAACTCATGAGATTTTCATTTAAAAACTGTAAATATATAAAGTTCTAACTGTAATGATACATGCTATTATACATGCATGAATACCATATGTTATGATTTTGGAAGTTCTAAACAAATGTTTGTGAAAAGTAAGATTATAATGGAAAATGTTTACTAATACAAAGTCACTGTGCCTCTATTTGCTTGGCATTTCCATAGATGTGAAGGCAAAATAAAACCAGATACATGGCCAGTGTTCCTGTGACATAGTCTCATTTAAAAGATACTTTAAAACAAACTAAATCTTGTTATAGTTGAAATTAATGAGATACTCTGAAGGAAATCTGTCTCTAAGTCTTTCACACAATATAATCTAACCTATGTAGCGATGCCCACGTTTCCTCGCTAAGGATGTACAAACTGACTCAGAACCACAGCCTTCCCGTTAAACACGGAAGAGCAAGTGCTTTTTATTTGCCTCTTTCGCTTTGTGAATCACCTAAAATGGCTCACCAGGGCAAAGATGAATGGAATGGATCAAAGGAGAACCATGTAAACAATATTTTTGGAAGCTGTAACTTTTAGAAGTATAAATGACTCTATAAACCATAAATCACTGAAAATACAACCCCAAGTGACTCTGTGCATGGGGAATGTCATCAGGAAGAAAGCAGACAACTGGTGAGAATCTATGCTAAGAAACTTTGGCTAACCCTGCAGGCAGAGGAAAAAGCAGGAACACCAGTGATGCCTGTTAACTTTTAAAATCACCAGATACACAGCCACCATTTTGGTTCCTTACAGAGGACTAGAGAGATAGATTTACACCCAGGTCTGCTCCCTAGACCACAGTGAAAGATCTAGATACAGACACTGGTACCAAGGGCTTACTTCAGTTCTTTCTAGTTACACCCAACTGCATGCACAGAGGTTCCCATGTCAACTTTAGTATTTTACTTCCAAGTATGGTTAATAAACAGGCTCAGTAATTTAGGACAGCTTCCAGCATGAGAGTAAACCAAGCAGAAGGAAAAAAAACCATAGAGAAACACTATAAACTTAAACAATAGTCTCCATAAAACATAGTATCCACCAGGCAACTAAGATCAAATAAGGCTAAAAGGTGTATTAGCAAAGTTCTGAAAATTGCTCTAAGAAGATTGGAAAACTGCAGTCATGTAGCATGAGAGCATCTGTTCAAGTGCTTGGTGGTCAGACAGGGGTGGCACACAGCTCTGCACTCTATCCCAGCACCACAGAAAGAAACACAAATCAAAACAATAGCAAAGTAATAAAAAAAAAAAAAAAAACAGCAGATCATGAATATAGGAGGTTTAACATTGAAATTTCAGTAATGCTTATAGTAAAAAGAGAAGGATTGAAATTATAAATGAAATCAAGCCCCAAATTTCTAAGACAACAATTTATGGATCTAAACATATAACTCAAAAAATGTAAGCAGAACAGAGGAAAAAGCATGTGTGCACCACGTGGCCTCGTAACAAGGCGTTATTAGGAAACTCCTGGTCTGCAAGAAAAGTCAGGACAATCGTACAAACAGGCTTCAGATCAGCATCATACTTGACAGGAACCCAGGATAAAGAGTAAATAGTAATTCTGTGACATCCCAAACTGAGAAAGTGTAACTCTATACTGCTCTGTCACCTTCTAAGAAAACCAGCGTGTTTGTGTATATGAAGGTTCAGAATTACATCCTGTCGGTAGGAAGGTACTGTAATGCAGGCCCAGCAAGAAAAGGTCTAGGTATCCTAAGACAAGGACACGAGCTAAACTGCACCACATTCCTTGTGCACTATTTCCTGACACACAGCTCGGCCTGTTTTCCTGGAGGCATGGTGGCATCAGGGACACCAAAAGCCAAATGCAGATTAGGTTAAAAGCTCATGAATAAACTTTTCCCTAAAGCAGCAAGAAGACCAGCTGGCTGAATTCTATGGTTTAATAAAGGCTCTAGACTTTGGAAAGAAGAATAAAGAAGGAGGAGGAGAGGTAGAAGAAGAAGAAAAAGAAGACGATGATAATGATAAAGGCATGGTTTCTGTGAATCTATTATGGCTTCCAGCTTAGTATTTTTAAGAAATTCCAAGTGTATGTGCGACTGGGTCTCTGATTCTTCTGCTTTCTCTTGAGCTCTTTTCCTTTTGTTTGTCTTGTCCAACTCCAATGTGTTAGCTTTTTGTTTTATCAAATAATATTATATTATATTTTATTATATTTCCTTAGGAGCTTGTTTGTTTTCTAATGAGACAGAAATGGGATGGGGATCTGGCTGGGTGGAAAGGTAGGGAGAAACTGGGAGAGGAGAAGGAAGGGAAACTGTATCAGGATATATTTTATGTGAGAAAGGAATCAATATGCAATAAATAGAAAAAAAATTAAAAACTAGGCAAGATTCCAAAACGAAAAGGATAAGGAGATCACAGGACATGGCTTCCCAGATGAAGGAGGTCTCAGAGTTACTAAGGCTCACAGTAACAGCTACACAGGGCAACGGGGACACCGCCAGGCACATACAACAAAATCATGTGCATGCTTACCTGAAGTGTTTGCTTGTTTTCAAAAAGCTGCATAGTTGTACAGATGCATCTTGGGATATATCAGTGATAAATATTTATGTTAAATATTTTATAATAGCCATAAAAACAGATAGTGAAAATGCGAAGGATAGGTAAGCTACATGACATCAAACATAATACTAAAAGTTTTTTTAAAAATACAAAAATTAGGAATCCACTAAAAAATGCAAAAGTCTCCAAGTACATGAAGGGCAGGGGAGTCTATGTTTTTGGCCATATCTGACTTTAACTGTTGCTAAATGCACACCCTAATTTTAAAAAACGAGCTTGGGAGAAAAGATTATTTATTTCTGTGTAAAGCATTGTTTTATATTTTGTAATATTCGGGATTTTGGATTTTTAATCTATCTGATTTCAGTCGAACCCTTTAGGTAACTATAAAAATTTTGGCATCAGGGTTAATCACAGGTGACTGCAGGAAACCAGTCAGTCCTGAGATTGTACTCCTCTGTCAGAGGGAATAATGTAGAACCTTCTAGGAGAAATTCCTAAAACCGTTTCACAAGCTTATCACTGATATGTATCAATTTATTTTGCTTTAATAAATAAATGTACTAAGCATTCCCAGGTTTTCATAATTATTTTTGCCCTTGTTCTCCTATACCAGAGTTTCTGGAAATGTGTTTTTAATAGAATACACAGATGTGGGGAGTGGGCCCTACAGAAGCTTGGGAGCCTCTGTCCACTCAAAAGTCCCCAAGTCTCAGAATATAACTTCACACTCCAGAGACTTCCAAAACATCTAAGTTATTTTCACCTTTGCACTTTACTTGCTTCCATAAAACCATTGGGAAAGAAACAGGCAAAATGGGAAGAGAGAAAGAGTATTCCACAGTCAGTCAGTCACACTGCTCAGGGGAAGGCTCCCTAAAGTCACCAGCGCTTCTTGCTTTCAGCATCATACACACTGGAGTTGATCAGTGAGTAATAAAGTTGATAGTAGGTAGTAAAATCTCAGGTTTTTTTTTTTTCAAATCCTTAGAAAAGCATGTACTTCAAAATATCTGTTGGCATAAAATCACATTTGGAGTCCTTGTTTCTGAATCTTCTAGAGATATTCAGGGAACAGTGGAAAAGTCATGAGTAGCTGAGACGGATCATCTCATGAACTGTTACACAAACTATTTCTCCTATAGTCTTTAAGTCAATTTTTGTGAGCTGAAATTTGATTATTTTTGTTGTTACAGTTTGAGGGAAAGCACTGTGTTTAAATGCTTGAACAGTAAGACCTTTTTTTTTTTTTTTTTTTTTACAAATTGTTGAGGGCAGGAGGAGGAAGGATTGAACAATGACCTGCCTTGTTCTGTTGATTAAAGTGGAATGAACTGACTCACAGACATAAAAAGATCACAGACTATTTTAAGTAAATATGCAAATACAAAATGGTAAAATGATGAAACTCTACTTGGCAAGCATGATTTTCTTTAGCCATTTAAAATTGCACACTTATTCTTCCTTTGGAAAGAAAACAGTTTGCCTACAATCAAGACCGTCATTAGAAATCGTGTGTCAGCGGAGAGAGCACACTGCAGAGGAATAAAGCAGTTGGGTCAGAAGCAGTCAGGCTGAGGAAAGCACATCACAGTGCCTTAGTGTTTCTGACTCCCCAGCAAAGGACAGCACATGCCTGACAACACTGACTGAGCCAACAGTGTCATGTGGCTCTCAACAACAAGCTGAGACTAGTCTTTCAGTTCTTCAAAAGTTACAATCTCATATATGCTTTTTCATGCAATGACAATTCCTCCCAATAATCCTTCCTTGAACTACACTAGCTTTCTCTCAGAATTTCCGTTATTTCACATATAAATTAGAAATAACTCTTCACTTACTATCTCTCTACACATCTTATTTCTCCTCCATGGTATTTCTAACTTCTACAGATTTATGTATATATTCATGGTTTGGTATACAGTCTCTATCTTTCCTCAGAAGGCTATACTTTCCACAGGGGTAGAGAACTTGGCTTTCTTTACGGTGCACATCCTCACAGTGCAGTCAGCAAAGGATTAAATTGGCACAGTCAGTTCCATTTCTGGCTAACACCGTTTACTATCTGTATCTCTTGAACAAGATAACAGAGCTGTCCATTTGCTAGACTACAAATACCTCCATCTTAACTTCTGAAGCAGGTGCTGGGAAAGGAAAGTAGCTGGAGCACAGACTTTTTGATGACAGTGGCTGAGAGGCTGCTTCTGTGGGTGTGGTCACTTAGCTTTAGTGAGATCAGTACTTTGCACTGACTCAAACTATCTGCTCCCTGCTCATAACCACCCTGAATAGTTTATGTTTTCCTTTAAACTTATGGATGAGAGTAAATGAGAATTTATCGATTTGCCTTTGACTCTTCAAGAATTCAGCCTCCACAATGGTTCCCACCAGTCCTTGCCTCTTTACAGAACGTGAGCCATATCTGGTGAGTTGTTAGAATATCACGAAAATGCTGTGTGAACCATCTGAGGCTAGGCTCTAGAACATGGACATTTACACTGATTTGTGCCACTCGCTCTGGGCAGCAAGGGCTAGGGCATAGGACGAGGCAGCAGAGCTGTGCTGTGACCAGGATAAAGCAGGCCTGTGGAGAGGTCCACATAGCAAGGAACTGCAGTTCGTTTTTTCCAGTAGCTTGACACTAACTTCCTAGTCACACAGAAAGGAGTGCTTCAGCCTAACTGAGGGTCTAGACTGTAGGATCAACAAACCTCCTGACTGCTACCTCTTGAGACCCTTAGCCAGATACCATCAAGTTGCTCCCCAGTTTTAACTTTTACAAATTATGTAAGATAAGTGATTACTGTTTATGTTTTGAGTTAATTCTGAGTTGTTTGTGGCATTAGACAAGTAATATAATCTCTTGTTACAACAGAAAGAGAATGAGGAGCTCATTTTAAAATTTGCACTCTACATATCCTGTCTATTAGTATATCTCTTGAGGACGACAAAACAAAAAAGGGTCTCAGGAGACATTGTATGAGAAACACATTTGCAGTTTGTATGTGTCCTAAGCTGGGGAAATGATTTTCTGAAAGGGGGGGGGGAGGAAGGGAGGGAGAGGGAGACGGAGAGAAAGAGAGAAGAAGAGGAGGAGGAGGAGGAGGAGGAGGAGAAGGAGGAAGACAAGGTGCTCCCCTGAATAAGAAGAAAGGAAAGACAGGAAACCATAAACACGTGGGATACCCTGGCTGCTTACTCTACTCATCAGTGCTCTGCTTAGACAGACTGTGGAGACGTCCAGCATCCCCGTCCCCATACAAATGCTGTGGTCCTAATGTGTGGAGAAAAAATATGCTAAATCAGGAACCAGTGGCCTGAGGCAGCAGGTGAGAGAAGAAAACATCAAGTACGACTGTCCAGCTTCCGCTGTTAACAGTCACACAATAACAGCACAGGCAGCCTTGTTTCTTTATACTATGCACGGATGCTTTCCCAAAGCTTTTCCGTTTTTGACATAATACAGATGAACAATAAATATTCCAGTTAGAAACAGAAACTGGCTAACATGATGATCCATAATGCTTGTACAAGGATTATAAGCGTCTTTCTTTTTCGGAGCCTAAGATGATTTTTCTAACAAATTGTATGAATTCCTTGTAATTTTTACGTCATTACTCTCAGCCTCATTCTATTGCTGCATTTCCCTTCTGGTCCTCTCCAGATGCCCTCCTACTTTGTAAGATGCTTAGGCTAGAAAAACATGATGAGCGGTGTGGCAATGAACATTTTCTCTAGTATCTTCCAGAAGCCTTGTCAAGAAAGACCAGGAAAAATAAAGAAAAGCTTATCATCCATGGTAACAGTGAACTATCTTGACTTTGTGCTCGGAGTTTTTATTTCTAGAGAAACTGCAATTTTAATGAAGAAATTCTTAATTGTACACTGTTAACAAGTTTACTCTTTCTTGTATGCATGTGTTTACTTTTGAGACCATCTTGCTACCTAGCTCTGTCTGGCACTGAGCTGGTGATCTTCCAGCCTCAGTCTCCAGAGTGCTAGTGATACAGTCATGTGCCACCACACCCAGTGTGAATTCTACTCTGAAATGGAAGATCCAAGGTAAACGATACTCATTGTGTAAAAGAACAAGACCTCATACAGAGAGCTTAAAAATGTATGAGAGGCAAAGATCAACAGCAAAACCCATAGGAAAACAATGGAAAGAATCCAAAGAGTAACCTTAATAGTGTGAGGAGCTGCCAGGAGTGTAAGTCAGCAAACAGCAGGGTCCTTAAAATGATAGGCATCCGATTGTTGTTATCAACTTACTTGACAACAAAATGCTGTTTGTGGGACAAACGTTTCTAAGAAAATTACCTTTCTAGATTAAAACTGCAGCTTTTCTTAAAATCGTGACTCTGAGTCAATGAGGAGTTCTGAACTAAACAACTTAGTGGTCCAGTCACAGTACCTAGCTCTGCTGGACACTCACTGTTTAGTGGTCCAGTCACAGTACCCTAACTCTGCTGGACACTCACTGACATGTCACCTTGACACAAGCTAGAGTCATTGGGCAATAGGGAATCAACTAAGAAAATGCCTTCATAAATTTGCTGACTGACTGGCTGACTGACTGATTGATTGATTGATTGACTGGAAGGACCCAGCCCATTATTGATGATGTCATCCTTGGGCATAGGTCTGGACTGTATAAGAAAACAAACAATGAGAAGCACGCCGGCAAACAGTGTAACTCCAAAGCCTCTGCTTCTGTTCCTGCGGAGAGGCTCCTGTCTCCAGTTCCTATCCTGATCCCCCTTGTGACTGACTAAAAGTCTCTAAGCTAAAATAAACCTTTTCCTTCCCAAGTTGTTTTGGTTATGATATTTTATCATAGCAGTAGAAAGCCTAGCTAAAACACAGACAACTAATATCTCTCTTTCCTTGATACAATTACAAGATTTTTACCAGTAATATAACACATAATAAGAAGCAGAGAATAACACATATGAAGTAAGAATGTTAATAGAATTCTTCATTTATCAGTTAGTTAATATGTAAGTGCTCGTTTTCTGTAAGCAGATAAACCAATATATGATATAAATTGGATGCTATAAAATGCTACCTACCCTTGAGAGGATCGTGCTCTGCCCTCATGATATCAATGAGGGAATTTTCCAGAGAGTGCATGTTCAGGCTGTCATACATTCTACTGCGGTCCTGGAAGACAGAGAAAGAAAAAATGTCAGATCTATGTAATTTTCTGTAATTTTCAAGGTCAAAACATAACAATCTTTCTCACATAAAACAGGACAATTTATTAATACATTATTATTTAACTTGTATCCCAAGAAAATACTGATACTTAAGGATCTTGTTAACTACCATGTTTCAACACATTCACCTTTAAATACATAAAAATTAATATAAGTTTTGGGCAGTATCACTGAATGCAGTTTAATAATATGATTATTTTTGCAAATATTATACACAAAAAATATTTTCAGTTGCTTTATGTTTTTCTCATATATTTAGGAAGGCAGATATAAGCACTTGGAAAGTAATTATCCTGGAGAAGAATTTAACAATTGCACCACACTTTAAACATCTGTCAGATACTTTTGACTTAGTCATCCAAATTGTAAAAAATGAATGAATAAACATCCTATATACTAAACTCAAATGCAGCATGCTAATATCAGAAAAAGGATAAATGCCTAGAGTATTCACATCCAAATCTCTCTCTGAAGTGCTTCCACGTTTACAATCCTCCCAAATCTGCTGCAAAAGGCAGGCAGGCAGAAGCAGAGAGAGGGAAGGTAGTCTCTGCTCACATTCCCACTTCCCCAACTCTGAGCACTTCCTTCTGTGCTGTCAGTAGCCTTGTTTGCTCAAAGCACAATACCTTTGCTTACTTGATAGAAGGCACTGAGTTCTTTGGTGCCTATATATTTAATACTATATTTGTCCAATACATACTCAACAAGCACGCAATGGAATATGTGGGAAGCTAGCTAAACAAGCTATGGCCTGTAACCTCTGAAGAGTCTGAATCTGAAAGTCTTTTCCCAAAATTTATCAGTGCCATCCCCACCAACCGTATGTTATGTGCATAAATG
Source organism: Micromys minutus (assembly GCF_963924665.1). NCBI lineage: Eukaryota > Metazoa > Chordata > Mammalia > Rodentia > Muridae > Micromys > Micromys minutus. The sequence goes on from NC_137969.1 coordinate 18,350,026, forward strand.
CACAAATTCATATATACATGGCGGAAGCAGGACAGACCAACCTCAGCTCTCAAAATGATCAGCACAGGAAACAAGAAAAGAATCAGAAAAGCCAGCCTGCACTCTTCACAGAAATAGAAGAACAGCACTGTTTAACCTGGACCCACACGCTTCAAGTGATACTGTAAGTCTCTAGGACCATATGCACCCACAGGTAGATTTATATACACTAGTTTCTTCAAAAAAAAGCTTTCTAGCTTTCATCATTTCCCGAAGGGACCAACAATCCAGAAAATATTCAGAAGTAGGTCTTGAGAGAGCAGAAGGAAAACATAAGGTTTGTTTATTCCCCTTTGATGTTTAACTAGGGCTGATGCTCTTTAAAGCGAGGGAGGCAGAATCAGCCCTGTAGACTAAACAAGGTGCTATCAGGGAATTAGGACGGGTGAGCAGTACCACTGCGTGATGCAAGGATGCTGGGACAGGAGGCTCATGTCCTTCCTTTATCACCACACCCAGTTAGTGACCTCTAATGGGAAGATCGAAACACAGCAAAGCCATCTGTAAAGCTCTTCACTAGAACACGTGGGCTTAGGAAGGGGGACAAAGAGAATAAATTCAGCATTGCTCTCCAAAACTGAACATGTGTCACCACTATACGCAAGGCGGGTTAACACACTCTGGAGCAGTTCTTAGGTGAGAGGGAAGCTACTGGCCAGACCACATTATAAACAGCATTAAGCTTTAAAAGTGATCTTCTATGCCATAGAACCTTGTTACACTCTGGCTCCATCTTCTAGAAAATAACCATGTCAGACTAAATGGTGCCTATAGGCCACTTAAAACCATAAAAAGAAAACAAAAGTATTATAACAATAAAATGACATAAAATGGAAGAGGATGACTTATGTGCAAACAAGACCAACGCAGTTACTAATGTCTCCATTTCCACTGACTCGACTCTACAGTTTGTACGAGGAATGTGTTTGTATTTCTGGATTCTCGCACTGAACTTCTAAAGTAATTAAAGTAATTAGATCCTTCTAATCCTAGCCCTCAAATGTCTGTTCAATACTTCTTTATCTCTGCCATGAAATCGCTATAAAATATGTAAGTTGGGCTGTTTGACTGGAAAGACTACTGTTGAAATAGTAATTATAAAGGACTAAATCCAATCCGCTCTAGAATCTGCTAATTGATTAAACTGGGTCAAGTATCAAATACCAAAATAGCTTTGCTAGCAATGAATGTCTAACTTCTGAATGGAAGACATGTTATAGTTCAGAACTATTTTTTCAAGACAGTAGTTTCAAACAAATCACAGTTAATGAATTATATTCAGCTTAAAACAAAGATGTGTTCTTCTAAGGATACTAGTAAAAAAGTTACTCATCTAAATTGCCATCAGTTTAAAACTATTAAGAGGCAATTTAGAATAAAGGGTGCACACGGAAATGCTGACACACTGACACATACAATCTCACAGCAATGCTGACACACTGACACATACAATCACACAGCAATGCTAACACACTGATACATGCAGACAATCACACAGCAATGCTGACACACTGATACATGCAGACAATCACACAGCAATGCTGACACACTGACACATACAATCTCACAGCAATGCTGACACACTGACACATACAATCACATAGCAATGCTAACACACTGATACATGCAGACAATCACACAGCAATGCTGACACACTGATACATGCAGACAATCACACAGCAATGCTGACACACTGACACATACAATCACACAGCAATGCTGTCACACTGACACATACAGACAATCACACAGCAATGCTGACACACTGACACATACAATCACACAGCAATGCTGACACACTGACACATGCAGACAATCACACAGCAATGCTGACACACTGACACATACAATCACACAGCAATGCTGTCACACTGACACATACAATCACACAGCAATGCTGACACACTGACACATGCAGACAATCACACAGCAATGCTGACACACTGACACATGCAGACAATCACACAGCAATGCTGACACACTGACACATGCAGACAATCACACAGCAATGCTGACACACTGACACATACAATCACACAGCAATGCTGACACACTGACACATGCAGACAATCATGGCAATGCTGACACACTGACACATGCAGACAATCACACAGCAATGCTGACACACTGACACATGCAGACAATCATGGCAATGCATCTTACAGCTATCGTTGCATGGCCATTTGAAAGTTACTAAGACTTTCAGAAAAATGAGACTCTGAGGAAAGTTCCTATAGAACCTGTTCTGCAATATGAACCAGCTGTTGAACTAAGCAGAGTTCTACAGAAATAAGACGAGAGGATGACAGAGCCCTACAGTAACACGAAACATACAGGAAAACTGAAGCCCGCATCATGCTTCTTCAAGTCTACTATTTATGTCACTATCTTTCTGTGCCCATGCATTAGCCACACGCTAATGGGGGTAAAACGGCAGGCAGATTATATTTTAAAGCCAATTAAAGAACTGACGTTAAGACAGCAAACGCCCTGGGAAAGCTCCCACTGCTCGAACAGTTAAGAAAGAGCATTCTTCACTGTGGGCCATGTGTGAGGCTAAAGCTGCCTGTGATCCTCCAGTTCAGGGTCCCTGAAGCAAGGCCACGGTGTCACAGCACGCTGGCCTTGCTCTCCAACCACATGCTGATTCTCAGGAAACCCACAAAAGAGTCCAGTGACATAGTTTCCAAAAACAAGATCTCCAAAATATGATTTATTACTTCATATCAGTTTGGACGTTTGACTAGTAGAAAATATCTCCAGTTAATTCAAGGTTTCCAGCATATCCAAATATCCAGCACTGAAAATTCTGAAAACTGCCCAGCAAGTTTCAGAGCAAAATATTTGAGAGATTTCTTAGGATGTATTCCTGAAGTGGCACATATAAAAAATAAGCAATAAAGCTTAATTAAAACAAAAGGTACTTCGATTTAAAACATATAATGTCTTCACAAATGAACATACTTATTAAAAATCTCACTGAAAATTCGATTTGGAGGAAATTAATAGTAATAGTTTTAAGCATGATTTCTTACTAAATGCTAAAAGCATTCTCAAATTAATGAATTTGACCACATCTGATATAGTTTCAGTTCTCAGGAGAAAGAGGCAGGGACAACTCAAAGTTAAGATCAGCTTGAGCATAGGTGCATCTCATTCTCAAAAACAAAGAGAAAAACAAAAAAGAAAGCTTAGCTTTAGAGAAATCAGTAGAAATATCTCATAAGGGGACCGGGCAAGTAGCTTGGTTGGTAAGGTGCTGGCCTCACAAGCAACCATGCAAAATATGGCTTGGTGGGATGTTCTGGTGATCCTCAGGCTGGGCGGGTGGAGGAAGGATGCCTGGGGCTCACTGGCAGTCATCCTTGCCTAATTCATCAATTCCAAGGGATGACACCTCTTCAGCCTCATGTCCATATGTGCACATACGATATACACATGTATACATACATGCACTAAAAAAACTCATTTTTAAGTCAGGAATGTACATAATTTACGTGTGCTTTAAAATATTCTAAATTTGAAGTTTTTTCCATAAAAAATATTAAAAACAAAAAAATCAACTTGTAAAATTTTACTTGAAACAAATGACATAAAATAACCTGTGAAAATATTTTTCCATTTACTAAATTTAATTACATGTTCAGATCTTGTTGTAAGTCATGGGTGAAGTATCCTGAATGAAGCTATTAGGTCTGCAATTTATATACTGTAGACCTGATTCATTTCAAACCAAAGGAAATAAATTAAATGGTTTAAAATGATGTACTTGTTAATTAAAAAGTGTATGATCACAAAAATAAAAGTCTGCTAAGATATTAAAGTAATTAAGCATTCTGAATATCTTAATCTTTCTGAACACTCCACACTCTATGCTACCAGTGCCCATTTTCCTAGACTCTTGTCTTTTTACGAACTCCAAATTCCATATGCTTTTATGGAAAGATGGAAACAGAACAGAATGTATAACAATGACCTAGTACTTAAGGCAATAAGGTCACATATACTTGCACTGCCTTAATTTAAGGCTTTAGTCTCACAGGTCCTGACCACTGAACTCCCCATCACACCAACCCTCACAGCCCTGACCACTGAACTCCCCATCACACCAACCCTCACAGCCCTGACCACTGAACTCCCCATCACACCAACCATCACAGCCCTGACCACTGAACTCCCCATCACACCAACCCTCACAGCCCTGACCACTGAACTCCCCATCACACTAACCCTCACAGCCCTTCTGTACAAGTAATAACTGCTCAGCAGTTCACCTGAAGGTGTCCTAAAATGCAGGGGTGGGGTGGGCATCTAAAATCCCAAGTTAAAGAGGCAGAGGCACAGTGGCTTCGAAATTGGAAAGGCAAGAGTATTGTCCATCTGTTGGTCCCAGAAGTGAGTCTCCAAATGCCCCTTTCACCATCACCTCTGTCTACTCCAGTGGCAAGAGCTCAACTGAACACTTGGAGCCCTGCCCAGCACCCCACCCCTGTAGGGGCTGCTTATGCTATATACAGAGCCCACTGCCTTTGTGCTTGTACTTCCTCTCTGGACACATTTCCCTTCCCACCTTCAAAATATTTCCAATCGCCCTTCTCTCCAAACCCAACTTCTCTACAGCAACCAGGAATTCCTCCTGAGCAGTGTGACACTGCCACCAGGACAGAGGGGACAGGGGACTGAGTGGAGGGAGAGAAGCAGCAGCAGGAGGTGAGTGGCAAGTTTACATTAACAAGATAACAGACTGAAAAGCACAAGATAACTGCTCTGTTTATGCTGAGGTCCTCGAAGGACAACTTGACAAATAGGCAGAACTAGTCTACAACAGCAGCCAGCCACTGCTGCTCAAGTTACCGCCAGGCCTCCAGGTTGAAAGGCTAGCTATAAAATGCCTTGTTATTAACCTGCCTATACAGTCTTCGTAAAAATCAGCTCACGATGATAAATTACTCGAGGAAGAGCCTTAGCTATGGGTTACACAGCTCCGCTCACTTAACTTACAACACCTCAAACGAAGGTCAAACTTGGGATCTATAAGAAAAGCTCCTCCTATGTAAGAACTGGGGTTTCTATGTCCTCATATAATGATCCTCATCACCCGGGGACAGTATCCATTTAAATTCAGTCTGCAGAAAGACAGGTAGCACTTTGAAATCACTGAAGATAATTTGCAGGATAACAGCAATAAAATGTAGAATAAAATACTGTAAGGTTTTTTTTTTTAAATAAAAGTAAGAAAGCTAAATTTTTAAAAGGAGCTATTCAGAGATAAATCACAAAACAAATGCATCAAGCTTTGTAACAGACATTTACTGAAAGATTTCCTCAAACATGAAATGTAAAGGTAGATTTCAAACATATGAGGCTATGTTTTAATTGAAGATAATTCTGAAAGACAGTATTTGTTTAGTTTGACTGATGTTTAAAGTCAGGTGCTCTTAGATACATAATTAACTCAATATAATAAAAAACAAATCTGTTCTGATTTTAAAATATGACAAATCTTTTAAATCTGAAAATAAATGTATTTAAGAAGTTAAATCAAACAATACTGAAAAACTAAATTGCTTTAATAATCTCTGACATATGTTTAAATGGCAAAAGCGAAATGCAATTGATCACTCCTATTCATAATGGAAATACTAAACTCCTTGTCACGATCCTGAGAAACACACACTGTGCAGCCTACCTGGTCTATTCTGGATGTTCCGGCTGCAGTGCACCAACTATCTTGGAGTGAATCTGAGCCCCAAGCTGGCAACTGCAAACTAGATCTCACCTTCAATAGCATAGAAGTTTGCATCAGAAATGAGCAGTTCTCTTCCCCATCCCACCCAAGAAAAAAAAAAAAAAAATAGAAACGAAAAACAATCAAACTATCTTAAATTTTTGTTTCATCCTCTAACAGTTTTGAGAAAAATTGAAAATTTCTTTTGCAAGAATCACAAAGTATTAACAGGCCTGAAAAAATGATTTTCATTAATATTATTAGGCCATCATTAGTTGGAAAGATCACATGCACATGTCTATATTTAGTCATTGAAGCAGTGAGGTAATTTAAATTAGATTCAGAGTATTAATGTTATTGTGCCACAGTAACAGCTGTATTAAGAACACGCTAACATGTACACAGCTGACCACAGAAAAACCCATGCACAACTGCAGTTACAATTTCATCTTAGCTATATAGCCCAAAAGACAAACGCTGTTTATCTATTTGGAAATAACTACACATTTTTAAGGAACTGCCAGTAAAAAGCTTCAATCTGTATGAAAGCAACATCGATTTTAAAATGCTTGGAAGCTTATTTCAGTTCATTGTGTATTTACAAAGAAATTCTTTTGTTTCTCTGTGTATTTACCCCTTTAATAATTAAATGATATTCTTAAAAATTAGAATGTTAATTTTGTTAATCTTCCTAAACGGCTACCGAGGCCTCCAACCACCCCACTTCCCATTTTGAAAGATAAACATTAGAAATAAGGATATTTACATACCATTCTTACCTGTAAGGGTAAGAGTGTGTTACTATTGTTGTCTGTCCTGAACACATTATCTTCAATCCAAGACTTTGGAGTCAGTGATGGAGTAGAGCGAGTGAATTTCGGTGGTGCTATAACATTACCAGAAAACGGTTTCTTCAGTGGAGAGATCTGATTCATAGTCCCTGGAATCCCCATGTTTCCACTTCTACGATGATCTCTGCTATGCATTGCTCCCCAGGACAGGCTTGCTGTGCCCCAGCCACTGCTCTGATGGTTGCTCCAAGGAGATTGTTTCAGAAGAGGCTGGGGAAAACACATCCATTTGAATGACAGGCCTTAGAGAAGGAACAGTTCTCATTTTCAGAACTACAAACTTAATGAGATCATAAAGAAAGAAACACAAAAGCCAACAGAACATTCCTTAAGGGGCTTACAAAAGAAATCTTCGCTCTTGCTATTTGGGATCCTATTTACTTAGTGTGGGGGAAGTTTTCACTGCTATCTACTGTAAGCAGTGACATCTCAGGACAGTTACAAAAATACACTTTAAAGCTCAAGTTAGAAGATCCTTAAAGCAACCAATATTCTATTAGTTAAATTAATATTCGTTAAATGGTCTTAATGATTTCAGCTATGAAAGCAAAATTTTGAGACCATAGGCTTCCTAAACAGCTTGAGCTACTCTGGGAAAACAAAACAAAAGAAAACAAACAAACAACAACAACAACAACAAAAACAGTGGTAACATCCAGAATGAGCTGAGGATGCCTTTAAGGTACAGATCAGGGCAGGAGAAAAAACTCAAAAAACTTGTTAATTTAACTTTTAAGGCATTTTATTCCAGCTACCCCCCCCCACACACACTTAATTGTCCTTGAACTGCTAAGCAATTATCTGATGCTACCCATAGGTGGATCCACTGAGATATACAATAAACAACCACGGGCTTTGCTTATTTTTAGTAATCTTAATGCAAGTCTCTGTTAAGTTCATTGACATTTAAAAGCAAATTATATTCCAATCAAGAGCCGATGGCAAGAAAAGTTGTCATCAAAACATGGAAAATTCACAATACCTTTTCACAAAGGAACTGGGAATTACTAGTATTTCTATTGTCGATAAGGTAAGCCTAAATTTTTCTGGGTAGATTTAGACAGTGGAAATAACAGACCATGTCTTTTCTAAAACCCAGTAAATATGGTAATCATAAAATTAAACATTTCCTATAAGAAAAATTTAAAGCCCCATCCAGTACCTATGAACGCTACAACAGGGTTTTAAATGCTAATTTAATCACGCAAAAACAGGGCATATTTTTTCCACACAGTTGAAAAGCACAGCCCAGGAGCCAAGGCACAATTACCTCGTGCTCTGGGGCTTTATTTTTGCCTACTAAATGACTCACAGTACAAAGTTCTTTTCCAGTGACCTAAAATTCCATATGAAAGCCATGTGACCTCTTACAATCCGAGGTAAGACCCATTTCTTTCTGTTTATTGGAGCATGGTGCAGTTAAATATGAACCACGGCAGTATGTCCTGCTAACGTTCTATTTTGACTTTGGGAATTCAAAATTACCTTCGATTTCAATGGCAAACTTGCAGTTAAAAAAAAAAGAAGAGCCGGACACACAAAAGACAGTTGCTCATATAAACCATGGGAAATGATGTATTACTTCAAAAGTTGTTATTTCCCCATTCTTGGGCGAGAGCCCAACAAAACTGTTAACATTTACTTGGGTTAATTTCGAGAAACCCTTAACTGTTACTTTGGTTAATCTAATCAGCATTCATCCATGAAAACTTTGGTCAACAGAAAAGTTATGAGAAGAACCAGTTAAGGTCAAATTTTGGTTCCATGGCAATCCATTCTGACATTGGACTTTGAATGCTCACCATAGTAAACGCTATCTCTACTAAACAAGGAAACTCTCAACATCAGCGAACTCAGCGGCCACCCAAAAATCTACCCTGGGCGGGGTTGGGGTCAGGGGCAATAACAGAAAACATCCCGAGTCAGAGAGGGCACAGACTAGCCAAGAGCCTGCTTGATGTCATTTCATAACACCACACACCCCGATTCCGGTACACACCCAGATGGAGACATCTAGGAGGAAACACATTAATCCTAGATTCAAGGGTGCCTTGGCCTTCAACCTTTCAAGATGTGACCAAACATTAAAAAGAGCAGAAGTCCAGAGCACTCCAGCCCGCGGCCGTCAGCCGCGCGCAGCCTGACAGTTCCTCCACGCTGGTGACAGCCCGCGGGTGCGGCTGCAGGTGCCACCTCGGCTTCCCTAGCCCGGTGTAGAACAAACTCCAGAAGGGAACAAGCCCTGCTCTGGTCCCCTCGGGGCACCAAGGGGACCGGCCGCAGCCGGCAGTCACTCTCCGGAGCGCACTGCCACCCACCCCCCCACCGGCCCGGGTCCGCAGCCATGCCCCGAGCAGGGCGTTCGAGGGGGCGGCCGCCTCCTGTCCCCACCGCCACCCGCCCCGCCGTACCTGGTGGTGGTTGTACGAGTTCCTCTGCTGCAGGAAGGCGGCTGCGGCCGCCTGGTGCTGCTGCTGCAGCTGAGGGCTGACGGGTGACCTCCGGCTCTGCGGCTGCTGCGACGCTGCCGGCGGCGGCTGCTGTTGAGGTAAATTCATGGCGGGCGGCGCGGGCACCGCGGGCGCAGAGAACGGGCCGCCGAAGCCGCCGCCACCGCCGCCGCCGCCGGCCGGCACGCTGAGCCCGGCGCAGCCGTGCGGCGACACGGGCGAGAAGCTCGGGAAGAAGGCCGGGTTCATGGACGACGGCAGCCCGGGGTAGAAGCCGTTCTCCGAGTCCGGGCTGGGCGGCGGCATGGCGCTCAGAGAGCCGCCCGCGCCGCCGCCGCCGCTGCCGCCGCCCGGGGTGGCAGCGGAGGAGCCCGGGGGCTGTGGCTGCGGCGGCTGCTGGGGAGGCTGCGGCTGCTGGGGTGGCTGCGGCTGGGGCGCCGACGGAGGCTGGGGCGGCGGCGGCGACGCGGTCTGCACCGACCAGGGGGTGCCGAAGCCGGGCAGCGGCGGCGGAGACGCGGAGCCGCCTCCCCCTCCGCCTCCGGGGGGTCCCCCGCCCCCGCCGCCGCCGGGGTGCGGCAGGTCGGGGCTCTGCAGGCTGCTGAAGGCGCTGGTGCCGAGCGCCGCGCCGGGCAGGAGGGTGCTGGGGCTGTTGAGCAGAGGGTGGTTGGGCGACTCCATGGAGCCCGGCGCGGGGTTCACCGGCGGCGTCGAGGGGGGCAAGCCCGCATTGGGGGTCTCAGCGGCGCTGCCCTCGCCCGCGGCCGGGGTCTGGCGAGGGCTTCCCGCGCCTCCGTGGCGGCGCCGCGGAGCTGCGGGCGGCGAGGGCGAGAGCTTCGGGAGCTGGGGCAGGTCGGCCGGGCGCTGCCGCGGGGCGAAGTCCTGCGGCGGAAGGTGCTGCGTGTGCTGGAGGCTGAACGGCGGCTGCGGGCGCTGGGCGAGCGGCGCCGACTGCAGGAGCGGCCCGGGCGGCGGCGGCGGCGTTAGCGGCGGAGGGCTGAAGCGGCCGGGGCAATGGAGCGGCGGCGGCGGTGGCTTTGCGTCCGGAGGGTGGGGACGGTGTGGCGGGCTCAACTCTTTCCTCTTCTGGCTGCTCAGCTGCTGCTGCTGCCGCTTACTGAAGTCCTGCGGGGAGGAGGTGCGGCAGCAGCAGCAGGAGGAGGCGGAGGAGGAGGAGGGGTGGTGCAGACTCGGTTTGAAGTCCTGGGAGGGGAGGAGGTGGGTCACACCCGCGTTCGTGCCGCCGCCGGGGTGGTGGCTAGGGAGCTGCTCTGCGGCCGCCGCCCCCGAGAGCGGCCTCGCCGGCTGCTGTGTCAGCCCCAGCAGCAGCTCATCCTGCACGGTCTGCTGATGAGCCACGAGCGGGGAGGAAGAGGAAGCTGCGACTGAGCTGGCCGCGCCGCCGCCCGAGGGGATGGCGAAGGGGGAGGCGGCCTCGGAGAAGCCGGTGACAGGCAACGGCGGCGGCGACAGCGGGCCGAAGGGCGTGGCGGACGGCCCGGCGGCGAAGGGCCGGTAGGCGCTGCCGCCGGGCGAGGACCGGGGGCTGCCGCTGCGCAGCAGGGCAGTGTGCAGCACCCCGAACCCGAAGTCCCGCATTTATCAGGCCGGCGGCCACGGCAGGAGACGCACCCCGTCCCCTGCCCCGCCTAGAAAACCCCGGGAGCCGTGGCGGCGCGGCCGTGGTGGAAGGATGGGGGGGGAGGTCAATGGGAAAGGGACACTGTGACTGAGCCGGGGCACCGACTTGGGCCCCGCTGCCCCTCACGGAGGCCACCGCCGCCTCCCGGAACCGGCTCCGGCACCACCGCCGCTGCCGCGGCCGCCGCCGCCCTCGCCGCTTAAGAACCCCGGAACGTGCGTCAGCAGCCACCTCACAATCGCACCGCCCCTTGTCGCGCGCCCCGGCACGCGCGAGCGCGCCGCCGCCGGCCTCGCCCCGCCCCGCCCCTCATTAGCATGCGGTGTGGACCCGGCAAGGCAGCGGGAGCGCGCGGCGCGTCCCCCAAGTCCAGGACCTTGTATGGAGCCGAAGTGGGAGCTGGGGGGGGAAGCCGGTTGAAGTTGGGGGAGACGGCTTATGGGTCTCGAGCACGGCGCGCGTGCGCACGAAGGCGAGCACGCGCGGGCGTTGCGGACGGTTCCTGGGCAACCGCCCCTCCTGTCCCGGTCGCACGCGCCCCCTCCTCAGGCCCCGCCCTTTTCCAGCCCCTGGGGTCACGTGAGGTGCCGCTGTCCCAGACCTGCTCCCAGGACTAGGGCGCTAAGCTGCTGGAGGTCCCATGCATGCTCTGAGTTCCGGTGCGAGCCGGGCATGCTGTCACCACCCTTGCCACCGCAGTTTGTTTGATTTTTTTTTTTTTCCAGAGTAAAACGCGAAACACCGGCCCCTTTTGTAGCAAACGTTTTCACTTCAGCAAGGTCTGGGAAGTGACAAGGCTCGGCGTGGTTATTAGCACAGGCATGCGCTGAGTAGGATCTGAGGCCAGCTCCTCCTAGCCTCGCTGCTGCAAACACTGGGTGAGCTGTCACCGAGACCAGGCGTGCAGGACTCCACCTCTACAAGTTCCTTCTGGCTTCCCTCCCTCCTTCCCCAGGGAGATTCTAATCGGAACATTTCCGAAGCTTTATTAATTTTCAAGGGAGAAAGATTTCTCACACCAGCAGGGGAAAGAAGGTAGTGACTCAGCAGCGGACTTGTTGAGGCTTGCAAAATGGAAGGGAAAAGGCTTTCCATGTAGAGCTCTGAGGAGTGCTGGAAGGGGACTTAATCCCCTGTAATTCCTTCCCACAGGAACATTTTACACAGAGAAAGGCAGACTTAACTGTGTAGTTCAATAATAACTGATCCACACGACATAATAAAGTAAGAAGTGTGTGTGCTTACTTAGGAAAGCGAAACTACTGAATGGATTCCAGAAATGCCAACCGAAATCTCGAGATTTTACAAAAAGTTGACTCGGAGTCAACTAATTATGTTCTAATTTACTATCCTTTCAAAGAAGTAGGTAAATGTATGGTTTTCTGCAGCCTCGTTCTCTGTCAGTTGAACTTGGTTCCTCTTCTTGTTTCTAAAGTATGCAAGTCAAATATGCAGTAAAAAGAGAACAACACTTCGAAAAGAAAATACTTTATTTATAAGGTTTACGTGCGGTACACTAATAAACTGTTTCCCAAAAGCATATCGTGTAGAATTCATAAATCTTTCAGAAATTAGCCTGATAAGCAGGAAGCTGTTTAAAAGTTAATCTCAGGATCATATTTAACAATCAAGGTAAATATTGATCTGGAGAAGTGCTTCCTTTAAATTGAAATATGTAAAAGGCAGCATACATTAGAATAAAAAGTATATCAATAAATGTCAGGGAGATCCGTGTCTGATCCAAGCATTTGAGAGGATGGGGCTGGAGAATCGCTGAGGTCAAGGTAAGTTTCCTGCCTGTCTGTCTTAGCCTTTCCCCAAAAGTCTATTTCTAGCTCATCCACTGAAGGATTTTACATAGTATTCATATATTTTACAGGGACAAAGCATAATAAAGTAAGAAACAAAGGCCAATGAAGTCTTAAGAGCAGATTTTTTTTTCTTAGCTAAGTTATTTGATTGGAAACAAAGTCTTAAAAAGAAACACAAGCATTCCTTAGCTCAGTCTATGATCAGTACAGGGTAGAGACAGAATTTACTTAAAGTCCTGCTCTGTGCCCTTCTGCACCAGTGTTTGAACACAAACTGGGCTGCTTAGTGCTCTAAGTGTAAGGTTTTGTTTCAAAGCATTGGCGGCCCTCTGAACTGGACAAGGGCCGTCACGTTTGTTATTTGTGAGGTCAAACTTCATTTTCAGTACAGCAGATCCTAAGTCCTAGCTGCCGTGTCCTCTCAAAAGTTAAACACCTCAGAGGTTGTTGTGAAGGTCCATTTTTCATAGGAGAGAAAGTTCTTTCCTGGCATCTAAAGCTCTGGAGTTGCTGAACTTCTCATGTGTGAAAATGTCCAGAGAGAAAGGTTTCCTGTATTGCGTAGGTGGTTAGTGGTGGTGGTACTGAAGGGACTGTGGTCTTAACAATCGGCCCTAAACTCAGATTGTAGGAGTCTATATCATGACCGTGTTTTCATCTGAAAATATGTTTACCCTATGACCATTAATCAAGGGGGCTGATTCAGACTAGACTAAGATTAGATGTTATAAGCACCATCCTCTTATACATGCATTCTCTGTTAGCTAAATATGAGTTGCACTTCTTGGTATCTCAAATGTATGTAAATCAAAATAAGCAGTTCATTCATTCACTCCCACCATCCTGGGCAAGCAGTAAAAAGAATATTTTTGCTTCCACTTTATATGCACCCAAACCCACATATGTTCATGCAACTAAAAGACATTATTAAGCAACACTTATTCTTAGTAGGTGCAAAGAATTCTGGTTTTAGTTTAAATTTGTCCACATGATCTCTAATCACAAATCTTAAGAGCCATAAATACATATTGAGACAAGACCCAAAAGCCACAGTCCTAAAAGACCTTATCATACTTTCTGCTCTATCTTAAAACCTCTTATCAGAACTCTCCTAGTCTTACCTCCAGCTGCTGACGTGACTGCTTATTTCACCAAGAAAGAAAGGCAGTCACCTGAGGTCGGCCTCTGTGCAAGGCTGTCCGACGTTCCTACTTGCTACAATAGATACCATTGTTCTTTCCCACTTACCTTTATCATCATCTCTCTCCTCACTTAGAAACACTCCCAGATGCACAAAAAAAAAAAAAAAAATCAATCACCACTTCCCATTTCCCATCTTTGAAAAACAAAACCCAAGCCCCTCGACTTTGGGTTCTTCCTCTTTGATGGCTGTCCTGTTTTCTGCTTTTACTGGTACCTATTTGAAAACCCAAGTGACTATCTCAGAGACACCTTAAATCGTTGTTCCATTTGCTCGGGTTAAAAGCCAGGCTTAATGTCCAAACCTGTACCATGTCTCAGTCATCAGAACATGCTTCTCCAGCTGTTAAGCTGTAGCCAGAGTTCAGTCACCTCTCAACACTCCAACCACAACCAATCTGGTTCAGGCCACCACTCTCCCCTAGGTTGGTATTTGCATCTTCTAAGTCTCCAGCTGAAAGACTGTGCTTGAGTGAGCTGCAGCGTTTGATATTCCCAAAGAGTCATGATGCCCTTTTCAAAATGGAAGACGTCATGTCGGTCCCATTAAATATACTTTCTCAGAAGAAGAGGATGTTCTTAAAAACCAAAGGTTCCTCCTGGTTCTCCTTACCTCCTTCTGACCTAGAATGGGGTTTTAAACAAGCCAGGTCAAGTCAGCTCTTTGCCTTTGCAGTCTCTACTGTCTAGAGTATCAGCCCCCTAACACCAACAGGCCCACTCCGTCTTTTCTAAGCCTCTCTCACACTTATTTTAGGTCTCTGCTCGTGATGATTAATCTTGGCTGTGAACTTGATTGGATCTGAAATCAAGTAAGAGACAGACCTCTGGACAAGCCTAGGAGAGTATTTCCTAGAAGGCTTAAATGAGGGCAAATACCCTTTCCCAGAGTAGGCAGCCCATGTGTACATATAAAGAGTTCTGGAGAAATGCAGGGTGCTTTTCATCTGCCCCATGCTTGTTCGTGTATCTGACTTGCTCCCACCACTGTTCTTTCACAAATCCCAACCCAGCTTCTTCAGCCTTCCCATAAGCACAGGGGACTAGCAACAATCCAGGATTCTCTGCCCTTCAGCACGTAGGTTCTGCCTGCTGAGGCATCATCTCATCTTGTGTACCAAACAACTAACTACTAGGTTCTCAGCACCTCGAGAAAGCAAACAGCCATTACTGAACTACCCATGCCATATCAGGTAAGCCAATCTAATCATCCCCTTCGTAAACTATATTTACTCTGTCTTTCTGTCCCTCAGGATTCTGACTACTGCTCAGCCTCATTACTCAGTACTACCCTCTCTGCCCCCGACCCCAACACACTGTAAAATTATGCCCCCTTTCAGGCTCCCTATTCCTCATAGGCTGTGTGATTTTTTTCCCTATGTCTGCTATGTCTGACAAACTACTTACCAAAATATATTTCTGACCTTTATATTAGATAGACCTGAAACCCACAGGGGAAATGCAGTATCGGGTGTGTTCACTGCGGCATTCTCATTCCCTAAAACAGGGCCTGATACATATATGCAGAAGCTATTGGATGCATGGACTGAATAAAGAATCTCTTGCCCTGATGAAGACCCGTGTAGGAAATAACAACTGTGCGAAGACAGAGAACTATGTACCTGTCAATTACTCATTTGCTTGCAGGAGCTTCCCTAATGCTACTTAGGATCCAAAAGCAACCAAAGATAATTCTAGGCATCAGTAGGATCAAGAACAAATAGATAAGAAATCCGAGGATTTTAAGCAGGGAAAGGATAACCCTGAATCCTAGCAGACTAGAGCTGGAACAGCAGCCTTCCATAGTAGGAATATTGAGAAGCTTGAAGAAAAAGAGTTGAGACCAGCTCCCAGAATAGTGAGCCAGTTCAGGAAGAACAGCACGTGCCTACTTGGTGCTTAGTCTCCCAGACGCTTTTTCTCATTATAAAGGTGTCCAGCAGTAAGGTTGACCCTTTAGATGAGACTGATTATTTCTGCTTTGCGGTTAAGAGAGAAAGGTTAAGTAAGCTTCAGATGATCTCAGACAGCGTCTGCTCTACCGACAGTCTGCAGACTTTGTCTCTCCTACTGTAGTGTCCGATCTCTTCCCTTTCTCTGATTTCTGCTGCCTGCCTTTCTCTCTGTGCATCTTTCCAGGCTGGAAGTCCTTGCCACTTTCCTCTCCTCTCCGTACTCCACCTGATCTCATCAGTTCTGCCGAAAAATACCTACAGGCTAATATTTTCCAAATCAGCTTTGAGATTAAAGACACATCCTCACCTTTCTCTTTTAAATTTATTGTCTTTAGCTTACAGTGACATTTCTGTTCTGGGACATAGAAGTGCAGTGTGTGTTCATGCCTGCACTAACATCTTCCCTCAACCCTGCCTGTCCTCAGCTGGTTTGGGAGATCTGGGAATGTGTCGTCATAACAGCACCAGTTTCCCAAGGTGGAAACATGACTCATGGTCTCCCACCCTCCTCTGTCTCGCCTCGAGGTCGGTTCAGCTACAGACCTGTTTCTCAGTCAAGGCTGTCACAGTTCATCTCCACTCTTTGCCTCCACATTTTTCCTCTGCCCTGCCATCTTAGCGTTTCCTTCCACTTCCTCTCCCCGGCCATTGCCCTTTAGTGCTCTAGAAAAATAGCTCAGTTCCTGCCAGCGTGTCCTTGTCAGAAGCCACCTGTCTAGGGATCAGAACAATTGCTACTTCTTAGACCTTCCTGACTTTTCCCACTATCACATTCAAATTTGTGACCTTAATAACTTATTTCCAATTTGCGTCTTTACCCTAAACACTCGTTCCTGTGCATCCTTTGAGTTAGTCATGTCTTTACACAGCTCTGCTTCTGCACATAGCTGGTACTCACTGAAATATGCCCCTGCTTCATCTACCTAGCTAATGGGACTGGCTCGGGTGCCTTACTACCTCTTGAATCCCTGTCGTAGGGTTGAGCCACTTTCTACGTTCTCATACTGTGATACTTTTTCTAACAGTTGTCACATGGACAGTAATATTAGCTGTGTTTCCCTCACTTGTCACAGTACTTGAATCCCAAGTTCTTGCTGGTTAGTAATTGCCTAATGAAACCTAAAGGAGGAAGGATGAAAGTAGAAAACAAAGGAAGGAAACAAGGTAGGAAGAAAAGAATCCCAAAGCACACTTTCAGAATGATGTACCATTCTGAGAAGCATTACAGCGTTACTGACGTATCTATGATGGAGAAAAACAGAACCTTCAACAGTCCATCCAAGCCAGAAGAACAATCAAAGATTAATAGAATATGTTTTTTTTTTTTACTGAATAAAACAAATGTTTTATCCTAACTGTCCCATTGTCCAAATATAAGCTCATTGACAGAATCATCTAGAACCTTTCTCAGATGAGAACATGTACCTCTCAAACATGATTCAAGATCCTTGAAGGGAGATTTGCCATTTAGCTCTGGTGCTCACTCCCAGGAAATGGGCCTTCAATCCCTGCAGCAATCCTGCCAGATCCTGGCTAGACCCTCCTTCTCTTTTACTAGCTGCTTTCTTACTATAGTCTTCTCTCTTTAAGCAAGGCCTGGTCAACTGGATTAGGTTGTAAATAGTTGAGTTGGTGGCCATGTTTTACCTAGTCCTTTGTTTTCATACTCTTACGGATTCATCTTTGTGTTCAGAAACTAATAGCTTAGTTTAGTCAAGTTATTCTATTCTACAGCAGATGTCCTAGTCCCAGAAGTTACGCTTGGGAATAAAAGTGAAAACACATGCATTATTCTGCTTATACTCAAAGAGGCTGGGCATAAGTGTCATTGAAAGATTCATGACAATTCCCATACCTAATTGTGTATAAAGTCATTAACAGTGAGATCCTACGCTGAAACTGGCCTAATAAACTGGAATAGGCTTGATGCAACACGGTCCTGCTTGGCTGGTCATGGGTGGAGTCTGTGGTGAATGCGGAATACTGAGTAAAGCAGAGTTGCAGGAAGATGGAATGTACCCTGGCACATCTCAGTCCGCACCTAAATGAGATGTGATTTCCATCTTCATTGCCCCTCCCCCTCCATGGTAATATCTTTTGAGTAGATGAAACAAACAACAGTTCTGTCACACAGCACAAGCACCCAAAGCTCTGAAACAAATTTGTTTTGGGAAGTTCTCATAGACCAGTCTTATGCCACCTGCTTCCCCTTTGTCCTGTTCTCTTAAGTGGTTCTTCAGCCAGAACTCAGGTAGAGTCAAGGAAAGGGCTATTTCTTAGCAAGAATGAGCCACAGTGACAGGCCTACCCCTGGAAACAATAGTTAAGATGTTTTGGTTTGGAATTTTTTTTGTGATGCTAGGCATCAAAGTCAGAACCTTGTTGGCACCAGGAAAGCATCCTACCACTAAGCTAAGGAGGTGTATTCCCCACTATCCTAAAGACTTGTACTCTCAAGGAGATAGCCACACTCTTATCATTCATTACAGCTTTATTTACAATGCTAAGTCAGGGAATCATCCTAAGAATCCATCAATGAACAAATGGAGGAAGAGAAAAAATAGTTATCTATTCACAGTAGCATGCTCTCGAGCCTATAAAAGAGATGGTGAAACAAGCAGGACATATAAAAATTAGACACCATGTGTCCTCAGCTGTACATGGCATCTCGATCAGGTGAACTCATAAAAGCAGAGAACAGAGTGTGGGTGCAAGAGGAAAGACGGCGAGCTAATGGGCAAAGGATAAAAGGTGCAGGTGAACTTGAAATGATTAGCAGTCAAGGGGACTGCCGTGCTATCCTGATTGATTCACTCTATTGTGTATACATTATTGAGTTTGATAGTCTCCTTAGTGTAATGAAAACACCTGATATATAAGGGAGGAAGGCCTTATTTTGGCTCATGTTTGCAGCTAGTTCAGGACATAGTCACGTGGCCCCATGCGCTTGGCCGAGAATATGAGAATGGCATGAGCATGTGGTGAGGAACCCTTTCAGTTCTCAGTGGATAAGAAGTGGGGACAGGGATGCAGTCATTCAGCTTTCTCTTCTTGTTCTGGGTTCCCAGCTTGTGGGAGGGCACCATCTGCATTCAGAGTGAGTCTCTTCACCCTCGATTAATCTTTCCTGGAAATGACCACATAGACGGACCCAAAGGTATATTTCTCCCAGATAAATCTAAACCTAGTCAACTTGGCAATGATTAACTAATGCAATAACATCACCGCGTGCCTATAAATATTACATGAGTATAATTGTAAAGTAGCGAATGCTTTCAAAACCTTGAAAGAAGAAAATAAAATAAGTTATTTCTACAATAAAGTAAGGATAGAAAGAATAATACTTCAAGCCTTCACAGTGACAACTGACTGAGTAACAGTTGGCTCTAGTGACTTTAGAGAGAAAACATTTTATTTTCAAAATATGCATCCCACTACAACTCAGAGATATTCATCAAATGTGCCTCTCTATTTCTCTCTTGTCTTATTAGAAGAATGAGCCCTGGCAGTACGTATTAGATAAATTTCATTTCGCCCTCATATCTCCCTATAATTTGTGAAGTGTTCTCCTTCAATTGTTAAATTATTCTAAGCAGAGAAAAATCGAGGTTCATTTTTACTAAGTACTCAAGAGTTAGACTCTATATGCATGAAAGTATTGTATCTATTAGATTTGATCTTCATATCTGAGGAAACCCAGATGATGGAAATTTCTGTTTATTTTGGAAGCTATGAGTATTTCATAAAAAAGATGCGCATACCATTGAGCAGAGGGCATCGCTGCCTGGCATTTGTACAGAGATTGATTAGACACCGTAGAGAGAAAACATTCTGAGCAAAGAGTGATTTTGGACCTTGTCCTGGTGATTGTGTGTCCTCATTGCTGGCCACTCCATTTTACTCTCCACTTGTGTGGAGTCCTAGAAGGGCCTTCAGGAAGGTACCTCTGCGGCATCGAAAGTTCCTTTATACTTGTGAATCATTCTAAATCTGAGAACATAACCTACAACCATAAGATATTATTTTCAAAAAAAAGGATAATAGCAAGCTTATGTGGAGAAAACATTTAAAATATTTTCAGAATGACATAAATTGTATATAGGAGCATTCCGATATTCTGAAGTCCATATTTAGCCTATATCCGAAGCGGTGTTGTGGTATGTCCAGTAGAATGTAGAGCCAACAGTACAACTCTAGTGTCACATGCTCTATTACTTGTACCTTTGGTTGTAAATGGCAAATCTTGGGGTTGTTATCATGTGGGTAGTTACAATCTCAACTGTATTTATGAATATTTGTGAATGTTTAAGTAAAGAATGGTCTATAGTATCTGATAATTCTAAATGTTTACATGAATGTACACTCACAAGGACACTGAATTGTAGAAGTTTCTTTTTTGTGTTTTTGTTTGATTGTAGTATTAGGCTACGTAATACTGACCTCAAAGATTGAGAAGTATTACCTTTTTGCAATTTATAATATTTGACAGATTAATAAACAGCCTTAAAGTTTGAAATACCTTGGTGTGACTCTAACTAAGGAAGTGAAGGACCTGTATGACAAGAACTTCAAACCTCTGAAGAAAGAAATTGAGGAGGATCTCAGAAAATGGAAAGATCTCCCATGCTCATGGATTGGAAAGATCAACATCTTAAAAATGGCCATCCTACCAAAAGCAATCTACAGATTCAATGCAATCCCCATCAAAATTCCAACCCAGTTCTTCATGGAATTGGAAAGATCAATGTGCAATTTCATCTGGAATAACAAAAGACCTAGAATAGCAAAAACCATCCTCAACAACAAAAAAACATCAGCGGGAATCACTATCCCTGACCTCAAGCTATATTACAAGGCAATTGTGCTGAAAACTGCATGGTACTGGTACAGAAATAGGCAAGTGGATCAATGGAATAGAATAGAAGATTCAGAAATGAGCCCTCATGTATATGGTCACCTGATTTTTGACAAAGGAGCAGTAAACATTCAATGGAAAAAGGACAGCCTATTCAACAAATGGTGCTGGTCCAACTGGCACTCAACATGCAAAAGAATGAAAATAGACCCGTTCTTATCTCCTTGTACAAAGCTCAAGTGTAAGTGGATTAAAGATCTCCACATTAAACCTGATACACTGGAATTATTAGATGAGAAAGTAGGGAAAACCTTAGAACACATAGGCTCAGGAGAAAATTTCCTAAACAAAACACCAATGGCTCAAGCTCTAAGGTCAAAGATTAACAAATGGGACTTAATGAGATTGCAAAGTTTTTGTAAGGCTAAGGACATCGTCAAGAAAACAAAACGGCAACCAACAGAATGGGAAAAGATCTTTACCAACACCACATCAGATAGAGGCCTAATATCTAAGGTGTACAAGGAACTCAAAAAGCTCGACACCAGAGAATCAAATAACCCTATTAAAAAATGGGGTACAGAGCTAAACAAATCTTTTTCAGTTGAGGAACTCCGAATGGCCGAAAAACATCTGAGGAAGTGCTCGACATCCTTAGCCATCAGGGAAATGCAAATCAAAACAACCCTAAGATTCCACCTCACTCCAGTCAGATTGGCCAAGATCCAAAACTCAGATGACAGCAGATGCTGGCGAGGCTGCGGAGAAATAGGAACACTTCTCCACTGTTGGTGGGGTTGCAAGCTAATACAACCACTCTGGAAATCGGTCTGGCGATACCTCAGAAAATTGGATATAGTACTACCTGAAGACCCAGCTATTCCACTTCTGGGCATATACCCCAGAGACACTTTAATACACAACAAAGATATATGCACCACAATGTTCATAGCGGCTCTATTTATAATAGCCAGAAGCTGGAAGGAACCCAGATGTCCTTCAGAAGACGAATGGATACAAAAATTGTGGTACATATACACAGTGGAATACTACTCAGCCACCAGAAACAATGACTTAACCAAATTCTTAAGAAAATGGCTGCATCTAGCGAAGATCATCCTGAGTGAGATAACCCAGTCACAAAAGAACAGACATAATATGCAGTCACTGATAGTGGGATGCTAACCCCAGAGGCTTGCACTCCCCCAGAAACAACTCACAGACTGTATGAAGTCCAAGAAATAAAGAAAACAAAAACTATACATATATTCACAAAACAAGAAGACTTTGACTATTTCCATGTTGCGTTTTGTTTTGCATGTACTTTACGCTTATTGCAACTAGTACGTTTTCAATGCATACTGTCAAGCCCTTGAAAAAAATCAAGTACCGACTAAAAAACATATTCACATGGTTTTATGTAAAATTTATTTTAATGTCTGAAAAAACAGTACTGACAAAAATGTATAATTTTAAGCAAAAAATGTTTAAAATCTTTACATCTATCTTCGTTTTGAAAAATAAAATCGTTTAAAAAAAAAAGTTTGTAGTAAGATTCAGTGGTTAAGATACATAAGACAGGGCTCATCTCAGAAAAACATTTTAATTGCTTTATTTTATTTCCTTGTTTGTCTTTTTCTTGGACTCATTGTGGAAAATGAAGCAGCGATGTTCACCAATATTGTTCAGTAACTATATGTACCTTAAATTATGAATTTCAGTTTATATTTTTGAAGATTTCTGTGAAGTCCACAGAAGCCATTGGTTTGGCTTCTCAGTGTACTGACCAATTTGTTCTTAGCTCTTTTGTCTGTAGTAACAAAATTGTCTTAAAATATATTTTATTCAATACTAATAGAACCAGTTTAACGCTTTCAGATTCTATTTCATATGGGTTCTGTTTTCTGTTCCTTAATTCCCCGCTTAGATCTTTGAGGCTGAAGTGTCCATTGAAGTTGTCATATAGGAGAAGCATCATTGCTCTTCTTCAGCATTTTCTACCTTCTGAACAAAAAGGATCAGTTTTTTTCTATGAGAGAAATGATAATAGCCATCATTTCATAGATTACACATACGTTATTATTCTCAAATTAGTTAATGGGAACTGCCACAATACCATCCTACTTTCTTTATATAATCAGTAAAATGGAGCATTTCATCAAATCTGTATTATTTTAATTTTTGTCACTCCTGGGGAGGTGATCTCCTCCAAGTTACTTTGATTATGGTGTTTATCCCAAAGATAAAAATCCCTAACATACACAGTGTTTAAGAAATACACTCCAGCTTCTTTCCGTCTCCGGCCGCCATAGAGGAGCTGCTGCTGTGCCCGCGCATCTGCAATGGATGGTCGTTCGGAACCGCTCCAGTTTTTTGATCAAGAGGAATAAGTGGACGTATAGCTCAGAACCCAATAATCTCAAGACCCGAAACTCCTTCCGCTACAACAGCTAATTCACCGCAAGATCGTCGGAGTGGAGCCCATGGTCGATGGCAAAGGGGTCGTGGTGGTTATGAAACGCAGATCTGGTCAGCGAAAACCTGTCCCTTCTAACGTGAGGACCACCATCAACAAGAATGCTCGGCCACCCTCAGCAGCATCAGGCACAAGATCCGGAAGAACAAGTACCGCCCTGATCTGTGCATGGCGGCCATCCGCAGGGCCAGTGCCATCCTTCGAAGCCTGTGGTAGTGAAGAGGAAACAGACCCGCCCCACCAAGAGCTCCTGAGCCCCACACCCCAGAAGCAATAAAGAGTTCACTGACTCATTCAACCGCAAAAATAAATAAATAAATAAATAAATAAATAAATAAATAAATAAATAAATAAATAACTAAAACAACTTCAAAAAGTATCAAAAAGTGAAGTAGAAGGAACATATTTTACAGAGGTTAAATTATTTGAAATTGCTACATTTTTTTTATTTTGATTTTGGTTTACTTTGTTTTGATTTTTGATACTTTCTCTCTACATAGCCCCGACTGTCTGGAAGTCACTAGTTCAGCAGGCTGCCCCCAAACTCAGAGTTGTCTCTGCCTCCAGAGTACAGGGATTGAGGGTGTGTGCCACCACATCCGGCTATTTGCTCATTTTGACCTAACCAAAAAACAACAACAAAATACCCTATTCACATGGCTTTACCTAAGTAAATGCTAATACAGGTACGAGATAGTCATTCTGGAGAGATTAATTAACCAATGAAAATGACGAAGAGCCAGCAATCATTGAGCCCAGTGGGAAAGAACGAGGCAGGGTGAGTGGTCAGAGGGCTATAAGGACTGGATAAGTAACTGATATCAATCAACAAGAGTGAGAACAGGGAGAAAGGCACGTGGAAAGAAACATTTAGCCTTTTTGTGAGGATGTCTAGGAAGTGTGGATGAGTATAGGAAGGGGCCTGAGGCTCCTGTGAAACATTCTGTGAGATCAAAAAGGCATAGCTAAGCAGGCAGGGTGGGCTGCTAGTGGGGAACGTTCCACCGAAGAAATGATTCTGTTTAGACAAAGGACCACATCTGAGGAGTTAGTGGGAAAGCACACAGGTTAGACAGGAGAAAAGAGTGCTGGCTGTGTGGATGTGCCCCAGAATTGAAGAGTTCTGGTCCACGGGCCGTAGCTCTTATCTCTGTGGACTTGATAACTGAAGCCCTGGACGTGCATGTGACTATCAGGGAAAGGCCACAGAACGGACGATCAACAGGGTAAGGTGAAAGTACAAAGGAAGGGGTTGGATGAGCACTTTGTATGCTTGTCTCATAGCATTTGATTGTCTGTACCTCCCGTCCACCCAACTGAGCTCCAAAGGCAGGAACTTAGAATGTATTCTTTAGCGTCCTCAGTGGTCCACGCTGCATCACACCCCAGATTTCAGGGAGCGTTTCTGAGGTTCTAAGCCTCACGCTCAGTGCCACACTCACAGGTGAATCTCCGCCCCGTCCATCGCAATAGCTCAAAATGTGGGTGCTATTGTTATCTCGATCCTGAACCTGTTCAAAGTCAGAACCGAACCTAAATCTAAGTGTAGCTCATAGGATACCGAAGACGACCAGGCAACTATGCAATAAATAAGTTTAATGCACTGGATGAGTCAGAGTGACTTCCACTTGGCATTCTGCAGCATAGCATTACTTTCATAAAGACGCTGATGTCTTAAAAGTGACTTCATTAGCTCAAACAAGAGGCAACCGTACTACCCATATTTGGTTAATGACAGCTGAAATAAAATAAACTCATAAAAACACATGGTTTATAAGTGGCCAATTCACCATCTTTGGTGTTAGAGATCTATGGCCCTGTGACTTTTCAGCCTTGTTCCCTCTGTTGGGTCTTGTTTGGGCCATGGCTAGGGAGAAACTCCTGAAAGCTCTGGCCCAGCAAACATGCATCTTCATTTCTTACCTTTATTCTGGTGAGACTCCAAGTGCCCTGTCAAACACACTTGTGAATTCTAACATGGTCTCTTTTATTAATAATCAAGAGCACTCAAAATCCAGGCCTAACCTACATGGACAAAAGAATTGTTTTTGTTTGTTTGTTTGTTCGTTTTGGTTTTTGTTGTTGTTTGTTTTATTGTGCAAGTAAACAGAAGATAGTGTATTAGCTGGCTATTCATTCATTCTTTCTTGGGACATAGCATGGAATGCCTCTCCAGACACAATTGCAGGGCTCAGTCTGCAGGTTGCAGGCCGGAGCCTGAAACCCTCTGTAGGTCACTTACTGGAATGGATATGCTGTGGCATCTGAATAGGCAAATGGAAATTAGAAGGACAGGTTCTGCACTTCTGTAAAAATGTAACCCAACCCACAATGACTCACAGGCTTTTCTTTGATAGAGCTTCACAAAAGATTTTAAAGGAACCCCAAGTGAGATTGATAATAATTCCTACCCTTCCTTGTGTTCACCTAATCCTGGAGTAGAAAAAAAAAAAATAAGTAGATATAGCATTGGTTGAAATGTACGCATCTTAGGAAGGTCTGTTTTGAAGATGTCTCTGACATTATGCAAGGTTGGCTTGTTTGTCAAGTTTCTCCACTGCTGATCTAGAGCACGAAGCAGCCGAGATTGTGGAGGATTCAAGGAAGGGGAAGGTCCAGTTCTGTAAGTTTAGATTTATTTGTTTATGTAGAAGGATTAATTATACACCTCATGTGGCCAGTGTACTTTGTCCTTTCGCTTCTATTGTAAGGTAGGGTTGCTGGAACTAAGGCACATTCTTAGTCCTGGGGGGTGAAGGGAAAGAAAAGGGAAATTCAGCAAATTTTGCCAGTCCTGCTAAATTTTAACATTCATTATGCTAATAGTTTGTACAAGAAAAGGTTGACTTTCTTTGTTCTGTCTTCAAGGCATTTAACCCTCTTTGCAAATAAAATCACTGTGACCAATTCTGTGCCTGTCCTCACGTCACAGGGGCAGTTTGCCAGGGGCATAAAACTCCCAATGGGGTTGGGTCATCTGAGCTCCAGCCCCCACTCCCTGGAACCTCAAACTGTGACAGCTATTATCTGGAATGAACTACAATCTAGGAATGGAGGGCACACCTGTGATCCAGATCTTGAGTCTGGAAGTCACACGCTTTTGATCCAGATCTTGACATGGGATGATACATGCTTTTGATTTGGATCTTGACATGGGATGATACATGCTTTTGATCTGGATCTTGAGGCATAGTGATCCTGAAAAGCTTAGGCCCAGGCAAGGCGGCACAAGTCTTTAACCCCAAGAGACAGAGACAAGCAGATCCTCCATGTCAATGAAGTTAAACTCGCCAACTCCATAAAAGGCTCTGATGATGAGTGGCAGAGCTGTTGCCTAGCAAGTGAAAGCTGTGACTTTGACCCCAGCACTGTGAAAAGAAGAGTAAATAAATAAAACAAGAGGTCCCTGGGCAGAGGTCAGACTGACTTTATTCCAGCCTTCAGGGGCAGACAGGAGGACGTGGTGGGGAGTGAGAGGAGAACAGCTTGAAGGGAGCACAGGTATGAGGAAGGCCATTTAAGAAGGCTGGAGACATGAAGGTATGGCCAGAGAAGAAGAGAGGGATTCGTCCCCGAAAACCACCTCCAGGAAAAGAAATTCAGCATAGCAACTATTTCTTCATGCTCATCATGATTTTAAGTTTTCCTTTAGCCTGTCATATAGCACCCAACACGGAGGATTTCAAAAATACTAGATACCTCTCCTAACACAGCATCACCCATACTGTCATATATATATTTATACACACACACACACACACACACACACACACACACACACACACACATATATATATATATATATATATATATATATATATATATATGGAAAAAAATCAGCGTATCACCCTATATTACAAGAGAGGGAGATACATTTTTGAAAGTTTGTTGACTACTTGTTTAATTGGCATCATATTACATGTGTATAATTTATAATATACAATACTATATGCCTATATATTATTATGTGCACTATTTATTATGCATCAGCTCTACTTGCTGGCTATACATTAGAATCCCATTGGATGCTTAAAGAGTTTGTTATCAAGGCCCACTTTAAAAATTTTTGATTTAGCTTCTTTGGGTGGAGCTTTAATACCAGTTTTTCAAAAGCAGCGTAAAAGATTATAATATTTATTGAGACTGAGAAATAAATACACACACATATATACATATATATGTATAATGTATTAGTTGCTTAATGTATTAAGCTACAAATTCTTCAAATAATTTTGTCTGACAGTGGCCTTAGATAGGTTAAAATAATTTATGTTTTATATGTGACTTTCAATATACACTATTGTTTTACCAGTGAGAATGGTAAGAAAGCCAAAGACTAAAGAAGTCCAGAAATGAAAATAGTATGATGTATTTAAACAAAGCCAGGGACCATGGAGAGAACACCAAAAAGTAGCCTGAAGAACTCTGGTATGTGTGGTTGAAAGTCTTATGTACAAGAACACTGGGATTTTTATCACAGGGTAGGAACATCTAGAGACTAAAGGGGCCCTTAGCAGAAAAATGACAGGGTATACTTTGCATTTAAAATTTGTTTTGTGACCAGTGTGGTGCACAGTTTGATGAGGGTGCAGCATAAATTAAGAACACCAATTAGAAGGGTGTGGCAATGAGCTAAGAGCACACAGGATGGTAGTGGACTTGGGATGAGGGATCGAGTGAGAACAGGGCTGACACAGTTCTATTCTGTTAGTTCTTCCTGACATGAGGCTGACAGGCTGCTACTGTCGATCTCTCGGTTTGGGCTTGCATGTCTACTTATGGGCCTTAGAATGACTGTCCATATTATCATGGGCCTTGTATCTGTGTTTTTAAGGAATACATATAATTTTAAAGAAACCCACTAAACTATAGAGTCTTTACTATGCGGCATAAAGGAGGAATTGGATATAAAAACACTTGGCAAAGTGTTATAAATGGAAGCTATTTTTATTTCAAGGAAGTCAATTTAGTTCACAAAGAGAAAATTCATTTTCTAGTGCATGAGCTCCCATAAGCAAACTCCCTAGGAAGAATGAATCACTCTCAGGACCATAGCACTTCCTGCACTCCTATCAGAACACTTCCATTAATTACGAAATGTTTATGCATCAGCTTTCCTTCATGGCGTATAAATCCTCCAGCGGCAGAGACAAAGTCTGATGAATCTTTTGCAACTTGGTTTTTGGTAGACAGCAAGTACTCTGAAAATGTTAATTGCATTCATAAGTGAATGATTAGTTAACCGGAGAGGGAAAAGGCAGGCAGTAGGGAGCTGGTGCGGACTTCTAGGCTAGAGTATAATAATGGGAACAACATATGAAAGTGCTAAGATTGAGTGTGATTGGAGACCACATATTTTATTTTAGCAGAGAAGATCTGTACAGAGATTTCTGTGTCATCCAAAGACTGTCCTAGTTCAGTTTTAAGTAAATATTGGAGCAGAGGGACTTTTATTAACTTAGCTAATATTACTGAGTTTGGAAGGGATTGAGTCAAGCCAGTCAAGCCTTGTTTAAAACAATTTTAAACAAGGAAGAGCATCATAGTCACTCTATATATTTTTAGAATCTGAATCTTGCCATAGTCATTCAAAAATATAAACAGTAAAGAAAAGACAGCATTGGCAGATCCACGAAGTGATAACGAACTATAGGAATATGATCCTGTACTTGTGGAGTTTTTGGCTTCATAGTATTTCGAAAACTGTACGGAATGTACACATAGCCATGGTACTTAACACATCTGTGCATATCTGCACAAAGTCAGAACAAAACGGGGCCATTTAACATCCCATCTTATATGGGGTAGGAGGCCTTAAGGCCTCACCCTCCCCTAGGGGACAATTGGCAGTTGACAGTTGTTGGAGGAGGGGTGCCATTTTTTTTTTCAATAGTGTAGTCACTGATGAATTGCTCTTGTTCCAGTAAATAATCTCCCTCACACTTGGACAAAAGATTCTAGTGAAACTCGGTGAATCACACGCTACAAGAAGATATGAAAGGAGACGGACATGTTGAGGTGGGATTTGATGATTAATGAGTAGGAGGAGCTTTAGAATGGAGAATTGGAGCTGGGCATGGTGGCACACCCTTTTAATCCCAGCACTCAGAGGCAGAAGCAGGTGAGTCTCTGAGGAATTCCAGGATAGCCAGGACAGTGAGGGCTACACAGAGAAACCCTGTCTTGAGAAGCAACAAAAAAACAAGACAAAACAAAAAAAAAAAAAAAAAAAAAAAAAAAAAGAGTGAGGAATGGCAAATGAAAATTATTTAAATGTGTGAAACTATCAATAAAATATTTTAAAATTGAATAGTATGGGAAGCAGTTTCTAAAATTTATAGGCGTAATACTAAGAAGCTTTAATATATATTAAATAATATAATGTTTATATATAGTATATAATATTATATTACTTTTCCTGTTGCTGTGACAAAATGTATTATAGAAGGACTTAAGGAAGACATTTATTCTGGGTCCTTGCCTCAGAAGGCAAGTCTACTGTGGTTGTTTGAATCAAAATGGCTCCCGTACGCTCAGATATTTGTATACTTAAATGATAAAGGAATAGAAGGTGAAGTCTTGTTGAAAGAGGTGTGTTACCAGGAATGAGCTTTGAGGTTTCAAAGATCCATACCAGGTCCAGTAATCCTCCTTCCTCCATCCCTCCCTCTCTCCCTCCCTCTTCCCTCTCCTCCAACCACCCCCCCCCCCACAAAACTTGTGGAGCAAGCTGTGGCGCTCAGCTCCTTGCCCAGCCTCATGACTGCCTGTCACAGTATCTCCTGTAAAGATTATAATGGACTGACCTTTTCAGCTGTAAGCAAGCCTTCAATTTTAAATGTCTTCATCATAAGTTGCCTTGGTCATGGTGTCTTTTCACAGCAGTGGGGAGTTGCTATGTTTGCCTTGGTCAAACAAGCTGTTCTTTGAAGGAATATGGAGGACTTTGGGATGATTTGGATTGTTTTGGTCTGGCTCAGTTGGTTTCAGAGGAAAATAATATTAGCAAGTAGCTCAGAGCCGTTCTTGCGATATTTAGGTAAAGAGCATGCCTGCTTTTTGCCCTCATCCTAAAAACCAGACTGAATCTAATTTGAAGAGTTTTGGATTAATGTTATTGGCTAGGGAGATTTCAAGACAGACTAATGTGGCGATTTTGTATGTGGTTATTAGTGACCAGTCTTTATGCAGATCTACAATGAAAAGGAGCAAACATCTCAAGAAAAAGTATGAAATGCACAATTGAGGAGAAAGTGAGCTCCAGGAAATGTTATGGTAGAGTCAAGTCCGGTGACCTGAAGATAAAATGTTTAAGGAAAGGGCAAATTCAAAATGCAGTAGAGGGAATGGTGACCTCAGGGCCAGACCCCACCCATCTCATTTTGCAACTTGTAAGAGGGAGTTAAAGGAAAGCTGAAGGCTCAGAGACAACCACCAATAAGGAAAAGCTTAAGGGAATGCAAATCAAGGAGGCAGAAGAACTTGGCAGGTTCAGCCAAGTGGCTCTGGCTCTAGAGACTAGGATGCAGGAAAGAGAGGTATAGAATCTTCTTCAGTTAAGGAAAGCTGCTGAAACCATATTTGTCAGGACAGTCCCTGCATGGGGGTCTAAAGAAGCTGGAGACTTTAGGATGAGAGGTATCCCAGCTGTAGAGCAGGTATAGAACCAGCCCAAGACAAGTGTGCCTTACACTGTGTATTATTCAGGGTTCTCTAGAGTCACAGAACTTATGGGTAGTCTCTATATAGCAAGGAATTTATTGGTGATTTACAGTCTGTAGTCCAGTTCCCTAACAATTGTTGGCAGCAGCTGTGAAGTCCAAGGATCTAGCAGAGGCTCAGTCCCACAAGGCAAACAGGCGAAGAGAGACAACCTTTTTAGTTCCAGTGACCTTATATAGGTCTCCAACTAAAGGTGTGTCCCAGATTAAAGGTGTGTACCACCATACCTGGATATTGGACTTGCTTTGTCCCAGATGACCTTGAGCTCAGCCATCTCCATGCCTTAGTTTCCTAATATTTATAACCCCTGTGCCTTAAGATCAGGATCAAAGGTGAGCTTCCCAATTCTGGATTGTGGTTCATTCCAGATATAGTCAAGTTGACAACCAGAAATAGGCACTACACACAGTCAACAAAGCTGAAAGAGTTGAAGATCTAAAGAGTGCTTTGACATCAGACATGAAGATACAGAATCTGGACTTTGTTCTGTTGGGGTTTGGTATTTCTTTGGTCCAGTATTTCCTCAGAATGCTCTCTTTCCTCCTTTGTAGCATGTTAATATATATTCTGTGCTATTGTATGTTAAGGGAATGTGATCTGATTTTGATTTTGATTTTACAGGGCTTAAGAGGCAAGAGATTGCCTTGAGTCTTAGAAGAGATGCTGGACTTTTAAACAGCGTTGAGACTGTGAAAGACTATGGGGGACTAGGTATATTTTGCACTATGATATTGGCACAAGTCTGTGGGGGTCAGGGAGTAGAATGTGATAGTCTGAATGAAAATGGCTCTTATTGGCTTATATATTTGGATGCTTTGTCCCTACTTGATGAACTGTTTGGGAAAGGATTAAAAAGTGTTCCCTTGAGGTATGTCACTGGAGGTGGGACTTGAGATTTGAAAAGTCCATGGCAAGTACAGTCTATCTCTGTCTGTAAGTCTGTCTGTCTGTCTGTTTTTTCTATTCATCCATCCATCCATCCATCCAACCACCCACCCACCCACCCACCCACCCACCCATCCATCCATCCATCCATCCATTTATCCATCCATCCATCCATCCATCCATCCATCCATCCATCCATCCATCCATCCATCCATCCATCCATCCATCCATCTATCTATCTATCTATCTATCTATCTATCTATCTATCTATCTATCTATCTATCTATTCTTCTATCTATCTATCTATTCATCTAACTCTGGATCAGAATGTTGCTATCAGCTACTTCTTCAGCACCATGCCTACCTGACTGTTGCCATGCTCCCTGTCATGATGATGGTAGACCAACCCTCTGAAACTGGAAGTGAGCCCCCAATTTAATGTTTTGTGTTTTGTTTTTTTTAATAAAATTCTCTTTGTCAAGGTGTTTCTTCCCAGCACTAGAATGGCAACTAAGAGATTCTTCTTTGCAGAGAAGGCATGGCTGGGAATGGCCAAAGTTTATGGCTTAGGCATTTGTTAATGCATTTGAGTCTCAGAGTAGTTATTCCCAGAACCTGGGGCCTGGAGGAAAAACTTGGTTTTGCATTCCTTGGGCAGCTATTTATTTTCTCACCAATAGTCTTTAACTTTCATAATTGTGTGGTTGTTTGAATGAGAATGGCACCCCAAGGTTTACAGATTTGAGTACTTGGTCACCAGGGAGTGGAAGTGTTTGAAAGGATTACCAGGATTAGGAGCTATGCCCTTGTTGGAGTAGATGTGGCCTTGTTGGAGAAACTGTGTCACTGTGTGTGGGCTTTGAAGTTTCAAAAGCCTATTCCAGGACTCCCCAACCCCTGCCTCTGTCTCAGTCTTTGTCTCTCTTGGCCTGTGACTCAGAATGGAGCTGTCAGCTGCCTGCCACCTTCTTGCCCACCATGATGAAATGCATTAGATCTCTGAAACTGTAAGCAAGCCCCCATTAAATGCTTTCTTTTATAAGAGTTACCTTGATCATCATGTCTCTTAATCTCAAAGAACAGTGACTAAGATAATTGGTCATATATCTATACACAGTGTTGCTAGTGGTATCACCAGGAATCCTGTACATCTTAATCTTGCATGTGAATACAATGATAGCATTAATCAACATCACAGGAATGCAATGGCTTTAGCAGTTTATTCCGTGGTAACTGAGCATACTTTTTATAAGAAAATGTTACTATAATAATTGTTTAGATTTTCTGTTTCCTGAAAGATGGAGGTGATGTTTGATGCCTTTTCCCAAGTGTGGACAACTGACACATGAAACATAAATTGACATTAAGGTTCTGAAATTTTTTTCAGCACCTGAAAACCCAACGGACGGTAACATGAATAAGTCATTGGGCTTCCCTTTTGCCTTATATGTCTCAGAATTGTATCTGCCAAAACTGAAGCCTTTATTGCTAACCAGTTATAGACAACCTCAACAAAAACATGTTTTCTATAGTCAAAGCACAGGCAAAGAATAGAATAGTGTCATAGAAAACTAGGTAATGATCATTCAACTGTACTACAGACAAATCCTACCCCATCCTTACCCATCAACAGAAAATTAATGGGCAGCCTAGTGCTTCATTCTTTCCCTGCTCTTATAATGTGTTTCCTCCACGACATTCCCAGCCCTGAGTAAGGTCAGAGAAGGCCGAGAAGAGAGGCAGAACTATTGCTACTAAGAAGCAACGAAGCCCTCACCTTACAAGAAACAACGTAAGAGGGGAAATGGCTCATTTTAGCTCATTATTTAGGGGAGTATAGTTCTTCGGGGTGCAGAAATCATGGCAACAAAAGCTTGCAGGATGACCTGTCCCATCTAAATGTATCAGGTAGTAGAGAGATGCGGAAAAGGGAGTATTAGGGCTTAGGCAGGACTATTAACCTCAAGGCTTGCCATTCCTACCTTTTCTTCCCTGTTTAAGTAACCTGCATTTTCTAGTTAAGTCCCATCTCTTAAGGGTTCTACAACCCTCTGAAACAGCATCAGTAGCAGAGCACCAAGTGTTTAAATAGCTGAGCTTGTTAGGAACATTTTAATTTCAATGTATAACACATCTGCCCCATCTACAGTGTCTTAGATTTCCACCATAACCAAAACAGGGTCTACCCTCTCCTCAACTGCCTCATGTCAGAGGATAGTCAATGGAGCCTCCAGCCTTCTATTACGCCGAATAAGGGTGTGGTTGGATAACTACTAAAATTAAAAGTGTCAAGTCAGTCTTCCAGCTCTCACTGGGTCATTAGCAGAGAGGCTGATTGAAAAGTTGGAAGTGTCACTTTCGGTGAAGAGATCTGTTCAACCAGAGGGAAACAACAAGGGGCCAGAGAGTCGGCAACATTATTTATTCTGTGACAAAATATTACAGAAAGCCAGGTGGCACAGAACATTCACATCAAATCACTAATTTCTTAACAAAACACCTAAAACATTCAGTTCCATTCAAGATACTAGGTCCCAAGAAAATATCACATAAATGGACAAAGACAATGAATACTCACATCAAGACTGTGGTGATGTTGTTAATCTTCAGAAAGCTTTCAGCCACTAGAGTTTTAGTTTTGGCAACTTTTTGTCTGTATTCTGTATAAATAAATGGTGGAGCTTTTATTTATTCATCAAGCCCCCTGCCCCCATGTTTCTTTCTCATATCCTATTTTCTGTCTGTTTTGTGGCAATTTTTTATTTCTTTTTCTTTCAGTGTACTGACAATATTTTTCCATCCTCTCCATTCAAATGAGAATCCTAAAAATGTTATTGTAAAAAATGTTTCACTGAGTCATTGTAACATGCAATGGAAAATGGAAATAATAAAAATTCTCACAAAACAATTTTTAGAACTGAAAGATGCAATAATCTCAAACTCTTAACAAAATAATACCAACAGCAACAAAAGTCCTCAACAGAAAGATTCAGTTGCTGAATGGAAAACAAAAAGGAAAGAATCAGTAAACTGTAAAGAGAAACTATCTAATCTGAATAATAAAAAGTAGTCAGAAAGATAAAAAGTTACTGCTGATGTGCCTGGCAACCACTAAAGGCCAACATTTATACTCTATAGTTCTGAAGGAGGAGAAAGACATCTAGCTGGGAAATTATTTGAAAAAAATGGTAGCTGCATTTATATCATATTTGGTAAAATACATGAATCTGAAGGTTCAAGAAAAATAAACTTAAGAGGATACCTTAAAAAGATACATTCATGATATGTACTCACACTTCCAAATATTCAAAGCACAGAAAAACCCTGAAGACAATGAGTGAAACAGAACCGACATGACCTATAGAAGAAAAGCAATAGACACGTCTTGTCCGAAATCAGGGAGGCCTAAGGAAGTATAGTGTAAGACCTGAAGGAAGAGAGCTTTCAGCTTGAGATTCCGTGGCCTTTGAAAGCATCCCGTAGTATTGACGGGGGGAAATCCAGACATTCCAGATGATGGAAAGCTAAGACAGTCTGTTCCCAGATAAAAATTCCCTCACATAGTGATCGCAGGAAGTTCTCGAAATAAACATAACGTAAAGAAAGAACTGGAACATTGCAGAGAAAGATGAATCATGGGAAGCAAAGCTGTCTTTAAGGAGGGCACATCTCTACATGCCTTTGACATTTCTAAGTTATGATTGATTGTTCAAGAGGGACATTTAGCACTATCTGATATGGTGGGGAAAGAATGTAGATGGAATATTTGAATAAATTCAAGAACATGTAAGAGGATAAAAAAGACAAAAATTGAATAAACTTTCTACACCAGCTAAACTGATAACATGTCAAGTAGATTTGTGATAATTGTGTTATGTAGACACACACACGCACAGGTATTTGTACAAAATTCCATGGGAAGACATCATAGATGAATCAAGGAATTCAAAACAGATCCCAGCATGAAGGAGCAAAAAAAGGCAAAAAGTAGAAAACAAAACAAAACAAAAACAGGAGATAGAGCTTAATACTAAGATATTTCTCACTACCTTATATATAAGTGGCCAACTGATATCAAGAAAAAGAGATTTGGAACTGGCTTTAAACACGATTTAACTACAGGACTTCCACAGGAAGCTCAGGTCAAATATAACAAATGTTTTCAAAGGACTTTGCCAAAAAAGAACAAACCAATATCTTAGGATGCACTAAGAACAATCAAAGCTTATAAAGAAATCTTTTAAAAATAAAAATAACCAACACGATCAGGAAAAAACATGGGGAAAATGCTTGAACAGACATTTGTCCTAATAGGATGTAAATAGAGAAGATAAACATATGAAATATGTTCAATCTCACAAGTCATTAGAAAAAAAATCAATTTAAACTGCACCGAGCTGTTAGCACGCCCATTGGAATAGCTCAAACAAAACAGACTGTGATGCTCAAAGCTGTTGCAAATGTGGAAAAATGATCTATGTGTTGTTGAGACTCTATGAAAATATGGTACAGACTGGATGCTGGAAATTCTTTTATAAACTGAAACATGCAACTTTCAGTAAACCACCAGTTTCATTCCGGGAAATTTATCTCAGGGAAATTTAAAAAAAAACAATCTTTTCTCAAAGACAAGTATAAAATAGTCAAAGGTGTTTATTTTAATAGAAAAACTTATAAACCACCCACATGTGTTTTTGTGGGTGATTGGTTCAACAAATTTTCATACGTCCATGTTTTCATTCACATTTATTTGAGGTTGGGAGTCTACATAGTGCTTAAATATGTACTGCCACTAAAATCATGTAAATATTATTTTACTTTTTAAATGTAGACATGTAGAAGCTCAGATAATTTAAGTGAATTATTTATGGTCATTCAGGACAAAGGCTAACATGCTCAAGTGGGGTTTATTTGCCCATTTTCTTTAACCAGCTATTAGAAACATATAGGAAGTGACTGGATACTATATGAGGATCTACATGTTATGCTTTGGGATCTAGACTGATATCAGTAAAACATTATGCCCTAGCTAAAAATTGCTTCTTCTCAGCAGACCTTTAGTACAGACAATTTCCCAAGAGCCAACCTTCCTCTTCTGCTGTGTACGCCAACCGATTTCACCTTACACATCTGTAAAATTGTATCATTGTGATTAGTGAGTCTTCCTTCTTCAAGGAGAGTGGATTCAAGCTTACCTCTTCCATTTGCTTATATGTTAATTACCCTTTCATGTATGTGACTAGCATATTCTATTTTAATAGCACTTTTATGTGAATAGCATTTCTTCATTCTAAAAATTCTGCTCTCTCATTCTTCATCTGGAAGGTACCATGTGACATGAATTCATCTTGTGGGGTAGTGGCTTGGGTTAGGTATAGCTCCAGACTCAAACTGAGAACCATGACTCTTTGGTTATCAATGATTGGTTCAGAGATATTCATTGGATATTCATGTTCAAAACTTCCGTCTTTGAGATTTTGGAATCTGGGGAGTCTTAGAGCTGCTTTAGTACCTTTTTGTTGGTGAAAGCCTCTTGACATAAAACTCAGAGTGATTTCAGTTCAATGTATTTTCTACAGGTGGAGAAAGCTGTTCAACATTAAGAAGTGTAAAGCCAATGAACAGAGGAGGACTCCCAGATTATGTCCTAATTCAATGTGAGTACCTGCTTTCCAGTGTTTTTGTAAAGACTTGGGAGATGTTCCGATGCCCTTCAAAGCCCTTATAAGGATATTAGTAAGTAGGGATTTTTTCCTATTATTGTCTAAGAATTTCACTACGCTTATTTGTGTGTGAGTTGCTTCAAGTCAGCTTCTACCCATATTTGGTGCTATAATAGTGAAATTTAAGCCACCACCATGGACCTTGGTTCAGTACTGTTACCTCTACACCTTGCTCTCTCCACTCCATTAGCAGGTTCCATTTGCCCATTTGTCACTGAATGACAGATGTAGCTTAAGAATTACATAGTTGGGCTTTCCATTATCTGATCACCAGGCTATTTTCACAAGCTTCCATGCTGCAGCTCCTGTGCACACAAACACTGTAATAACTCCTGGGCTCACTCCCCCTTACGCAGGCCATCTCTACTGAAAGTATGTGGTGAGTGTAACTGGATTTGCCTGGTAAAGAGAAAGACATTCATCCATGTTTAAAGTATTCTGTCCGTGTGTAAGTTGAAAACAATAACTGGCATTACCTTCCTGGTTATCTCTGTGTTTTTTAACAAGCAAGCTAGGAACACCCTCTCTGTCTGTCTGTCTCTATCTATATATGTCTATCCATCTATATCCATAGATAAAGAGATAAAGATAGATATAAATCTAACCACAAATAGAAGGAGCTACTTTGTGAGGACTGGAAGGACAGGCAGTGGGCTAGGAGCAGGTAAGGGATGCTGAATATAGTCAAAGAACATGACATACTTGAGTGAAAACACGAAACCCACTGCTTAGTACAACAAATATAATCACTCATTTTGAAAACACTGGCTAAATAGAAAATGTTTTATTGGTTACTTAAATTTTTTAAATTTCTGATGCATAACATTTAAATATTTTTAGTGGGTAGTAGTTTTTCTATTAATATGTGATATTTAATCTGTTATGTTCCTTAAAAGTATTTTAGGGCAGAATAGTTGCATTTTTAATATTTTGTTCATACCCCCCCCCCCTTGTTTTTGGTCTGCAAAATAAGCCAATCACAAAGGAGAATCACATAGTTTCATTTATATGAAATTCTAAAACAGACTAATAACCTATATTGATAAAAAATAGAACTGTCGTTGTCTGAACTAAAAAAAAATGTAGTAAAATTAGGAGATCAATATATTCTGTATCTCCATTGGGTGTATATTGCATATAAATTTTACCTTGATTCAGCTGATACAAATGGGAAGAATTCTTTTGCGCTGTATTTTATAACAGTTAATAGTTCTTATAATGGTTAATACTTAAATCTATTGATCTGTTATGTTACATCTGTACACTTTTACCTTTTTTGAAGGAATTGTCATACTGTTGAATTTCTTTGAAATTTTTCTTTCTTTTCCACATGTCTGTGTATATTTTCTACATTCCCCTTGATGCTGCACCAATCTCTGCACTTTACCCTTTGCCAATGCAAAACAATACATATTCTGTAAGGTGTTACTGTCACACATTTTCAGATTATGACGAGGAAAATGAAGTCTGTAATTTCCAAATCACACCCATGGGGAGTGTTCACATCCTGAATGTACCCGGCATGAAATCTCAGCCCTTCAGTGCTGACCAGAAGCACGGTAGCTTGTAATTACTGGATTTTATAATTTTCTATCATTTCATTTAGTTTTGAATTTTTTTACATCACTTTCTTTTGAAAAGTAGTGTAACAAAATACACACACACAAAACACACACGCACACACACACACACAATGTGCAAACACAGTGTTCCTGAGCTGTTTTGTGAAAATTTTCTCAACCTTAAAATCTAGTCATCAGTCCCTAGACACATTTAACCATCAATGTGCCTTCTTCTCCAGGGAGTTTTTCTCATCACAGTATGGCCACTGGTCCCAGAGGCTAACTCCTGGCTAGTCTCCAAGAACACAAAGTTCTGTAGTAATGTCTACCATATACCCAGTTCAATGTGTACCCCTAAATGGACATAACATTACACGTGTCTCCATCCACTTAAATGCAATAACAGAACAGTTTCTGCTAAGAGTATAGACTTCCCAGCTCTGTTTCTAAGGAACCCACTGTGGGCAGGTCAGCAGACAACAGCCACTGAGCTTTCATTCACATCTGAAGCACCAAGACGGTGCTACTCCTGGGCTCCTCCTGCAAACCTTTGGGTCCAGGAAAATCATTTCAAAACTTGTCTTTACCTTTACTCACTGGAGTCCTCCCTCAGGAAGTGTGTTGTCTGTTAGTCAACTCCTCATTGGGCCAGCTGAGGCTGCCTTAGGGAAGCACTTTTCTCTGAGGTAGTTAGTGGCAGCTCCTCCTGCCTGCCTGTTCTCCTTGCAAGGGTATCTCAGAAACATCACAGCTTCAGGGCTTTTCCTGGTCTCTTTCCGGTTTTCATCTTTTATGAGGGTTACCTACAGTGAATCACCAGTGTCTCTAACTACTTTCTTTGTGTATGGCTCTCAGAGAATTTAAATTAACAAAGGAACTTTTTTTTTTCTTTTTGTAAGTATGAGGTAATATAGATGTCCTCCTTGAAGACCTGAAGTTAGGAGGGAGACTAGTTGGGACAAAGAAGGGGGCTGGGGATTGAGGGGTTGAGAGGCAATAGAATGGTGGTAGTGGAGGATTAGTGTAGCCACAAGTAATTGTGTACTGGTAAAGTATTAACTGAATGTTTAAAAATGACAGCTTTATATAACAAAAGATCCACCCCAAAGTATAAGAAAAGAAAATGTTACCAAAGTATAAGAAAGGAAAATGAAGAAGAACCAGAAAAAAACAAAACAAAACAAAAAACAAACAAACAAAAAACAAAACAAAACAAAAAACCCAACAGCAACAACAAAAAAACTAGTAAGGTGTCACCAGCAAAGGAGAAGAGTGACGTCAGCTCATTATCCATGAAAAAGGAGCATGCACAAAATGAGCAGAAGTGGAATGGCCATCCCTGCAGCCAGGCTCCCTTTGCTTCTCAAAGTCCTCATTTCTATTCACAAGCGATTTGGTAGCCTTTGCAGTGCAGACCAGCGATCGTTCTCAATTTACACTTGTGCTGGGTCATTTGAGACTCACTTTGGCGCCGTGATGAGAACACGGAAGCACAGTGAGAGGAAAATGCTCGGCGTCACAGGACTGCGTAGGGACGCATGCCCACTGTAAAACGCTGCTCTTATGCTACGAGTGGTTCATTGTGTTAATATGCCGTGTCTTCGGTCACGTTATGCAATACCCAGGTAAAGAAATAAGGTTGTTCTGTTTTGTTCCCTTTTGTTTCATCTGGTGGGAAGAATGGGCTATTAAATGGGCTAAAAGATTAAGTTCTCAGGTTTTATTTAAATAGCCATATTTAGATATGTTGAGATCTGATGGGCCGACCTTCCTTGTCATTTTTAGTGTAATCTCACATGGTCTTCCTGGTTTTCTGGCTCTTCCAATCTTCTGCCCACACTTCTGTGACATTCCCTGAGCCTTGGCTGCAAGAGACATGGAGCTGAGATGCCCTTATCAGCTGATTCCCCAGTTATGACCAGTTTTTCTGTAGTGGTCTCTGTCTACCTCAGAACGTTTATTTGACGTGGGTCGAGCACCACACTTAACGTGGTGTTATAAGGACGCCCTTTAGAATGTAGTTAGGATTTTGTTTATCGACTGAAGTGGAAGCTTCTGTTGCAGTAACATCTATGAACTCACTAGGCCCAATTAGTTGAATAGCTGCCTAGTAGCAGACATGGTTTCTTCCACGTTGAGAGGTCCTGAAGTCCAATTAGTCAGTGAGTAACCATTGACCACTACTGCCTTTAGGTATATCCTTGCCACAAGCAACTAATGACTGCTAGATGAAGAGAAATTAGTCTCTATAGAAGATTAGCCTTCTAACTGATTACCCAATACAAAATGGTCACCCCTGATGTCATTTGTACATAAGATATAAAATAAAAAAAAGAATCGATTTAAGAGCAAGTGAGGGAGCATGGGAAGGATTATAAGAAAAGGAAGGAAGAAGAAAGTGAAGCAATAATTTGGTTAAAAAATTTAAAAAATAATAAAAATAAATCTTTTTCTTTAATCAAGTTTTTAATATGTCAACTTTCTAGGGAATACCCAAGGAGTGTATTGATCACCATGTAACTGTTGGGTGATGTT
This sequence comes from Micromys minutus, assembly GCF_963924665.1. NCBI lineage: Eukaryota > Metazoa > Chordata > Mammalia > Rodentia > Muridae > Micromys > Micromys minutus. The sequence continues at coordinate 18,391,460 of NC_137969.1, forward strand.
TCAATGTAAGGCCAACTCTTCTTTCCTTCCTTAGTCCATAGATCTATTGGAAAACCTTACTTGGATCATGCAAATAAGGGAACCAGCATCCTAAATAGTTGACTTCTGAAGACTGACCGGACACAGTTATCAAGACCAAGTAGCATGTTACAGGTAATGCTTAAGATAATATGTGTGCACCTAGATTTGAAACCTCACAACCCCTGTGCAGAACTTACACAGTTTGAGGAGAAAACAATGATAATTATTAAGTTGCTCAAATAAGAGCCAATAAATTAGCAGACAAAACAAATAAAATCCAATAATTAACTCTTTGTGGTGTTTCTGGTATTATTATTTCATCAATTCCAACGGTCTTCATCAGTAGCTAGAGTTTAATGCATTTTGTTGCTAAGAGATATTTATTTTTTTCCTCTTTATTGTACTGCTTTTATCTTTTATTCTTTCTGTTTATCAGTGTCATGATTTGAATGTATCATCAAGTTTCATATGGAGACTTTACTACCAATGCAACAGTCTCGAATATGGGGCCTAGTGAAAGCTGGCTGAGTCATTAGGGTAAGATAAATTAATGAACAGATCAGTGAATGAATTAGTCACTATCTCGGAAGCACATTCATTACAGCAGGAGTATATTTATTATGAAAGCAAATTCGGAATAAGATTAGACTCTGATGAAAATACTAGATGTCATAGATATTTTGTTGCTGTCTTGTGTTTGTTTGTTTTTCAGCCTTTAAAAAACCTAGGCATACTCGGGAAAAGGGATCTCTGTTAAGGAATTGCTTCCATCAGATTGGCCTGTGTGAGTGTCTGCGGGGGCATTTTTTTTTTTTTTTGGTAGCTATGGGAAGGCCCAGCACACTGTGTGCAGCATCATTTCTGAGAGATAGGACGGGACTGTATGCAAAAAGTAGCTGAACAGTCCAGAGAGTGAGCACCAAGCATTGTCCCTCCATGGTTTCTACCTTAGTTCCTGCCTCCCGCTTCCAGCCTTGAGTTCCTGCTAAGACTTCCTTTAATGATGGCTTGTAACCTGAAGCTCAAACCACAGTGAGCCAAGTTCCTTGCAGAAGACTCTACTTCCTAACAGTTTAACCACCTCCCAATAGTTCTACGGGCTGGTGACAAAAATCTTTAACACATGGTCATTTGGGGGAACACTCTAGCTCCAAAGTATTGTGGGTAATCTGACAGAATCATTACGATCATTTAAAAAGAAGAGTGGCTCTGGGAGATAAACAGTGTTTCTAAGTAGACCTGGAAAAGAGCTCTTCAGAGTACCTCGCTTTGGTTTCCCAGCTTTCTGCAGGATGGGTGCAGGGACTTTTGTCTTTTCCTGTTGGGTTATATTATAGAATAGCCTGATACTGTGTTGTACTTAATACTCTGCAAGAGAACCTTACTGGGTTACATATGCTTATGATTATTTTCTATGGTTTTCCTGCTTCTTTGTCTGATATTAGAATGGCAGCTATCAGTTCTCCTTAGCGTTAGTGCCCCTGCTTGGAGAGAACTACCAGCCCTTGATTTTAAATTCATCAAACATGTTAGGATTCAAACCTGAATTCCATCTGAGTGGTGGGAATTCTTTATAAATGATTGTCTGTGTTCATTGGGACTTTTAACTTGTATACCACACGGGGCCCTGTATAGTAGTTGAAATGGAGTCATTTTATGTAATGCTTTGTTGACCTAGGTCTGAATTTTCTTGTAAAAGTATTGAGGGCTTTGAAAAAAGAAAAGTGCTGATTTCCCCCAATCCAGTCATCGGAAGTGGACCTGTGCCAACACAATCTCTCAAGCTAGTCCTGGCTCAAGTGGTAGCTTTACACTTTAGAAAGCAATCACTGGAATCTATCAGCCTCACATTTATCATTGAGACACCACTCCTCCTACCCCCACCCCCTCGTTTGGTTTTCCTTCCTTGGCTTGGTAAAGAACACATTGTTACTGAAAAGCAATGCTGAAAAAAAAAAAAAAAAAAAAACTATACAATGGAAATTAGAACAAAGGAGCATGAAAAAATACACTTGAAAGATATGAAGTTTGAGTTTATACTTAGTATAATTTGGTGGTATGCAGTGGAATTAAACACATTTGTTTAAGTGTAAACCTTAGCCAGAGTTTATAAGTAAAATAAATGAACCAGAATTGTTTTTTTAAATGAGAAATTTAAAATGCCAGTTTGGATGTGTGGTACATGCGAGCGTGCATGCACACACACACACACACACACACACACACACACACACACATACACACAATATATATTTCTCCTAAACTGAAATGACATCTATTTATCACCCTTTTTTCTTTTTTTAAAAACTATCTTCTTGACCTTCTGAATAATGTAGAAGGTTGTTAAAATATAATATTAAAGGAAAATGCCTTAACATTATATAGTATTTAATAGCCTATTCACTCTCTTGGAGAGGAAATCCATAGTTCATTACAGAAGAACAAGAAACAAGGGTGTACACTGACAGTTTTTGAACTCTTTAATATGCATTAGGGGTCAGATGAAAAGTTTCATATCTAATGTCTTCATTTAGACTTTAATAGATTCTTCCATTTTTGTCTTAGAATGGTAATGCAGGGAGTCTAGTCAACTGCTTAAAATCATAAGTGAGTTAGTATCAGAGTGTTGTGCTTTAACATGGATGTGTGTGCCTGAGTTTGTTACACACAAACCTGGGAAATGGAGAGAAAGGAGTCATCTTCACTGGAACAGATGTCAGCCTCCACATAGGCCTTTTTCATCACAGCACGGTTGCTGAATAAGGCATTGTAGCCATCTCTGTCCTTATAAAGACTAGTGGGAAGAAACATATTTGTAAAAGGTGGGCCACTGAAAGGATCTGAAGTTCAGTGTAGTGACTAGATTAAGGCCATGTCATAAAAAGAACTAAGATCTGAACCAACAGGAACTTCCTCTCTGGCTGTGTGGAGGATTCAAGTATGACATCACACTCTTCCCATGGTCCCTCCTGAAGGCTAGGAAGGAAGTTGCCTCTTTCAGGAATGTCTTCATACCTGATTCTTCACATCTTGGTTTCTCTATATGTGTTTCTATGTCTAAATCCTCTCTGTGTAGAAGGGTAATAGTCAGTTGGACTTGGATTATCTGGGCAATCTCATATTTCTCAACTACTCTAAAAACAAACCCTTACCATAGGTCTTGGTTAGGATTTAGACATTTTGAGAGTGTATAATACAGTCCCAAATATCCAGACATCTGTAGTGAATTAGCCTATTGATTATTTTTCCATACTAGACCATATACCATACTAAGAATTGAGAAGTCAAAGCAGCCAGTTTTTCATCTTTCTAGCAGGAAAGTCAGACATTAAACAATTACAGTAAAATGTGCTATGTTGTTTATTTTTCCCCAAAGATGAGGGAGAGAGACAAAAAAGGGGGAGTTACTTACGGAGAGAGGTACCTAGTGTCAGAGGGTTCATTTGATATTCCGATTGTGTGGCTCAGTGCACTTGGGCAGAACAATATGATGGTAAGAACAAGTGGCCCAGGCTGAATTGGAAACACAGAAAACGGGGCACAGGAAGAGACCGGCACAAGAAATAACCACCAGACGCATACCACCAGTGACCTACTTCTTCTAGTTAGCCCTGCCCCCTTTCTTTCACAACTTTCCACAATACAGTGTTATTTTGAATCTATCAAGGGAGTAATCCATTCATCAGGTCATAGAACTTCTCATCTAGTCTCTGGAGAGCACCTTGATATACAAACCCAGAGGTGTATTTACTAACTCCTTAAATGTGTTTCAACCCAATCAAGCTGAGAGACAAATATCACTGCCTTGGGCACACACACACACACAAACACACACACACACACACACACACACACACACACACATCAGGTTAACCATCATGTGCAAACGTGCGGCACTTAGCAAAATGATTCAAATAGAGGTTTGTTCCGTGAGAAATAATAGTTTCTCACAGGAGAAATATTGATAGAACAACATGCAAGTGGGGTTCCTGGGGTTAATTTATAATTAAGTTGATTAATATGACTGGTATATCCTTTCATGGAGGTTCTCTGCTGTCTCTTTCAAAGCATTATTAATTCTGTTCTCTTGTATTATTTTTGTTCAAAAATAAAAATAACCTTTCAATGACCAAGACAAAGTAACTTTGAACTCCTCTTTCTTATATTCTTTAGGATTCTCATTTTATATATAATTTTAGAATTTCTACTTAAATCAATTCAGAGTGTCTGAATTGCTTTGGTTTAATGCCAATGTCTTAGATCAATCCATGTGTTTTTATTGACAAGCTTGTTGTTACATTGTTACATTTAGCTCAAGGATACCATTGATGGCCCCATGCTATCATACACTGAACACTTTGGAAAAATGTGGAAATACATTTTTTTGGAAATTATGGTCCAGGATTATCATTAATCATCTAAGATACATTACAATCTTTTTAAATGATCATATTTTTGTCGTTTTGTGTTTTGGCTGTCAGAAAGCTTAAAAGTAAGTTAATGGCTATCCCATTTCATCTTTGCTGTTGGGAATCTACCTAGTAACACATTGTTCTCATCTCACTAATGCCTTAGTTTGGCTTTCTTCTGCTCTGACAAACACTATGACCAGAGGTAACTTGGGAAGGCAAGGTTTTATTTCACCTCACAGTTTATAGTCCATTTTGAAGGAAATCAGGATAGGAACTTGAGGCAGGAACCAAAGGCAGGCACCGGAGCAGAGAATACAAAAGAACATTGTTCATTAGCTTGCTCTGTACAGCTTGCTCAGCCTACTTTCTTTTCCTTTGCAGAACATCAGGCCAGAGCTGGCTCCACTCATTTCCTATATCAACCATTAATCAAGCAAATACCCTAAAGACAGTCTCGTGGAGGCATTTTCTCAAGTGAGGTTCCCTCTTCTCAGACAAGGCTAGCTTTGTCAAGCTGACAAAAAATGGTAACCCAGACAACAATTTTGTCTTTGTTATACAATCACCTTTACTATAGTAGTACTGCATAGTATTATATAGAATATTGGATTATACTTTCTATCAGAAGTATTGAGAGATTATTATATGAATTACAGTGTATCACTTTTTATTGTATTGTAAATACTGTAGTGTATTGTACTAAATACTGTTTTCTTTACTCTCCATGCAATGCTCCAATGTTCCTTGAGCAAGGTACTTACTATCACAGTTCTTGGTCAGGGAGGCTTGGACCATCTTCAGCATTCAATGTGGTATAGTCTAGAGATGACCTCTGCTCTCATAATGCTCCAAGAGCCCAGACCCAATATTGTGAGCATTTGTAGGATTTTTACTTAGAGGCTCATTTGAGGACAGCTATGTGGCCCAGCTTAGAACAGAGAGAGAAGTAGGGAAGTTTATTTGGGCAGTGAGTCAGACGTTCCCTATATCTGAAGAAGAAACCATTGGATGTTGGAGTGAAATTGTAAGAAAAGGTTCGTCGTGGAATATAGACAAAGCAGGTTGGAAGCTATTTATTGATAAAATCTAAAGTCTAGTTGATCTCCAGGATTCTCCTTTCCTGACCTAAACTATTTAAGCCAGTCAGAATTTGTATTATTTTGTTGTTATTATTCTCATTTCAGTGAACTGCCTAAAATATTTTTGGGAGCAATGTAGAATTCAAATAAAAGTGATAGCAAATTTGTAATAACACTCCAGTGGTGATTGGGTTCCCTTCTATTTCATCTTCTTGATTTGTGTCTTGTGTCTTGTCTAGTGTCTTGTTCCTAGCCCAAACATCCCTCTCTAATAAAGGTGATTTAAAGTTGCTGACTCAATTAACCAATCAGTTAATGCTTTCTCTGTGCTTCTGTCATTCCCCTGCACTTTTACAGCCAGAACAGAGTTGTGTTGATGGCCTTATGCCTCTCTGGGGACAGTGTATTCCTTGAGGTCAGGCACTAAGCTCAGTGGCCTTTCTTTCCTAGTATAGTTTCTGCTTGGAGCATCTATCAGTGTGACCCATAGTAGTTCATTGTTATTCAAAGTGAGAAACTGAAACCTGAGAAGGAAGGCTGATTTGGGATCTTTGGTGACAAAAATTTAATCCCAGAGTGAAGTTTATTTTTGTGTTTTTGGGGAAGGGAGCAAGGGAGGGAGGGAGGGAAGGAAGGAGGGAGGTAGGGAAGGAAGGAGGGAGGGAGGAAAGGAGGGAGAGAGGGAGGGAGGGAGGGAGAGAGGGGGGGTTGTTTTTGTGGGAAAATTTGGATGTATTTCTGAGCTTTAATACTAGAAGCAGAATGGCCCTTGAGTTGATCTTCTAATTTCTTAAGCTAAACAAAACAACACAAAACAAAACAAAACAAAACAACCCTGAAACCCATAGAGAAAAGGTGACTTGCCCAAAGCCACATGGATTAAATTTATAACCAGGAAGGGAAGTCAGGAAGGGAACTCTCCCAACTCCTACTCCCCACCACTTCCCTACTCACCTCTGCTGCTCTGATTCTTGTGTGCCCCTGACTTTGGCATGACCCCTTTAGAGTGGTGTTTTTGAATCCTTACTTTTCCATTGCAAGAACAGAATGATTCTCACTGGGTTTTTGGCTAGAAGCACATACTATAAACACTCACCAGCACTGAGTAAAATGGGACATTTCACTTTCAGCCCCTTTCCAAGCCGAGGCACAATGCAGAAAAAAGTTACCCACTTCCTTCGGTGGCAGGAAGACATTATAGAAGTGCACACTGGCAAGTCTACAAAGAGTACAGCTCTAGGCCCTGTAGAGAGCATCTTTCCCCCATTTGTGTCAGCACCATTGTTTCATTTTAATAATCTGAGACAAGATGTCTAGCTAACAAGAAACACCTGGTAGGCCCATCATATATATAGAGATGCGGTTAGCACATCAAGGCTCCCCTGAAACCCTTTGTTATCTACCTCTTCAATTTATTTGTTTACTTTTAAATTGTGTACGTGCATGCATCACATAGTGAGCCCATTTGTTCTATTCCCCACACCCCTCCTCTTAGTCATCTTCGTCCTCCTGGACAGTTTTACTTCTTGTTTTGTACCCTGTGTACAAACTTGCTTGTGTGTATCTATATGAAGTATAGAAACCACAAATGAGATAAAACACATATTTGTCTTTGTGAGGCTGACTTAAGTCACTTAATATAATTATCTCCTTTTATCTTAATGTAAGATACGAGACTGTTAGAGGGAAACGGTTGGGAAAACACTTTAAGATACAGGCCGAAGCTGTCCACCCTTATGTCAATGAAAGAGTGATACCCTTGTCTCAGTTGGTATTACATGGAAGCTTTTCTAGGCATAGAAATAGATGGTTATTTGCTTCAGTACGCTTAGTTTATGCATAATAAATTTATAGACGTATAGACAGACTGTAATTTAGGAATGGTTGTTTAATCTCAGTACTTTGGAGGCTAAGAAAGAAAAACATGAACTGGAGACCCGCCTAAGCTAATAAAGAGATGTGTCTCAAAGAAGACATAGAGAGGGTGGGGGTAGGGGTAGGGAACGGGTAGAGGGATGGGGAAGGAGAGGGAGAGGGAGCGGCTAGAATGCAGATCAATTTGGGCTCTTTAGGTATCTGAATTAAGTGAAAAAACATAGAAAGCTAGCTATTTTCTCTTCTTTCATATTGGGCTAGTGCTAAAAAAATAATTATTTAAGGAAATTGTATTTATTATCAAATTATTGTGTGTTAGGTATAGTACTCAGCACTGGGGCAGAGGAGAACCACAGAGCTGGGGTCTTCAGAGAAAAGAAGAGATGATATGTGTGTAACTGGACATATGAAGGTAAGTCCCAGGCTCTGCAGACTAATGTACTGTGGTCTCACTAGCACCAGGGCTTGACTGAAATCTCAGAACACACATCTTGGCTAGTCTTAGAATCAATAGCTACTCTCCAACTTCCTGCTTCAATCTTTCAACGGGCTTTTTACTCTATCTCATCATGGTTTATAGTGACAATAGGTAACTCAATAGTTGCCATGTATTGGGTACCAAGAGTCAGCTTCAGGCAGTATCTTATACAGATGATCATTCTTAGTCCTTTAGACAATGCTAGGATCTCTTGGAAAAGCAAACTATTTTTCTTCCTTCCTTCCTTCTTTCCTTCCTTCCTTCCTTCCTTCCTTCCTTCCCTCTATCCTTCCCTCCCTCCCTCCTTTTTTTCTCTCTCTCTTCTTTTCCCTCTTCCTTTCTCTCTCTCTCTCTCTTTCTCTTTCCACTATCACCACCACCTCCTCTTCCTTCTCCTTTGTATTTCTTCTTTTTCAATACCGGATCTTATTATTTGGCTTTGTCTGTCCTGGAACTCACTACGTAGAGCAGAGTGGCCTCAGACTCACAGAGCACTTGTCCCTGCTGCGACTAAAGGCACACTACATCACTGAATCTGATTTAAAGCTGATTCTTTATTTGCTGTTTGGCTTTGCTCCTTTTGTTTATTTTAGCAGTTTCTTAAAGTTGAAATTTCCCTATTAATGCATATTTTATACTTAAGAAGTAATGCTGATGTTCAGTTTTGGTCACTGTTTTGCTAGACACGGAGCTAGTTCTTCAAAAATCGCCAGTGACTCTGTACTTTACAGATGAGGAAGCAGAGCTCAGAGAGTGCGTATTTCTGAAGAATAAGGTCAGTATCTTTCTCTCTTGTGCTCATCAACTGAGCACTATGCTACTTTCAGATGGCTTCAAGGAACCTGAGAATTCTATACTTGGGGATTTTTCCATGCTTATGACTCTTAGGAAATTTGCCTGGAATCCCCATTCTCTTTATTCTTATGTATTTAACTTCATTGGTTCTTTTAAATTGACCTTGGGTTTCTAGCTAATAACAATGTGCTGTCAACTTTGACCAATCTCTTCTCCTCCTCTCTAGCCTTTTACAAACAATTCCAACAGAGTACAAGTTGCAATCTACAGGGACAAAGCTAAGAGTAGCAGAGTAGAAAGTGAAAAGAAGAGCCCAAGCCCTTTTCTGAGAAGAAACTGACTCAGGCATGACTAATAGCAGAGTAGAGAAGGTGCCCATTCAGTTGCCTGCAAAGAATGTGCCTGTGGCACCCTTGAGAGGGTCCTCAAGGAAACACTAGGAACAGTGGACAGTCAGAGGCACTAACTAGCACAGGGTGCTTGGCAGACTTCTGGATACACTAGGAGCAGTGGACAGTCAGAGGCACTAGCTAGCACAGAGTGATTGGCAGACTTCTGAATACATTAGTGTCTTAGTTAGGGTTTTATTGCTGTGAACAGACACCATGACCAAGGCAAGTATTATAAATAAAAACATTCAATTGAGGCTGACTTACAGGTTCAGAGGTTCAGTCCAGTATCAAGGCAGAAACATGGCAGCATCCAGGTAGGCATGGTGCAGGAGGAGCTAAGAGTTATACATCTTTATCCAAAGGAAGCCAGGAACAGACTGAGCATCCTCAGGCAGCTAGAAGGAGTGTATCCAAGCCCATCCCCAGAGTGACACACTTTCTCCAACAAGGCCACACCTTCTACTAGTGCCACTCCCTGGGCCAAGCATATGCCAACCATCACAACTAGGAAGAGTGGACTGTCAGAGGCACTATCTATCACAGGGTGATTGGCAGACTTCTGGATACACTAGGAGCAGTGGACAGTCAGAGGCACTAGCTAGCACGGAGTGATTGGCAGACTTCTGGCTCAGGTCTGTCTCCAACCTTCCAGAAACAGAAGTTTCTCATTTATTCTTGAAGAATAGAATAAAAAGTATTTGGGGGAATTAAATTTGTGAGATTTTGATCTTTGGGACACCACCATCTGGGGAAAGCCAAGTCATGTGACATGAGATCAAAACTAGGGATCGAATAACATTTATATAAAATATTATGACATATGAGTAGCTTTCTACTGCTTAAGATGACCAGCAACTAGGGATCCACCCCTTCCTACGTGTGTGCATAACTAAACAGGGCCATGTGTCTATGGGTGGGTGTGTATGAGCATGTATGTTCATCTGTGTGCAGGCCAGAGATCAACCTCAGTTGTTCTTCAGGTACTAGGCTTCTTTTTGATTTGAGGCAAAGTTTTCTACTGGCCTATAACTTATCAAGTAGGACACATTGCCTGGCCAGTGATTCCCGAGGGATCTGCCCCTTTCCACTGCACCAGCATTGAAATTATATGTGTGCACTGCAGCACCCGCATCCCTCCACCTGTATTTAGGAAATTGGACTCGTGTTCTCGTTCTTATAAGGCAGACTCTTTACAGATTGAGCTATCTTCCCAATCCACCCATTTCTATTTCTCGCAGTAGATTGGAAGGCCATTTCTTTGAAAAAATAATATATCTCTAGAGATCTTCATCAACCAGAATCACACACTCTTCCACTACCACTAGCAAAACCCAGCAGTTAAATCAAAGCCTGGACTCATATCACTTCTAATAAAACATCTGATGCTTTACTCTTTAAAAAGTTGTATCAACAACTCAGTGTAACTAGTTTGTTCATGGAAGCCTTTCACATAAAAGTTCGGAGCACACAAAAGTTCAACCAACCAATAAAAATAAAACCCTAAAACGATTATGAAAAGGACTGTGCTTGAATGAGTAACCGGGAAAACGGGATGCTTTGAAAAACCTGTTACCGATACACAAGGAAATTGTTTTTTACCATGTAATACCAAGATGTTTTCCATAAGGGAACATTAGGGCAATTAAAAGCCTCAAGGGGAAATGTGTCTTTATTTTGATTTCTCTCTCAAAAAATTTAAAATCGCATATAAAATTTAGGAACTAACTATTGAAGGACACAAATAAAGATGGGGGACAAAGAAGGAAGGAAAGAAAGCTAGAGGCTCAAGCCAGGCACCCCTGCAGCTAAACATTAGGAGATTCAGAAAGAGAAGACAGAAAAGTACACCGTAAGCTGAGAGGTAGACCAGCGATCAGTGCTTGCTGCACAAGGATGAACCTGAGTTCAAATGGGAGAGCTCACTGGAATGTATAGTGCTAACACTGTGAGGCCATGGCAGCTGTAGGAACTGATGACCACTGGTGCTTGCTGGCCACTAACCTAGTGCCGGGTACAGTTAGAAACCCTCTCTCAAAGGAGTAAGGCATACCGTGATAGACTAGGACATCAGACATCCTCCTTTGGATATTTTCATGCCCCACACAAAGATGCATAACACACACGCACACACACACACACACACACACACACTACATACACATACACTACACACACACATACTACATACACACACTACATATATACACACTCTACATACACATTACATACACACTACATACATACACACACTACATACACACTATGTACACACACACTATACATACACACATACTACATACACATACACACACACCCTACATACACACACTACATACACATACACTATACACACACACTACATATATACACACACTACATAAACACTACATACACACTACACACACACTACATACATACACACACTACATACACATTACATACACACACACTATACACACACACATACACACTTCGTACACATACACACTACATAGACACACACTACATACACACACACCCTACACAACACACTACATACACATACACTATACACACACTACATATATACACACACTACATACACACTACATATACACTACATACACACTACATACACACTACACACACACTACATACATACACACACTACATACACACTACATACACACACTATACACACACACACATACACACTTCGTACACATACCCACTGCATAGACACACACTATATACACACACATTATATACGTAGTCATATACTAAAATATTAGATAATAGACAATGAAAAGGATGAAATGTAAAAAAAAATAACATAGGCATGACTTGCTCATTCATGTATGTGAGATTGTATACTGACAGACCCAGGTTTATTTACACTGTTATATAGTATTTTATGTCAAGGCATATAAGTTGTCAGCTTCAGGATGTTGAGAATAAAGGTAAAGAGAGAGAGAATTTCAAATGACTTCAGCCAACACAGCAACATTGGACGGTAAAGCAGGGCAACATATGCAAATTTTGAGGTATAGTAATCACCTATATGTACTCAGACAATCAATCATTAAGTATATAAAGTAGCATATAGGCATTTTTGATATAAAAGGGTCGAGCACCTCATTCATTAGAAATTGTAGGACGCCTATGAAAAACAAGCTTTATAAAGTGGAGTTTAGCTAGACATGGTGGTTCACAGCTTTACTCCCAGCATTTAGGAGGCAAAGGCAGGTGGATCTCCATGAGTTTAAGGCCAGCCTGGTCTACATGGTGAGACCAGGCTAGCAAGAGCTACACAGTGAGACCCTGTCTCAAAAATCTCAAATGAAGTGGTTACTTAATTATAAAAATAAGGCTTGTATGGCAGGCGGGGCATCACTATACAAATGAGCATGCTGGTAGCTACAAGGCGGACGATACGGAATGGGAAAGGAATGAAGGCAGCATCCGATCCAGGATTTTAAACTGTAGTGGAGCATTCGAAAAATTAGCCTATAGATCTGAAGAGACCCAAGAGAAAAAATTAATGCTAAAGACATTGAAAAAATAGGGAAATAAAAAGGATTTATGAACAACTGTAGGAAAAACAGAAAACAGCAAGTTCTATGAGGAAAGATGTGTAAACCCAGTTTGCTTCTCGCTGAGGAATAAACAGTATTTATGCGGTCAGAGTAATGCAAACACCTACTATTGATTATCTTCACATTTTATGCACAATTAAATTCAGAGATGAGGGATATTGATGGTGATTGATAGCTAAGTTCATACCGTGTGTAACAGGAAGAAAAATATATAAGGTCTATGATTCATACAATGAGATATGCTACTGTAAGGGTCCTATTTGCAACATATACTAGTGTAAGAATCTCATTTACACGATATACTCATGTAAGGGTCCTATTTGCAAGATATAGTAGTGTAAGGGTCCTATTTGCAAGATGTACTCATGTAAGGGTCCTATGTTTAGACAGGAGATAATCACAAAGAGAAGTAAGATGGTTGGCTGAGGGGCTGCATATCATGATCTTTGAGCATACAACAATTTACTTTTTTTAAAATAACATTTTTAATTTAGATATAACATTTCAAGTTTAGATAAAGTACCACATTCAGCTTTAAAAAAAAATCATGCTTCCTGGTAGCTTTGAATCTAAGTACTTGTAAAGATTAATCATCACTGCCAGCTTAACCAGCTTTAGAATCAGCCAGGAGATGCACCCTGGCAATGACTCTGAGAATGTTTAACTGAGGGAAGGATGGCAGCATCCCATGGGCTGGAGTCGAGGAACATTCTGTATAAAAAGAGGAAGAGGGAAGGCCAGCTAAGGTAAGGTTTAACCTTCCCACCTTCTCGGCTTCATGGTGCACCCACATGTGAGCAGCTCCCACCATCTGTGAGGCGCTCCTACTGTCATGAAGGAGCGCCAGGGGCTTATCATACATAGAGTTCTCACTGGAAAGGCTATGGTTTGTGTCTGTCATGGAGAAATTAGTTCTCTTCATCCCAAAAGACATCAGTGAAACAGCTAACCACAGGAACAATGGGGCCGAAATGTTAAAAGGAACAATGCCAATCAAGAGCTCTGTTCCCCAGCATCCCACCTCTTTTCATTTTCTTGCTCCTATCTGGCCGCCCTCTATGTGCAGACATGATAGGCTCTCTGTCATTGGTGAAGAAGTGGTTTTCTGTAATGATTCACTCATTCACGCTGCACTCTGACACCTTTCCCTTTGTGGACACACGGTCTTAAGAATGGTCTTCATAAACAGCAGTGTACTATTTCACAAGCTCGGTCTTCCTTCATCCTTTAAACGGCCGATCGATCAGATCCTTCTTACTAAACAGTAGTATGATCGTGCGAATTTCTTCATTATTCTTTTGGATCATTTATCTAAACTATTTCCCAGTAGGTTCTAAATTGCTTATTGTAGTGGTTTAAATAAAAGTTGTCCCCAGTAGAGTCACATACTTGAATCTGCGCTCCTTGGTTAGTGGTTCTGTTGGGGAAGGTCATGGAACCTTTAGGATATGGAGGCATTTCTGGAGGAAGTATGTCACTGAGGCACACGTTTTGCATGTTTATACCTTGTACTTCCAGTCTGCTCTGTGCTTCTTGCGTGTCAGGATGTGACTACACATCCCTTTGCTTTAGCTGTCTGCTGTGCCACACCTCCCGTACCATGGTGGGCTCCCTCTCGGAAGCCATAAGCCCAAGTAAATGTTCTCTTCTATAAGTTACCTTGGTCATAACATTTTATTGCAGCAGCAAGGCATTGATTTTTTTTTTTTTTTTTTTTTTGAGATTTGAAAACAGTTAAGGCTAAAATAACCGCTCGCACGTGCATGTGTGCATGTGTCCATATATATATACTCCTGTCGCTTTTTTACATGGAAGCCCATCCATCTGGCTGCTAACCAAAGTTTCTCAAATCCTTTTGGACTGGATACTTGGTTACATTTCTTATCACTATGTCCAAATACTGGCAAGGTTCACAGGCTGAAAGCCTGTAAGTCCATCAGGGTAGGGAAGGCTTGGTGGTAGAGCCAGCTCATCTGTGGCAGGAAGAGCAAGAAGCTACTTACTCTTATCTTGAACAACCAGGAAGCAAGTCCCACTCCCGGGGACTCACTTCACTGAGGCTCTCCTCCTAAAGGTTCTACAACCTTCTACAACAGCATCACAAAGTGGGAAGCAAATGTTCAAACACATGTGTTTATAGGTGACATTTCACATTTTAATTGTACCACCTGTATTTTGAGCCTCATATGCATTATTTACTTCCCTTTATTGGTCCTTGCTCTGCCTTGCAGTACTGTGCAAAACAAATGTGTTTTCTTCTTCCACATGACAGCTTTTTAAATATTTGAGGATGATAATCACAGACAAGTTGACCTTTGAACAGTCTTTGAACTGAAATATCCCAATGGTGAGTCCTCCTACCCTCTCACCTTTGCTGTTTTCTGCCCCCGTTACCCAGCTGTCTTCTGCGCGTGCACAGCATCCACAGTTCTCTAGACTCCCTGGACTCGGTCCCTGCCTCTGCATTCTGCTAAATTAAAGATCCCATCACTTAGAAGAGGCACCATGTTGTCTATGCCTCACTAAGAAAAGTAGACGGAGCAGCGCTGACAATTCATTTCTGACATGATGTCAACTACTGAGGCACACTTCATTTTAGGAAATGGTAGAGTGTGAAAGAAGTAAGAGTGTGGTAGCATCAGTGAAGTACAAGAAGGCAGTTGTTTCCTTTTCAGTTAACTTCAGTATGTCAGGGCATGTCTTACAATGTGACCCCTGAAGCTGGATGGGGACTTCCTGACTGTTCCTGTGTGTGTGTGTGTGTGTGTGTGTGTGTGTGTGTGTGTGTGTGTGTGTTCCATGACCAAGCCTTACCTATCCATCCTAAAGATAACAATACAGTTTTGGTCCAGTAATCACTGATGAGAAGGATAGTAGGACAATAATATCTAGCCACTTCATTACATAGCACCAATTCAGGAATGAGAATAAAGAAATTGCAGACAAAGTGTTGGTAATGGGTTTTATGTGCAATCAGCTTAAAAATACACCAAGTCAGAAGAACTCTTAACTATCTGTGGTCACAGACCCAAATGTCAGTGACATAGATCAACATTGGCAAAAGAGTGATTTAGCACGTTCAGCATGAGAGGTGGTAGGAAGATGTATAGATCTAGGGGTTTAAATATTCTCACGATCACATTAGAACATCTGTGAATAGTGTATAAGTTTGAAGCATGGTTTAAAGACACAATAACCTTAGCTTTTTATAAGTTCACAATCATCTTCATCCATTCAAGTTCAGCAATTTAGGCAGATTGTCTATTTGGTGTATTTTGTTCAGAAGACAACTGAGTAATTTTTGGTAATTCCTTTGACATATACTATTTATTCAAGTAAAAAGAAATGTAGCACTTTTAATAGCAAACTTCATACTGTGGTCCATTCAAAATCTTCTTTCTAAATGTTAGAGAACACAATCAGTTGTGCAATTCCTAGTAATTTAGTTCCATACAATTCTGAGGGAAATTAACCTAGCAGATACTAAATGGTTGTGCACGATTTGTAAGGCTCAATTCCTGCGAACTTTTGCAGGCAGCATTTTCACCCACATGTCAATATATGATAGTAAGTAATGGGAGTATTTGTGTAAAAATCCCTTATTTAATAAATGTTGCTGCCTCACTGACCTTGAGCCCTATATTCCATTGAACACTGCAATTCATACCTCAATAAATGACGAGTACTTTTCATTTTTCACCATACTTACACGTGCTTGCAAGAACTAAATAGAACTTCAGCACTGCTCCTGGGGGCCATTCCATAAAGCAAACCATCTGGCCAATAGTGCCAAAGTGTGCACCATGTGGCACTAAATACACCGCAGGAAAGGCTTCCACTGAAAGTATAAGCCATAAAATGGGGTTAAAATGTTGCTGAGTTATAGGTTGGCTGATAACGTGAGGGATGGTGACACAAATTCTGGCCTAATGGCATCAAAAACTTTACAAACACCAGATTTGAGACAAGACATACATTTTTGCATGAGGCACATTTGAAAATACAGAATCAACAAGCAATGAGGCTCCGCTGTGTGCTGTACAGACCCTAGTACTGAGACCTTCCAATGTGCTTCCCACCGCTCCTCTGAACGACTCACATCTGTAGGAACTTGGCATCAACATAATAAGCGTATGATGGCACTATAGACAATTCTATCTTATCATTTGAATCAGGAATATATATGTATATATTACATGCACACATATTTTTGCATATATTTATGGTTCTATATATAGTTTATTAATCCAATGTTCCTGATCTCTAAAATATTCCAGGCATTGCCCTAGACAATGATGGCACATCAATCACACAGTAAATCACCTATGCTCATGAATCTTCCCTTGTCCTGTGGAGACACAGACAGTAGGCACAGTGTGTGTATTTAGCACAGACCGTGATGATAAATGCCTTGAGTTAACTCAGAAGCGGAACCCAGATTTCCAATGTGGGATCATTCTCTATTTTGGGGATTTTAGTGTTAAGAAATGTGATTAAATTTTTCTAAAACGAAGCCAAAAGAGTAGAATATAAATGGAAAATTTAAACATTAAGCTGGAGATTTTTTTTTAAATACTAAATGGAGACATCAAATAGACACATTATGAGTTTGAAGATTAGGTAAAAGTCAGGTCTGAAGCTGATTTGGAAGCCACTATCGTACCAATGATACTTAGAGTCACAAAATTATATGCTGTTGCCTAGAGAGGGCATGATCTGATGTATGTCCATGTTGAGAGCGAAAGGGGGAATGTGGTGGCACCAAAAGGGACCAAAATGCAATAACAGTGTGGAAAGAAACCCAGCAAGGATGGGGAAAAAGGTGTCTACTACGGAAGCACAAGAAAAATTTATAGTTCTGACCCCCTAGTGCTGTTTCCTTCTCTGCTCCTGAAGGTGCTAACTGATGATCTTTTTTTTTTCAAGCTCAGGACTCTTTCTGTTTCCCAAAGTGTAGTTTATATAATAATGGAAGGGTTGGGTTTGCCAGATGCTAATTGCGAAGATGGCTTTTGTTACTCTGTAAGTCTCTGGGCAGCCTTCCAGTATTTCTGTAACCTTCAAGCATACATGTAGATAGTTCGATGACTTCATTAGGTAACTCCCTGAACAGCAAAGCCTGGAATCACCCAGACTCCATCTCTTTTTCTCATGAAATGAAGCAATAAGCCATTTACCCTAAAGTAGGAGGTCTAGTTACTTGCTGAGTTCTCCAGATTGTGGGCTTTGTTGCTTTTTCATAATTTTACTTTTCCTTAGAGGGAAAACATTAATATAAACAATTAAATAAGTTTAAACTCAATAAAAATTTCAATCCCTTTTTTATGCCCATTTTCCCAGATCAAGGCAAAATTTTTCAATTCGAGATGCTACTTCCATATCCACTATACCAGCATCTGTCCCTTCTGTGTACCATTGTCCACATTATATCCCTCATTGATTTCTTAATTCAGTTAGTATCACACTGACAAAAATAATATTAGCAATGTGCTTCAGCTCAACATGATCAGATGTTACCTCATGGTCCACAGATTTTTAAAAAATATTAAAATTGAATTACATCAATTCAGTTTCGATTTGTTCTTTCTAATCCCAGCCATGTAACTTCTCTTGTTCTCTTTCAAAACTATAGCTTCTTTCCCTTTGTTATTGTTACACAGACACACACACATACACACACACACACACACACACGCCTAAATATAGAAATGTGACCTACTCACTCTGTAAGTTATTTAAAGTAACTTATGTGTTTATAACTTTAGGACTGACCACTTGGAACTGGTGATCACTAATTAGGTGATCTTCCCTGAAGAAGACTGTTTCTCCTTTCTCATCAGCCTTCCTTTGCTTATGACTCTTTACCTAGGTGTGGGGCCCTGTGAGGTTCTCTTGTTCATATTAGCCTGTCTATTGATGGTGTACTTCTCCAGATGTTGTTTAGGAATCCATGATGTTGAATTATCATGGGTGTGGTTTCTTTGTCATTCCTAAAATACACAATCTCACATCAGATGTTCTGGCTCTTCTAATTTTGTTCTCTTTATTTTGACCAGTGTGGTTTTCTGCACTTGTCTGAAGTTTTCATTGATATTACTTACCTGTCCTGGAACTCAATTTTCAAAAATAATGGAATTAAATGCTGTTTTGTACTGTGTTCCTAGCTTTACTTTTGTGCTATAGAATATCTGAGAGAAACATCCATGTTGTTGCAGGTAGTAAAGGATAAATTGCCTTTATAATCTGTAGTATTCATTTACACAGACTTCAGATTATGTGTTCATTCTACTGATGAACGGCTTTTAGGGCTGTTCATGTGTTTGAATGTTACAAATAAAAGTACCATTGTGGACCTGTACTTATTTCCCTTGGTCATTTATATAGGTATGACTTAGTGGTTGTATACATACATATAGGAGTGGAATTGCTAGGTTATAGCATGAGCAAGGTAGGGCTGAAATATCTCATCACTAGTGGCTTCATATGCAGTTTTTGGAGCAAGATTTACTGGGCCACTTTGAAGGCAGGGCCCTTACTACCCAGGTGGCTATCCATGTGCTTACTTTGTCAAGGTCTTGGGACAGGTAGGAGAGCATGGTGGGGACAATAGAATCTTATGACTGGCATACATCCGTGCTTATTCTTTTATAACATGAGTTCTAGAGATTAAACTTGGTTCTTATGTTATTAAGGCAAACACCTGACTCACTGAGCTACCTCTCCTTCTCTCTAATATGTGTTTTTATTTTTGTTTCTTTTTCTCTTTCATACATCCCAGTGTTAAAGTGATTTATCATGTTTTTCTATTAACCTCTTAACATGTTCATCAAAAATGGTATGATGATCAGTTTTGGTGTTTTAAAACTCAATGGCATATGAGCCTTTGGGGAATCTCAAAACAAAATGCAACAGATGGGTTCTTTAAAACAGATGACAGGATAGAAGTTTAGCATTTCACAGATGTGGGGGCTAAAAGTCAAACTTCAAGGTATTATCTGGCCGTGTTTCCTGTAAAAGGGCATATGCGAGGGTACTTCCTTTCTTCTCCTAGCTCCTGCTGGCTCTGAGGGTTTTGAGCTTGTACCACCTGATTCTGTCCCAAATTCATGTTCCTATATAATCTTGCCTCTTCCTTCTATAGATCTGAAAGATCCTATTTACAAATCAATTCCTGTTCTGATGTTCTTGGTTGTCAAGAAATTCAGGGGGCATCATTCAATCTTCTACACTTGTCTTGAAACATTTTAAGACCTCAAGGTAACTTATAACTTTATAGTTTTGAATATATACATTTAAACATATATATAATCAGGTTATATATAAAATATAGACAGACCCCCAGTTATTTATAGTTTCATTTCGAGAAGTGTGTCTGGAAAAGGTTAAAGAGTCATCTACTCTAAGATGTTTCAGCCTCTGATCTGTAAATCGTCAGAAAATATCATCTATTTTCAAGAACTGAGCTCAGTGCACATTAAAGGTTGTGTCTAATTTGAATTTACTGGAAAGCAGGAGATGGAAGAAGCTTCTGCACACTGGGAGGAAATTTTGTTCTGGGTGTCACTTCCGTTAGTTTTGTAAGGTTTCTGACAATACATTAGTCATTCCTGCCCCTCTTTTGTCTAGTGTTGACTGCTATGTCTTGTGATTTCTGCTGGTTGTAGGAATAGATTTCATAGAAATTGGAACCTCTGAATTCTGATGTCACTGAGGAGGGACATTCCAAATGCACTTACTGTCAAATAACACACATGGGTTACATTCTGTTTGATTTTCTCTTTTCTTTCTTTCTTTTTTTTTTGCAGCATTTTATAATTTTTTAAATCAGATGTTATTCTGGTTAGTTTTGTTGTCAAATTAACACACACAGGAAGAGGAAAATTCAATAGAAGAATTCACTTCTTCAGACTTGCCTGTGGGTGTATCTGTGAGGACATCTTGATTTTTAGTTAATGCAAATTAGTCCAGCTTATACAGAGACCCACAGCCAGACGTTACGCTGAGGGAGGGTCTAAATTAGATTGCTCTATTGGCTCTCTTCCCTAGCAGCTCAGGGAATCCCATGGAAGAGGGAAGAAAGGCTATAGGATTCAGAGGGTATAGAAGATAGCAGAAAAATGTGACCCACTACATCTACTAAGCAGAGTACATAGGGTCTCACAGAGACTAGAGTGGCAGGGACAGGACTTGCAGGGGTCTGCACCAGGCTGTCTTGCATATGCTGTGGCTATTAGCTTGATGTTTCTGTCAGATTTCTCATTGTGGGAACATGTATGTCTATGTCTTGTCTGTTTGCTCTTAAGATTCTTTTCTCTTGGTCTGAGGCCTTTTGCCTTGTCTTACTGTATATACCCTTTGGTCATATTTGGTTCTCTCTTGGAGGCTTGCTACTTTCTGAAGGGTTGCATAGGGTGAGTGGATCTGGGGGAGAGGAGAGGTGTGGGGGAGAATGTGGGAGGAGTGGAGGGAGAGGAAACTGTGTTTGACAAGTATTGTATAAAAGAATCTATTCTCTGTTTTTATTTTTTGTTTTATTTTGTTTGTTTGTTTGTTTTTAGCAGAAAACAAAGAAATGAGGATGAGGGCAAAAAGGCAGCTCACCTCATGAGGGTAGTGGCATCCTTGAGCAGATTGGCCAGACTGAGGTGTGTAAGAAAGGTAGATAAACACGTGAACATGGACCTAGGTACAAGACAGTAACCTGTACTTTCTGTCTCCAGGTTCCTGCTCTGTTGCCTGTGACCTGGACATCTTACTGCCTAAGCCTTCCTGCCCTTGGGGGTTGCAGGTGAGGTGGCATAAGTCATCAACACAGACTCTGGAAACAGGTGAAAAATGCTACAGCAAGCTCTCTGAACACTGCAGCAGGCTCCTTTAATGCCCTCCACTTGCGCCCCATAGGTCCCAAGAAAGCATCTCTTCTAAACAGCAGTTCCTGGTTGGCTGGTATTGTGTGCACCAGCAATCCTTCATCTCTCTAGCATTCTTCAGTTAGGTCCTCCTGCAGAAGATGCTTTTGTGGCCATGCATCCCCACCCCAGGCATTTACATAGAGACAGCCTGGGTTCCAGAGATGATAGACTGAAACCTGTAAGCCAAAGGTATCCTGTCCTTTCCCAAGTTGTTTTTGGTTAATGCTTATTACAGCAACAGAGAAGCTAACTGGAGAAGATATAGTGAGGGAAACCTTTGCAACATAACGATCCTTACTCTATTCTGGCCACACAACAGTGCCAGTGGCTAGCACAATGCCAAGGGACAGATACTGACTTTTATTTATCATTTCTTAGAATACAGTTTTAAGCTCTTACTTTATATGATGTGCTGAGCAATATGTTTGCAAAATTACCTAATTAAAGCCACGCCACCATCCTTCTGGGAGATCACACTCTTGAGGCAGAGAAACAAGAACAAATAAACAACCGTATAGGATGGAAATGGAGGTGGAATGGAGAGAGACTGGGGAGAAATTTTCAAATGCAATTGAGTTGGGGCCTGAGAGAGACTCAGCTGCAGAGACTGCCTAATGCTCTTGCAGCGGACCGGAGTTTAGTTCCTAGCATCCACATCAGGTGGTTCACAGTTTCCCACAAGACCAACTCTAGAGACATAAATTGCCTCGGGCCTCCTTAGTCACTCCTACATACCCCACAACACACACACACACACACACACACACCACAGAGTTAATAATAATAACAATAACCCTCCTTTGAAAGACAAGCAAACATAGACTACCACAGAAACCTTAGACAAGCAGTTCCTCGTTTCATCTAAACATAGCGGTGGTGACCATAAGAATAGTCATGGCACAAATGTTGATGAGGCAGAGATCTGTGGAGCCGGTATAGTCAGTGATGCTCATTCAATAAACAGATCCTGCCAAACAAGGAAGTCAACGAATGCTCCTATGGCCTCCTGTGCATACGAAGAGAGAGCACTTTTAGTTCATTTAACTGCTGTGTGACTCAGTAGAACACAGTAGCCTTCATACAGCGAATCAAAACTTATGGAGTCTTCCAGGACTCACAGGCTCAAACAATAACCAGTAAATCGTGTTTAAAACACACTTTATAATAACTTGTTTAGGATAAAGCTTTGCGATCAATCATCGTTACATAGTTTACCTAATGGCAGTTATTAGTAACATACTTTTTTTTCTTTTTTAACTTAAACAACTTTATTTTGAAAACCAGAGACACATGTACAGATTTTAAAAGCATTAACGTACTTTTTTCTTAAGTGAGCAAAAGTGTAGCTTTTGACAACCTGTCTAGGGAAGCAGGCTAACTGTCAGTGTCCCCCAGCTCCTCAGAATCTAAGTCTTATCCCCAGTTCTGTAGCAAACCACCTGCTGCACCTCTTTCCTCCTCTTTACCCCATTTCCTCCTTCCATCTACCCATTGCTATATCAGTCCCAACCCCAGCAGGCATTCCCCAGTCACCCACAGGCCACTCCATCCAGAAAAACAGCTAGGTTAATGTTATTATTATTATTATTATTATTATTATTAGAGAGAGAGAGATAGACAGAAAGGAGAGAGAGAGAGAGAGAGAGAGAGAGAGAGAGAGAGAGAGAGAGAGAGAGAGACAGACAGACAGACAGACAGACAGACAGACAGACAGACACAGAGAGAGAGAGATATCCAAACTAGAAGTCAGGGCGTATTTGAATCCACACATCATGGGACTGACTACTGCTACTGCTTATTTTTGATAACAGAACTCTGGCAATACATTTATTTATTACTGCGAGTTTATTGCCAAATCATCCTTATTTGTAAAGAGCAAGATGCCAAGGAGAGATTTAATTGAAACGAGGCCTGGCTGTGATGCATTCCCTACATTCTGAAGACATGGAAGGGACAGATGTGTGCTGGAGAGAAGGCTGCCTAGCACTATCGCTGCTTCCTTTGGAGGGCTGTCTGAGCATCAGCATACCTGTCAGTCCTTTAGTATCAGAAATGTCCTATGCGATTCTGTTTGAGATAGAAGAAATCACTGAATAAAATGTAATCTTGCCTTTATTTCGCACATGCTCCTCTTGGATGACAAAGCAAGAAAACCTATTATTGCAAGAAATACTATGGATAAGAAAATGTTTCTCAGGGCTTTAAAAGAACAATTCTTTTGAGGTAATAATTATATTGTTGATTTTTATGCAAATTGATCCCCCATTTTTAAAGTTTTTGTTTTGTTTTGTTTTTTTTTTTGGTGGTTCTGCAAGTTTAAAGTTTATTATAAAGATTCAAAAATACATTGTCAGATAGGAAACAGTGGGGATTGAAGCTTTTAATATATGAGTTTAGGCAACAGTTTTGTATTAATTAAAGAAAAATTGTGCAAGAGCTGGCACTTTGAAAACAAACTATCCTAGAACTCAGGAAGCTAAAACAAGAACCTTGCTATGAGTTCAAGGTCACTCTGCTTTACAATATGCTTGAGCTACTCTTGGTTACCTGGAATAAAGCTATTAAAAGGAAAAAGGAAAGAAAAAGAAAGTAATCCAGTTATTAATTATGTAAAATATTTTAAATGAAGAGAAAACCAAAACAAATGCTACAATAAGTTTCTACAGATGGCCCATTTAGCTTTGCCAAGTCTTATCATTTTTAACATCCTACACAACCTGTGTTAGCATTTCAGTCAATAATAGGTTGTATATAATGACAATACATAGGATATCGTCCAGACCACAGCCTTGAGATCTATTCAAGTGTCTTCTGTGACGCCTGTGCAAGTATGAAATGGCCTTACAACTCTTTCTCAGAATGCAGTTCTATTCTTAACTAACATGTGACTACCATTGTTTACAAAGTCGGGCTGAAGGATCTTAGGATACAATGCTCCTTAGTCCATTTTAGGCTCATAGTTCTCAAAATCCTACTGATAGCAATACAAGATGTTTACTTTTACAAAGGAGATGATGAACTACATTCATGTGTCCATCTTCCTATTTATCAGATGTAATATGTTTAAACAAATGTGTGGCTCTTTTATTTCAAATCGTGTTTCTTAAAGAACCTCCTTCTATGCCATGGATTTACCTTGTTTCCTTCTGCTGTCATCAATCCTAATTGATCAGCGCCATGAGAAAGCCATTGTAAACTGGGCATCCATATCACATAACTGGTCTCCTCCCTTAGAGCTCATAGGTCTGACGGTCTTCAGTATTGCTTGTATGTCTATAATTCATGGGCTGATCACTCAGATTTTTGGATACCCAATTAGGGGACTCCTCCCTGGAGAAAACTAACTCTGCCTCTCTTAGCAGCTAGCATCATTCTTTGTCTTGCTGTGGGGCCTTCTGAGGTTTCCTTCTTCCACATTAGCTTCTTCTTGGTGTTGTGGATGTTCCGTCCTTGCCTAATCAGCCATATTGTCCCCTGTGATTTTTAGGAGTCATAGTTTCACAGGAGAGTGTCTATCTGATCTTCTGTCTCTTACAATCTTTCTGCTCCCTCTTCCCAAATGTTCCCTGAGCCTTAGGTTGTGTTACACAAGTGTCAGTTGTGGCTAGGTATCCATGAGCAGTCGTCTCTGCATTATGGCCAGTTTTGGTTTTCTGTAATGGTGTCTGCTGCAAAGTGAAGCTTCTTTGAGGAGGGAAGAGAGCAATACTTATATCTGAAGATCTGAAGTTGGATTTTATGGACAAGAATAGATAGGCCTAGGTGTCCATGAAACAAGTATGCTCTCGGCATGAAGATTTGGTCATTAAAATTAAGAGCAGTAGTACTATGTCTAATGACTAAGAAAAAAGTTTCTAAAAATAAGGACAAAGGACGAGAGAGTGGCTTGATGGTCTGGACTGCATACTGCTCTTTGGGAGGAGACACAGTCAGAAACTGTATCAGGTGTCTCACAGCTACTTGTCTTTCCAGCCCCATAGGATCTGTGCAGTGTGTTCT
The DNA here is from genome assembly GCF_963924665.1 of Micromys minutus. NCBI lineage: Eukaryota > Metazoa > Chordata > Mammalia > Rodentia > Muridae > Micromys > Micromys minutus. Next base: position 18,416,998 of record NC_137969.1, read on the forward strand.
TGACTCAGTGGGCACATTTGCACATGTAGCACAGAGAAACTCTTGGAAGCACAAAGGTACACATCAACAAATAATAAAGAATTTTACAAAGAAAACATTTAAAATCTTTACCTCTTTTCTGTCTGCTAACAAATCTAGGATGTGATATTTGGTGTTATAAAGATAGCATACTGGGACCTAGGTTAAACCTTGTTCTCTAGAAGGGCAGAAAGAAGTCTAGATGAATCTTAGTACCTTGACTATTAGTAGATAAACCTTAGAGGATCAGTCTATCTGCAAAAATCTTCGAATGAGAAAAATATAGGGAGGGCCTGTGTGTGCTGACCAAATGCTCAGGCCATTCATTTGCCATCGGAAACAGCAGAGATCCAGGGACACAGGCCTGTTGAGAATGAGCTGCAAGTATCCAGAGTGCAGAGAGGTCTGGGCCAAACACGCAGAAAGCACGGCCCCCACCCCATTGATTCAGTGGGGCAGAAACTCTGCCATAGTGGCTGTGTTTCCACCAGGAGGACCTGTGCATGCAGACAAAATTCTCAGGCCATTTTCCACCAAGAACAGTGGAGATCCAAAAACAGAGTTCAGGTACACGAGAGAGAGGGGAACCAATCACTGAAAACAAGACCATGTATAATCACAGACAACAAGATGGCAAGAGGAAAGGGAAAGAACTTACCCAATGGAAACTAAAACAACCTGGCAACATCAGAACCCAGCTCTCCCATTATAGCAAACAGCGGAATGCCAAACACTCCAGAAAAAGAAGACTCAGACCTGAAATCATACCTCAAGATGATGACGGAGGTGTTTAAAGAAGAACGGGAAGAAAAAGATAAAGAAATAGAAGCTTTTTAAAGAGGAAACATGAAAGACACTCAAAGAAATCAAAGAATTAGAGGAAAACAGAATCAAAGAGATAAAAAAAAATTTGAGAAGGAAATGAAAATGGAAATGGAAACAATAAAGAAAACACTAAAAGAGACAACCCTGGAGGTGGAAAACTAAGAAAAGATGTCATGCGTCACAGATGCAAGCATATCCAACAGACTACAAGAGATGGAAGAGAGAATCTCAGGGGCTGAAGACAACATTGAAAACATAGACAAAACAGTCAGAGAAGATGCAAAAGCCAAAAAGCCCCTAACCGAAAATGTCCAGGAGATCCAGGACACAATGAGAAGACCAAACCTAAGGATAATAAGAATAGAAGAGGGTGAAGAATATCAACTAAGAGGCACAGTAAATATCTTCAACAAAATCGTAAGAGAAAACTTCCCTACCCTTAAGATTGAGATGACCATGAGGGTAAAAGAAGCCTACAGAACTCTAAATAGGTTGGACCAGAAAAGAAATTCCTCCCGACACATAATAATCAAAACGCAAGTGACCAAAGCAAAGAAAGAATATTAAAAGCAGTAAGAGAAAAAGGTCATGTAACATATAAAGGCAGACCAATCAGAATCACACCCAACTTCTCAACAGAGAATATGAAAGCTAGAAGAGCCTGGACAGACATCATGCAGACCCTAAGAGAACACAAGTGTCAGCCCAAGCTGCTATACCCAGCAAAATTCTCAATCACCACAGATAGAGAGATATTCCAGGACAAAACTAAACTTACACAATATCTGACCACAAACCCAGCACTACAACAAATTATAGGTGGAAAACCCAATACAAGGAAACTACATCCTAGCAAAAAGAAGAAAATAACTAAGCAAGAAAACCAAAAGAAGAAAGAAACACAGACACAATTCTACCTCTAAAAGCAAAAATAGCGGAAAAAGCAACCACTATTCCTTAATATCTGTTAACATAAATTGACTCAATTTCCCAATAAAAAGACATAGGCTATCACACTGGATATATAAACAGAATCCAGCATTTTGCTGCATACAAGAAACTCATCTCAGAGACAAAGACAGGCACTATCTCAGAGGAAAAGGTTGGAAAAACAACCTTCCAAGCAAATGGAGCCCAAGAAACAAGCTGGAGTAGCCATTCTAATATCGAATAAAGTAGATTTTCAACCAAAAGTTGTCAAAAAGATAAGGAAGGACACATTTTACTCATTACAGGGGAAATCTGTCAGGAGGACCTCTCAATCCTTAACTTATTTGCTCCAAATACAAGAGCACACACATTCATAAAAGAAACAATACTAAAGCTCAAAAAACACATTGCACCCCACACAATGATAGTGGGAGACCTCAACACACCACTCTCATCAATGGAAAGATACTGGAAACAGAAACTGAACGAGGATGCAGTGAAACTTGCAGAGGTTAAGAACCAATTGGAATTAATAGATATCCATAGAACGTTTCATCCTAAAACAAAAGAAAATACCTTCTTCTCAGCACCTCATGGCACCTTCTTCAAAATTGACCATATAATCATTCACAAAACAAGGTTCAAGAGATATAAGAAGACTGACATACTCCCATGCTTCCTATCAGATCACCATGGTCTAAGGCTGGTCTTTAATAACAACAAAGACAACAAAAAGCCCATATACACGTGGAAACTAAACAATGCTCTATTAAACAATAGCATAGTCAAAAAAGAAAGAAAGAAAGAAAATAAGGATTATCTAGAATTTAATGAAAATGAAAACACAACATACCCAAACTTATGGGATGCAATGAAAGCAGGACTGAGAGGAAAACTCATAGCTCTGAGTGCTTCCAAAAAGAAACTGGAGAGAGCATACATCAGCATCTTGACAGCACAGTTGAAAGCTCTAGAACAAAGGAAGCAAATACACCCAAGAGGAGTAGACAGCAAGAAATAATCAAACTCAGAGCATAAATTGACCAGATAGAAACAAGAACCAATCAAAGAATTAATAAAACCAAGAGCTGGTTTTTTGAAAAATAACAAGATTGATAAACCCTTAGCCAGACTAACTAGAGGGCAAAGAGAGTAACCAAATCAACAAAATCATAGAGGAAAGTGGAGACATAACAACTGAAACTGAGAATATTCAAGAAATCATCAGATCATACTACAAAAGCATATACTCAACAAAGCTGGAAAATCTGGAGGAAATGGATGAATTTCTAGACAGATATCAGATACTAAAGTTAAACCAGGACCAGGTAAACCTTCTAAATAATCACATAATAACTAAAGAAATAGAAGCAGTCATCAAAAGCCTCCCAACCAAAAAAAGCCCAGGTCCAGATGGGTTCAGTGAAGAATTCTATCAGATATTTATTGACATCCAAATACCAGTACTGTCCAAAATATTCCACAAAATAGAGTCAGAAGGAATACTACCTAACTCATTTTTTGAGGCTACTATAACCCTCTTTCCTAAACCACACAAAGACCCTACAAGAAAAGAGAACTTCAGACCAGACTTATGAACATTGATGCAAAAATACTCAACAAAATCCTTGCAAGCTAAATTCAAGAACACATCAAAATGATCATTCACCATGATTAAGTAGGCTTCATCCCTGAGATGCAGGGATGGTTTAACATATGGAAATCCATCAATGAAATCCACCATATAAACAAACTCAAAGAAAAAAACCACATGGTCATCTCACTAGATGCTGAGAAAGCATTTGACAAAATTCAACACCCCTTCTTGTTAAAAGGCTTGGAAAGAACAGAAATCCAAGGCCCATACCTATACATAATAAAAGCAATATACAGCAAACCAATAGCCAACATCAAACTTAATGGTGAGAAACTTGAAGCAACCCCACTTAAATCAGGGACTAGACAATGCTGCTCACTCTCCCCCTACCTATTCAACATAGTACTGGATGTCCTGGCCAGAGCAATTAGACAGCAAAAGGAAATCAAAGGGGTACAGATTGGAAAGGAAGAAGTAAAAACATCACTGTTTGAAGATGACATGATAGTGTACCTAAGTGACCCCAAAAATTCCACCAGAGAACTTCTATAGCTGATAAAAAGTTCAGCAAAATGGCTGGATATAAATTTAACTCAAACAAATCAGTAACTTTCCTCTACTTAAGGCACAAACATGCGGAGAAAGAAATTAGAGAAAGTTACCCTTCCCAATAGTCAAAAACAATATGAAATATCTTGTTGTGACTCTAACTAAGCATGTGAAGGACCTCTATGACAAGAACTTCAAACCTCTGAAGAAAGAAATCAAGGAAGATCTCAGAAATGAAAAGATCTCCCATGCTCATGGATTGGAAGCATCAACATTCAATGCAATCCCCGTCAAAATTCCAACCCAATTCTTCATATAGTTTGAAAGAGCAATGTGCAATTTCATCTGGAATGACAAAAGACCTAGAATAGCAAAATCCATCCTCAACAACAAGAAAACATCTGCAGTAATCACCATCCCTGACCTTAAGTTTATTACAAGGCAATTGTGTTAAAAAATGCATGGTACTGGTATAGAAATAGGCATGTGGATCAATGGAATAGAATAGAAGATCCAGAAATGAGCCCTCACATGTAAGGTCACTTGATTTTTGACAAAGAAGCTGTAAACATTCAATTGAAAAAGGACAGCCTCTTCAACAAATGGTGTTGGTTCACCTGGCATTCAGCATGCAGAAGAATGAAAATAGAGCCTTTCTCATCTCCTTGTACAAAGCTCAAGTACAAGTGGATCAAAAATCTCCACATTAAACCAGGTACACTGAAACTATTAGAAGAGAAAGCAGGGAAAACCTTAGAACTCATAGGCACAGGAGAATATAACCTGAACAGAATACCAATGGCTCATGCTCTAAGGTCAAAATCGACAACTGGAACTTAATGAGATCACAAAGTTTCTGTAAGGCTAAGGACACTGTCAAGAAAACAAAATGGCAGCCAACAGATTGGGAAAAGATCATTACCAACCCCACATCTGATAGAGGCCTAATATCCAATGTATACAAAGAACTCAAGAAGTTAGACGCCAGAGAATCAAACAACCCTATTAAAAATAGGGTACAGAGTTAAATAAAAAGTTCTCAGTTGAGGAATATCGAATGGCTGAGAAGCATTAAGGAACTGCTTGACATCCTCAGTCATCAGGGAAATGAAAATCAAAACAACTCTGAGATTCCACCTCACACCAGTCAGAATGGCTAAGATCAAAATTTCAGATGACAGCAGATGCTGGCGAAGATGTAGTGAAAGACAAACACTTCTCCACTGTTGGTGGGGTTGTAAACTGGTACAACCACTCTGGAAATCAGTCTGGTGATTCCTCAGAAAATTGGACATGGTACTACCCAAAGACCCAGTTATTCTACTTCTGGCCATCTACCCCAGAGACGCTCCAACATACAGCAAAGACACATACTCCACAATGTTCTTAGCAGCCCTATTTATAAAGCCAGAAGCTGGAAAGAACCCAGATGTCCTTCAGTAGATGAATGGATACAAAAATTGTGGTACACTTACACAATGGAGTACTATTCAGCTGTCAGAAACAATGACTATGAAATTCTTATGAAAATGGATGCATCTAGAGAATATCATCCTGAGTGAGATAACCCAGTCACAAAAGAACAGACATAACATGCCGTCACTGATAATTGGATACTAACCCCAGAAAGCTCTGAACACCCCAGAAACAACTCACAGACTATATGAAGTTCACAAAAAATAAAGACCAAATAAAAAAGATCAAAAATCATTATGCTTAATCTTTACACACCAAGACAACTTTGACTATTTCCAGGTTTGTTTTACATGTACTTTATTCTCATTTTAACTAGTAAGATTTTAATGCATACTATCAAACCTTTAAAAAAAATCAAGTACTCTTAAAAACGTATTCATATACTTGTATGAAAAATGTTTTTAAAATCTGTTTATTTATCTTTCTTTTTTAAAATGAAGTTGTTCAATTAAAAATGAATATCTCAAAGCGACAAAAAAGAAAAATACAGTCTTATTTGTTATTTTGTTACTATCTGTGTCTATTAATTGAGTCTAAAGCTAATGTTCAGAGTGCATTATTAAGATTTAAATAAAGCAGATATGTCTTAGACCATTTAGTTTTGCTCACGTCTACATGAGCTGAGGGTTAACCACTTGTGGTTGAACAACTATCACAGTTCTTGTCCTGCAGAAAGTTGATTCTACTTTTTACAACGGCCATTAATTGCCCCCAGCTCTATTTTATTTTTGAAACGTACTTCTGTATTTCTAGAAAATACAAATATACTACTATATTTTGGGTTTTTTAAATGTTTTTTTTTAAATATTATCTCTTTACTTCTTCCTCTAAAATCAGGCTAATTTTCCTATACTCTCAAAATAATGCTACCTCACCTTTTGTTTAAATAGAGCTTGCATTTTTGTGTGTTATAGTTTGAATCTTATAGGCCCCCCTAAGGGCCCATGAGTTAAAGACTTAGTGCCTGTCTCAGTGTCTTTGGAAGATGATAAAATTTAATGAAGTGGATCATAGTGGGAGGTGTCTGCACCATTTTCTCTGTGGGCATTTGATAGCAGCTGTCAGAATACACATTTACCATCATCATGAGCCACCTTTGCATCCACCAAGAGTCACAGCTTTGGCAGCTACTCTGCTTTCTCCTTCAGATTTATTGTCTTGTTTAAGGGGAAAAAAAATACTATACATCTCTCAGGATGAAAATTCACTGGACAGTAACTCTTAAAGGTGTCAGTTTGGAAACACTTTGTTCTTTCTCATTTGGTTTGCCTAAGTACGGACTTCTAACCAGTTCTCTGCATGATTTCCTAGAACCAAGCAAGTGTCACGTTCCGTTCATAGAGCTCTAATGAATGTGTGTACCTACAAGCTTTTCCTTTCCCCCTTTCATGTTCTAAAATGTAACATTGACATGCTGTGATGACAGTCTGTTTTAATTTCTTCGCTTCAAATGTGTCCCACAGGGGGCCTTTCAGTCAACTGTAAACTCTGGAAACTTAAAATCCATTTCTTATGGAGGGAATTTACTGCAGAGGCAGACCTGGGATATCGTGAGCTTCCTATGTGTTGGCTGGGCAACATTGAGACCATTTACTATCTTTTCTGAGCCTCTGTGTCCTTCACCAAGTGAGGATTAGAACAAGATTTGCCCCAGTGTCTCTTTGGGGAGATGAGGAAGGAAGTTCTGAGTGTGTGCCTTCTAAAGCAGGAGCACCCCCATTGGCTTTGGGCAGGTCATTTGACCTCTCTAAGCTCATCCCAAGTCTGTTTATAAATGGAAAATTCCTAGCAGGCTCCAGGTTATAAGAGTTAATGATGGGATTGGAGAGGCCGAGTCTGAAGCAAGGAGCATGAGACTGTGTACACTGTCACTGTCAGAACATCTCTCCCCGTGTTCTCTTCTAGTACTGGGGATAGAACCCAGGCCCTCACACATACTAGACAAGCATTCTACCGCTCACCAACACACCTCACACTCCCATTTTCCCCTGAATTTTTTATTTTGCTGTTTTCTTTATCTTTTATTTCTAGAATTCTTAATTTTTTTTTCAAATTTAAAGGAAGCTTTAACTAAATACTGGACAGGTGGGAGGACTCTGGCCATGTCCATCCTGAGGTTCCTGGGAAATTATCACTCCTTGCAGAAGCTTTAAAAGGTAACCCCACAAGGCCACCGTATTTCCAGTGAAGTCTAATCAGGGGCAAGCATTTATCCTCACATATTTTCTGCCTACATATGTTCCACGTACAGCCAATCAGGGAGAAGTGTACACACTGACATAGTTCCTGCCCACGTACTTCCTGCCCACATGTGATCAAGCACATCTGGTGCAGACGGGTCAAACAAACAGAATGAACAGGAACTTCTTAATTACAAACTGAGCTCTTAACCTGCAAGGTGTATTTTCCTTGTTTTGCTTTCCCATTAACTGGCAAAATGTATTGTTCTTGTTCCAATTTTGGTCTCTCACTACCCCATCCTTGACTTGTGTTCTGAGTCAGATCCTTGACTTCGTGATACGTTCCTGTTTATATTGGGATCTAATAACCATCAGCTTAATGGTATCCAAACAAGGAGTATCATTCAGTTAAGGCATCAGTGATGCAAGATCCAATAGTAATTAGCAGAAGCAGAAGGGCCAAAGGCCTTGTGCTGGTGACATCAGAGTTACTATGTATAAGGAGCCTGGAAATGAGAATGGGCACTAGTCCTTTATTGTATCTCTGGTCCCCCTTTTGCAGTACTTTTTGAGTACAGTCAGATTGTCTCTAATGATTCCTGAGTGGTTTATATACAAACAACAACTTTCTCTTCAGGCCACACAATACCTCCTTAGTCTGCATAAAGCAGCACTGTCCTGTCTTACTGTTGAACTATTTTAGTAAATTAATATTCCTGTTGATAGATCTGGGCTCACTTTCCTAGTATGCCAATGTAAGTACAGGTTGCCATTTTGTCCCCTATGCCAGGGAGTTTCCTTTTGATCTAACATTTCAACCTGTTGGGGGATGAGGGGCAATGTATTCACTTCTGTAACTACTTCCTGCTGAAACCAGGCCATCAGTATCAGGGCCAAGAAGCTGGAATGCTAGCCGAAGGCTGGGGAGGATAGAATTCTTAATATTTACCTATCGCTACTCCTGCACAGTTCCTCTGTTTCCATTTTAAGTTCCCACTTTTAGCTCTTTGAACTTTTGTCTCAGTTTCTTTAGTTTTATTGTCCAAATATGTTGAATCTTTAAACACACATTCTTCTGGTCTTCTAACTTCAGTTTTGCCAATTTCTTTCTTGTTACTTATTTATTTTTGCATGTTCTCTTGAAATAGAATTTGTCCTTCTTCCTGAATGCAGTGACTTTAATCTTCCTGAGAAGTTATTACTACTGCTCTTGTTATTTGGTAAGCCCCTGGTGTTTGTGTGGGGACTCATAGTTCTCAGAATGCATGTGGAGGTCACAGGACAACTTTGAAGTGTTGGTTCTTTCCTCCTGCCTTTCTGTGAGGTCTTGAGATGGAATTCTGGTCACCAGATGTGAGGACCGTGTAAACACCTTTACCTGCTGAGCTATCCTAGCAGTCATCTTGCCAGCCCTTCTCAGAGAACGTTTAAAGATCTTTGTGCTTCCAGTACGTTCTCTATTTCTTTGTTCCTTTAGAGATAAAATGTGTTGATTTGCTTATTGTGTTGGAGATATTCTTTACAGAACAGCTGATTCTTTGTGGGTATTTATACTGAAGAAAATAAAACACTTAAAAAACCTATTGCCATGCCAACCTTAAATCAGAACTCTTTGAAAGGCGAGTTTCAGTCTTAATTGATCAAGCAAGTAGTTACTTCCTTACTGAACCAAATCTCTAATTGTCTAATAGTTATCTGTCCTTCCTTCAAGCCTATCTTTCTCTGACAAAGTTCCAAAATTCCATAGCCTCCCATTGGATCCTCCTAATATTTTTCTAAGGGTTGCATGAACAAAGGAATCTGGGCCCTCCTTCTGAGCATTTTTAGTTTGTACCTTCCTCTAGGATGTGCTGAGTCTTCTTGAATCCAGCTTCTTCTGATCCAAGAATTTCTTTTGTGGCCCTGCACACGAATGGTAATAGGAGAACCCTTCTACAGCTTGGAGACTACAGGGTACCTTAGACTATAACTGCTTCTTGTTTAGCCTGTTCTTTTATAGTTGTTTCACTATATATACCTACAATGCAGTCATATCTAGAACATCTGATTCCTGATTTTTATCTTATTAGGGGTAGGCTAAAAAAATAGGACTAGGACTAAGCTTTTAGCTAATGAGTTAAAGGCTTCATGTATATTAGTTCTGCTAATATACATGGTTTGATGTTTGTCATCCTCTTACTTCAGGCCTAAGTATTGGACTCCTCTTGCTGCAGCATCCTGGATCCCCCCCCCCCCACATTTTCTTTTCATGCACCAATAATGTTATAGATGCAGACTTCAAGTTTGCTATTGTTCGGTTCCAGTTATGGTTTCAAGATTGTTATCTGTGTGTTCTAAGGTCTCCCGAGTTTGAGGCTGGTAAAGTCTGTGAAGGCAGATAAGGAACACAACAGGAATTCATTCTCCATGAGTGAGAAAACTCACTGTAGGTATCTACTGCCTCTGAGCAGTGCCTGGTCCTGGGTCTCCGTCATGGATGAGGTAACCTTTATGGTAGTCATACTATGGAAGGCCTAAAATGCCAGAACCATACTTTTTCCACAGCCACCTCATCCATTCCTGTCTGTTTATTCCTCCGCCAACAGAGGTCAATTCTCCTCTTTATTCCTTCATTCATGCATACATAAGCATTCACACACAATATACATCTGTGTATATTTCTCCACGTCTATTTGTTTGAAACAGAAGGAATAAATGTAATATGCCATCTTCACAAAAAGTATGACTATATGTTCATTAAAAAATAAGATGGCAATATAAACTAAAGCCAATACTGCACATAACCTACTTCTTTTTACTTGGAACAAAATGAGTACGGTTTAATGCCCCCAATTTGACCGATTAATCAATCAACCAGCATGGCTGCATTTCTATTTTCTACAATCTGTTGTAAATATCAATTACTAATTGTGAGTCAGTGTCATCTCACCAGGAAACCCCAAGGCTTTGCTCAAGTAGGCTCTATTTTTGGTAATGTCCCAATCACAAATGAGCTTGGATAGACTTGGGTTTTTCTTCTGTCTTCCCCAAGATTCCGATGCAAACAGACAAACATTTGCCTGTCTCTGGGGCTGTTGAGCGATGTCTGGCCGAGAGGCATACCAGAAGAGGGTTGGAAGGTCGTTCTCAATGGACTAGGTGAAGTAGAATGCTCTCTTTGCTGCTTGTGAGTCTCCAGCACTGGAGCACAGCCAGAACCTCCGAAGTTCCCCCAGAAAGACAAACAGTGAACGTTCACCAAACACTTGGACTTTAATGTGCCTCTTGAAATGCTGCCTTTCTTTGGCAGGACTTGTCTAACCCCCCAGCCTCTAAACTGCAGGCCTTTTCTTGCTAATAACCTTTTTTCGGAACTCGTCACTCCAGTGCAATAAACGTTTATCAGAGTTTATCAGTCGATGTTAGGAACAGGGGATACAGCAGTGAAAACTGCAGAGTTCTGCCCTCAGTGATCTCATTTCACACCAGCACAGACAAACAGTCCAACCAACCTGGAGAGGTAGCGCAGGCGGCAAACCGTGCTTCAGGCTCTGGCTGCCTCAACTCACATGCTCAGGGCATTGTTCTCTGTAAGGCCTTAAACTAATTATTTTGTTTCTTTCTCCATCAACTCACTGGACTATAATAAGAATGTTATGATTGCACTATGTGTGTATTTAATAATAAACTATTATGGTTAAATACATTTTAAAATATATGAATATATAATTTAAATAAATGTACTGTACTAAATATATTTACACACACATATATACACATACATATATACATATTTAGGAGTATGGATCTTTAAATATACATACAAATATACACATGATATGTGTAGTCAGGCAGGAACCCCAGTGGAGAAAGAGGACACCAACCTACCACAAAACTTTCGACCCCAAATTTATCCTGTCTATAAAAAATAGAGTGACAGGGGATGGAGCCAAGACTGAGTGACTTGTCAAGCAATAATATGCCCAACTAAAGAACCATCCCATGCGAACGCACCAATCCCTGACACACACTGTTAATGATGCTCTGCTATCCTTGCAGACAGGAGTCTAGCATGGCTGTTCTCTGAGAGGCTCCACTCAGCAGCTGACTCAGATGAATGCAGAGACCAGAGACCTGCAGCCAAAGAGTGAGTGGAGCTCAGGGATTCTTACTGAAGAGCTGGGGGAAGGATTGAGGTCTCCGAAAGGGATAGGAACTCCACATGAAGACCAACACAACTAACCTGGACTCTTGGGACTCTCAGAGATTGAACCACTAAACAAAGAACATACACGGGCTGGACCTAAGGCTTCCCATATCTATGTAGCAGATGTGTAGCTTGGTCTTCATGTGGGTCCCCGGAACCAGGGATATACCAAAAGCTGTTACCTGTCTGTGGGATATGTTCTTGTCTGATTTCAGTGGGACAGGATGTGCCTTGCCCTGCAGAAACTTGATGTGCCAGGGTGAGGGGGTATGCAGGGGTCTCCACCCTCTTAGAGGGGAAGGACTGGGGGGAAAGGAAGAGGGACTGTGGGAGAGGGTGATCAGGAGAGGGTAGCAATCAGGACATAAAATGAATTCAACAAAATATGAAGAAAAACATGTTAATATATAATTTAAATAAATACACTGTATTAAATATATTTATACAATCCTGTCCATACATATATACCTATATGTATATGTGTATATATACATACACACATGCACACATATATACATATACATACACATACACACACACATATACACATACACATACACATATACATATACATATTCATATATATTTAGCAGTATGGGTCTTTAAATATACATATAAACATGCACATAATATGTGTACCACACACATACATTAAAGAATATATATGTGTTCACGTGTACACATTTATCTGTATTCTTAATACATTGTGTAAAATGTGCCTCTATGTGTATATATAAAATCATATATTACATATATATAAAACATTCATATATATACATAGGTATAAATCACTATGTGATATGAAATAATCATTATATGTATAAAGAAATAAAAATAAGCACATCGGTTTTTTATTCTGCTCTCATATGCCAAATCCTAACGGCAGGTTCCTCTTTCTCCACGTTTCCCAGTTCCATCCCCAATATCTCCTTATCCCCACATCCCCACATCCACTCTTCCTCTATTTAGCTTCAGTAAAGAGCTGGGCTCCCACGCATATCAACCAAACACAGGAAAACCTGCTGCATCAATAACAGGCACAAACCCTGTATCAGAGCTGGGAAAGACAACTCAGCAGGAGAAAAGGGGTCCCAAGAGCAGGCAAAAAAGTGGGGACAAGCCTACTCCTACTGCTAGGGTGCCTGCAAAAACAACATGCTAACAACCATAGCATATTTGCACAGACCCACGCATGCTCCATGTGAACTCAATGGTCTATTTGACAATCAATGGAGTTTAGCTTTTATTATTCCTAAATGGTTTTATAACTAAGTTTTCCCATCTCAAAAGCAAAAATTATGTTTGGAGAAATGCTTTACTGGTTGAGAGTAGATACGCTCTTACGGATGGCCTGGGTTACATGCTCAGCAGCCACATAAAGGCTTCTAACCATGACTTGAGTTGCAGGAGATCCATATTCTTTTCTGACTCCAGGGGCACCAGGCATACTTGTGGTGCACAGACATACATATAGGCAAGATATACTCATAAACTAAAAGTAAATTATTCAAGATAACAAAGATTATTGCGAGTGTAGCAGATGCTTGTAATCACAGTACTTGGGAGGTAGAAGAAAGAAGATCACAAGTTCAAGGCTACTCTGGTCTACTCAGTGGTCAGCCAGAGGTAAATAGAGAGACAATGCAAGCAAACAAGCAACTATTATATTTATAGTATATATTTATAGATATAATGTTTTTCTTTGTGTTGATAATTCTATCTATAGTGATATGAGCTATATCAATTTGTAATTCCGAGCACAGAAAGCATCCTATAATGAATGGTTGATTTTTAAAAACATTTTCATCACTAACTCTGTCCATGTACCATTCTGCTTTTCCTTCTGTAACATTCTAGCACAGGCTCCAGAAAGAAACCACCCAGCTGAGAACTACACCCTCCTATTGTTTTGGTACAGAGAGAAACCAGCTGACTGGTTTTCAGAATGAAAGGAGAGTCATACATATTGAAGTCATCATATCATGTTTTTTTCTTCTCTGGTAAGAAGCAGAAGACTTTGCTATAAGTTGGAGAGACATGGGACCCCTGAGCCCCTATTTAGGGAGAAAGCCCATAGTACATACTTGGGGGAAATTTGTTAGAGAAACGAGTATTAGTATCTAAACAAGCAGCATAATTGTCAGAATTACTGGGGATGAACAGCAGGCAGAGAAAAGTAAGAGCATGTTAAAATCAAGCCTTTATAAATGCTCAGTTGCAAGTGGGGTATGTATGTGGAAAAGAGAGAGACTTGTCTGGCTGGGTTGTCATGGAGGAGAAAAATTTGCCAAAAACCCTGAAGGAAGGTTTGGTGGGAATGTCATTTGTAGAAGAAGCCAGAGGCAAAGGGGACAATGTCCCATAGAGAGTGGCTTATCTTCTTAAACATACACATTGAAATAAAAGGAAGTAGAGAGCACCAGAGATAGAGAGGGTATAGAATCTAAATTGTGGAGAAACTTAAATGAGAAACACTTTTTTTACTACATCCCACCAACAATGGAGAACTGATGTCCTTAGAGAAACAACAAGTGTTATGAAAGACGGACGCAGAGATGCGTAGCCGGAGACGCGGATGGGATTAGTTAGACTGACTCTTCAGTTCCGATGTCTGGTTGCTAAAACTAGAGCCAGAAAACAGCATCTTTGGCTAGAAACAGAAAATAGCTGGTATCAAATATGGACTCTATGTTGTCAATAGATAGATATCGAAGGATAGAGAGACCCAACTACAAAATAAATATTGGGTTTGTTACCAGGTTCCTGGGAGGACGACGGTTATGTTAATAGAACTGATAGAGGCAGCAGGAGGAGACTAGGATATGGTTCTCTCTCGGCCAGTGAATACCAGAGATCTGCCTGTTCATTCTCCAGCACTATTTGAAAACACATGACCTCTACACCCATCCATTTCCTTATGTATGTTCTGGGAGAGCTAACTTCAGCTCCCCATGCTTGCTAGGCAAACGCTTTATGACTAAGCTACCACTTCAACCTCAATATCATATTTTAATAGGCTTGCTAATTGTCCTTATTGTTCAGGCAATTAATAATCACCATAGGTGTCACCCTTTGTCCTGTGTCCCCCAGTAAGTTCCTTGGAAGCTTGGCTCTGCCTTTAACATATATCCTGAGTCTCTCTACTTGCCATTGTTCACTAATACTGCCTTGGCCCGAGGGATTGCAGGCCAAGACATGTCTCCTCAGGGTAGCTGTGATAGTCATTTCTCTGTTACCCTTGGGTTGATGTTCATACCTCTAAAACATCTGCTCATGTGGTTGGGTTGTAGATTGAGTGAATCTGTCTACACAGGAGAGATATCATGGCACCCCTCTGCTAAGCCCTGCTGTAGCTACTCACATAGTCCTGCAAGGGTAGTAATCCTCCATGAGTACAGTTCTTCTCAAGGTTCTGCCCAGAGGTTTGCCTCTCCCCCACTCCCCATTCTTCTCTTGTTCTGTTACTACCTCCTGGACTTCACTACTGACCATGAACGAAGCAGGCATAGCTTCTTCCTTGAATAGTCTCTAGCTATTCATTCACTATGTAATTTCTCCTCTTCCTCCATACATACATGGCCCACCCACCCTCACATGCATATAGTCTCTGCTAGTAGGAGGCATTCTCAGTGAGGTCTATCTTGATAGCATACATTCATTAATGCTGTTCTGCATCTAAAAGTCTCTGTTGGTCATTCTCTACACCCCTTCTCTGCTACACACCCTTTCCCCACAGCACTCAACACTCTAGCACACCCGGTAATTTAGTTGTCACTATTACTCTCCACCTCCACCCCCACCCCCAACACACTCCTGATCTCAAGCCACTGGTGACCTTGAGAACAGGGTTTTGACTCCCTGCTGCTCTAAGGCTCTGGAGGAGTGCCTATTGGAGTCTCCTATTTCAAGTCTACCTTTGTTTTGGTTTTCAGGTCAGACAGGGTATTGCTGTAGCACCCCAGGTGCCTTCCTGCAGGGACCTCTTCTCCCAACCTCCTGCTGGGTGGGAGAGCAGGTGTGCACAGCACATCTAGCTCAAGGCTCTCTTCTTAATTACTAAACTGTACAGCCCAAGGTCTGAGAGATAAAGTAAATGAATGCCTGGAATGAGTGATGCTTCTAATGGTTTTGGAGTTCATGGGGGCTGGGTTGTCTCTGCATCACACGGGTCTGCCTAAAATAGAACAGGTGCATCCTAGAATTAAATTACATCCTGCAGTCACCGATGCTAGGCCCTGTTACCACATAAAACGCTTCCCTCCGGTTTTGGCCCATAATGACCACAATTGCTTCTCTTAGCCAAAAAAAGCCCTTTGTCTCTTGGCTGAGGTTCAAATCCCACTGCTTTCAGTGAGACTGGGCCACAAAAAGGAGCTTCAGAGAGAAGGACAACAGTCACTTTCTTCCCCACGATTCTTCCCAGGCTGCTTAGCCTTCTCCATGCCCCCGTTTTTTGCTTTCTATGCTTTGCAGGAGTCTAGCTGGCAGTCCAAAGAGGTGACAGAGAACTGGCCGAGTAAGAACAGCAGAGCTTCCTGGGGGAGACAGGCTTCCCTTTTTCCTGCTTAAAGAAAAAGAAGATATGCTAGAGCTCCGATGTTCTGGAAAAGTTAAGGAGACCAGCTATCGGTTGCTTGGAAAAACCAGCAAACCGGTCTGTAGTAAATTCCATGTAGGGACAAATCCTACAGACTACTAAGGCTGTCTCCCTCCCTGCACCCTACCCTGCCACCGTCCTTAAGGTATTATCATTCAGACGGTACAAACTGTGTATCAGAGACCTGCAGTTCAAACTTGATGTAAGAGCTGGGCCCCCATAGGTAAGTCTCATGGCTTTTTGTCTGAGGTTCATGATGTTATTTATAACATTACATTCAGTCTGTTCCTTCATGCTGATATAAGAAATAAACATACTTTCTTCAGCTTTGTGAAGCTTTTTTTATTGTTTTTCACAGTTTAATTGTATGTTATTAAAATTTCACTACTATGTAGGTGTGTGTACCTAGCCCTCGGGCACACACAGGCACACACATGCTCTCTCTCTCTCTCTCTCTCTCTCTCTCTCTCTCTCTCTCTCTCTCTCTCTCTCTCTCACACACACACACACACACACACACACTTTATATGAAATTGGATGAGATCTGAGCACTGCTGTAGTTGAAACTGACTGTACTGGGAAAAGCAGCTACAAGATAGACAGAGACATAGAATGTAGATCTACAAGCAGGATTTATGCAGAGAAGATCATAACAGTCCATTGGTAACCTAGAGAGCAGCTGGGGCTTGTAGCCTGGTTTCATGCCAGTCTAAAGACCTCTGAACCAGGGAAGTTGGTACTGCTTGCTGTTCTGTCTATGGCCTAAGGTCTTATGACCCAGAAACCTCAAGTACTAGAGTCTAATCCAATGGCCAAAGAGCCTGGAGAGCTGAGGTCCAAAGACAAGAACAGTGTGAGGGAGACAGATAGAGAGACACAGACACAGACACAGACACAGACACAGACACACACACACACACACACACACACACACACACGAGAGATAGATAGATAAGTGTGTAAGTGTGTGTGTGTGTGTGTGTGTGTATGTGAGAGAGAGAGAGAGAGAGAGAGAGAGAGAGAGAGAGAATAAGAAGAAGAGGAATCTTATGTTTCTTTCAACCCCAGACAACTGCATAGTGCACAGGTACCCACTGTCAGCAAAGGCAGATGCCTGCCCTTCTATTTTTACAACTCTCATCTCAATCATATCTACAAACACTCCCATAAATGCCCCCACAAATACACTTCACTAGCAGTCTAGCTAGATCTTAATCCAGGCAACTTGACATCTACAACTCACTACCATACAAATAATGGCAGGCCCTAGTTCTGTTAATGTACTGTGGGTATGTAAGATTTTACCACCAGAGGAAGTTGGGTGAAGACTGCCCAGGTCCTCTGCCTTGTTGACAGTATCTCCTCTGTCTGGTTAGTTAAAATATTCATTAGACAAATACATCTGCTGGTTCCTTCCTCCTGTACCTTCTAAATACTTATTCTGGGACGTGTAACCCAGAACTGTAGGATCTATTGCTCTTAAGGCTTTGGTTCTTGATTAGGGCAGTTACCCTCTGACCATGCATGGTTATTGGGCCCAGTGCTGAGGCTGGTGTTTACAAATGTTTGTTGATTCTTTCTGCTGAAAATATCAAAACAAGCAGATTTTATTTTTTAGATATACTAGTACCATCTGTGAAGATCTTGCAACAAAATTCATATTTTAAAAATTCCACTTTATGCCAGAGATTTTCATGTACAGTTCTCTTAGTGAAGCATCATAGCCATTTTATGAGGAAAAAACCAAAAAATTCCCCACATTTTGTATAAAAAACATGAGCAATGGAAAGCTTGATCTATATACTCAAGGCATGAAGGCCATGGATAGTTGGGATTTAAGCTGGTATTTAGACCATTTAGATTCATGAATTTATTAATGATCAACTCTTGTTTGTCAGGAGCTGTTCTCAAAGCTTGCCAGTGGTGAAATAAATGCAGGTTATTAAGAAAAAAGTAAGGCCTACATCCCCACCAAAATAATAATAAATGATAAAGTAGCAAATGGGATGTGCGAAGAAGAATTCATGGGAATACTGAGTTTATCCAGAATTCAAAGGAGTAGAGAACCCATATCTTTGGAAGAGAATATTCCAAGAACAGCACCACTGGGGGAAAGGGTCCCATAGCAGACATGCACCTAATGAATGTAAGTAGATGGCCCAGGGAGTCAGTATGGCTGGAAGAGTGAGCACATTTAGCAGAGCAGGTCACAGAGGCCCAGAGAGGATGCTGCAAGAACCCTGTGATAAATTCAACTTCCCCCTTAGTGATTCCAGAACAAGGCAGCAGGATTTTGAGCAGCCAAATGGAAGGAGCTGATTCATGCTGCTACTGGTTCTCTGGCTGCTTAGAGAAGAGGAGGCTGAAGGCGGGTGAAGGTCAGAACCAGGCAGATCAGTTGAAGGTGCAGCAGGAAGAAAAGGCTGGCTGCCTAGACTTTGGCATGGCAGCAGAGGTGCTACCTACTCTGTGAGGTCGCATCTGCGTCTACCTGTCACTGATGCCTGTGATCGCACAGACATTGAGTGTGATAGACTCTCAGATGTTTGGTTTCTTATGTGTAAGACCCTCTGCACAACTGGATCATAATCTAATGCTCTCTCCAGATGCTTGTATATCTACCCCACACTTCTCTGCAAACTTCCTACCTCCTGCTCCTTCTATGGTCTTCTTTGTAACCTACAGCTCTCTTGCCTGCCTGTCCAGGTTAGTGTGCGACACTGATATCCTAGACACACTTTTTCCCCTAGGATATAAAACCAAACATCAGAGTGTACTAGTTAATGTCAGAGTGTGGAATAGAATGTGTCTCCCTTTAGCCTACTGCAAAGACAAGAGGAAGATAAAATTACCAAAAATGGCACCCAGTGTCCTTTAGACTAACTGCTCCGAACTAATGATTGTGTCATATTTTTGCCATATTGTTCAGCAAAACTACATGCAGGAATTTGTGTTCCAACCAGAGAAGGTGCTAGAGAATGGGATGGTAAGGAAGCATGTTCAGGGCATACTTTCAAGCCAAGCATCCTCTTAGCCCCCAGTACACTGTGGAATCCTTGTGCAGGTACCAGCATTTCTGTTTCACAGATGAAAATAAAGACTATTAGCAGACTGTCCTGTCTCTCTCCTACCTAAGCCCCAAAGATGAAGAATGTTTGACCTCTGGAGAAGACAACAGATTCCTTGTTTTAAAACAACAAATATAAAACAATAGAACAAAACCTGTTTTTTGTTTTTGTTTGTTTGTTTTTTTTTTTTTTCAGGCTTAGACATGAGTCAATGAGTCAAACAGCAGTGTCTCCAGAGCATTCGTCAGTGCCAGGCTTTAAGATGGATGCATCCCAGATGGGCTTTCCCACAGCCTATGCTGGGAGCTTCCCCTTGGCCCACATAGGGAAGGGGTGTGTGAATGCTTTCCCATGACATGCAAGTACAGCTACGCACGTGACTTGGGGCTGGGAAGAGATTTACAGCAAGCGACCTGGCAATGAAATGGCCCAGTCCAGCCAGGAATGGCATGCTAGAACAAAAGCCTCATCCTGGGATGAAGCAGCCAGTTTTCTTTGTATGTGGTTAGATAGTCTTTGGGCTCCTAAGGAGGCGTAGGACGCATGAGCTGCTGGCTCATAACTGGGTGCACGGCTGCATTATTCGGCTGCCTTATTTCTACCTGCAAGGGTAAGGTAGAATGCCATTAGTGGCTGGCTTGCATCCCATTAGCACTTAATACACTGTCAATGATTTTATCCTGACAGTATTACTTATCTACTATGAGAACTGTGTACAAGATAGTATGGGGGTGTCTACATTGGCTAATTTTATGTACGACTGTGATGAGACTGTAGAGATGAATTATATGGGCAAATAGCCACTTTGATAATTCAGTAGACATTTTTGCAAAAATATATGTAGTACATGCATACACACATATATGTATATACATCTACTCATAAACATACACATATACATATGTATTATATACATAATATACACATATGCATCATATGGATAATATACATAGATGCATTTGCATATACAATGGTCAGCTTATTTGAAATACAGCAGATGTAATGTGCTATGTAATGCTATGGGAGAGCCTTGACTAATCAGCTGAAGCTCTTAACAGCAATGGCTAAAGTTTTGTGTGAGGGAATTCTGCCTTCAAACACTAACATAGAATCCTTCATGAGTTCCATTCCTCAGACAGCATCAGCTCTTACTTGAATCTCCAGTCTGTCTGCTGGCCATAGATTTTTTTAAACTCAACAGCTCCCACACTGGTATGGGCCAGTTGCTTAAAATTCATCCTCTCTCTCTCTCTCTCTCTCTCTCTCTCTCTCTCTCTCTCTTTCTCTCTCTCTCTCTCTCTGTCTCTCTGTCTTTCTCTGTCTCTGTCTCTGACTGTCTCTCTCTCTCTATCTATATATATACACACATACATACACATATACACACATGTATATATAGATCTATAGAAGTGTAAATATATACATGGGTGCTCCCACTTGAACCATTGAGACAGTATGGAAACTGAAAGCTTTCTCTTAGGACTCCTCATATGCACAGATAAGCCACACTGGAGTCATACTTGGAGACAAGTGTGAAGTACAGAGTCAGGAAGAGGGATGAGATTAGAGAATGAGGCCAAGCTTTGCACTAATGAGCTGTACCTCCGGGGCTATGGCCCCAGAGAGCAATTCAGTCTGCATCTCTGCTTCTGGTTCTTCCGTCCAGATTCCCAGCTGAGGTGGGGATGCCTGATGTGTTGTGTCGGTTTTTTGAAGCACACACAGTATGAGTCATTCGGGAGAAACAATTAACCCACTATCCAACAGCTTACCCATCTGTTCAGCTACCTACCCATCCATCCTCCAATAAACATCTAGGACCCACGTCTACCAACTTGTGCCCTGAGTGACGTCAGGGGAATACACTCGGGCACACACACTGGAGGTCTGTGGCCAGGGTAGAATTCTACCTACGAGAACTGTGATGGGAAATCCTAAGCCTTTCTCCAGACAGCTTCAGCCTTGTCATCATATCTGTTCATTCTGACCTTTTCCCTTGGGCATATGATCTGCATCTTTGTGGCTGGCCATGGTCTCCATCCTTAGCTATGTGCTGTCCTACTCCATCCTGGAGCTCAGGGTCTTGGAATTTAGCACCCTTGATGATTCTTTCCTTCATCCCCTTTCAGCCGAGAGTCATATCTGTCAGAGGAAACAGATGCTTGCTCATCCCCCACCCAAGCTTTAACAAGCTAATTGTGACTTTATTTCTCCAAGGATTCCTTCTTCTGGATCCTCAGCCTCAATCATCTTGAGGTCTGTCTATATTCTGTTAATTCACACACAGTTTTGGGCTACAAGCATCTTGACAGATACACCTACAATTCCCAATCCTTACTGTTAACAATGTTCCTCACCCTGTTCTAGGCCCTATGCTTATGCCAAGATGTCTACCAAAACCTGGAGGTTGTAGCACAGACCAAACATTTTGTTCTTTTACTTTCTTTTAGACTATGATCTTCCATCTCCCCTTTGTTAAAGAGATTGAGGCTAACATACACTTGGACACCAAAATCGTTGAATAGGTATCGTGACAGGTCAGCTGCTGTGTTCAGTATAGCCTCTCAGCTTTGCTCCAGGAACTGGGTCAGGACTAGGACACGCTTCCTGGTAAAGAGGTGTGTAACATGAGTGCTGAGTGCTTAAGAGGGGTCAGGAGGTAGGGAAAGACTTTTGGACACACAGGATATCAAATGTGGTAGGGCATTCAGCTGTGGTATAAATATCAGGGTCCAGCTTGTTGAATATGTTGGAGAGAATAGTATAGAAAGGGCAGAATGTTAAACTAGAGCTCTTTCTCATCCTGTAGTATTTCCAGTCCTACAAACAGGTGCCCAGACTCGCACCACTTCCTCAAACAACAGAGACTTCCTTTCTGGTCCAAGCCTCTAGGTTCCCAGGCAGGTGGGTCATATATGCTGGAAATGCTCCAAGCTACTTCCCTTTTGACCAGCCTCAAATAATAAGCCAGCTCCTGGAAATTTGCATTGCAAAATCCTACAAACCATCACACTTCCTCTCTGCAAACACACACATGTGAGAAACAAACGACCCACAACAGCTAGTGAGATTCGTGGTGGTTGACTCAGTTCTTCTGGCCTCTGCTTTCTACATCCACTTTTGTCTTGTTTTCCTAATTTTAAATTACGTTTTAAAAGATTGTATTTGACTTATGTTTTAAAAAGTCCTGTAGACAAGAGATCCTGGCCTTGATTTCCAGATCTCCCCATGAGATACTCCTCTACAAGGGAAAGTCATGTTCATTATAGAAGCTATAATAGGACACGGTAATGCAAAATGCCAAGGTCTCATACACCAGGTGAATTTTCTGCCTTTGGCTAGGAGTGTTACTTTCATCAACCTAAATCATTTGGCCTTTTGTTTGTTTTTTAATTTGGCAAAGGAAAGAAAATTCAACGGTATTGTTTGGGATGAGGCTGCAGAATTCCCTGTTGTCCGGGGGTTTCAGAAAGCTGTGTGTCCAGCATACAATATCCTTTGTTTCTAAGCATCTGCATCCGTCTTTCCAGTGGGATGCCAGCGAGGCGGTCTTGCCCTACACTCCTATGCAGCCTGGGGACTGAAGGACAATTCAGCCTCTTTGTCATTTTCAAAAATCAAATATGCCCAGGAACCAACCTCCACTAGCAGCTGTTTTTGCTTTATGTTTTATTTAAAAACATTTAATTTTGAGCTCTTATGGTTCCAGTGATTTTTTTTTTCCCTTTTGGAAGGAGGACCTGTACACATATACAAAGTATCCTCAATTTATACAAAGTGGTCATTCATCAACTATTAGGTGTTTAACTTTTCATCTTGCTTTTGGCAGTGTTTGATACATTAAAATGATCAGTAATTTTTATAATAATGTTACTGAAAAATAATAGCAACTAACAATGAATACTATATATCAATTTATCATTTCGTGACAAGCTTCTGTTCCCTGGTTTATATATGTTCTATCACTGTCTTCATTACATTCTTATGAAGCAGGCATGGAACCTAATATCTCTTTATCGATAGAGTCTCAGAGAGGGGACTCACTCAGTAAGCGACTTGCCCAAAGGGTTATGACTGATGAAGTTCTAAGCTTAAATTTTAACCAGGTATGTCTGACTCCCTGTAATATAGACTGAATGCCATCCGTGTTATGTTACAAGTATATGTGGTCCCCAACTTTTGATGGTTTGACTGCTGTTAGTCAAAATGAGGTCAGGTTGTATCATTGAGGGAGGAAATTCTGTTCACTAAATTTTCTTGTTAAAAAGAGGATTAACTGGAGTGACTAACTAAAGCCTTAATTACCTACTCTGAATATTATATATGCAGATGGTCTTCATGTTCTGATAGCTCAGTTTTAAGATGGCGAAAAGCTGGTACACATTCAGTTGAAACTGTATGGTGAATTTTCCCAGGCTTGCACTGTGGAACAACCCTTCTCTACTTTCAGCATAACATTCAGCAATTTGCATAAGATATTCACAATGCATTTTTATTTAAAAGATAAGCTTTGCCTTAGACAATTTTTTGGAAGATTGTTCTAAGTGTTCTGATTGTGATTAAAGAAGTCCAACCTTACCTCTGATGTTGGGAAGATTAAGGGTATTTAATGAATTTTTATGTGTGTAGTACTAATTTTTTGGCATGTCAGGCAATTTCTCCTCACTCATCTATATCTCTAGGCCCTGAAATATATTTTTATTATATTTTGAACTTAGGATAAATTTATACAAGCATCAACCCTTCATACATCAGGGAGCAACTGATTTTGGATGTAAACTTCCTAGCTGTAAGACATCACTGTTACCTGTGTATATGTGTATGTGAGCGCGCACACATGTGCACGTGCACGCAAGCACATTTTATTTATTTCTCCCATCTCTAAGACTTTTTGTTCCATCTGCTGATTGGCTAGCCTTGCTGTCATTTGTGGAATGTGGTCTGGAAGCTAGTGCCATTACCTCTCTTAATTTAAGTGAACCTGAGAGCTCTCAGCCAACCACGAGCTGAGCACCAGACCCTGGTGCCAGAGGACCTGGGTGTTTGACCTCAGTTCCTAGGGCAGGTCTCCAAGCTTCGCTGAGTCTCAGTTTCCACCACTCAGCTAGTTGATTCCAAAGGGTCAGAGGCCTACTTGTCAGCAAAGGTGACTATGGGGACTAAAGTTAAGTAGGAAGCAGGAGTTACACTTTATAAGACAGGTGTTTTCTAAAGCACTGTTGTGTTCTCTAGACTCCAGGTCCTCTCAGCCACTGTTTCCTTTTCAGAAATGTAAATAAAATAGGAATCACTGGGGAGTCACCCTGAAACAAGTGCTGAAATGGTAGTCTGGAGCAGCAAAGCCTTAAGAACATTTGTGGGAGGATTGGGGGAGGGGCATGTCTTTGGAGAAACACACCAGGATACCATGGTCATATCTCTACCACTGCCTCTGCTTATTCTGAACCTGCTGTTACTCATTCAAGTTACTATCCCAGCTCTCCTCTTATACTATTGCTGCCTCACACCTATTGTGTCTCCAACCTACTAGTTTCTCTCAGTTACTTTTGCCTTTATTCTTACTGACTGCCTTCAGAGGCTCTACTCTCAGGATTACAATATGGCTTGTTGGTGGTGGGCTGGCACAGTGTAATGTTTACTTACCTTCCTCAGAAATTTCTGTGGGCATGTTCAAGTCTACAGCTTGGAACAAACCTTCTAACAAATACGTTTTTGGTCTTAACTCTCATCTTACAAATGTTCTTGGCATTCTAATAAGCTGGGGGTGCGGAGGGGTGTGAATTAAGTTGAGTATAACTCAGCACAATCTAGGAAATGGTTGCCACACCAGAGAGGTGGAGAAAATGTGAGATTGGATTTCTGAGACAGGAAATGTCAAGTCCAGTAGGGAGCCAATAAGGATTTATGGCACACATAACACAAATTGAATTGAGTCTCCAAGGCACACTAGATTTGGAGGTGTGGAAATAGGAAAGGTATCCAAGAAGGAAAGAACAGAAGTGTGAAAGGAAGTTTAGACTGGAGGAATTGAGAACTAACAAGAGAGTCAGTGACATTTTCAGCTTACCTGAGCAGAAGGGATGTGGAGATGGGTGGAGGGTGACCCAGGAAACTCGACCTCAAGGTAAGGCAGTAGGTGTGACCACCCTGCTTTTCTTCAGTGAAAGTATAAGTGGACTAGAAGTAAGTTTGATCTATGTTATCACATGGATCTGTTGGGATAGAATATGGCAAAGTCACCAAAATGAGATTTTGCCAAGTCAGTTAAACGGATTCTTGACTTTCTCCCTTCTTGCGAACAGACCATGCCATGGTTTGAATTGATGGTTTGCATTGGAATACTGCCCTCAAGATGAAACAGATCATTGATGAGAGTAAGGCTGGAAAGATTCTGGATGAATTCTCCCCTTCCTTAAGGAATGACCTGGGGCAAGTCATTTTCTTTGTCACTCTTGGGCCAGCCCTCCCGACTGTAATCTTGCACGGTAGATAGTTACTTTCCGAGTCTATAATCATACTCACCTGACCTCTTCAACTTTGTTTCCAATGAAGTCATTTATTATTTGAGTACTGGCAGGAGAAAGGCACTCTATGCTCTTGGTGTGGATCATCTCAATGCCTCGGCTGGAGCAGTCCTTAGATTCATGCGTTATGAGAGATGAGAATTCTGGTTAATTGAATTTTCCCATTAGAGATAAAGATTAATTAACATATGACCTATTTAAACCCTTGCTGTTAGCAATACATGTCAGGTATGTAGAACAGTTTTTTGTGTAAGAGATCAAAGTCCTAAATGAGGAAAATAAGATTTAAGTAGCATATGTGTCTAAACCTCTGTGATATTGTTATTAAGCACTGTGATACCAGTAACAGCTGTCACTCAGTGAATATTTTATTGGCTGCTAGATACTTTCCCTAAAGCTTTACATGTATCATTCTTCTTAAGATTGAAAGAAACCATAAAGCTAAGCAGAATATTGCTATCCATAATGTGTAGGTTAACCCTTCCGGAAAGGTGTTGATTCCTGAGCCTTGAGAACATGGGAATGCATACGTACTTAGTTAAAAGTGTATTTGCAAATGTAATTAAGTTAAAGATCTTGAGATAAGCGAAGTATCCTAGATTACTGAAGTGACCCCAGTATCCAATGGAAACCGTCCTTCTAAAACGCAGAGTAGGATGAACCATGACCACAACAGAGAGAGGAGTGGTACAGCCACAGAGCCGGAATGCCCGGAGCCACTGGAAGCAGTGAGGAGCACAGGGCCTGCTCCAGGCTTTAGAGGGGACTATTGCCCTTCTCTCTTGATGACATAAGCCTCCGACTTTTAGAAGTGGGACAGCGCACATTTTTATGCAATTTTAAACAAACTAGTTTGCCGTGTCTTGCTACAGCCCCTAAAGCAACTGTCACATATTCCTTGACACTCGTAAGAATAAGGTGGAGAAGAATCAATGAACTTGCCTCTGTCAGAATGCAAAACTAGTAGCCCAGACACCCTTAGAATTTGCTTTTAAACTTAGTCGGCTACTACACCCTGTATCTGTCTCTGCCTCCAAAGAAATAGACAGACAGCGGCAGGTGGGGCATGCAGCCTAGCTTATAGATAAGGATCAGGAATAGTGTCCTAGAAGATTTGGTGAATCCGTTCTGAGTTTTGATGATGATGACGATCATGATGATGATGATGATGAAGTGTTTTTCTAGAGACTAATGTGAGAAAAACGCTCTAAGGAGGACAAGCCACTGTAGAGGGAAACAAATAAAACAAGGGGCCTTCCGAGTATTGAAGATGATGGCACACATCTGAAAGTGTCTGGAAGGGGAATGGAAGGTGAGGCAGTACACATAGATGATTAGAAGCCGGTGGTAGACCATTTTCGCCAGAGAAGAGATAATGAATGTTGTGACCCAGTCTGGTCATATAGATCTCTTAAAGGCTTGCTGTGGAAAGCACTATGGAGACAGGTTAGTGTAGATTAGGACTAGAGACAGACTCCCTGGACTCATGCCTGTGATACCCATAGTGGAGTCAGCCATGCCTATGCACAGGGGAAAACAGCTTTTCGAGCCACTTCAGGGAGGGAACCTGAGTGAGATGCAAGGACCAGAGGATGTCAATGGCAAAGGGAAAAAAGGAGGGGCAGAGGCTGCATTGCAGACTTTCAGCTCGGAGAAGCAGGTTGATGGTAATGCCGTATGGTTAGTGATGGTGCTTGTAAATGAATATTTCACTAATAGCTGATAATATTGTACATTTTTTCTATATGTTCACACATTTATATGTTAATCATGGATTGAGGCTGGTGAGGCATGCTATGCACTGGGACAGAAGGAAGTGGGTGACTTATCCACTTCTGTACTGCAGACAGGATATCCATTCAAGTTTCCTAAGTGAGGCAGCTGTGTTAAGATAATTTGATAACTGAAGGTCTTGGGATCAATATCTTATAACCTCTAACCTCAGATTCTAGCTTCTTCTTGCTGCTTCCTGAACAGACAGACAGGATGCTATCTCTTTGCATCTGACCTTCTTCATTTATTAGCCATCTGACTTTTGCAAATGTGCTTAACCACTCTGAACCTCGATTTCAGCAGCTGTCAAAGAGGGGTGAAAATTACAGTGGTTGCTCTCATTGTCCCAGACAAAAGCCTGTGAGCAAAATCTCTGAGAGAGGCTTAGAAAATGTGAGTAATTATTTTTATGACAGCCCCGAATTTTCCCCTGCAATTGTGTTTATTGAACTAGTCCTTGAGTTCATTCAGAAAGTTTTTCTGTGCTTTGTTGATTTTCCCTAGCAGATGCCTATGGCATGAGTTCAGTAGTAAGTGTAGACTCAAAAGTCTAGTGGTACTTAAATCTGTCTAGCTAGGGAGGGAGAAGAGTTCTTGGGAGAGGAAGAGTAGACAGAGGTGGGCAAAGAAAGAAGTGTAAAGAGAGGGGATCAGATAGAGAAACATGGGGAGAGCATACATGTAAATATTGCAATAGAAACATTAATCTGTATAATTTACATGATTGGATGACTTTGCTTTAAAAGCTCAACCTTTCTACCTGCTATGTTTTCTTGTGTATGGTTTTGTGAAGGCCATGAATGTCTTCTTGGTCCCGCCTTAACTTCTCAATACTGGGATTTTAGATCTATGTCACCATATGCAGGCCAAAGAGTGAGTAAGTAAGTAAGTAAGTAAGTAAGTAAGTAAGTAAGTAAGTATTCCTATCTAAATAACTTCAACCACCCATTAAATATGCTTTTCTCTGATTGTATAAAAAAAAAAAAACCTCCACTGGCAATGGTATTGTCCTGTGTCCCCCATACAGAAGGTGTTTGGAGATAGACACATGTCATCCTAAACTTAGATCTGATGTTAGAAGAAGCTTGTGACCCCTTCAGATTCATGAGCTAGGTTTTAGTTCATGTTACAGTTCTGTACCTAGGTATGGATAGTGGCTCATCTTGAAAACCCTCGAATCTAGCACAGCAGTGTCTTCAGTGAAGAAAAATGCGGATATTTCTCATTTTATAGAACTACAGCCCCACTCCCCCACAAAACAAACAAACAAACAAACAAAACAAAATAAAAACACAAACAAGCAAACAAAATCCCAGGATAGGAAGAGAACAAGAAACAAGCACAGATCTAAACCATCAGCACTCCCTGTGGAATGGGCATTGATGTATGCAATGCAAAGTATGAAGAAATGGTGAGCAGACAGTTGTGTAATTAACAAAACAGATATCTTTTCTCAGAGGGGAGTTACTGTCCATATTTCACAACTCTGCTGAAGTCTCTACAAGGGTGATAGAGTTAGTCGGGTATAGTGGGAGGAAGACTGCTCTGGGAACCAGGTTAAACTCTTTCTCTGTCTTAAGCTCTTAAGCTAATTGGCACTGAGTTTTATTACATACAACTGTAAGAGCCCTGGGAAAACTTCAGTGTGTGGGAGTGGGGTAGAGGAGGGGAAAGGGGGGCAGAAACCTTCAGCCCAGGCAACACAAGAGACTTATCATACTTCAGAGTAGATCAACACAATATTTTAAGTTTCTAATTGGACTTTTTTTCTTGATTTTTTTCAGATTTGAACCAACTACCGAGGCCACCCTCATGTTAGAGCTAAGCCCTAAGGGTACAGCCGTTGCTACTGGTTCACAATTATTTGATTACTTAGAGAAGAGAGATAGTTTCCAAAGAGAATGGGAGCTGTAGAAACAAGAGTTGTATGTGCATGTCCCTTCTTTCTTATCTTACCAATCTCTAACGACGGAGACCACATCTACCCATTGGAGTCCCATCCTATCCAATCTTTAATATTGAGGACTCAGATTCCACCTCATCTTCCCTCTGGCATCTTCTCTGGTGGCTCTGATCCATAAAGACCATTTTCTCTGATACAGCACAGCGCTTTACGGATCACCAGCCTACTCCAGCCAGTTGAATTTGAATCTCACATAGTCGTGTTTCCAGGCCATTTGCTTCCTTTAATGTCCTTCTCATTTCTTTCTCCCTCTGCCTCCCCATTACTAACTTAGCTCAGACTTTCATTTCGTTTCACTTGGATGATCAGATATTTTCATAACTGTTTTCCAGTCATCCAATTTTCTTCAGAGGAATCATTCCAAAGGCACAAAGCTCTGACCATGGCAACAGCCCATTTATACCAGAAAGGTACGGTGGGGAGACAGTGCTGATGGGGACTGAAACCCACTATGCATGAAAGGCCTCTTTCTGAAAAGCAGACCTTGTCCAAGGTCTGACAAGAAGTATTTTGGCAAGGTCAAAACCAACTGGCAAAGATTTCAGTGCATGTGCTCATAGGACATGTCAATGGGAAGCTTCCAGAACTGAAATGAGGTGAGTTGAGGTAATGGTAAAGCAGCCATCAAACCAAATGAGAACTTCCTGGAACTTGTTGTTGCCCTGGGATAGCTATGACTGCAGCCCAGCACAAAATCATAAACTTGCTTAAAATATTCCATTTGTTTTTGTATTTGAAATGTAAAGTCCAGAGGTATATGACCTTTGTGAGTGACAACATCATGTTGCAATGTCAAAAGGCTGGACGCACGCCTGGAGGACACACACAATTTCATACTAATAGTCTTTGAAATCCGAGCCTGTTTTACTAGTGTGAATTGTTAGTAAAGAAAGAGATCTAGCTGCCTCCTTGCAACATGGTATGTCTTTATCGTGTTCTAATCGACACATCTATATATTCCTCAAGAACATAATTACTATAGATCAAGCACTATAGGCTACAAGAGACACATAGTGGTTATGTTAGCAGAAGTACATGAAGCAAAAAGAAAAAAAATATTTTTTGAGTTTCATAGGTTCCAACACATAAAACCATATGCTTTTTGTCCAATAAGCACTCTAAGTAGGTTTACTGTATTGAATATCAATACATCCCTAGCCTCTTTAGGGAATAAGAAATAGGTTTGCAGCCAAAAATATTATTTGAGTTTATCTTATTTTGCTATGTTTCCCATTATAATATTTCCCTACTTGCTTTCTTTATCTTTATATTATGTCCCTTGTTTTCTTTCTGTAAAGTTCTCATTAATATAAATAAGTATAAGTGAAGATCCCATGTTTCATGAAACAAAAGAGTCAAGTGTGGTGTGGTGTGGTGTGTGTGTGTGTGTGTGTGTGTGTGTGTGTATGTGTTACTGGTGCATTTTCAAATGTGTGTCCTTCATTTCATTTCCTGTTCTGCAATCTGTCATTTTGATGTATACTGTCTATACCATAAGGAACAGGAAGAGATTGCTAAGGGGTATTTTTTTGACAACCCATCACAGAATTGTGGGCTTAGGAAGGATTGACTTTTTATTAAAGATTTTCCCAACAATCCCAGAAATCTAACTAGTGGTTAGTATGAACCAAGGAGCCCTTGATAAGAAACATGATAATTGGTTTGGTTCAATGCTGTAACCTGTCCTCTCACATTAATGCCATCCTTATATAATCTATCCTCCCAGATGACATGTTATCTTTGTCAAGGACACAAATGTTGCATATGGGCCTATGGCCATTTGATTTCATTACCTTCAACCTTCACTAAAAGGGTTGCATAGATACTTGTAGACTAATAAGCACTTCCCAATCTTTCTCAACCTGTGGTCTCCCATTTGATATTGACATTGTCACACTAATTATATCTTTAGCATCAATTCAATAAAAAGCCACAATAAGCACAGTCTATTCCGAGCTTACCACCTGTTAAATTAATGCCTGCCATCATAGCAAAACACCAAATGTCTAGCACCCACTTGACACTTTACAATAGGCCAACAACAAGTTTAAACACTTCATAGTAATTCTTTTTTTGGTGCTTGGGGTAACTTTTGTAGATGAGAAAGCATCCTTGAACATAGGACATAAGTACTACATCTAATAAATACAAAAGCAAGCATCAAAGCTATACAGTATGTTTTCAAACTATGTCAATGCTGTTGACAGTTGACAGATCCTGGTTGGTAGCTGCAGTATGTCATGGGCATATTGAGATAGTGTATGGAGGGAAACTGGGAAGAAAGTTATGTTCACTCAGGAAATGTTACAGGATCGAAGACCGATGTGGAAATTGCCAAAGGCGTTCTAACACTGACCTTTTTCAAAGGGTGAGCCAGCTGAGAGTGTTAACATAGTGCTGGGACCACCAACATTGCTGTTTCTAGTCTTAAAGTCAGTAATAGGGCCTTGGTTAGCGGTAGTAGCTGCAACAGCATTGGGACAGGAGCATATACAGATGCCCTTGTTGAACTATGGGGCCAAGATAGTCATTTAGGTAGTCAGGACTTGAATTACAATGATCTGGAGAAGACGATGAAAGTTCAATTACATAAAGATGGCTCATCAACAGTCAGGCACAGATGGGAAAGGTGCTCAGGAGTTCTTGTTGAACTTTTCAGTTTTCTGCTGAACTTTTTGGTACTGATAGATTCAGGGAGGAAGGGATCGTTTTCTTAAGTTGCCGACCCACTTTTTACCCCATCATACCCCAACAGATAGTTAAATCCAGCGCTCACACAGACGGCCCTTGTTAATTAAACAAGTCACAAAACAACAACGATTAAAGGATTTGGGAAAGGAGCTGTTATGGATGGAAGCAGACTCCAAGGAATGGGAAAAAAATAAAAGAGGTGTTGGAGAGAGAGTAATCCTAATCTACAATAAACATGAATAAAATGTTAACAGAATTAATAAAATAATTTAGTTAGGCATATTTCAGGGCACCTATATGATATCCACTAATTCACAGGGAGACTTTCTATTAGAGACACATGGATGAACATTTGAACTTGACTTTTCTCTCATGCTCCTGTGACTTAGGAAACAGTCCTTTCACTTTTGGGGATATTTGATATTTTCTATGACCCTCATCTTTCAGCCCTGTGGAAGGCAAGCTCGCTTAAAAGCTTTTCTACTGTGAAAGGTGGATGTACTAAGTGGGTTACAAAACTCACCTATAGATTTCTAAACTCACAACAAAACGAGGAATTTCCTAAACTCCATGACTCTATTCAGACAGACTAAGCCAAAACCAGAAAAGTGAATAATTATTAAGGTGGGACATCTTAGATATGATGTATGTAGCCAGCATGAACCTCAGCTTAGTTACTTTTGAACTAGATGCACATAGGAGTTGATTGGGTAGGCATTTTTGCAATTCATTTTCCTAGTTTTGGTTCATCAACACCCGAAGTTTAAATAATAATGAAGAAAGAATAGTGATTGGCTTGATTTATCCTAAATATTTTTCACATACCTTTTGAAACATTTTACCTGGCTTTACAAAATTTCATTTTATGTAGATTTAGAAAACATCTGTGTATTTATTTGCACAATTATAATTTGATGCTTCAAAACAATATTTAATATTTTTGTCTGTGTTGAGTCATAAAATGACAAAGAACCATCATAGCTTAAGAAGAACATTTTATGAGACATTCCACACTCAATGTTTTTTAGGCAATGGGTCATGTTGTTTCTGTTAAGCCATGACAAATTAAGATACTATTTGGGGCTGATTTGATAATAGCTATTATTAAAATGTCCATTTGGTTAGAATAACTGTTATTTATGATCTGTTAGAGTTTGTTATCTCGGGAAAACAATTTCATGCTGGAATGTGGCCATTAAATTAAATTGTTTGGGGAAAAAAGTTAACAAAAAGAGTCAGTTACACACAGTAGTTACTTACCACTCTCAGTGTTTGAAGGCCACAGAAACAGTCTCTGGCTTATTTAAAAATAAAGTAAATTAAATGGGCGGTAAAATGGAAAGGCTCACAGAATTGAAGGAAGGCCAACAAAACAGCCCAGGAAAAGGGATAGCAACCAAAGGAAGTCATGTCTACCCATACCAGAGACCCAGTCGAATGGAAACTTTCATTACCATCTCTGGACACTTACCATCACACCAGAGGCTTTATAAACCAGACTTTTGGATCAATCATCTCTATTACTGTGAGGCTTTATGTTACTGCTGGAAGGTTAAAAGTTCTCTGGGTGGTAGGAGCTCCCACTTAATCATGTGTTCGTCACACGAAAATTCCCTTTCATGACTCAA
The DNA here is from genome assembly GCF_963924665.1 of Micromys minutus. Lineage (NCBI taxonomy): Eukaryota > Metazoa > Chordata > Mammalia > Rodentia > Muridae > Micromys > Micromys minutus. The sequence continues at coordinate 18,451,003 of NC_137969.1, forward strand.
GTATCTTATGTCCTATGGCTTCTAGATATAGGTACTAATTCAGTCAACAGAACAGTTCCTTCATCAACATGTTGACTATTGCTAATATCAATGTGTTATGCTTTTAATATTAGAATAAGTAAACTTATTGTTAAAACATGTATTTTTTCCATCATTGTTAGACTTAACCACTTTAATATTTTTGTTAATATTTTAATGTACACACACATGCATATCCATGTAACTTCCTATAGAAAATACATACAAATTTCCACGGCAGGAAATGTTTGTACACCGTTATTATTACCTGGTAATAGGTCCAAGCAATTTTTTTCACATTGACCTCTATTATTTTTGTATCTGTGGCTTTAGTTCTTTATAGACCTCTGTCTTTGCTGCTCAGGCTCTGAGCTTTGGTCAGACAGTTCATTCTTGTTGCATTTGTAGCTCTTAGCCACTGCCCCACTCATGGTATTCCATCATTATATGTGTCTGGGGTATCGGAAAGACCACAGTGTTCGTAAAGAAGAGAATAGTAGAGTTAGTAGTATGCCAGTGGGCAACAGCGATACCTTGCTAAGGGCCAGGGCTAATTGCTAGGGATCAGAGGTCCTCCATTGGGCCCAGTGAGGGCCTGGGGGAGAAATGAGAAGTAAGTCTATATTCCTTCTCTAGCTGCCATATACTGTCCCCTTTTACAGTTGGTTAGATTCAAACTGGCATTGATATTTGGAACTAGGCTCTCTGCCTTTCCCTCTGACCCAAGAAGTGGCAAAGTTTTGTCCTCATATTGAATTGCACTGTCACTAGCTCTACAAGTGCAGTTTTAGAAAGCAAAGAGCTGATATCAAAGAGGCAGTTTCATTCTGGCACAATTCCCCAGACATTTGCCCAAAAGCTGACTGAGCTGCAGTGGCACTGGTGACACGGAACTGTCTTAACCACAGGGAGCAAATTAATAAGCATCTCGTGAACACATACTGCCTTTAGAGAAGACAAAGCAGGTCATTCTAAAGTGAGTAAGGTATCCTTGCTGTTCTGTAATAGATGAAAATAATTGAAGGAGATGTAATTAAATTACTAAAATTATCAAAACAAAGTTGATACAAACATCTCACCAAAGTGTAACCATCTTGTGGAGGAATATTGAGACAGCAATTTACGTAAATAATACTTTATGCATGTAAGTATGAAGAAGAGTTATATCAATTTATCTACATCTATCTATCTCTCTAACTCTCTATCATGTATCTATTGACATCTGTTTAATCTATATCTATGTATTTATTTATGTTTCTATGTACCCAATTATCATCTATATCTATATATCTATCATATCTATGTATCTATGTATCCATTTATGTATCTATGTATCTATCTATGTATCCATGTATCTATGTATCTATGTATGTATGTATGTATGTATGTATGTATGTATGTATGTATCTATCTATCCATCATCTATTATCTATCATCTCTCAATCTATCTTCTCTTACATGTATATCTATTTATCTACCTACCTACCTATCTATCTGTCTATCTATCTATCTATCTATCTATCTATCTATCTATCTAGCCATTTATCCATCTGTCATCTACTCTGTGTGATCTCATTCCTCCCCAAGGCCCTCACAGGGCCCAGTGGAGGATTTCTGATCCTATCTATCATCTAACCCATCTATCATCACTCTACCAAATTTATTATTGTGCATTTTTAAAATAGAGCAAATTTCATTTTTTTTAAGAGAGAGGAAAGAAACAGAAGCAGAAGCAGTTAGCTTTGGGGTGAATGTGTCTTTGGGAGAGTTAATCGAAAACAAGGGTTCATTTTGGAGACAAGGGATTATGAGAGAACCGCAAGTGAAAAAGAAAGAGACATGTAATACAGGGGCTTTGGAAGAAAATTTAAGCAGTCTGGTATTATTGGCACATAGGTATGAACTCCAGATAACTATATATACACTCCCAAAATGCTCACTGAGATTGAAGGTAAGAGCTTAGTAGTGTTTCCATTATTCTCTTTCCCCGTCTCTCTTATGTAGAGAATCAAACTGAAAGCCTCTAGATGACAACCCAATGTTCTGCTCTACTACTGAGTGAGGTCTCTTGTCTTCCATTCTAATTGTATTATTCGAAATGTTTTCCATGTGTTAATCAATCTTGTGTTTAAGGCATAGCATGATTGTGTTATGCTATTACATGACATATGATTATTTTCACTTTAACACATGTATAAAAGGAGGAGCTACTGATTTAAAAGGTTTGGTAAAAAAATTGGTTAGTACAGAGGAGTTTTAGGATTTTGTCTCTCTTGGCCACTACTCTCTGCTGCAAAGTGATAGAACACAGAGCTTGCAGTGAGCATAGTTTTATTCTACCATAAAACAAACAAATAAATGAAACAGCAAACAAACAAACAATTAAAAACAAAAAAGAAAGCAAAAAACCCACTAAAATTCTGGTGGAAAATGTTAAAAATCATATCTATGCACAGTATTATTATGGCCAATTGTTATGTGTATTACTGGGGCATATGTCAGAGCATGATCTGTGTTTTAGGCATGTTGTACATCTTAGGAAGCTCTCTTAAAATTGTGTGTGTGTGTATGTGTGTTAAAATGACTGCAGTAGTAGTGGTAACTACAATTCCAGTGGTAGTTAGAAAAATGGATTGAGTTACAAAGACTTACCAGGTAATGTGGAAGGAGAATCCACAGGCTTTGTCACTGATTTTACCTAGGAGTTGGAGCTCTTGGTTTGCCTCATATAAAGCCTAAATTTCAAAACTGCCTGGAATGAAAGTTAATAATCTTTTTCAGAAAAATTTGAAGAGAAAATATTCTGGGCTCTTGCCAAATGGTCTGTTGCAACCACAGGGTTCTACAGCTATGGTACCAAAGCAACCAAAGATGTGTATAACAATTTGGCCATATTTCCATGAAACTGTCCTCAAACACAGGCAGCTGGTCAGATGTGACCCATGGGCCCTGATTGACTAACTCTGTCTAGGAAGGATGAAGAAGACTGGCATTTGCTAATACTGGCTAGGCAAGTAACTGGCCTCATACTAGATTTCCTCTTCATGACAGCACCATGGGGATCATTCATTGGGGAGACTAGCATGTGTCCCATCATTGTTAATACCCTTTTCCATAATCACATATGGAGGAAGTAGAAATGCTAGCACTGACTCCTGATTTTTAAATGGCAAGACCTTCCTACTTCCCCATGCTGCCTTCTATTTCCAACCACAACCCCCACTACCCATAGACAATGGCAAACATTTGTTTTGCAAGATTATTTTTCAATTTAAATACACGTTTTTTTTTTCCTTCAGATTATTGCTTTTAAAAATTTACACATAAAAGGATAGTGAGTTACAAAAAAAAAAGCTGTCATTGCCTTTGTTTGGTACAATACAGTTTATATTACTTTGTCCAGCTTCTACAAAGTGGGACAGAGAAGGTTTGTTTTCAAGAAATTAGCATCATATTTTCTCTGTTTTTTTTCCAACTCCCAACACAATTTTATCTTGGGGATAAACAGTGTTATTTTCATTGCTTCCACTGGAGCGCCACATCCAACATTTTCTATTAAAATTTAAATAAGCCACTTCAGAGACAGATGAAGATGTGAATCTAAAATGAGCTGATTCACTAGAATTTGTTCCTGAGAATATGTTATTTGCTCTTATAGCTTATGCAACTGGGTTTCATAATAGAAGCTTTAAAGTGGGCCAGCATTGTGCCACCAAACCATTTTATTCAGCTTCCACCTAGAATAGCCAGTTGCAGAGGGAGGAAAGAAAAGTACAAACTCTCCCCACCCACCATCCTGTGGAGATCTAATTATTATTCTAGAAAACTGCTGGAAACTGACACTACATTGAAGATACATTGGGTTCTGTTTGTGATCTCCAGGTAGCACACAGCAACGTGATTTCATGCTGCTATCCTAGTGTCCAAATTTCTGTTTTGCCTCTGTAAGAAACAGTTCTGGCTCACATTGGGATGCATGCGTGGGGTGGGATGGGTCGTACAAACAGGAGATGAGAGAGTGCAAGGTAAGATGAGTGCTGAGGAAAAGCAAAAAAAGGCTGTTGAAGCTTCAGTTCAGCAAAGTCCCAAGAGCGGAGGCTAGATACAAGTAAAGTGGGGGCACTGGGGAAGTGGTGTCAGCACTAGTCGGATGAGGAAGCAATTGAAGAAGAATAGAGCTGGAGTCATTCTGAGGGATTTCAGAGACGGGTATCATCCAAGTTGTGTTCCCTACTAACCAGTTCTAAGAAAGAAGGCTGTAAGGCTGTTTGTTTGTTTGTTTTTTTAAATTTTGTTTGAACAATGATAAACGTATCACTCTTTATACACAGTCCTGCTTTCTCAGTTTTAGCAACGTTTTGTTTGCCTGCCTGAAAATATTAGATGGAAATTTCCAGAAATAAACATGTCTTGTACTTTAAACTGCAAGTTGGGCTAGAGAGCCAACTCAGCAGTTAAGATTATGTACTGCTTGTCTTAGTAACTGTTCAATTGCTCTAAAGGGACTCCATGACCAAGGCAACTCTTACAAAAAAAAACATTTAATTGGAGGCAGCCTGAAACTGTAGTTTTAGAGGTTAGTCCATAATCATCTTTGTGGGAAATATAGCAGTGGGCAGACAGACAAGGTCCTAGACAAGTAACTGAGAGTGCCCTGACCCATAGGCACAGAGAGAGGGAGGGAGGGATGGACAGAGGGAAGGAAGGGAGAAGAAAACGAGGGAGAGACTGAGCCTGGCATAGACTTTTGGAAGCTCAAGCCCATCCCCAAGTAACACTCTTCTTCCAAAAAGACCATACCTCCTAATCCTTCTAATCTAATCTAAGAGTTTTATTCTATGGTGACAAACTACTCAAATATATGAGCCTATGGAGGTCATTTCTATTTAAAACTGCATATTCCAATCATTGGCCCCATTGTTCTGTAGCCACATAATGCAAAAATACATTCTGTATAACCTCAAAAGTCCCCATAGTCTATGATAATTTCACCTCTATGTAAATTTTACCCTCTGTGACCTGTGGCAATCTCTTAATTTAATCGCCTATAAAATTAAAATAAAAAAAGATCGTGTACTTCCAATAAACCGTGGCGCAGAATATACATTTTGGAATTAACTTTCCAAAAGAGAGGAAAGGGAGCTTAGTAAAAAAAATACCAGACTAAAGCAATATCAAAATCCAGCAGGGCAAACTCCACAGTTTGCATCTTTATATCTGGTTTTAGAGAATTCTTTAATCTTCAACTTTTTCATCTTTGCTGACTACAATGCACTTTTCTGTCTTGGGCTGGTTCCAAACCATGTCTGTAGCTTTTCTTGGCAGATATCTCATGACTCTGACATCTCCAACACCTTGTGGTCTCCAACACAGTGCTGGCTTGACCTTCAGAGGTTTATGAAATGGCCGGCATGCAAGGTTACCCCTGATACATTGCTAGCCTCAGCTGCTTTTCTTAGTTCAAGAGAAAGATTCTATAACCCTTTCTTGTATTCTTGACTATAAATGCAGAACCATGTGGTCCTCCATAGGGTTGGAACCTGGCCTTCCTTTTCAATTACATCTGCATGAGCTTTTCTGTTGTGGATAGTCCCCTTTCCCCTTAAGCTTTTCTTTAATTCCTTTGTATAAGTTGGAAGCTAATCATGAAGTGGGTCTTACCCTAAAGTCATCACTCCTTTTATTGCATCTAGCAGCAGGCTTTTCTTCAAACTTCTCATGTCTTTGAACACAGGATCTGTCTCCATCATCAGGTTTCCTGGTGTTCTTTGTCTCCTCACATAGAACATTTTATATTTCTCTTTTCCAAGCTTGCTCCATTTCATCGTAGCTCTGCATAAGAATGACTAGTAATAACCACATGACAGAGTCAATACTAGGCTATCTTAAAATCTCTGCCAAAACCATTAATTTACAACTCATCGATTGGACCTCAAGCAAAGTTTGAGGACAAAGGCAAAAAGCAGCCACATTCTTTGCCAAAATGTCACAAGAATGGTCTCTGCCACTTACTACATTTCTTCACCTCTGAAATCTTTTGAGCCAGACCCCCACAATTTAAATTGTCCTTAGAATAGTCTTCCATACGCCTACTAGGATTGCCTATTAAGTCCTTCAAAAAATATCCAATTATGTTTCTAACCTAGTCTTTTTTATTCTTCTAACAAACAGCAGAGTGAGAGGCCAGTTATAGAAATACCCCATTACCTGGTACCAAATTCTGTCTTAGTAATTGTTTTACTGCTGTAAAGAGACATCATGATCCACTTTTATAAAAGAAATTGTTTAATTAATGGCTTGCTTACAGTTTCAGAGGTTAGTCAGTCCACCATGTTGAGAAAAGCAATGCACTTAGGAAATAATAATGCTGATTCATAGGCAGAATGAGAGAGAATGAGCCTGACTTGACACATCCCCTAACAAGGCCATCCTTCCTAATCCTTCTAATCCTATCAAAGCGTTCCACTCCCTCTTGACTGACTAAACATTCACATCTATGAGCCAATGGAGGCTATTCTTATTCCAACTGCCAACAGATGAGACATGTTAAGAAAACTCAGGACCAAAATGTGCTCCACTGTTCATGGGTGAGGAGAGGAGAAATCATCCTTAATGGGTGAATGGAAGCCTCATAGAGTGGGCAGAAAGAAAAGGGGGGGGGTTAAGTGGTGACAGTATTTTGTATGCTTGCTTGTGTATCAAATGGTTTTGACTTTTGGCTAACCATTTTTGTTAATAACAAACCTGGAAATGGAGCAATGAAGAAGAACTTGTACAGATGTGGCATTAAGTGGAATCCATACTTTATTTTATAAAGGAAGGAGATGACATAAAGTTGGGATAAGGATATGACGGAGGATCTGGCAGAGTTGGAAGAAGGGCATGGGTGTGAATATAAAATAAATTATATGCATACATGAAATTCTCAGAGAATAAATAATATTATTTTAAAAATAATATAAAGACCTTTTCATGCCTGGCTACTTCCCATAAGTTAGGTCTCTTCTAAAATGTCTTCTCTTCAGGGGGTACTGAGAGACTGTTAAAATGAATATAACCCTGTTAGTTTCCATCAATTATTTGGTTACCTTCACCCTAATTTTCATTGCTACCTGATTTATTTCTTGCTGATTTTGTTCATCTCTCTGCTCTGTGAAACATAAATGCCATGAAAGTAGTTGTCTTCTTCCACAAGGCACTTCTGAAGACTATCACAGCATGTGATAAAGAATGCAAGTGTAATAAAGCCATCGAGTGAATGAACTATCAACCAATCAGCGAACAGCAGTTAGTGTAGCTGAGTAGAGGGAAAGGTGTACAAATGTGCACAGCTTTAAAAGACTGCTAAGGTGATGAAAGCGCAGGAAGAACAGCAGCAGAGAGAAGTGTGTGATCTCCACTTTCACTCTCCATCATAGACAGAAACACAAGTTGGGTTTACTATGCTGTTTAATACGAAGGGTATGCTTAGCTTCTATTCTCACCCACGCTGCTGCTGCTGCTGCTGCTGCTGCTGTTGCTGCTGCTGCTGCTGCTGGTGGTGGTGGTGGTGGTGGTGGTGGTGGTGTGTGTGTGTGTGTGTGTGTGTGTGTGTGTTTTGAGGGTAACGCAACACAGAATGTATGCTGAACTTACTTTTGCTACTCAGCCTCCCCCACATCTACTTTGCACTCTCCCCTAGCTGTGCCAGTCAAACCCATTCTTGTACTTTGCAACATTTTTTCACTATCTGCCCTTGGATGCATGAAGACAAAAGACAATAGACAATGTCAATTTAAATCAGCCTGAGCAGAACAATTTGCTTTTCCTCCCTTTTCTTTTTCTTTTCCTGTAGATATGACAATGGCTTCTGCTCTGCAATCCAAAAGCTTATTGTCATTTGGATTTACAATTCTTGTCATTTCCAGCATTGAATTGATCCCAAAATTTTCCGGATGAACTATCCCTTGACTTGCAGCCTTTCTCTGCATTTTATAATTTCTGCAGAGACGAATTCTTATGCCCTCTTGTTCGGATACTACATCTAGTCTCCTGGCTCCAAGTTTCCCCATTTTAATCATTCTAATTCAGTGTTTCAATATGGTACTTACTGAACAGAATCTGACTGATCCATCCTTTGTTTTTAACTTTTAAGTTCCCTGTTGTGGGTTGTACAGTGTCTTTCCAAAAATATATTCCTCAATCACTCAGAATATGTGACTTTACTTCGAAATGGGGAATTCACAAACATTATTAATTTCAAAAGACAAACATTGAATGTGGATATTAAATCTGCATATATAGATATGTGTGCACCATTAGAAAGACCCACAGGTGTTAGTGTTGTAGGAATCAATGTAACATGCCTGGTGTTCTTATAGAAAGAGATTCTGTACTAACTCTGGGAGGTTGGGGTATGGTTAATTAGGAAAAATGCTTACTCTATAAACAGTAGACTCTAGTTTAAATCCACAGCACACATGTTAAAAAGTCAGTATGACTATGACCTCAGCACAGGGGTAAATAATAGACAGAAGAATCCCTGCGGCATTCTGTCTGCCAGTCTAGTTTCAGGTTCAGCAAAAGACTCCTTTTTAAGAGAATATCGTTTAGTATGATGGAGCAAGACACATGAAATTTTTCTCTGGCCTTCATGCATTTACACAGAAGTAGTCATAGCAACATACATATGCACATATGCTACACACACACATCCATTAACACACAAACATACACACACACACACACACAGCACAAGGGACAGAAAGGTAAGAGGCTAAGCACTGATATGCACAGAGAAGAAGACAGAAGAGGAATGCAGAGGGTAGTCAGAGTCATTGCCACCAGACGCTGGAAGAGATACATGGCAAAGAGACCCTTTCCCAGTATTCAGGGGGAACTAATACTGATGCTACCTTGATCATGGACTGGTAGCACATCTAAGATATGATTTAGTTATATTTTATAGCATCTCTCAAAATTATGCCATCTAGACAGAACATATGGGATCTGGAATCTTCTCAGGGCTCTGAGCATGCTGTTGCCTATTGTACATGGTCTTTGTCTTGACACTTCTATGTAGCATTTTTTCAGTGATATAATTTGTCATCTTTTGGGTACTCTGAAGGCCTCTGTACTCCAAACGGGTTTCTTTTCTTCGTTGTTTTCTGGTGGAATCCTCTTTTGAGGCATTTCTCCCATTGAACTGTGTTTTGTCTTTGTTTAGAAGAATGTATTTTGGTCTAGAGTGAGAGACATTCACAGTGGAAACAACTGCTTTTCTCTGATGTTAAGTTCAAGGGGCCAATTATAAGAGCCAACTTTCCCTGTTAGAATGCTACTGGGGATCTGGGTGTGGACCAGTGAGAAGGAATACATTAAGATGGTGAGAACCTATTACTTAGGTTCACTCTGGTGGTAATTTGTTGGGAAATCTTAGGCAAGTTGCTTCATTTCCCTGGCCTTGTCTTATCTGTGGTAAGGTTGGTCAGACAGTTTCTATGTCTCTAAGATGACTCAATTCAAGGGCATCTTACAAGGATGCTTACTCCTCATTTTTTTCTTCACTTTCTAGCTCCAGTTTATTTTGTAACTTCATATTCTAGCTGAAGCAGAACTCATTCTATTGCAGCTACGTGCAACCATGCCCAAGAAAGGCTAATTTTTTCTTTTGTAGCATTTCCCATACAATCTCAATGAAATTATAAATATTAGATGGAAGAATATCTCAGTCATGGTTTCAATTACAGTTATGAAACACCATGATCAAAGCAACTTGGAGAAAAAAAAAAGAGTTTATTTGGCTTAGGCTTCCATGTCACTGTTTATTATTAAAGGAAATCAGGCTAGGAACTCAAAGATGGCAGGCAGAATCTTGGAGGCAAGAGCTGATGCTGTATATGGAGGAGTGCTACCTACTGACTTGCTCCCATGACTGGCTGAACCTGCTTTCTTATAGAACCCAGTACCACCATCCCAGGGTTGGCACCACTCAGAGTGGACTGGACCCTGCCCCCATCAATCGCTAATCAATTAATTAGCCAATTAATTAATTTCCTGTTGTCTCATTTGAGGATCCATCTTCTCAGATGACTTTAAATTATGCTAGGTTGACATAAAGCTATCTAGCACAAAGAATTAAGACATATTTAAGTCAAAGGAAAGGACATTTTTTTTTGTTGCTTGCCCAAGTTTCCCAATGTCCCTGTTTAGTAAGGCTGGTTGAAAGCTGTGCAGGTGCTGGTGTTATCATTTTAAACCAAACAGATCTTCAGAACACCAGCTAATTTGCTTAGGTCATCTCTACTATATGGCAAGGATTTCAGGGAAAGTTAGAGAGAAGATTGAGTGAGACATAGAATGGCATCTATTAAGACACCTCTCGACACCCTGGCTGGGAAAGGATTGTCCCACACATTGTTGTTGGCTGGCCTGGTGCTGTTTGTACTTTGATGTTAATTCTGCTTCCTCAAGGGATTGACCCCTTCTCCACCACTGGCTGTCCATCACTTACTTAAATAATCTCATGTAAACCTTTTCCATGAGATACAGGCTAGAGACTGTGATTTGGGCAGTAGAGGGGAAATGTGGTACTAGAGGTTTAAGGGTGAGGAAGGTAGAAAGACAGAAGAGGACTAGAGGGAAGAAGAGAGGACAAAGGGGAAGAAGGAACCATGATGGAAAAGAACCATGTGACCAGGAGAAACCACTGGTTCCCAGGGGTCTTATAGTTGGGGAATAAGTCAATATAGTATTAGATCTGCCCAATCTGGGAGTATAGCTTATAATTATAATAATTGCATTGTGTGTTTGTTCCATGGGATTATTGTGGTTGGAGATTCTGACAACACACTTTGTAAAAGACTACATGGTTAATATACCCTTTGCCCTTTGTCCTTCTCAATACTTGCAATCTTTCTTTATGCAATAAAATGTTCAGTTGGCAAGTTGTGTGCCTCCTTTGTTGGCTTTCATGAGTTTTCAGTCTCCAGTGGAGTGACATGTTTGGATTGCTGGTAATCTTGATTTTGTGACTGAAGAAAGGAATTATTATTTCTACAATGGTGCCAAATTGTATTGGTAACTGACAAACTTTCACATGGAAACATCTTGGCTAATTTTGCCTTTAGTGAAAGCTCCCTTCCCTTCAACAGTATTCAGTGAGAGATTCATATCTTCACAGCCTAGGGCAGTCAAAGAAATTCTTATAATCTCCATGAGTAACTATACAGCATTCTGTTCAAGTCAAATTGACATGTTTTGCTCTGCTTTGCTTCACTTGTGTTTAGTATATTTGCCTCATAACTTTCTAGTGTGTACTAGAAATGATTTGGTCTCCACAATGCATGCTGTCAAATGGGTATAATGATGCCTCAGTTACTTTGCTATTTTATTTCTGCTAAATTCCATTTGCTGTTCTCATCTGAAGGCTTCTACTCAATAGTATTAATTTTAGTTTGAGGACATGTAGTTAGATCACATATTATTGTGACTTGAACATAGTTTTACAAAGAAAAAAATTACTTTATTAACTTTAATATGGAGAAGTCCCTAATAAATTTCATTGCCATAGGCAGCTATGGAATGTTCAAATGTTACTCCACTGGACACTTAACACTTACGTGAACCAACAGAGAAGACACAACTTGACAAGTAAGCATTTCATTGCTTCACTGAATGAGTTCAGCAGACATGCATTTTGGAGAGAAAGAGAATATATGTAGGGAGAACGAGTAGGCAGGAATAGATAAGGTGTAGTGTGCTGACCACAGACACTTAGAGCTTCTCCAAAAGTGGTTCCACAAGAACTCCAGGAAAGGACCATTTCTAAAATGAATCAAGGGACAGCAAGTTTTGTTGTGGGTAGCTGAAGAGAGTAGCAATGAGCTTGTATTTGTGGACAACCAGAGCACTATATCATTTTCACAAATGGTAATTAAATGCACCTGTCTTCTTAAGAGACGGTTGAGTTTGTGCCTTCCTTGTAGATGTTAAAACACTCCTATAATAGATGAGAAATTAAAGCTTAACAAAGTTCAGTGATTTATTTACCCAAGACATTTCACAAGTAGAAAGTTCAATCCAGCCCTGCTTAACCTAGAGCCTAGTATTTTCTGTTCTGCTTTTCCAAACTATGTTCATTTTGTTGCCATTTCCAGCTGAAAACTCCCCTCCTGTATGTAAGTTATGCCCTTGTGCCTGAGACCACAGTACTAGGAAGAGGTTCTTGTGGAAATGCAATTGCAGAGAAGGCTCCTCAGTGAAAGTGTATGTCCAAAGTATGGACAAGTGTCATCCCAGAGTCAGAGAAGCATGTACTATGCTGAGGATAGATATGCTTCATGTGCTTTGGTACAACACGGAAGAGAATAAGAGAGTTGCTAGAGAAGTTGCTGTCGGAGTTCAAGAAGAGAAGTATAAGGGCTGAAAGGAGCAGACCAGGAAGGGGATGATTCACAGGGAGGTGCCTATCCTTGCTGGTGACCACGTCTCCTTGTCAGCAATAGACAATTAAAACAATGTGTGGTCATTTCAAAATCAGACACATTATAGATTCCATCCAGTTTAGAAAAAGTAAAGCAAAACAAAATAAGCAAGCAAGCAAGATAAAACAGAAAACAAAGCCAAAACTGTTTTATTATATCTGTATTTTAGAGTCTGACAAAATGTCTGACAATCACAGAAAGTTTTCTGCCTCTCCTTCATCTTTTTTTGAATCTAAACATAATGTGGAAGAAATTACAAATAGGAAACTAATTTTATCACCAAAATATAAGTACAATTAATATTTGGACATAGGCTCTCTATTTCTCTCTAGGTTGGCACACACACACACACACACACACACACACACACACATACACACACACACACACACACACTTTGCTTCCACTTAACTACTGACATCAACTTTCATGTGAGGGAGTTATTTTGGGCATATATCTAAGATAGCTTGCAGTGTCACCCACCCATCAACTGTCAACAACCAGAAAAAAGACTGAGTGGACGAGTTCATCAGCTGAACTCAGTGTAGTCTTCAGAGGACTAGGAGAACATCAAGTACTAAGTTATTGTAATTATTCTTATTGTTATTCTTGGAGTGAAGGGTTATACAGCAACAGATAATCATAGTGGCATATTTACTTAGGATGAGTTTCAAGCTTTACACATTTTTCCAGAAAATAAATTTTTTTGCTTGAAAATTCTAATTATCGTGTGTGAAAGGTTGCATTTGACTATTCTATAATTGGCTGCTGCCAGTAGATTTTTTTTTGCATATATATTGGCAAGAATTTCTGTGTAGAAAGACTTTTCAATAAATTAAGGTTTGGCAAAACCATGCACACATTATAAAGGCAGAAAAATGCAGTGTCCAGAGCCAAAGGACTCGTAAAGATTCCTGGAAAACAATGAAAAAAAATACTTAGAAATACCAGGAGTAGATTAGGAGATATGCAGTGGAAGGTTTAAACAGGAAAGTCAAACTGGTCCTCTGTAGTTTCTCCAAACGATAACATTCTGGGTTGGTACAGAAGAGGAAGCAGCCTTGCATTCTTATATTAATTTGCATTTTTTCATGGCATATTATTTTGTTAAACAGCACGGACCATGCAACTGGACATCTGAACTGAAGTCCGTATGGACAGTCTTTATTTAGAGTCTGTGATTGTTTTATTTTGTTTATGCCGCGTTTGATGATATTTTAGTGATGATGTGAAGAATTTTCAAGCTTAATTTTCACATTGAAGATCTGAACAACTGAAATAGTAATGGGATTACTTATCTCCGAGTCTTGGGGGAAACCCCTTTAGAGTTGTGTGGGGTGTGTGTGGTATGTGAGGTGTGTGGGGTGTGTGGGGTGTGTGGGGTGTGTGGGGTGTGTGGGGTATGTGTGTTTGGAAAGTATGGGTAAGAAGAATACTGGCTTGCATATTTTATACATTCGTTTGGATAGTATATAATTGTCTAAAAAAGGCTCTTGATAAAGCCTGGGACTCAGAAAATAAATTATATGTTTGATTTCAGAGAAATCAAAGGGAAGTGGGACAATGGTAGTGCTATTCTTGCTGGGAAAAAGTGGTATAAACTGTATTGCAACACCGTGCGAGCTTTCTAACGCTGCTGTGACATAATACCAGACTGGTGAAAAGTCTGGTTCTTCTTCCCAACCTCATGCTGCCAAAAATAAGACTCAGACTCAAATTGTATTTATAAATACCTTGACCATATAGCTAAGCTCTTCTCTGACTGGACCATGACTAAGATAGCCTGTTATGGTAACCTACATTCTCCATGTGGATGGTGACCTGTGCCCAGGTACCTTGCTTCCTTGTCACATCTTCCTCAGCTGATACCTCCCCCAGGCTCTATCCCAGAATTCTGTTTCCCAGATGTCCCACCTTCTATTCTACACCTTTCTATAGGCCACAGGTTTGTTTTTTTTTGTTTTTTTTTTTTTTTTTTTTTTTTTGGACAGGTGATGCATTCATCAATACACAAGATATTCTTTCCACAATTGGATAGCTTAAAGAATAGAAATTTACCTTACAGTTATGGAGGCTGGAAGTCTAAGATCAAAGTGTGGGAAATTCTGTGTTGTCCTGTCCCTGGTCTAATAGTTGCTCAAACCAAGGAAGCATGACACGAGTCCTCATGCAACCCCCCTACCATCAAGTGTGTGTGTATCTGAACTTTTAATTCTTATAAGACTAGTTATATTGGTTTGCAGTCCACTCTAGTAAGCTTATTTTAACTTAATTATTGCTATAAAGTTTGTATTTCAGCTCAAATCTGATACTTTTAGTCCCCGAGCCTCAGTGCATGAATTTTCCTGCATATGTGAGGGGTACATTTTATCCCATAATGCATGCAGAGAACATAGTGTCTTTGTCTTTACATTTTCAATAGCTTTGGTTTTGAGGTTAATGGGACTTGGGGAATGTCTCTTTATCAGTCACCACTTGCTGCTTTGAGTGAGGTAACCAGCATATTAAAAACCAAACGTTAAGTAAAAGAAGTCAGTGGCAGAAACCATGAATTACGTAGATCTATCGATAGAAATCTGGACCAGCCTAGTCTTTAAGTTTGTAATTCCAGGCACTTGCCAGTATAAAGCAGGAGAATGGCAAATTCAAGGCCCACCTAACTCAGTGTCAGACCAGTATGTTAGCAAAACCATGAGGGACTTGGGAGCACAATGTAGATATAGACATAGGATTTCTTCTTGAGGTAATGGGATTGTTCTTCAATTCAGTAATGGTAATGGACATGTCGTAGGTGAACATATTAAAAACCAGTGGGTTGTAACTTAGCGAATTGGGTAGCACACAAGTTATATCTGCATCATGCTATTATTAAAGAAAACAGCTTTGGTAGCGGCTGGATATAAAGTTGTTTGTAGGAATGTACATGTCTTGTTTCAGCTATGATGTTTTAAGGCCCAACATTCCATTTTTCTTTAAACTCATTTTCACTACTTAAAGAATGAAGAGGTATATGTTATTTATCAGGTAGACCCTTTTATAATTCAAGTAACCTGATTTAATTGAGCCAAACTTAATTTAAGCCTTACCTTGGAAGCCACAGGTCTGGCTTTAAATCTACTTTTCCCAGTGACTTTCTCTGCAACTTTAGGCAAGTGATCAAGCCTCTCTAAGGTCTCATCTCCAAAGAGGGACACAGAACGGGAATATTATAATAATAACAACAATGACAATTTCTTCCTTGTGAGGCTGTTGAGAAGATTTAATGTGATAATATCTGCGAGAGCTCAGCAAACACATAACACATTGTAATTTACCAAAAGGCAGTGCTTTATTATTATTGGCATACACTTCCAAAAGTCAAGATGAATAGCTCCACTTCAGCAAAATGGGCCAGATGATTTTTAGTCAACAGGAAACAGACCCACAGAGTTTTCCTTTCATTTTGATGCTCTGTCAATGGCAACTCCTACATACTATTTAGCTCCTAAATAATTTAATGGGGCAGCATCTGTGTTAATTCAGAACATCTTTTCTTGCTCTCTCCCCTCTCCTTCCTCCTGCTGTCTGGTGAGATGCTTGTGTTATCAAATAATCAGATTGACTCTGTGTCCAAGATGCACCAACTGTCATGCAAAATGACACATAAGCGATCATCTTAAGTGGAGCTGATTGATGCAAATAGTATTAGTATTTGTTCATGAAGACTTACTTTGTTAAAAACTATGTGCTGAACACAATGGAGAGAAAGAGATGGATTTGCAATATAAAGATGAGACTTTTTTGAATATCAGAGTTTGGTGGGCAAGACATGTTGGTATGCCTAGTCTGTGATGCATCTGACACTTTGAAGCTACTAGGTCTGGGAAAACCATAGTGTCCTGTGCTGGGTAATATTGAATACCAAACTAGATACAGGGGCCTATTCATGCCTTAAAGAAGGGAACAGAAGTGGTTAAATCAAGATGACTATATTCATGGGAAGCAAAGAAAGAGAGACATTACTGAATAAAAGTTGGCAAAACATGTTCATCATGGAAGCCATGACCTTTCTCACCTGCATTTTTGATTTAAAGACAGGACAGACTTATCACCCAGGTAGAGTTGCCTCTGGATTGAGATGAGACTGGAGATGGTGATGATAGGAAGGAAAACTTGGGTTGGGCTACTGAAGGCCTCAAAAACTCTTCAGTGAGTATGAGAAAGCTAGAGCAATACTTAAGAATGTAGTACAACACCATAGAAAGAACAACAATATCAATCAACCAGACTCCCCAGAGCTCCCAGGGACTAAACCACCAACCAAAGAGTACACATGGAGGGACCCATGGCTACAGCCGCATATGTAGCAGACGATGGCCTTGTTGGGCAACAATGGCAGAAGAGGCCTTTAGTCCTGTGAAGTCTCGATGCCCCAGTGTAAGGGAATGCCAGGGTGGGGAGGCAGAAGGGAGTGGATGGGTGGGTGGGTAAGCACCGACATAGAGGCAGGGGGTGGGATGAGGGATTCTGGAGAAGAACACGGAAAATGAATAACATTTTCTAGAATGTGCATGCCTGCATGTGTACCTGTGAGTGTGCGTGTGTGTGTGTGTGTGTGTGTGTGTGTGTGTGTGTGTGTGTGTGTGTTGCATAGTGTTCTCAAGTTTTGTGTGCATTGAACAAGAACTTGCCTAAAACAAGTAGGGATTTGAGCAACACAACAGCATTTGGTTTCAACATTAATCCTTCTGCTGACTCATTTGTTGCTCATCAACTGAGCTTTTCACTGTCAGTAACATTAACTGTGTTCCTCACTTGGTCACACATGACCTTTGTTTCCCCTTATAGCATTCCCTCCACACAGGCTCACATCTGGGTGCCTTTAGACAAGTGACATCAGCCCTGAGCCTTCACTACATGGCAATCAGAACTCCCAGATTTCAACACAGACACACAGGCTCATGTGCTGTTCTTTCTCTAGCTTGAAAGGCCTGAACTGAATTACAGAGCATTCTCTCCTACCAGGGTACAGAAAAGCAAAATTTTCTGTTCATCAAGCCATTTTTCAGTTCAAAGGCTTGTGGCAAGTCTTACAGAGAGTGTTGGAAGAAGCACACATTTATTAAGGCATTATTTGAATACTGTGTACTTTGGGGTCAAGTTTGAATCTTGGACCTACATTTATTTACTAGCCAATTTTAAACAAATGTCTTCCTTGCTCCAGGTGTAATAAGGGTGCCAATATCTACAGTACAGTGAGGAACATAACTTGGATGAAGTTCAGACCCTGGCATAAGCTTGACACCCCCCTCCATTCCTAAAATCCCAAGAGACATGACATCATTGACGCTCAGTCAAGTCCTTAGGGGTTGAGGAAGCCAGTATGTAGAGAAAAAAATGAAAGCTTTCTGTCTCTGCCCTTCCCACCCCCAACTGTGTATGTGTGTGTGTCTCTGTCTCCCTGTGTCTCTTTATATCTGTCTCTGTCTTTTTCTCTCTCTCTGCCTCCCCCTTCTCTCTTGGAAACAGCTAAAGTCAAAGGACTACATGTATGATTTCATTCACAGAAAAAAAAAGTTGTTCAGATTGGCGCCTAACTATAACATACAACTAGAGTGGAAATGTTAAGTGTTCTTTGGAAAGTCAGTTGTGTCGGATGGTATCTTTTTTGGGAAAAACACGTGAAGGAGTATCATCCTGAAGCAGACACAGGCAAAAGGATGTTATGCCAAAGCAAGCATGTGAAAAGACAGGATGAAGAATTCATTGCTAACAACACGCGTGGTGACCTTACACTGCATAGCTGAGCTGTTTGCTGTGACTCCATAGAGAGAAACACTCCAAAAAAAGAAAATTGAAAACCCTTCTGGTGGTGTTCTGGTGGCTTCTTGCTGCTTCCTTTGGGCCTCGGGCCTATTGACAGAATGATGTCAGGTGATTCAGAGTCATGAGGAGTTTTACTAAGACAGACTCATGTGCAGAGGCAAGACCAGTGGAGGACATGTGATTTTGGAGGGAGTATAAATAGGAGTCAGCAGACTGTGAGAGGGGCTTGCTTTCTTTATCTTTGCTTCCTGGACAGAGGCATGCAAAGAATTTCTCCTGGTGTCCCCGGTGGTCCTGGTTCTTTCTGCTGACTCATACCTATTCAGCTGAGGCCTGGCTGTCTCTGCTAGGTAGTTGATTTGTGGTTGCAATCCCAACACTACCTAACTAGGCTACTGGGTTATTCGTAAAGTATCTGGATCTAGATCAAGCTGCTGCTGCTGAATCCTATAAACTGAACTGCTCATCTCCTGTCAAAACAGATGGGATATGCTCTAGAGAACAATTTCTAAACAGGCCCATTTTCCCTGTATACTAATAACCTTTCTCTCCCACTACCTCTGGTGGGTGGTGGGCTACAAGAGAGGTTAAAGTGTATAAGAGCAATTATTAAAAGTGGGGTTCAGAAAAAATATAAGCCTACATACAACCCCCAGGTGAACAAGCATGTTTTTAGTTCCATAACCATGGCTACCATGCAGCCTGTTCATCCCTCCGTGGATGCTAGGAACCAAGGTACACTGAGTATGGAAAGTCTGAGTCAAGGTCAGCATCCTAGTGCTCAACCTAAGCAGTTGCAGAAGATCCTGTGCTATCCCCAGGACCCTGCCTTCTCCACCTTGAAATTTTTAGTAATATTTTAACAAGGGCTCTCTCAATTTTACTTCTTACCTAAGTCCCCTAAATGATGTAATCTGTCCTAGTCATGTCTTTAGACAATTCATTACATTCCTCTTCACCCTTATTTGGTCTAACTAAATACACATGAAATGGCATATATGTCACTGTGGTATACAAAGCTAGTGCACGTTGTCACGACGCATGCCTAGATGTTGGTATAATTGACCCCATTGGGCAGGTGTGTAATTTTCACAAACTCATGTAATTAGTGAAGGGTCAGAGCACCACCAATGCAGCTGTCTATGCTTTATATTATGCTGTGATGAATGAGAAGTACTTGAATGGTGATAACCATTCAGAATAACCTATTCACAAGTAACATACAGCATCAAACACCACTGAAAAGCATTGGAATAGTGCAAGACCATGCTAAACTCAGCAGTGCTGCTTATAGGAAATGTCACCATGCACATGCTTGCTTCTTGACACTGTATCTGCAAAGCTTTACTCACTGCTGCTTTCCAAGCCCCTCTTTAGGGGTTCATTCATCTCTCAGTAAACTTCTGTGAAATATGTGATATTTCTGCCCTACTCTTCACTCTGAATGAATTTTGCTTCCTTTCTGGCAAGTTCATACCTTTGTTTGCCATCTTCTCTGAAGCTTCATTTGTTTGACGCAAGAATGTTCTCTGGCAAGCTCAATGGCTGGTTATATTGGGCAGAAAGACTCAAGTTGTAAAATTTGCCATCGATTCTTTTGGTAACAACTTTTGTATTACCTGTTTTAATGCCACAAGGACTTCCCATCAGCATCTCATTCTCTTGTGCGAATAACTAGAGAAGGGCCTGGTTTCCTATGTTCTCACTGTTAGTCACTCTAACATTACTCTCTCCCATTTCTGGGAGTTAACATAGGTTATTCTTGACACTGTCTCACTGTCTCAGCATCCCTCATTGTTTCTGTAGTCAGTATGCCATAGGTGGACACTTCTGCCTAAATCCTCTCTGGCGGCCTGTCTAGGGTAGTCAGTCTGACTCATTAAGAAACTGACACTGAGGCTCTCTTGTTGAGGTCACCAGGTTTTATTGTTGAGAAGACACAAAAAGCTACACTTTTGTCTGTGCTATCCCCTCCCAGATCACTGAAGGCACCAGAAATGTCTCCAGTAAACTCCAGTAGCTAAGTGACCACTCCCATCTTAGATCTCACAGGTGGGCTACCCTTGGAATAACATGACCTTGGGTAAAGTCATATACAGCTGCTGCTCTTGAAGACAGACTGTGGGTGTGTGAGTGTGTGTGGGGGGAGGTGCTTGTCCTTGTACTCACAGCAGCTGGGCACATAGTTCTCCCCACCCAGAAGGAGAACACAAGTAGATAGCACAATATCTCTTTCACTCATCCTCCTCTCACCCCACAGGGCTTTTCTCTCTCTTTAGTGGCTTGCCTTTCCTTGTGTTTGAAAGGCTCCATGCCTGTCTCTTTCTCTGTTTGATCAGAGCACTTTCAGTTTGCCTTTATGACTGATGTCAAAAGTCAAGTCCTCCTGGGTTCTCCATGCAGAATGAGCTGCTGGGTCACACACTCAGTCAGTGCCCACATCTTCCATGTGGCCCATTACAGTCTCCGAACCAGCCCCTTAAGATGACTGAGGTGTATCGATTTCTGCCTGATGAGCTGAGAAGTCACGCCTGTCCTACACTCACAGAGCTGTACCTTTCCCTCCATTACACTATTGGTCACATTGCTACCTTGCCTCCTCGATCATTTCTTTGTCCACTGAGTTGTAGCCAAGTACGAGCTGCCCCTGTGGCTGCTATTTTACTAAACCCTTGAGATATAATCATGATATAGTTTTGCTAAAGAATAAGTGGTATGTTTTCATCAACGGATTATCCATAATGCATATGTCTGACTTGGACAGTGTATGTAGAAGTTCATGATGCACAGTTTTACAGGTATGGTGTTTGGCCTAGTTAGAGAAAAAGAGGGAAAGTGGTTGGTGGAAATGACCATTATAATACAACTTGGTCAGTTTGGAAATACAGAAAGGGTACAAGGCCAGGGTTGGGAGAGGAAATGGAGAGTTTGAAAATGGAAAGGAAGCTGGATATAACAGGGTTCATTAGGCAAAAAGAATAGTCGAAAATGACATACTGTGGTTGTGGATGCTCACATGAGGACTCATGGCTTGTGCTTACACTCAGAGCTTTGGGAAGTCATTAGAGGGTTTAAAACAAAGTGTCAAAAATAGCCAGATTAGAGATCTGAAAATATGGGTTGGCTGCTTTTTGGAGAGCAGATTGTAGGATGATGAGAAAACCATGGGAAGCCTCTGGGAGACAGTTTTTAGTTAGCTGATGAGGCAGCTTGAACAAAGGTTGATGATGGAGGAAAAGAATTAGGGCTAGACCAGCGGGGACAAAACTAAAACAAAACAGAATACCTAGCAGTTCTTGGTGATGCTGCCATGTGAACAGGGAAAATGCAAAAGCTGGTGAGAGGGCTGGAGTACAATTCTATTTATGCTTCACTTTTTTTTGATCTAGACATTGATGAGGATTATAAAACACACACACACATTATTCTTCAGGAATACAAAGAACTTCTGAAGCTCATATATCATCCCTGGGTGAAAAAAGAAACCCAAAACTTTATTCTTTAGTGCATTCTATTCCAGAAATTACTGTAGGATATGACATATGGGACATGCTTGTGGAAGGAAAGCTAATGAGGAAGGGAGCAAGAGGGCAAAGGAAGGCTCTTTATGGTCAGATCTCTGCCTTTGCCTTACAGTGTGGATGTAATAGTCTAGCCAGCAGAGCTTACAACTTGCTTCACTGTGAACTAAGCACACATTAGTTTTCAACGCAACACAAGGTGGAAACATCCACGAATGGACTCATGAGCCTCCAGGTGGTGAAAGGAATCCATTTCAAAGTATTAACGTTCCAAAGATCCACATTCTGTCTGCAGCAGATGTCTCTCCATAATGCTAGACACTGTGGACTGAAGAATAAAGCTGTCATCTTCTATTTTATGTGAAGGGATTGCATCATTTAGAGATGAAAACAGGCTGCTTATGGCTGGGCCAGTAAGTTAATATCTTGCATCTTGTGATTCATTTTTACCTCGTGGAAGAAGCAGACATGGTAATTGTGTTCATAGACAGAGATTTAGAACAGAGTCCGCCTTTGCAGAAAATGCATTTCAGAAAGCCAATAAAGATAAGAGGGAGGCGAAATGCAGAGGAGGAAGTGTTAGAGTAAGACTTAGTTCACTGGTGTTAATCATATACTAGGTAGGCATTTTCTTTTTATGCCTGTAACAGGTACAGTTTAGAAAAGAGGGATAACCTCTGTCTGGGTTGCCTTAAGGATTGTCTGGTTTAAACTCTAATTAAGGAGGAACTCCCTCTGGAGAACCTTAACAGTGTCTGAGTCTCCATCTGAAGCTACTTCAGTGACACTCAAGTTTTGAACTACTCTAACCTGAAGTCCTACATTGCTGCTTCAGTGCTTTCCAGGACAGACAAATAGGCTTGGCTGTGCCTGACTAGTCCAGCTCTTCGGCTGGGCTGCCCAGATGTCTGGTGAGGTAGGGTGAGGGCTGAGGAGTGTCAAATCTCAGTGGAGGTATAAAAAGAAAAACCAGCAGGGTGTAGTCTTCTTCTGTAATCCCACCACTCAGAGGCTGAAGCAGGAGGAATGTCCTGAGTCTGAGGCCAACATACTGAATTCCAAGCCAGTCAACAGTATATCATGTAATCCTTCCCAGGAGAGAGACAGAGGGGGAAGAAATTAATTCTTGACATGTGAATGTCTGTCACAGACTCAGGCAAGGAGAATAGAAAGGGGGTAATCTAGAAACAAAATGTTCTGAGATTCTCATTTCTGGGCTACATCCTTCAGTTAATGAATCCAAATTCTACAGTTTCTATGCCATCCATGAATTCACTATGCTAGGTGTTAGCTATATAAAACTCCGTGGTCATTTCATAGTCTTCATCTTATCTGCCCTCTCTCTGTGTTGGACAGAATTGTCTACTTTTTTAGTGAAGTGTGTGTTCCTTTTACATACCTGAGATGCCAATTCCCACCTGGGCCCTGGACTCCCCCAAACCATATTCTCTTGTGTGCCCACCTTACAGGCTCTTCCCATGACCTTTTCTTCTGATTTTTGTCTATCTCTGAATGTCAGAGGTTCCCTAGTTTGGTCTTATATCTTTTTTTCTTCTCTCTTGCTCTTG
Organism: Micromys minutus; assembly: GCF_963924665.1. Classification (NCBI taxonomy): domain Eukaryota; kingdom Metazoa; phylum Chordata; class Mammalia; order Rodentia; family Muridae; genus Micromys; species Micromys minutus. Next base: position 18,474,379 of record NC_137969.1, read on the forward strand.
CCTTGGAGAGCACATCACATTTCCTGTCTTCAACTGCCAACAGTAGAAATGTTCTATGTCTCTCTAGCGACAAAGTAAATTGTATATACTGTTGGCCACCTCTTATTTCCACTTTGGAGCTAAAAGATTTCTCAGACACAAGCGATTCAAAGAGATCTTGATCCCCACATACCTTGACCACACCCATCAGTGGGTTTTCCAGATCGTTTTGTATGCCAACCAGACAAGATTTCTTTCCTCCCCTTAGCTAAGTCATTAGTTATTCATCTCAGCTCTGCCTCCCAAACATTAATGGACCCCTCGTGCACTAGACTGCTCATGTCCTTGCCCAGTAACCTTCTTACTGTATCAGTTGCCTCGGGCACCTCTCTCAAAATAGGTCCATGGAAGCACCCACTTTGGTGGTTTCAGGAGCTCATCTGGGGAAGTTGCTAGGGGAAGTGTTTACCAGGAGCATCCGTTTACCTAAGGGCTCAAGTGACCCATCCCTTATGATTGTGGGCCTGAGACCATAAAGCCATAATCACACAGCAGGATATCAGTGCAGGGCAGCACTGGACGTAATAACACAGTGTGATTTGAGCATGGGGGTGATTTTTTGGCGCTGCCGCACCCACCCACACCCTGCCAACCCTGCAGGCATTCTAGCAAGGCTGCATTCCTGACCTCAGACATAATTCTGGCTGTAGCGCTTCCAATCCATCTGGGTGCAGTAACTTCACCCTTCTTTCCAACTAACTCAGTCTCTCCAAGATGGGAGGTGTCTCCTCTCTATGCACCAAGCAGGTTCTTAGGGCAGCTTAGGTGGCTCAGCTGTCTGTCTCCAATAGTTATTGGGGCCCATTTTCCCCCAAGTATAATATGAAATATCCTCTTAACATGTTAGGAAATTTACCTATTTACAGTATTAACATGTGCCCTAGTTGATAAATTTGGTGCAACATTTATTCTTCATCAGGACCCCTGAAAGTGAAATATTGTATGTCATGAGTATAGCTACTCAGTCCATAAAGCATTTCTACTTCTTAACTAATGATAAATGAATACAGCATACAGGAGTAGTGATATTTTTCAAAGATTTATTCATGTATGCACGCATGCACGTATGTGTGTGTGTGTGTGTGTGTGTGTGTGTGTCTGTGTGTGTCCACATGAAGATATGCATGTCTATGTGCACATGAACATCAAAAAAAAAAAAAAGGCACCAAATTCCTAAGGACTGGAGTTAGAGGTGCTTTCTGGTCCTCATTACTGTACTGCAGAGTGCTCTTAGCCACTGAGCCATCTTTTCAGCCCCAGGAGCTATGTCCTTAACCGACCCTGCAGCTCCTGACTGAAAGCTCAAGGGAATTTCTGTGTGATGTCCTGTACACAGTAGATGCTCACCAAGGGCAATTCTCTTCTAGTTCCCTTGGGTCAGGGCTCTGGTAGTTGGGCATGGCTGTGTGATGGAGGAGACGGAGGCTTGCATGGCTTGCTGAGATTCCCTGGTTATGAGCCCTCTGGTATTTGAAAAAAAAAAAAAAAACAATCAGAACTGGTGGTTTTCAACCTTCCTAATGCTGCAGCCCTTTAATACAGTTCCTCGTGTTATAAGACTGCCCGACTATAAGATTATGTTGTTGCTACTGCACAACCATAATTTTGCTACTGTCGTGAATTATAATATAAATATCTGATATGCAGGATATATCTCATAGTTCACCCCCAAAGGTTGAGAATCTCTGACATAAAGGAACCCAGAATCAAACAGTTAAGATACCATTGCGTAAGTAGAGGCTCCATAGGTTTCTACCACCTTCTATCATCACTGTAAGGAGTTATTGAAGAAATGAGAATTTCATTATTGCTGTTTATGTTCCAGTGAGATGCTCAGCTCTCAGACTGTGGTCCCTGGATGAGTAGTATCAACCTTAAAGGAAGATTAGAACCTTGGTTTCTCGACCCCTCCCACAGACGTTCTGAATCAGAACCTTAAGTTCACATCAAGTCTGAGTGCCAGCAACTAGAAGCAACTTTTAGTTCTGTAAATACTTTTGTCCCCCTGTAGAGTCCATTGGAAAAATGAAATATGCCCGACTTCTCTCTTTTGTACCTAGGGTAAACTTGACCACGAACAGGGGCTGAATGGACGATAATGTGAAGACCTTAACCTGTATGGTCTTAATTCCCACTCACCACTTGGAGCTCTTCACCCCCGTTGCTTTCTGCCCGATAGCAGGGGGGGGGGGTTAAGTGGTGACTGCAGCTGCTCCACACTCAGCTGCTGCCAGCCACAGATGCAGGCATTTAACGTGTGATTAAGGACAGGGTAATCCACTTAATGTGGGTTGTGGGAGATATTTGGCAAGAACCAAGGTATTCAAGGGTTGGATTTTAGCTTCCAAAGATAATGCCTTTCCCAATTATTTAAAGCCCTCAGTAACTTGTCAGTAACTTGTATCATACCAAGATAGAAATAAGCCTCTTTAAGACAGACTTCTGAGAATAGGATGCTTGCTCACTTTCTTTTTCTAGTAGGATCTTGATTCCGATGCGATATTATGTCATATGGCATAAGGGTATGTGGGAGCCAGTGTCTTAGTGCACTCAAGCCAACTGAGCTTAATACCTGCAAAGAAGCAAGGCTTTATTTTGTTCTGTACTGTTGACTACAGGCTAACTTAATTAAAAAATTAATCCATTCAATCATTCAACAAAATACTGCAGTGCCCGGCTTGAGGTTACCGTAGTAAATATGAGAGCAGTTGCTGTTTCTATTCTGTACTTGCCAGGTGGTGAGGCTGGAATGAGAATGAAGCAGTTACAGAGAGAGCTGAGGAGATGCAGGCAGAGGTGGGAGAGGAAGGCAGGCAACCCTAGGCAAGGAAGGGCAGAGGTGCACTAAACTACATCCCACAGGAAGTGACCTGTAGGCTGATACTTGAAGGGTGAGTTGGACGTAAACAATTGGGGTGGGAGGAAGGAAGTGAAACCCTGACTAGGACAAAGAATAGCTTAAAAACAGAAGTGTGAACTACAACAGAGGGGTGAGGAAGCAGTTAAGGATTAGAACAGCTCCAGAAATATGTCTGGAGTGTCTTTTATGTCTGTATTGGTCTGGGGCTGGGGTGATACGAGACGAAGTTGAGGAAATAAGGCATCATTGGACTTGACTGGGTATTGTGAAAGCTTCTAAGCAGTTATATTCCCCCCCACCAAGTCCAACTGGGGAAATCTGGGGAGTTCAGATGTTAATGGGGTCTTCCATAGTTCGTACAATCTCACTCCTGGACTGAATTAGCAGGCCCCCTTATCAGCACATTCACAAGACAATGTGGGTTTGGGTATCTGTGATTCACATGGCCCTGGAGCTGCTGCTCTGAGCTGGATACCTCTTTGTTGCTTTGAACCCAACCATGCGAACTATGTGAGCATCCCCAGTGTAGCCTTCAGAACTCCAGCAAAGAGCAATACAGCTGATCCTCACTCCCTGCTGATTCTGCATCTGTGCATTCAGACAGACCCTAGTCAATCCTCAGAAAAAATAATGGCGGCTTGCTGCAATGTACAGCCATCCTTCTTGTTATTATTTTATGAACTGTAGGATATGCGCCTTTGTGGGAGTCTGCCAGTGATTAAGAATCCCTGTGGCCTTCTCCTTGGCTCCCCTGAAACAACTGAGGCCATCTGCTGAGCCCCAGATGCAAAGGGTATCTGCTGGGCTTCCTGTGGGGGCGCAGCTGCAGCCCACCTCCTCTTTGTGTGGTCACTCTCCTATCTGCTGCGGTGCTAGCCACATACACACATCTGTCTCCATTATGAACTTATCTCTCTGTACTGCCACTAGGAAAGGTGAGACAGGCCACACGTTGCTATGGGTGACACAGGATTGGGGGTTGGAAGTGCTGGCCTCAACGTGGCCCTTTCCTGTGCTTTGTGCACGACTGGGGTGAGTCGTTTGAGTGATGACTTTAGTTTTTCCAGCTGTGACATGAGGACAGCAGCGTCCCTGCACCGCCACTTCAAGTGTGGTGCGGAGATCAGCGTGGCTTCTGAGAGAGTGATCTATGAAGTTACATGGAATGGTGGGTTTTAGCAAGCACTGTGGACCAAGATGGGGTGATCACTGGCACTGTGAACAAGGAGAGGGTCATTGCTGGCCACTGCACCCATTTCTGATAGAGTTAGAGGGAGGGGTCAGGACGAGTGTGCCTCTCACGTTCTAGAATTAATAAGCACCTTCCCATCCGCAGCTTGCAAATAAGGTTTCATTTCATGACTGCTTCTCCATGTAGTCACTTAATGGGTGGCTCAATTAGAGACCATTTGGCCAAATGTAAATGTCATTAGAATCTATAATTGTGGGGCCAGAATAATTTCTAGTAGTTTTTGATGACACACTCTACTTTAAAACATTTTTGGGGGGACCTATGTGAGGCAAACACACCCAATTTGTTCCCTCTTGTATGTAATTATCGGTTGGAGCTTCTTGCTGGCCTTTCTCGAAATGTTAATGGAATGACATTAAATTCCGGTTCATTTCAGAACTCCTGTATTCTGCAAAAAAGCTTCTCCGAGAAACTTTTAAAACAGATCCATAGATAGAATTTTAAAAAAAAGAAAAGAAATTATTTCTTACTTTCATGTAGTGGCCCACACAGCCATGATCTTACAGAAGGCTCAAGGACTGTGGGGAAAGGGGTAAGGAACTTGCACAATGTCAGGTCCCTTAGCTTCCTTAAGGAGTGTCTTGCCTTTCCTCTACTTGACTGCATATGCTGCCATTGGACTGGATTAAGATGCACAGGTGCTAAGACTCAGCCATTTTCAAGACATTTGGGAGGATCCTTCAGAAAAGAGGGAGCCTCACAGCCTTTGTCTTGCCTGGGGCTTCTAGGGCCTCCTCACCACCACAAGCAGATTCCAGTCTTTGTTCTTTAGCTTCTGGGACATATATCTTTCCTCCTGCTTTCCTCTTTCCTATTTCGTTCTCAGCTCTCTTATCTAGGAAACGGGCCCCAGTAGACTATGCACTTCTCAAGGGCAATGAGTAAGTCTTGTTCACCTTGAAACATCTGTGAAATAAATCCCTGTCTCTGATAGCTTCCAGGGTCAGGTAATGACAGTCCCTCCTGGCTTCACTTCTGTGCTCTTCCCTTGCTCTCACAGTAGCAAAGTCTTTAAGGGGTCAATCAGCTTGGTCTCCCCCTGATGAATACCTCCTGACAGATGCTTTTGTCCTCAGTCCTGCCCAGATTCCTTGAAACTTGGAGCCTTTTATAATGTCAAATAGGATCTGTCCTTCCCTCAAAGACCAAGTTTCAGCCACCAGTGAGCCCCTGTGTTTTTCTAGATGTGTCCACTGTTCCCTCATGAAAACAGCATTTGAGATGCCTGTGCTTTTGTGTGCTAGGTGCTTTGTAGTTACTCCATCTGGATCATGTCCCACAGTCTAGGTCACAGGTGATATTAGATGACAGTCTCCCCCTGCCCCTGACACAGACAACTTTTGCGCTTGACAAAACTGAGGTCTGGAAAGACCAGAAACTTGCTGTAGGCCAGACAGTTACAGGCAGTCAACGGTGATGCGGCTGAGCCCGAGATTATGTCTGCCATGTTGTGTGGAAACAGATGTATAAATGAATCTTATCCTTACTGGTAGATCTCATGTCTAGCTGAGATGTGGCAGACCAACAGAGAGGTGATCTGCTTCCACTACTATCAGAGGCAAGGGTAGAAATCGGGGAAGGGGCCAACAGGACTGAGTGTAGAACTCCCAGCAAGGAAGATCTTTCTAATAGTGGAGACATGACGATAGAAAAATACTATGCAGTTGCAAAGAAACAGACAGATCCACAGTGTATAAAGCCACATCTTGCCATGATAGTGTTGGTCCTGGGGTCTGTGAGCCTCAGAGGGCTTTTAGAGAAGTCTTCTACATGACTATTTGCCTATGTGTGGTACGTAAACTTCTTTAAGCTGGAATCAAGAGCCTAGAGCCCTTGGTAGACCTGTCCTGGGTAATTTGCTGAACTTTCCTAGGTAATTGTAACAGGAGACTGGCTTATTTGATTCATCCTTTAGAAATCCTTGAGTAACAGAATAGCAGAGGACCTACCGTGGTACTTTTGGTAACAGAGAACAGATCCGATCTCACTTATCAACTTCTTGGTGAGACACCCAAGTGAGGTTGCCAGTATTCATTGCTTCTTCATGCCAGAAGCAGAGGGTATATCACAGACTTCACTTTCAACCATAAGAAAGAGACAAAGGTATGCTCAGAGCATCTTAGCAAAGGCAGAGAAGAGACTTTACATAAAAGCTCTCCCAGGGCCGTTTCATCTGCCTTGGACTCCTGCACATCAGGAAATTAACTTGCTGAAACAAGCCACATCCTCAATAACCCTTAGCCACAGAGGAATAAGAGGAGAACTTTTCTATATGTGGATTTAAAGGATACCAGGAAAAAATACAAAGGAAACACAGAGAATGACTTAACCAAATTCAAAGTCAGTCTGAGAAAATACATTGCTTGTGTAAGATCCATCTACCAGTTTATGCATTCGCACACCTGGCTCACATTTTATAATCCCTACTCATTCCATCTCTTAGCTGACAGCTGAACAGAGTTCTCTTGCAGAGAGGTATGTTTACTGTCTATCAGTCTGCTATCAGGGCTACCAGTAACTATGGTGGTGTATGTGCCCAGTACAGGACCCTCCAGTGAGGGAGTGGGGACAGGAACATAGCCTCTGTTCTGCTTCCTTGCGGCTCCTGCAGTTGGAAAAAACAGCAGCTTCTTCCAGAGAACACAGAGGCACCCACTGTTTGCTCAGCTGTGTACCCGAAGAACTGTGTGCACATATTCTGATTGGTTGGCTCCAAGGATGCATATTCTATTTGTGACAAATGTTCTTTTTGTGAGGCCATGAATACTCTGGGCTTGATAGAGTGATATTCCGCGCCAAGTTTTCCAAGAAAAATGAATTAGGCACTAAGTGTTTACTGAGTAGGGTAGTCAGTTGGGTATGGTATTGATTCACAATACAAAGCTGCATATGGCAAAATCTCTAGCCCTACAGGGAGATAGGCACACCACCATATAATGTCTGGTAAGTCAGAATAAATACCCAAGCCCAGGATGAAGGAGTAGTTTGTGATTACTCTCTGGCTCTTTTCATCTGTTATGATGATGGCCCCCATTGGTGAGTGCTTTGTTTGAACCAATGTGCCAGGTGCTTCCAAAGCATCATCTCATGCCGTTCTCCGTGGCCTTATGCAAAAGAGACTTTTCTGGTGTTCATGTATGAGCATCTGTGCATTTGGCATGTTGGTGTATGCATGCTAATATGTGTCTTATGGATGTTGTATGTATGTGTAGGCACAGAGGGTAGGCTTCTTCCTTGAATATTCTCCATCTTACGTATTGGGGCCAAGTTCTCCCAATGAACCGGGAAATCTTGGATTCAGCTAACTCCAGCCCCTGGAACACCCAGACTCTGCCTCAAATGAACTAGTATTATAGGTGGGGCACCAAAATGGTATTTATGCGGGTTCTGTGATTCCAACTACAGTTCTCATGTTTTTGCAGCAGGAGATCCTACAGGAAGTTCTCCCTGAACCTCACTACACTATAGTTCTCTAAAGGCATGTGCAATTACACAGAGACATAGGCACACATGCGAACACACAAGATGTGTTCACACACTATCGTTAACTTTGTTGTACATCATGTTCATGTGGACCACTTCTCACAGTCACGTAGAACCACTTCGGACTGCAGGACGGCAACCTCTGCCTTTCTGTGACACTTGAAGCAAATCAGTTTTGAAAATTTCTTCTTCATACAGTGCCAGTCTTTCCCGTTAAGCTTCCCTTCTGACCTCCTACATATTCAGTTCTTAGCCCCTCATCTCCTGGGGGTTCTTCTTGGCCTTTTTCCTCAGCCATTTTTACTTTCTCTTCAGATTGGGAGGAGGGGAAAATTAGAAGCTGTCAAAGAAACCAAGTGCCCACATGCCTTTGTTGTTTGACAGCATGTCCTAAGGGTATTATTGCTTCAGTGTTGAAGGCTTTATCAAACTGGGGTGTTTGTGAGTGTGTGTGTGTGTGTGTGTGTGCGTGTAGAGAGAGAGAGAGAGAGAGAGAGAGAGAGAGAGAGACAGAGACAGAGAGGGAGACAGAGAGAGACAGAGAGAGAGGGGAGAGGTGTTTTATTTGAATGGTGCTAGCTAAGAAGACATTTTCCAAATCAAGAAATTAATAGACAGGTTAAGCAATCAGGGTAGTGTGTGTGTGTGTGTGTGTGTGTTTATATGAATGAACAGCATTACATCTGAATGGGGCTGGCTGAAAAGGCATTTTCCAAATCAAGAAGTTAATGAGCAGGTTAAGCAACCCGGGTAGTGTAAAGTCTTCAGTTAGAGTTCCCGTAAAAATTGAGGTCATGGAGCACCAAACTTTCAGAAGAATACAAACTGTTCACATCTAAGTTGGAGCTGGCCACTGGAGGCATTTTCAGCTGCAGTATGCTAATCCTGTGCACTGAGCTCCCAGGGGCGCTGAGCATAGAGTAGAAGCGGCTGTCTGGAAGCAGTCTCCTGTGCATAGATTTAGAAGTACTGGTCTGTAGGTTTTCTGTCTAATGTTAATTTAGTCATTGAATTCCATTCACTGCCTACTTTGTGGATACTCAAAGCATGGGCAGCTTCCTCTGGGAGTTCCTTATAAATAGAAAACCTGCAGCACTTCTCACCCCAAACCTAGAGATTAAAAACATGCATTTTAATAAGAGTTCCAGGTCACACTTGGGCACATGAGCATCAGATGTGCGGCGCCGTAGAGAACACAAAAGTTGTTAATAAATTGGAGTCACCACCTAGAATCGACTGAGTTTCCTAAATGAGCTTCGTGTATATATTAAAAACAATAGGCAGAGAGGGGAAGCTGCAAAGGGACCGATCAGTGCATTCTCAGATAACTGGGCGTTTACTCCTCAGGCTTATTCTGATGCCGCTAAAACTGCAAGCCCTGGCTTTCTCCTGGATCCTTGTTCTTTTCCTTTTTAGGAGAGGGTGCAGTCCCATCATAAGGCCAACACTGGAACCTGAGCAGCAACATGCAGCCACATCCCATTAGCTAATAGCACTGGGTGGTAAGGCCCCTGGAGAGAGGCTTCAGCTGGAAACACTGCAGCCAAAGCCCCTCTAATGGCCCAGTCAGCTGTCGGGGCTATAAACACATTTCTTTCCATTTAGTGCTGTTTACCCCTCTCTGTGACCTCTCATGCTTCCTGCACCCCGGCCACGTGGCCCAGATGGCATAATCTGTCAGGCCAAAGCAGGTGACAGTAGGACTTGATGTTAGGTAATCAGGGACTATAATTAGCTAGGGTGGAAGTGGTAATGGGAACAACTGCAGGGCTGGGGGAGGGGAAGACAGGAAAGCTATTCCTGGTTGGAAGACCAGCAAGGGAGAAAAGCCGGCTCCCTCTCCCCCTCCCACTGCCTCACACTTAGTGTAGTATGTTTTGTGAGCACAAGGTACTAACATGCGCTACTGGCTTTTTTTCTCCTTGAAGGTCAGAACCGAGTGCTAGGCAATTTAGTAAGGGAGTCATTTGGCAGATGATCAATTTGATTTCATAGGTGCTGTTCCAGAACTCTGTGGTTCAGTTGGTTAATTAGTTGGCTGCAGCGCCTTGTAGGGACAAGAGTTGGGGAGAGCTGTAGAGGGTTAGCTTAATTTTTGGAGAGTCAGGAACAGTGGCCTTCAGGCCCTGGCCTTACTGTTCCGCCCCCATCCGGTTAACATCAGCTGGCCTGCCAGCCTGGTTTAGCTCCTGCGCCCCTTGTTAGGTTCCACATTCACATACCACATCAGTACTACCAGAACCATAGCTAATACAAAGTGGGGAGTCTGAAAGCATCACCTTTCCTCCACTTGGATTGGTACGAATTCATTCACAGCATCAGAACAAAACCAATGAACCAAACAAATCACTCCTCACAGATGGGAGCTCTTGTGGGTCAGAGAAGCAACTGGCTTATTTTTATCAGAGATGATTATCAGTGGGGCAGGGTTTGTGCGCAACTTGTATCAGGAGATCTGTCCCTGTGAAAGCAAGGAAGACACTGAAGACTGGAACAGGAGCAGCCTTGCTTGTCACAGTAACGCTCTTTAGATGGCACACACAGGTCTCTACACGGACTTCACTGGCAATTTCACCTGTAGTGAGTGGAAACTGGAAACCTCTGGAAACTGGAAACCTCCCTATGTATCCTAGACCCTCATGTGCCTTAAGATTGTTTGCTAATTTCTTTTCTCCCCCTCCTCTAAAGAAGATAAAAGAAAACATAAAACACCCAGAATCTCAGAAACAACAAGTTTACAACTTGCTAAATATTTTTCCAGACCATTCTAGACATGGTCATTTTATTTCATCAAAATTGGTCTAAGTTGCTAACTTGTAATAATTTCTCCTTCACCAAAAATACTGAATATTATTTTATTTACATGGGAATACTTCTACATATATTTTTTTTTCTTTTACTTTCTCCCATAGTTAATTCACTTAGTTTATAAAGAACCAAACCTTTTTTTTTTCTTACAACTTTCTAGTTTTTTTAACTGAATATCCTAAAATTTCCCCTATTAACATTTCATTTCATGTTTTTTTTTCCCCCCACAAGGTTGGGCAATCCTATTATCAAATTCCTGAATTCAAATACCTCTTTGCAAACCCATGCCTCCTTCCCGCCCCAGGCATCTCCCAGGTAATAAAAACTAAGGTGTTTTTCAGAAGTCCTACTCTCCTGAATGTCTCTTCCTGTCTTTTTCAGTTGGAATAGTAAATTGATTATCATTTATGATTTCAAAGACCCCACCGTGTTCTAGTTAGAGATGTATTTTTGGTTTTGCTCCTTTGAGACAGGGCTTCACTATGTACTCCTGACTTACTGTTTAGACAAGGCTGCCCTTGAACTCATACTTACTGTTTAGGCAAGGCTGTCCTTGAACTCCTAGCATGCTGTCTGCTGCTACTGTCAAGTGCTGGAATTAAATGCCTGGAATGAAATGTCCTTGGTGCCTGTCGGGACTGTGTTTTTCCGTCATACTAGAGTTAAAATACAGATGTCACTTCTTTTCACAGGGTGGCTTACATTTTTTGGATCTCGTGGCCTGAGGGAAAGCGAGAATTAAAACAAATCTGTAAGTATGTAGAACTTAGTACATTCTTAGGGGGATTTCCTGACAAAAAAGGTTCAAGAGGACTTAATTGATAATGAATGTGGCCATTACAAAACCGCTTTTCTGAACGTTGGTGGTGGACTTTGCCTGATTCTAGAAGCTCCAGAATCTTACTGCTCTGCACTTTCAGAACAGAGGTGAATTCCTGACTCCAATGCTGGAGTGATGATCTCACACCGCCTCATGTCTTTCTGAATAGTGTGGGGTCTGATTCGGCTTAGAGTTTCCAGGATGTCTTTGGAAGGCTTGAACTTAAAAATTATCTTTGATTATTATTATTGTTATTATTATTCTGTACATATATGTTTATATGTTTATAAATATATAAGTCTAAGCTTAGCAATACTAAAGAAAAAGGCTATTAACTCAACAGTGAGAGGGGATGGGAGGAGTTGAAGGGAGGGGAAAAGTGACATAATACTATTTTAATTAAAAATTTCAAAAAACTACCTTAATCCCCAAAGAAAGGAATCTGGTAACTGTATTTAACCACCTGCACAAACTCAGCACCTGAGAGGCAGAGGTAGGCTGAAGTCTGTGAGGTCAAGGACTGCCTTGTCTAAATAGTGAGACCCTGTGTCAAAAGAACAGAACCAAATGTATTTGAAACCCTTTCCCCAACAGTGCTAATTATGTTAGCATACTGGAAAATGAGGTCAGATGTTACTATAAGCATCTCATCTGCATTATCTTATTAGTACCTTTGCACAGTTTTCCAGAGGGTTGTTCAAGAACTGGAGTCTGTTACTCTCTACCTAACGCTCATCCGTCTGTGGATTGTAGCTAGCTTATCAATGATGTCTAAGCTAACATCCACGTTCAGCAAATGCATACCATATTTGTCTTTCTGGCTCAGAGTTAACTCACTCAGGATGATTTTTTTCCCCTAGTTCTATCCATTTGGCTACAAAAAAAATCACAAAATTTTATTTTACACAGCTGACCAATATTCCATTATATAAATGGACCATGTTTTCTTTAGCTATTCATTCACTGATGGACATCTAGGTTGTTTCCATTTTCTGGCTATCATGAATAGTCAGAGCAGCAGCAAACATAGGCGAGGAAGCGATCCTGTACTGGGATCAAGCATCCTTTGAGTATATGCACATCTGCCAGCAATAGATGCATGCTTCTCATACATGCGTCCCTTACTCAAAGCCTTCTAGACATAACAACACCGACAACACATAGAAACTCACAGAGACTGTGACAGCATGTATAGGGGTCCTAGAGCACCCACACCCCATCCTGAACCTGGAAGCCATCTCCAATTGATAGTCACTTGCAAATGAAATATTAGTTTTCTCCAAAGGAGTCTCACCGGAGGAAAAAACCATTAGTTTTTGTTTGCTAGTTTTATGTTCATGATGTTAGTGTTTCTTCTGTTTTTCATTTCTAACATTTATTCTTCTCCCATGTATTACAACCAGGCTGCAGTTTGCCCTCCTTCCCCTCACCCAGCCTCCCCATCCCACCTCCCCCTTCCTGATGCTCCTGCCCTTCCCTTCACCTCCTCTCAGAAGAGAGCAGGCCTTCCACGGACATCAACCCCATATTGCAGCCTAGTAAGCTACAGTAAAACCACTCACAAAGTCTCTCATCAAGGAAGGAGAAGACAACCCAGTAGGAGGAAAAAGATTCCAAAAGAAGGCAAAAGAGACAGTCTGGGCTCCCACTCTGAGGCATCTCACAAGAAGACAAAGCTATACAGCCATAACAATGCAAAGGGCCTAGGTCCAACCTGTACAGGCCCCTGATCTCTGCAATTCCCCACAGATCCTGGTGAAGCAAATTCTTACGGGAAGGCTACGTGCCTAGCAGTAGATGGATTCTTTGGAGGTTCTTTTGTCTTGTAATGCTAAGGGCATTTTAAAATTTTATTTATTTAATTTTTAATTTGTTTTTTATCTTATTGGTCCTTTGAATATATATTATGGCTTCAGGTTTTGGGGTTTATGGGATTTCTGAGTGGGGAAATATATGTGTGTGTATGTGTGTGTGTGTGTGTGTGTGTGTGTGTGTGTCTGCATCTATTTTCATTTCTTATACTTTTTGGGGTGATTCTTTTTCTTGTTTGGTTGTTTTGTCATATTCCAATTTGTTTGGCTTTAATTTATCTTATTTTATTATATTCCTTAGATGTCTGTCTTTTTTCTAACAATAGTCAGAAAGGGGGGGTGCTGTGGATGGAGGCGGGAGGAACTAAGAAACAGAGGGGAGGGGAAACTGTAAAAGATTGTATGACTCAGTTTCCCAGTCTACACAATAGGAATTTGAGTATCTACTTTATGCTTTTGTGGTAAGGGGTAAGAACAAGGAGGATCACTTTGTAGTTCCTGGTGGCTCTGGCAGAATTGGTCCATGTGAGGGAATGGGGGCCCAGCTTTCAGGAGACTGTTGGTAGTTAGTGGTGGCTAGTCCTTGGTGGTAAGCCCTGCTGACATCAGGGAGAGGAAGGGCTGGAGATGAACTATTCTGTCTGAAGTGAGTGAGGCTACAGCCCACAGTATACTGGTTCTTGCTGGATTTGCCTGGTTTCCTTGTAGGGCTTAGTGAACATCACACAAAGAAAGCACACTGCTTCTTTCTCTGTTCCCCATGCTTGTTGAGTCCTTGGCTTAATCCCAACCTCAGGGACAAGTGACTAGCAATGTCCTCATACTTGGGCATATCATGTACTTAAGACCACTACAAATCCCCTACTGTGACTACCCTTTGCAAGGGAAACTAGTTTTTACTAATTTGGCAAACATGCAAGAAATAAGCAAAGCCTGTCCAAACTCATACACATTTGAATGTATAGAGCCGCACTTGACAATCTGAACTTTGATCAAGAACCTGACCACTTGTTTGTTGTTTCGAGGCCTTGGTCAAGTTCCTTGTTTCCCTCCTACCTCGCAAGCATCATGCTCTCATTTGTAAAGTGGAGAAATAACCAAGCTAACCTTATAAGGGTGTGGTGAGGATTATTAACACTTTATAAAGTGCTTGGAGCAGAGTCTGGCATACAGTACAAGCTTAATAAATGTCAACCTTAAACAAGACAAAAAAAAAAAAAAAAAAAAAAAAAACCGATGCTGTGGTTCTATCTGCTTTTTAAAGTTTATATTCTATGCACTGATTCCTGCTGCCTTACTAGGGCCCAGGGAATTGAATTCATACTTGGAAATGCCAGGCAGCATAGAAGATTGTAAGGCATCTGAAAGCATGGCCTAGTTAAAAAGCACACACACACACACACGCACGCACACACACACACACACACACACACACACACACACACACAAAGCTACTTTTAATAGCTGGTAAGAGCCAGAGAAAATCCAATTACAGATGAATCAATCGATTATAAAGAAAAGGGACAGAATAAAGGGAAGAATGTTGGAGAGACACAGAGCCAAATTACAGCCAGATAATAGAATTAAGGATCTGTAGAACAAACTGGAAGAAACAAAGGGCTAGGAGCTGTGGCTCGCTCATGGCTCTGAAAGTGAGTGGATCAGAAAGAGTCAGAATCCTGGTTGGCAGATCATATTTTACAGGAAAATGAACTGCCACGTGCAGCCTCTAAAAAGAGAGTATTGTTTTGGGGTTAGATAGGTGCTCCCCGGGAAGGATGAAAGTAAAAGACCCACATTCTGCTGTACGGAGGTGCAGTCTCACTTGCTAGTTGCTCATTCCCTAGGAAATCATGTTCCGGCTCTCAAAACAACAAGCACAACCAAACAAGACAGAAAACCATGTCACTCTTCAGTAGCTTCTCTCTTGTAGGCAAACATCAAAAACAAAACAAATGCACTTTTAATGTTCTGTTCTATTTTGGGGGGGGAGGGGGTGATGAAAGGAAGGTGGAGTTGTTAATCCAGTGACAACCTCTACAGCTGTGTATATTAGCAGTCAGTTCTAGAATAACATCCGTTTCTATATATTTATGGAAAGGCGTCCTTAACTAGGCCGCACAAAGAACCGGAGCCTCTATAAATAAGTGAGGCCGTGCAGTGGGGAAGGCTGTCTCTATCCCCAGCCGTTCTATGCAGCTGTCATCTTTGTGCCCGGTTTGCCCTGCTCCATTGTCAAGGCCCCTGCACTGGAGGCTGGGTGACATGTGCGAGAGGGAACACCTTCCCGAAGGCATCTGGGGACAAGCAGCTATGCTGCTCCGTGGCTGTGTGCTGGCCTCGGTGGGCCTTGAGGCTTATGCTCCGACTAGGCCCTCACAGGTGACTTGCCTGGGGTCACCTCCTGGGAGACAGCTGCACCAGGCTGGCTTAGGCTGGCCTGGCCTGACAGATGGTAGTGTTGGGAAGTGAGTAGGGATAACTAAATAACCCTGAATATGTAAGATTAAACAGACCAGGGCTGCAGATAATAAAGGGAAATGTTTTGCAAATCTTCGGCTTTAGAAAGCTGCCTACGAACATTTCCAGCAGGCTACTGTTTGTGGACTGGCATGAAGGATCCCAAAATATCCTTGTAAGTATTTTCCTGTGCATTCAGATGGGAAATTAAATATGAAATATAGAAAATAATAAAAATAACCCAGAGAACAACATTAAAATAGCTAACATAATATTAAAAGTAAATCTTTTGCTTATGGAGGATGTGGCAAAGGCTTCTTGGTATTGGCAATCACTTTTGAGTTTTTGTGAGGCTCTTATCTTGAAAATAAAAAGGCCCTAAAAATAGGGTTCTTGAACTTACAACAGGGGTGTTTTCTGTTTATCAAATAAACTTTAGTGTCACAAACCAATAAAACAGGACCTGTGGATTCCTGGCACAAGATAGGCCCTGATAGCTCCTGGATGTATTTTATTTTAAAAGCTCTGACCAGAATTGCAGGTTCGTAGACATGGGAGCTGTGGGTTGACATGTGTCTCTCAAATTATGATGAAATAGGATTTGATAGCAAGGCCTAAAATCCTGCCTATGGAGAAGGCTGAGTCAGGAAGATTGCAAGTTCAAAGTCAGCCTGGACAATTTAGTATGCCCCTATTTAAAAATAAATGGCCCAAAGAAGAAAGGAGATTTAACTCAGTGGCAGAGATAACTCAGTTGCCTACCATACACTGGTCTCAATCTCCAGCACACACACACACACACACACACACACACACAAGTGCTCTACCACTAGAAGATAATAGTGGTTGATGACAGACTGAAGTCCTAATCTCTGTGTTGATGGATGTGAATTGACTTGGAAAATAAAGATGAACCAATTAAAGGGAAGTCATTAGTGTTGTCTTTAATTCAAAGTTACTTTGTCTATACCGAAAGGAGACCTTGAGACATTGAGTCAGACAAGGAGTATGCGTGAGGAAGCAGTGACAGAGGTGATGCAGAGAGAATGTCAGGAATGCTCCAGATTGTGTGACAACACCCATGCTGAAAGAGAGACAGAGGCCATGCTTTCTCATTCTCTCATGCTGGCCACTGTCTTAATCTCTGACACTGGGTCTCCAGAATAGCAAGAAAATATATTTGTCATATTAGCCTCCTGCTCTGTGATACTCTGGTGTAGAAGACCCAGTTAACTAATACAACTAAATATTTCTAAGGACAAACCAGACATCTGTACCCCCATCAGGACCCACAGGAGTGGGGATTACAAGGCGGCATTTTCTGATTGTTCTTTGGGTAAATATAGGTTAAGCTTTTGGGAATCAGTGCCTTCACTGATGCTATCACCCAGGGTTTAGCCTTTGAGTGTCTATTCTGAAAGTAGAGCCTTTGAGCCACCTATATGTTTGGAAGTGTCCAGTACTAAGCCTGTGACATCACGGGCAAGCTCTATCCATCTAGGGAGCTGCAAGGCTATTTACAGAAATTCTCAAGTAAATTCATAATTCTCTGTACTTTTACCCATTAAAAGAGGAGGGAACCAAGAGATGAAAGAACCCAGGAAAAGATTTCAGTTTGGGATTGACTCTGGATCCGGATGCAAACAGATATCAGAATCTATCTTTTAGGCCACTGGCAACAGTTGATGAACAGCATAGAAAGCTTTGAGTTGTGCTCACAAGACTCCCCCAGCTATGGCAGACAGAGTTCCTGAGTCATGCCTTGATTCTCTTGCTTGGCTAACGGGTTTGAGGAAGAGACATGAGGCCAGGGGACAAAGAGTGTATCTCTCCAGACACCTGGACTCCAGCTTGCCTTATAGGCCAGGGATGTGGATGAACTTGGTTTTTGTGTCAGGATGTGTTCCTGATGCTAGCTGCCTGGCAGCTCTGGACAAGTCTCTCTAGCTCCATGGCCCTTGGTGTCCATATATGGAGAAGAAATGAGACCCTTTGCCTTGCTCACCTAAGTGCAGCCTGGAGGTCTGCCTGGGAAGTCTCAGGGAGGACTTGTGAACTGCAGACGCTATGACTGTCACACTCAGTCTGAATGACAACAGAGGATGTCCTCAGGACAAGACTCTGCTTCCTGTCAGGGACACTTGGGCAATTGCCTCTCCTAACCAGCCATTTGACTTTTTCTGTTTTATCTGAGTGACTAGTGAAGAATAAAGGTGGGGTGTGGGGAACGCAATTAGACAGGCTGAAGTCCTGCAGGAACTGTGCTCCCCCTCCTAGGACAGGCCCCACAACGAGCCTGCTCTAAGTGTCAGCAGGTCTGATCTTCTGATAGGTTCTATCTTAGCTGCATTTCTCTGGGGTAAGTTAGTTCTTTCTTCCTCTTAGTCTCCATCCACTGCCACTAATGGACTGGCTCTAACTCAGTCAACACCATTCGAAAGCCCCAATCCCATATGATTCCTGCTCCCAATTTTCTTGTTTTCTGGCTCCCAAAATTCCCTTGGACTTCTCTGTGTCCCAGACACCGTGGGCACTGGAATATTCTATGATTGGGTCAAGACAAAGCATTCAAGGAGCTACATCTAGTTCACATTGGCTCCCAAGGTTGTCTCTGCAGGTTGACTTCACAGCCTTCTCTTTCTCACTGCAAAGTGGTGGAGGGTTCCTTGATGTACAATTGTGGAGAAGTCACAGCCTACTGACACTGTGTATTCTTTTATAAAATGAGACCAACACTAAGAATATGAGAAAATAACAATGTATGGTTACTCTTTCTCAGATGCTCTACCAAGGGCTTCCCTTGTTTTATTTATTTATTTATTTATTTATTTATTTATTTATTTATTTACTTATTTTGCCACAGTAAGAAGGTGAATACTATTACTGAGTATGGCTAGCCTGTGTTTACAAGATGATGAAAGTGAAGAGTTGAGAACTTAATCATGTACCAGAGGTCATACAACATGTTGCAGAATCAAATGTCCGCATTGTCTGGCTCCTGAGTCCAGACTCTTGCTGCATTCTTATCTTGCTTAACTAAGTTGTCTATGTGTCAACTCAGGTCTATGAGTAGACATAGCTGCTCAAAGGAAAGAGGAGGAACAGGAAGAGATAGAGAAGAACAAAGGTGGGGAAGGAAATAGAGAACATGGGAGAAGGGGAGACGGGGGAGGGCAGAGACTGAGAGAAGCCATGAGAAGAGGGGGTGGAAATAACAGTGAAGTCCTTCTTTGGTCAACAAGTCTGAAATTTCGCATATAATCGTCAGTCTTTTCTTCCTCCATCAACCAGAAAGTATATGTTTTTTGTTATTTGGAAACAAGGAGATGTGGCTGCTGACAAAATAGAGAGTGGCTGGTTTTCCAGTAAAGAAATGATTGTATGCATATGCTGTACTAAGTATGTGTTGCATGAATACATGTATTTATCTATATAAAATGAATATATCTATTTATCTGCCTATTTATCTGTCAATGTACTGACCATCTATCAACATTCTGAAAAAAAAGGTGGGTGAAGGCAGACAGGCAGAGGGGAGGAGGAAAGGGATAGGGGAGAGAGAGAAGGGAAAAGATGGAGGAGGGAAGATATAGAATAGCTAGGGGGAGGGAGAAAGATGAGGGGTGGGGGTAAGAGAGAGAATACATGATTCCACACAGGGCAGAGGTGTTAGAGTCCTAATTTCGCAGATGAAGAAAGTAGGCAAAGAGCTGGTGCTGATCTCAGGTTGCTTGGTCCTAGATGACCACATCTTACCATTTTTGGTTGCTATAATAAGTTCTCGAGGTTGCGTGCTTCATGATTACTGGGCTCTCGGGATTTTTAAGGGCAAAAGGTCCAAAGAGTCTTTGGCTTCATCAAAATCTTCTTGACTATGGAAGAAGCCAAGGAAAAGCCATATGCAGGAAAAACCAAGTACACGGGGTGAGCTTACTTCACAAACCCTAGTCACTGATTCCACACTACCCGCTTTACTCCTACCAGAGGGCTCAGTACTGATACCTTAATAATCTCCTACAGGACTCCAATTGATGCCTTAATGATTTCCTACAGGACTCCAATTGTACAAAAGCCCACCATTTTGGCATTGCCACAATAGGGACCAAGCTTCCCGTACGTATGTCTTTAGAGAACAAAAGACTTCCAGACTACTGCAGAGTTTTAATTATTGAGATGACATAAATAAGACACTAAGTCCACTGCCTACCACACAGTCATTATTTAAGAGAAGTGGGCAGGGCCTGGGGAGATGGCTAAGTGGTTTAAGTGCTTGCTATATAGTTATGAGGACTGGAGTTCATAGTCCAAGTAAATGCCAGGAAGGCCTGGCAGCCTGCCTGTATTCCCGGTCTTGAAAGGCAAAATCAGGAGTTCAAGAACAAGCTGTCTCACAGGATTGGCCATGTAGATGAGTTCTGGAGGTGGAGAGACAAAACATAACATTTTGTTCGTTTTTCCAACTTGACCAGGGTCTGTATTCGTCCATGACCAGCCCTACCTCTGCTTCTTTCTTTTCCTTTTGTTTTATGATTAAGCAACTATGGTCATTAATTAGGGAACACCACGTAGCCTTTGTTTTAGCCCTGTTTTAAGTTAGCATATGAGAAGCCAGAAGTGATTGTCTTAGACTCAAGTCTTTCTCAAGCTCCAGACTAATGAATCTTCCTTTCTACTGTGACTCACACCCTATTGGCCTCCTCCCTCCCCAGGCCAAGTGAGTTAAGACTCACTCTGAATTCTGACACTCTCCAAAAAGGTCACATTACCAAACAGTCTAGGATTGAGACCTCTGCCGAATTCTAGGATAGAGATCCCAAACAATGGGTGGCATAGTAACTTATCTGTGTCTCTTTTGATTTGCTTGTGAGTTCATTAGAAATAGAGGAATTACAAAGGAGAGGTTGATGGAAATGTAGCTCCATAGCAAAACCCTCGAGTTTACAGAATGAAAATGAACCAGGTCCCTAGTCCTGTCAGGCCCTTAGAAGTCCCAGCCGACACAGGGGACACAGGGACCCTTCATGCTGTGTCATCTCTGTGGTTTCAGGGTCAGGTTATAATTAGAAGACGTCTCATCCTGGAGGAAGGCAGAGAACAGGCCTTAGAACTGGTCACCCTGCCTCTGGCTTGGCTTTTTTCCAGCTTGCTTCATCTTCCTGTCACGGTGAGGCCTCAGATCTTTAATGACTTCCCCTTAGCCTCCATTTAACAAGAGGAAGAACATGTTTATAGATTAAATAAAAAGTACAAGAAGCACACCTCTTCCCCCTCATCTGGCTCCCACCGTTCCCACCCCCACTCTTCTTGGTCCCCAGAAGCTCAGCTGTGCTTTTTCTTCTTTCATCTGCTGTGGTAGGTACCTGCTCTGGATAGCTACTTACCTTGACTTCCCCTGAGCCCAGCCCTTCCTGACCTTCAGTCTGCTCCATTGCTGTAGTTACTGTTCTACCGTCCCAGCCATGCACTGGTCTCCTCTGGAGACAGGGCTTATTAGCATTAATAACATGGTAGGGGTTCGAAACAATGGGAGACATAGCTCAGTCATTCAGAAACCCATGGGTCTCATTTTATTCCATTGTAGATTCACTAGAAATGGAGGAAAGTCATTCCCCTTTCTTCAAGCAGGGTTACCTAGTCTGTCTGTTGAGATTTGAATTGTTTCCCTCTTATTTAAGGCATTTAATAGCTTTTGGGGTTCCATGGTAGGAAAAGGAAGTGAAGGGTGCTTCTCAACCCCATAAAATTGTCTATTACATGAAGGTCCAAGCCTTTTAGATCATGGCCTAAAGTACAGAGAGGCTTCCTTTAGGGTTAAAGGGGACAGAAGCTCACCCAGTGAGTTGGCAGAACTTTCTGGGATGGGCCAAGGTATGTCGGTGGGAATGTTCAATGAGTTGCTTTAGTTCAAAAGTGACTTCCAAAACAGAGGTGACTTCATGGTTCCTGCCATGCCTGAGTGTTGAGCACAGAGGATATAGAAGCCCCAGCAAAGTTCTGTGCCTGAGTAGGTGCAGAGAAAGCATGGGCATTTTTTTTTTTTTTTTAATGCTGATACAATGAAAAAAGGTAGGTATGGCTGCTCTAGGTATAGTGGAGGGGAAACTTTATTGTAGATAAAAGGGAGAGCATAACCAAAGGCAGAGACATGGAAGAGTCCAGAGTAAACATGACCCTGAGCCAGGCCATGTGAGCAGAGGAAGATCTGAGGGAAGAACCTTTGACTGAGAGGGGCTATCTGAGCCAAGACACTGTACAAGGTAGTACAGGGTAGACAAAAGGACCGGGTCACCAAGATGGTTGGACAATATAATGAAGGGCATCTGGGGGTAAGGGTAGCCCCCTGCCTTGGTCTGGAGAAGTTTAAGACAGGGGCTTGGGTATGCCAACCATATGCTGTAGCAGGTTAGGGCTGAGGGATACTGGAGAAACTGGCATCCAGCTCTGCTTCGATGTATTAAATAGGTACCTTAGCCATGTGTGCCAGGTTTGAGACTGACGCTAGCTGGCTTAAGGATATATCTAGATCAGGAAGATATAGCTTTATGAGTTCTCTGGCCACTGATGTCAAGCCTGCAGACCAGGCAAGGAAACTGAGACTGGTTATGTAGAATTGGATTAAGGATTAGGTCAGGGGGTGGGCAAATCACTCTACCCACATTCGAATATTCAGAACACAACCATCCAGCCACATGGCTACTGTCAGCTGCAAGAGAGGCTAGGCAATGCAGCTGTAGGGTAAAAATAGCTTCTTTTCATCTTTATTGCTTTTACTTGGAGCAAAATACTATGGCTAAAGGTAGATCCACAAGAGATAAATGCCACACATCACACACAAACACACACACACACATGTACCTGCCATGACACAGCGGTGATGAGAAGTCACCCTACAGATGTAGCTAAGGGTCTTTTTCAGCGATTGGACTGATGGGTCTTCTCAATGCCATAGCTGAGCACTCCCCAACTCCACACACACAGAGTGAAATAGCTAAGGGTCCTCCCAAGTGAAGCAGCTGAGAGGCCTACCCAGTGATGCAGCAGAGAGGGCATTCTAAGAGGTGAGCCAGGGCCAGTGTCTTATCCTCACCTCAAATCTCCATGTCTGTGAACTAAATTTATTTTAATTAATATTTTTATTAGTTGTTAGGGAACTTTGTACAATTTCTCTTGATCATATTCACTTTCTACTCTTTCATCAAGTCATCTCAGATACCCCATTTCCTCCCATAGTCTGTTCTGACTATCTGTCTATCTACCTACCTACCTATGTACCCCTCTTCCTTTCTTAGAAAAGAGTATTTAAGAGCATTTGTCTTGGTTCTCTGTCTCTTACAATCTTGGCATCCCCTCATGCTTGATGGCGCTTGAGCCTCGAGTGTGGGGGTTGTGTTAGTTGGGAGTGGACACCCACAGTCAATCTCTGGCTTTTGCCCAGTAGTGGTTTTCTGTGATGGATTCTATCTGTTACAACCTGTTCCTTTGATGAGGGATGAGAATTGTATTTATCTATGGGTATATGATGCAGTCACAATGCAGTTAGAGATTATGCTGATTTAGGAAGTGGAGTATATTCTCTTCTAGGTTCTATGGTCTCACACAGTTAGGTAGTTGGCTAACTTTACAGTATCAGGCACAAATCTCCTCATGTGGAGTGAGCCTTAAGTCCACAGAGATGGCTATCAGTTACTGCAAAATTAGAAGTGCCACTATTACACCTAGTGGAATATCTTGCCATGCTGATCATTGTTGGGGCTCATTGGCATTACAGATGGGTAGGACTTTTGCTTTTTGCCATTGGGAACTTGAATGGCTCCTTGTAAAACAATAAGAGATAGTCCTCACTGATAAGCCCTCCATGTTAGAGCCAGATCAATTTCCCCAAATACAGTGTCTGAAGTGTGTGGTGTCTTCCTCAATAGGGTCTTACCTCCTTTTCTGGGAGGCGATTGAAATATTTAAATTGTTTGGAGGATCTCTTGTCTTAAAACACAACTCAGTGGAATAGTTCCTAGGTGTTGCAGTAGGGTTTTTGTTAGATAATTTATGGTTTTCTTTTGCAGTGGCATTGTCATCTCAATTGATGTTGCTTCAGTGAAACCACACACACACACACACACACACACACACACACACACACACACACACACATGCACCTACACATTTGTATATATTTTATGTAATTTTAAGTATCCATAAAATAATGATTCACTATGGCTTTTCCACACATCTCTAGTGTTGTCTCTTCTCCTTTCTTCTTCTTGTGTCCCTCTCCTGTCCCCAGATAAGTCTTTCCGTCTGTTTATCTTTCCATTTCCTCCTTCATGGCAACTGTGCTTTACAATTTCCTTCTCTTGTGCTCCTGCCCTCTCTCCCCATCTTAGTCTCTTTACTTTCCTGGTGTCTTCAGTTACTCCTGATTATAGAGTCTTATCTTAATTTAGACTTGGGGTTAGCCCTAATAGATAAGTGGACATGGATAGCATTTGTCTTTCTGACTCTGTGTTACTGCACCTATGCTAGCTCTGTTCTAAGAATTTCTTCCTCGGGCATTTCACCAAGATAATGCACAGATCTGCCCTCTTGAGTCTTGAATGAAATTCAAGCTCCTTTATTCTCTCCACTTTCCCTCTTGCTTCCATTCCATGTGTGATGTTCCATGGTGTCATGTCATAGCAGGCATGCACTCACCAGATGTAGCCACTTGAACAGTAACTCCAGCTTGAGGACTGTGGACCAAACCAACTATCTATATTTTATCCAGTCTATGTTGCAGCAGGATAAGACATGCTAAGAAATCAAGGAAAATTCAGTAATAAGGGTAAGTTTTTTCATATAGACAGAAAACTGTGCCCTTACCACTGAAGACAATCTACTGAATCAGTCGTGTTGCTCACTGAGGTGCTGAGAAAGAGAAATGCTTACAGACTGTTTCCTCTGGAGCTGTACATTTTCCATAATTCCTGTATTAGCTACTTATGAAAATGACTGGCAGCAATACTTATGTCAAAGAAGCATATTTGAAGATGATGCACTGTGGTCTTCAACACAGCCAACAACAACAAGGCATCACTATGGTGGAAAGAGGAATTTATTTGTTAACTAGGTCTGCTACTCCTGCTTTCAAAATCAGTCTTCATCAGTAGAGAGTGGACTTTAAGAATCCTTGTTAATGGTTGTATTACAGTAACCCATGCCACAGGCACACCAAAAGTGGCAAAAAGAGACACTGAAAATACTTGCAGAGTACTTGCAGAGCCATGTGAATGAGACATCATGGGCAGCCATGAAGTACACAAATGAGTAAGGAAGTATGGTGGGAAAGAGAAGGGTGCCCTAAGTACTCCGAACTACCTGAAAATTAGGAGTCATTAGTGGAGCTACATCTGGCAGGTTACAACTGGGTAGAAACCCTAACCATAGCTTTAAAAATGTTGACTGCCTGCTGTCTATGGGACAAGTGGTCATCGGAGTGACAATGTGGGCAAAGAGGGACAAGTTAGATTGATGTCTAGGAACAATGAATGTTAAAAGCCAACTATGGATCTCTAAACTAAGGAGAAGTGGGGAAAAATGAGAGAGATGATAAAAGTGGAGAAGGGACAGTAACAGTAACAGTAACAAAAGACAGTAACAGTGTCTTTTGGAGATTTCCCCATGTGCTTCCTTGCAGGGTGTTGACACTTCGATGTATGTGCTACTGTCTACCATAGTAACCAGTAGATCTGTGTGACCACACTCAGCCTAAGGGAGTGGTTCTCAACATGTAGGTTGTGATCCTTTTGCTGATCTAACAGCCCTTCCACAGCGGTGATGTATCGGATATTCTGCAGATCAGATGTTACATTTTCATTCACAACAGTGACACAACTACAGATTTAAATTAGCAACAATGATAACTTTATGGTTGTGGGCGTCACCACATGAGAAATAGTATTAAAAGTTTGCAGCATTAGGAAGAATGAGAACTACTGGGCTAAATGTACTCAAAGTTAAATGGTAGAATTACTTGGGTTTTTTAGAAATAGTGTTTTCTCACAACCTGGGAGGTTTACTTCTATTTTTTAAATCAATTCATATTTGAATGGACACACAGTGATTATATATACATTTTAGGATACAGTGTGGCACTTCAACACATATATTCAATATGTAACACCCCCGTATGTCAGTCACTAGTTGACAAACTAGTCAATAGCTTGTATGAGGTAGTTTTCTCATTACTGGGACAAAACACTAGAGAAAATCAGCTTATGGAAAAGTTTCTCTTGGCTCATGAATTATGGAGATAGGATGTATCCTAGGAAGGATGGTCTCCACAGTCAGGAAACAAAGAGAGATGAATGCTGTTGCTTAGCTGCCTTCTCCTTCTGCTTCTTTTTATTCACTCTGGTACCCCAGTCCATGGCTGATGCCATGTACATTGAGATACATGTGTGGTAACTATTTCCTGCTCTGTTGAACTCCTCTTTAAACTCCCAGAAAGAGAAACCCAGAGGTGTGCTTCTTTAGTAATTCCAAATGCAATCAAGTTAGCAATGATGACTCACTCTCCCAAGGTCGACATTCTTAGCATTTTGTTTGTTTACCACATAGGACAGAGGATATGTGATTCTCCACTCTGCGTTGAAACAGGGTACAGGAAGTCCTTGGTTTTGATGCACACTACTTTGGGACAAGAAGGGTAATGAGGCTGTTGTTGATGACAACTGACAAGCAGTGACCTCTGCATCCCTGGATTACTCCAAGAGCTCTACAATAGTGTATGCCTCAACAATACAACCCCATGAGGGAGCTACTATGGTCTGTTTTTCTTCTAAGCATGTCAAACCATTGAGACAGAAGAGACCTTTGGTTTGAAGGTCTAGCCCGTTCTGTGTGCCCATGATCAGAACTGCCTCTGAATAACCCCATAAGGATGTGGGATCCAGGAGTTGGTAGTCTGGGTACACAAAAAAGCACTCATGCCCACCAAACAGGGACCTATATAGACAAAATAGCCCGAAAGCTGGAGAATTCTCATATCCCCAATTGCTGCCAGGGACATAAGAGGACCAGAGTGTCATTGGCTGTGCTGAAGCTTATCTCCCCTCCCTGTCTCCTCATTAAGGACTCCATAAGGAACAAGACTTTTTAAAAAGGGTTTCACTATCCATTCCATAGACTGCACATGCACCTCTGCACCTTCCTAACCTTCATCTCCTTGCTTCTGGCTTTCTGTGGGCCATATCATAGAGTACTCATCAAATTAAATTGATCAGACTGTCAAACAGGAGTGCCTAGACATTCTTTCTACATCTTTCTTTTATGAGTAGCGTGATACCTTGGTAGGGAATAGCTGTGAGTGCTTGCTCTAGAAACCATCTAAGAGACTTTGGAGGGAATGCCAGCATCCCTATCTTATAGGTACATGTGTTTATGTGTCCTTTAAACACACACGCATTTGTTTATCTCAAAATTATATCATTTTTATCGTTGGAAATATTCGTTTTATTTTGTGTTATTAAAAACCAAAGGAACAGTGCCCAGTGTACATTCCATTCTTTGTTTCTCTACCTGGTGAATGGGGACAGTGAAGCTTGCCATTTACCCTCGGGAGGCTGTGGAAATTAAAGCTATGGGTCAATAAAATCTTTGCAGGTTCTCCAATGAAAGCTTTGGGATAAGTACAAAGCCTTCATCCCAGTTTGTATCGACTTTCAAAAGTCTTTGTTAATGCACAATAAAACAGCTTTCATCCCAGTAGATGTGGTCCTCCTGCGCCCGCCTCTGTAAGCATCTCAAGGATTGCATCCTGTTTGCTCTGATTTCGAGGCTACCATTTGAGCTGAAATCACAGCTCACTTTCTTGTGGGAAATTCCTATGGAATATAGGACACAGAGAAAATCGTGCTGACTAATACTATGATATATTATTTAATTTGAGGAAGGTGGTTTGTATTCCTTATGATGGTTAGGTTTTACCAGACTGTAGGGAATAGGCCTCATCCCTCATTTCCAAGCATCTTTTTTTTTTTTTTTCTTTTTCTTTTTTTTTTTTTTTTGGCCTCAAATTTGTAATTCTCCTGCTTCAGCCACCTGGATGCTGGAATCAAGGGTGTGTATCATTACTCCTGGCTCAGACATACTTTTTTGTAGAATGTTAGATAATTATGAAAATTTTTATCATGGTAAAAACTGTCATTTTAAAACATTAGCAAATTTTGAAATTTTTTTTGGATTAGTTTCTATAATAAAGTCTCTGTATGCACTTCAGGTGACCAATTTTATAGTATGTAAACATGGCACTGATATATACACCGTACAAATTTTGATTATGTAACATAGGGAGAACAAAGCTTTTCAGTATTCCCACGTGATTGCAGCTTAAAACAGGCGTTCATCAGATTTTTATGAATGCTGTTCCCTTTGGTCACAATTTCTATATATAGTGACCCAGGTCTTTATTATGTGGTTGTTCTTTTCATATCATGTTATAAGTTGATTATCTATTACAATTCCAAAACTTAAATAATGGTATCTTATATTTGGAAATATGTCTAGGAGTAGGCTAGAAAGTTCTTCAGTCTCTGAGGTCTCAGCCAATTTTTCTCATGGCTCTGACACAATGTCATTTTACTTGGGCTCTCTTACTTGTCCTGGGACTCTCATAGATACTAAGCAGGACTCTTGTCCTCCAGAAGACTCTTTGAGTTTGATGACATGGAAGTGGCAGGACTCATCTAGAAGAGTAGTATGCTGTATGGTTGGCTTGGGCCCAGAACTTGATTCTCACTGCAGCATAATTACTAACTTTCCGAGCAAGGCTGGATTGTGGAGTATGCAAAGACACTCTACCTCACTTTAGAGAAGAGGCTCCCAAGTCATTTACAAAGGTCAGGGATTGAAGGTGGAATGACACACATTGCTGACTTGCTCCAGTCAGTCTGGCCCAGTAACCAATAGCAAGAACATTTCTATCGGATGTCACAGGATTCGTAATGGCTATGTAAGATTGCAGTCAGTGACTGCACAGTTACAGTTTGTTACACATTCATGTGTTGTCTGTATCTCTGTCCAGTGCTGTTGAGCGTGGGCACTTGTGAAAAGTGTTTATGACACAGGGCAAGAGACTCTGATTGATGAGTTAATGCCTTTTTCCAATAAGGGGGTCTCACTATCAGGACTTGACAAGTTGTGCTAAGAGGATGTTGTTGTAAAGTAAGGTCATTCTTATGTCATTTTTCTTCTTAGCACACCATGAGTTAAAGCCAAACAGATGCCAATGCCATGTTCTCTCATGGCTCCTAAGCATGACTCTTGTTCTTTGACTTCCCAACTTCCTTAACCAAGAGTCAAAATAAGTATCTTTCCTTATAAATTAATCATCTTCAAGTGGTTTGTTATAGCAACAGAAAACTGATTAAGACAACCATCAGAGATAGTTTTAACTATTCTCCTAGGGATTTTGCTTATTTGAACAAACAACTTTACTGGGGAAATATTTTTATTATTTGAGGTAACTTTAAAAATAGATGAACATGAATGCTTTGTTCCCCCTTAAATTGTTCTGTTGGCTTATTTGTCACTTTTAAAACATTTTCTGAATGGCTCCCACAGATGAACTTTCCACTCTACCCCTGCACCCAGTATTTGGTGATGTAATTTGCACTTAACTGCTAGCACAGGAAGAAAGAAAAGAAGGAAGTTAGAGAGAAACTGAGGAACAGTAAGGCAGTTTCAGTCAAACATGGGAAAGGGAGTCACAGCACTTGGCTGCTCTCAGTGATTCATGAAGCTCTTCTGGCATATCCTCAAGAGTCAACAAGTACGAAGATGCTCTCAACCTCCTACGCCTCCCTTTGTCCTTAATTAGTTTGATCTCGGAGCTCATTTTCGATTCCTTCAAATCATTTGATATCTTAGAGCAGCTATTTTAATTGGGGCATTCTTACAAAAATGGAGCAACAATAAAACAAAATTTAGCTATTTCTCATGATTAGATGTTGAGGTGCTCTGGTAAGGCAGAGGAATACCGGTTGTAGGTTGAAGTTTGGCCATCCTTAAAATCATACCAAGCATCAGGATAAAAAAAAAGTAACTTCCTTGGTGGACACACCCACTGTCTCTTCCTCAGCTATTCTCCTTGCAGTTATGTGTCCAAGAATTTGTTTAAGTGATACATTCTTCCCTGGTGACAGAATTTTGACATTTACCCTGTCCTTTGCAAATTTCCACAATATATCTGACCTAAAAATGACCCTTCATCTAGGACATTACTGCTGCAAGTGTGATCTGTAGACTAACAGTGTCCACACCCCCCCCCTGTAGAACCCCTGGCCTACTGACTATGTCCTGGTAGAGACTATGTCCTGAAGAAGGTTTTTAAAACTGTGCTAAGTTTAGATGCAGTCCCCGGGAGCATCTTTTTGGCCTGAAGGACAACCTCCCTTACTCTTAATTTACTTTACGTTTTCCTTGGCCTCTCTGGGGTTTATGTCAGCTGCTCCTACCACTCTGTACTACTGAACTACCCAGGCATGTCCTGCTATTGCTCTTTTCAAAACCTCCTCCAAGCAGGGCGAAGACTCTATTCCCTTGGATCCTTTACATGAAGGTCAATTCACTGGATAAAAACAAAAATACAATTATCACAACAAAATGCACCCAAAGCAGAGGAGGGTATGAAAAGGGACAGATTTTAAATAAGTAAGAACTATGGTGCAGAGCCCCGTTATTGCTGCACCCCTGTGAATGCCTTGATTCAAGATCCACACACTGAAGTTTCCTCCTAATTCTCTTTTGGAACACTTGTTCTCCATTTCTTCCAGGATGCTGCAATGGCCCAGGAATCTCCAGCAGCCTGCTTTCTGTTCTGGCCTCCCAGCCTTGCTATTTCCTAGAGAGTGACTCACAATTTATTCATGTCCAGCACCACCCCCTGAAGCACAGGGGCGGCTCTCCAGGGTGAGAGACCATCCCAGGCTCCACCCACTTTCACAGATGACTAATAACAGGTATCCACCCCACCCCTGCCATCTTTGAACAAAACACTGCCTCTAGCCAACCCCTAGAGCTCTGACAATTAGGCCTGTCTAACAAGTCCTTGTCGTCACACATTCGTCAGCAAACAGGAGTCATCTCTCAGTTTCTGCTAGGCTGAAGGTTACTGGATCAAGGACACATGCCACATGGTGACAGAAGGGGAGGATGATGAAGGGTGATGTCCACTTATATTATTAAGTACTGATAAATAGTAACTCACGGGACATACTAACTTGCAGAGCAGAAAGATACCCACTTCCTAGTTGTGCCTCTCTCTTATTGGCTATTGTTTGACAACTGAATAAACCCCAGTGGGTCTATTTTATTCATAAAAATGTTATTTATACATTTTTTTTCTTATTTGTGAAAGAAAGAAAAGGGATCTCAGATCAGAGAGTGCAGAACGGAGTGAGAAGTAAAAATGTGAAAACTTAATAAGAACGTCAAGACGATCTTCCTGAGCTCAGGGCCTTATGGGTAGGACAGGCTGCAAGGCCATAGTGAACAGTTCACTGGAGCCGCCATGGCCATTGCGTTTGGACATGGGAAAGATCGATTCTTTTTATAAAGTCTTCAGAGGCTTATATAACCAGTTCTGTTTTTATAATTGGAATAACTGGGGACTTGGAGGTCCAAACTACAGACAAGTCAAGAAGCTGAGTAGGAGGACCCTGATGACACCTATGTCTTCCTCCAAAGTTCAAGAACAGCCATTCCTAAGAGGAGCACGGGCAGCAGAAAGAGACTTTGTTCCTTGTCTTCTAGTAGGATGGAGGAGGCTGAAAGTGAATGCTCATGGCTCCCTGTGTCAGATGGGCACAAAAGACAGGGTTGCACATTTGTTCACGTACTATCCGGAGGTGTGCAAGGCAGCTGAGAGACTCCAACTCTGGGTTAGTCTATGTGAGGATCCTAGGTGAGTTCTCAGTTTGTTTTTAACCAGTGAATTGAGAGTGAGCCCCATTCTCAGGCCTGTGGTTTCCTAGGCCTGGAATGGCCTTGCCGTAAATACAGGGCCTTGATTCCTTGCTGTAGATCACCGATCTGCTCAGAATTTTCCCCTTTGCTCTTTAGATTGTAATTTCTGCCCTTCAGAGAATAAAAGACAATTGTAACAAAATTCCTGAAGTCTGGGATCCTAAGAAACTGGTGAATTATTCTGGGAAAACGTAGTCACATCTCTAAGGAGGAGTCCTAGCACCCAGCACCAAGGGCACTTCCTGGAGGTTTCTTCAGGGTTGGTGAGGAAGCTCTCATCAACTTCCTAAATTTTTCTGATCTGGATGTTGTGTTATGCGTCTTACATACAAGATCTTTAATTCTCCCTGTAGCTTTAGGAGTCATCCATGACTTCTCCCACAGTGTAGACAAGATGAAGGAGTGTCAGGAAGTATGACTCATAATTGAGAAAAACATGGAGTCTGGTGATACCACCTTGTTCTATTTTATTCTATACCATATCATCTGTACCATTTCAAACCTCATCATCCCATCCCAGACATCCCATGCCTTGTCACAAACCCTAATTTCAACTTTTAACTCTCCAGTTAGTATTTACACCCACATCACCTTAATTAATTTTGTCAACTTGATCAGGCCACAGAGTGCCTAATTGTTTGGTTAAACTCTAACTCAGATATTTGTGGATGTGATTAGCATTTGGAAGAATAGTATGAATTAAACAAACTGCTCTCTGAAAACTGAGTTGAGCCTTAGGCAATCCTGTGAAGCTATTGACAGAGTAGAAAGGCTGACCTGCAAGCTGGAGGTGAAGGTCAGTGTAGGCACTTGATCAACACACCCAGAAGCCTGGCTTCCCTCCTCAGCTCTACCAAAACAAATATGTGAAAACCATAATACCCCGACCCCAAAGAAAGAACTAATCTATTTCAAGATGAGAGAGAGAGACTTCCTCCTGCCTTAGAGTGAAATGGAAACATAAGCTCTTCCTGGGTCTTAAGCCTTTTGAGCTGCTACTGCCATCAGCTCTTTTGTGTCTCCAGCTTAGTGACTCATCCTAAGAACCTTGCAGATCCAGGGACACATGACCTCCCTAATCACACTTGCAGTTTCTTAGAAATTGTTTGGGTTAGATATTGATAAATACATGTACACAGGGGAAATCACCATGTCTAATTGTACAGTGAGTCAGGTAAGTCACTATCCTTTTATTCTCTATTAAGCTTCAGATCCACTTTGGCTCATCAGCACAGACATCCCTGTACCTCCATTCCTCTTGCACCTGGAATTCTTTATTCTGCTCCTCGACATATTCATTTTTCACTGAAATCGTGTTATAACAATTTTCATGTCACTTATCCCATTTATCTCTCTCCCTGATTGGACTCTTAACATTATTAAAACAGTATTTGGTTTCCTTTGTTCTTCAGCATATAATTCATATTCAATAAATACTCATTGCACAAGTGGATACTTTTTTTTTCTCGCAAATAGGGGACATTAAGAAACATTAGCCATCATGAAAGAGGTGAAAATTATTTTGTTACTGCTTTGGCCTTCAATGGACACAGCACCACCACATCAATGAAACCCCTTATTCCAATCAAGGTGTCAGCCCACATTGAAAGCACTGTGAAGAGCCAACTGAGAACAAGCTCCAGGCTCATCCCCACAAACATATCCTGGCCCTCAGTATCAGTGAGACAACTTACTGACATCTAATAGATACCCTTGAACTGGACACTAGAGTAAATTTCTGGGTGTGACTGAGGCATGACACCCTTCTGGGTCCTCTTCTAGTTGCAAGAAAAAGGGCCTGGAAACAAAGCTTTAATAACAGGAACAAGCCACAAGAATGCTACACCAGTAATAAAAAGGGCACCATTTTCCTTCCGGGACAAAAGCAAACCAGATTAAGCTTCTAGCACATGGGTAGAAATGGCTGTCTATGTGCTGCAAATATTTTTAATTCTAGTTGCAGTTATTGGGTTATTCGTTTGAATAAGTGGGTCCTTTTAGCATGAATAAGAAATGCACCCTTTACCATAATCTTGCTTGGTGTACCAGTGAGAAGGCTTGCCTTTGCATATAGCGACAAGGTCCACAGAAGCATATTGTAAAGATAAATATCTCATTGACACTAACTTGGGCTGGTGGATGTTTAAAGAACTAAGGAGAGGGTATCAAAATGGATGACGGACTTGAGTTTATCTTCTTTTCTTGGCTTATAGTAGAAGAATCTAGATTCCTAGGAGTTCCCTTTCATGCAGTACAAGGTATATACACTCTGTCACCTAGGGCAGATGAATTACTCCAGGATAATTGACCACAGGATGTAGATCATGTACTGGTAGATCTTGTTTCATCTGAGGCCTCTCTCAGGTGGTCATTTTTTTATGCCCTCCTCATATAGCTGCCCTACTTTGGTGTTTCTTTGTGTCCTAGCCTCTTCTTACAAGGATACCAGTCAGATTGGTTGAGGGTTCATCCTCATAGCATTATTTTAATTATCCTTCTTGAGATTCTACACCCTAATATAGTCAACTTTTGAGGTAATGAGAATGAGGAAGTTTGTCTTACTATTATCTTTCTATTATCTCAAAGTTATGTAGGCCAGGTGATTCAACAGAATCTCTCTCTCTCTCTCTCTCTCTCTCTCTCTCTCTCTCTCTCTCTCTCTCTCTCTTTCTGTTTCTCGCTCTGTACTTCTAAAAGCTGAAAGTGCAAAGAGACATTCTGTCTGGCTTTCCTTCTAATGGGATTCCTTTCAGGCTGTGCACAGATGTTATTTCTTAATGTCTTTCACATGATGTGAGGTGTGCGTGGGAGAGATAGGACAAAAGAGAGAGTCAGATAAAGACAGAGAAATCTTTCTCTAATATGGTTCCAGTTATGCCAGATTAGAGTCTTACCCTTATAGCCTCATAACCTTAATTTGCTCCAGTTTCAAAGTATAGTCAACTGTGGGATAGAGTTTTAACATAAGAATTTGGGGGAACCATGGTTTAATCTGTTACAGAATTGGAGACAACATTTTAAGCCATTTTTATGAACTAGAGTAGAGAAAAGCCCAGGACCTCATATGTTTTCCTAATGCCTGCTTGTTCCTGCTGCTTTGGTAAAGTCTTTAGAGGAGCATTTAGTCCTCAGATAGCTTTGTAGAAGCACAACGATCTGCTGCTCTTCCTTGGTCTTCAGTGTTAGGGGCTGCAGCCCCATAGTCAGCTTAGTGGAGGCAGGATAGTTAATGAGCTCTTTCTGAGGGAGATGACTCTTGGGCAAGTTTCCCCATTCTTCCATTCACCACTTTCCTTACCTGTGAAGTAGTCATCACAATAGTTTCTGACTCTGGGAGCTGTTGATAAAAATGAAATGAGATGGTAGATATTAACATGTGCTAAGTTTCAGTCAGCCACCAGACCCCACTGACGATGTAGCGTTTTCTTCTGCATTAGTTTGCTTCCTTTCAATTAATGGAATTTTCACTTTAAAATGTCCCTGAATATCTAAGTCTTCCACAGTTTCATTTTCCATGATTGGTTCTCTGTATCCTAGAGCCAAAGGATGCCCTGCCTAGAGCGAGTCCCTGAATCAATTATCCTTGGAAATACACTTAAAATTTTTCCCTCTTTGCAAATTAAATGCCTAATAAAATATTGTCTAATGCTCCACATAGCATGCACCAAATGGGTTTGTTATGACATGTTTTTTCTCATGTAGCAGTTACTGTATTTTTGGCATTTGTACTCTAGAAACTGCATCCTCTGTGAGTTCCGATTTCTCTTTCATTGGTGTCATTATATCCTCCATAGTGGTGGGGACACAGTATCTTTGAACCAATTTACTGGCTTCTGTTTGATTTTGAGGAGAGTCTACTATGAAGTAACTTTGCCTTTAGCCAGGGAGCCAGCATTATGAATAGAACACTGTTTCAAGATGCTCTGTGATTTGCTCACCTTGCACACAACATTAAAATGATGACTTAGAGCATGCTTAGTTATTTTCTACTTTTAAACTCAATGTAATTCTGAAATATTGTGATTGGTGAAGTTTTAACATGAGAACAGCAAACACAGGAGATCAAGCAATAACTGTTGAATGAAGTGAAGGGTGAAAGTGAGTTTATACAGCAGGAGAATTGGCTACTGTTACTTGTGTGACTAAGGGGCCGGCAGAACAGTGGGGATGCTGTATAGTGAGGCACAGAGGGCAATCAGGGACTCTCATGCTACCCATTTGAAGGTGTTGACTTCAAGAGATTGAAGACAGTCTCACTTAAACCAGGGCACCATATGTTATTAGAATATGTATTTGGTTTTCTTCTGTTTTTCCTCTATTAGAAGGAAGAGCAAGGTTATTAATAGAGTGCTGCCCATGCTGGGTCAATTATTATGTTGGTTCTTATTTGGCTTTCTGGATTAATTACTCATGAATAGGGGTTACTACTAGCCTGACATCCTATAAATCTGATTACAGGCAGCAGGCAGGCAGGCCTCCTGGACTAGTTAGGGTAACTGATGTGTTCCTAGACTGGCCACTGGGAACACAAGGTCTGAGTACTGCTTCCATATATGTTCTGGTCCTTGTCAGCTTGTATATTTAGTATCTTATCTTCATTAGCTGTTGGTTCAAATTCTTCAGTCAACTCAATTACTTATTCAAGTGAAAGGAATGTGTCTGTATTCTTGTTGACTTTTTGATCAAAATGACAAGAGATGATGCTGTAAATCTTCTGAAG
This sequence comes from Micromys minutus, assembly GCF_963924665.1. Lineage (NCBI taxonomy): Eukaryota > Metazoa > Chordata > Mammalia > Rodentia > Muridae > Micromys > Micromys minutus. The sequence continues at coordinate 18,510,631 of NC_137969.1, forward strand.
ATTCTTTCCTATACTTCGTCAGCACTGTTCATCTGTAGAGTACCATATTTAGCCATGTGTGAGGCTGGAGGGGCATCCTCTGTAACATCAGAAAGGTGTTGAGTCTAGAGACTAGACATAACACTGTCCGGTGTTCCACTGTGCTCCAGTGGTAAATGAGGGAGTGATTGCATCTTTACTCCTTTCTGACTATTCCCCAGGACATCACTTAGACCAGATTTGTCTCTTACCTAGTTCTATGGAATGAAATAGAAGACTATAAAAGGAGCAAGAGGTGCTGGGAAGGGGGTGGGTGGGTCAAAGGTGGCAGGTGACATTGAAATGGGAAGGAGGCTACTGGGGTAAAAGCATACAGGGTGAGGGAGGAGGGGGTGGGGGAAGAAGCATCTGGAGGGGGTGAGAAAGAAACTACAAAAACAAATTAGAGAAAAATGAAGCCTAATTCTTTATTAGGTAATACATTTTTTTTTAACATTTAGTTAAGTAATCTAGCTTATGCTCCACATTTATTTGTCAAAATTTTTCACACATTTCTTAGAAGTATTTTTAGTTTTTGTTAAGATGAGAAATGAGTTTCTGACCAGGGATATATCTCTTCTGTCATGTGACCTGAGTTAAGGTGCTTTATCAACCCCTCCCCCCAATAATTCCAGTCTGTTAAACGAAACCAAAGAATCCATGCCACAGACAAGTGGCCCACAAAACACAACATATTTACTCTCTGGTCCTCATCAGCAAACATTTGCTGACTCCTTTTCTAGCCAGTGACTTCAGAAAGCAGGCCTGCTTCACTCACTATCAGTACAGTAGATTGGGAAAGGTCCCTCACATTTCTGCACAGAGGGCAGGAAGGGGAAAATCCTGCAGAACTTGCCGAAGATGGTCATCTTTGGGAAATGGTCTCAGAGGGTCTGACATGAGTTGCCACACAGGTAATGCAAGCCTACCTGAGGGCTTTCCAGGTTTTACAAGCCTGGGTTCCTCTTCTGTGGCCTCTCCCCTTGGCTGGTCCTACCGCCTTTTCTGGTTTAGCCTGCTCAACAGCCAGTGTGTCAATGCATGAATGTAGTAAGGTACCTTCTCCTCACAGCCCACTTTTCAGAGTAAAGTCTAAAGCATCTTGTTTCCTCTCACTAGCCCCATTCCTACCAGACTGAATTTTCAACCCTTGACTCAAGTTCTGGACTGTATTGCCCTGAAAAAATGTGGTGGAGTAACCAGTCACATGGTTGAGGTGTTTAACATCTCTCAGGCACGCCTCTACTTGGGCACCACGAAGCAGAGTGAATTATGAATGCAGAGAGGGAAGGAGTCTTAACTACCTGAAGCCAATAAACAGAGTTCATCCATGGGAACATATTGTCAGCAAGGAAACATCCCTAAGTTAGCTGATCTTTTGTCAAGCAACTGGAATTCTGGGTCATGATTTTCTGTTCTTTATAATTTGTGTATAAAGCAGCAGTTTCTAACCTGTGGTTCATGACCACTTGAGAGTCAAGGGACCCTTTCACAGGGGCCACCTAAGACTACTGGGAGACACAGACCTTTACAATTCATAACAGTATCAAAATTACAGTTATGAAGTAACAATGAATTAATTTTATGGTGGGGGTCACCGCACATGAGGAACTGTTTTAAAAGGTCACTGCATTAGGAAGGTTGAGAACCAGTGCTGTAAAGAGCATGACAAGTTTGAAAGTGACTGAAACATAGTTGGGCCCAGCACTGACTCAAATAAAAACATATGTTTGTATTCATGTGTCTCTGGGAGCAGTTGGTAAAAAGAATTTGTGAAGGTAGGATTAGGATAACCAGTTACCACAGACAAAATGATAAAAACAACAATTAAATTGTTGGGAAGGGGCTCAGATTATTCCATAGTTGTCTCTATTCTCTATATTGTAGCTGGAGACCTTTGTGTTGCTCCTTATAATGCATCAGAAGCCTCTCTGAGGCACAATTGTTCTAACTTTTACATGTGTCTTTTCTAAAACGTGAATTTCAAGTGGAAATGAAAACCAGGAACATATTTGAAACTCACCGAGGCCAACTTCTTCTCTCTCCTGCTCTTCCTCTTCCTCCTCCTCCTTCTATTTCTTCTTCTTTCTTTTTATTATCATCACACAGCAGACTCACAGGGACTCAGTTATTATTATTATTTTACATCAGCAAATCGATTGGGGGACAATAAAAAGCCTGAATGTCAGGAAGGAAAGGAGATGTGGTCATGGCCATGACATGTTGGCAAGTCTTTGAAATACATTTATTTCAAGGCATAAAAGTACTGAGAGTGTCCTCATTTTCTGTCTCATAAATGAGAACAATGTCTTCTCTAGTCAGTGCCCAATGGCTTGGCATGACTCCAATCTGAATCTGCTCAGGCTGTGCTTTCTACTTTATATACTCGATTCTTGTTTTATTCTTCTGTCTTTTCTTCTCTTCTCTTCTCTTCTCTTCTCTTCTCTTCTCTTCTATTCTCTTCTCTTGTCTTCTCTTCTCTTCTCTTCCCTCCTCTCCCCTCCCCTCCCCTCACTTCCCCTCCCCTTCTCTTCTCTTCTCTTCTCTTCTCTTCTCTTCTCTTCTCTTCTCTTCTCTTCTCTTCTCTTCTCTTCTCTTCTCTTCTCCTCTCTCCTCTCTCCTCTCCTCTCCTCTCCTCTCCTCTCCTCTCCTCTCCTCTCCTCTCCTCTCCTCTCTTCTCTTCTCTTCTCTTCTCTTCTCTTCTCTTCTCTAAAAATTTAGTGATTGAAACCAGGGACTCACACATGCAATGCAATCTAAACTGCCAACATCAACTGACTAACTTAAGTCCACGGTCTTTGTTTTCTATTCCTTATGTTTGTTTGCTCCTGCCCCACTCCCTGAGTAAGCCTTGAAAATCTGAGAGATCAGGGTAACAGCATTCTGCATGTATTCTCTACATTAGCATTCTGTATATGTTCTCCATTTTTCTGTCCCTGGCCTCTTTGTCTCTCTTCTTGGTCTTTGAGGGCTTCCACAGCTCCTTATTCTCATAGCCATTTAATGGTGTTTTACGTTTTGTTTTTCTTGTCTGATGCTCTGCTCAGAGGCCAAACATTTTAAGTGTGAGAATCATACATTAGTCACATTCATATTTTAAGCAACCAACACAGAGTCACAGAGTAAGCATCAAGGCATTCTGGATGGGAGTGAGCAAAGTAGAGTACAATTAAGCAATAACAAAGAACGTTCGCTATAGTTCAAGAATTATGTTAAGCACTTTGAGTATATTAATCCCTGTTGTCATCCTAAAAACACCTGGAGATAGTTCTATTATTAACCTCATTTACACATGAATGAGAAGGTGGTTCACTGGTACCTGTAGACTTAATATTTTAAGTCTAGTGTGTATCTGTGCTCTCCCTTCTAGCCTCACTGGATGGCGCCATGGCAACCATGACAACTCTGTTGTGGAGGGCAATGCTTGAGTACAGTCATGACTTCAAATGGAGGCCTTTGCTTTGCTACCCCTCATCCCTAGGCTGCTAATGTTCTAGATTATCCCTTATTCACTCTGGACCCTAGGCCTCAAGTACCCTGACCTGGTCCATGTAAGCAGGCTCTAGGATTTCGGTCCCATGAAGCTTTGCTTCTACCCTAGTCCTTCCTACTACTCTTTAAAGTCAGGGCTGTTTATTTATAGCTCTCCTCCTCCTCTTTTAGTTTTTGCAGCCATCCATGACTTTAGTTGGTGAGCCTAACTCTGTCAAGCACCAACTCTGTGCTCCTTGACTCTGCAGCTTCTTCTGGACCACCTGCCAAGCTGTGTCCCATTGTCTAGTGTTGGTGTCGTCTCTTAAGTAGAGTGTGGTTCCCTCATAGTTTGTCACAAATAGATTACATAGATTACATGATGGGCTATGCATCTCTTCTCTAGCAGGCAGGGAGTGGGGCATAGAGGATATGAGAGGGCACTTATAAAACAAGAGTTCATAATAAGATTTTAGCTTTTATCATTCTGTCATCTTTATAACTCTGTCCTATGGTATACCTGTGCATACCGCCTGGAGGACATACTCATGCATTCTCATTGCCCTTTACCTCCTGATTCTTGCTCACCCTTTCGGTCTTAGAGTTGATGGGTATCTCTGACTTCATATATCTCCCCATCATCTCAGTCTAGATCCTCATTGGCCATCTTCACAGCAACCCTCATCTGTGCAGTAACAGTTCCAATAGCATTGTAACACTTGGCTGAATTGAACTGCACAGCAGTCCTGAAACACACTATGGGCACAAAAAAGCTGTCATTGGCTAAGGTGCATGAACACCTAATTACAAGATCCGGCTATGGACCTGAGCTGGTTAGCCCAGGAACCATATGATTGGGAAACTCTCAGCTATTTCTTGCTGTATCAGTTGCCATTCTGGCCTGTTTTCATGCCTACTTTATTCATAGTCATACTCTAGCATTATGTGAAAACCTGATAAACATTAAGGTCAATTAGTGTCTCTCAGGGAATGAGTGCCTGGATTCTAGCTACAGACAGCTAAGCTCTCACAAATCCAAACAACGCTCTCCCGATTCTTAACTTTACCAGGTCATTTCTAACTCAAAACCAAGGTAGATAGCCAGCTTATTAGTGGTTTTTGGGGTACTTAATGATCTCTGTGCTGATTCTTCTCATTTAAATTGAGAAGTTTGTCCTGATAGGAAATCACTTGTCCCAAGCCCCATGAAGCCAGTGATTGGGGTTAAAACATTTAAGTGACTTATCCAAGGTCACACGTGGAACCAGGGACAAACAGGATGTCAGGTGGGCTGGTTTCCAGTGCTGTGTCCTTTCTCTGCACCTGGTTAAACAGAAACTATGGTCACATGTGAATGTGTTGTTAGAACAAACATCAGGTCTGTAGCTGGTTTGATTTTGACTCCAGTGTGAAGAAACTATTGGCTTCAGTCACTGCTCCTTGAGACTGTGACCATTAGTCCTCAGAGAACACTGGGAGCAGACCATGAGGCTTGCTCGTCAAGTCCCAAAACACCTACTCAGCAAAGCCTCAGGGTTTACGAGCCGAGAGAAGCCTTTGTTTCTGTGTGATCTGCAAGTGCATATCCATTGCTTTGTCTTTCTGCTCTGGTCCATAAATGTGTTCTCCTGTCTGAACGTTTGACATTTCTATACACCAAGAGCATGGCTGTATTCACTCCTGCCCTCTGCCTTCATCTGGGCCATGCCTTCCTGCTACAGTTTCTCCCTTAGCCCACAACTCAATAATGCCTACACATCCAAGAGTCCAACCCAACTCCCAGCTTTTGTAAATACAACAGGTAATGTGTCTTTGGGTCAAATTTAGATACTTCTACGTGATAGAAAAGTAGTGACATTGTTTCTCCAAATTTCTAAATAAAAACCAGATGCAATAGTCCTGAAACTGTTACTTTTCATGCTGAGATAAATAAATGGAAGCCAATACATAAAGAAAGGAAAAGGACCGTGATTGTAGAAAATGGGTCATTCAAAACATTTCTCTGCCACTAGAATGTAGATAAATATTGTATGCTTTGAGAGCACATGCTTTCATTGTTTTATTAGATAAAAGGCAAAATTATCAATTAAAACCCAAAAGGGATCATTGTATTTACTGTGTTCCAAACAAACATTTATTTTTGGTGTTTTTAGATTCCAGGATATAACCCAGCATCTGCCTTCTGACTGTGAGGATTATAAGTGTGTGCCACCATGCCTGGTACCAATAAAAAGTACTTATGAACTGGCCTGGATCTGCTCCCCTTACTCTGTCAGTAGGCTCTAGGGTCCTATAGTAAGTCATGTCTTGGTTTGCCCTTTGTGTTTTTCTGTTGACAAGCATGAGCAAGGCTGTCTTTCTGCCAGATCTCATTTGTCCTCTGTTTCCTTTTGCACATAAATACTGATACCGACATCTTTTCCCCTGTCCCACCAGAGTACTAAGGTAAAGGACACAGGAGAGCTGCTCAAAGCACTTGATGGAATGAAATCAAGGAGATTTCACTATTGTTCAGGCCCAATTGCCTCAACTGCAGTGGTAAAGGCCCCTGGCACCAGAGGCAAAGGTCATGGCACCCAGGATCTAGATTGGTAGCTTCTGGGAGTGTTTCACTGCCCGGAGAAGAGGTATACTTTATAATCAGTGAAAATGCAAACGCTGGCGCACGGGCACCTGTTGGCAGCAGGGTTGGTGTGTAGCTACGCATGCTTTCCTCATACCAGCTGCATTGTGGCCTCCACTGATGATGGTAAAGAGAATCAGCCTTTACTGCCTTTGGCAGAAGCCGGTGTTTGAGACCCTGGGCAGCTACTCATTTCACAGAGCTCAGCTTGATAAAAGATGGAAAGAAAGGGAAGCAAAAGGGAAGAGGATAGTGCTGGCTGCGCGTGTGTGCCAGCTCAGAAATTGAAGTGACCTGCTGGGCTCCTGCTCTCCTATCACATTTGCTGCCACACTTTGGAATTAGAATGGGAACCGGACTCTTAGATGTAGCTGGCTGACATGGCAGTGTGCAGTGACCCACCTGGCAGTTATTTTGCTGATTTCAGTGTCCTGGCCAGAGGGCAAAGTATTAAAAAAAAAAAAAAAGCTTTCTTCTCTTAATCTACAGTGTTCCACCAACTGGACTTAGCATTCTGTAGCCTGCCAGGATTGGAGTCTTCTCAACTAGCTTCAAAAGCTCAGGGAAGTACCCAGAAAGACCAGGCGAGTCATCTGGTCACATCACAGGGTACTGGAACATAGCCAGAGACCCAGGAAGACCAGAGATGAATGTGGGTGAAGGAAAATAAATAACTTGGCATTCAGAGTTCTTGGCAGAGGAAGGGAGCTGGTTTTCTATCCTAGGCCTCTATGCTTAAAATGCAGGGCTAACTCAGTCTATAAATGAGAGATTATCTCTGACCTACTTATACATATGCACACACACGGGGGGGGGGGAGACAGAGACCGACAAACAGAGATACTAACACACAAACCCATACCCTTCCCACACCTACCCACCCCACCACACACACACTGGAAAAGTCCAGTATGAGACAAACAGAGATACTAACACACAAACCCATACCCTTCCCACACCTACCCACCCCACCACACACACACTGGAAGAGTCTAGTATGGGTATCCCCTGTTTTGAAAAATTTGTATGTTGAGAACTACTCCCTCAATAGTAGTATCTTTTAATGCTGTTTGAGAAGTGAGGACACTTAAAAGTGACTGGCTCAAAATGTTCTGTCCGGAGTTGCATGGACTCATTTATTATAGGAACAGCTTTGTTAAAATGTAAGACTCTGACTTTACCTGGCCTTGCAGTGCCTCCAATAGGTCATGACACAACAATAAAGCTTGACCAGGTCCCAGTGTCCTGCTTATAAAACCCCTCCATCTTAAAATCCATCAAACAAATGAAACCTTCATCCTTTATATTCTTTGGCTTATAATATTCATTCATTGTAAGAGGAAATGGATCAAAATAAGAGGTTTCCAAACGGCATTATATATTCATACTGGTAAAGTAAGGGTCATGTCACCATTTCCTCTGGCTCTCAATAACTGGTATGGCATCATGAATCAAAAACCCCTATCCCCGGGCTTATCACAAGCTGGACCCCAGAAAAGTCTGATCATTTTTTTTTTGTGACTCCTTATATTTTAGCCTCATTACACAGTACAGACAGAACCAATTATCAAGAGTCCTGCAGTGTAGCTGTAGCTCATCCACATATTAGCTCCGTGACCTCATACTGGGAACTGCTTCCCCAGGATGTCTTTACCTTAGCATTAGGAGGGGAGACCAGATTCAGTCTCTCTGCTCTACTACCCCAGGCTCCCTATGGGGTAGAAAAGACTTGCCACAAATGATAGTCTTGTAGAGATTTGCCTTTACCAGTACCCCAGCTTTAGAAAGTAGAGGTCACAAATAGATATGTTAGAGAAATGTGGCAAAGTCAGGGCTCACCGTACTACTCATTAAGCTTTATTGCAAAGTAGTAAAAGAATCCTTCCAAGTTAGTAAGTAGCCCCTATCCCTATTCCCATCATTACTACAGTAGCGGTAGTAAATATTCATTAACTACTTCACAAGCTGTTTCATTGGTCCCTTACAAACACCCCACAAAGCAGATACCACTATTAACTCCAAACAACAGATGAGGAAACAGGACACAGAGCAGGGATCTTAGCCAGGGTTATGTAAGCTTTGATCATGGTGGCTTGACTTACCAGTTAGACTTGTGGCCATGAACTTACTTGGCAAATGATGTCAACAGATCAAGCCACAGGCTACAGAACATTAGGTAGAGAGCCTGGGAGAGTGTCTGTCCAGAGGTCAGGCACACAGTGTTCATCCCAGACCCACTGCAGGCCAATTCTAAATTGCACAACTTTTCTAGGTCATAAAGCCCTAGGGTGGCTGGGCCATGAGAGGGCCACGCAAGAGAGTTCCATCTACAGTAAGGCTTAGTGGGGGAAGAGTGCCTTATGGCTACATGCTAGTACCATGCAGCCAAGGAAATGCATTGGCTATACTTGGTGGTGCTTGAGAATGAAGAGGAAGGCTATGATCAGTAAGAGACACTGAGGCGGTTTATGTTCAAGAGGAGATGGAAAACAGAAAAATTACTTGGTTGATAGAACCTTTATAATGCTTGCTTTAGTGTTAAAAGAAAAACTTCATTTTCAAATAAGATGAGTCATTGACTATGCTGTTCATTCAGACTGATTGCAAAGGCCCAAAGTCATCCTTTCTAGAGATCTTTGAGGAAGAAAAACAATAGAGAATTCTAGGTGATATCCAAGAAATTTCCAGAATGTGGTCCCAAGTACTTCTCTGACAACACATTGTCGACTTAGCATTTTGTTCAGTGGCACTGTATTGTCATTTCTACACAAAGACACTAAGAATAAGCCATAAGTTACCGAGTAGCATCATGGTGAGGCTGAGGCAGAACTTGGATACACTCATCTCCTGTGCAAACCTCCTAGAAAAGCTTTTCTTGTTATTTTCAGAGGTTATCTGATGGCTTCAGTTTCTTACTGCCAAATCTACTCTCAAAGACACAGTAGAAGACAAGTCTAATCCTTCTGAAGTGCTGGAAGCTCCCTGCTGTTTTGCGGAAGCTCTACCAATGTGTGACAGTTCTACCTGGCTCTGGACTGAGTGTCTCTGAGTTGTCAGATTCCCTTATAGTCCAAACCCCTCCTAGTTTTCTGAATACCCACCCATGTTCTGACTGCCTTCCACTCTCTCGTGTTTTTCTCTCTTCCTGGAGCCTTCGCTGCTTGTCTGAAATGGCAAGTATTTCCACATTCTCGTGTTTCAGTTGACCATCCCCTGCCCAGGGTGGGACTTCATGTTTCCTAAGTCATACCAACCTCCAACGACCTGCTGCACCTCCCATTGTGAAATTCGTCACCCTGTTGCCATGCTATTTATGACTCTTCCTTACAAGATGGTGAGCTTCACTGGGCAGATAGCCTGCCTAGGATGTTCAGGGCTCTTGGCACATGTGCAGAGGGATGGATTAGTGAGGACGAGGCAGGCAGTTATTCCAAGTCATTGAAAGCTGAGTCTGGAGCCTGGGGACTCCAAAGTCCCTGTCCCAGATTGCTTTTCCAGATCTATGTGTCTCTGCATACTCATCCAGTTTAATTTCTTTTCCCTAGCGTCTACTGCTACAAACCATGTTAAAACCAACCAGAAATGATTCTTCCCGCTCTTATGTTCCCCCTTAAAATACTGTAAACCATTTTGCTCCTCATATTTTCTCTACTGGTCAAGATGTGTGTCTTAGCTCTTCCATAGTGTTTCTCTTTCATAAATCTCCTGTGTGCACTTTGGACACACTCAGTCTCCCATGGGTTTTGCTTTCTCTCCCTCGTTTCACTTTCATAATACCATTTTGTAATTGGATATTTTCTTTCTTCTTTTTAGAATTAATTTAATTTTATTTTTTTAAAAAAAACTTTATTTTAAAAAACAATGATAAATGTACAAATTTTCAGCATTTTTGCATAAAAGTATACAAATACATTTTTAAAGGTTGTAATTAAGTATTTGTGGGTACATATACATACACATATGTATATATGTAACAATAATATAGGAAAAGAGGCTATTAATTTGAGGGGATAGGAGAGAAACTGGGAGGGGCTGTAGGGAAGAAGGGGGGATGTGATACAGTTCTATTTTAATTAAAATATATTCTTTTTTTTCTTGAACTTCACACAGTCTGTGAGTTGTTTCTGGGGTGTTCAGAGCTTTCTGGGGTTGGTATCCCATTATCAGTGACTGCATATTATGTCTGTTCTTTTGTGACTGGGTTACATCACTCAGGATGATATTCTCTAGATGCATGCATTTTCTTACGAATTTCATTAAGTCATTGTTTCTGAAAGCTGAGTAGTACTCCATTGTGTAAATGTACCACAATTTCTGTATCCATTTATCTACTGAAGGACATCTGGGTTCTTTCCAGCTTCTGGCTATTATAAATAGAGCTGCTATGAACACTGTGGTGCATGTATCTTTGTTGTATGTTGGAGCATCTCTGGGGTGAATGGCCAGTGGATATTTTCTTTATTCACATTTCACATGTTATCCCCTTTCCCTGTGTCCCCTCTACAACCCCCTATGCCATCTCCCTTTCCCTGCTTCTATGAGAATGCTACCCCATCCATATACCCATGCCCTCCTGCCTTCACTGGAGCCTTTACATCCTAATACCATTTTTTTTTTAAAGACCTGGAGTAGCAAAGCTCTCTAGGCACTGAGTCTGTAGACAGTTACTGAGCTTGGTATGCAAGATAGTGAAACACAGAAGGTATTGTTCTAGTCTTCTGACAACCATAGTTCTAATTTTTAAATCATGCATGTCTCTGTGCCAGGACAGGAACATACATGGGCATTCCTTCATATGGAGATCACACAGGATGCAGGCCCTTTGCCCGGTGCATTTGGAAAGCTGTTTCTGGAATCCTCAGATCCCTTCCTCATCCTACCAAGTTGCAAGTTTTCATCCTCATCTGGAACATGGAATGTTCTAGGCTGTTCTTCCCGACTGCCTTTATTGGGGAAAGAATACTAAACATGGCCTGGAGTCAGGAGACCTGGTTTGGAATTTAGGTTAGAAAGCTGTCAGATTCCCTGGAACTAAAGTTACAGAGGGCTGGTAGCTGTCAGGTGAGTGTAGCAATTGACCTCTGAATTTGACTCTTAACCATGTTGGTTGTTGTTTTGTTTTGTTTTTCTTTCATTTTATTAACTGCAAACTTTAGGAAAAGTTGGCAGGCTCCCTGAGTTAATCACCAATGCAAAGGAAGAATGGCTTGCCTTACAGAGGTGTTATGAAGATAAAGAGATGGAATACACAGGATATTTCTGAGACAATATTTCTCCTAAATCAACGACTCAGCAATTAGGACCACAAGTTGTCTTTTGTGACTGTGTCTTGTCTGTCAGTAGCCTTAGAAATGAGCTGCTTTTTTTTTTCATCTGAAGACTGTAGCCTGACTTAATGAGATATTGTCTCTTCGACACACAGCATCTGTGAATACAGTGCACACTGACCCTTTTATATTTAATCAAATGTAAAGTATACATTTGGAGAAAGAATATGCCAGGTCTGCAGAACCCGTTCTCCCACGTATCCTGGGACAATACATTTAAGCTGCTTTTCCCTATTGTGCAGAGCTGGAGAAGGATGGAAGGGAGATGGCAGTCCCGACACAGGAAAGGAGATGCAGGACCAGTTCCAGGTCGATACTCTTCCTCTTGTCTCTAGATTAGCAGTTTACTGAAGCACCTGTTTTAAGGGTCAGAGTTCAGGTGTTGGTACTACATCCTTAGCCTTAGAAAGAGTCTATGTCCCATCACAGAGCACGCTGGCAGGGAAAATTTATTCGTGATGCTGTGATACTGGGGTTTCTTAGGCCAGGGATGTCACTAAGCAGAGAAGGACTCCAGTGATGCTCTAGAGATCTATCCATTCATTTACCAGTTCTTAGCACTCTTCTTAGAGATGTCTCCCTGTTTCACAAGGTCCTTTAGGTTGGTGACTTAGCATCCACTTTCAAGTTTCTGTGTGTGAACTTGCAAAACAAATATTTGAGAACCTGTTTCTGCTGTGTATTGTGTTGGCTATCAAAATGTCAGGAAGATACTAGAAAGATCTTAGGTGAGGTTGCTCTGAGATCTGAGAGGACAGAGAGGTTGCAATTAGTTTACCTGGTAGAGGGTGGGTAGGGTGAGGAGTGGTGCAATGAAATAGGGGGGTTAGAGAAGGGAGATCAATTAGTGATATGACATTCAGGAAGGGGTCTTTTACAAAGACCCACCTAGTAAATATTTTGGGCCTCTGGGCTCTATGGCTTTTGTAGTTAGCGACCCATCTCTGACTTTACAACATAGTAATGGGAAACACGCAAATTAGTGAATGTGGCTGCTTCAGCAGAACTTTATAAAATCAACTGTCTGGCTGGACTTTGGTCATAATTCAATGACTCATAACCTAGAGGGTCTCTCTGTGGGGCAAGTGGAGAGATGCTGAATATCAACCTCTGCAGATTTGCCCTACAGAATTCTAAGGCTTATGGCAGGTAATCTACCTGCAAAGTCTAGGAGGATTGCTTCTGTGCCCCTGACAGCTCTCCCTAGTTAGTCTCTAGCCTGTCCAGCTTGTCCCAGGAGCAGTGGGCATATTCCTTAGCTCAAGAACACACTGAACCCAAGAGGTATTTCCTATTGAAGAATGTATTAAATTACAGTGGCCATGGGGGTTACATGGGGATGTACATGAGGTTCAAAATGCATAGTTTATATAGAAACTCTACTTTACCCTTTAGAAGGTGACATTTCAGTTTATGTTTACCAGAAATAACTGTTCTAGATGTTAACTATTCTCAATCATGAAACACAAAGAAGGGTCACCAGTTAGAGATTGTGTAATTCCAGAGGGAGCACATCTGTAAGCACTTGCTGACAGTGACTGTGGGCCAAGTACTAGGCTGGGCCCATTAGAGAAATTAGCTCACGAAAATCTTTGAGGTAGATGCTACCTTTTCCCTTATTTTACAAGTAGAAAAATGAGTGTAAGGAATTTACAGAACTTATTCAACAAAATCAGTTTCACTCAGCGAATAAAGAGGCTACCTGTGAATCTCAGCAATTTGTCTATTTGACTTGTTTGAGATCAAACTAAAAATGTTATTAAGATACTACACATGGTTATTTTCTATGGCTGATGTCTATTACATACACACATGCACACACACACACGCACACACACACACACACACACACAGAGAGAGAGAGAGAGAGAGACTCATTCCATGACAGAAAACAGATACTATCTGAAAGTTGAGTATCTGGAATCTAGGCATTGGCAAAGTTAGGTTTCCCTTGAAAATTTAATTTAAGATTCTTTACTTGTTTCTGGTTATCTCCTGGTGATAGTCATCCTCAGTAGCACTATTCCTTTTACATGCATCTTTCATTAGGGTTCAACCAACAATCCAAGCCAGTCACCATATCAGGAGCAGATATTTAATGATAAATAAGGCATAGTTCTGATTTAGAAGCAATGAGTTTAAGTTCAAAGGGTATTTCAGAAAAAATGGATAGATTAAAAAAAATATGGAATACAACCAACCTCACTGTAGTTGAGTTGGTGAGATGTATTTTCTCCTGGTTACCCTGGTTTCCACATTTACTCTTGTCTTTTCATTGACTATCACTTATTGATCTCTTAGGGTAGTGGAATGGTGTTTTTTCAAAAGTAGTAGCAATCATGACTTCAAGACAAGGAAAACTTCTTCTTCCAGGTGTCTTTAGCTTTGAAAAATATCCAGCAGCACACACTAGTGAATCTTGTAAATGTAGACAGTACTAGAATCATCTAAGGTGATTACACCTGCCAAAGTGTGGATCATCTCCAAATATCTTCATTCAGCTGCTCTGAGTTGGGACTTTTACTTATTTGCTTATTACAAAATTTGAACCTGTCTATATTATTCTATTTTAAACCCATATCAAAGACCATTGTTTAAAATCACCAAGGCTCACCTGCTCTGTCATTCTGATCTCAAGTCAGCCTTCCACCCTTTTAGCACCAGGTTTAATAGTGCCATGGCCTGAATGTTCATTTTCCCACAAACTGTATATGTTGAAATCCTAACTCCCAGTGGGGTGATTTGGAAGTGAGCCCTTTGTTGGGTGATTTGGATCTTGAAGACAGAGCTCTCCTTAATAGAAATGGAGCTCTTGTACAAAGATATGAGAAAACCAACTTCTACTTCTGTTAATGGAGGGGTGTAACCAGAGGAGAGTCTCTATAGGACAAGGGTCATGCTAACAACCTTGGCCTTAAGCTTCTGAAATTCAAGAACTACCCAGTAGAAACTGAGATCATTTCATCTCACCTGGTTTATAGTGTGTTTGTTATGACGTCATATAGGAGTATTTTTGTTGGTGGTGGTGTTTGTTTTTGTTTTTAATTTGTTTTTAGTTGAGTTGAGTTTGGCCAGGACTCTGTGGGTGCTCTCTCAAGCTCCTTTCTCCTCTTTAACAGCTAGAGCACAGGCTCTGGAAACTGTTCAAAAGTTTCTCCAAAGATGTTAAGAGGAGTGCTTTGCTTGGGAGGCACTGTGAGCCAGCCTTTTGATGGGTATGACTCAATAACTATGAAGATGAGTGAGGTAAACACATTTCCTTCTTTTTGAGGCTTTGGAATCCAGGTGATAGGAAAGTGGAGAAAAGTAACCTAGTAGGTGGCTAGAAATTGGAGTATTTATTGTGAGCAGGAAACCAGGCCGGGGGGGGATGTAATTTTTGGTGGTTTGTTGTTGTTGATGTTTTGTTTTGAATTATTTCTTCTTTATGATGGTACTAAGCTAGATTGCTTCTAACAATTGAGATTTTATGGCTCTTCCCACTTGTCTCTACTTTATTCCTTATTTAATCTCTCTGAGTTTCAGTGTCTTCACTTATGAAGTGGTTGTGACAGGGGAATTTGACTCATTAGATTGTCATAACTTGGCTAAAATTGCATGGAATATTGCTTGCGAAGTGCTGAGTGTGGTGCCTGGGCAGGTGACATCTACTCCATGTTTTCCATTGCTAAATGTTCCTCTAATCATTGTTGTGTGAGCCTTGTAACAAACTAAAGGTCATCAGCGGTTGCAGTGAGACATTGCTAAGCAATGGCACATGCAGGATCTCAGTGGGTGTCTATATCAAGTGCAGGGTGGGAATGAGGACCTCAGCTTTAGATATGAGCAAACTATGCCCTGGGGTGTTAAATGGTTTCCAAAGGTATCACAGTGGAAAATGAAAGGAATTACATTTTAATTATATCTCCCCATATCAACTGTGCCATTACCTGAATGCTACTGAAAAAAAATGAGAAAGAGTAAACTGTGAGAGGAGAAGGAAGAATTCATAGATCATCTTAGGCCATGTGTTTGCATATGTGCATGCTGCTACCTTCAGAGTATTCATGACAAGCATCTTTAGTGATGTGATGGTGGACAGAATTAGTATAAGGCAACAGATAAGAATAGTCCTATAACATGAGTCTTGGGAATCTATTTATGCATTTGCTGTGCTTGTGAGGCACTTTCAGTGCCCTGAAAGACATTGCAGCAAGCCAATTTCTTTGTCACCAATCTAAGCCAGCTTTTTCCAGTATAAAAACTCACACTTCAGGTTGGCAACACTGCTCAGTGGATGAAGATACCTGCCATGAAGCCTGACAGCCTGGTTTTGTTATCTGGCCCCTGTACGGTGTTAGGCAAGAACTGACTCCTACCAACCGCACTTTAACCTTCTCTTTGAGGACACACACAGACTGAAATTTTGAATATATATATATATATATATATATATATATATATATACATTTTTTTAAAAAGCCCCCAGACATCAATAACTCTGCTGACCTACATTAGGATTCTTCACTCACCTTCCTTTTAATATGACCTTGTTATTTCACCTCTTTGAGCCACATTTTTTTGATCTGTTGCGTGGGTAGAACATTGTAAGGTTATGATATTGCAATTGTGCCTACATGGTATTACCCAATCATATGCACAGATTTTTGAAATGAAAATCAAAACCAGCCTGAATGACCAGCCAGATCTGGATTGGGACCTAGCGAACCTCAACCTTAATTATACTTTGAATTTAATTTAGATTTATGCAATTAAGTATTATATTACCTTTAATTGAAAAGTAAATGCTTATATATTTTTTGATTCTATCAACCAAAGGGAGTTCCCTTTTTTTGTTGACTGCCTAGTAACAATATCAGACATATCTCATAGCTGCTATCTGTGTTTTCTCTAGCTTTGACAGGATGAAACAAACAGACAAACACAACCCCTAACAGAACACAAACAAACCACCTTGGGAATTCTAAGTCTAGCAGGAAGAATAATGATTTTCCAAAGATGTCTGCAGCTCACACCTCACAACCAATATGTATGTCTAGCCTGAGGGCCATGAGGATCTGAGGTCTGAAGTGGAGATTTCTGGTTTCGTTAACAACTCAGTTGTACCACATGATATGTTTCTGGGAGCTGTCTTATGACAAGGCATGAGATGTTTTACTAAAAACAGACACTTGAAAGGGCACGTGATATTTATATAAATGGAACCCCACAAACAGGAAGAGATGGCTCTTGCATTGTGTCAACCTGCAGCTCTTCTCTGGTCTTCATAGAGAGAAATGCACCAAAAAATTTCTTACAGCATTCTGGCTGATTCTGGACACTTCTGCTGACTGTTGCCAATTTGGTGGAGTCTTCCAGCTTCTGCTGGATCACGTTACTGCTACTGATTTGTATTTGATGTTTGCTATTAGACTGGACTATGAATATCCCAACAACCAAGAATGAAATTACCCCAAAGAACTACTACTAAACAGGTTAACAACCCTCTTTTCCTATTACCCTTCATCCCAACTTCTGGTTGGTAAACTAGAAGGGAGGTCGAAGTATTTAACAACCCTAAATAAAGTAGGTTTAGAGAAATCTAAGACTACAGAGGTTACTGATGGAATTCTGACCTAAAATCAACTGGCTTCAAAATAGAGAGAGTCATGGACTGTCAGTGTGGTCTTATACCATCAAAGGTGCCTTAAATATGCACAAGCTGGCTGAAGGCAGAGAAGCAGGGATGAAAGTAGCAGCATTACTAGATCTGCTGGTCCTGACTTCTAGATGGATGAAGAGGCCATGAGGCAGGAAGGGACAGTACCCAGGGTACAGACTTTCATAGGCACATTCTGGAACTGAACAGCTTGAGTATTAGCTCCATGAAACTCATCCATGTCAGACTTCTAACACAAAGAACTGCACTATAACAATCTTTTCTTGTTTAAAGCCACTAAGCTTGTGAGGATTTGCCATTGAAATAACCATCTAGCTGGCATTTCCCAAGGAGGCAGAGTGTAAGGAATATCCAGAGAGCTGAGGCTGGGGGTGTGGGGAGTGGGAAGGCAAGTAACATAGCTCATGCAAGCATAACAAAACACAGCGAAAGCAAGAATAAAGTAAGCCATACTTTGTTTTAAAATCATTTTTCATTATTTTTAAAATTTATTCATTTTCATCCATATTACCACCCTTTTTTATACCCCTTAGACATTCCCCCCAATTCCCCTTCCATTCTCTTCTAAAAATGTGAAGGCTTCCTCTGGGTATCAACCCACCCTGGCAGATGACGTCACTATAGGACTAGGCACATCTTTTCCCAGTGATACCAGACAAGGCAGCCCAGTTGGGGGAACAGAATACATAGGCAGGCAACAAAAATAGAGTAGAGATGAAGGGAATGGCTCACCAATGACTAGCCCAAGTTGATACCCATCCCATAGGGAAGAACTAATACCTGATAATATTAATGATAATCTGTTATGCTGGCAGAGGGAAACTTAGCATAACTGTCCTCTGAGAGGCTCCACCTAGCAGCCAATGGAAACAGATGCAGAGACCCACAGTCAAACATTAAGCAGAGTTTGGGGAATCTTGTGGAAGAACTAGGGAAGGATTGAAGGAACCTAAGGGGATAGGGAATACCAACAGAGTCAAGTAACCTGGACCCTTGGGGAATTCCAGAGACTGAACCACCAACAAAGAGCAAACATTGGTTAGACTTAGCCCCATCCTGTTCATATGAGCAGATGTACTGCTTGTTCTTCATGTGGGTCCCCCAACAACTGGAGAGGTGAGGAGGGACGGTGTCCCTGACTCTATTGCAAGCCATAGTTTCTTAACCAAGATAAAATGAACAGCTGCTCAGAGGAATCATTGTGGAAACTGCCTGGACTGTGTCCTACTAAGAACATCAGGCTCCGATGTGATCAAATTTTAAGATGAGGTGTTTAGGAGGCTATTAAGGTTAGATGAGGTTATCAGGGTGAGTTCCTGATTGACATGTCTGAAAATAGAGATGCCAGTAAGTTCACTGTCAGTGCTACATAGAGATACTAGTCTAAGAAGGTATAGATCTACAAAGCAAGCAAAGAGCCCGCCCAGAAACTCACTCTGACAGGCCTAGATTGCATAATTATAGATTCCAGGAACTTGAGAAAAAAAATATTGGTTAAGCAGCCTAGCCTATTATATTTTAGCAATCCAAGCTAACAAACACAATGAGATAAAGCTTTGAAAAGTCTTTTCTCTCAGCACCACATTCCTGACATTTGTCTAGCCCTGTGCTTTGATGACCTGTTACAGTTCCTGAACTGATGCTTAAGTCCTGTGTGTTCCCCATTTCTAGGAATAATCTGTTTTTGTTTCTTGGTTTTCTTTTCATTCCATTCTTCATATTATTTAGTGACTATGTATAAAACTTTATATTTTGTTCCAGTAGCACTTGATAGGAGCCAGTTTTACCGCACAAACAAATTTATTCTTTTGTTCTGTTTCCTGTTCAACAGTTTGATAGGAACACAAAGAGATTCTGTCTTCCTTCTTGTTCTACTGTGACTCCTCAGATCCTAAACTATTCTCCAGAGACCTATATGGTAAAGGCTCTGTTTCCATTTCATGCCCTTGGGAAGTAGAAGAACTGTTAAGAGCTGAGGTCTAGTGGGAAGAAGTTAGGTAATTGGTTGTACGTCCTCGAAGAGGATCACAGGTACCAGGCCTTATTCTTCCTGTTTGTTACTGTTTAGCCATGAGATGTCCAGTTTTGCCCTTTGGTTGTTATAGCTGCCTTATCATAGCCCAAAATAACAGGGCCGGTTGATCACAGACTGAACCTCTGAAACTATGACCCAAGATAGACCTACACATCTTCAGGATCTGGAGTTCATTTACCCAGGGCCTTCTATGCTGCAAAGTAATGTACTCCATTACTAAGCTGTATCCTGAGCTCACCTGTGCTCATTGTAAACCATCTCAGACATTTGTTAAAACAAGTGATCTGACTAACATGCATCTTTATTATATTTGTGGAACCTGGCTCCTGGTAAGCTTTGTAGAAATGTGTGTCAAAAGGAGTTAGTGAACAGATTGGACTTGAAGCTAAGTTTTTCTTTGCTTTAAGATAAATCCCAACTTCTCACGTGATCTGATTCCCCTCCAGCCTCTTTAATTCTACCTCATTTTAGTACTAGCCATAGGGGTGGCTGGTCTACCCTTCTCTCCCAGGAACTCTGTGTATCCTCCGTCTGCAAAACCAGAGCACCCCCACCCTTCATTCTGTCCATTCTTAAGCAGTGAGTAGCCACCCATCCTTTTGATTGTGGCCAAAGGTTCCCCATGACAGACATTCTTAACTCTAGATAACATCTCCTTCTGTGTCCTTTTCTCATGCTTCAGAATGCTTCCTCTGGTGAGCTGGAGCATCCCTGAGTGGTGAAAGACGCACAGTTGGGCTTTCAGTCTAGGCACTAAGGTCCCTGGGAACAGGGAGTTTGTTTGCTTCCTTGTTTGGTTGCAGCTCTGTGTCTCTAGGGATTCCAGCAGTGCCTCCCACAAAGCAGACATTTGGAACACCACCACAAGATGGTAGGTAATTGACGGTTACATATGCAAGTCAGTCTTACTTTTAGCTATTTTTGCCCTCACACCATTTCATTCAGTTAAAGGTATTTATGAGCAGAACTTCACTCCCATTGGCCCAGTGGCTGAACCCTTATAGCCCATGGTTTTCAATGCTCCAGGTGTAGAGAAAGAAGCTTAAAGCTGAAGGCTATGTAAGTAGCCTCAAAGTCTTGCAGCCCTAAGAGGTCAAAGAACACTATGCAGCTCCTCTAGTGGTCTTTAGATTTGAGTATGACTTGTTTCCTAAAAGCTCACAGAGTTAAGCACTTGGTGCCTCCATTTTGGAGTTGTTTGAGGTAGTTGTGAAACCTTGGGGACATGTGGCCTATTTGGTGAAGCATGTCACCAGAGGCAGGTCTTTGATGATTATGGTTACTGTGGAGGATCTGGCCCACAGCCAATTCTTCCTGTTTGGTAGCTGTGGCATGAATGATGCTTTGGTCCTTTGCTACTGTCACCAGAGGCTGAATTCCTTTATTCAGCCAACCCCTGTCTTGAGCTCTTGAAATGTCTCGAAAATCATGAACCTAAGTAAATAAATCTTTCCTCTTTAAAAGTTTTATTTTTCTTCCTTTTGTAAAAAGTAATTGGAATAAAGGATTGTTGTAATTTTACTTATATACCTTCCTATTCCATATATATGTATATTTTTATTTCAAAAATTTCCATTGTTTAAAAAAAAGGTAAAAAATATCACAGTAAAAAAAATCATTCTGGCCATGTAATATTCTTTCCATTATAGGAAATGTTTAAGGAAATTTCAGAAAATTTCCGGCACCATTCTAGATATAAAAAAAATTCATATTTCTAATTATGATCTTCTCAGCTATCTTTTCTTAAAATTTAACCATTGCATTCCCCCTTTTCTTTACCATGAGTTTATTTCTTTATTCACTCTATTAAGTTACTTTTGGTCAGGCATTTTTATCACAACAATGAAAAGGCTATCTTCAGGCACAACCAGGAAGCCAGCAACAGTGTGAAGGTCACAGGTGTCCCTGTGTATAGGCAGAGTTAGAGCAGGGGAGGGGCCTGTGAGAGAGAAGAATAGCATCCCTTAGTGTCAGATTCTGAACATATTGTAGGCTGATGGATAAGGGCCTCAATTCTAGGATCTGGCATAAGTTTGACAGACTTCAACCCTTACTTCTAGAACTATCCCAAGCAAGCTGGTGCCTTTCCCCACAGCCTTTATTTTCTCTGCTGTTAAAATGGAGGCTAGAAATCATACCCACACTATCAATTAGCTACGAAACTAAAATAATTAAAGCCTATAGTCATCTTAGAAGAACATCTGCTGTACAGGAGGTATGGGAACACATTTGGTATTCGTGGTTGACATTGTCTACCCATACAGCCACTCATTCCTGTATTGTTCTTGACTTCCCCTTCCCTGTGGCAGCAGCTTGTACTCACTGGATTGTTTGGACGAAAAGGCGGCCTGAAGGGTTCCTCCCTTATAGGGACTCCCAGGAAAGAATCTTTGTTCCAAGAATCCACTTTCCCCTGGATCATAGCTGCTACGGCAGTGAGTAGTTATGACCGGTTGTGAGTTTCAGCATCACAAGATGAAAATGCCTGTGGGTCTGAGCCAGGTCAGCTTAACAATGAATGTACTTTGTGCAATGAGCCAGACTTTTTGTTTTCCTTTCCTACAGATTTGGAACGTTGTCAGGTGACTATACATTGCCTCCACTTAAAGATCTCCACTTAAAGTTATTCATAAAAAAGGGAGTCATTATCCAAAGAACTGAAATTTTTTTCAAAGAAATTAGGGTAAGTGCCTTCTGCTTTCATCTTCTTCTTCCTACCCCCTGTATCTCCTCCACAGATTCCTTCTTTCTTTCCCCCTCCCTACTTTCTGCTTCACTTTATCCCTCTTTTCCTCCCTTCTTCTCTCATCTCTCACTCCCTTCCTCTTAAAGATACATATGGTTTCATTACCTGGAAAGTCATCTCTGAAAACAGTATTAATAAACAATGTTTATTAGAGGATTTCCTTGAGGTAGAGATTCCCCAGAAGAGGGGAAATGGAGCCAAAAGAAATTCAGAAGTCCATGATGAAAACTTGACAGACTCATCCAATTTCATAGACGCTCAAAAGGTAAATCACACCTTTAGAATTGTTCCAAGTTAGGCCAAGAACAGTAAGGTTATTGTTTATTAAATTTCATATCACTGGGGATGGGCTTAGGAGAGAATGAAACCGTGAATGACCTTGGGTATCTGTGTAGCTGAAGAATCCCTGGAAGGCCTTCCAGCTACAGGCTTCTGCCCTCCACGCTCTTGTGCTTTGACAAGGGCACAGGCACTGAGAGGCATCTGGTTAGCATAACACGTGTTTATCACATGGGGCCTTAGTGGAAGGAATGTCTACAAGAGAGTCAGCCAACATTTTTATCCCAGACAGATAGGAGGCAGAAGGACTAGGAACATAAAGATCACTGGAGCTTTTGCAAGAGTCCAGCAATACAACAGCAAAATAAAACTGGAATCGAGGGAAAGTTCAGTGGCTGTTTCACAAAAATGAACAAAAACCAAATTTGTGGAAACAGTGATGTGGCCAGAAGCTGATCCATCAAATATCAAACCTAGCTGTCTGCACTAGAAAGTTCTCCCAGGAGAGTTTTAATCAGGAGCTGTAACACACAGAACATTTTTTTTTTTAATTCTTGCATTTTTAGATAAGCTCTTCAGTGGCTTTATATAATCATAGTGCAACACAAGTTTAATTGTGATTTTGGCCCCTGCTGGTTACGTTTGTTGTTTCTTCTCCTCTTCCTCCTGTTCCTCCTCCTCCTTCTGTCTCTTCCTCCTCCTACCTTTCTTCTTCATCATTCCTTTTCTAAAAACATAACACATCACACAGCTAGATTAAAGTAACCACTTAAAAACTTGCCCAATCCCAAACTCTCTACATCTCAGTGAACATCTGTATCGTTAGAATAGTCAATAAATATTGAAACTGTTAGTACTGGATCCTGGTTAAGTATTTACGTTTTAAAGCTTTATTTATTTTATGTGCATGACTGATTTCTTAATGTGTTTTTCTGTGCATCATCTCATGCCTGTTGCTCAGAGAGGTCATAAGAGGAAATCAGATGTCCAGGGACTAGAATTATAGACATTTTGACTTTTATGTTGGTGCCAGCTATTAAACCCAAGAAAAGTAAGTGTTCTTAACTGTTGAGCTATATCTTTAGCCCTATAGTTAACTTTTAAGACCTATTATGAACCCCAGTTTCCTCATCTATTAGATGTATACAACATTATCTACTGTTCTTACAGTATTATTAACCATGTCATAAGGTTAAGGATGGTTGAATGTGTATGAAGAACATTTAGTATAATGCCCAAGCAGGTTAGACTTTGTCTAATGAAGTCAGTTTCTTTCTGATGGAAGAGAACAAGTAGATTAAGCATTCTAGATTGTTCCATTGAATCCAAGTTCAAATTAGACTCTGTGAGAAAATGCATTTGGTAGCATTCATATGTAAAACAATGATTTAAAAAAATGCTCCTGGTTTTCAAGTAGAGTAAATGCCTGAAACGTTCACCTTTTTGATTAGATTCAGTGTGTTAAAATCAGCATGGAGGAAAATTACATGCCTGAGAACTCCAGAAAATAAACCCATAGGCCAGGAGGAGTTTTGCTCTAGTTGCCATAGTCCAGCCCTACTTAAAAGAGCATCTGAAGTCTACCATGAAGTGACATTAAGACTGATGACAATTTCTGAAGGAAAAAAAAGAATGCAAGAAGCAAGATTCAAATTCTTTTATGCAACAGCCTATTTGGTGACACTGGAGGTGGTATAAAATACACTAGCCCATGGAAATCCACAGACACACGGTAGCAATATCTGTCAGCTTGCCTATACAGAGGATTTCAGGACACACCTTTATGAAGCACATCAAACAGAAGAGCAGGGGTTCTGTCTGTTTATTTTCTCAGATGATGACCCTGGAAGCCCTGCCTGTAGAGAAGACTCCAAGAGACACCTCTGTGAAACACATGGAGTAGAATACCCATGGTCTATTTTATTCTTTAGGCATCAGAAACGGAGAGCCCACACAGAGATTATATATGTGGGCTTAAATATACATCTGAAAACATAGCAGTCCCTAAAGGGGAACAAGATGACAATCAAAAATGAATAAATGGCCACAGATGAAATATTCATAAAATTTTACAGTGTTATCCTGTTCACTGAAACACACACACACACACACACACACACACACACACACACACACACGAGCACACATAGTTCATATGTATATATAGTATGTATATATACAAATATACACTTGTAGTAAATTTATGGAATAAAGTTCAATCATGAAAAAAGGTAATAATTTATACTTAAAAAGTTTCAGAATTATGTTCATAATCCATGCTGTTTTGGTATATGAAATAGCTACAACAGCTGAATATAAATGTCTTTTATATAGTAAAGTCTATCTGATGCCTCTGTTGATACCAATGCCTAGATCCTCCAGAGGTGAAAATTGGCCCTTGTTGTGGGGACCCTGAGGGAAATGTCCTTCCTAGGCAATGATTTCTAAGGATCGTAATGTGGATTTCATACTGACTAGAGACCAAGCTAGGAGCTGGGGGCTACCTTTCACGTGGAGGAGAGTCCTGAAACCAGAGGTCGAGTTTGTCCATGTATCTGACAGTAGGTTGGGCACTTTTGATTTAATAAAATGTAACTCAAGGCCTTATGTCAGCGGCAAGTCATGCCAGCTCTTGAATTCATTAGGAACTGAACTATGCTAGTGTGGGGCCATTCCCCACTTTTGTACTTGCCTTCTAAGTGTTTTGTTTCCCTTTTTCAAAGGGACCAACTTTTTCAGACTTAGTAGAGTGCCAAAAGAGCAAAGAGCAGTCAGTGAGTCAAAAAAGCAGGTAACAAAATAAACAAAGTGAGTTCACCAAAGCACAAGACCAACTCCAGCCTCCCAGCAGAGCACAGGTCATTTTATCCACGTGCTGTAGCTGCCTCAGGGCAGTATTTGTTGCTTGCTTTTCTGTCTTTTCTCCAAGATAGAAAACCAAAGTAGAATTTGAAGCCATGCGATGGTACAGCCTCGCTCTGGGCTGTCCTTTAGAGTTCAAGAAATCTTGACGTGCTTAGATTGCCTGACTAGAGTGTTAAGTTTGTCTTTCATCAGAAAGCTTAGAGGAACTCTGCCTGTTCTGTCCATAGAGGAGCCATTACTTTCCTGTATGTTACTGCCAATCCTCCCTGGTCAGCTACTCAGTCAAACTAGAACTGGATGATGTCTGTGCTGAGAAACATGACTAGTAGTTAATGCATGGGTAGCCCACTTATAAAGCTTCTTTAGTAATAAAGTTCAACATCTGACTGTATTTATAAATAATACTGCAGTGAATACAGAGAAACACAATTCCACACTGGTGCATAGATTGTCTGTAGGCTAATTTGTTCACAGACAAATTCTATGGGTGAAAATCTTTATCTGGTAATAATCTCCATTAATGTTACTAACTGCTCTTGCTCTCTAACTACTCCCGCTCTCTTACCAGCACTGTTTAAGAGGACCCATTTTCTGATGCCTCCCATCTTTGTTTTTTAGGTCCAATTAACACTTAGTGACACATTTCTTCACTATCTGAGTGTCTGTGTGAGCCAGGCTCTGTTTCTCCAGCTTGCTGTTACTCACTGGCTGTGACTATTTTAAGGGTTATTGGTCAAGAAAGGGGAAGGACCTTGAAACATCAAATGAATTTGACTACAGCTTTGATACTGGCAAATGGGCCATCCTGGAATCATGAAACGAGGTTAAACCATGAAGCATTATACTTGATTTTTTAAAACTATTATGGCTAGATTCTAGGCAGCAAATAATATTATGGGTGATGAAGTTTATCTGAGAAAAATACCATTTCTTGTTTTAACAACTGCAAGGTTATCCCCGATGAGCTGAAATCAGTGAAGCAGAGCACAGGTTCTTGAATGTTTGGACCACAAATCTTAAAAGGAACATGTGATCCTGAAAGTATGGAGATACACATCTTCTCAACTCTGTTGCAACAACTCAGTCACAAGACTTTACAGAGATGTTCTCTCTTCATCTGCTCAATTGGAACACTTAATCCTGGTTCCATTATTGTGGGCAGTCATGTTATTATTATAATGTATTTAAGACACCCGGCACATAGTAGGTTCCTTCTCAAGGTTCAAGTTGTAATGCTTAAGGGACTTTTGAAATCTTAAAATATAACAGGTAAACACACTCCATTGGATCTGTCTAGAAAGTTTGGTATTGAGCATTCCAAGGGGAAGTACTAGACATCAGGGGAACAACGAATGACTTCTGAGGTGGTCCTGATTGTGTGTCCGCGTCTGAGGTGACTTGGCTGTCTTTAGAGTTATTTCCAGAGTGAATGCATGTGCACATAGATCAGGCTTTAGTTGTGACCTCAAGCATGTAGCACCTCAAAGAAGCAGTGCTCATGGTGCTGTCAGACAAGCTCCATCTTCTCATTTTCTCATCCCTGCTATTCTGAGATATGGTCATAACTACAGCTGCCCCTCACCTCTTTCAAATAGATGAATAGGAAACACAGAACCTTCTCTGAATTACTTTGCCTCTCACAGGGCTGGATCTGAAAAGAGTTTATACTAAATGAACAGACGATTTTCCCTCACCTCCAGTTCCTAAGTTGACAAGCTTGTGGTTCTTTAAAAAAAAAAAATTCTTATTTTTTGAGCATGTTCACAGTTTCTGTGCACTAGATCCTAAGGAAATGATATATGTAGGTGTTGTCTTAAATCAGGTGCTTTAAAGTAGAGTGGTGGAGCCAGGCTGGTTCTATTTACACGTAGAATAGGCTTTGGGTACAACTCGACCTTAAAAGGAGAGAATCAAGAATCTCCTCTCAAAGTCTTTGAAGTATTGCTCTCAGGATGCTATAGGAGCACCATCTCAGGATGCTATAGGAGCACCATCTCAGGATGCTATAGGAGCACCGTCCTTCATCCCCAAATGACTGCTTATTATGTTTCAGACATGTGTCAAGAAACCCATGTAGTTGTTGGGTATATAGTTTGGTCTCTGCCTCCATGACAGAGTTTTGAAGAAATTGGGATATAAGAAAACCAGCTAGGGAATGAGCAGTCTTACTGCTGATAGACAAAACTTCTTAGAGAGATATTATACAGGCTCTCTTGTTACTTCTCAGTTTCCTGCCTGTGTGTGAGGATAGCCCAAACTGATGAAGCTTGAGTCTACAGCCCAGATTCCTGCCACATCTTACTCCTTATTGATGGAGAAAGGAAGAGACAGACCTAAGCCTTCAGACTAGAGATCTTTATGGATGAGTTCCATCTAATTGGTCCTGGTTGACTAGCACCTGTAAACAAAAATTCCTAGACAGAAACAAATAGTGGAGCAAGAAACAGAGGATGGGAAAGAGGCCTTTTTCTAGGAATGAGGAAAAAACTATGTTTAGATTATATGAAAAGAAGAAGAAAAGAAACCTGAGATCTCCTAAGAAAATATAAATCCTCAAATTTCAAATTCTCCATGAAGGACTTTTATGACTACCTTCATGCTTTCTCTACAACAATCCCATAGACTAAATGGATGGGGGAGGGGTTGTTACTGAAAAGTGCAGTTCCTAGAACCCTTAGTGTATTCCCTCAGGTTTTCACACCTGCTCAGTATCAGTGGCTAGTGGTTGGAAATATTCCATATCTAACAACAGGCCAGAGAAAAAAGGGTAGGGTGGTACTCTTAAAACAACTCTCAACACAGGTCTACCTGCTCTCTCAATGTAATTATTGTAAATTTACAATTTTGGTATTATAATTGGTTTTACTCTATTATTTACTTTAATGCATTATTTTTATTAATTTGTTGAAAATTTCATACATTCATAACAATGTATTTTGATCATGCCCACCTCACACACCTTCGTCTCCTAACTCCTTCCAGATCAACCTCTTCCCTTCCACTGCATCTCAGATTCCTGTCTTCATTTATTTTTATGGCCCATTGATTTCAAATTTTGCTATTTATAAGCTCATGAGTTTGGAACCATCCACTGGTGTGTGATCAACAAACCAGTGGACACGCACTTAAATAAGATGGACTCTTCAGCCATAGTAGAACCAATCAATTTTCCATAGCTCCTTAGAAAGAGATGGGGACTCACAAGTACCTCCCTACTTCATGCTGGAATGTTGAGTCCCTTGGTATTTTGTAGCAACCAAACCTACTGGGAGTTTATGAATACAGTTGTTCTGCCATATACCAGAACACCATTTTGTTCTAGCTCTTATAATATTTTTATCTGTTCATCTGGGATGGTCATCAAGCTTTGGGGAAAGAGGTGTGATATATTTCATTTGTAGATCAGTGTCACACACACACACACACACACACACACACACACACACACACACACACACTTATTCTCTATGTTTTTTTACCAGTTCTACATTAACCACCATCACATGCACCAATAAACAGACAAACAAATAAAATAAAAAGCTGATGAGTCTGAGAGATGTGTTATTGTTTGGGTAGATATGAAATAGTGAGTAGTTTGAATAGCAGTGTACTTAGTACAATAATAATAGTAGGTCTGCACTACTACTATTGAGGTTATGAGCTCTGCAGATACAAATTCACAGAACTGAGCCCAAGTTTCCACCTGCAGAGCAACTTAAACTATAGTCAGAAAGTGATCGGTTACCTGCCTAAGATTCATGCCTATGATCGGCACATCTTGTCATGCCTGTCATTATTGTCCACAGAGTACACAGCTGGGAGATACTCTTGATGACTTTCCCTATCAACAGTCTACATAGTATGTGTTGGTAGGTTGGTGTTTTCGGGAATATGGTTTTACAATTAAGTTCTGGTGGGCAACCAAGAGCAATGGCCAAAGCCTGCATAATTTTAGTAGTGTCTGGAGAAGTCTGGGCAACAGTCTGTGAGAAGGTGTCTCATAGCTAGCAAACTATGGCTTCTGGGATGAATATTATCTCACCTGTAGGATAATTCAACTAAGCAAAACATCTTTTATATGAATATGACTAACAGGCACATAGACACATACACATGTTCATAAAATAGTAGTTTTTGATGTGCCTTTCTTCAGACATTTTAGTATTAGTTATCTCTCTTCCACTTCCTTTAACCTACTCTCCTATCTATCTCCCAACTTAAACCTCAGTGCCAATTATCCCCTCTCCCCCTCTTATAACCTTTGTTCTACTACCCTTCCTTAAGTTCCTTCCCACCAATCCATAATATTGCATCTCTTAAAATTTTTAGTGTGTAACACTTAACATTACAATACTATATTCTATAGATGCATTAGAAAGCAGATTTTAGAACTTACTAGAATAATTTGGGAGGGAAGTTTTAAGGAAAGGTTATGCTTAGGTTGCTCTCTGCTCATGTCTAAAGGTGAGTATGTTGCTTATATTTGTAGAGATGTTCATTTTAAGTAGCACTTCGTTGGAAGAAAGCGAGTTGAACACCAGCATTCTGGCATTAATACATTGTTCTCTGCTCTTGACTCTAGATGTGATGTGACTAGTTCTCTCCAGCTTCTGCTGAAGCATGTTCTCTACTGTAAGAGTCTGTAGCCTGAACTTTGAGCCAAATAATCCTATTCTCCCCTCTGTTGTTTTCATCTGAGCATTTTATCATAGCCACAAGGAAATACAAGCAAAACAAAAGGGGGTGGGAAGAGGATTCCCATCTGAGGGATAGTGTGGGGCTACATCTTGTCCATAAAAGGGGAAGAACTGCTTGAAGATACCATGCTGAAGTGCAAAAAAAGAAAAGTGGTTATTGTCTTATTTTACTGGTAGAATAACAATCTCAGAGGAAGGCGTGATTTGTTAGTTCTACTGCCTCAGACAAAAAATAGCACTTAGAAGCACATACAGATGCCGAAAGTGTCAGTGATCTCCTCTCTCTCAGAAAAACCTGTCACAAGAGGAAGGGAATGGGATGCTAGCTTTGGCTTGCACAGAAAAGGCAGATGGTAGGTGAGTTTACTGATCTATTATCAACAAGGTTACTAATCACATCTAGTGAAGCCAGTACATGCCCCTCAGCCACAGCAAGCCGTCTACCTCTCTCAAAGCTACTTCAAGACAGTAGCATCTGAACTCCCCGGGGCATTCATGTTTTTACTTGTAATTCTTTTGTTCAACTTCTCCATTTTTTTTCTGATAACTTACCAATACTTCTCAAAAATTTCAAGAAAAGCTCAGCCTTTTAGAATAAAAAAGCACACAGACTGATGGCTATATGTACTTAAGAGTCAGGAACACACACATGTGAACACAGTTAAACATATACACACATAGTACACAACATACAATATCCACTGGCATATATAATGCAAGCTACATCATATTCACACACAGGACACACACATATTCACATACATACACAATGCTCAATGCTCACACCCCCACACATACTGGGTATATATTTTCATTTACATCTTTGTCCTATGACTTAGAAAGATCCCCTGCTTGTTGCTTTTCTAATCTGCTAACCATAGGAAGCCAGTGGTATTCAACTTACATGTTTCTGGGAGAGTCCCATCAAGCTATAGCGACCTTGCCTCTCCAGTCACACAAGCTGGCTCAGTTTGTGTGCATCCTTCAGGAACAACAGGTCCTGCAAGCCGGCTTTTTCAACTTTTACGACTCCTTTGGACTCTTGACTCTTCTCCTCTCTGACTTCGATCTCTGTTGTTGAATGTCTGTCTCTCTTTGGACACACACGAACAGTAATCAGGAAGAGCATGGTCCTGGGAATCATGCTGAGCTTGTCTGCATTCAGGGCTTGCCTCACTCACGACCTTGCTCTGGGAACCAAGCACGGCTCTCTCCCTTTCTTTCTTATTTCTTCCTTCCCACTCTGTCCTTTTCCTCTCCCTTTAATCTGTCTTTCCTCCTCTCTCTTTCCTAGTCCACTTCCTTTCTTCTCTCCTTCCTTTTCAGATAGACTTATTCTTTTTGAATATTTGCTTTTTTATCTGGGTTATTTAAGAATTTTTTTTTGGGGGGGGGTTAGGACAAAGTAGGCTTCATCATGCCAGTGCCTACCATGGAGGATGGTGGGGGCAATGATTAGTGGACATTCTGGGCATCACACCCACACCACTGTCTGTAACTGAAGGTGTTCTAGCAGCTGGTCCTGGAGCCTCTCCAGCTCACAGGCCCACTTCTTGACTACTTTCCAATTATTGAATTCTCCAGTGTCTTATTCAACTCTGGCTATTTTTGCCTTTCCGGAGTACATGGGCTAAGCTTGGGGGGGCACCCCAAGGATACCCAGAGGACCACTAACTATGTTTTTCCCGCAGAAGGACTACTCATGGTTAAAAAAGATGGGGATTCTGAAGTGTGTGTGTATGTGTTCTCATCTCTGGAGTGAGAGCACTCCCCTGGGAAACAAAACTTGGAAAAGAGGTGACCTTTCCAGGTTGGAGCTGAGCAGGATGGTCC
Source organism: Micromys minutus (assembly GCF_963924665.1). Classification (NCBI taxonomy): domain Eukaryota; kingdom Metazoa; phylum Chordata; class Mammalia; order Rodentia; family Muridae; genus Micromys; species Micromys minutus. Next base: position 18,542,184 of record NC_137969.1, read on the forward strand.
TTAGGGACACCAGCCAATACCGAATACCCTGTCTGCTTGCAATTTCCCTTTCTGGCCTGCAGAACTATTTTCAGCCAAGGAGTCAGGTTTCATTAGTATCACTGAGGATTCCTCTGGGTTTTATTTTTATGCTGTTCAAAGAAATGATTGCTGCACAGGAAGGCAGGGCCCTGGGGTGCTGTTATGAATCAGTCTCCAAGCTAGCAAACCAGGACTCCTCCCACCCCGGCTCTCACACTTACCTGTTTTGTTTGTCTAGCAGGTGACTCAGCCATTGCGGTTCTCTTGCAAAATATACACAGTCTGTAATAGTAGTATATGTGACTTAAAACGATATTTGGGATGATGTGACGGATTGGCACCATCATGTTTTCAAAGTAGTCAGGCAAGTTTGAGATAGGTTGGTGTAACTTGGAATGATTGGGCTGCATCCAAAATTAAATGCTTAGCTACAGTCAAAACAGTAGGTGTGATTGATGGTCACATGGTTTACCTCTGACTGTTCTTTTTTTTTTTTCTTTTATAATGTATTGACTGTCAGCTTGGCTGATATTCTGTGTCTCATTATTTTGACATGTGAAATGATATGATTGTATCTATAACAGTGAAGCTTAAATGGATAAATTTATGCAGAGTAGTACCCATGGGGTTGAAGACATTATATGTAATATCCATTTTTCTATCTGTCTCATGTAACAAGGCAACATTTCTACCCTCCTTTCATGGTTGAAGTAGCTGATGCTACAGCTCCAAGAATGAGATCTCACACAATAAAAACCAAAGCAGAAAGAACAGCCAAAGCTCAGCAGCCTAGTCAGCTGCTTCATTAACCTTCAGAATTCTGGTACTTATCCATTGGGCAGAAACTTGTCACAGGCAAATGTGAACATGGTTCTGAGATCTTACCCAGCTGTCATACTCTCTGAGACTTGGCATCTGCCTCTGAAAGCAAATACAAGTACTGTTAGGAAAGAAAAGGAGGAAAGCTTGTTAGGTAGGCAAGTCACAGTATTGGAAACACCTTTGTTTTGGAAATGATGACACAGGAGTCAGGGAGCTCTTGTGACTTAGCTATGACCACAAAGCCTATAAAGTCACCTCTGAGAAATGCTCTGAGACTCAGTTAATTTGTTCATTGCCACATACTGTTTATTTTAAAGCATCGGAGAGAGAGAGAGAGAGAGAGAGAGAGAGAGAGAGAGAGGAAGAAGAAGAAGAAGAAGAAGAAGAAGAAGAAGAGGAGGAGGAGGAGGAGGAGGAGGAGGAGGAGGAGGAGGAGGAGAGGGGAGAGGGGAGAGGGGAAAGGGAGAGATATTTGCTTTGAAATTAAAACATTATAGGCCTTTATCTTTAATGGAAGGCATGCTAACTCGAAAATAGAAATAGAAGGTTTTGACTTATTCATCCATCCATTCACTCCACTCATTTCCCCATGCATACATTCATTCATCTGTCCATCTACCTCTTCTTATCATCTATTTATTCCTTATTTATATCTGTGAATTAACCCACTAATTCTGGTATATAAGTGTATATGGAATGATCTATCCATTCATAAATTGATATTTCAATTTATAATTAAATCTGTTTTACCCTTCTGTCCAAATATATGTCAACATTTTTCTTCAAACACTCCTTTACTTCTTTTTCTACCATACACTTCATTAATTTTCTTTCTGTTATATGTTACATTTTCCGTTGTCTTGTCTTCATTTATTCTCTCTTAGTCATTTAACTATAGTGTCTGCTGCCCTGTTGTGTTTAGTGTTGGGTATTTTAATTGTGAAAAGGCCTAACATTTTGGTTTTAAAACCTAAAATTTTGTTTGACAATCAGGAAACTTCATTATTAATCAGGGTTCTAGGTCCATGTGTCCAATATCCAGATGCCTTCGGGGCCTGGGAAGAAAAGGGACAATAAGCATGGCTCTGTTATGAGATTTACAGTACCTTATATGTTCCTTACTCTATAGGCTTTGGGCCTAGAGGAGAAACTTGTGATGACAGAGATATTCCACTATCCAACACAAAGTCTTTGGAAGGAGTAAAAGCTTGCAGTTTTTCAGATGTTTTAGAACATTGAGTACATCTGGCAAATGTTCTCCCTTGAATATTTAAAATCATGTTTTATTTAAGGGAAATGACTTTCATAAATTTCTGACCCATTTGAGCTTTATATCATTGTAATATTTTTTAAGAGCCAATTCATGTCCAATAAGGCTTTTCACCTTGTTTAATGACTTTTTAAAATTCTCTTTTCTTGCAATCAAAACTGCATAAGCTGATCGGAATGCCAGAGGGTTCAAGTTCAGTTCAGAGTGCGCAAGTCATGAATTCTGAGAGAATTTGAAGTTGTTGAAATGGGTTCTTCTCATCTATATTCAACCGTGTCTCTAAGGATTAGCCCAATGCAAACTCACTGTGGGCATCAGCTGAGGCCTGAAGGACCAAGATTTTCACTGCACATTTAATGACAATTTAGGGAGATCTTGCCTTATGCATATGTAGAGAAACTTGATTAACGTTTCTAATTCTCAGTAACTTAAAAGGAAAAGTGGAAAATCAACCATGTTAGTCCTGGGCAGTAGAAATGATCTATCTCTGTGTGATGAAAGAAGACACATGCTCAGAGAGGTAAAGTTAGGTAGAGCACACCACTAGGCTGTGGCAGATGTGTGTCAGGACTTCTGGACTCATTTCTATCTCTAAATACTTTGCTGTACTGTCAGCCATGGAAAAAATGGTTTCACCTCATGGTTCTTTGTTGAGAATCAAAAGAGAGAGGAAGAGACTGATGTCCTAGAGTTCCCTCCAAAGAATGGCTCAGTTACCTGAGACCTCCCATTCTTTCTAGTTCCAGAACACAGCAAAACATTCTCTTTTATTTCAATTTTATTAGATATTCTCTGTATCTACATTTCAAATGTTATACCCTTTCCCCCCACATCCCTCCCTTCTCCTCCACAACTTGCTTTCATGAAGGTGCTCCTTCTCCCAGTCACCCTCTCCACCTCAGTGCCCTGACTGGTTGATGATGCTGTTCTTCCCATGAGGTTGCAAACATTCTAGCTCCTTCAGTCCTTTCTCTAGTACTTTCATTGGGGTCCCTGTGTTTAGTCAATGATTAGCTGCAAGCATCCTCATCTGTATCTGTCTGATTCTGGCAGAGTCTCTGAGGAGACATCCATATCTAGTTCCTGCCAGTAAACACTTCATTGGCATCAGTAATAGTGCTTGGTTTTGGTGGCTGCATATGGGGTGGTTCTTCATGTGAGGCAGTCTCTGTAGATCTTTTATTCAATAACTGACCTAGTATTTCCTCCCCTGTTTTGTTCTCTCTTCTAAGAAGGACTAAGGCATCCAGATTCTGGTCTCCCTTCTTTTTGAGCTTCATAAGTTCTGTGGATGGTTTCTTGGGTATTCCAAGCTTTTTGGGCTAGTATCCACTTATAAGTGAGTACATACACACTTTTGTGTCTGGGTTACATCACTCAGGATGATGGCTTTAAGTTGCATCCATTTGCCTAGGAATTTCATGAATTCATTTTTAATAGCTGAGTAGTACTTTATTGTGTAAATGTACCACAATTTCTGTATCGATTCTCTGTTGAAAGACATCTGGTTCTTTCCAGCTTCTGGCTATTATAAATGAGGCTGCTATGAATAGTGTTGAGCATGTGTCTTTGTTAGGTCTTGGAGCTAACTTGGGCATATGCCCAAAAGTGGTATAGCTGGGTCCTCAGGTAGTACTATGTTCAATTTTCTGAGGAACCACCAGACTGATTTCCAGAGTGGTTGTACCAGTTTACAACCCCACCAACAGTGGAGGAGTGTTCCTCTTTCTCTACATTCTTGCCAGCATCTGCTGTCACCTAAGTTTTTAATATTACCTATTCTGACTGGTGTGATGTGGAATCTTAGGGTTGTTTTGACTGACATTTCCTTGATGACTAGAGATGTTGAGCATTTCTTTAGGTGCTTCTCAGCCATTCAATATTCCTCAGTTGAGAAGTCTTTGCTTAGTTCTGTACTCCATTTTTAATAGGATTATTTGATTCTCTAGAGTGTAACTTCTTGAGTTCTTTGTATGTATTGGATACTAGCTCTCCGTCGGATGTAGGATTGATAAAGATCTTTTCACAATCTGTTGGTTGCCGTTTTGTCCTTTTGACAGTGTCCTTGGCCTTATAGAAGCTTTGCAATTTTATGATGTCTCATTTGTCAATTCTTGATTTTAGAGCATAGGCCACTGGTGTTCTGTTCAGAAAAATTTACCCTGTGCCTATGTGTTCTAAGCTCTTCCCCACTTTCTGTTCTATTAGTTTCAGTGTACCTGGTTTTATGTAGAAATCTTTGATCCACTTGGACTTGAGCTTTGTACAAGGAGATAAGAAAAGATCAATTTGCAATATTCTGCATGCTGACTGCCAGTTGAACCAGCATCATTTTTTGAAGAGTGTCTCTTTTTCATTGAATGTTTTTAGCTCCTTTGTCAAAAATCAAGTGACCATAGGTATGTGGGTTTATTTCTGGGTCTTTGATTCTATTACATTGGTCTACCTGCCTGTCTCTGTACTAATACCGGGCAATTTTTATCATAATTGATCTATAATAAAACTTGAGGTCAGGTATGGTGATTCCCCCAGAAGTTTTTTTATTGTTGAGATTGGTTTTTGCTATCCTGGGTTTTTTCTTATTTCAAATGAATTTGCAAATTGATTTTTATAACTCTGTGAAGAATTGAGTTGAGATTTTTATGGAGATTGCATTGAATCTGTAGATTGCCTTAGGCAAGATGGCCATTTTTACAATGTTGATCTTTCCAATCCATGAGCATGGGAGATCTTTCCATCAAGCAAGTGAAGGATCTGTATGACAAGAACTTCAAGTCTCTGAGGAAGGAACAGCAAATCCTTCTTAAACATGAGCTACTTTGGTTTCTGTTACCAGTCTACTTTCTTCTCCCTGATGTTTCTTCTTCCAATATGATTTACTCAGTAATTCATCCATCCCACCTACTGTAGATGGCAACTTCTGATATCATGTTGCTAAGAGACAAAATTTTTCAGATGACATCTTCTAAAGATTTGTGAATTAATATAGGAGCAGAGGAATAGAAAAAGAAAAATCTCTGAGTATGGGTCTATATCAAAGTTTCTGTTGGATACTCATGGCCTTTGCCTTTGGAAACTGAGAAGACTCTGTTTCTCTTGTTTCCCCTGGTATCTTTCACTGCATCATATCTCAAATTGCTTCCTGAAGCACAGCTCTAATTTCTCTCAAGCAATATCTTAATTCTCCACCATTTATCTCTTTTCTTTCTCAGCAAGACTGATGGAGCCAGATAATGGTGACCAGAAGTGGCCTAGAGCCATAACTTATACCCAAAACAAAAGATGGCATTGAAGAATGAAGGATTTGCACAGTAGCCATGCAAGCACAAGAACAACTATCCTTCATCAAAGATTCATGAAGTTTTGTCATTTATTCTTCATCCTTTGTCAGATATCATGTCCTGTCTTTATACAACAGCTGATCCCTGTCTAAAGGACCTTCTTCTATTATCTCTGTCAACTAAATACAAGTGTCATGGTTTTCATAAAATCTTTAAGGAGTGGTTTGAGCAGAAATAAATGCCATCCATGTGGATGCTCTTATATAAAATAATACAACCAATGTTTTACATGGAAACACTATGTGCTGACTGTTAATCATATTCTTCAGGATGGGTATTGCTGCTTTATATATTAACACTTCTAATCTTAATCTTAGTAGCTATTATTATATTTATTTTAAAAGATGAAAAAACAGGAAAATACTTTTTGTGTTTTCTTGGTTGTTGTTGTTCCAGAGCATCTATGTCTTAAAATAGAGTGATAGCCCTTAATCTAGCACTTATAATTTATCTAGGCAGTATTTTCACTTATGTTAATGGGTTTATTCCCATCTAGTGGATACAGTAATTGACTGAAGGTTGCATCATAAGAATTTTAAGCTAATCAATAAATTAATCTATTAAAGGATGCACAATTGAATTGATTGCTGGGAAGGTGGTAGCAGAAGCTATGGTAGCTGGAACCTGGCTAGAAGACCTAATTCTGCAAGAGCTATCTTATGTTTGGACTCTTTGTCTTTTTTTATATCTCATAGAAAATATGAGATAACAGTAGCTGATCTGTGCAAATGCTGAATCCATCATCCCAAACAAACCAGGTGTCTTGATAGGAACCATTCTTGGGCATATGATTACAGGTTTGGAAGTGACATATATGACTTTGCTACAGATCAGGGGAAAGCACAGGTGCAGAATCTTGGACCCAACATTTCTAGAACCAGACTGCAGTATTCTACATATTGGTAGCGTAGTGATGCTTTTCATACAGAGGTCAGAGTAAGGAAAAGCAAAGCTCACAATTCTGGGCTCAGATCTGGAAGAGCTCAAAGGCACCTCAATTCTTCCAGAACTATTTCTTACTGTATGTTATGGTTTAACAACAATGGCACAATCAGTTTTCCTTCTTATATATTCTCTTCTTCCTCCTCAGGAATTGGGACTTATCCAGAACACAAAAAAGTTATTTTCAACTCTTTTTGTAGTTATTAGCAGGTATCAAATGATAATGGGAATTCAAAAGTATCATTGGACCCCATGCAAATATTTTTGATAAAGTCCATGAATTTACCTTTTGTCATTTTCACTTCTTATTAGATGGAGTTCAGCCATAAAGTTAGGGCTATGGTAATCACTTTGTATCTGAAGGGATCTTGAGAGAGAAGTCACAGAGTGGCTGAATAATTACAAACACAAGTGTCCTTTGCAGAGTTTTAGGAGAGCTCATTCTACAGGATCTAGGGTCCTTGAAAGATTTTCAGAACAAACTCAACCCATAATCCCACACCCTGTCTTGAAACTTAGAGTAGAACAATAATAAACTTTTGTTTTAAGTAAGTATCTGTTTTATTCACTTAACTTGTTCTAATTGTACAATACCTTTATTTTAGTATCATAATGACTATTTAATCCATTTTGTCCCACATTCCTGAAACAGGGCAAATACTTCCTACATGGTTTTTCCATACACAGGGCATTCTCTTGCCTTGTACATGATACATGTTCAGTTTCTTCTTATTATAATAAATAAAATTTATAATCCAAAAGGTAAGCTTTATCAAAAATAATTTCTCATTATGAGGTATAGACAAGGAATCTAGACACTTTACTAAGTGAAGGTCCTGTCTGGAATTAGGCTGTTCCTTTGAAAAAACATAATATAAAATCCATTATTAAAACACATTGCTATGAAATTTCAGTAGTTATGGTTGTAGACTGATGATGTGATGATATTTATTAAACACCCTTGAGGCAAGGGTGTCTTCCATACTCCCCAATTGAAGAAGGGCTGGAAAAATGAAAGTCAAGATTGATAAGCAAGGCCACAGAGAGGAAATATCAAAACTAGAACTCACATAAGCTCTTATTCTACACCTTACACTAATAAACCTCTCCTCTGTGCATTTGTATATGTGTAAGTACAAGGGATCTCATATATATGAAGGCCATAGATGACCTTTTTTTTAAAGACAGGGTCTTATTGACACATGGAGCTCACTGGTTAGGCTAGTTTCACTGGCCAGCAAGCAGAAGGGTGTATCCTGGGCAGTGTTTACATTGTTAAGCACACAGTGCCATGCTAAGATATATATGTAACAGGCAGGCATTGAGCTCAGGCTCTCAAGCACTTTACACAGCAAAAAAGATATTCTAATCTCATTTAAAGTACCCTTTCAAGCCTTAGATAGGAGGCCTCTGTTTTAGTAAAAATAAAACAAATCTCTTCCCCAAGACAGCTTAGGTTTACCTCATCTAAGACTAAAGTAGAGAGGACTGATATTCTGATCTTCTCTCATCCACTAAGGCTCTGGTTCTCCACATTCTGAAAGCCACACCATGTTCTGGATACACAGCAAAGCACCTCGCCTGAGTTCACTGGTTTGGTAGGCTGTAATAATGTGGTGTTAAGAACTGCATTCTGTTCTTTATCCATCCAGTCCCTTGCAGTGACATAGTCAGCCCTGTCACCCAACAGTTGCCTTGACAAATCAATTAATATATGTCCACTGAGTAAAGCAGTGCTGGCCGACTTCTTCCAGTAACACACAAGAGAAGTTACCTGCTTAGCAAACTTCTCAAACTCTCCAGCTCAATGCTGCTGAGGTCTTAGAGCTAAAAGATACTTGCTGAGCCCGGGCATGAAAGGACACATCTGAATTGTTGGGAGAAAAATCATCTAAAAGGTACTTTTAGATTGTATTAGATATGAAAGGATAAGAAGGGAATATTAAGGGTGAAAAGGTAAATGGGGATGGGGTAGGGGTCAGGGGAAAGGGAATTGAGAGGGTAGAAATGAAGGATTAACCAAAACTAAAGAGGCATAAAAACGCATATGGCTTGGTTTCAGGACATAGAGATACGAAGTTAGAACTGAAGAAAGGATATTCATCGTCTAACACCACTGTAAGTTGTAATACCAGCCTGCTGGCATTACGGTTATGTGTGTGACCAACACTCTCTGGTTAGATTACAGGTCTACTCCATGGGAAAAATTCATTCCTGTCACTGTAAACCTGTCAAATGCTTACTGCTTGAGTAGTCATAGTCCCTAAGGGGGGAACTGAGTACTATTGTTTTGGTATATGATGTGATGTCAAGTTGCCTTCTAAATATTCATGTTTATTACTATAAGTAGAAAGGTTCTCAGCCTGGGTCACAAAAGTTTTCATGGAGTGACAGTTAATGCAGAGTCATATAACAAAGTATGGGAATAAGCAACTGTGAGTTCTCAGCCCTAGAAGGGACATTTATATCATACCCCTCACCATCCCAATGCTCAGAGAGAGCCCTGGAAGGGTATATCCGGAATCCTCTACCATCATTCTAAGGTGCAGGGAATGTCATGGAAGAGAATAGCAATATTCTGCATCATTCTAAGGCTCAGAAAATGTCATCAAAAAGTAGGCAGAAAGAATGTAAGAGATGGAGGTTTAGATGGCATGTTTTAAAATGCTGTTTCTGGACTTGACACGGCTGTTGCTGTTTCCCCACCCTTAACTCATAGCATCTGAAATTAACAAGACTATACCTAGCAACGTTTCATCGTAGATGGGAGACGGGCTCATAGGCCCTGCTGTTCTCTGAGGAGGAGGGGCCGTTAATGATAGCTTTGGGAGGGCAGTCATAGTCCTCGGTGATATAGCTATTGGTAAGTTGTCTTTGTTGGAATAAATAACCTTTCATCTAGACTTGTGCTGGTAACCCTACTTAACTGTAGTCATCTATAAAAATAAGCAAAAAATTATGTTAAAATGTGAGGGAAGATTTTTTTAAAGGAAGAAGGGGTTTTTTGGAATGGGGAAGAGTATTAGAGAAGATAATAAAAGTAAAAATGAATAAATTATACTATACATATGTATCTGCACAAACATATGTATATAATATATATATATATAATTGCATATATAAATTTGAAAAAAAAAGCAATTTAAAAAGGAATCAACTACAATTCATTTAAAAGGCAATGTACTGTAATAGTGAATGTGTTTCTTTCCTTCCTGCACCATGGTCATACCATTTAGCATATGATCCCCTTGACCTTTCACTGATGGATGCAGCCATTCTCTCTGGAAACTCTATAGACCTGAGCTGGCATGGTGATATTGTCTGGCTAATAAGTGCAGCAGAGGGTGTGAATTGCCAGCTCCAGGCTCTTTTTAACTTGCTTTTGAGACTTTGCCGGTCTCAGCTCAAACAAGCTGGAACCTGCTTCTAGGGATGGGAAACTTTAGGGTATAGCTGTATAGAAGCTACCCTTGGTCATAACGTGCAGCTGAACTGTGCAGGTTTATGGGCCAGGCTTTCCTGTTGCTGTTTTAAGTATAGGGTTAAACATTTGTAAAATGTTTACAGTGGATAAAATCACTGCCATACTATAGAAGTAGTCACTGAACTGCAGGGTAACCAGCTATGGCCCAGCTGCTGACACAAACATGTTCATGGAAATCATGCTATCATGGCTGATGTTTGCTGTGTTTACTGTTAAAGGCAGCCATTGAATCAGGGTTTGGTGTTCACTTCCCTCAGCTTTGACTCTCTCAAACATTCACTTGGTACCAAATGCTGGACTTCAGATATATTGTAAGATACAATTTCTATTCCTTTCATCCCATGGATACGTTTCATCATTTCCACTTACAGGAAAATAAACTGACTCTGGAGATTTTGTGAATGGAATGAGTCTGCAGTCATTAACTGGAAAGCTGGAGGGGCCAGCCTTGACCTCAGCTGTGACCAAAAGTCAAACTTGAGGCTTCTTCCCATTTTCTTTCCTGCAGCATTCAAAGGGAGTTCTTTAATCTTACTTTTTGAGAAAGACAAAAACTTTTCTTATGATCACTCAATACATAGAAAACTTAAACTTTGAGTTTGAGATTCATTGACTCCAGAGGTCCAATTTGCCAATGTTCAATAGTAATAAACATGTCTGAAACAGAGATCATGTTGATATCTATGTGCTTTCTTTGTTTTAGAAACACGTTCTCTTCTGTTTGAGTGTTTTAAAAGCCCGTGTTTTGCAAACTCCAAGCTGTAAGAGAGAGCAGGTTGTGAAGGCACTGGTGAGGCTGGTTGCCCAGAAAACCCAGCTGGGAAGCATTTCAGTGTCAATCTTATTCGAGCTTTTAAATAAGCAGTGACTTCTAAGCCTTTTGAAGTAGCTGGCATGGGATGCCTAGATTGGGAAAGCAATCATTACAGGGTAGTAACTGCAGGCATGAGCTTCCAAATGTTCCCCCTTTGGCCTTGGCACTGGGCAGGAATGGAAAGGAGGTAGAAGGATCCTATCAGGAAGCTTCTAGCTGAGGTTTGTTGCCAGGAAGACCCAATTAACCTTCCCTTCTTGCTCGCAAAAGCCCAAGCAGAAGGAATGAATTATTCGCAACAATGTCCAAAGCTTCTGACAACTTCAGACAGAGCCCACCCTTGTGGCCTTTGCACACTGAACGGACTAGAATATCTTGAAAGGCTTTGAAGCAAGAGGTCTCACAGATTCCAACCTCAGAGCAGAACTTAGTTAAACTGTACTATGCTTCTCCACTTGAGATAGTCAAGTCAAGCATCTTCTCTGAAACATTAATGAACATCCCTGGATAACATCTATGAGTAGGTTTGGTGTATACCTTTTTTTTTGAAGCTGTTGACATATCTAAGAATTTTTCTCTATTTAAGTGGAACTTATCTATCCATTGTCCATTCATTTCCGACTTTAGTTTGAAACGGTGGCTGATTTAGTCAGAAATTGTTGGCACCATTGATCCTCAAGTAAACAAGGTCTTCTGTCTCCTCATGATGTTCAAGTTTTGTGAGTAGTACACAGGCATCCAGTGCGGATTCTAGAAATGTATCCGAGGCACCTGTAAAGCCTAGTTTTCAAGAAACACTTTTAAGTTAATCTGATATTTACACACATGCACACACACACACACACACACACACACACACACACACAGAGAGAGAGAGAGAGAGAGAGAGAGAGAGAGAGAGAGAGAGAGAAAGGAAAAGAGAGACAGAGTTAGTTTAATTAATGAGAAAAACCACAATCTGTTTGCATATCTTTACCTAATTTTTTTTTGCTGTTGTAGAACCTTTTTGTTAAAGTATATATCTGAAGAAGAATCATAGTTTTCAAAGGCCTTGTGGTTCCAGAAGACTCTACTTTGTCCCTTTAAAGAAGAGACTATATGAAGTTAACTAAATATGTGATAAAGAAGTTTGTGTCATGACTGGAGAGACAGCTCAGTGGTTAAGAAGACTAGCAACTATTTTAGATTTATGTTTGATTCTAGCACCTACATAGAAGTTTACAACTAGAAATCCAGTTCAGAGGAATCTGACTTTCTCTTCTTGCCTTTGATGGCACTGTACTCACACAGTATACAGACATATACACAGGCAAAGGACACATACATATAAAATATATCTTAAAGAATAACTGTGAGCTATATGTATATATGTATGTATCTATGTTTGTATGTGTGTATAGTCATGAAGTAGAGAGAAAACAAATACTTCGCCCCCCCCCTTTTTTTTTCTGTCTGCTCTTCTGACATCTAGGGCATGCATTGACCCTGTAGCTTAGCTTCTGTACTGGGTTACCATTTGCATGCCTACCGCAGATGTGGTGGGTCCTCCATTAGCATACATTCTGTAGCATCTCATCAGGATGTTCCCATGATGTCTTACTGCAAGCACAATTTTTTGTGGACAATCAGGAACAGCAGATGTGCCAAGACAGTAGTGTCTCCAGAAACTTTTTTTTCTTTAACTAATTTGGTGGGTGGAAGGCTATTCTAGGCCGTGAACCTGTGGGCAGAGTTCCTAAGAAGGATGGTTTTCAGGACACCATGGAGTTGCCTGTAGACTACTGAGCCTTGTAGTAACCAGTACAAAGAATACCCTTTGAAACCTCTGTCCTTGCTCAGATCATTTGCCAGTATTTCTACCACGTGTCCTCAAATATTTATATAAAACCAATCCAAGCCAAACCAAAACACTGAAAATCCAAAACAAACTAACAAACCTCTACTAGTGGTCTATTCCATGTGTGTCCATGCCTTTCTCTTAGGGTGAGCAAACAAAAGTCAGTGATTCTTCTAAATGATGGGTCTGAGACAGGATTAGACTTAATGTGCTGAACAGAGAAATTGGTGAGTAAAAAGCATAATAAAGAGGTGAGAATCGTCTCCCCCTTTTTAATTTTTGAAATTAAACCATAAAGTATCATCCAATAACATCACTTTCAAAGGAAACAAGTCACTATGGAATGTACCTATCACAGAATCTAGCCAAAACACAGTGGCAAGCACCAAGACAGGTCTTGGAGGAAAAGCAGAAGCTGTGCTTATGTTCTCTTTCCATTCTCATTTTCTCCCCAGACCCTCCTCACCTGCCACACCTACAGAGATAGAAATGACAGCCTGCCTTCTCTTCATTGTAATTCTGATCAGATTTAAAAACTTCTTGGAGGATATGGTTTTGAATAAAACCAAGGAAACAAAAAACAAAAACAAAACAAAACAAAAAAAAAAAAACAAAAACAAACAAAAACCAATCAACCCCCCCAAAAAAAGAAAAAAAAAACCCAACACCAACAAAACAAAATAAAACAACAAAAAACAACCCCCCCCCCAAAAAAAAAAAACCCAACACACATACACAAAACCAAACCACATATAATTCTCAGGAAAGTGATGGTACCTGTTTATAAACGTATATGCTTACTAATGCATATTTACTTAGTTGAATTATTCATGGGCTTGTACATTCCTTAGCTGTTCTTCCTTCCACCTCTAGCTCACTCAAACCCTTTTGTTAAAAGGAGCTGGTCCTTAAGGACATAGTTTAGAGGGACAGGATGCCTAGGTCAGCATCCTGGCTGTTACTTTGGGTTTACTCTAATTTTACTTCATTCTCCTGCTATATAAAGTACAGATACATAATCGCTTCATGGTGGTGGGGAGCACATGTTTAGTCATGTGTACACAGAGCTTACTTGGAACAATGCCTACTCATAACCACTATCAACAGTGAGCGTCTTCATTCTGTTTTATTTTATATTTTACTTACCTGTGGGAACTTTTCTTTACACTAATTTCTTCTCTGTTCTTATTTTTTGAGATCTTCTGTCTACAGGAGAAAGAACACAATTGATCTGTAGGGTTACTTCATGTCCAGATTCCAAGTTACTTCTGAAATTTTTATTTTACATACCTCTATCTTGATTATGACCCAAAACAAGGGTGTTGTCTAAGCAGGCAGTGTGTGTCCTTCATAATCTCTTTTACTTCCTTTGGAAAATGCTTGTCCAGGACTTTGAAGTCACTTGTTAGCTGCCTACACTCCCACAGACACTCTGATTTTTCCAATAGTCTCATGTCTGTCTTTCTGTGTGACTCATCTCTTTCTAAAGAGATTAACCCAAATCACTCGGAAACTAGTAAATTAATGAACCAGATATTTATTAACCCATGCAAATTTAAAGCAACAGGTTTCTTGGTTTTAATTGCAGGTTCTTGTGACCTGCCTATTTCTTTTCTCCAGCTTTATTGTTTTCTGAAACTAGAGGCTTTGCCCAATATGTAGAACCATTATTCCCATTTTAGCAGCTACTTTATTTGATGCTAACACTCACTGAAGCTCAGGGTGATGGATTTAGCTTAGTATATAATTCGTCAAGACTTTCAATTATGGACAAGCAGAAAGTCTAGATGAGGGGGAGTTAAAACAAAACTGTACTTCCTGGGATTTTTTTAAAATAAATTTCTATATATTATGTGAACTTCTTATTTCTTATGGAATTTTGCTAAAAGAGGCAGATGATATAAAATTTATTGTCATTCCACCCTCAAAAGTTTGATGACATCAATCTTAGCGATTATATTATATAATAGCCAAAAGTGAGCTTATTTTATATAGTCATATACCATATGTACTAACACTGTGTAATTGTGTTTTAACTCTTTACTTTAAAAACTTAACTATATTTAAAATAAAATGTTATCTTTTACTAGAATGCCATGCTTGGTATGAAAGTTGTAAAGATAGAAAATGGAGTAAAAAAATTTAAGAGGTGAAATAACTATTTTATATTCCCCACTTGCATAAGAGCAGACAATCAGTAGTTTTCTGTCCCGGACACATTTTAGTTAGCATGATCATCTCCAAATCGATCAAGGTTATGATTTTATTCCTTTGTGTATAATGGTGTACATAGGAAGGGTAAAGCATTGTGTACAAGCACAACATTCAGTGTATTGACCCTTTTAATACTTAGATTGTTTATTTCCTGGATACTCTGAATAATGCTATAATAAATCAATAACTAAACTGCTGCATGTTATTTTTCAAACAAAGTTATTTGTGATTTTTTTTTATAATAAATAACTGTATAATAATAGGTGAACAACTGTGACTCTAAGTGGGAAGTGACAAAAAGTAATTCCCTTCTATTGTCATGAATGTTGAGAGGAATAATTACAGCTGCCAAGGACTGAGTGCTTTCTGTGCAGTAGAAACTCTCCTCACACTGACATTGCTCAGGCATGATACACAGTCTCTATTCCAACTTTTCATAGGAAACTGAAGTGCCCAGAGAAATGACAGCCAGTCAGTGATGGTGACTGCGTATGTTAGTCACACGTAGATCATGTTTCAGGTGTTTCTATAGCAACCAGTTCAGCATAAGTCCTCCTAACTCAGGTATCATCTGATGGTACCTGATTCTAGGGCTTCCACAGAATGCCCTATAGTACCTCTTTCCCAAGAGTTCCTTTTTATTTCAACTCTGAACTACCCCTCATTACCTAGATGCCACCAGGCCAGAGGACTAGTGACCTATGAGGAAAAGCTAATGAGAGGGAGCTGGAACTAGGTAAAGAGATTCTTTTTTATTTGTTCTCCAGACAAGCAGTGAAGACAGACCTTTTATACAGGTCTTTGAAAAACAAAACAAACTTATGTTGCCAATACTATGGACTGAGCTCAGGGCATTGTGCATGATAGGCAGACCCTTTTTAGCACAACTTCGGCCTTATTTATTCTTTCAATTGATAGAATGATAGTTGTATAGAGTTTTACAGCTGAGGGATACACTCACACATAATGGGTAATGATAAATGTGGCAATTAGCATCTTCTGACCTAACACAGTCATTCTGTCTTATGTGTTGAGGACATTAAAGGTAGGAAGTATCTAGCACATTATTATTGCTATTGTCACACTACTATGTGACAAAACAAAAGACGATTTTATCCTCCATCTGTACTTTTCTATCTTTCTGCCAATCTCTATCTTCACTCCTTCCAACATTGGTGCCATTGGATATTCTCTGCCTCAGTGACATCAATGGTTTTATCTTCCATATGAGTAGAAATATGAGATCATTTTATGTCTAGGATAGTTCCCTTAACATGATATCATCCACTTCCAATCCTTTTTGCTTTGACAGGATTCCATCATTTTGTATGCGTATCACATTTTTTATCCATTCATTGATGATCATCCAGACATCCTGACTGTTTTGATAGTACTAAAATAAACATTATGTGATGATATCTTCTTGATATTCTAATTTTATTTCCTCTAGATACATACCTTGTAGTGGGGGTAATTGGATCAAGAAGTAGTTCCCTACTTCGTTGTTAAGGACATATCAGGAGATCAAAGAGCAGCATAAAATATAATAATAGGTCCATTAAAATGGGAACATTCTCTGAATGAAATTTCTCAAAAGAAGTCATACAAAAGGCCAATAGATGTATGAAAATATTAAGGCTTACTCATTGTAAGGGAATGCAGATATGTTGGCTAGTTTCATAGAAACTTGACAGAGCTCACAGTTCTCTGTGAAGAGGGAAACTTATCTGAGAAGATATCTCCACAAGATTGTTCTACAGGCAAGATTGGGGGTATATTTTGTTGCCTAATGATTAATGTGGGAGGGCCCAGTTCACTGTGTCTAATGCCGCCCTTGGTGGTATAAGAGTATAAGAAAGCAATTTGAGCAATCCCTAAGGATCAAGCTAGTAAGCACACTCCCATTCATTCTGCTTCAGTCCTGGCCTATAGGTTTCTGCCTTGAGTTACTGACTTCTCTCATGGATGGGTTGTCATGTGAACTGTACGCTGAAATAAATAAACTTTTCTTCCTCCTAGTTGTTGTTGTTTTTTCATGAAGTTTTATCAGTCACAGAAACTTTAACTAAGACACAAAATGAAATGGCAGACACTATCAAAAATGCAAAGTTCAACTAATGCTTTTATATACAGTTGGTGTATATATTAATTGATTTACTCTCTATGTAAAGCACACACTACATCTTCCATTGTCCATCCTTCTTAATCCTTATCTTTGTCTCTGCTCTCTCTTCTCCTCTCCAGAATATGTAATGAAGCATGTTCACACAGGCTTTTACCTTTGAATTTTTTTCCAAGGAACCCAAGATATGATAGCTTAGGCTTATTTGATTTCAAAGCTTATGTACAGGTCATTGGGCTATATTGATTCAAGGTATTTTAGGTTAAAGTTAAATGAGCCAAGCACAGGTATTCAAATATTCCTTCTTCTCATGCATGCATGGAAACAAAACAATGGTGATTTCAGAGATGTAGAAGATAGGATAGCTGCTCACTAGAGGCTAGCAAGAGTGAGAAGAGAGAGGTGGAGGGGTTTTAAATAACAGGCACCTAATCCAGTTACATAGGAGGACTGTGCTACAACATGGTGGAATGACTGTGTTCTACAAATTCCATGTGTTATGAAAATTAGAAGAGAAGTTTGTATATTTTCAATAAAAAAGAAATGATTGGAGGCAGAGATATTAGTTACTTTAATCTGACCAACAAACTTTTGATACATTTATTAAATTATCCCAATATGCTGAGTAAATACATATAATTGTTAATTTTATATACATGTGTCACACATAAATATGTATTTTGCATATATATATATAGTGTGTGTTTGTGTGTGTGTGTGTGTGTGTGTGTGTGTGTGTGTGCTCGCATGTGTGTATCTTCAGGATGGATTGCCTCCCTAGAGGGTTAACTATAACCTACCACCTTTTGATATTTTTGTGATCAATCTCTTTTTATTCACTTTCTTTAGTGTAAATCATTCTCTTCCAGATCTGTTCTGTTAATGAGATAACTTATGCTCTTCTTTGTTCTTTGTCCTTTAAAGACATAACCCACTGCTTTCTATTCTTTCTGTCATGCTTTCTTCTCTGGCCAACCACTATTCTTTCAGAATCTGGTCCCTTTGGTATTATGAGATTCTCCCTTTCCCACTCTTCTCTGATGGGATTAGGTCCTTGGCTTCTACACAGCACCCTGCTGTGTGTCCCTTGCATGGCAACATTCCCCTCTGTGTCCTCTCAGCCCTCAGAGGGTATGTCATTCCATGAGCACTGGAGCAACCTCGGTGCCTCTTTTAGGAGTACATAGTCAATGGCAGACAGAGAGACTCCAGGAAGAGACATATTATGTGTGGAAGTGTAAATAGAATACAGTAAGACACCACAGTGCCCTGGAGTCCACTGGCAGTGTGATTGACACCTCACAGTGTAGAGAGGGAAGTGAACATGACTGAGTAGACAATCTGGGCAGGATGTCAAGGGTTGTTCTGCTGATGAAGATTCTTTCACATCACAGAAACCAAAGTGGAGATGTCTTAGCTAAAATGTGGGCCAACATGTGTGTGTGTGTGGTAAGGAATGATGGTCCCAGAGCATCTGGTCCCACAGTTCAAGGTGCTACTTACTGTGTCTGGTTTGTCGTCTTACTCTCAACATCCTTCAGACAGTTGCTATTTTTCTATCTTGTTGCAAAGATGGAAGAGTTCCAGATGAACAAGGGAGTCCTATATAATGTGGAACACAGTCATAAAGAAGTTTGGAATTTTTTTTGCTTTTCAATGTGATGACTTGAAATAAAAATGGGGTTTTCTATTATTACATCAATACATTTACAATGCTGATTGGATACTTTTAGGTTGAAGTCATTGTCATTAACCATGGTGTTTGGGGAATGAGAAAATCTTACTCTACTTGAGCCACTTTCCCACCTGAATTTGAGGTGACAGGATCTGTTTACAGAATCACTCTGACCCACACCACTTAGCATACCTAGAGCCTTGATTGTACAAAAGAATCAGAAGTCATTCTGAGATTCTAGGCAGGGAGATGAAAGGCCAGATATATGTTTTTAGAAGGCAAACCTGGTGCTGGGGGGAAAAGTGATTGAGTAGGGGAAGTGTAGGGAAGAGAGAGGGAGCACATGACCCATGAAAATAACATGCCAGGGTCCAAGTCAGGTTTAGCATTGA
This sequence comes from Micromys minutus, assembly GCF_963924665.1. Lineage (NCBI taxonomy): Eukaryota > Metazoa > Chordata > Mammalia > Rodentia > Muridae > Micromys > Micromys minutus. Next base: position 18,561,118 of record NC_137969.1, read on the forward strand.
AATTGCACGAAGAACTATGAGAATGTGGGTAGATGAAGGAATGAACACATGCATGTCTTTGTGTCTGCCATGTCTTTCCCATGAGGCTACATGGGGAATTTGCTTATTTTCTAGGAGACAGAGCTTACTGTCTCTGTATAATCAGGGGCAGGGGGAGGGTCCTTTCCAGTTCTGTTCATTCAATGCTCTGGAAACACATAAGTCTTAGATCTGATTTTTCCACATGAGTAGTTCCCAGGAAATGTTGCAGAACAGGCTCTTCAAGAGTTTTGTGGTATAGATACTTGCAGCATCACCTACTTCAGACTTTTAGCCTGACAGGGTTGGTGAGAAATGTGTACACTTTAGGATTTTGAACTGAGTGCAATGACCTCACCAGGCAGCCCATAGCTTGGAACTTGGAGGCAAGGAAATTCTGTCTTATTAGAAGTTACTATACATGTGCCCCTTCACACAAGCTAGGTTGAAGTCTTAACATCCATTACCTTAGAATACTGATTTAATCAAAAATAAGGTTATAGAGGCAGTTACTTTATGCAAAGTCATAAAGGGCAGAATAAGACCCTTCTCCAACATGGCAGAAGATAGTAATGTAGAGATGGAGATAGCCACGGGAAAGGCCACAGGGAGATATAAGAAGATGGAAGAGTAGTCCATTCACAGATTGAAGGGGTCTTGGTAGCAAGCTGAATCCAAAAGATGCAAGGAAGTCTTATCCCCACTAAGGCTTTTGAAGGAACATGACCCTACCAGCATTTTGACCTGACTTCTAACTTTCAAAATTGATGGACAATAGTTTTCTATTAGATAACGTATTTTATTTACTTCTTTATCATTTTGTGTATATGTATGTATATGTGCTTATGTGAGTTTATATATATCACATGTGTGCATGAAACCACTGCAGGCCAGAAGATGCTGTCAGAGCTCTGGAACCAGAGTCCAAGTTGATTATGAACCACCATATAGACTTTGGCAAATGAACCAAGGTCCTGTGTAAGAGCAGGAAGCTCCTTCAATGACTGAACCACTATTTCTGTCCCAGACCCAGTATTTTTCAATAAAATTTTTGTTACAACTTTATGTTATCTCTACGTGTGTATGTATGTGTGGAATGTATATGACATAGTGGATATGTGGATGTCAGAAGACAACTAGTAGGAATTGGTTCTTCTATCATGGAAGGCTTGGTGACTAGACTCAAGTAATCAAGCTTGGGGTAGGTATCTTTAACCACTGAGGTATCTCCCTGACCCAGTGACCTAGTTTTTGGACAATCTGTCATGACCACTATATACTTTATTATGTCCAGGTTGAATTATGACTACCCTTAGGTAAAATACCATCTTGGGTTTATGTTTTCTGGTTCCAGTGTATTTTCATGTCACATAGTCCTCCACTGGGATCAGATTACAGGAACCTACTTCCATCTGCTAAACTGAGTGTGCTGATAATGTCTCATAACTCCAGGACTTAGAACGCAAGGTGGGGAAATTGTTGATCATTCAAGACAAGTTTGTCTACAAATTGAGAATCAATCTTGAAAAATCATAGAAACAAGTAATGTTAGGAGAAAAGAGCCCATTTCCTTAGAAACTTCTGGGAGTGTTTTACCAGCTGCTGAATGTGAATGAAGTGCCAGGTGCAGTGTTGATGCTCTTCCCATGTTGCCACATATATTTTAATCTTCACCACGATCTATTAACGATGCATAATTATCTCCATTTTACAAATGGTGAAACAGAAGTTCAGTGATGTTAGGTAACTTTCCTGAGGTCATGAAGCTAGTTCAGGACAGCAGTATGACAGGTTAGGTGTGGTGAGTCTCAGACACCACTCCACGCTTAGCACGCCACCCTGTGATCAGTTTGCAGGAGTCCCTGTGGTCATGCCTGCCTAAATCTTGGATGGATTTCCCAAATATGCTCTAACATAAAATGGGAACTGAAGACAGGGAGAGAGATTGAGGGTAATCACAATAATTTTATGGTTCAGTAACTTTGTATTCCCTCAATGAGCTCCTCTCATCTGGTAGTTGTTGGTTTCTGTAATCATGTAAGGAAGGATCTCCATTGATATAATCGAATCATGACCTTGGTCCCTAATGTTTGTGTAACACTGAGCTCTGAGATAAGCTTCTCCCTCAGGGATCCTGCCTGTTCCAAGGCTTAGGCTCCAGAAAGATCTGGGTTCAAATTCCATCCCTAAGCCTTACCAATAGGAATTAGCTTAGTCATTCACAAGCATTACTTTACTTCCTTCACCTGTAACATAGAGGCATTGAGAGGATTCAACCAAGCAAAGTGAAACATGACCATAGTCCGATGTCAAGGAGATATGCACACACAAACCATCTATCTGTCTGCTTCCCAACTAGACAGCTCATCCCCGGGAAACAACACAGATTTCAGAAATGTATACAAGTACCTCAAACTAGCATTATAAACTGGGACATTATATCTGGGTGCTTGAGCTGTCCTTGACCATATCCCTGAAGAACAAAAACAAAGTAAATGAGATTGTTTTGAGATATTTCCATGTTGTAAATATTTCTAAATTCTAGTGACTATTTTTCAAGGACCACAGTGGCCTGCCATCACCTGACCAGCACATTTCCAAAATGCCTGACAATTATGTCAAATGAGGAGAGACATATAGTTCATGAATTTGGAGAACTTCTTTTGCCAAGAGAAGGAGAAGGTCACAGAGGAGATTGGTTTAGCCCATGAAAATCCAGAAAAGAGGAAAAGAAAGGTTGTCATTGCTCTGCTGGTTTTTTCTTCTATCCCTGCTTATTCCATCTGGGCCTGCCCATAGCCTGCTGGGCTGGTGGCACATCCATGATAGATCATTTCCATTTTCTTAATCACATCTGGAAATGCCCTCACAGGCATTTACCCAGAAGTGTATTCTGTCAGTCTCCTAGACAATTCTAAGTCTAGTCAAGTTGGCCGTGAAGGTTAACTGACATGTTAATCATATTTCTTTAATATCCTGAAATAAACTTATTAGAAAGAATAGACCCAGCAGATAGAACAAGTCAAGCATTAGGGTTTTTGCTCATCAAGTCATACTTACAGGAAGCAAGGATCAAAACTATCTTTTCTCAAAGGAATAGTTCCTGATAGAAAGACCTATTTGTCTCTTTATTGGGACTGCCAGGTCTTGGGTCCTCTAATTCTAAGCATAGAATTATTTTATTTAAATGTTCAAATAGAAAAAATCATGAACTTCCTGAATTGGGAAGGGGAAAGTAATTTCTTCCTCAAATATGCAGTAGGTATATGTTTGCTTCCTCTTGTTTTTCTTCTTGTTCTTGTTCTTCTTTTCTTGTTTGTCTTCATCCTCCTCCCTTTCTGCTCTTTCTCCTGTCCTCCTTCTGCTCCTCCTTCTTCTTGAGACAGGGTCGCAGAAAGCCCAGGCTGGCCTTAAACCTTCTATACCATAGGATAACCTTTAATTCCTCATCCTTTGGTCTTCACCTTCTGATTTCTGAAGTTATTGGACAGCACCCTATGCCAGGCTATAGATTTATACTATGCTTGAGAGCCTAGTGTTATGTAATCTAAGAATTTATAAAGCAAAGATTTAATCTCATTCACAGTTTTGGGAAGCAGGGTACTGATGCTGTAAATCTCAGTATCAGGGAAGGAAGGCATAAGAGATAATGGCCAGTTCCTCTTTATCTTATGTTTTGTGCTCTTTAGGCCCTCAACTGAATGGATGACTTTTCCCTTCTGGGAAGAGCTAGCTACTTTAGGACAGCCCATCAATGGAATATTAGAGATATGTTCAAATTTTATTTAATTTGGATATCTAGGTATCTGTCAGCTTGACACTCAAAAGTTAATTATAGCAAAAAATATTAGTAGTTCTGAAGAAAGCAAAATAATCCACATGAATGTAATGCTTCACAAACAAATGAGTTTTAAAGATCTATGGATTGTAGACTTGTGAGACAGCTCAGTGGGCCCAACCCTTGTTATGTAATCATGATGTCCTCTGTTCTAATGAGCAAAACTCACATAATGCTGTTTCTGATAGAATATGTTGTTTGTAATACCACCTCGCCAATGGTAAGTTAGGAAGTGGAGAGAGAATTCTTAGAAGTTCCTGGGATAGATGATCAGGCACACATGCAATAAAATAACAAAGAGAGCCTGACTCAGAAGAAGCTGAAGGTAAAAGCAGTTGACTGATCTCTGCATACATACTGCCATTCACAGTTATGCATATAGGAATATATATGCATATACCTAAGCATATCCCACGTAACCAAGAATTAAAAATAATAAAATCCATGAATTTTTAATGAATATAATAGACAAAATGAACTCCACACTGTCTCAAATATTATCAATACAAGCAAATGTATCTAACACAGTGAAAACATTCTAAAAAGAATGTTATGTGTCTCTTTTGGTTTTGTTTCTTTTAATTTAATATACTTGTGGATACTTCTATATCAGTACACATGACCTTATTATATTATTGTAGGATATTCTTTATAATGTTCCATTATATTTATTATATAGATGTACCATAATGTTTGTATCACCCATTATTAAACAGATTATTTGCAATTTGCAAGATTTCATAAAACATTATTTATTAGTATTTTATGAACTAGTATTTGTTGCATGCATGTATGTTCCCAATATGCATTGCTGGTGCCCAAGAGGCCAGAAGAAGTCTTCAGGTACCCTGAAACTAAGGTTTTAGATGGTTGTGAGCTACCATGCATGTGGTGGGTACTGAGCATGCATCTCTGCAAGAGCAGTATGCATTCTTGACTGTTATGCCATCTCTGTTGCCCTCTTATTTGGAACATTTTATTTTTCCTTTCCCAATCCACTATTAGTATCCTTGGCTTTGCATTGTCGAGTGCATGTGTGGGTAAACTAACTGAAGAATAATCTTTGGAGTGAAACTTCTGAGTTAAAAGTATTTTCATGGACCTTTGTCCAAGTTGACCTTCAGAGAAGTTATGCCAATTTATAGCCTTATCACTAGTGTGTGAATATCTGTTTCCCACAAATCTTGCCAAAGCTATATCTTGTAATTCCTTTTAATCACTGCCAATCTGATAGGCAAAAATAAAAATATCCCGCAGTTTTAATTTGCACTTATTAAAGCAATAAGCAAAGTTAGACATCTTTTCACGTACTTCTTAGCAAGTTATATTATTTTTCTTTTTCTGAACAAATGCTTAATAGGTACACATTAAATATTTTTGGATAATTATATATGCAACCTTGCCATTGTTCCTTTTATTACTCTGAATGAATTCATTATAAAGTAACAAATTCTTGATACAGTTGTTGCATTTATTTTTATGTTTGTCATATGTCTTTCAATTTTGTGTGTGAAGTTTGGGGAAATAGTCATGTAGAAATTTGATCTTCATTGTTTAAAATAGTAACATCTATGATCAATTTAAAATAGTTTGTACCTTTCCTGCCTTGGAATGTTTATCTTAATTTTTATGTGTAAACACAATGTTCTTAATAAGCTTCCCATACCTCTGGACAGTTCTTTGTGTGATATTTAAATTTTCAGAGAGCTCATAGATTTCCCTTTGGCTACCAGACTCATCTCTCATTCATTCAGTTCACATTATGAGCAGCACATATAAGAACTTGTGATTATTTCCCTGTTTCAGAAATCCTGCTCTATGTGGACTGCCCCTGGCCACACAAACCTGTCTGAGTCTCACATCGCAAGCTTTTTGCTTTTCATCCTTAGGTTTTCTTTTAGGAATTTGCTTTTGTCAAACCTGCCTTTGGACAATACTGAAAGAGTCTTAAGACTTTAGCTCCATCAAGCTCATCCCAGCTGTGAGGAATGCTGCAACAGGTCTTTTTTATAGTGTACTACCTTGTCTCTCTACTTTTGAGAACAGGCTTCTTGAATCTAAAGAGCAGTCTGTTATTCAAATTTGTTTTATCTTCGATGGAAAATGACTTCTGTGAGCATAAGGATTGGAATTTTGACTGTAGACTCATAGATTCTGCTATGTCTACCATGAGATTGCAGCCACAAAAATGCCCTTTCGTGAACACTTTAGGTTCTCATTCCTCCTTTCCATGTGTCTCATCTTACTCTGTCCTCCTAATTTTCCAATATACATGTGTTTTCATATGAGTGAAGATATGAACCATAGACTCATGATAGTGAGGACTCCCAAAGTCTTCTTTAGGACTCAGGGAAGGGATGGCCCAAAGTTCTGCCTTGATTCAGAGCATTGCTCTCTTCACAAGATTTCAACTGGACACCTGAGACCATTGTAAAATTTTTATGGTTTCTAGGCCACAAGTTTGGGAAGATGGAGTCCCCTTACCATAACAACAAATCTCTGCCAATTGATGGTCAGGGGCTTGGCAGAACTGGAAGAGTCTGGTACAAGTTTCATCAGATGGTGATTTGCCCAAGCTAATTGTCAACTGGTGTTTGGGACCTTTGCTGGCTGCTGTAGTCAGAACTAGAAATCCCTGCAATCTGTTTGTGATTACAAGGCTCAGCTTGCTCCACCAGAGGCCCTCTGGCACCTCTCCTCCTTAGAAACACATTCAGCACATTCTTAAAAACCACAATGAGAAGCCCTCCCTGAGAAAGTGACTAAACACTGCTTAATATTCTAAAAGCATCAACAGCCACTGAAAAGTCAGCCATAAAATGTTGAAGAAAGCTGACTTGGCGCTGGGAGGAAGCCAGCTGTTTCTGGCCTTTGATTGTTGAAGGTTGTAAAACCCTTTGTAGTGCTTCACTGTCAATGAATCCATATGAAATTTACTTCCCAGCTTGCATTCTGGTGCTTTCTGGATGCATCTGTCCTTCTGGATACTTTAGATATGCCAATATAGATATTCTTTTCTCTTGCTCTTTCTCCAATACCGTGGACAATGGCTTGAATTATGACACTCCCCAAAAGATGTCTCGGCTGTCAGTACCTCAGAATTTAACTTTAATTAAACGTATTGGTGCTATAAATGTAATTATGATGAGGTCGAATTGGGCTATAATGCTTTCTTAATTCAGTGGAACTTACATCATCAAAAGAGGAGAAAGGAAGTGTGAGTACTATGCGATGACATTGAAGATTCATGTGATACACAAGCCATGGATGAGTGACCACCACCAGCATCACCAAACCCCACAATGCAATACAATTATCATCTAGATTGTCACTGCTACTTTCTCATTGCTGTGACAGCATACTTAACAAAAGCAACACAAGGAAGGGAGAGTTTTTGAGGCTCACAACTTGAATGTACAGCCTATTATGCAGAAGGGTTAAGGATGACAACAACTCCACTGGTGGCTACACATGTGTGAGGTGGATGATAACATTACAGCACTAGTCAGGAAGCAGAGAGGGAAGTACAGTTGCTCTTTTGGTTTCCTTTTTCATTAGAGTGTGGCTATAACTTAAGGAATAATAACACATAGTGGGGGTGGCTCTTTTCTGTTGGCCAGCTCTTTTCAGTTAAACATCTCTGGAAAGGTATTCAAAGATACCTAGAGATATATCTCCTAAGTGATTCCAAATCTTGTCAAACTGACAAGATTGACCAAGCACTGTTTTATAGCTAGAACCAAATGGGACAAATATCACATCTGGAATTGGTTGTCGATTGAACCCGCCTTATGTGGTACATGGCTATAATCTGTGTGTAAAGACTTGTAAGAAAGCTAGTATCATGGAGTATAACAATTAAAGAACTTCCCAGTAAAGATAGACAGAGAGGAACAGACATTGGATCATGATGTGAGAATGTAAAATACCTTCTGACAGCACAGAGAAGGTATTGAAGAAATTCATTCTCTCCTTTTCTTCTTGTTCTTTATGTGTTTAAGTGTAGATACAGATTAGAGGAGGACTCTGGTATCAAATGGACAAATTGTCTAAGAGCCTAGCTTATGATCATGTTCTATTTGCGAATATTTTAGGTGGTCTTATTTCAAACCATGTCACTATTAAATCATGCATAAGACAGGAGTAGATGTGAGAGCTAAAAGTTTCATGTTGGAGACCTATTTCAATGATGTATTCGCTCTCCAAAAATCACATACTAAAATTGGGGAGAAACTCTCTTCCACTAATACATGTTCAAGTTAAAGTGAAGTTTTATTCAAGAGGCTTGTAAAGATAACAATTGATTAGGTACACCAGTGCTACTACTGATGCACAAGGAGGATCGTGTAAAGACACACAAAGATGACACCCATCTTCAGGTCTTCAGAGATGGTCCAAAAGGAACTAACTGGCCAACATCTTGATCTTAGATGTCTAGGCTCTGGAATCATGAGGAAATAAATAGATTTTATTTAATCTTTCCAGTTGGTAGCATTTTGTTTTACTTTCACCAGCAAACTAATAGAGTGATTATGTAGGTTTCAGTGTACTGAGGGGCAGGAATAGTAGTGACTCACTCCCAGGAGTACTCTTTTGTTAATACCTTCTACAAAATGAGATGCTTATTAGATCTCGATAGGCCTCCTGGTACTCTGTGAATCTGTGCATAGATGCTATTTGTTATTATGGGGGCAGAGTACAGTTTCCCATGAGGGTGGAGAGGGATGCCAGGCAAACTTGTCCTTGGCTGCTTCTGAGTAGACGCTGAAGAAAAGACTGAGAGAGCAGCTCTGTGATACTGGAGGAGTTCAGAAAAGGTGGTGCCCAAGAAACTTCAAGAAAAAAGTGATTAGTTGGGTGTGGTGGCACATGCCTTTAATTATCATGCTTGTGGAACAGAGGTAACCTGGGCAACATAATGAGTCCAGGTCATCTGAAATTGTATAGTAACACCTGTTTAAAACAACAACAACAACAAAAATTTTAAATAAAAAGAAAAATGCATTCAAATGCCATAGGGATATTGTATAATTAAAAAGGTAGGAAAAATAATTGGCCACTAAAGTCAACATGATAGAGTTTTAAAAATAATCTTGAAGTGGTATTTTCAGTTGCAAGATGAAGAAAGGCTTTGTTGTTGCTATTTTGTTTTTATTTTGTTTTTCCAAAATGGGAGAAAGGAAAAGAAAAATTGAATCTAGAATTGTGCCTTTGAGAAAACACTTTTAAAGGGAAATAGGAATTTAGGAAGTAGATGCTTGGTGACATGGGATGAGTGGACACATTTTATGACATATTTGAGTGCTGTAGATGGGGAAGTATAAAGTTTTAACTAGTAAGAGAAAATAATATTGCAGAAAAAATATTCTCCAGGTGAGAACAGACGGAATTTAGGTTAAAAAAATGGCCCCAGTACTCTGGTTCTAGAGTCCTCTGCAAGACTCAATGTAAAGCTGAATTTTTATTGTAATAGTATTGAGAGGTCAGACTTTCAAAAGACATTCAGGTCACAATACCTGAATGATCTATCCCACTTTCACAGGAGTGTGTGAGGTACAGTGAGACAGTCTCTGATGGAAGTGCTAAGTTCACCCACATCCTTTCTCTTTGTGTCATGTTCTTGTATGCCCTTTGACCACACAGGACACTACCAGATGTCAGAGGCATGCTTGATGCTCTTAGGTTTATACAAAACATCTATAATGAGTTTTTATGTATTCTACTATAGCAGAGAAAAAGTAGACTAAGGCAGATGAGAATAGGGGTGCTCATCTAGTTAAGAAGAGGCAGGCTGGAAGACTTGGTGGTGTATAACTTTAATCCCAGCATTTGGGAGGGAGAGACAGACAGATCTCTGTGAGTTCACATCCAGCCAGGTATACATATTAAGCGCCAAGACGGTCTGGGCTAGACAGAGAGATTCTGTCTCCAAAAAGCCAGTTAAGTAATTAAAGAAGAGAAAAGACAAAAATTTAGACAGGTGAATGCAGTATATCAGACTGAGGACACGAAAAGACACTTGCACAAAAGAAAAAAGATCATTCATTGAGATGAAAGCTGAAGAAAAACTTTAACAGTTTCTGGTTACTTAGGCCAATTTAGCCTTTGTGAAGAGATCTAGGAAGACACAAAACTGGTATCTCCTACAGTGAGAAAGTATGCTAAGTAGGTAAGCCAAGGTTGGTAGGCAGGGTTGGGGGGCAGGTGAAAATTTGTGAGCTTAAGTATAAAATGAGACCAGAATATTTTTTACACTAGTTGTATCTTGTTACTTATAGATAGCAATGAAACATTTACTAGGATTGAGTTATTTTGTGCTATGTAATAGGGTATGGAGAGGAGAAACTTAGCTGAGGGAGTGAGCAAGGGTGTCCTATAACTGAGTATGGCTTCAGAATGTGACATGGTTTGGAAATGAAATGTTGGAAAGGCTCATGTGCTCATATGTTGGTTCCACAACGTAGCAATGTTCAGAAATGGACCAGGAAGTGATTGTCTTATTTGAGTTCTGACCATAACAATGAAGTAATCTGTTTGCAGATTCATTATCTCATGGGCAACTGGAAGATGCTGGATGTTCCTTTCTTCCCCCCTTTTCTCATTTATGTATATATGTATAGGAAGAGCCCTCATACATGTATAGAAAAAGCTGTGTCTTGCCACATTCTCTCCACCATGATGTTCTGCTTTGCTATAGACCCATAGGGCTGGATCTAAGTTCTAGAATTGTAAGCCACAATGTAGCTTTCTTCTTTTCATTTCTTTCAGGCATTTTGTCACAGTGACACTAAGTAAGCAATAATATGAGAAAGCAAAGGAAAAAAGACTTCAGAGGAACACAATTCTGATGTGGCCAATAGATTGATCTTTCAATGAAGCCAAAGAAGGGATTCTTTGCAGAACAGTGAATCATGAGCTATAGATAAAAAAGTGAAGGAATGAGCTCTTTGAATTGGATGTAGGACAATTGCTGGTTATTAGAAGATTTAGGGACAGGCCTTGTGGACCATAAGCTACGGCATCCTAAGCAGCCTAAGAATGCTATAGATCCTGGAAACCAAAGTATAATATGTATATGTTAAAGCAAGAAAAATTACCTAGAATTGACTTTTGGATTTTATCCCTTAAGTTTTGGCATCTTCTCTATCTTAGTTAATATTGACTTCTGCTCCAAACTTGGAAGCAGAAATGAATCATATGACTCACATTTAATTCACTGGTAAATTTTGGTGGGTATACCTTTAAGATACACATAGAACCCAAGTACTATCAACTAAATTTTCGGTCTCTCAAATTTTCATAATAACATTTGTATTTAAAGGTCCTCTGCCCCAAACCCAACCATGACTTCGCACTCACATGAACTAATCTCCACATTCTGGCACCTGTACTCTTCCCTCATCTCTGACTCCATCACCCCCCTCTTCTCACTCGGTTCAGGCCATATGAGCCTTCTTGTGTTCCTGAATGAATGCTATGTAATTTCTGCCTGAAATCCTCTTTCTGAACACACGTGGATAACCTGCTTTGACTGCTGTCACTTCGGTCAATTGTCACCATCTTGGTATATTACTTTTTCTTTTGTCTATTGCTATAAACCGAACCTACAACTTTCAGTAACAAAAAAAAGCTTCTATAAATTTGTAGAAAGAAAAGAAGGATATTACAAAGGAAGAGTGACAGAGGAGACAAGGATGAAGATGCTGGCATGTTCACTAAAGAAAAGGCTCCACTTAGATAAGTGCTAGGAAAGAGCACCACACATGGATTACCTAAAGGGTTATTTGATGGCCTCAATATTAGGGCAAGGCAAGAGAAAGCTCAATTTGAAAAACAGACTGGAAGCAAATTGCGTTTCTTAGCTTTGGTCCTGCAGTGCTTGTGAAAGGAAAGGAGTGGCTAGAACATAGGAAGTGCTTGAGGATCTGAGGAAGGATTTAATTGATGGGCCCTGGACAAGGATGGAGGTTAGAATGTTGTGGGAAGGGCTGGCAAGATGGCTCGGTGGTTACAAGCACTTACTGCTCTTCCAAAGGTCCAGATTTCCAATCCCAGCAACTACATGTTGGCTCACAACCATCTGTAATGAGATTTGATGCCCTCTTCTGGATTGTCTGAAGACAGCTACAGTGTACTTATATATAATAAATAAATAAATAAATAAATAAATAAATAAATAAATAAAGAGATAAATAAATATTTTTTAAAAAAGAGTGTTGTGGGAAACTCTGAACTGCATAGTCACTTTGGAAAATAATGGAAGATTTTTATTTTTAGTAAAATATATTTGTTTCAAGCAACAACAAGGCCACTTGCAGGAATTTACCCAAAATAAATGAGAACATATGCCCACACTACAACTATCTATTTCTATCAGCTTTGTTCAAAGAAACTGAAAGCTGGACACCACACAAACATGCATCTATGTTTGATTTGTATGTCCTTTATTGGGATAAAAACTATGAGTTTCTAAAAGATGACATGCATAATAAATATCCTTACTTTGTGGTATAAACAGATTGTAGATATTTATGAAATTAATATATGTTTAATTCTTTTGACAATAGCTTTGAACTACAATATTTGTATGGTTAAAATTAGCCTTCACCTTTTAACAGTTGTTATGACTTAGACAATATGCTTTGTGTCTCTCAGTCTCGGTATTCTAATATATCAGGTTAAGAATAAAAATGCAAATAATTTTAACCAGTTATTATGACAGTAGAATATTGCACTCAAATAATACACACTACATGCAACATGGTCTTTTGTGAAAACACAGTTAATTATATCAAATGATGATTATTACTATCATAATCATAATCATTTTATATGACTATTTTTTTATATTCACTTGTATGCCTGTTAACTATATATATTGTTAATATTGTACAGATTCTTTTATTAATAAATTTCATGTCCTTGGCATTTCATATTTGTATATATTGCATTCTGGTTGGTTTGCTCACTTCTTTACTTTCTTTCCTTTTCTATAACCCTTGCTAATTCTCTCCCTTTAAAATCTCTCTCAGATTCATCACATTTGATCTTATTTTGTGTTCAGAGTTTAACCAGGACTATCTGAATAAGCCTGGGTTTGCAAATATCCACTGCTACAACCTGTAGAGCTTATGGAAATGTATTCCAAGCCTCTTAGAATCTGTTGGTTACAGGAAGTAATGAAGCTCCATGATTCTTCTCTGCATTGCTGTCTTTTCAGTAGGAGGATTTGATTTGTATGAGCCTAGTGGGACCATACACAGCTGCTGTGAGTTCATGATTGTCAAGGCAGTGGTTAGAAGATGACATTTCTAAGTCACTTTTCCCATCTTCTGACTCCATTTTGTTTGTTTGTTTACAATGACATAAGAGGAATTATCTTATGGTCTTGTTCAGGGCTAAGTCCTCAACTATTCCTTAGTTTCTGCATCTTGTGAAGCTATGAACTACTTATTCACCTTTATGCACAGTAAGGAATATGTAAAAGGTGGCTTGATGATGTCACAATTTAGCTAAGCTGCATTATTTAGTCCCTAATAGGGCCAAAGACCTCCTTAGGCATGGGTTTTGGATTAGTTTTACAGTACTAGAAACATTTGTTTTAAAAGGAATTTGTTGCTTAGAAACTGGACATATGGAAAATGTGAATGTAGAGAGAAACTGAAGTCTTTGCTGAGCCAAAGAAAGAATAGTAGGCAATAATATAGGAAAACATTCATGGCTACTGAACATGACTACACTGAGCATCAATCTAACAAGTTGGATTATAACGCATGCTAAGAAGAAGGAAGTGTTCGGTTTTTGTGCAAAAGAATATTGTGGTTATTAAGGATACTACATCCTTGCTAGGCAACTATTTCAAGCAAAATTAGTGCCCAAGATCACTAAGTTATTTTTATGTCAATGTGGGTGATTCTATAGGAATGCCTCTCCTGGATTTACTGAGTAGCATAACCAACATCTTCTTATCTGCTGGTTACACCTGAACCACACAGCAGTCAAGCTTGGGAAAGCAAGATAAAATAGACATTGTAAGCAAACAAAATGTGTGGCAAAATAAACTATTGCCCCCTAAAAGGATTCTTTCCCAGCCTGAAAGGAACATTTTAACTGTATCTCTTCTTTCCACCCTCTTCTTTCACAGAAAAATAGATTACCCTTCACGGAAAATTTCTCTCCTAAATAACCTTGCAAATTCATCAGTTCAAGTTTTAGTTTTAGTGCACATCAAAAAAAAAAAAAAGTGAGTTCTAACAAAATACAATTCAGGTGACTTTGTTTTGTGACATTCCTTGAAGATGACTCCTTTGTTCCCGTGGAAAACAGCAGCAAAGCATTTACATGCAGTGTAGGACAAGGTGCTCAGAAGAAAGAGTTGCATGTGCTAAGTACTGTTCTTTGAGATGGAGAATGCAATTACAGTCATTAGGCATGTGGGAAAATAGAGGTCAAAATAAATGATTGATGTTGCTTAAAGGTACCCACTTAATGGTTCTTTCTTACTGGGATGACCTACACGTGTCTCCTAACATTTGTGTGTTGGGAACTTACTTCCTGTTACAGTGCTGTCATGTGTTAGCCTTGACTTGGCAGACAGCATTTGTGTCCTGAGAATCTGAGCTTTCTGAATGGGTTTTTGACATCTTAAATTGTGTGGCTGAATGGGGTTAAGTTTTCACCCTTGCCAGAACCACAGTGTTCCTTTACTTATATGTACCAGTCAAGAGGTTATTTTGGAAGCAGAGACCTGTCTTTTAACTGATACACTAACTGCCAGATAACAAAGGTGAACCATGTGCAGGAAAATTCTATGTGTTATAGATTATCTAGACTCTGGTTATAAAAACACAAAATTGATCAGAAAACCAACTAAAGAAAAAGTGGAACAAGAACAACTCCGCACTTACCATAACATAAATTCCATGAAGACTGGACTCTGTCAGTCATCCTTATTTTGAACAAAATAGAGGAAGAGTAGAGAAAAATTCCAAACCGAATTTTCTGTTCTCCATTGACCCTAGTCCTTCAGTCCACGTGAGTTCCGAGATATCAAGAACTTTTTTCAAGGTTATACTACCACTTAGAGGCAGACATGGTGATAAATGGAGCACCTTTTCTACTCCTTTCCTGTCTCTCATTAGAAAACAGTCAGGCTTCTAACAGCTAGTAATCAAATCTAATAAGATCAAACAAAGACTAACACATCAGAATTGGGCAAGACCAACAGATGGAGAGAGTCTCAAGGGGAGGCACAGGAATCAGAGACCTACTCATGCATTCACACACCGGGGAATCCCATAAAAACAGCAAAATAGACAAACAAACATGCGAACCAACTCCAAATTGGAAATCATAATATATATGCAAGAGAGTTCTACAAATAAGTATATATTTATAAATTAAAAATAAAAATAACTTTTTCAAAGGACAAACCCTGGGAGGACATTCCAAGAGAAGGTGCTTCTAAATATGCCATTGAGGTCATTTTCTGTTGGCCATCCTCTGGTAGATATGCAGCCTGTCCTAAGAGCAGTTTATTTTCCAATGAGACTCTTTTGGAGGAAGCTAAAATTTCATGTGCCAATGGTTGTAGGAGAGAGCTTTTGGCTTAGGCATGAGGCATGTGTCTACTTCTTTCAGCTCCAGGGCCCCATCTGGTACAGACCCATGCTGGCCCTGTGTATGCTGCCTCAGTCCCTGTGACCTCACCTGTGCATCCGTCTTGTTAATTCCTTGGTGCTGTCCATTCTCTCTGGCTCCTGTACTCTTTCTGCCTCCTCTTCTGTAGAGGGAGGGATGAGATCCTGCTTAGAGTTGAGTATTCCAACGTCTCTCACTCTCTGTGTAATGCCTGGCTGTGGGTCTCTGTATTTATTCCCATTTGCTGTGAGAGGAAGCTACTTTGAAAATAACTGGCATTGTCTTTTTCTGTGTGTGTGTGTGTGTGTGTGTGTGTGTGTTTTAAATAAAGCTAACTCATAGATTTCTGCAAGCACAGACAGATAAGTAAACAGCTGTACTCAGTTGCAAAGAGTATTGTTGGAATGGGTGTTAGTTGAATGCATGTTTTAGAGACCTTGATAAAAAGGTGAAGGTGACCTATAATATAAGGACTACATACTTTTGCAAAGAGGAACTGGCGTACAGCAAATGATTAATAGCCTGAGAATGAAAATGTCAGGCTTATCATCTAAATAGTAGCTGGTGGACTTCAATTTATTTTGGCTAAGGATCGACAATCATGCGTGAGGCAGAAGAGGAACACCTCTGACATTACAGATCCCCTCTAAATATCAAGATCTCCTTAAACAAGCCATTTGAAGCACTGGCAGGCTAATTAATAACCCATTAGACAGGAGTATTTGCTGGTTTCGATTACTATAAACTTAAATTAAGTCTCTTCCACTGGGAAGCAAAATCACTGCAAGACACCCAAGCCTGTTTCTCAGGTAATGGTTTGTGGTTCTGGTTCTTAGAAATCCTGGTACTGGGTGATGACTCCGTGCCCAAGGAGAGAGCAGGGAATAAGCCAAACCTGGCCAGCCACTCGCCTGACAGGAGATTGAGAAGCATTGCCTAAGCAAGCTTGACTGGTGAAATTCAGGCTGCATTCCCTTCTCTATAAAACTATCTACTTGTTGATTTCTGCTTTTTGAGTAGTGTTCAGACTATTATTGCTCATCAAGTTTCTATCCAAGGGGACTCCTCTTCCCCCCCTTTTTATTGTATATTTTATGTATGTGTATTTCAAATGTTATCCTCTTTCTTGTTTCCTCCATCTCCCATTACCTAACCCCCTTCCCCTGTTTCTATGAGGATGATCCCCCTCCCATCCACCCACTCCCACCTCACCACTCTGACATTCCCTTCACAGGACCAAGGGCTTCTCCTCCTATTGATGCCCAACAAGGCCATCCTCTGGTACATATGAGGCCCGAACCCTGGGTTCCTCCTGGGAACTCTTTGGTTTGTTCCCTGGGAGCTCAGGAGATTTGGTTGGTTAACAACAATATCACAGGGCCTCCTCTTAACTCTTCATATGCTTCTTTTATCTTCCTGGAGGTCTGTTCTCACTGCAACCATATGAAGTCTCCGGGTTTCTCAGGACAATAAGTGCTGTTGTTTGTTTTCAAGCTTTATGTCTATGTTCTTCTGTCTGAAATTTTTCTCAAATTTTCTTTTCTGGAAACCCAATTCAGTATTTAGGTGTGGCTCCATTATTAAGGAGACTTGAATAGTCTCCTTAAAGCTCCCGCTCCCATATCTGCCACACCCAGGTGTCGTCACTCTGGCCTCGTCAGTGGCTTCTTTTCCAGAAAGCCCAGACACTTGCTTGACCAGTTACCTACATCTAGAATAACAACACCTTCCTGGAAAAAACAAGCCTTCACCCTAACTAGGACAGACAATCTCTGTGTCAAGAGGTCCCAGGAGGATAAAGAAGGAAGTAGCAGAAACCAAAGATTCTTCCCCGAAGACACAGAGAAGTCAGTCTGCAGGGAAGTGGACATTATCTTTTGAATTTTAGAGCAGCATGTGGCTAGTGTGGGCATTAACAACTGTGAGCAAACCATTGTTGTCAAAAGAACATCTTTCTTTGCTTAGAATAGCTTTAAGGTGACCTCATTATCTTCCTGGATGCATGGAAGTTTGTTTTCTTTCTCTAGTATCTGTTAACACAAATAGTATGAGGGTTGAAGGGAATATCTTTATCTGTTTGGATGGTGCTATATCTGTATTGGTCATATTTCTGTGATAAAACACCACTTCCAACTTATAGAAGAAAGAGTTTATTTTTAGCTTAGTGTTCTAGATGGTTAGAGTCCATAGTGGCAGAGCAGAGGCATGGTGACTGGTGCAGGAAGTTGAGAGCTCGAGTCCTTCATCTCAAGCATAAAGCAGAGAGAGGGAGCTGTAAGGACTCAATGCCTTAAGCTCTCAAAGCCCATCCTGGTGACATAATCCTCCTCCAGAACAGTCACACATCCTGAACCTTCGTAGGTAGTTATATGCTAGAATCCAAGTGTTCAAATCCCAGGACTATCTCATTCAAGTGGTCTTAATACCTACCACATGCAATATGGGTTATAAATAAGAGACAATTGTCAATATTTGTGTACTTTGGGAAATCGAGGATTGTGATTCAGCAGCTGTAGTTTTTTTCTGGTTTGCTTATCCAGTACAGACTCCTCTCAGTTCTCCTTACATTTTAGTTGTCTGAAGTTTCTTGACTTCTTAGGAAATTGCACACTCTTGCTTGCTTTTAGGCTTTGGTCTAGTCTAACTTTGCCTGGAAAAATATTACTCACTTTTTGCTGAGTCCTCATATGAGCACATATGGAAGTTGCATAGGGTCTTTCAGGCATCTTTCATAAACATACCAAAATCCAATTTATGGGGGCTCCACCTTTTTGATCTCATCATCCAGAGGCTATCCTTTCTAGTTCTACTTCATGAAACTATGCCTCCAACATATAAACATTAATAAAACACCAGCAGTCATATTTCAGCAGGGGAGGCTTCTGCATTTTTCTTAGGAGAAAATAATTTGAAGGGATTGAGCTATTAGAATAAATGTCAAGAGCCACACGCTATGGGAGGCTATCTCATTGAACGGTTGGATACTGCTATACATTGCCGTGTGTGCTGGGTACTTGGAGAAGGGTGTGTGCTATGGATTCTAGACTTAGGTTTTCCCTGTGGGTAAAGGTTGTAGGTCAGTTCCAGATGTTTGAAGAACATAGAAATCTTAATGGAATGGGAAGCTATGAATTAATGGCCAATTAGCAAAATATCAACAATCAAATTTCTTACACTTTTTTTTAAGAGTAAGGACAGCTATTTGTTTGTCTATTTATATAATCTCAGTCCTTGGGAAGACACTAGGAACTGGGACTGAGCAAATAAAGGAGAAAGATGCTTTTTCTACTGAGGGCTCCAAAACTTGATGGGGCATGAGGCACACATCCAGTTGAAAAGAGATATATAATTATTTAGGGGCATAATAACAACAATTCAAGACATAAAGGTGTGCATTTTGCTGGTGTGGTGTGAGATAACTTGTATAGTTACCACAACAGGGTATTTAAAAAAAAAAAGATTTATTTCATATATGTGAGTACACTGTTGCTATCTTCAGATACACCAGAAGAGGGCATTGGATCCCATTATAAATGGTTTTGGGTCACCATGTGGTTGCTGGGAATTGAACTCAGGACCTCTGGAAGAGCAGACAGTGCTCTTAACCACTGATTCATCTCTTCAGCCCCACAATAACCTCTTTGAGCTGAAATATTACACAGAGTACCAGTGATGTGAAGACCTGCACACAATAGCAGATTACAGACATTAAAGGCCATATAGAAAAAGGGCCACACATTTATACTATGAGAGGAGAGGAGAGATAATAAAAATAGCCAACATCTTACTAGAAGTATTAGAAAGTTAATGCAATATCATATATGACTTAAAATAACTTTTCCACTGGGATGGAAGAATACACTCCCTGTATTAGTCAAATTACAAATCATAGTGAGTTTTTCCTGTTAGGGTTTTCTCAATGGTAGTGAAGTGGTTAGACTGAGACTGTTTAAAAGGTAGTCTGATAAAAATTACTTTCTTTCAGCATATAGATTTATATTTCTCACCACACCCAGGTGATCCCATCATGTGATAATGAACACGTGGTGGTGTCTAGTTTTGTGTGGTCACTCTGCAGTCCTCTGTGGAGCTGCACAGAGGCATTAGAACAAGCGCTGGTTCCCATTCACCCAGGCTCACCCAGTGAGACAGCAACAGGGTCTCTGAGAACTGTGGCCCTGGAGTTTGAGTTGTACCTAGCAGCAGAGTGGGGATGTGGGAACAGAATCAACGTGACATTCATAGAAGGAAGAATGAAGACAAACTTCATCTTCTCCAGAAGTCTGTAGAGGAAAAGTCAGATGAACAGAGGAAGCTACGAGTTGTACACTTACCACTGAATTACCATAGTTTCTTTTTCCTAGGCATTTGGGAACGTAAGGTGATTATGAAGCCAAGAGCCAAGCCATATTTACACATGTATCCTCATACAGGGTATGGTCCCTTACATTTTGTGTCCAGCAAATGCTCACTAAGCCAAAGAATGGATGATGAAAACTTTTTATTGAGAAGTATTGTCATGAATACTTAGAGTTATTTTTGACTCACTAAGCAAGTGTAGAAAAAACATGATTTGATTTAAGATTTTTTTTTATTTTATGTCTTAGTAAATATGCCTCTTGTCTATGTGTATCACTGGATTTTCTCCCACGGTGGCCTCTTGAGCTCCTGGCCAATTGCAACAATGCAATTCACATTGGCTCGAGGGAAGGCGTATGCATTGGCACAAAAATGTGAATATGCCTATTAACATTCTCAAAAAGAATGTGTTGCGCCTTAGAAATCAGCTTAGAGGTTCAGCAGGGGCCCTGGTCAGCACATTCTTAAACCTCTTGGAAAGGGCAAGCACAGAATTTCCACAGCCAGGAAGAAAATGGGCTCGTATAAATGCATAAGAGAGTGTGCACACGAGTGAGGGCTTGGATGCAAAGTGCAGTGTTTACATACTGTTACATGGAAAATATCCCCACCTCATCAAATCATCAGTCTTGTTTGCTGGCAACAGTGGGAGTTTCCCCTGTAAGGCAGTAATAGCTCTCAGCAGAGCATGGTGCATAACATCTATTAATCCTTCCCAGAGCTGAACGAGGTGGGTGGTGAGGGTGCACATTCCTGTCCTTTCAGAGCAGAGCTGAATGACATTTGCTTTTCCCCCATTCTCCGCTTAGCATAATGGAGGATATTTGCCACATTACAGTCGAGTCTTTTGGCTCTGGCTTTCCTAAAGTTATCTGACCTACTGCGCTTGAGATCCCGAGGAAATGGAGCCCTAAATGGGGAGAGGCAGTTTTTGAAGGCCTTTCAGCTATTTAGTGGAAAACCCAAACCTGACCCAGTACTCTCTTGCCTAGAGAAAGGGAGCATGCGCAGTAACAGTGCAGGCCTTGTGCCCTTATCGCTAAGTGCAAGCGCAGCACTGCTGGTGGGCATGAAGTTGCTGCACCGAGGCTGGGATTGTTATTATCGTCCCTACATTTGTCCAGATGGAAAAACACAAAGGAGGAACACAAGCTTTCCAGATTTTAAATGTGAGTTTATTTAATGCCAAAGCAGATGAGACAAATACTTTACCCCTTGCAGGATAGCAAGACAAGTGCATTATAAAGTGGAAGCTTTCTTCTTTTCAAATTATATTTTTTGAAAACATTATACACATAAACACATGTATCTTGATTATATCCATTCCTCATATCTTCTCTCCAACTCTCTAAGAGTTTTCACCTTTCTGATCTCCAGTACATCTCTAGTCTAAGGTTATGTGCTTTGTACTGTAACACAGTGAGGCCATTTGGTGCTGCCCATGTTCATATAGGTATGGAGTTACCCACTTAGGTATGGTCCATCTACAAGTGGCTATCCCCAATCCCCAGAGGAGACTTTGACTCTCTCCCTATAGTCACCGACTGTCTGTAGTTTCCCATCTTGGGGTAGGGCCTTTAGAGGTCTCATCCTTTAGGCTGGAGTTTTTACTGGATTCCTTATTATGCTGATAACCACAGCTGCTATGAGTTCGTGCATGCAAGTCATACCTTGTCTAGAGAACAGCATTTCATGGAACGTCTTCTTATCCCTTGGCCTCTAGTTCTTTCTGCTCCTATTTCCTCAACAATCCCTAAGTATTAATGGATAAAGTAGGTGTGTGTGTGCATGTGTGTGTGTGTGTGTGTGTGTGTGTGTGTGTTTTCTTTATGGCAAGATACAATATTGTTTATCAATACACTTAACATTTATGATCTTGATTAACCATATCAATTGCAACAAGGAGCCTCTCTGACCCAGGATGTGAACAAAACAGATCTACAGACACAAACACGAATATTTAGAAGACAGTTTCTTACAATACTACTAAGCAAAGCAACATCAGTACGTTCTCCCCTTGGGCCCATGATTTTCCTAGTCATGAGTTTTGACAGTGTTTGTTGGCTCGGGTTTAACTTCCCTACTGTCTGGGAGTCCTCAAGTCCAATTGAGACTGCCAAATAACTAGAATAAGATGGAAGGTAGTTAAGAATAAAAGTGCTTTCTACCATTACACCAGTGGGGACATCTCACTTGGCAGATCCTGCGTTGGCTAAGATCCTTTCTTCTTGTTAGAATCCATCAAACTCAAAAATGGCTTTGGACACAGAAAACCTGGATTCCAATGTAGATGGGTATCTGCAGTGCGTTAGAAAGCATGCCTGAACCTTAGTTCTCTCATTCATTAGAGACATAAATGAAACATGCCAGAGCAGGATATGTGCATGTAAACCCACAATGGAAGGGAATGGAGAATGAACAGCGGCACAGAGGGACTGTTCCCATCCTCGTTGCCTTCCTTTGCTTCTTCCTTCACAGCTGACTGAAAAAAGCTAACAGGGTTTTTAATAACCCTGTGAGAGAACAGGCTGGAAATTTCACTAAAGTCTTGGCTCCCTTCTCTTAAGCTGCTGTTTGTATAGTATTCTCAGTAATTAACCTCTTATGTGTTGGTTTTCATTAGTTAGCAGAGCGAACGAACAGGGTTCTCATTCTCAAACGTCAACATTGAAGGCCATCAGATAGATGTTGTTGCAATTTCGTGGCCATAGGAGTCATTTGATCAGTTCATGGACTACTGAGTGCACTTAAAAAAGTACTCCTTTCATTTTTTGAGATTATAGTACGATTATATTATTTTTCTCTTTCAGCTTTTCCCCTCTAAACACATCCATATACTCTCTCTTAAATTCATTACCTTTGTTTTTCATTATTTGTTGTTATGTGCATAAATGTATATGCATACACACACACACATCAAAATATGTAAGTGCAATCTGCTCAGTCTGTCTAGTGTTACTTGTATATATGGTTTCAGGGCTGAACATTTGGTTTTGGATAACCAGTGGTGTGTCCACTCTCAGCATTCCTCATTTCCTTGAATTAATTTCCTTGTGTGCATTTTGAACGCAACAGAGCTTGGCAAGAAGTAACCACGTTAATAACTGAGAAACCTAATAAAGTGTTCTTGGTGCTATGTCTTCACCTCAATTTGGTGGAAATAAGACAAAGGCTTGCGAAGACTAATACCAACTGCTCAGTGATGACCAAGGGGAACTCATAAATTACTGATTTCAATATAATGAGGTATGTGATCAATTTATTCACAGTTTACACTAGTTTTCTATTGAATATGAATTATATTTGGGTACTATATACCTATAGTATCAGATACAGAATGTGAACACACTGTATAGAACAAGAACAACGGTAAGATGAACACCCACACATGTAAACAATAGGTTGATGTCCCCATGGTCACACCCCTATCATGCTTCTTTCCTCGTCTTTTCAGAAGGCATTACAGCCTGAGTTTTGTGCTGAGCCTTCCCGTTATTTTCTCTTAGACATGCCATTTTCAGTTCTTTCTGCAGTGAATAAGGACAGAGGACACCTGGCCAACACTTGATATTATCAGTCTTTAGTTTTTGGCCAACCTATTAATGAAAAAGGAGCATCCCAGTCTGACACTAGTTAGTGCTTTTTTCCCTACTATTATGAATAATTTTCAATGCATACTCTTTTTACATTACATTTCTTGTTTTGAACTCCTTGACTACTCAAATGTTTGAAGAGAGTCTGGGATCCCCTCGATTGTATTCTCAACACTGTATGGATTTATCTTTCTTTTTAACCACTTGGATTTGTTCTGTATATGATATTAATTGGAGTCAAATATCATTTTTGCATGAGTAGTCAATCATTCTAAGATTACTTATGAAGTAGTTTCAATTTTTCCACTGATCTTCAATGTCATAAATCAAGTTTCTATATGTGTGAATCCATTCTCTCACTTCGCTTTTCTTCTCATGACATCAGTACCAAGTATTATCAATAATCCTGACATCGCACTTTATTAAATTTTGTTTTTTCTATAAAGTTTTAAAAGACTGCTCTAAATCCTTTCTGAAATGTGCTGAGTTTTTTTGCCTAAGTACTTGCTATTTAATTTCATTATAAATTTTTTATTTGTTTAATTCAACTTGCTTTATTGTTCATTTTAATATTAATTTATATGAAGAATCTCTGACACCATAAACCTAATGAACATGCTGCAGATTTGGTTCTGCTGTATTCAAAATCATATAATACGTGAATAGAGATATTTTGACTGTTTCATTGTTTTAGAAACCTGTGACTTCTTGTGACAGTATTTCGCTGCGACCTTCAGCAACATACAATGAAAGGAATAATGTGTTTCAGCCTCTTATTTCTGATAGAAGTATTCATTACAAGTTGGATCTAAAATTGTGTTCCTTTAAAGAAGATTCTTTTTCTGCCAACCTGTGATACTTTAATTCAAAAGTTCATCTATGAGTTTTCAGACCACCTACTTATTGAGATTTGGAATAAAACTTACTAAAGCCTAATTATGGTTAAAGGAGTCTTGGAAAAAATTTCCCCCTTCCATATACTGTTGGGTTTAGAGCCATGATCACACCTGTAGTCATTTGATGGGTGGTTTCTTTTATGTTCACCATTAAGCTGAGAACATAATACTTTGAAGTTTCAATATTAGATATGTGGGAATTTCCTAACAGATTAGACCTGTCTTCTTGTTCAATGGGGCTTGAGACCACCAGAATTCAGTGAGAATTCTTGGGTAACAGCAGTGTTATGCTTTGCTTCACTTTCTGGAGTTTTCTTTGTACCAGGTTTTATATTTTATTACTTCTCCATTAACCTTGTGATACATTTAAGAGAACTTTACATTTTTTTTCAGTATTAGAATATCTTCTTTATTATTTTATTTTCTGGACTCCTCAGTTCCCAAAGTTCATTTTCAGGTAACATTGATTAAGACTCTGTCCTTGTCCTTTTAGAGCTCAAGGTAGAAGTAGAAAAGGGACATGTGACTTATTATGCAGTTAGTTTTGGGAAGAGGCACTGGGTGGTGCAGCAGACTCATGACCAAGATCTGGAGGTCAAGGAGAAGTCTAGGGGTCTTAGATAACCTCTGTTTCTTATGGACAGCATTGATTGATCCTCATCTTGCTTTCAGTTCAATGATCTGACTTCACCATTGATATATAGGAGAGTGAGTCTCACTGACATTAACTGACTTGTTCATAATGTCAGCCATGAGTAGCAAACAAAAATTACAGTCTTGGTTGAGGGTTCACTAATTTTTTAAGCTATGTTTAATGCCGGTGGGTAGCAAAATCTATGATATAGAATGTCCTATGATATTTTCCCAGAGAGTCTAGTCCTCTGAACTGGTGACAGAAGGGACCTGATTGACGATTACTCACCATGACAAAGATGTCATATTGTGAAAAAACACTTATAAATTCTCCAAAACTATGTTGTTGTTTTCCTCTGCTGGAAAACTAGCCAGAGAAGAAGAACTGTTGCCATTTTTCAGACATATTGTAGCTAAGGTAAAGCTCAGGCAAGGCTGCTAATAATATGTAAGGGGGGAGGGGCTGCTAGAATTCTGTCACTGACCTCCTACCATTAAAGAGTGCTGAGATCTCCCATTTTACTGGTCTGACAAGGTTCCATTAACATGTGATTTCTGATTCCTGTATTTTTTTCTTTAAGAGTTAGAATAACTTTGGGCAATTTTAATGTCTTATATTTAGCCAAAACTCAGTGTCTGCTTCTCAACCTGATGAATTTCTTTTCTGATTTATTGGTAGTCAGTGTGAAGATTGGTACATGCTTCATTCCCACTGTACATGACTGTATATAAGTAGAGTCTGGGATGTATATATAAAGGAACAGGGAAGAACAATCTCATGAGGAAGGCAAGGTAAAAAATATGTCTTCAACTATATTTGAAGATGCCACACACAGTGTGAAGTGGGATTACTTGGCTTTTTTTGTACGGGATTTTTCACATAAATAACAGTCTAGTACTGATTCATTCACTGGGCTCCTGTAAGGATTAAATGAAAAAGTTACCCACAGAATTTTTAAGTGTATATGATATATAATAACCAATACATACAAACCAGCATGAGTGATTTTCTTATTAGATTTCTTGTTTGAAACTCTAGCGGATAGTTTGGGTGCCTTCTGCTTCTCAGTTCTTGTTGTATATGCCAGGCCTCAGATGATAGATAGGTCCTTGTGGGGTCACAGCATGCAGAGTCAGGGTCTGTTACTTTATGTCATTTAGGTGAGAGTGTTAAATCTTGTCCTTGGACTTTCTTGCATATGTGATAGGTTCTTTGTCTTGGTTTCCCTGATGTGATCATAACATGTCTTTTTATTTTTTGAAACTTGAGCTGGCTTTTCTTTTAAACATGTCTTTTAGGCCTTAAACTCATATTCTTGCATGTGCAAAGCAAGTTTTTATTTTCCCCCCACTGAGCCTGACCCCTCCCACACAGCCTATCCCACGAACTTTGGTTGTTTCCCCTTAAGAATCATAGATGTGATCTCTGTCCTTAAAGTAGTTGCTTCGTGTTGAACTTCACATAACTTCTTCAATCCCCACCTGGCAGATTTCTGAGTCTTGCTATAAGGTTTAACTACATGGGGATTTGTTTGGGTTGTCAGCATCCTACACACCCATTTGAGTTTTTGAAAAGAACATTCAACCAACAATAAGATATTCTGAAAACTTGGGGCATAAAATGGGTTTACATATTCCTGTTTCTCAAGCAGAGTCAGCACAACTTAGAATGCTTGTATCTAGGGCTAGAAAATAGATTATACCACTTTAGATAGATGAAAGAAGGAGCCAGCACATTTTAAACACAAACTAAGCTATTTATGTCTGCCATATGTTAATATCTTGAGCCCTAGCTAATTTGCAGTTAGTAATATATGGTTCAAAAACATCATTAATGTGAAAATAGTTCTACATGAAAGATGTTTTTATCATTTTTTCTCTCATTTCTTTTGGTTTGCTTATTCAACAAATTTAACTTTTAAAAACCTTGACTGAGAAAGACATATATTACTTATAAAAATAGTGAAAAGCTGTGGTAAGCACCAATCCTGGTCAGGACCGATTTCTCTGTTTAATGAGATGGTAGGCGTATGAGTTGTGATAGTGTCATGTCAGCTACAGTGTGCCCTATCCTTATGCTCTTAGTGACATTCAAATTAGCCCAAATATTTTCTAACACAGTCTCCATGAACTCGTGGGGCACAGGCTCTCAGGAGGTTAGCCACTCATAAATTTGAATCAAACCAACAAACACACTCACCAACTGCTCTGGAGACCTGTCAAGTTCTTTTGTACAGAGTTCTATTGTTGATAAGAGTAGCTTTTGAGAAGGAGCCTGTATTCTACTATCCAGGAACACTGGTAAAATGCATAAATAAGTTATTTAGTGTTAAGGGGAACATACAGTGGTAAGGATGATAAGGAGGATTAAAGTGTGTAAGGGTTTGCTAATTAAAGCAGGCTGAAGGTAGGGGCGGGGAGATGACTCAGTATGTGAAGGTGCCTGCTGCCAAACCCAACTATCTGAGTTTGATTCCTAGTATGTACACAAGAGAAGAAGAGAATAGACTCCTAATTGTCTTCTGACCCCCATACACATGCTGTGGTGTAAGTGTGAATCACACATGTATGGATATATGCACACACATGTTCAAGTCTAGTAAAAAAAAAGAGGGTGAATGTAATGGAAAGGAAAGTTTCCAACTACGTTATTAACTCATATATATGTATATATATATATATATATATAATGTATATATGTGTATATGTCTATGTATTGTATATATATATGTGTGTATATATACGTGTGTATATATAATGTATAGATGCGTATATGTGTATGTATTGTATATATAAGTGTGTATATATACGTGTGTATATATATGTATATATATATATAATGTACTCTATTAATAAGATGCAAGTAGAGAAGCTTATTTTAGTACTTTTAACCCAATTGCTTGCAGTCCTCTGAATCTTTTATGACAGTTAGTCCCATGACAAATCAGCAGAATGGAATTGCTCACTGATACATTTTATAAGATTCTTTGGTTTCAAGACAGACACTTGCCTTGAATTATTTTGAGCAGGTGAATCCTAGATCTTATTAAAACCAGAGGCACAGGGAAGTTCTAGTCCCTGGTGACATGAATGTTACTGAGATCATTTATATGCAGACTTTGGATGGTTCTGTCTCAGCAGCCCCATCATTGGATTAGGGTCTGATAGTCAACAATACTGTGCCCACTGCTGGAAAAAGCAGCAATGCTCTGGTCTTTTCTGACTCTCAGCAGTGTGAAGCCATCAATATCCTTGCTTCTGTGTCTTCTGTGCTTTCAGTATTTGTTATGCTGTCTGGTTTGGACAACCCTTGAGATGCTTCCTAATTCATGAGCCTTTCGAGGACCCGTAAGACTCTTGCCTAGCTGATCCTGGACTTTTCAGGCAATCGTTATGGCAAACAAGTAATCCTTGCTGGTTTCACTGGCTACTTTTCTCTTTCTATGATAGAATACTCTACCAATTAGCAGCTTAGAGGAGCAAGCTGTTCCAAAGAGCTGCTGTCCGTCACTGCAAAATAGTCATGGGAATAGCACATAAGGTCAACCTACCATGCTTTGAAAGACCCCTGGACTGGGGAAGCCCCTCACTCAAGTACTGGGATATGCGAACCCAAGAACTCATGGAGAGCCTATCTTGCTGCAATCATGCAAGAGGTTTATTTTTAGAGCTCCGAGGACAACACATATCTTATGCAGTAGATAGAGGATTCAACCCTGAACTCAACTGGGGGGAACATATTTATAGGGAAAATTACATAGGCAGTTAGCAACAGGCACATAGCAATTTTATTGGTTTTTTTAAAATTGGCACACTCTGTCCATTTAACTCTAGGCCACTCGCCTTTGGGGCACACTGACCTGTATATTTTATTTCTCTCAGGACTGCAAGGCCAGTCCAGAACTTATCGAGTCTAGTCCGTCTGGGATTGGGCCATTTTTTTAAACAAGTTATTCTGTTTTTAGCCTTAAAACATACTTGTCTTCAAAGCAGGGTCAGTGGGGCCAACTTAAAATTTTAACTCTTTCAGTTTCAGCTATAGAAGAAGCAGAGAGCAGAAAGTAGGGCTGACCAACCAAGCCTCAAATTCCTCTAACACACTGTCCAGCAGGTCATTATCTCCTAACAGTTCAACAATCTCCCAAAACAGCTGGGGAACATGAACTGCTTAACACATGACCCTGTGGGGGATACTTTAGATTCAGACTAAAACATTGGTGAATTTATTTTGATGGATTATGTAGGTTTGGGGAACTAGAAAGGTGCGGAGCTGCTCCCACTGTGGGATGATTCTCGCTGAGTTTTCAAAGGACACGCTTAGGGCTCTGAAGTGCATTGAGCTTGAGAAGGTGTGTGGAGCCGGCATCAAGTGTGCCAACCTGCCGTGTCAAGGAAATCAAGTTTAGTTTCCAGTACTCTGTAAGAAGAGCTCAAAGCATGGACTGAGACTCTCTTCCATGCTATGGAATCCAGATTTTAATGCAACATTTTCTTTGGCATTTTAACTCTCATCTTTTTTATCTTTCGAACAGAGGAGAAGGAGTTTTAGTAAGTATTGATTGAGATTAAGTTTAAAAACTACGTCAGTTAGGTTCAATTTCAATCACTGTTATTGTTCCTACTACTATGCTATTGTAGATGCTAAGAGGTGAAAGCATTTGCCAGAAGCAAAACAAACAAAATAGTCCCCATTACAACTTTGTTGAATATTCTTTATGTTAAACAAAAGAAATCACAGAACCTATATTGTCACTTTTCTTTGTAAAATATTGATACTCAAGTAATTTACCTCAGGAGAAAGGGAAATTATACAAAATTTCAAAAATGTTGGGGGGGGGCAGTGTAAGCAGCCCTTATACTACATACAATAAATAAATTAAACTTAAATATTTACTCCTTAAACATTTAAGCCCCGATTTTAATTATCCTCAGATCCGATGATACGTAGTCAAAGTTTTCATAGTGATCATAATTTTTGTTCTTTTAGTTGTCTAACAGAATCAGCTTTATGTCACAGATGCTTCAACTTAGAATTGATCGCTGAGTTAGAGACTGCCATGAGACTGAGAGTTACTAAGGGACCTCCGGTACTGAAATGTTCAGTGCTGCGCTTTCAGAAGGGCTTTTGTTTTCGAACAGTTGTGTTTCTTGTTGGAATTTGCCCAGCATGACAATGAGCCAAATTGTATTTATTGGGTGCTTCTGATTTGTCAGTCTCAATGTTAAATGCTCTGACAAAAGAAAGGAAGCCCAGGAGGAGAGAATGAAAAAGTGTAAGAATTCATCGTTGGGTAACCTGTTTTTCCTATTGTGGGAAGGTGTATCTCTTTGTTTCAACTGCTCCTTCTATACTGGAAGAGAGCTGAATGCTGGCAGGATATGGCTCTTGCCGTTTCGATAGCCCATCACTGGCCTTATATTTGTAAATGCTTATCCTTCCATACTTGCTCAGACACTTGAAGGTTGGACATTTCTCTATGTCTATGGAAAATCTAAAATTCTATTGGAGATTCTCTTATTGATGATTGGTTATAATAAAGAGCTGATAGCCAATATCTAGGGAGGAAAGAAGGGGCTGGCAAGAAGTAGGACCTAAACTTCTGGGTAGAGAGAATAATGGAGGGGAAAAAACAGACTTGGAAGACCCAAGAAGACACAGAGGGAACAGATATATGTTAGTGGAGCAGAGAAAAGTGCATTGTGGAGTAGTCCAGTAATGTTTAGAGTAGTCAGGAACCTCCTCAAGCAAAAGACCTAAGCTTTAAACTCTCTTAAAAACCTCTGTGTCTTATACCACGGAGTGGAGAGTCAGGCAAAGTCCTACTGTAACTCATTAGTCTCAAAATGTGTGTGCCTCTGTGTGTGTGCAAATGTGTGTGTCCTTGAGTGCATGTGCATACTAAGAAGTCAAGTTTTCTTTTAGAAATTTTCTGGGATGAAAAAATGATAATAAATGAGAAAACTTTAGTTTATCACTAATCAAACTATGGCAGTGGTGGGATAAATCTGTCATGTCTAGTGTTGGATGTCAGTGAATTACCTTCAATAATTTAAGCTACATACAGGCAGAAATACAAAATAGGCCCAAAGTTCAACTGACCATAATTTTTGCATGACATAGTATGTTCATAAAAACAATGCAGGACCCCATCAAGTTCAAAGTCTTCTGAGTTTTCTCACATTGATTCTCTGTGAATTATTTTGTTTTAGTTTTATTAACTTCTGATCTTATTTTAACTATTTCTATTCATGCTTTTGGGCTTTGTATATTTCTGTTTTATTTTTATGTTCTCCAAAGATACAGTATTAAGTTATTTATAGGAGTTTTCATTGGGTTTTTTTTTTCTTGTTTTGTGGATATATGTATATTTTTTGTTTTCTTTATTTCTTGGACTTCATACAGTCTGTGAGTTGTTTCTGGGGGAGTGCAAGCCTCTGGGGTTAGCATCCCACTATCAGTGACTGCATATTATGTCTGTTCTTTTGTGACTGGGTTATCTCACTCAGGATGATCTTCTCTAGATGCAGCCATTTTCTTAAGAATTTGGTTAAGTCATTGTTTCTGGTGGCTGAGTAGTATTCCATTGTGTATATGTACCACAATTTTTGTATCCATTCGTCTTCTGAAGGACATCTGGGTTCCTTCCAGCTTCTGGCTATTATAAATAGAGCCGCTATGAACATTGTGGTGCATATATCTTTGTTGTGTATTAAAGTGTCTCTGGGGTATATGCCCAGAAGTGGAATAGCTGGGTCTTCACGTAGTACTATATCCAATTTTCTGAGGTATCGCCAGACAGATTTCCAGAGTGGTTGTATTAGCTTGCAACCCCACCAACAGTGGAGAAGTGTTCCTCTTTCTCCGCAGCCTCGCCAGCATCTGCTGTCATCTGAGTTTTGGATCTTGGCCAATCTGACTGGTGTGAGGTGGAATCTTAGGGTTGTTTTGATTTGCATTTCCCTGATGGCTAAGGATGTCGAGCACTTCCTCAGATGTTTCTCGGCCATTCGGTGTTCCTCAACTGAAAATGATTTGTTTAGCTCTGTACCCCATTTTTTAATAGGGTTATTTGATTCTCTGGTGTCTAGCTTTCTGAGTTCCTTGTACACCTTGGATATTAGGCCTCTATCTGATGTGGTGTTGGTAAAGATCTTTTCCCATTCTGTTGGTTGCCGTTTTGTTTTCTTGACGATGTCCTTAGCCTTACAGAAACTTTGCAATCTCATTAAGTCCCATTTGTTAATCTTTGACCTTAGAGCTTGAGCCATTGGTGTTTTGTTCAGGAAATTTTCTCCTGTGCCTATGTGTTCTAAGGTTTTCCCTACTTTCTCATCTAATAGTTTCAGTGTATCTGGTTTAATGTGGAGATCTTTAATCCACTTACACTTGAGCTTTGTACAAGGAGATAAGAACGGGTCTATTTTCATTCTTTTGCATGTTGAGTGCCAGTTGGACCAGCACCATTTGTTGAATAGGCTGTCCTTTTTCCATTGAATGTTTACTGCTCCTTTGTCAAAAATCAGGTGACCATATACATGAGGGCTCATTTCTGGATCTTCTATTCTATTCCATTGATCCACATGCTTATTTCTGTACAGTACCATGCAGTTTTCAGCACAATTGCCTTGTAATATAGCTTGAGGTCAGGGATAGTGATTCCCGCAGATGTTTTTTTGTTGTTGAGGATGGATTTCGCCATTCTAGGTCTTTTGTTATTCCATATGAAATTGCACATTGATCTTTCCAATTCCATGAAGAACTGGGTTGGAATTTTGATGGGGATTGCATTGAATCTGTAGATTGCTTTTGGTAGGATGGCCATTTTTAAGATCTTTCCAATCCATGAGCATGGGAAAACTTTCCATTTTCTGAGATCCTCCTCAATTTCTTTCTTTAGAGGTTTGAAGTTCTTGTCATACAGGTCCTTCACTTGCTTAGTTAGAGTCACACCAAGGTATTTCATAGATTTTGTAACGATTGTGAAGGGTACCTTTTCCCTAATTTCTTTCTCCACATGTTTGTCCTTTGAGTATAGGAAGGCTACTGATTTGTTTGAGTTAATTTTGTATCCGGCCACTTTGCTGAACTTGTTTATCAGCTGTAGAAGTTCTCTGGTGGAATTTTTGGGGTCACCCAAGTACACTATCATGTCATCGGCAAAGAGTGATGTTTTTATCTCTTCCTTTCCAATTTGTATCCCCTTGATCTCCTTTTGCTGTCTAATTGCTCCAGCCAGGACTTCCAGTACTATGTTGAATAGGTAGGGGGAGAGTGGGCAGCCTTGTCGAGTCCCTGATTTTAGTGGGATTGCTTCAAGTTTCTCGCCATTAAGTTTGATGTTGGCTGTTGGTTTGCTGTATATTGCTTTTATTATGTTTAAATATGGGCCTTGGATTCCTGTTCTTTCCAGGATTTTAACATGAAGGGGTGTTGGATTTTGTCGAATGCTTTCTCAGCGTCTAGTGAGATGACCATGTGATTTTGGTCTTTAAGTTTGTTTATATGGTGGATTACATTGATAGATTTCCTTATGTTAAACCATCCCTGCATCCCAGGGATGAAGCCTACTTGGTCATGATGAATGATGGTTTTGATGTGTTCTTGGATTCGGTTTGCAAGGATTTTGTTGAGTATTTTTGCATCAATGTTCATAAGTGAGATTGGTCTGAAGTTCTCTTTCCTTGTAGGGTCTTTGTGTGGCTTAGGTACGAGGGTTATTGTAGCCTCAAAAAATGAGTTGGGTAATATTCCATCTGATTCTATCTTTTGGAATAGTTTGGTGAATATTGGTGTTATATCCCCAATAAATGTCTGATAAAATTCTGCACTAAACCCGTCTGGACCTGGGCTTTTTTTGGTTGGGAGGCTTTTGATGACTTCTTCTATTTCTTTAGGTGTTATAGGGTTATTTAGATGGTTTACTTGATCCTGGTTAAACCTTGGGACCTTGTATCTGTCTAGGAATTCGTCCATTTCCTCCAGATTTTCCAATTTTGCGGAGTATAAGTTTTTGTAGTAGGATCTGATGATTTCTTGAATTTCCTTAGTTTCAGTTGTTATGTCACCACTTTCCTTTCTGATTTTGTTAATTTGGATACTCTCTCTTTGCCCTTTAGTTAGTCTGGCTAGGGGTTTATCAATCTTGTTGATTTTCTCAAAGAACCAACTCTTGGTTTTGTTGATTTTTTCAATGGTTCTTTTTGTTTCTATTTGGTCTATTTCTGCCCTAATTTTGATTATTTCTTGCCGTCTACTCTTTTTGGGTATATCTACTTTATTTTGTTCTAGGGCTTTTAGCTGTGCTGTCAGGTTGCTGATGTGAGCTCTCTCCAGTTTCTTTTTGGAAGCACTTAGGGCTATGAGTTTTCTTCTCAATACTGCTTTCATTGCATTTCATAGGTTTGGGTATGTTGTGTTATCGTTTTCGTTGAATTCTAGAAAGTCCTTAATTTCTCTCTTTATTTCATCTTTGAACCATCTATCCTTTAACAGAGCATTGTTTAGTTTCCATGTGTATGTGGGCATTTTGTTGTCTTTGTTGTTGTTAAAGACCAGCCATAGACCATGGTGATCTGAGAGGATGCATGGGAGTATTTCAATCTTCTTATATCGATGAAGGCTCATTCTGTGTCCAATTATGTGGTCAATTTTCGAGAAGGTGCCATGGGGTGGTGAGAAGAAGGTGTATTCTTTTACTTTAGGATAGTATGTTCTGTATATATCTATTAATTCTAGTTGGTTCAAAGTCTCTGCTAGTTTTGCAGTGTCCTTGTTCAGTTTTTGTTTCCCTGATCTATCCATTGGTGAGAGTGGGGTATTAAAGTCTCCCACTATTATGGTGTGGGGTGAAATGTATTTTTTGAGCTTTAGTAGAGTTTCCTTTATGAATGTGGGTGATTTTTTATTTGGAGCATATATGTTAAGGATTGAGAGTTCCTCCTGACAGATTTTCCCGGTAATGAGTAAAAAGTGTCCTTCTTTATGTTTTTTGATAACTTTTGGTTGGAAATTTACTTTATTCGATATTAGAATAGCCACTCCAGCTTGCTTCTTGGAGCTGTTTGCTTGGAAGTTTTTTTCCCACCCTTTTACTCTGAGATAGTGTCTGTCTCTGTCTCTGAGATGAGTTTCCTGTATGCAGCAAAAGGCTGGATTTTGTTTATGTATCCAGTCTGATAGTCTATTTCTCTTTATTGGGGAGTTGAGACCATTTATGTTAATAGATATCAAGGAATAATTGTTTCTGTTTCCTGCCATTTTTGCTTTTTTGGGTTGAGTTGTGTCTGTGTTTTTTTCTTCTGTTAGTTTTCTTGTTTAGGAATTTTCTTGTTTTTACTAGGCTGTATTTTCCCTCCTTGTATTGGGTTTTCCACCTATAATTCCTTGTAGTGCTGGGTTTGTGGTCAGATATTGTGTGAATTTTGATTTGTCTTGAAATATCTTTGTCTCTTCATCGATGGTGATTGATAGTTTTGCTGGGTATAGCAGCTTGGGCTGGCACTTGTGCTCTCTTAAGGAGTGCATGATGTCTGTCCAGGCTCTTCTAGCTTTCATAGTCTCTGTTGAGAAATCGGGTGTGAGTCTGATTGGTCTGCCTTTATATGTTACCTGACCTTTTTCCCTTACTGCTTTTAGTATTCTTTCTTTACTTTGGGCACTTGATGTTTTTACTATTATGTGTCGGGAGGTATTTCTTTTCTGGTCCAACCTATTTGGAGTTCTGAAGGCTTCTTTTATGCTCGTGGTCATCTCATTCTTGAGGGTAGGGAAGTTTTCTTCTATGATTTTGTTGAAGATATTTACTGTGCCTCTTAGTTGATACTCTTCTCCCTCTTCTATTTCTATTATCCTTAGGTTTGGTCTTCTCATTGTGTCTTGTATTTCCTGGACATTTTGGGTTAGGAGCTTTTTGTTTTTTGCATCTTCTCTGGCTGTTTTGTATATGTTTGCAATGTTGTCTTCTGCCCCCGAGATTCTCTCTTCGATCTCTTGTAATCTGTTGGAAATGCTTGCTTCTGTGACTCCTGATTTCTTTTTTTGGTGTTCTGACTCTAGGGTTATATCTTTTAGCGTTTTCTTTATTGTGTCAATTTCTGTTTTAATTTCCCTCTTCCATTCCTTTATTTCTTTGGTTCTGTTTTCCTCTTGTTCTTTGAGTTCTTTGAGTGTTTTTCTTGTTTCTTCTTTAAAAGCTTCTGAATCTTTTTGCTTTTCCTCCCGTTCTTGTTTAAGTAACTCTATCAGCGTCTTGAGGCATGATTTCAGGTCTGTGTCTTCTTTTTCTGGAGTGTTTGGAATTCCGATGTTTGCTACTATCGGAGAGCTGGGTTCTGGTGTTGCTAGATTGTCTTGGTTTCCTTGGGATATACTCTTTCTCTTTCCTCTTGCCATTTTGTTGTCAGTGATATGTTCTTACCTTTCCCTTGTATCTGGTCTGTGTCCCTGGTACACTTTCCGTGTGCACTCCGCAGAGATCTCTCTACTCCCCGGCAGCCCAGGTTCCGGGTGGCAGCTGGACCAGGCTCCGCTCTGCGTCCTGAAGTCGCCTCCGGGTGGAAACAGATGTTCCTAAGATCTGTTCCTGGTCCCGGATGCTCAGCCTCTCTGAGCCACCTTTCCGGCTGGCAGGTGGGCCAGGCTCCGCTCTGTGTCCTGAAGTCGTCTCCGGTTGGGAACAGAAGTTCCTAAGATCTGTTCCCGGTCACTGGATCGGGGAGGACAGGGCAGGTCAGGGCAGGGGGTGCCCTTTCCGTGTGCACTCCGCAGAGATCCCTCTGCTCCCCAGCAGCCTAGGTCTCCCACTCACCAGTTGCTCAGCCTGTACGAGCCGCCTTTCCAGCTGGCAGTTGGGCCAGGCTCCGCTCTGTGTCCTGAAGTCGTCTCCGGGTGGGAACAGAAGTTCCTAAGATCTGTTCCCGGTCACAGTTGCTCAGCCTGTACGAGCCGCCTTTCCGGCTGGCAGTTGGGCCAGGCTCCGCTCTGTGTCCTGAAGTCGTCTCCGGGTGGGAACAGAAGTTCCTAAGATCTGTTCCCGGTCACAGTTGCTCAGCCTGTGCCTTCATTGGGTTTTTAATTTATGCTGTTAGATCTCTAAACTCTCTTAAGACTAATTTTATTTTTTCCAGAAATTTTGGTTTTCACATTCATTTGCTTCTATGAACCTTTAAAATTTCATTCTTGGTTTGTTCAAAGATTCATTAATCTTTCAAAAATGTATTGTTTATTCTGTGTGTATTTTCTGGAGGGTTTTGTTTTATTTTCTTGTTCTTATTGATTTCAAGCTTTATTTGATTGTGGTTAGGTAGAATATGAGGCATTATTTTAATTTGCTTTCATTATTGTGATTTGTTTTATTTTCCAATATGTTATCTAGTTTTAAACAAACTTCCACGGTTGCTGAGAATAATGTGTTTGAGTGGATAATTCTGTAATTGTTAGGTCTATTTGCTCTGCAATGCCATTTAATCCTGCTGTTTCTGTTTATATTTTGTTTGGGTGACATGTCCATTGGATAAAGTTATCTGCGAAGTCACTCACAATAACAGTGTTGAGGTTAATCTTTGAACTCCAAGCTCAGCAGTGGCTGTTCTGCGAGAGATGACAGCAGGCAGTGTGTGTCATGAAGTGGTAGACTGTGCCTCTGAACTAGGGAGCATATGGGTTCTTTGTAGCAGGCTTGAAATGTGAGGGGTTCCAATGTTCACCCATATGGTAGTGGTCTCTGACCTGTGGCTAGAACAGCAATGGAGTGACCAGGTTTTCAGAAGCATGGAATCCGGTTGGAAAGGTTTGTGCAGGCTCCATAAGCGCTCTCACAGTGGATGATTCAGTACATGGTATCCTAATACAATGCGATTAGGATGACAGGATGAGAGTCGTTAAAGCTGAGTGAGCAGATGCTCCACTTGGGTCTTCAGATGACAAGGGTAGAGGTACATGGAATTGAGGGTTCTCTCTACCCGTTGAGTGATCAGGTTCTTGGTGCAGGTCCTCAGACAATAGGAATGGAGTGCTAAAGGACAGGGTGGGTGAGAATTCTATCTGGGAAACAAGAGTTTCCAGGGATTGGCTGGCTGAAATGCAGGAGAAGGATGGGTGAGTAGTCACTGTATCCTTGCAGTGAACAGGCAGTTGGGGTAGGTCTTCAGGAGATGGATTGGAACTGCCAAGGAAGGAAAAGTTGAGCCTAAACTGCAGAGCTAAAGGCAGAGTTTTTCAAAGACAGCAGTCCAAAGTTCTAAGATAATTGAATTAGAATATGTGAGAGAGGAGAGGGTAAGGAATCTTTCTGTGAAGTAAGCTTTGTGAGCCCTTCATGATGAGTGCTAGGACTCTTGGAAGTCAGGTGTCTTTCCTTTTCTTTCCTTTTCTTTTTTCTTTCTTTCCCTTCTTTTCTTTTTTCTTGTCCACCCCCTCTCTTTCTTTCTGACCCAGAGTTTCAATATTTACCTTTGCAAGTCCTGGAACCTACTTAGTAGACCAGGCTAGCCTCACATACAGAGATCCTCCTGCTTCTGCTTTCCAAGTGCTGGGATTAAAGACATGAAACATCCTGCCTGGCTCACAGTAATAATTTTGTTTAATTTTAGTTTTACTTTATTTTCAGAGGTCCAGACTTGGAAGGAAATGAGTGTCACAGGGGTGTATGATGTGCAATTCTCAAAGAATCAATTAAAATATAACGTTAAGAAATGAAATCGAACATCACCTCCAAAGACATTGAAGATTCTGTATATCCTGCAGTATCAAATACTCACTCAGGATCTAGTTCTTGGTGTAAACAGAAACAAACAAAAGAGTGCTATTATAATGCAAAGTTGTTTTTCCTCTTTAACCAATGGAAAGGAAAGAATGAACAAAGGGAAGTGGGGTTGGGATGCCCAAAGGAGGAAAGTGCACTGCCCCCATCCTGTCATGCTTCCTTCATTCCTTGAAGTGTCTGAGGTGCCAGAGAGGGTAAGGGGTATTATGTGCAGACACGCTAGAAGGAAAAGAAAGTTATTAGTTGAAAGGACCCTGGAAACAGGCAGATAACAGGAACAAGGAATTACAGAAACTAGTATTTATTGGCAGTATGTTAAAGACAATGGGTTTGAAATCATAAAGCAATATACTTATTTCTGTTAGATTTGCGTTTAAACGTGGAAGGAATAGGTCTCAATATTTCAAGACGAGGCAAGTTACTGCTCAAAATACAAATTTATTCCTAGGAATGTCAAGCTAGGCTTCATTATGATTATACAGGCCACCGAAAGATAATATTTTAAAAGCCAAGCATTTGACGGATCTTTAGGTATTAAAAGATAAACAAAAGAATGCAAAAGAAATGATGATGTTCACTGTTGGCCATAATTTGGGTTTTAAAAAGACAGGCAGTAGGTGTTCTTAGTGGTGTACAAAGAGAGAATAGAAAATTCATTTTCTTCTAGTGCAGGAATAGATGAAGAAACGAAGAGCCATAACAACATGAGTCCTTGGAGTGCCAAATTCAGCCCGTGGCAGAATCTTCGGCAGTATAAGATATTAGAGTAAGACAGAAGGAGGCCCTGTTTAAAGAAATGTATTTATTTTCACTTCTGTAGAAAAGCTTCACAGCAATAATGATTTACTTTTCCTGGTTTCCTGACACAAATCCTTACATTTCCAATTTGCAGTATGAAAGATGCTGTTGAAAGGCAGCTTGCCGGTCAGGAGACGTGTGGTTTCAGAGGATGGAATATCCTCGCTGACACTGGGAAGTGAGAGAGCGCAGAGAAAGGGTGGGCTATTGGTTCAGAATTTCTCTGGTATCCTCACGGCATGAGAGTGTCTTAAAGGATCCACATTGGTCAGTGTGAACTGAGGACAAACTCTTCCCCCAAAGGGAGAGAAAATCAGTTGCCTGTGTAACATGTAGAAACAACATGCGATAGGTCAATGTGGGGCCAGTGGAGAATGGGAGGAAACAAGGGTGCAAAAGACCCAACAAGTGGCTTGTTTACCCTCTAGGAAAGTCACCTGAGAGAATCCAGTCACATATCGGCACCTGTCACAGCATCAGCTTCTAACCAGATGGATCATTACCTATAAAGATCCAAAGAACTCTCCCAAAGGCTCATGGTATCGAAAACAAACAAACAAACAAACCCCAAAAAACAAAAAACAAAAACAAAACAGTTACATGTATGTTTTAGTTAGGGTTACTATTGCTGTGGTGAAATACCATGACCAAAAGCAAGCTGGGAGAAAGCAGTTTATTTGGCTTACACTTCCATACCTTAGTCTATCACTGAAGGATGCTAGGACAGGAAGAAGGTAGGAATCAGGGGACAGGAGCTGATGCTAAGGCCATGGAAGAATTCTGCTTGATGGTGCGATATTTGTGGCTTGCTTTACCTTCTTTTTTATAGAACATAGGTCTACCAGCCAAGGGATCGCACCATCCACAATAGGCTGGGCCCTCCCTATCAATCACTCATTAAGAAAGTGCTATATATGCTTGCCTACAACCTAATATTTTTCCCCATATATTCATCATTATTCTATTTATTAAAACAATTGGTAGAATAAATTATACAGTCTGAAATTCTTGCATCAATGCCACATGATACAATGAGAGCATATATATATATATATATGTATACATATATACATATACATATGTCACATTACATTGTTGAATATAAAAGTGTGCATTTGTATATTTCTAAAGCTTATAGTATATTTTGCTAATTATTAAATTGAAAATACAAAATACAAGAAATTCTCAATAAATAAAACAAAATAATTGAAATTCACTTAAGTGAAGTTGAAATAAGAAATGAAATTGCTTTCTACAACAAAATATAAGTAAAATGTTTTTATTGGCTCATAAATTTTTACTGTTCAGAGTTAATGACTGTCATTTGTGGTACTCACTGTAATAGCATATAAATCATTGCACTCAATATGACTCCCCATTATCAGAGAACTTGGGAACATGTAACCCCAGGAAGCAGTAGAATCCTTTGAGGGCATGTTAAATCTAGACTGTTTTCTATATATTCCAGACTGGACACTGAGGATTTACAGTTTTGGCATGTCCAGTTGCTACTCTCTGGAAAAGCACACAATCAAACAGGGACAAGTGATAGTAGTATTTCATTCACATTTGTTTTAAGATTTCTTAAATGGTTTAATATACTAAATGTATATGGAACTAAAATTAAGTTGTGGGGCTATAGTATGGTTAGAATAATTCTATACCTTCCAGAAATTTTTTTTCTCTCTCTTACAACTTAAAAAAAAGAGGGGTACATATACCTATTTTTAAAGGCATTTTGGCATAACACTATATGAATATATTTTTGTCAGTACTTAATTCTTTTAGAGGTTTGATAGCATGCATTGTAATCCCACTGGTTACCATAAGCATAAAGTTCATGCCTACAGCCTAATCTTAGGGAGGCATTTCCTCAATTAAGGCTCTGTCCTCTCTGATGACTTTAGCTTGAATCAAGTTGACATAAAACTAGCCAATACAATGTCTAGTCACATATAGTATTTAGAAAGCATACTGGCATAGAGAATATTGTATGAAAAAATTAATTTTGTATAAATATGTAAGAGAATTTGTACTATTTGCTATCCCATATGGGATTATATGGCTCATTTCTTTGACTGTTCATAGGCTTGTAAACTGTTTAATCACCTAACAAATTCAGGTAAAATTCTCAAGGTCACTGTATGTGTAATCTATTTTCTGTTGCTGCAACAAAACTCTTGATGCTGGATGACTTATAAAGAAGAGTGTATGTAACCCATAGTTTTGGAGATTTAAGTCCGTGGTACTGACACTGACTGGTGATAGATAGGACCTTCAGGTAATATCACATTGTAGAATATATATTTTTTTGACTTCTTATTTTATATTTCAAAATTGAGAACTCCTTCAGTAGCTTGAAGCTTGAATTTGCAGTCTGAACCTTTTATTTATTTATTTATTTTTCGTATGGACTATGACAATAGACCAGGGAGCTTTGCCAATCTAGGGTACACATTTTCCCTTTAAGGCATGCATTTGCAGTCACAGGGGGACTGACTAATAGACAATGATGCTGAAATGAGGGATATCATTGGGACTGGTCTTGGCCAATGCGGACATGAAGTCACCCTTTCAGTAAATAAAATGGGTGTGAATGACACAATAGCCAGGTGAGGGCCATGAAATAAGAATTTGTTTGGAGAGAGAATCTTTTTCCATTTTGTCAAACACAAAGGAATGTTTTTTTTGGTCCTTTTCCTTTTCTTTCTATTCCAGAGCAAACTTACAAATTATTATTTCAAGAGAAAGAATCAAAAAGAAAATCTAGGTTTCAGAGAACTTCTTGAGTGACAGAAATTCTTACATAGCATTTTGAATATATTAAATGCAAGTGTATTGGAAACATATGGCTTGCATTTCCTTTTGAAAGACATATATGCTTAAAACTTAATGGGAAAAGCACTTGGCAGAGGGATGCCTTTGGCTTTCCAGATCTCTAGTGTTTTAACACATACACATCTACAGACCATTTAGAGATATTTCTTTTTATAGAAAACCAGCCACTGTTCCTCTCTACTGCTCTGGGCACTTCATGTGTGTTTTGTTCACTGTCTTATATTGAGATCGAAAGGAAGTAAGATTTTTTTTTTAAATAGAAAGGAGGAGAGTTCAAAGGAGAGTGGATGTATCTGAAACCGGAAGAGAGGGGCAGACTTTTCAGAACGTTCTTAAAATGGGAAAATGGGCAGGATTGT
Source organism: Micromys minutus (assembly GCF_963924665.1). Taxonomy (NCBI): domain Eukaryota; kingdom Metazoa; phylum Chordata; class Mammalia; order Rodentia; family Muridae; genus Micromys; species Micromys minutus. Next base: position 18,603,853 of record NC_137969.1, read on the forward strand.
GAGGCAGACATAAAACAATATCTCTATCTCCAGGCTCCATTTTTCTGCAGATGAGGAGGACTGCCTTTGTGCTGAAACAGCCTTGAGTGTTGTTTTTTAACTTAAAGCTCGCAACAGAGACAGTGGCTGTTGTCATACCTTTCCTTGGCAAACTTCATCTTGCCATAAGCCTAGGAGATGCCTCTCACAGAAATCTTACCCCAGGATGCTTTTCACAATGACTTCATACTTTCCTACCAGACGTAATCAGCATCCTTGATCCTAATAACTGTGGACATTAGCTCTTCAGCAATGTCCTCATGCACACAAATCCTTTAGACCATGCTCAACACAGCACCACTAAGTCGTCCATACAATAGCAGTCTTTGGCCACTCACATTTACATAGTCCTTCCCATGCTGGACAATCACTGTGATATAAAAACAAAGAACTACAAGGAAACCTCACACCATGACAAAAATCTAACCGAGTCTCTAAAGTGTCTTACTATCACTCAACTTGGATCCCAGGCCCAAAGCGCTGAGAGTAGATTCTAATATTTGTACTAGGGACTAGAATTTTTTTCATCACCAAATATGCCTGCTTAGATGAGTTAAATAAACACAGATTCTCAGGCTACAGGCAGATAATTGTAAATTTTAGATCTGAAATTATTTTGAGAAAGTGTGTATGTATAGGTACCCACAAATACTTAATTACAACCTTATAAAATGTGTTTGTATACTTTTATGCAAAAATGTTTAAAAATCTATACATTTATCTTTGTTTTTTAAAATAAATTTAAAAAAAGAATTTTCATTTCCCAATTTTGTAATCTTTGGAACTTTATATTAGTGACAGTACGTGTTGTTTTTCTTTTTATAACCAACTTAATTTCTTCATGTTTAAGGATGGGTGGTATTTCAATAAGGAAAAAAAAAAAAAAAGAAAATGACAACCGAGAAATGTTTCCATTATAATGATGGCTAATGGTAAGTCGTAAAATGTATTGAGACATTTACCAAGAGTTTCTCAATGAAGTAACTCTAGATGTTATAAGGAAGAGGGTAAGGGCTGTAGACAAGATGACCAGGCTTAATGAACACTGCTGAACCTGTACAAAAATCATGTATCTGCCTCACTATTTGTTTTGAGAAAGGTGCAATACTATTTTTCTGTTTTCAAAGGGTGACCTCAGATGTTAGCAATACCCACGGCTTCCTTCTGTCCTAAACCAATGGGATGGTTTTTACCTCCTATTGTTCAAATGCTAGTTTTTTCCTCTTAGAACCCTTCTCAGGAAGTGGATACCTCCGAGGAGGGTCCCTGTGTTCTGCCTGCATCCTATGTATTAACATGTATTCATTGCAGGCAAGCTAATCCCTCTCAAAAATTTTTCAGCTTAGCCTGTTTGTGAGATTTGTTAGGAAGATTTAACCTTTCCTTTTTACCCTCTTGGCAGACACTCCATGGAACCCAAAGCATCATAAAAGATCATAAGAACTTGGCAGGGTCTTTCCATCACTAAGCAATTTTGTTTAAATTTTCAACCTTTTCTCTACCTTTCTTTTCATTCTCCTGTTTTCCTCAACACCATTTGGAGCTCATGACTGGCATAAATGTCCCTGTAGACATGTAGAGAGCAGAAACACTGGTAGAATTTACCAAATTAAGGTAGTCTATTGGCTTTCACTGCCATAAAAACTGTAGAGACGGGAGTGCACTGACATCTGGAAGAGGGTTTGGCATGCAAGGCTAGGGGGTTACATATTTCAGCCTCCTTGAACACTGTCATGCATTCCACATTACACCTACCTGTTTTCAACTGCTAGCTTCTGTTGTTGGCATAACATACATTTAACAGACTTTAGCTAAAAAGCTACAGAGAGTGATATTGTTCTGTAATCTCAGGGCAACAATTGTAGTGAGAATACATGGGGGGCTTCTGTGTCAAATGTTAGGCTAGCCCAGCAACATACAGGGGTGAAGCCAAGGTTTCTCTATACTTGTAAGCTAAGGATTCTGAAACACAGTGAGGAAAGCTAAGTCTTCCTAGAGATAAAGGAAGCCAAGAAGACAGAAGAAATAGAATAAAAGCCAAGCAGTCTGAACCAAGATCTTGACAAGAGTCACTGGAGTAGAGAGAAAATATCACAAGGCCTATTATATATAAAGGAACAAACAGACATACCTACTCTAGTGCTGTGGAGGAGCTGAATAGGGAAAAATCAATGTGTATACATATCTTAGTCTTAAAAATATTGGCTAATTAATTCTTCAAGTATAAAATAATAATCTAAGTTCATTATTAACATGACAAGGTATAGACTCACCTAAGAGACAAGCCTCTGGCATGTCTGTAACCCATTCTGAATGTTGGTCTCATCAATCTATAACCGAAAGTCCTGAGCTGAGTAAGAAGAAAGCTAGCTAAACACCAGCATCCATCTCTCTCTGCTTCCTGATATTAGAAGAAAAATTGCTGTAGATTGCTTCTTGTCAGGCCCTTGGTCATAACAATGAGAAAAGTAATTAAAACAATTATGAAAACTTTCAAATGACTCTTCAAGACACACAAGATATGAGAGATTCCATTAGACAGTTCTTTAGAATATATAGAAAAAGTTAATGCACATGCTGTGCAAAGAGATATAGCATCTGGATGGAAATGTTTGGTGCCCTTTGGAATAAGGAGTACTAACATTTATTGAATGCCCACCAAATGTCAGCTATTATTGTAAGCTCTCGATAGCCCCACGACTTAACTGCTATTATTTATCTAATGTGATGCATGAGAAGCAGAGACTGGGAGGCAGAACAAGGCTTCACATCCATGAAGACTGCCTCCAGAGCCCACTCTCAGTGCCATCAGTAGCCAGGTCACTTTGCCTTCACCTGTGGCAAGAGTCCCTAGTTCTGTACGTACTCTTCTCCATGTCTGTTTTTGTGGCCGATAGCCATATATGCTTGGAATTAGCATGACAGTTTTATTTTATTTGTTAATTTGACATTTTTTTCTTGAGGACTACAATAGAAGCTCAAGGAAATTTGTATGATAGACAGAGAGATTGAGAGAGGAAAGTTGTGTACGGTATAAAAGTGAGTACTTAATACACATTCTTACCTAATAGGAATCTATTTCATCCTGACTGTGCCACCATGTGTGGAGAATTGTTAACATTTTCACAAACAGATGACAGACAAATAGTATATCCATATAGCTGGCTATGAGTACTGAAGGCTAGTATTTAGAAAGAACTTGAAATAAGTTGTGGAGTTATGTGTTGTTCCATCTTAGTAGCTTTCAGAGAAGGCAGGATTTTGAGAATAACTTCTGGTACAGTAGACCTCTGTTGAAAATAATGTAACAAAAATATCAGCATGAGCAGAAGGCCAGTGTGGAAACTGTTTGGTGGTCATTAGGTAAGTAGCCAGGTACTTCTCCCTTGCACCGTCTGGGATGCCGAGTGCTGTCTGCTATGGCTGAAGCACATTTCTTGACTTCTGGGCCATTTCCAAAGCCCCTCAGAACAAGGCATCATTAATCTCTTGGAACTGATTCATATTGAACATAGCCCCCATGATGTTGACATCTGCACCACGATGACACAACAGAGTCCAAGCTGTTAGCCACAGCACATACACCATGAGTCTCAGATCTGCTCTCCAAGTGTATGCATTGTCTAAGTCACTGAACTATTAGGTGTCTTCGAATTCATTCTTAGTGGCATTAAACAGGCATTCGGTCCTTATGGAAAGAATAGGTGTGGTCATTTAAGATGACACATTTCCCCCTTATGGCTGATCCAAACAAAAAAGCAAAGCAGACCACAAGGCTGAGTTTTGAAAGGCAGAACTGAGCAGGTTGCACCTCTGCTCTATGCTCTATCCAAGGAGAACACTGTGGCAGGACACAGGACTCCTTTCTGTTCGCCATGAAGTCCTTCTGCTGATGTGCTTGTGGTCTTGCTGTCCACTTCTCTATGTCTGGGATCAGAAGGAAACACCGATGCACCTACATCAGTGGCACACATGTAGGGGCCATGTGCATTCTGAAGGCATTTTCTCTCCATTCCTGGAATGACTGATAGATTAAAGCAAGGCTCATTCCTAACTTAATAACCCACTAATCAGGTTATACAATTCATGTTCATGAATTCTTCTCAGGCTGAATTCCAACCGGCTGTTAGAAAGTTTTTTGTGAGCACAACTATATTTGTATCATGGCTGTTAAATAAAAGGTTTGCTACTATTAGTCACTCAGCTAAAACCTGTCATCTAATTTAGTAATGAGTGAAGTTTAGAAAATGACGTGGCTTACTGTACAATTTTTCCTACCCTATGCACTACAGAATCCAATCTTATTTGGCTTTAAATAGTCTAGGTGCATGGCTGAATGTTAGGTACCCACAACTTCCGTAAGACCCATAAGAAAACAGCTATATGTGTCTGTAACGCTACGTCACCAGGAAATGTTAACCACTAATGCTTTAAAAAGATATTCTTAACTGTATAAAAGATTTGTCTCCAGTAACTGCATCAGCCATTTGACTAAGACTGTTATGCAGATGCCTTTAAATGTTTATTTAGGCATGTGTGTGAGAGTGTGTATTTATAATACAACAAGTATTTTTGAAGGCTCTTACAAGAAAAAATGGTGTCAAATGCCTTGCATGAAAGTATTGGTCATCTTCTGCTACATATTTAATTACCACATCTTGTTGACTTAAACCAGAGAACACTGTTACCTGTCAGTTTCTAGGGTTGAAGATCTATTCTGGGTCCTTTGTTCAAGGACTCACAAGGCTGAAGTCAGCTTGCATGCTGGACTGTATTCTCTCTAGGAGAATTAATCAGGGAAGCATTTTCTTCCAGGCCTTTTGTGTGTTGCATGCAGTGGCTGAGTAACTCAGGGTCCTGGCTTACTACTGGAAACCACATGGAGGCAACCCTTCTGTAGTCCTAGGTCTGCAATTCATTCCTGACCCTCTTCATGTGCAGTTGATAGCATGGCATCAGGCGTTCTCTCTCTCTCATATATATATATATATATATATATATATATATATATATATATATATATATCTGCTTTATTAAAACAAAGTTTTCTTTAATGAGAGTCACTGGAGCTCTTAACATGTAGATTGGAAACAAAGCAGGTATCTATTTCACTGAGGATGAAGACATTACGTTAGTTATGATACCAGAAGGCAGAAGTCATAAGGGCCATAGTAATATTCTACATACATAACACCATCTATATCTGGCAATAGCTTTATAAGGTAGATTTTTTTATTCTTATTTGCTATTAGTGACAGCAAAGTCACCCATCCAGAAGATGATGTAACAACTATATTTGCCTATAAAACCTGGGGTCTAATCCAAGGATATAAAATCCCACCAGAGCTTTTACTTTAAGCACCATGGAAAGGAGGGAGGTCAGATGTCCAGGCAACATGGTCCTTCCCAAGCACCAGCTGGAAACAGACACCAGATTGACTGTTCATTTAATAGAACAACCCGGGATTCTACAACCATGTGCGGCAGATCCTGGAGCGCACACCTTATGTTGTTGGTGTATCTGGGAAGCATTGGCCACAACCACCTTTGTCACATATGACCACATATGAGCATGCTCCCACTGTGAGAATGAAAAACATGCAGATATTTGACCAAGGTTGTGATGGGCTCACTGCCAGAAGGAGAAGTCAAGCCAAGCAATGAGGATATGGTATGAAGTAAGGCTGGTGTGGGGAGCATGGGTGATAGTTTTCCATCTGTGCCTTTTGTATTGCAGTTAATCCAGACAGCCACTAGTGAGTGAACAGATGTATTAGTGAGGTGGGTGTGTATTCCATTTGCCATTATTGGACCTTTGTATACCAATAGCATTTGAATGGTAAGTAGTGATTGAAATCAAGTAGAACCTCAATTCCCATGCTCTGTACCAGCAACTATAATCTTCACTGAACAATTAAAAAAAGAATTCTCTGGGAAAAAAAAAGCATCATGGAGATCTTCTATTTGCTGCATGTTGGCCTCTCCTCCGATAGACAATTTTTCCCCTCTCATTTGCTTCTGACAGCAATCATGGCTTTTCGGATGAGTCAAGTTATATCGAGAAAGGTTGAATTGCAACCTTAAACATGGCTATTTTACCTCTCTGGGTTTAATACTACTCACCTGCAAAAGGGTGTTATGCCAAGTAGAAGAGGAAATAGAGGAATGTGGTTTTGAAAAGTATCTAGGCCAAATTAATAATTCAATACACATGAGGCAGTATTGATTCAAGTAGCAGTAGAATCTGCCTGGATATCTGTTTAAAGTTGTTCAGTGTAACAGAATAGATGGGTCAGGTCACTGCGAAGGGACCTTTGCTGCCTCTGCAGCTGACAGATAATTGGACTACTTTATACACACCATTCTGCAGCTTACGGCTTCTCGTTTCACATTGTGCTTTTCACTTATTTTCATAAGGGTCTTTTGGAGGTCACCCAAAATGTAACTGGGCATCACAGTCATTGCATGCCACAAGTATTCTTTGTGCGATTCTTGGGTCTTTCTACCCATTTACCTCTTCCCTTTTCCTTTTTTCCTGTAGTGTTTCCCCTTGAGGACTGGAACCTCAACTGTAGGAATCATTTTTGCATACCATTGTCCCTTTCAGTAGGACTCTACAGTATAAACAGAGCACCCCTCCCCTATTTACAAGAAAGTTCACAGGCTCTTGGCCAATAGCATTTCCATATAGATCCATATAAGGTAGAAGCTGTATTGCAGCTTAGCCTTAGGAGCTTCAGGTTCAGAGCAAATCAGAAGGAGTTTCTATGGTCCATGTCTGTGGAAGATAAACCCAAGACATCTTTGCTAAGCATGGCCGATTTTCCAGGAGATTTCCTGAGGATGACAAGGAGATGAAAACAAAAAACCTGGTGATAATAAGGATTTCTGCAAAAAACGCCTGAACTTTGGCATTGGATCAGGCTGGGCTCCATTCCCAGTTCTCCCTCTTGCCAGCTGCATGACCTTATTCAAGAAATTGCTCAGTACCTCTGTCAGTTTCCTCATCTTCAAGGAGGGAAGGAGGGTAAAATAGTAATTCCTTCTGTAGATGTTAGTGTGATCACCCGACTGATGAAATCATTGCAAAGTGCATCCTGAGCTAAAGATGCTGCTTCTGCTGTGGATCACAATAAAAGATTGACGTGAATTGAAAAGAAAGAAAGGATAGAAAAGAAAAAACAAGGGTCAAAGAATTAACAAAATCTTAACCTTGAATGAATATGAAATTTACATTTTATCTCAAGGTTATTACTGTTTTATCATCTTTTCTTTCCTAGAGCAGATCCTTTAGAAACTATGATAATACCAACCAAGTATGATTTGTAAGGAGGAAAGAATTTTCTTTGACACATGGAATCTCTATTGCAATTGTTAAAGCTGTTCAGATCAGGATGTAGGAGCATCCTGTGATGTAAAGTCCCACCTACTTCTGGAGGTATACTGTTGTGGTCATAAAAATCTGAGTGCGCATTGAGAACATCAATGGTACTCTGAAAAAAACATAAAACAGTCTACACATCAGCCATTTCTAACGTTTGAAACAGCTATAGTAAAATAAGAAAAGATCATCACACCTCCAAAGGAGAAGCTGGTAGATAAGAAGTACAAACTAAAATAGTGACAAGTCATGGGGAGTCCAGTGGACTGAAGCATAACTTGATTTGGAAGGCGTGATTGAAGCAGTGATGCAGATTTCTCATCGTTTCAACAACAAATTTACTCAGATTCCACACTAATTTTTATGTTCTAGCAACAGGTAGGCAAAATTATGTATTGTTTTCTATCAGCATTACTTTATAATTTGAAGCTTTTTAAATAAAAACATATAATTTGTAAGACTCATGAAATAGTCATCCCCATACATTTAAATAATATTCTTAATATAGTTATCCTTTTCCCAATGTTTATTCTGCCCTACCATCCCATTCTCTTACCCAATGTAAACCTCCCTTTCAGAAGTATGAATCTTTAGTTAGTTTGGTATCATACAATTTTTTATGATATTAGCTTACTGTTTGGCTTATCAATAGAATACAATTTTTTCAGCTTTTATATAAAGAATTGATTTATATAAGTTGATTCTCTAACCTGGCCTTGGCTTGTGCCAGGTTTGGGGAAGTCATCAAGAGAGCTTGGCTCAGGCCTTAAGAAGAAAAGATAATTTTGTGTTAGTCAGGGGACATTAAACTGTTCTGTTCTCTGGTGAAAGGCTGAGTGAAGTCAGATAGGACTGACAAATTCATGTGTAGACAACAGGAATGAACTTAACTTCTTTCATCTGAGAATTCCAATGACATATGACCTTCCATGAATGTGCCTTGGGCTATGTCTTAGTTAGTTTCTTGTTAGTTAGTTTCTTGTTATATGATAAAACCGTCTCCCAGAAGCTTAAAGAGTAAAAGATGTATCTGGTCTTACAGTTCCATTGGGACATTGTCCATGATGGCGGTGAAGACATGGCAGCAGGTGTGAAAGATAAGCCTGAAGAAATAAGAGGCAGGTTACCTACCTGGTATCCATAATGAGGAACAGATGATGGGCAAAAAGTGGCTCTGGGATATGAAGCCTTAAGGCCCACCCTCTGTGTCTCACTTTCTCCAGTGAGGTTCAATTTTCTAAAGGTTCCATAACCTTCCCAAACAGTGCCACCATCTGGAGACCAAATGTTAGAACACATAACTCTACAGAGGACATTCAACACTCAGTCATACCATCCAGTCAATATCAGAACTGTTACAGAAAATGTAGCAAGGGCTGGCAGATTGTACAACAGAGTAAAACTGGTTCCTGGTAGAGGTAACCACAGATACTATGTGATTAGTAATATCCTAACTATTTACTATCCCCATCTCTTTCTTAAATCCCATTTGACAGCCAGTGTGTGTAAGTGTGTGTGTGTGGGGGGGTAGTTTTGTGTCTTTGTTCTAATTAAAAAATATGGACCAAGGAGGACTCAGCAGTAGGCCCCCCTCAGTCAGTTTCCCTATTTCAACCAGTATTCTATTTGTTCTCCCACTGAGTATAAATTGGCTCAGTTTCACTAGGAAAAGAACAAGGCCCCACCCCCACCGCAGTCCCTTCTTGTAGATTGTTTTTATGAAGACACTTAGTCTTTGTCATAGGAACGTTTTAATTTTCTGAAATAAGTTATCTTTCATTTGGGTCTCTTTCCACTAGCTCTGAAAGCCATTGTAAAGAGAGGAAAATTAACTTTCCTTTCTGGTCTCTCATTTGCATTTTGCTTATTCAGCTGCTCTTTTTCCAGATCTCTGTGTTATTAAGGAATATTTTGCTATTCCACTACAAGTGTCTGAAGTTTTGGGAAACAACATTCCTATAGTTGTGCCTGTTTAAGCCATTGGCTCAGTCTCTCAGCCCTGACTCCACCATCTGTGTCTCCTTACGGGAGCTGGGACTAGATCTGCCAGCTGTTGGGGTCCACCAGTGAAAATCACTAAAGAAAACCTTGATGGATTGTAGGACAGAAAGGGGGGCTCTCATTTTGCTTGCAGTATTTTGTAACCATAGCAATGCATTTCCATCCCCACAATCCATTGCTGCCTTTTGCAGTTTTCCTCTTCCTTTTAACATTATCTGTTGATTTTACTGTTGCTGCTGTTGCTGTTGTTTTGGTGTGGGTTTCCAAATACCCTAGCACACATTTTACTGATTTCTAATGCTAACTCCAACTGTTAAAATACCCAGTGGAAGCGGCCTTTAAGAAACAAAAGAAGTAAAGAAGACTCATTCCCAACAAAAGTGCCTTTAAGGCTTGCTTCTCCCATTCTCCTTTCCAAAGCAGTAACAGAGTCTGCAAAGTTGAAATAATTTTAGAATTGGACAAGCCTGAACTAAATGTTGACTCTTTAGAGATGTTATCTGTCTTCTGGTGAGATATCTGCCCGTGGAAAATTTTCATCACAGGAAGCTTCCAAACACTGAATTGCAGAGAAGTTTGCATTCTATCGGATTTTTATCAAAAAGAAGGTTATGTTTACCCAATGGTATCTGCTGTTATCTTGTCAGATAGGTGTTCTGTATCCACTGTGAGTGACACCCTCCTGTGGGACCTAGGAGAATGAGTCATGGCCTGCTGTGAGTCTTACTTCTGGGTGACTTGTAATGGTAATAACATACTGAGATTTAGTTGAGATGAGGCTGGTTGTACACCCTTATCTCCCAATCACAAATCCATTTATGTCTCTTCATTATTCATTTTATTCATGAATTATTTCACCTAGCCACGCATATTTCCACGCATGAACTCATTCTCTTATTTAATTTATTTTGCCCACATTCCCTTAGATTTGTGTTTGTCCAGGATACAAAACTAAAATGGGAGAAATGATGAAAAAATGAACAGGACACCTAGTTCAAAGGGCTGAGCTCAGAAGTGGGTAAGTTTTATTTGAATTAAGTCTGGACTCTAAAAGACGTAAATCGGATTAAATATAGCCCAATGTAGGGCTTGCAGTAAGAGAAAATCCTCATGGAAGATGCAAGGGTGCATGCAGATGACTGGATATAATATGATTAGAAAACTGTCTGGCTTAAAGCTAAGGCATGCTGGGAAATGAGAAAGGTAGGATAGAAAACTTCAATGATTCCTTTCAAAGGGAAGAGAAATGTGCCCACTTATGATACTAAGTAGCCATGTATTGCTTTTAGAATGTGTGGCAGACACCATGATGAAAACACAGACTAGTAAAGCTCAATGATAGTTACTAATAAGCTCCTGTGATCCTTGTTTACCCTCACCAATTACTGAAAACAATGTGCTGTGTACACAATTTGTAAAATATCCATCTATTATTTTCATAAATACTTTTTCTAATCACATTAGTTCAAATCTCTAATCAACTTCATAATTATAACAATAAATAATACTTCTTTCAGTCTCATCCCATAGCATCACCGCACAAATTATTTAATATGAATTTTCAGTGACTTGTTCTTAGTGTTATTTTTGGGCGAGCATTGCCTGCTTTGGGCAGAATTTCTAAAAGTTGAGAACAGAGTTTTGGAAAAGGCCGCTGGCATAGATCAGATATTTAGTAGGAGGCCACCAGACAAACATAAGAAAGTGATAAAAGAATATTCTATGGGAAAATCCAACACTTGCCATTTTGGGAATCTGCTGGCAGTTTAGGATTTTGACAAATGGAGAAGGTTTTCATGATTGGATTATGGGTATGGCCAAAGGGCTGCTGCAATCCACAAGAGGTAAAATTCACAGGGTTGGTTATATCATGTGAAATCCTGGGAAAACAGAGATAGATGGAAGCATGTCAGAGCTGCCATCTGGTGTCACGGTACTCATGTCACCTGGTGAGTACCATGGAAGCAGGAATTTGTGCGTGAAGCCTGATGGTCAGTAGCCTGGAGCTCTTTCTTTGGCTATGTAAAGATTTGGCATGATTCCAATGACATTTCCACCCTCAAGATCAAGAGGTACATAGATCTATGGCTGCCAATGGAAAGGAAGATAGGCTAGAAATCTCTATTGTTCTTAAGGTGTGTTTGCACTTATTAGCATCTGGTTCAGTGGAGAGACAAAGCTATGAAAGAAGACCATGAAGACAGCTGATTTCTTTTGGGTTTTGGATGTGAGGCAGCAGGTAGGCAGGGCAGTAACTGAAAGCAGTCGAAGAACAAGAGAAGCTGTTTTGTTTGATTTGGATAACAAGGAAGCTTCTTACCCCTAGATTTTGAGAACTAAGAGAAAAGGAATTAAGAAGTCTATCAAAAACCTCTGGCAGACTATCTTTTCCCCCCTCAAATTTTCTTTTTTTACTCATCTCTTTTATTACTTCGTGACTTTAGGTTTTTTTTTTTTTTTAATCCCCTCTCCCCAGTCTCTTCTCTCTATTTCCCCTCTTCCCAGATTCACCACCATCATCACCTCCTCTCTTCCCCTCAGTAAAGGGCAAGTCTCCCAGAGAGATCAACCAAATATAATGTGGTTGCTTGAATAGGTTTGGCCCACATAGATTTATGTATGTATTTGAAGGCTTGGCCTATAGGGAGTGGCACTATAAGGAGGTGTGGCCTTGTTGCAGTAGGTGTGGCCTTGTTGGAGGAAGTGAGTCTCTGTTGGGGAGTACTTAGCTCTTCTAGGATAAAGCCCCACCCACTGTAGAGCAGAGTGTCCTTCTGCAGCCTTCACATCAAGTCTTAGAACTCTAACATCCTCCAGCAACATGTTAGTCTACACACTGCCTTATTTTCCATCATGATAATAATGGAATAAATCTCTGAAACAAGTAACTGAAAGTGCAGAATTCACCTGATGCATTCAGAGGAAGACCTATATTTTTTGTTTGTTTGTTTGTTTGTATGTTTATTTTTACATTCAACTATACATTCTTCTCCCAGTCCTTGCCCTTAGACTCCCTTTGCCCTAGCTCTTCCTCTGCTTCACTTGAGAATGGGGAGGGGGTCCGTACTTCTTTACCAGCCATGGCATATCAAGTTTCAGTGAGGCTAAAAAGCTCATTTCCTTTTAAGGGTGGTGGCAGAGTCAACTCAGTAGGAGGAAAGGGTCCCCAAAACGGGCAACATTATAGCTTATTCCTGATGGTTGAGAAGTGTGGTTCTTCTAAATTATAAGTCAGGTAATCCACTCTACTTAAACATCCTTTCTCTCACTCAAACTGCAGTGTCACAGATCCCAATGGGGCTTACTCTTGACCCTGTGTCTTTTATGTGTCTTTTAATCTTTTCCCATCCCATTGTTTCCCATCTCTTCCTCACTCAGAATCATTCCCTTGCCTCAAATTCTGCACATTTGACTGAATACATATAAAAAGGTAACTAACATGTTTAATAACATAACTTATAATAACATGACTTGTCCAATATAGCTGGAGGTTCTCTTTGATGTTGACCATTAGATGAGAGATGTTCCTGAACACTCCAGTTATATTTATGTCTGCCTCATGCTGTTAAACATGTCATGTCTCTTATTAACCTGTACCTACTTTTTTAATAATGAATTTATGATTTATATGTGATAGGTCAGTTCCCACACACAGAATATCACTTTTGTAGGGACATACATGGGGCATGGCTGTTCATTATTTTCAAGAGTAGCTACCCCTTATTTCATTTCTGCTGTAATAACGTCCTTACTATCTTTTCTGGGCCAAGAGGATGAAGATGGACAAACATGTACAAATTTCCAGGGTCCAGTAAATAAAGGATGGGAGCAAATACCCTATGAAGATTTTTAACTATTGAATCTTCCCTGGGGAATAAACAAGTTTCTAATGCAAACTCAAGCATCTTCTTAGAAGCTTTTTCCATATCTAGTAATCTCTTCATTGTTTGTGACAATCACCAAAGAGACAAATGAATTACAAGCTTTCAGTAGGATACACTGCTATAAAATGTATACAAAATATATAACCTATAGAAATAGAATTTAAAAGTGATATTAAAATTCTTTTTCTCTTGATCATAATGTAGTTATCTTTCAGTCATTGTTAGCTGTTTGAACTTAAGCATGTTTGTTTACTGCTCTAGGATTATAAATGTTTATTTTAACAGCTTTCACCTATGAAAAGGATGGCGTTAAAGACTGAAATAATCTGTGAATAACACTTAACATTTCCAGTTTGAAACTGAACTTGTGTAAAATGTCCTGGTACTCAGTATACTTGGCCAAGTGGACAACTGTGAAGACTTCCTCACATGTATAATGTGCAGTAGTGGAGCTGGATAGAATTCGTATCAGTACACAGATTTCCAAAGCCTTCTCAGGGACAGAAACTATAGTGGTCACCAGGGCTGGGTTGTGTTCATCATTTTGTGGCTCCCTGTCTCACCTCAGCACAGCAAAAGCTCATGTGTTAGCAGTTGCCACATTGAGCTTACTGGATGGATACCAGTTCTGTTACCAGTTGAACCTGTGACTTTTCCCAAACTGTCTCAAAACTGGGGAATCTACTGCGACCAGTTGACTTTGAGTTCATTCAGGGAGAACCATCCTGGTGCCCCCAGGATTTTCCACTACTCTGCTCTTCCTCCTGTCTTTCCCTTTCTCCTTCCTTCCGTTTCTTCCTCCTTCCCATTTCCCTCTTTCATTTTTCTCCATTTCTCCTTTCTTCCTCCCTTTGTCTGCCATCTTATCTCTTTCTCTGTCTCCCTGTATCTAAATGATGGTTGCCTTGGTTTGGAATTACTTTCAAATCAACTTTCCTTCCATGAAACCAAGTGTCAAGCCATTTCACCATAGAGATTTTGTGCTTTAGAAGGGTGTCCTTCTTACAGATTCGTGAAAAAGTTGCAGAGAGGTCTGCTGTTGGCTTGCAATGGCTTGTATGTCTGTGCTTAAATGAATTCTCATGGCTCAGAATTAAAGTATAGCAGTTGGACATTTTCAACAAGGAAAGCAATTGAGACCCTATTTTAGACTTTATTATTATTATTATTTTGTTATTGTTAACAAAATGGGGGAGATTATTTTATTCTAAAAGATGACCAAATAAAAAGGAGTCATTCCGATGATATTAACAATAGTGGTAATTAATTTTCACTGTGATTTATTTTCATTCTTTCAAAATTTTGCAAATGATATGTAGTCATTTTCTAGTGAGATTGGCTCCCAAAAGTTAATTAATCTGGCCATCTCAACAAACTGTTTGTGGATGAGGACCTGGTGTACAAGAGACTCACCAGATGTACAAAGCTGTTTGTCTCCCAGTCCTCACCTGAAGCTAAGGCAGCCAGGCATGTTCTCTGGCTCCTCATTTTATGCCTGTGCTCCAGTTCTCAGAGAAAAGGAGTAGCATTTGATTCTCAAGTTTCTGGGGGCTGGTGGTCCTGGAAGTCATCCCGGACCAGCATGTGAGAGACCTGGTGCACACCCCTCTCTGGCTGTAACAGCTGTGCCAATTGGTTCAGACACTGCCGGGCTGCAGGTCCCTCATCTATAATCAGGAAGTTTATTTTCAGCTTTAACAATCTGTGATTATTATTTCCGTTTACTGATGGAGTAACTAATTACTTCATTATAGAATTTTTCAAGACCAGTTACCTCCTGTTTGGTTCAATTAGCGAAACGCCAACATGATCGTCATTGATTTTGATGGTTGGGCTGCCAGGGAAGAGCCCAATAGGGATTATTTCAGGTTCTGAAGCAGAACTTGTGTTTATTATTCTGCAGTGGTAGATAAAGAAGCAGAGCTCGTTCTGTTCTCTTTTGAAAATCTTGTTTACAAATTACCACTTCCCACCACTGTCTTGTATCCTGTCAGGGTTCTGGGACTTCTTTACTTTAAGAGCCAGAGAAAAAGAGCCAACCACAGTCACAATTGTGCCTCTACTCTTGTCCCTGAGGAGACTCAAAGAACATCAGAAAGAACATGAATTTCAAAATTCCTTTAGGCCAAGCTTTTGGGTTATTCAAAACATATACTGAGCATCTTAGCTTGCTTCTTAGAAAACTCACAGGATGCAGAGCCAGGCTTTGCACTGTCCTTCATCTTCCACAATTTTCATTATTATTAGTTCTTAGTTATTTTATTATTAGTTTAGTCTTTAGAATGATATGATGATGGTATCAACTGTTAGCCTGTTTGGGTGTGGTGGAATGAAAAATGACTCATTTCTACCAAAGTCCAAGTTCTCATTCGCAGTACCTGGGTTTCTGCTATCCTCTATGGCTAAAGACACTTTGAAGATGTGACTAATCATTTTGATTGCTAGAGAGGTAGCTCAGTGGTGAAAAGCGCTTGTTCTTCCTGATAACTACTGGTTTTAGCTCTTATCATCTATATCAGGTGGATCCCAACTATCCACAAGTCCCAATCTAAGAGATCTGACTTTCTCTTCTGGTCTCTATAGGCATCTACACATATACACACCTATAAATAAATACTAAAATGAGTCTTCAAAAGGAAAAGAACTTATTGTGTAAGCACATTGTTGTTGCTTGACACTGTCCTAGAACATTTTGTTTCATGGCCAGACTTAATCTTCACAACTCCTTTAATAAGAGTCTGGCACATTCATTTTACCAACAAGTAAACAGAAGTCTATTGAAATCAGGTTATTGGCTTCCAATTATACTGAATGTTAAGGATTCTTGAGATGATCATATGCCTTCTTTATCACTAGTGCTAATTTCTCTTTCACAAAATTAGCTGTTGACCCGAGTTTCTGTGTGAGTTCTGTGGCTGCCCAGAGCTAGATCTTGTAAAACTCCATTCTCAGGACAATGTTCTTACCAGGTTGGATTCCGATGCTATAATTCTGTGGGATCGATGTTGCCTTCCTTATTTCTATGGAGCTGGAGACTTGCCAGACCTACTCACACATGAGATCATAGAACAGAAGGAAGCTGAGGACCAAGGTCAGGCTTTCCCAGCTGCTATACTAGTCCCATACCCAGTTGCAAAAATAGTATATAGTAATGAGCTCTGTGATAATATAATCATTCTCTTTCCCTCCTTGCTGCTTCCCTACTCTTTCTCATCCTCATTTTTCTCATATAGACACCAGTAGTGTTTTCTGTGGTGGTGAGTTTTATAATATTAATGGAAAGAACAATGCACAGAAATGAGTTAGTGTGCATCTATGGCCCCTGGGAAAAAGAATAGTCTTTCTATGTACTACCAATTTCTCTTGGGACTAGGACCACCCATGTTCATGCTATCAGCAAAGGATGGGTGAGAATTTCTTTTCTGAGGTCATGAATAAAAGATAGTGGATATAGGTGAGAAACAGCTTGGTTTAGAATGGGACTCAACTGGAACTTTAGTTTCATAGCCACTCAGGAGGTATGGCACCTTGGAGAAGTTATATACCATCTCTGAGGCTCAATTTTCACTTTTGTAAGAAGCACACACCATTACAACTTTGACTGAGAACACTACAGGAGGCCTTGGGGATGAAACTGATTCACAGGTCTTACCTTTTTCTATATTTTCTGTAACCTCTATGTGTGGGTTCCAGCATGGCCCAGGACCCGTGATGAAATCTTCATTTTCAGCTTTTGTCTCTCCTAGTCACTAGAAGGCAAGGCTGTGTCTGAGAGATATCAAGTTAAATAAAAGCTGCACACTAGTTCTGCTATTTAGAAAGCCTACATTCAAGAACAGAGAGATTGACAGTTCTAAATGTACTTAGGTCACATCACAGAACAGCAAGCAGTGAAAAATCCTGGGCTGGGCAAGCAAGGATAGTCATGTGACAATGACATTGAGAATGCTGTGGGTCTGAAGTCCTAGGAAAGCCCTAGTGGTTCAAGTAGTGTGTTACCTTTTGCACAGCTTCACAAATTGATCTGAGTGGAATTATTACGGAACAAAGAAAGAACAGACACATGAACAGAA
Organism: Micromys minutus; assembly: GCF_963924665.1. Lineage (NCBI taxonomy): Eukaryota > Metazoa > Chordata > Mammalia > Rodentia > Muridae > Micromys > Micromys minutus. Next base: position 18,621,231 of record NC_137969.1, read on the forward strand.
AAGCTGAGATTTGGTGGACTATTCTATCTCTGATGGAGGGTGGTCACTGCAACCCCGTGCTTCAGTGTGCTTGCTGTGTACAGCTGAAAGAGGAGACAGGTTTCGTTAGTCACAGTAGTAAGTATTCTAATGGGAGGACTCTCAGGTTGCAGTCACCCCGGAGAAGGAAGCTATGGCTGATAGTTTTTGCACGCATCAGTCAATGGTTCTTGCACATTCTTACTTGAGCCAGAAGGAAGCTTTGCCATTTCTCTGAGCCTCATTTATGGAACACTCTGTCTCATTATGGGACTGAGACATTGGTGTCCTTGACATGGCTGTGCCCATGTCTACAATGCACACTCATTCACTGCTCCCTATACTTAACACTGAGGTAGTAGAAAGATGTTTTGCAGGACAACGTCAGTAAAGGCCTTACAGATAACATATTTAAACAGAGAGCTGAAACACAAAGGCTAGCTTTGCAAAATTCAAAGACAATCTAAGAAGCAAAGGAAATGCACAATCCAAAGGCACTCCCATTCTGGATGCTCCAAGTTGTGATTTACACGGCTGCTGTTGCACCTTGGCATCAAGAGCCAAGGTTGACCTTTGAGAAAACTCCACCCCTGGCCCACTTCCCAATAAGTGGCTTCAGTATGAAACCTCCTATTGGGTACCCTCGCTCTGTGATTCTCAATCTAAGGCAGTGAATGTAAACATCTCTTTAAGGAGTTTTTTCTCTAAAGAATGGAAATTGAGGTCAAAATTATTATAGTCCCATAGGCAAATCAAAGTCAACATTTCCCTAACTGAGCTCATTAACATTTTCTGCTCAAATTAGCTTCTCTTCCAATGCTGCCCTACAATATTAATCCAGGCAAAGGCAGAGTCCAGGGTTAACTTATTCTTTCCAGTCAACACTCAAAACTTGTGTCCTTGGTGTCCTTCATAGTGAACATGGGCAGACTGGAGAGAGCTCATCTAGGAAGTAATTTAGTAGCCCTGGTGACAGTGTGAAGTGCTGAGGCATGTTCAATCTTGTTTACTCAACCAGAACTTCAAAAGAACACACAGCCATTCCTTTTGGATTCATACCCCCTTCATCAGCCCTTCCCACATGTTGTCTATGCACAATAATGTCAAATGCATGCAGATTTAAAGCAAAGCTGCAAAGAAAGTAGGACTCTGCCTCAAGACCTTGAAGAATGTTCCTACAGGAAATGGACCCTTATTGCCATTTCTCCAGGCTCTGAAGAAACAAATATAATCAGTTGGGAAATGCATTAACAAGCTTAACAAAGAAGAAAGGCAAGAGGTGAGATTTCAGAAGAGAAATAAAGCTAAACTAAAATTGATGTTTTAAGCTTTAGGATCTTGGGGGGTGGGATTTGGCTATGGACAAATGGAACAGATAAAGAAGGTTTGCTAGCAAAGATCTGATTCAAGGGCCAAGATTATCTATCTATCACCATCTAATTATACAACCTGAGCTACCACTGAAGCCAGTCCCTTCAACATAGGCATGGGAAAAGCTGTTTCTGGAAGCTGGGGATCTTGGTTTTAATTTGCACTTAACACACACAAAAAATGAAGTCCCCTTAGTCTTTTTATAATCATTATTTAATATTTTCATCCTTCTCAAGGGCCGGTACCTTCCAGATTGTTTGCTATTACCTTGTCAAATAAACTGTTTACTTCCATGTACTCGGTATCTAAAGCACATGGCTGTATTCTTACTAGTTTAATGGCTTAGAGCAGGTGGAATACAACATGACAGTTCTTGATTCAGTTCATTTATTTAGATGACCCATGTCTAGGATATATCTTTTTTTTTTCTTACAACTTTATTTAAAAACGACAAATACATTTACAGATTTTTAAAAGCATTTTGGGATGAAACTATATGAATATATTTTTGTCAGTACTTTATTCTTTTAGAGGTTTGATAGCATGCATTGAAATCATACTAGTTACCATAAGCATAAAGTGCATAAAGAACAGAAAGTAAAATGGAAACAGTCAGAATTTTCTTGGTGCGTATAGATTAAACAGAATGACTTTTAAATATAAAAAATTGCCAAAAGGCTATATTCTTAGCTCTTAGATTATTAAGGATTTAAATTCCAAGTGTACCACACTCTGAGAGGGTGCTGTATACTTTTTTCCCCCTAAGAATGACTAAGGCTTTCAGTTTTTGGACTTTGTTTTTCTTGAGGTTCATATGGTCTGTGAGTTGTTTCTGGAGTATTCAGAGCTTTCTGGGGTTAGTATCCAATTATCAGTGACTGCACATTATATCTGTCCTTTTGTGACTGGGTTACCTCACTCAGGATGAAATTCTCTAGATGCATCCATTTTCCTAGGAACTTCATAAAACTTCATTGTTTCTAATAGCTGAGTAGTACTACATTGTGTAAATATTCCACAATTTTTGTATCATTCATCCATTGAAGGACATCTGGGTTCTTTCCAGCTTCTGACTATTATAAATAGGGCTGCTATGAACACTGTGGTGCATGTGTCCTTACTGTATGTTGGAGTATCTCTGGGGCATATGCTCAGAACTGGAATAACTGGGTCTTCAGGTCTATGTCTAATTTTATGAGAAACCACCAGACTGATTTCCAGAGTGGTTGTACCAGCTTAGAACCCCACCAACAATGGAGGAATGTTCCTCTTTCTCCACATTCTCACCAGGATCTGCTGTTATTTGAGTTTTTGATCTTAGCCATTCTGGTTGGTGTGAGGTGGAATCTCAGGGTTGTTTTGATTTGCATTTCCCTGATCATTATGAATGTTGAGCATTTCCTTAGGTGCTTCTCAGCCATTCATATTCCTCAATTGAGAATTTTTTGTTTAGCTCTGTACCCCATTTCTTAAATAGGATTGTTTGATTCCCTGGAGTCTAACTTCTTGAGTTCTTAGTATATATTGGATGTTAGGCCTCTATCAGATGTGGGGTTGGTAAAGATCTTTGCCCAATCTGTTGGCTGCCGTTTTGTTTTCTTGAGAGTATCTTTAGCCTTACAGAAACTTTGCAATCTCATTACGTCCTATTTCTCAATACTTGGTATTAGAACACAAGCCATTGGTATTCTGTTCAGGAAATTTTCCCCTGTGCCTATGTGTTCTAAGGTTTTCCCTAATTTCTATTCTAATAGTTTCAGTGTACCTGGTTTAATGTGGAGATTTTTGATCCACTTGCACTTGAGCTCTGTATTAAGAGAGAAAAAAGAGTTTATTTTCATTCTTCTGCATGCTGAGTGCCAGTTGGATCAACACCATGTGTTGAAAAGGCTGTCCTTTTTCCATTGAATGTTTACAGCTCCTTTGTAAAAAATCAAGTGACCATATATGTGAGGGCTCATTTCTGAATCTTCTATTCTATTTCATTGATCCAGGTGCCTATCTATTTACCAGTATAATGAGGTTTTTTTTTTGTTGTTTTTTTGTTTTTTACAAAACAATAACCCTTGTACCTAAACCACGCAAAGAACCTACAAGGAAAGAGAACATCAGACCAATCTCACTTATGAACATTGATGCAAAAATACTCAACAAAATCCTTGCAAACCGAATCCAAGAACAAATAAAAAAGATCATTCATCATGACCAAGTAGGCTTCATCCCTGGGATGCAGGGATGGTTTAATATAAGGAAATCCATCTATGTAATCCACCATATAAAGAAACTCAAAGAACAAAATCACATGGTCATCTCACTAGATGCTGAGAAAGCATTTGACAAAATTCAACACCCCTTCATGTTAAAAGTCCTGAAAAGAACAGGAATCCAAGGTCCATACTTAAACATAATAAAAGCAATATACAGCAAACCAACAGCCAACGTCAAACTTAATGGCAGGAAACTTGAAGCAATCCCACTAAAATCAGGGACTCAACAAGGCTGCCCACTCTCTCCCTACCTATTCAACATAGTACTAGAAGTCCTTGCTGAAGCAATTAGACATCAAAAGGAGATCAAGGGGATACAAATAGGAAAGGAAGAGATAAAAACATCACTCTTTGCCGATGACATGATAGTGTACTTGAGTGACCCCACAAATTTCACCAGAGAACTCCTACAGCTGATAAACAAGTTCAGCAAAGTGGCTGGATACAAAATTAACTCAAACAAATCAGTAGCCTTCCTATACTCAAAGGACAAACATGTGGAGAAAGAAATTAGGGAAAAGGTACCCTTCACAATAATCACAAAAACTATGAAATACCTTGGTGTGACTCTAACTAAGCAAGTGAACGACCTGTACAACAAGAACTTCAAACCACTAAAGAAGGAAATTGAGGAGGATCTCAGAAAATGGAAAGATCTCCCATGCTCATGGATTGGAAAGATCAACATTTTAAAAATGGCCATTCTACCAAAAGCAATCTATAGATTCAATGCAATCCCCATCAAAACTCCAACCCAGTTCTTCATTGAATTGCAAATATCAATGTGCAATTTCATATGGAATAACAAAAGACCTAGAATAGCAAAATCCATCCTCAACAACAACAACAAAAAAAAACATCTGCGGGAATCACTATCCCTGACCTCAAGCTATATTACAAGGCAATTGTGCTGAAAACTGCATGGTACTGGTACAGAAATTGGCATGTGGAACAATGGTATAGAAGATCCAGAAATGAGCCCTCATGTATATGGTCACCTGATTTTTGACAATGGAGCTGTAAACATTCAATGGAAAAAGGACAGCCTATTCAACAAATGGTGCTGGTCCAACTGGCACTCAGCATGCAAAAGAATGAAAATAGACCCTTTCTTATCTCCTTGTACAAAGCTCAAGTGTAAGTGGATCAAAGATCTCCACATTAAACCAGATACACTGAAACTATTAGATGAGAAACTAGGGAAAACCTTAGAACACATAGGCACAGAAGAAAATTTTCTGAACAAAACACCAATGGCTCAAGCTCTAAGGTCAAAGATTAACAAATGGGACTTAATGAGTTTGCAAAGTTTCTGTAAGGCTAAGGATATTGTCAAGAAAACAAAACGGCAGCCAACAGAATGGGAAAAGATCTTTACCAACTCCACATCAGATAGAGGCCTAATATGCAAGTATACAAAGAACTCAAAAAGCTCAACACCAGAGAATCAAATAACCCTATTAAAAAATGGGGTACAAAGCTAAACAAAACGGTCTCCGTTGAGGAATATCGAATGGCTGAGAAATATCTGAGGTAGTGCTCGATATCCTTAGCCATCAGGGAAATGCAAACCAAAACAACCCTAAGATTCCACCTCACACCAGTCAGATTGGCCAAGATCCAAAACTCAGATGACAACAGATGCTGGCGAGGTTGCAGAGAAAGAGGAACACTTCTCCACTGTTGGTGGGGTTGCAAACTAATACAACCACTTTGGAAATCAGTCTGGCGATACCTCAGAAAATTGGACATAATACTACCCTAATACCCAGCTATTTCACTTCTGGGCGTATACCCCAGAGACAACTTAGTACACAACAAAGATATAAGCACCACAATATTCATAGGAGCTCTATTTATAATAGCCAGAAGCTGGAAAGAACTTAGATGTCCTTCAGAAGATGAATAGATACAAAAAATTGTGGTACATTTACACAATGGAATACCTCTCAGCCACTAGAAACAATGACTTAACCAAATTCTTAAGAAAATGGCTGCATCTAGAGAATATCATCCTGAGTGAGATAACCCAGTCACAAAAGAACAGACATAATATGCAGTCACTGATAGTGGGATGCTAACCCCAGAGGCTTGCACTCCCCCAGAAACAACTCACAGACTGTATGAAGTCCAAGAAAAAAAACAAAACAAAACAAAACAAAACAAAACAAAAATAGTCATGCTCAATCCTTACCCACCAAGAACACATTGACAAATTCTGGGTTGTATCCTGTTTTACATGTACTGTCTGCTCATTGTAAAAAAAAAAAAAAAAAAAAAAAAAAAAAAAACTTTACACACCAAGAAAATTTTGACTATTTCCAGGTTGCATCTTGTTTTACATGTATTTTATGCTCATTGTTACTGGTGGGATCTTTATCACACTATCAAACCTTTAAAAAAAAAGTACTGACAAAAATGTATTGTATAATTTTATGCAAGAAATGTTTAAAATCTGTACATTTATCTTTGTTTTTTAAAATAAAGTTGTTAAAAAAAAAGTTCTATTCATGTAGGATTTTCTATAACCACTTGTCAATGCCAATGAAGGATTACAATCAAGAGAATAATCAGGAAGCTTCTCTTCATGATTCCTTTGCTTCAACTCACAAGTGTTTATACTTCCTTTAAATGTTTCTCAGAAAATTTCCAACTGTGGCACTTGAAGTTCCTTAGGAAAGATAAGAGTACATGGATCTCTAACTTGATCATATCATGTAAAGTGAAATAGCATTTTATACACACACACACACACACACACACACATATAATCTCCATCCTTGATCATCACTGGTACATAGTAATAACCAAATAGATATTAGTTAATATTTTTAATTGAAATAACACTGATCTATTTTATAATCCTCTTTTTATTTTTTTTCTGGGATAGGAGAGATAGATGGCATCATACTGTATAACGTGGATTGCTCTAAACCATTCCTAGAACCTCTGATGGAAAGTTCATACCTACCTGTAAAACCAGTCCCAGGGCAATCCAATGCCTCTGGCCTCTGTGGGTACTTGTTATTTTGTATCAACACACACACACACACACACACACACACACACACACACACACATACACACACACACACACACACACACACACACATACACACACACACACACACACACACACACACACACACACACACTTTAAAAGAAATTTCTTTAAGTACCTGCATTCTTATTAGTAAGAAAAGTACGGGTGATAGTTCTTGTAAATAGGAAGCATACTATTTAGCACATGGTGATGTGTGAGTAATAAGCTGTCAGTCTTCAAGTGATCAAAAACAGTGATCAAAATCTCTGTTTCTGAAATCTTCCTTTCCCACGGCCTCAGAGCTTTCTCAAAACTGCTGACATCTTATCTCCCCCAGGAGGATGCTGGTGACCTTATCCTCATTCACTCTGTCCTCAGCTAAGTGTTACTTCCAAAGTTGTTTCATGGTCTTTTCACAGTCTACTGCCCATTGTCTTGCTACAGTTGATATGTACACATGCTGGCATGTGGGTGGAAAAGGCTCATTCATTTTCAGATGTCATGAAGTATCCAGAAAGCCACACCACCTTTGTCCTCAGAGGAATAGTGATAGCTCAGCACATCTTGAGTCCATAGAATGTAGCTAGAGGTTGTTGAAATGCTGTTTAATGGTACTGGGATTTATGCCAATGTAAGGTCTAAGGGACATGACACAGGGACAATCAATGGGAAGCTGAAGTGAGCTCACTATGTTTCTTTTTACTTTTATTTTTGTGGTGGTCAACTCTAGGGATTGATGTATATAAATTATTACTGTATGATATTTATATAGAGGGGATCCATTATGACATTTGCATACCTTCTCTGTTACTTTCTTTTCTATGCCCTCTTCCTCAGTCCACCTCTTCTTTACCAACCCTATGATTTCTCCGTGTTAATTTTAGGTCCCTAATTTTAATCTTGAGTTTCCACATATGAAGGAAATATGTCATATTTTTCTTTGTAGCATGACAGTCTCCAGTATTCTCTCTATACTGACACAATATTTTTCTTTATGACTCAGCACATTCCCGACATACTTGCATTTTCTTTATCCATTGATCTATTGATTGAAATCTAGATTAGTTCCATAATATGGCTCTAGTGAATAATGCTGTAATAAATATGAATGCATAGATATGTCTGTATTAAGGTAACTTTGAACCCCTCAGTAAAACTTTTAATTATTTACCTAGATGTAGTGTAGCTGGATTATATGCCAATTGTAGTTGTAATTTTATGAGGAAACTTCATATTTATTTCAACAATTTTAATAATTCATACTCCAACCAACAGTTTAAGGGTGTCTCCTCCACAACTCTTAACAGGGTTGTGTGGCTGCTTCATGATAGCTTTTATGACCAGGTGCATTTTCCTGATGTTGACAGATGTTGAATAAACTTTTATGCACTTATTTCTACATCGTCATATATCAAAGGGGTCATAAATTTACATGCAAAAATCTGTCTAGTCTGAATCCATTGTTCTGAGTATCATCGAGTCATGCTACTCGGGTAGTGAGTCTATTCAGCATTAGCATTTTTTTATGAACATATGTAGTGTTGGGAATAATTTTATTTCCAAGGCTTTTATCTGATTACAACTGAAACTCACCTATTCAGGAATTGGCTGAGGTCCGAAGTTTACCTGTAGAAGCAAAGTCAATGTTGTTTGTTTTTTTACAAATTAACAGCAAACTGATATACAAAGTTTCTAAGTTATTTTTAAGACATATAAGTCCTTAAACAACTTTAAGAGATATTATAGATTATCCCTATTTTATAGGAACTTAAAACCTAACTCAAGGAGAAGAGTTCATGATATTGAAGTTAAAATCCTACGAAGTAATCATTTCATTAGAATAACACTGATGTTTTTAACTTCAGTTAAATACTTGTCTCACTTCTACATTTTTGTTTGGTGGTTTTGTTTTTGCTAAAATGTAATTTGAGTCTTCTATTTATCCTTTATTTTCTTGTTGAAATTTTTTGTTGGTTCTACTTCAAGAATGTTTACACTTACTCATTGGAATTTCAACATTATTACTCTCTTATATCACTGTCTGAGATTTTAGCATATTATTATTGGTGTCTATTGATTGCATTATTTATCATTCAAGTTGGATGTTTTCCTATTTCTTTGTGTAATATTCTTGGTTATTATTATATTCTGTTATATTCTGAACATTTTAGCTATTCTGACAAAAGATTCTAATTTCTTTCTAAATATGTTTAGCAGTTAATACACCAACTTTTGAACAAAATAAATATTTTTCTTCCCATTTGTGGTTCAAATGTCAGTTCAATGTTTAAAGTCCATGTCATGACGTTCTCATCTGACCAGGTGACGCCATTCTTCCACTCGGGGTCAATATGGATACAATAGCTCTCAGCTTCTTCTAGAGTAGACTTTAGGTCAGTGGAAAGTCAATAGGTTTCATTTAATTCTCATCAAGTCTGGTGACCCCTAGTCATCTATTTTTTTATTATAGCCTTTAGAGTCTTCCTTTAGAGAATATTAATTTTATCCAGGTTTAAGGGAAATTGTGAGAAGCAGAGGGAGGAAAGTGGGATATACTTATTATATCTTCAGGACCACACTCTTCTTTTTTTTTTTTTTTTTTTACTTTATACTGTTATTAGTATTTCACATTGTTTCTGAGTTTTTGATATTTGTGAATAGTATGTGACCTGCCAAGTTTGAAACTGTATCCTGAAAATTGAACACATTGTTTTCAAACTGTTTCTATTTTTTTCTATTTTCATCTTCTTTGCTGACTAGTTTAGGTGAACTTGACAGTGGCTAAAGTCATCAGAGAGAAGGGAATTTCAATTAAGAAAATGCCTCCATAAGATCAGACTGTAGGCAAGCCAGTAAGATATTTTCTTAATTAATGATGCCCCAGCCTACTGTGGATAGTGCATCTCTGGGCTGGTAGTCGTGAGTTCTATAAGAAAGCAGGCCAAGGAAGTCAATGGCAGCAAGACAGTAATCAACCTTCCTGCGTGGTCTTTATGTCAGCTCCTGCTCTATTTGAGTTCCTTCCTTGTCTTCCTACCATGATGGACTACATTGTAGAAACATAAGTCAAATATATCCTTTTTCTTCCTAGGTTGTACTTGGTTATGAGGCTACATCTTAGGACTAATAGCTCCGACAAACCCATGGCACATATTTTATATTAGCATTTCATTTTACTAAAGATCAGAACATCTTTGATCTTATTAGCCAATGTATTTCAAGGACAGCTTAAAGGGTAGCATCTCAGTGTCTTAAGAATGGATGTATGGTAACTTTTCTTTTAAACTGCTGAGGCATAAAGAACCAGAGTACAGACTGGAAGATGATAGCGCTCCCTCTTAATACCTGTGTTTCTTCATCATTGTCAATCCATTTGGTGTTGTGATAAACAAATGCATGGCATACAGACTGACTGAACCATCTCTTTGTGTTTTGCTCTTTCTGTCTCTCTCCAAAATATGTTTTTATGTAAATAAAGTGGGGAGAAATCAATTTGTTGCCCAATATAAGGTCTTACATTTGCTCTTTGGTCTTCTTCTAGAATGCATGCATCAGTAAAAAGTTTTTAGACAATGAGGAAAGACAGAACTAGGAAAGTTGTAACATCAGGTTCACTTGTGAAAATAAGTGCTAATTTGATTCAACTTTGATCACAGTTAATTGCACTGACATTTAGGGATGTATTTCTCAGACCACTCTTACCGAAGACAGACTCCACCTAACCTCCCATCCCTCCCTCCCTCCCCACACTGTGTGTGCCTGTGTGTTTGACTTTAGTACATTCTATGCTGTTGTAATAGAATAATTAAGACCAAATCATTTATAAGGAATAAACATTTATTGGCTTACAGTGCTATATGTGAGAAGGTAAAAGCTACAAGAAAATAATGAGGGCATCATTATCACATTATCTCATGGCAGAAGTACAAAATGAAAGAGAGGGAGAAATGGAGAGCTTCTTTATATAAAAAGAACAGCAACACTTGTACATTTATGACAGAATCACACCTTAAAGATTCCATTTCTGGGGATTTCTAGGTAAGATGTTAGGCTAGAAGGCCTCTCCTTGGAAAGCAACAGCAACAACAATAAAAATAACAACAATGATGAATTTATTCATTGACATAACAGTAAGTTAAAGAAGAGCTTCAGATACTCACAAAGCAATGACTGGATATTTGTAAAGTACAGTTTAAAAGATAGACTATAATTACAAATGAAGCTAATGTGAGCACAATTATAGCTGTATGGCTTCCAGGTTGGAAAATAGAAAACATAAAATTCTTCTAATGCAGTGCTCAAGAGAAATGTACTTAATAAGAAAATGTTAAAAAAATCCAAAACAACAACAAAAAACAAAGCAACAACAACAAAAGAAAGGGAGCTTATACCCAAAACAACGGATCCAAAAGTCAAATGAAACACAAAACATTATGAAAGTCAGGTCAACCTAACTCTGTCAAGGGAGAACACCTTAATACTGAATATGGAATGCAGGGATATTAAAAATGCTCCAACAAAGATAAAGATTTCAAGTTTCTTTGTAAAAATAATAGATAACCCCAGAGAGCATACAAACGCGCAGATGAATCCAGTCTTGATCTATGAGAGAAAGCTTGATGATATAAAAAAAATCTACAAATTAGATGAGATAACTGGTAATATCTATGAGAAATAAGCAACATAGAACAAATTCAGTAAGGATTTGAGAGTTTAGAAAAATAAAAAAGTAGATAAGTCCATTGATGAAATTCAACATTCCTAGTCATCAGGAAAATGAAAATCAAAACAACCCTGAGATTCCACCTCACACCAGTTAGAATGGCTAAGATAAATAACTCAGGTGAAGTAGATGCTGGCAAGGATGTGGAGAAAGAGGAACATTTCTTCACTGTTGGTGGGATTGTAAACTGGTACAACTGTAAAAATCAGTCTGGTGGCTCCTCAGAAAATTGGACATAGTACTACCTAACGACCCAGCTATACCACTCCTGGGCATTTACCCAAAGGATGCTCCAACATACCATAAGCACACATATTTTACCATGTTCATAGTAGTCTAATCTATAATAGCCAGAAGTTGGAAAGAATCCAGATGTCCTTCAATACAGGAATGGATACAGAAATTGTGGTACATATACACAATGGAGTAATACTCAGCTTAAAAAAAATAAGTTCATGAAATTTCTAAGCAAATGAATGTACCTTGAAGGTATCATCCTGAGTGAGTTTATCCAGTTACAAAAGAGCACTCATGGTATATACTCACCTATAAACATATACTACACCCCACCCCCCCGAAAAAAGCCAACCAAACTCGGAATACTCAAGAAACCATCTACAGAACTTATGAAACTCAAAAGGAAGGAAGACCATAATTTGGATGCCTCAGTTCTCCTTAGAAGGAAGAAGAAAACGGGGAAGGAAATACAAGGTAAAATAGAGAAGCAGGGATTGAAGACAAGATGTACAGATACTGCCTCACATGGAGAACCACCCTGTATGCAGCCATCAAACACAAGCACTTTTACTGATGCCAAGAAGGATTTCTTTGGAGCAAACCAAATATAAATGTCTCCTCAGAGGCTCTCCTAGAGTCATATAGATACAGATGAGGATGCTTACAGCTAACCATTGGACTGAACATGGGAACCACAATGTAAGAGCTAGAGAAAGGACTGAAAGAGCTGAAAAATTTGCAACATCATGGGAAGAACAACATCATCAACCAGCCAAGGCACTGTGGTGGAGAGGGTGATTGGGAGAAAAAGCACCTTCATGGAAGCAAGTTGAAGGGGAGGAGGAAGAAGAGTGGGGGGAGGGTATAATATTTGAAATGTAAATACAGAGAATAGCTAATAAAATTGAAAAACAGAAATTTTAAAACACAGTGAAAATCATCAATACACTCAGCTAAGCAGAAGCTATGAATAATGAAAGACAAAGTTTAGTGTATACTACAGTAAATATTAATGAGAAAAATACAATATAAAAGCATGGTCAAAACATTCAAAAACTCTTAGATATTATAAGGAAACAAAGGTTAAAAAAAACATAGATGAAAGAAAAGCTGAGGAAAAAAATAAAGGCTTTGATATTGTACATCATTTCTTAGATGTAGAAAGAAAATAGATGTCCAAAGGCTAGAGGCAAATCAACATGACAAGATCTCTCATGACACAGACTCAAGATATCAAAATAAATTCAAAAACTGACAAATTAGATTAAAGAAAATTAAAACGTGGTGGTTTGATTAAAAATGAACTACATAGACTCATGTGTTTGAATGTTCAACCCATAGAGAGTGACACTATTAGAAATGGTGGCATTATTAGAGGAAGTGTATCACTGTGGGGGTAGACTTTGGGTCTCATATGCTGAAACTATTCCCAGTGTGGCTCACAGCCTCTTCCTGATGCCTGGGGATCCAGCTGTAGAGTTTTCAACTCCTTTCCCCACACCAAGATTGCAGGCCTAATGTCATGTTTCTTGCCATAATAGTAATGGGCTAAACCAATGAAGTGTAAGCCAGCCTCAATTAAATGTTTTCCTTTATAATAGTTCTCATGGCCATTATGTCTGATCACAGAAGTAAAACCCAACTAAGATACTTCCACATAACTTTCAGTAGAATGGAGAAAACCTACTTGAGGGTAGAAGTGCTTTTCTACTATATAGTAGATATAAAATTAAAACCTAGAATGTATAGAGAACTACTAAAATTAAATTCCAAAAATAAAATAATCAAATCAATAAATGGGTGATGTTGTTCCTTAAAGAAAATTTACCAATGGCCAATCGATTTTAGCATTTAGGAAAACCCAGATTAAAAGTGCCAAGAGTCTATCTCACCAAAGGTAGAACAGTTATCATCCTAGTGATGAGAGCATGGAAAAGGAGGACAATCCCTAACTATTCTTGGGGATGTAAATTTGCCAAGGACTTATAAAAATCATTGTAGAGTTTCCTCAGGAAAATAAAATCTAGAATATGTGGGATTCATCTATAGGACTCCTGGGTATAAAGTCAACATACTCCAAAAAGTATATTAGGGGAGTATAAAATTAAAAAGAAAACACTGTAAAGGGACATATGTACATGATAACAATAACATTGCACAATGAGTTTTGGAGACCACAAGAGTAATGTGTGTGTTTGTATCTCTCTCAGAATTTTTGGAAGAGTGGTTTTGCTCAATAAGGCAGATACAGCCAACCTCCAGTGGCTTCATGAGGCTATATTCTGAGGCATTCCACAGCATCCTGTAGCCTCTACTAATTAAACCATTTTGTTATTAACCCCAGAGGGGAAAAATCTAAATAACAGCATGATTTTAATTTCCTTCTTCTTTATCTTATTATGATTATTGAATTCAACATATTGGTGGAATATTTTAATTATGAATTCTTCAAAAAAGAAGTTCATATAATGCATTTTCACCATGTTCATCCCAACTCTGCCAATATATCCGTCCAGATCAACTTTTACATCATATCTTTTCTCAGTTTCATGAATCATGTTCAATACAAATTTGTTCGAATATTTATGGGAGTGGAACTATCAGGTGAAATGTAATCGACTTATGAGGGGGCACACCCTTAAAGATAACTTACTCCCCAAAAATCCATCAGCTGACAATATCTTCTCAGTTAGGGTTCTAGACTCATAAGTTCCTTTCTCATTCATAGTAGAATGTTGACTGGTTTGATATTGAACAGGTATTGTAGAAGTAACCATTCTTGCTGGGAGTTCATTAATGCACTGGTCCTATCCTGTCTATACGACAATGTTTATGTTCTGTCCTCTCAAACCTCTGTCTCTTACACTCTTTTGCTCTCTTTGAAATGGTCTCAGAACTTAAGAAGTGGTATATAATACAGAGGTCCCGTTTGTGGTAATGTTACTATCTCTTCTGTGGCTTAGCATTTATTCTTGACTTAATCAATTGTGAATTTTTTTACATTGAACATTGTACATTACTCTTTGGAGTCTCAGAGAAGCACCAAACTATGGGCACAGTATTTCAGTTTCAAGGGCAATTTGATATAATGTTTTATCATCAAAATAACAGGAACCAGTTCACTCTTGGGGTCTTCCAGGTCGCCAACCATAACATAGTGGACATATTTACAATAACAATCGTTTCTCCTGGGGAAAAGACCTTAATTTCAGTTAGAAAGTGGTTGGTTACCTTCATAGCAGCAGTGCCATTATTGCAGCAAGTAGATATCTTTTCATCTTGGTCCTTACTATAGTTCTTAGAGTTCACACATGGGTGTGACAGTTTAGCACTGTTTCCTGGTAGCATACTAAAGCATGTTCTGTTATAAAAGCTAGCCAGTGAGGTAGAGGCTTCTGGTCAATACCAACGTGATTCTCCATGTCCTGTGCTGTGTATGTTTTCAAAATCACATTACTTTAAGGCAGAGACTTACTCAGAGGTAGTTCTTACCAGGAACAAGGTTCTGTGTTCCATTCACAACCTAAAGATCACCTATGAAGGTATAGACAGATATTCCAGCCCCTCCTGATGTTGTCAGCATCCCTCCTATACAACCTAGAAATCCCCTCTTCTTTTGCTCTTCTCTATAGGCTTGATATACAGTTTACTAGATCCATCCAGAGAGAGAAAAGTCTTCATATTGCTACTTTGTTTCAATTGATAAAGCTACATGTACCTAATGATGAACAACTTTATATTTTGAGGCATGTGTAAACTGTGCAATGACTAGTTCAATGTAATTAGCATGCCATTTCTATGCATACTTACGCTGTGAATGTATGACATGAAAACTTAAAATCTCTTAGCAATATTTAGGGGCACAGGAGATATTGCATTAATTATGACCATAGTGCTATATAATAAATCTTTCTAATTTCACATTTTTCTCTAACTAATATTCTGGGTTTTCTACTTATGAATTTGATCTCTCTGCTCATTACTTTTCCTTTCTTTTATAGGAAACTGAGTAGCTGAGCTCTTCAGGCCATCAGGTTACTGGTATTACAGTCTCTGGGAACAAAGGCTCAGAGTTTTAACCTGCCCACCCAGTTCTTTGATGCTCTTGTCCAGTGTGGGCAAATTCATGCCAAGAAAAAAGAGAGTGATCATTTATGTGTATTGGACGCCAGGAAATTGAGCCTCCAAGTCTTAGAACAGGGGAGATGGAGGCTTAGAATCTCCAGATGTGCAAACTACTCCAAGAGCCTGGCTCTGAGGTAACATACTTTATATGCCACTTAAATTAATTAGATCAAGAGCCACAGACGTGATCATAATTTTAAATATGCTTTCTCCACCTTTCCAGTACAACTTAAGAAATCACAGATCATCTTCCAGCCATGTTAATCACAGATTTGAAAAAAATTAAAAAAGAAACAACAGAAGTGGCAAACTTCTGTTTCCTCCTCTCGGTCCTGCCAGCACTGTTCTCCAGCTTCCCTTCCACAGAGCTTGATTCATCCTGAAAACAGCAGGTTCATTTACTCAGCAAGAGGGCGCGTTTCATGTTTAAGCTTTGAAATGAAAATCATCTTTCTATGAGCTTCTTTTAGCCCCATCTGAAATCAGCAGGGTCTGTCATCCAGCCACCGGCTAGAAGCCAGACTTAGATAGGAGGTATGGGCAAAGCTTTGCCCAGAGCAGGACCTTGACTGGTAAAGCAAAGAAACCAGGGGAAATTGGACAATGTGTTCTGATGTGTTTGGTGTGGCAGCGTTTGTTTTGTAACCTATAGACATGAAATAAATCTGATCCTTTGGTTCCGAGAAATAGATTAAATAGAAATATGCTCACCGCACCCAGTGTCTATTCTGGGAAGACAAAAGGCCACTTTTTGTACCACAAACCTATGGACTTCCTTAATGCTTAAAGGAGAGAGAGGGACGGGTATTTCCCCAAGGACAAAACAAAGTCCTGGAAAACAGTTTAGCAAAGTCTTCCTTTGATAGGGTGAATACACTGTCAAAAGTGGTATGAGCCTTTCTCTCTGGTATTCAAAATTTTGATGTCATCTCAATGAGGTCAGGTACATAGTTATAAATGATGTACCCAGGATACCAATACTATACACTGTAAGTGCTGGTCTGTTTTTTTGATTCTGATCTATGTATCCCATTAACTTCATGGCATCGGGCAAACTATTCATCCCTCACAAACTCAAGTTTCCCATCTGCAAAATGAGAACAGCAAAGTGTAACCTGGACGACAGACCTAAGAGAATATCCTAGAAAGCAAGCAATTGCCATGCTCAGATATGCAATAAATGCTTAAAATCAAGTAATTCTATAAAATAACCTTCAGGACCATAGTAGAAAAAAATAGCAATTACAGGTATCTATAAAGCTTCTTTCTCCTTTCCACCCTATACTTCCTGTCCTTTCTTCTCTCCTTCCTTCCTTCACTTCCTCACTACTTTCTTTTCTCCATTTCTCCTGACCAGTCAGTCAGTCAGTCAGTCAGTCAGTCAGTCACTGTGTCTGTCTGTTTTTCTCTACTTTGACAAACATCTGAACTAATGTAGGATATAGGAAAAGGCACCCCAGAAGCTAGGTTGAAAAAGCAGGCATGGTAGATTTCAAATTTTGCAGAGGGTTGATGTTGCAGTAGCTCTTATAAAAACAAGAATACAGCCAACAAAGGATTTTGTGTTCCTTGCTGAAGAATGTGTATTTGATTAAGTAAACAATAGGAAGTCACTATGTTCTGTGTGTAGTAAAATGTCAAACCATGGCTGGCTTTGCCTCCCGGGGAAGCTGTGGCCAGAGTGGAACAAGGGTTGGATTAATGGAGTCTCTGGATACAGATTTAATGACCAAGCAATGTAAATGGTTTAGCTTGTATGTATGTAACATGATTCTCATTTTGATTTTAGGGAGAAAAAGTTCATTCTTGCCAGTGAAGCTCAAATGTGAAAGCTAATAACCAGGGGGGGATGACAAGGTGACAGAATGTTCTTTCCTGTCTGCTTCACACCAGGGTGTTGCTCCAGTAAATCATCCTGCAGAGGCAATCAGCACACCTGTTAAGTGAGCCTTGGCATTTAATTGGCATTATCAGCTCCTGCACAGACACAGACAATAGATGGCACCGATGTGTGAACAGGGCACATTTGCATTTCATAGGCAACTGAGAGGATGCAAATAGAATCCAGTTAATCTGCAGCATCCCCCTGGATGACACACCTGGCTGGAACACTGAGTTCTTGGCTTCCAGCAGCACAGGGACTGGCGGAAATCAGAAAGGAAGCTCCTGTATGACCTCAAGCGCTGTTTGCTTGGGTATTCATAAAGAATCAGGTGTAAGCCCTACACCGAGGGTTCCAAGGCTGATGAGTAGGAGGCACATTAGGCTCTGCCTTAGAGGCTTAGGTTTCTTCTTTCCTGATTCCACTAATTTACTGCACACTCAAATTTGGGTACTTACCTTTTGTCTTTTATAGATTATTTTTCTGGTATAGCTTGAATACTAAAATAAACTGTAGTCTATTGGTGGGTAATCTGGGCTCTGGTTTCCCTAATCTGGGTATCAGTTAATCATTACATACTTAATGAGCATCTTGATGGTCCATGTCTAAGATCATCTAGGCACAGGCATTTTTTTTCAGGGAGGTGGTATTGTTCTTAAAAATTGAGTAATGGTGCTAGTAAGTTTCTTTAATGGGCAGAGGGCCTAGCATACCAGAATCTCTATGTTCAATTCTCAACATTGCCTAAAAGGGTATCGTGGAGGCTTGCCATCCTGTTTTCCTTGACACTGCAGAGGTTAAATCTGGAAGATCAGGACTTCCATTTCATTCTTCACTTAGGGCAGCACCTGGCCCATCTAGACCACAGCATATCAGAGTTTGTTTCAAAACAGCAAAAGAAAGGTTGAGTCTTTCTTAACTCTAGCAGGCAGCAGGAGATGGATCAAGTCCAAGGTTATTGTAGTCGACATTGCAAGATCAAGAAGAGCCCAGACCACATGAGATGTTGTCCAAAAATTGAGAATTGCAGAGTGTAGTGGGGCCTACACAACTGTAGCTCATTGATTTAGGCATACATGTTGCTGGGCTCTAAAATCATGTCTGCAGCTGGGCCCCTTCTTCAATCTCTCCAAACAGCATCATTACCTATGGAACAATGAGTCTGCACAACCATTATACATTCAAATAGTAACAATCACACCTATTCCTTGTCACTTTGATGTTTGTAGGTTCTATAATGTCTTCTTAGTTTACATTTTAATAATGTGAATACTTCTTGTGTTTCTTACTTTCACACATTTCAATTGATGTTTATCTATTTCATTTATCTTTCTAGAGAACAATTTTGTCTCATTGAGTTTTATATGCAATTTTCTTGCTTTGAATTTCACTAATTTCCATGATCTCTTTACTCTAAAGTTTAGATTGATGCAATTTTTCTCTCTTGTTTCCTATGCTAGATATCTGATTACTAACTTTTATTTTTATTGTTTTATATATGCTTTCACTGTAGGGTTTCCTCTGAGCACGTCCGAGATTTAGCTTATCTGTCCTGGAAATTTGTATTGTATTTTTCCAAGACATATCTTGTGACATCTTTGATCCAACTTGGATTTCAGTGTGCTTAATCTATAATATAACCAGTTGGAAATTATTCATTTCCTCTGCTGTTATTGATGCTCATTTTAATTCCTTTATGGTTAGGAGGGTATTTTGAAGAGTTTCTGATGTTTTAAACTTGTTTAGATGGGATCTGGGGAGAATGTCAAGGAATGGCAGCAAGCCTTTTGTCTATGTTCACAAGGTTAAGTAGGCAGAGACATGTGAACAGCCATAGATACTGGGCTGGACAGAGGCCTTGCCATAAAAATAGAGGTGAAGAATGACTAAAAAAGATACTCTACTCTGACCTCTGACCCACACATGTACATACACAGCACATACACAATGTTAGAGTTGTGTCTATGTTTATAAATATTCTCTGTAGGCTTGTAAAAATCTGTATTATGTTGCAATCAGATAAGGCATTTTATAATGGCCAGTTCCACCAAGATCAATAGCTCAGGTAATTTCTCTTCTTACTGAGGTTTTTGTTCTCATGATGTATCAATAACAAAAAGAATATCTATTGGCCTGACCACTTACAATAGTTTCTTCTACTTTACCCTACACTTCTGTCATTTTCTCATCTATTTGAATATAGTGCTATTTGTTGCAAACAAATTGAAGCTAGTGTATTTCTTCAAGTGTGTAGATGTTGCAAATAGATGTGGGTGGGTTCAAAATGCCGTAGAAATCTGGGCTGTAGAATGGGATCTTTAAGGTGAAACCTGAAAGTCTGAAATCTCACATGATGAAATTTCCAGTTGGATAAAATGGAATAACAAGCTCCGTAGATACAGTATCACAGATGAAAACAGTGCTAATGGAGTGTGTGTGCTTCTGGGAAACAGTGGGCGAGACTGGTATGTTAACAGGTTTACTGAGAGAAGTGTGAAGGCTAAGGTTTTGAAAATGAGTAATAAGTATGGGTTATTAGAATCGAGAGCCTGCAGGTTAATACCAATAAGAACATTGGGAACTTCTTCAATCAGGATTAATTTTGAAGGGAATCACTCAATAATACATTATTGAACACTTGCTCTAGGCAAGGCCTGCTGAAGGACAAAGAAAGGAATACGGTTTATTATTCCCCTATTAGACTATTTGCCAAGGAGCTGAGATGTGTCAGGCACAAGCATACTAAAGCCACCATTCATCTGTATGCTTTTGTTCAATCTCATGAATCGTTAGTCAACTCCAGCACATAGCACATAAAAATGAATGAATTTTGATCCACGTTATAACATAGGAGGTCCTTGTAAAGCATTCTGTTTAGTGTTAGAAAGCCATGCATGTTAAGGCAAACATTATAATGATTCTACTTATATTTAACACTCAAACAGTCAAATTCACAGTGATAGGAAGGAGAGAAGAAGCTATTGAGGATGCATAAAAGTGGAAACCGTGGGCTATTCATTTATGTTATTGGACACAGTATATGTATTAAGGAAAACTTTATAAATTTTGGGTGTAGATAGTAGTAATCATAATAGCTACATGATGTACTAGGCAATGGCTGCATGATATTGTAAACAATTTAGTGTCACTGCATTCTATTTATAGATTAAATAATAATCTTATTATGTACATAATAAAGGCAAAATAATTCATGTTGGTTTCATTCCTCCTGTACTGATGTTTTTTCTAAATTACCCGATTTCTTAATGTCTTCATCAGGTGCAGCCTGAGATGTAGTATTACCGTGTGCTATTTTTCATGCATTCTTTCCTTGTAAGTGCATTTTTCTTAATGGCTGACTCTAAGGTCAGGCTTTAACCCTTTTCATTTGCTGAATGCCAGACATCACTTTCAAATCTCATACTCATCATTTGGCTATTCACTTCACATCCCTAACGGGGTAACTAATAGCAATGCACACCAGTTGTGTTGTTTATTCCTACCCACATGCAGTCAGCTCTGTTCTCCCACTCTTTGCTGTTCCTCATAGCAATGTCTTCCACACACTTGCTCACTCTGGAGGCCTTTACTAGTCAAGTTGTGTGTGTGTGTGTGTGTGTGTGTGTGTGTGTGTGTGTGTGTGTGTGTGTGTGTGTTCAGTGTGCTACAAAATTATGCATGGCTATAAAGACTCAGATTGCATTCTTCATTCTGTTTAGCATGTAACACTATCCGTCATCAGTTTTTAAAATTTCTGCTTTATTCATTGCCAGACACTCTTGGGGAAATCTTTGTATGTGTGATGGTTGGCTTAAGATACATCAATACTTCAACCTCAAGTGCAAATTCTGTCCACAGATCAGTGTGCCAGTGCTTTGTTTTGATTCCTGTTACTTTGGTAGTAATCCACCTGAATAACTGGCAACAGGTACAGGCCCTGATAGCCCCCCAAAGTGCTTATTTGTGGAAGCTCTGAGGACAACATGCAAAAACCCATTGTATTAGTACGTTTAGTATGTTACAAACATTTCGGTTTTGGATTTAAATAAAAGATCCTAAAATGAAAACCTTAATACTGTAGAAGGATAAGTGCTCAATTAAAATGCAGAAACACGTCCATTGCCTTAGCCTGGCAGTTCAACTGGAACCCTTTGGTAGCCATGGGCTGACTTTCCCATTCCTTGTCCTGATCTAATTTCAATAACTGATATGTAAAGACACAGCAAGATGACCAAATCCCCCACTTGTCTTCGTGTTTAGTTCCTCAAAATCCTAATATTATTTAATGACAGTTATCATCTACAGTTTTTTGAGTATCTATCCACTTCTTGCCATTCTGAGTCATCAAAAGCTTTTTTCTAATCCCTCCCAATGCTGTGATGTGCAAAATACCATCTTCTTGAAGACAGAGGCTGTGTCTAATTAACTTCTGCATACATGTTGGGGCAGATTGAACTTAGATTTAAATTCAAGTTACATAATGTTTTGGAATGGTATTTATCTAACCTGAATATGACTTTGTTTATATTTAATTAGAGACTTAAAGGTTTATACAACAGGTTTATTTAGGGGAATTAATGAGATCTTTATTTTGTCTCTCTTTCTTTTCTCTCTTCCTTTCACTGTTCCTTCTTTACTCTCTTACACTTGCTTTCTACCACTCTACCTTAAAATACATCCGTTACCCTTAGAATATGATGCCCTCTAAGAGAAGACACTGAAGGTCAAGGTTTGTTTTATTTTCATTGCATGGAGAATCTGTGCAGGCCAACCGGATTGTGCCCAGTGTTCTTTCTTTCATGTCTTACTCATAGCCTACCTATGGTGGGTACACATCATATGTTTGAGGAAAATCTTGGTAAGAAGAATAACTCCAATATTGGTAGGTAATGGCACATGCTGGAGAAGCCTAATGACATGAGTTTGATCTCTACAGCCCAGATCAAGGGAGAAGTAAGTGGCTAACTGCCTGAACGTGTCCTGACTTGCACAAATACCTCTTTCTCTGTCTGTCTGTCTGTCTGTCTGTCTGTCTGTCTGTCTGTCTTTCTGTCTGTCTCTTTCTCTCTCTCTGTATCTCTCTCTCCCTCTCTCTCTTTCTCTCTCTGTATCTCTCTTTCTTTTTCTCTCTGTATCTTTCTCTCTCTTTCCCTGCCCCCTCTCTCTTTCTTTCTCCCCCTCTCTATCCTCCTTATCACAACAACACAATATACTTGTAAAACAGAATAACTCCTCTTCTGTTCTTCTTATTCCTCCTCTCCCCCATCTTCTTCCTCCGCCTTCTCTTCCTCCTCTTCCTTTTCTTTCCCTTCCTTATTTTCTGCCCAAGTCTTTTCAGTGATCCGGAACATCAAATTAGAGACAAAATCTATGCCTTCTGACATTTTTTTTCAGGTTCAGCCTTCTCCCTTCTCATCCTTTTTACATCCTGATTCAAGTTGTCCATGATCCAGTGTTCTGGCTTCTGCTCTGCACTGTACCCACTACTATTAGTAAAGAAGTCACAAAGATGCAATTTCTAATCCATGACCAATTGATTCTCTTTCATCTCAGCAAGGCTGTGCCAACAGTTTAGCAATTCTACATGTCCAGAGGGACTTGGCATACTCCAAAATCAATACTGTTTTTATCTTTTGTCTTTATTTAATCAGTCACCAGTAACCATTTCTACTAAAACCAAAAATTGGTGAGGTACAGGCATATTTCTTTTCCAAATATCCATGTAGCTTACTCCATTTCTCCCTTTTCCTGCTTTCTTAAACCAATGCTTTCACATCTACTGAAGCTCTACCTCCATTGCCAGATGTGTCCATTCTTTGCTTTTGCTATGGGAATCTTAAAACATCTTCTATGTACATTGCCAGGGTAGTACTTGCAGGATCTTTGGAATGCCCATTCTCCTTACAACCCTCAACAAACATGGTGCCTAGAGAGTTACAAGTACCCTAGAAGCGTGAAAACAGGTGGTTTTAATCCTTCATCTTTCTTACACACATTTTATACTGCAGATGACCACCACTCTTTAGGATTCTGTAGTACTTTTGTTCTTTGTCTCATCCTACCTACTTCATGGTTTTTCCCCTTTACATGGAAGCTTTATCTAAGCTTAAATTATCTTTGTCACCCTTTAAGATTATTTCTTTTCTAGCATTGTTATGAAGTAGATGTCTCCTCTGGTGCTAACACAAGGGTTAGCATTGCACATAATTTGTCCCTAAATTGTACATGCTGGACAGCTCCCTTGGTTAGCTCCTGGTAACTGTCAAATATTAAACTTTTCAGCCTATACCAAGAAAACTGACTTGGTTGACTTTTAAGCTTGTTTTGTGGGAGAATGTTAGAGAGAAAGAAAGCATAAAAATTCAATTTAAAGATTTGTCTAGTCTCTTTAACTTGCTGCTGATAATTAACAGACCCAGGAAAATAGTCTGGAGGCTTTGCATTGTATCTCTGCTTTTTCTCATTCCCAAGACAATCTTGTAACAGAAAGAGATTTATTGCATTTCTACTATATGCCTGGCATTTAAATAAGCACACGGAATTAATTACTAAATGTACTCTTTAAAACTAACTTTGCTCATTTGTTTTTTAATCTGGTGGAAAAAAAATCTCTTCAAAGTTCAAGATGTTACATATATTTTCTTTCTGTTTTTATTGGATATTTTATTTATTTGTATTCCAAATGTTTTCCCATTTCCCGGCTTCCCCTCCACAAACTTCCTATCCAATAGTTCTTCTGCTTGCTGCTTCTGTGGTGGTGCTCCTCACACCCACCCATTCCCACCTCACAACCTTTGCATTCCCCAAAACTAAGCATCAAGCCTTCACAGGATCAAGGGCCTCTCCTCCTATTGATGCCAGATAAAGTCATCCACTGCTACATGTACAGCTGGAGACATGAGTCCCTCCATATATACTCTTTGGTTGGTGGTTTAGTCCCTGGGAGCTCTGGAGGGTCTGGTTGGTTGATATTGTGGTTCTTCCTATGAGGTTGCAAGCCCCTTCAGCTTCTTCAGTCCTTTCTCTAGTGCCTCCACTGGGGTCCCTGTGCTCAGTCTAATGGTTGGCTGCAAGCATTCCCATCTAAATTTGTCAGGCTCTGGCAGAGTCTCTCAGGGACAGATATACCAGGTTCCTGTCAGCAAGGATTCTTGGCCTCAACAATAGTGTCTGGGTTTGATGTCTGTCTATGGGCTAGGTCCCAAAGTGGAGTAGTCCCTGGGTGGCCTTTCCTTTAGTCTCTGCTCCATACTTGGTATTTGTATTTCCTTTAGACAGTAGCAATTCCAGGTAAAAATTTGGATATGAGTGGGTTGACCCATTCTTCAACTGGAGGACTTGCCTAAACTTTACTTCCCCTTTGTTGGACATTTCAGCTAATCTCAAGCCCTTTGGGTCTTAGGAGCCTCTTGACTTCCTGGTGTGAGGAACTTTCTGGTGGCTAGTTCTGTATCATGCATTGCTACACAGCTCTGTTCAATTTTCTGACCCTCGGTAACATCATCCCTGTCTCCTTCCATACCTGATCCTTACCTTCTTTTCCCTTGTCCTCCATCTTTCCTCCCAAATCCCTCCCACTCTCTACCTCCTGTGAGTATTTTATTTCCCCTTCTTAAAAGAACTGAAGCATTCACAGTTTTGTATTTCTATTTCTTGACCTTCATGTGGACTATGAGTTATATCATGGGCATTCCAGGCTTTTTTCCTAATATCCACTTACCAGTGAATACATATCATGTATGTTCTTTTGTGACTTAGTTACCTCACTTAGGAAGATATTTTCTAGTTCCATCATTGGCATGCAAATTTTATTGTTTTTAATAGCTAAGTAGTACCTCATTGTGTATGTGAACCACATTTTCCATTTCCATTCTTTTCTTGAGGAACATTTGGGTTCCTTCCAGCTTCTGGGTATTATAAATAAGGCTGTTATGATCACAGTAGCTTTACATTGAAGCATCTTTTGGGTATATGCCTAGGAGTGGTATAATTGGGTCCTCAGGTAGTACTAAATTGGATTTTCTGAGGAAGTTCCAGACTGAGTTCCAGAGTGATTGTAGCAGCTTTCAATCCCACCAACAATGAAGGAGTGTTTCCCTTTCTCCACATCCTTGCCAGCATCTGCTGTCACCTGAGTTTTTGATCTTAGCTATTCTGACTGGTATGAATTGGAACCTCAGGGTCATTTTGATCTGCATTTCCCTAACAACTAAGGATATTGAACATTTTTTTTAGCTGCTTCTCACCATTAGATATTTATCAATTGAGCATTCTTTGTTTACCTCTGTACCCCATTTTTAATTGGGTTATCTGGTTCTCTGGCATCTAATTCCTTGAGTTCTTTGTATATATTGGATATTAGCTCTCAGCTGGATATAGGATTGGTAAAGACCTGTTCCCAATCTGTTGGCTGCTGTTTTGTCCTGTTGACATTGTCCTTGACCTTAGATAAGCTTTGCAATCTTATGAGGTCCCATTTGCTGATTCTTCATTTTAGAGTGTAAGTTATTGGTTTTTTGTTAAGGAAATTTTCCCCTGTATCCAGGTGTTCGAGGCTCTTTCCCACTTTCTCTTCTATTAGATTCAGCATATTTGGTTTTATATGGAGGTGCCTGATCCATTTGGACTTGAGATTTGTGCAAGGAGATAAGAGTGGATCAATTTGCATTCTTCAACATACTGACTTCCAGTTGAACCAGCAACATTTGTTTAAGATGATGTCCTTTTTTCATTTAATATTTTTAGCTCCTTTGTCAAAGATCAAGTGACCAAAGGTGTGTGGGTTCATTTCTGTTTCATTGACATACCTGCCTGTCTCTGTACCAATACCATTTGGTTTCTATCACAACTGATCTGTAATACAGCTGAATGGGGTAACCCAGTCACAGAAGAACACACATGCTATGCGCTCACTGATAAGCACATACTAGCCCAACGAGCTCTGAAAACCAATAACTTACACTCTAAGATGAAGAATCAGCAAATGGTTGCCTTAAAGATAAATATTCATTGCCTCAAGGTTCTATAAGCTGCAAATCTGAAACCAAAATGTCACCAGAGGTGATTTCTTTTACACGTTCTCAGGGAGATGAAGATCCTTGTCTCCTACTGTGTGCTGGTCCATGGCAATAACACTTGGTGCTTCTTTGGGCTTGTAGTAGTCCTGTCACTGGAGAATCTGCCTTTGTTTCTCCATGTTATTTTGACTGTGTGTCTGGAACTGTGGAGTATCTCCTGATAAGGATACTAGTATTTGAGTTTCACTGTAGTCTAGTGTGACCTTTTCTTAATTTGATTGCATCTAAGAAAACATATAAAATTGAAATATCATCATATTTTCAAATGACAGGGATGAAGCTGTATTACCTAGACATGTAACGTTCAATCCACAGCATTAACTAAGTGGACTTGTAAGAAAATTGTAATAACGTAATAATAGGCAATATATGCTTTTGGTTTACCGGACAAGGACTTAGGTACTTTTTTCTTTTATAAATTGGCTTAATAAATAGTTTTTGGTGATATAAGTTGCTTCTCCTGTCATCTCCAGATTCAGCAGTAATGCTGCCATCCCACTGCATTCATTAGTGATGGCTATGGGGATACTAAAAGGTTTCACATTTTTCCAGGTAAAGAGCTAGGCTGACATGGCTGGGCTTGAAAGTCAACTCAAATCCATAGGCAGTCATCTCATCCAGCCTGGAACTTGCTCCTGAAGCCAGTGACAACTTGGACTCCTTTTCCAAGTCAAGTCTGAAGGGCCTTTGCCTTCCTTCTTGTTCTGATGTAAAACTTCTTGCATCCCTGAGTTTGCTTGCCTGAGGCTCTTAGAACCAGTGCTGACCTTCCTCAGTTCAGCTACCTGCAGCCAACTAAGAGTAAACTGAACACTGGGACCCCAGTGCAGGTGCTAGAAAAAGGACTGAAGGAACTGCAAGGGTCTGCAACCCCATGGGAAGAACATTATCAACTAACCAAACCCTGCACAACTTTCATGGATCAAAACACCAATCAATGAGCACACACGGAGAGACTCATGGCTCCAGAGGATGGCACTGTCTGGACATCAATGGGAGACGAGGCCTTTGGCCCAGTGAAGGCTCATTTTCCCAGTGTAGGGGAACGAACGTCAAGACACTGAGGTGGAGAGGGTGATTGGGAGCTAGTGCACCTTCAGGGAAACAAGAGGAGGGGGAGGGGGAATGAGAGCAGGATGGAAAGGGACTAATATTTGAATGTAAATACAGAAAATATTCATTATAATAGTAATAATAAAAGAAAAAAAAAAGAGTAAGCTGGAATTTTCCTTGGAGCTGAGCTCTTGCTCAAGGCAGAGTTTCAATGCCAGCTTCTTCCTTCAGAATCTGTGGCTAATACGCTGTGTATTTGCAGAACAGCATGAGACCTTCTTGCCTTGCCTATTTGACCTTAATGTTTCACACAGTATTTGAAGAGAATTTGTGTTATTCTTCTTCTCACCTAGGCATAAATCAGAAATGCCTGTTGGGCAAAGGAAGAAAACCACATTTTTGTTGTTATTTATTTGATGGTTTACAAATTTTAACAATTCTGTGTTGCAACAAGCAAAAAATAAACAGAAAATACAAAGACACCCAAAGGTATAGTTAATGACCCTTCTCTACAGGACTGGCTCTGTACACACACGTATGTTGAAATTGCTAGTAACTTCAATTCACCCTTCTGCTTTTTCCTTCTTCTTACACATTTAAGTGAGCATCAAATAATATAGACATTTAGATTTCTTAGTAATCAACAGATTCATATTATGTAATGTTGAAATTTTCTATTTTACACTTGTTAATATGTTA
Organism: Micromys minutus; assembly: GCF_963924665.1. Lineage (NCBI taxonomy): Eukaryota > Metazoa > Chordata > Mammalia > Rodentia > Muridae > Micromys > Micromys minutus. Next base: position 18,649,726 of record NC_137969.1, read on the forward strand.
TATATGTATAATAAATAAAAATCATTGTCATGATAATCTTTGGGTTTTTCTCTAGTGCAATTACTCTCTTGTTATATATAATTCAGTTAAAGCACTAAACATTCTCCATGTGACAACCTCTCAAAGGCATACTTTTGCTTCTAACATTTGCATATGCAACCTGGTCCTTGACACTCTCTTTAATGGACTGTTTAAATTTAAGCTAACATGTTTTCTACCCTTTCCACACCATTATCTCTACGTGTGCACACCTTATTCTCACTTTGTGAAAATACCATTATTCTTATCTCTCAGCTTCCTAGAATCTCTTAGCTTCCCGAGAAGCTCTTTCCTCTACTGCATCCACTGACCTCCTCCCCACAAACCCTTCCTGTTCACTTTAGATCACATACAAAATTGAGCTTCTCAGACCTCATTCATTATCTTCATTCTCCTTTAAGTGACTCTGCTCTTTCACCTGTCACATAGCTGTTACACAGCTGGCCCACGGGCCTTCTGTGTTTCTAGTTTCCAGAAATCTCATGAGGTTTTATTTTAAGATCACCTTTACAGCAAACATCTATACAGGCCCCTTGTCTGAAATCTTAACACTCTACCTTTGGCATGTTTACGCTCCTAAAACTTGTGTTTCTCTATATTTTCTAGTGATATGATAATAATTATTGATATAATTATACAGAATAATTTCAAAAATATATAATGGTGGTGTATTTCATTCTTCTGTCACCTCACTGTAGCATAATTCTTTTCTTTGTCTTATTTATTTATTTATTTATTTGTTTATTTATTTATTTATTATGTTTACTGTTATAAACTCAGAACAACATACATAGAATCTAGTAGGTAGCTACCCTACTTCTGTCACTTATTTCTATGATAAGACAAAATAAAACAAAACAAAAAATAGACAAAAGCAAGTCAAGGGAGAAAGGCACTTACATGAACCATAATTATGGTTCATCATCATGGGGAAGTGAAGGTAGCAAGAACTTGAAGTGACTGGTCACTTTACACTCATTGTGAAAAGAAGAGGACAATAAATTGATGAATTCATGTTCATATCCAGCTTGCTTTTACCAGTTTATATGTCCAGGATTAGGAAATCCTACACTGGGAATGGTCCCTCCCACAATTAAGATGGTTTTTCTCCTATCAATTAAGCAATGAATACGGTCTTCCATAGTTATGTCCAGGGCCCCATCTCCCATTTAATCCTTGTGTGGGCCAGTATTATGTCAGTTTGACAAAAGCTGGAGTCATCTGAGAAGAGAGAATTTCACTTGAGAAGCTTTCTCCATAAGATTGCCTGTAGGACATTTTACTAATTAGTGATTGACATGAGAGAGGATGGCCCTCTGTGGGTGGTGACACCTGTGTGCTCAAAGTCTTGGCACACAGGCTTCGAGAGCCATTCGAGCAAGCCTGAAAGCAGCAGCTGTTCCTGGCTACTGTGATAGCTCCTGCCTCCTGGTTCCTGCCCTGTCTGAGTTCCTGCACTGACTGTCTTAGATGATAGATGAGCTGTGATGGGGAAGATTAAGAATAGCAGATTCCACCCCCCCCCAAGTTACTTTTGGTCACGGTGTGTCATCACAGCAATAGAAACCCTAAACAAAACAATTCTAGATTTTGTTAAGTTGACAGTCAAGATGCTTAATACAAGTTGTGGCAACTGATTGGATAGTTTTATAAACCAGTGCACGTGTAAACATACAAAGCTATGCAGAAAATACCATATACATTTTATTATGTCTTTATAGAGAGGCCTGTAATTTATGCAAGTTGGAAATACTGTCTGAACTCCTTAATTGAGGTATGATAGGTTCTTGAGAATGAGAGAGGTTGAGATAAAGATTTTTAAGGCATTGTCTGATGTGATTGTGGAGACAGAATCCTCCAGGTCTGCAGTCAGTGGGGGTCTCATGTTGGCTGTTTTATTCTATTTGTCTGCTTGATACAAGCCACAAAAGGGAAACTTCAATTGTGAAACTACCCACTATTATATTTTCCCACAAGCATGTCTTTGGAGCATTTTCTGAATTAATTAGCGGTGAGGAAAGGCCCAGCCCACGGATGGTGTTGCTGTTCCTGGGCAGGTGGTTCTACACCATGTAACAAGAGGAAGCTGAGTGGGCCATGCCAACAAATGGGGAGGTAGCACTGTGGATGGCTTCTGCTCCAGCTACTGCCTCTAGATTCTGGTCCTGCTTAAGTTTCTGCCTTGGGTCCCATTAGATACAGTCTGTGACCTGGAGAGATAAGATGAGATAAACCCTTTTCTCCCCAGGCTGCTTTTAGTCTTGGTGTTTTATCAAAACGGAATGCAAGCCAGGATGATAGTCCAGAATTTAAGATGATGCACTTCTATCCAAAACCCACCAAATTCAAGACCCAGATTATCTAGTATTTCTGTTTGAGGCAACAAGCAAGACTCATGTGTGCTCAAGAACTCAGGCAGAGGGCTTCCTCTTGCTTATGTTGGGAAATGCTTAGATTCTATTTTCCCATTCATTTTTTCCTATGATCCTGTAAGGCCTGTTCATCTTAAAGAGAAATCTCTTTTACTCATTTTACTTATGCAAATGTCATATTCATCAGAAAAATTCTATGATGTGCATACCCATGAAGACATTTGACTAAATATCAACTAGTGTGGCTCAGTTAAGAAGACACGTGTTGCTGGCCCAACCACCAGCCGGAAAGGCGGCTCCAGCCAGAAAGGCGGCTCGTACAGGCTGAGCTACTGAGACCGGGAACAGATCTTAGGAACTTCTGTTCCCACCCGGAGAGGACTTCAGGTCGCAGAGCAGAGCCTGGCCTAACCACCAGCCGGAAAGGCGGCTCCAGCCAGAAAGGCGGCTCATACAGGCTGAGCAACTGGTGAGTGGGAGACCTAGGCTGGGGGGGAGCAGAGGGATCTCTGCAGAGTGCACACGGAAAGGGCACCCCCTGCCCTGATCTGCCCTGTCCTCCCCGATCCAGTAACCGTGAACAGATCTTAGGAACTTCTGTTCCCACCCGGAGACGACTTCAGGTCGCAGAGCAGAGCCTGGCCCAACCACCAGCCTGAAAGGCGGCTCGTACAGGCTGAGCTACTGTGACCAGGAACAAATCTTAGGAACATCTGTTCCCACCCGGAGGTGACTTCAGTACGCAGAGCAGAGCCTGGCCCAGCTGCCACCCGGAACCTGGGCTGCTGGGGAGTAGAGAGATCTCTGAGGAGTGCACACGGAAAGTGTACCAGGGACACAGACCAGATACAAGGGAAAGGCAAGAACATATCACTGACAACAAAATGGCAAGAGGAAAGAGAAAGAGTAAATATCTTCAACAAAATCATAGAAGAAAACTTCCCTACCCTCAAGAATGAGATGACCACGAGCATAAAAGAAGCCTTCAGAACTCCAAATAGGTTGGACCAGAAAAGAAATACCTCCCGACACATAATAGTAAAAACATCAAGTGCCCAAAGTAAAGAAAGAATACTAAAAGCAGTAAGGGAAAAAGGTCAGGTAACTTATAAACGCAGACCAATCAGACTCACACCCCATTTCTCAGCAGAGACTATGAAAGCTAGAAGAGCCTGGACAGACATCATGCACTCCTTAAGAGAGCACAAGTGCCAGCCCAAGCTGCTATACCCAGCAAAACTATCAATCACCATCGATGGAGAGACAAAGATATTTCAAGACAAATCAAAATTCACACAATATATGACCACAAACCCAGCACTACAACGAATTACAGGTGGAAAACCCAATACAAGGAGGGAAAATACAGCCTAGTAAAAACAAGAAAACTCCTAAACAAGAAAACTAAAAAAAGAAAAAAAACACGAACACAACTCAACCCAAAAAAAGCAAAAATGGCAGGATACAGAAGCAATTATTCCTTGATATCTATTAACATAAATGGGCTCAACTCGCCAATAAAGAGACACAGACTATCAGACTGGATACATAAACAAAATCCAGCCTTTTGCTGCATACAGGAAACTCATCTCAGAGACAGAGACAGACACTATCTCACGGTAAAAGGGTGGGAAAAAAACTTCCAAGCAAACAGCTCCAAGAAGAAAGCTGGAGTGGCTATTCTAATATCGAATAAAGAAAATTTCCAACCAAAAGTTATCAAAAAAGATAAAGAAGGACACTTTTTACTCATTACCGGGGAAATCTGTCAGGAGGAACTCTCAATCCTTAACATATATGCTTCAAATAAAAAATCACCCACATTCATAAAAGAAACTCTACTAAAGCTCAAAAAATACATTTCACCCCACACAATAATAGTGGGAGACTTTAACACCCCACTCTCACCAATGGACAGATCAGGGAAACAAAAACTGAACAAGGACACTGCAAAACTAGCAGAGACTTTGAACCAACTAGAATTAATAGATATATACAGAACATACTATCCTAAAGTAAAAGAATACACCTTCTTCTCACCACCCCATGGCACCTTCTCAAAAATTGACCACATAATTGGACACAGAACGAGCCTTCATCGATATAAGAAGATTGAAATACTCCCAAGCATCCTCTCAGATCACCATGGTCTACGGCTGGTCTTTAACAACAACAAAGACAACAAAATGCCCACATACACATGGAAACTAAACAACACTCTGCTAAAGGATAGCAGGGTCAAAGAAGAAATAAAGAAAGAAATTAAGGATTTTCTAGAATTCAACGAAAACGAAAACACAACATACCCAAACCTATGGGATGCAATGAAAGCAGTATTGAGAGGAAAACTCATTGCTCTAAGTGCTTCCAAGAAGAAACTGGAGAGAGCTCACATCAGCAACCTGACAGCACAGCTAAAAGCCCTAGAACAAAAGGAAGCAGATTTACCCAAAAAGAGTAGACGGCAAGAAATAATCAAAATTAGGGCAGAAATAGACCAAATAGAAACAAAAAAAACCATTGAAAAAATCAACAAAACCAAGAGTTGGTTCTTTGAGAAAATCAACAAGATTGATAAACCCCTAGCCAGACTAACTAAAGGGCAAAGAGAGAGTATCCAAATTAACAAAATCAGAAAGGAAAGTGGTGACATAACAACTGAAACTAAGGAAATTCAAGAAATCATCAGATCCTACTACAAAAACTTATACTCCACAAAATTGGAAAATCTGGAGGAAATGGACGAATTCCTAGACAGATACAAGGTACCAAAGTTGAACCAGGACCAAGTAAACCATCTAAATAACCCTATAACACCTAAAGAAATAGAAGAAGTCATCAAAAGCCTCCCAACCAAAAAAAGCCCAGGTCCAGACGGGTTCAGTGCAGAATTTTATCAGACTTTTATTGGGGATATAACACCAATATTCACCAAGCTATTCCAAAAGATAGAATCAGATGGAATATTACCCAACTCATTTTTTGAGGCTACAATAACCCTCGTACCTAAGCCACACAAAGACCCTACAAGGAAAGAGAACTTCAGACCAATCTCACTTATGAACATTGATGCAAAAATACTCAACAAAATCCTTGCAAACCGAATCCAAGAACACATCAAAACCATCATTCATCATGACCAAGTAGGCTTCATCCCTGGGATGCAGGGATGGTTTAACATAAGGAAATCCATCAATGTAATCCACCATATAAACAAACTTAAAGACCAAAATCACATGGTCATCTCACTAGACGCTGAGAAAGCATTTGACAAAATCCAACACCCCTTCATGTTAAAAGTCCTGGAAAGAACAGGAATCCAAGGCCCATATTTAAACATAATAAAAGCAATATACAGCAAACCAACAGCCAACATCAAACTTAATGGCGAGAAACTTGAAGCAATCCCACTAAAATCAGGGACTCGACAAGGCTGCCCACTCTCTCCCTACCTATTCAACATAGTACTGGAAGTCCTGGCTGGAGCAATTAGACAGCAAAAGGAGATCAAGGGGATACAAATCGGAAAGGAAGAGATAAAAACATCACTCTTTGCCGATGACATGATAGTGTACTTGAGTGACCCCAAAAATTCCACCAGAGAACTCCTACAGCTGATAAACAAGTTCAGCAAAGTGGCCGGATACAAAATTAACTCAAACAAATCAGTAGCATTCCTATACTCAAAAAACAAACATGTGGAGAAAGAAATTGGGGAAAAGGTACCCTTCACAATAGTTACAAAAGCTATGATATACCTTGGTGTGACTCTAACTAAGGAAGTGAAGGACCTGTATGACAAGAACTTCAAACCTCTGAAGAAAGAAATTGAGGAGGATCTCAGAAAATGGAAAGATCTCCCATGCTCATGGATTGGAAAGATCAACATCTTAAAAATGGCCATCCTACCAAAAGCAATCTACAGATTCAATGCAATCCCCATCAAAATTCCAACCCAGTTCTTCATGGAATTGGAAAGATCAATGTGCAATTTCATCTGGAATAACAAAAGACCTAGAATAGCGAAAACCATCCTCAACAACAAAAAAACATCAGCGGGAATCACTATCCCTGACCTCAAGCTATATTACAAGGCAATTGTGCTGAAAACTGCATGGTACTGGTACAGAAATAGGCAAGTGGATCAATGGAATAGAATAGAAGATTCAGAAATGAGCCCTCATGTATATGGTCACCTGATTTTTGACAAAGGAGCAGTAAACATTCAATGGAAAAAGGACAGCCTATTCAACAAATGGTGCTGGTCCAACTGGCACTCAACATGCAAAAGAATGAAAATAGACCCGTTCTTATCTCCTTGTACAAAGCTCAAGTGTAAGTGGATTAAAGATCTCCACATTAAACCTGATACACTGGAATTATTAGATGAGAAAGTAGGGAAAACCTTAGAACACATAGGCACAGGAGAAAATTTCCTAAACAAAACACCAATGGCTCAAGCTCTAAGGTCAAAGATTAACAAATGGGACTTAATGAGATTGCAAAGTTTCTGTAAGGCTAAGGACATCGTCAAGAAAACAAAACGGCAACCAACAGAATGGGAAAAGATCTTCACCAACACCACATCAGATAGAGGCCTAATATCTAAGGTGTACAAGGAACTCAAAAAGCTCGACACCAGAGAATCAAATAACCCTATTAAAAAATGGGGTACAGAGCTAAACAAATCTTTTTCAGTTGAGGAACTCCGAATGGCCGAAAAACATCTGAGGAAGTGCTCGACATCCTTAGCCATCAGGGAAATGCAAATCAAAACAACCCTAAGATTCCACCTCACTCCAGTCAGATTGGCAAAGATCCAAAACTCAGATGACAGCAGATGCTGGCGAGGCTGCGGAGAAAGAGGAACACTTCTCCACTGTTCGTGGGGTTGCAAGCTAATACAACCACTCTGGAAATCGGTCTGGCGATACCTCAGAAAATTGGATATAGTACTACCTGAAGACCCAGCTATTCCACTTCTGGGCATATACCCCAGAGACACTTTAATACACAACAAAGATATATGCACCACAATGTTCATAGCGGCTATATTTATAATAGCCAGAAGCTGGAAGGAACCCAGATGTCCTTCAGAAGACGAATGGATACAAAAATTGTGGTACATATACACAATGGAATACTACTCAGCCACCAGAAACAATGACTTAACCAAATTCTTAAGAAAATGGCTGCATCTAGAGAAGATCATCCTGAGTGAGATAACCCAGTCACAAAAGAACAGACATAATATGCAGTCACTGATAGTGGGATGCTAACCCCAGAGGCTTGCACTCCCCCAGAAACAACTCTCAGACTGTATGAAGTCCAAGAAATAAAGAAAACAAAAACTATACATATATTCACAAAACAAGAAGACTTGGACTATTTCCATGTTGCGTTTTGTTTTGCATGTACTTTACGCTTATTGCAACTAGTACGTTTTCAATGCATACTGTCAAGCCCTTGAAAAAAATCAAGTACCGACTAAAAAACATATTCACATGGTTTTATGTAAAATTTATCTTAATGTCTGAAAAAACAGTACTGACAAAAATGTATAATTTTAAGCAAAAAATGTTTAAAATCTTTACATCTATCTTTTTTTGAAAAATAAAATCGTTTAAAAAAAAAGAAGACACGTGATTATAGAAACATTATTTTTATTGTTTATGGATAATCATATCAATATCTTTTTCATTGCTCCTCTTTTGTCCATGTGTTTATTGTGGTCTTCCTGACTCCAGGGCAAGGTTTTCCATTGATTATCTTCATTTTTTTAAAAAAAATATTTTGGTTTGGTTTATATATCCACTTCAATATATTCAATTTACTTCCATTTGTTTTGAAAAACCGCTTGTATTATATTTTGTAAAATAAATGCTGATGTTGAGGCTTCTTTATTCCCTCTACCTGTCTTATATCTTCTATTCTCTTGGTGCCCTTGCTTCGCTGTTTTGTTATCAATAGCTGCTGAGTGATTTCAAGTGGGAAGCTTTGCCTACCTATCCTGTACCCGGGCAAGGGAATCCTTCTAACTGAGTTCTGTTTACTGATTATGGCTGGCTTGGTCCTTGCACTTGTGGTATGCTGACTGCCATCTAGACAGTCTATATGCTGATATGTTCCTGACAGGGAATAGATGTGTTTACACAGTGCTTCTGCAACACCTGTGGTGCACACTAGGAAGCTGGTGTTTCCCCTGGGAGATAGCACACGTGACAAGGTAGGTGATACATGACAGGGAGAGACATCAGAAAACCCATTATACTATCCATTTAAGAGCTTTGAGTTTGCAAATGCCTAGACCTTTTCTTTGCTACTTAAAAAGAAGCCAGTTTCTTGCTATTTTAGGTAACTGATTCTCAAGTCCATTAGCAAGACTCAAGAGAACAGGAGGTAATGCCCTGGGTCCTGTTTATCTGTGTCTGGAATATCCATCTGCTCTTTCTCATTGATTCATCTTTTTAGTTTAATTATGGTCGCCATATCTGCCAAATGTTAATTACTGCGCTAGGCGCTAAAAATATAACAGTGGGTCATCTCTAGGCATGTTTTCAGGCCCAGAGTATCTAGTCTTGCAGACTCTGCTCTCATGTTACTTCCTTTCAGCCCCGATTTCTGTAGCCAGATGCCTTTCTTTCTTTCCTTCCTTTCTCTCTCTCTTTTTTCAGCTGTCAATACTATTTGATATATTAGTCCACAAGTCCATATGTGAACTGTGAATACACACGTATGCATACACATACAAGCACAAACACACACACAGAGACAGAGACACACACAGAGAAAGAAGGAGATAGAGAGACAGAGAGATAGCATTAAAAAGAGGAAATCCCGAGAGATCTAAGTTCACTATTCAGACAGACTTTATAATTCACTAAGCAATACTCAACCAGTAACAGAGAAGCTTCCACCTGTAGTAGATGGGAACAAATGTAGAAACCCAGAGCCAGGTATTACTAGAGAGTGAAACCTTGGAACACTCAGCTCTAAATGAAAGGCCTCCATCAAATCCCCCCTCAGAGCTCAAAGAACCTCACATACGAGAAAGCAGGAAAAGTATAAGAGAGAGGAAGGAGGACACCAAGAGAACGAGACACTCTAAGTCAACTGAACAATGCTTATTTGATTCAGAGTCTGAAGCTGTATGCATCAGCTCCTCTACATATCTCTAATAGTATTTTTATGATTCCTGAGTATGTGAATAAGTATGTTGCTCATTGCTCTTGGGCCTTCTCTTGGACAATATTCCTTTTTTATGTATTGTCCAACTTTGATGTGGTTGTTTTTGTTTTTGTTTTTCTTTGCTTTTTCTTCTCTCTTACAACTTTATTTAAAAAAAGAAGGATACATATACAGAGGCATTTTGGCATAACACTGTATGAATATTTTTCTCAGTACTTAATTCTTTTAGAGGTTTGAAGGCATGCATTGAAATCCTACTAGTTACCATAAGCATAAAGTACATGTTGGACATTTTGTTTTTCATTGTTATATTTTGTTGCATTTTGTTGCCTTTATATCCACATGGTGCTCTCCTTGTGCCTCTAAGTTTGGAGCTTTCTACAAGTTAAGGCACAATTAGTTCCAATGTCCCTATAGACCAGTGCTTTTGTATGTACATAGGGAAAGCAAAAATTCACAAACCAAGGTAAGGCCGGTAGTCAGCCAACATGACTTTGCAAACAACCTTGGTCTCCACATCAGGTGAATGAGAGCTGGGGTAGTTTCCAGTCTGCTCTTTGTTCTTGGGTAACTCAAGAGGAGTCAGAGTGATCACTCATACTTTCCCACCACACAATTGTGAACTTTGTTAATACTTTAAAAACACCTAGAAGATTCCAAGCACAATATTAAGTTTTCTGTCACTTTCCTTCCAGAATTCAAGCTTGACAATTCTCCGGCCATATTTGCATTGAAATAATCTAGCGTTCTTTGTCTGCCTTTCCTAAGATGTACCTGATCCCTCTTATCCAAATGTTTTGTTAAATCAGAGATGCTCCTTTTACTACATCTATTTCTTCCTTGTGGTTCCTGTTGTAGTTCCTCCTTGTGTGCAAGTTTTCCGGGGGAGAAAGTTAAGGCTTTAACTATATGTTTTATCAAGCATGTAAGGGTCAAAGTAGCTGTTACCGCAGCAATGAGACATACAATCCCATACTACAGAGAGGAAGATGGCCACACCAGGAACCTCCAGTCATCTATGATCCTTATTTTTATTCCAGGTATCATATGACTTTTCCTGGAAAGGAGTTAAAGAACAGCTTAGGTAAGAAGGGAGCTGAAATACCAGAGGCATCATTTTATTCAAAGTCAGATGATGATGTATAAATGAGCTTAATGGTTTACTTTTGGATCATGGGTGGTCCTAAAATAGTTTTAAGACCAGGAAGTCCTATTGTAACATTCTTAGCCACTACAGACAGGGCAGATACAGTGAACAGTTCTGCTGTAGTCATTGTTTAGTTCTATGACTACAGGAAGGGAAGCGAGGAACTAGTGAAGGATGGTGAGCCTCAGGAGTTCAGTGCATTATAAAACTTGTAAGCTCCTCCCCCTTGAGAAAATGCTAATGGGCCCCATCTCCTAGTGGCTCATGGAGTGATCACATCTGCTCGGCTTTAATACTGCAGTGGTCAATCTGGAGAAGCAACTAAACAGAGAAATTCATTTGTATATTCTCATTTAAGTATGAGTGCATATTCAAGACAAGCATGCAGAAGCAATTATGTTATTTTTATTCATAAGATCTCAACTGGAACCAATCCATAAACCTGTCACTAAAGCTGCAAATAGAAGAGTCTGATATATACATACGATAAAGCAGTGGTTGTAGAAGCTACAGAGCACACAACAATAAATGATGCAGCAAAGAAAAAAACAAAAAACTGAATCTCAAAAACAGTACATTAGAAAAGAAAAGTAATATACTGCAGTACATGCATTCAAGGATGGCTCAAGATAAGCTCAGTGATTTAAGCAAGAGTAATGGGGTTGGGAAACCATTGCATTCACATGCTATCATTTACTGAGTCATGCCCTTTACATACCAAATATTAATTATGCCTAGAAATCCATTAAAAAGTAAACAAACAAGCAAACAAACAAAATTGAGAAAACCAGTCAACAGAAAGATGAACACACAAAATATGCCTCTTAGACTACACTTCCATTGGGTAGTTTTGACAGTTTCATGTATGAGGAGAGAAGGGGAGAGAAAGGGACAGAGACTGTATTTAATGTGTTATAGATCTCACGCCATCATCATTATATATTTGATTATCAAACTTAATTTTGAGCCATAGACATTAGAAAAGAAAGGATTTCTTGTTCACAGTTTTTAAAACTAAAACTTAAAACCATCAAGATAGACAATTTTTGAAGAGTATTTTTCTACAAAAATTATTTATTTTAACAAAGGATTTTAAATTTTACAATGGAAAAATTCCTAGTAACAATTTAATAAATATGTTGGAAATATCTTTGTTTTTTTTCCCCACAAATCTTTTACAAAGGTGTCATGCTTATCCTTTAGAGGAGAAGCACCCCACTAGATCCGAAAGTGGGAACTTAATTTTGAAAATCCAGAAACAAAGCAGTAGTGAAATACTCTCCCCTGTGTTCAGTCACACTCAACAGGAGACCTTGTTGAGAGGATGCCTCAGATCTAGCAGGTCAGCGTGAGCTGGAAACCTTCTTCTATAGGTGGGACAGCTGCTGCTGCTGGACCACACATCGTTCAAGCAAAAAGGCTTAAACCATTTAGCAAGGTTGACTATTGTTTGTGTCGCTTGCATTGGGATTGTTTATAGAACAACCAAACAACGGGACCATGTTTCTGGGCTTCCTTTTCATAGGAGAAAGGATGCTGAATACTGCTGCATTAACAACAACAACAACAAAACCAGTAACAAACACAAACAAAGAACAAAAACTTATACACCCAAAGGATTATGATGTCCCCTAAAAGTTTATAATCACCCATGTAGAGAAATTGCCATTTGTCATGCCTCTTGGACTGTACTTGTATTGGATAATTTTGACAGTTTCCTGTCTGATAATAAAAGGGGAAAAATGGATCTTAGACATCAGTCGCTTATGAGCTATGTAATTCGACTTCATTCCTTTATATCCCCATGCATATCCTGTGAAGTGAGAGTTACTGTGTGTATTTTAGGAATGAAAATGATCTTCATCTCTGAGTACTAACCCTGCCTTTAGCCCTGTGCTGTATTTTCCAAGTTGCCTCAGAAGCGTTCTGTGAATCAGGTTCCAAAGCGACTATCTCCACTTTCTAGCTGACGAAATGGAATGTAAGAGACAGTCACATGTGCCAGTTAAGTCAGGTTTCTGGAGATCCAGCCTCACCCATGGAACTCTCTAAATGGGCTGACAGAAGGAAGCAGTAAAGTCAGGAGTCTCCTGGGATGTCTTGTTACAGGCTGCTATGCTATGCCATTTTGTCAATTTTTGGCTTTTATTCTAACAATCTGGCCAACTGCTCATCTTGTTTTCCATTAGTTTCACTATATTCCTCCATCTTTCAATTAATTTGCATTAGGGGGTGCTAACAGAAAGGGATGCATGCTACAATTGCTAACACATGTACAATATTGTATAAGCTTACAGATGGTAAACAAAGTTCCTAAGCCGATTCAATTTCCCAAACCACATGTATCCACATGTTGAGGACAAGGAAACTAAGGACCAACAAATGTCATTCATTCATCTGGGATTCATGTTCCTTCTTATTTCAAATTTGTGAATTCTCATTTTAGGCTAGTCTTTGAAGAGGTGATGGCAAAGAAAAAGAGTCTTTCTTTGGGATTCTTTGGTCCTCATCTTACCCCAGGCATGTGAGGTGCTTTTTAGACCCTTTATGAACTACAATTTTTAATTTAGAGTGAGGAATTAGAATAGGCTGTCTACCTATTTTCCCTATCAGATTAGCCTTACAGTTAATAAGGTTATAAACAGCTTAGACTGCTGATGCCTTTTCTCCACCAGTAGCCTGTGGAGTACCTTCTAGGACTATGAAGGCTTGGCAGCTTGAGGGCTTCTAGTTCAATTTCAACTTGAGGCTTTTGTATCATGCAACAACAATGCTGTGGTCATTGGCAACAGAGTATTATTGTAAACTTCTGGTGGACAATCAAGAGCAATAGCATAAACCTGCATTTTTGGGTGCCCTCTGTGGCTCCTTGACCTACAGTTTGCTATGAGATATCCCATTGTCCGCAGTGGGCTTTGCTTGGACAGCCCATGGGTTCTAGGATAAGTTTATTTTAGCCTCATTCATTCCCTCTTTCTATATTTCTAAATTAGATGCATTTTTAAAAATTTGGTTAAAGAACAGTCAGTTTCCATATCTCCCCTTTGCTTTGGTTAACCCTTCCCATACTCTCATTTTCCTGCTCTCTTAAATCCCTTTCTGTGTTAATCCCCTACACCTTCAGAAACAGCCTCTCCCTCAGTCCCTACTTTCATTTTATTACTATTCATACACTATTCTATCTCCTTTAAAGAGCTCTCTTAATAGTTTCTGGGGTCCTTCAACTGTAGCACAAATCTATAGATTAGAAGTTAAAGCACAAGCACGTGGGAACACTTGTGGGTTTGTTTTTCAGTAAAAAGGATGCTCTACTTACTATATTTTACAACCCTATCCACTAAACTGAAAAGTTCATAATTTCATTTTTTGTTACAGTTTGATAAAATTCTACTGTGCATATGTACCACATTCTTATTATCTATTCACTGGAACTTTTGATAGTCTTACGTGAGAGCAATACAAATAAATATTCCTGGGAAGTCTTGGGTTATATTTTGGGGGAACCTAGAGGTTTGATTGAACACAAAGAAATAGGACAAAATCAGAAATGGGGACATAATTGGAGGCCATTTTCTGTAATCAAACAATTGTGTATCTGTTCAGCACATGGCCAAGTTATGCCTCAGGAGAGTCAAACTTCAGATATTTCCTTTGCAAAACTGTATTGGCAATAAATCACTTTATACAGCTGATCAAGAATATGATGCATGAACACATAAGTACACAAAAGTTCCTCTCTCTCTCTGAAACAGGATCATATGTATTCCATGTTGGCTTTGAACTGGCTATGTATCTAAGGGTAATCTTGAACTTTTTCTGACCATCCTCTTGACTTCTGAATACTCGATCTATAGAGATATGGCACCATATATAGACAGGTTATGTAGTCTCCGAGGTTGAACCCAGAGCTTTGTGCATGGTAGCATGGTAGTTATACATTTTACCTAACATACAACAGGGCTACCTCCCCAGATCTCAAAAGAATCTTAACTGCTGTCCAGTGGTGTAATTAAAGTTTCCTTTGTAGTTTGTAGATGTTTGGACAAACCTTCTTTCATTTTGTATGGTTTTAAATGGAAGACACTAGCTTAGAAGAAGAATGGGAGGGAATTAATAAAACCAAATTCTTTCAAGTCTTCTTGCTATAACAAGGCTTAACTACACCTATGCATACTAAAAGTATATGAAAATTGAATACAAAATTGGGATCCTGTTGGTAATAATTTGATTTTTACAGAATTATACATGTCTTACTGCAACACACTGATTTAAGTCCCAAAATTATAGACCAACTAATGCTGAACTCTTAAAGATAAGAAATGCTGCATTATTTATGTTGTGCCACAGAAATTTCATTGGTTTCAAATCTATCTCACACAGCATTTTCTCCCCAGAACTTCTCTAAATCAAGGGACTACTGAAAGTCTCTGATGTAAGTAAACCCAACAAAATATAGATTTCTCCAGTGACTACTTTGTAAAAATTATAAATAAAAAATCATAATGTATATTCATAGATATTGGTTCAAGGCAAAAGAAGTACCGACTCCTTATTTATTTAATATACTTTTGTTGGAGAAAAATTAGTTGTTTTCTTTTTTTTTAATTATTTATCTCTTGTGTCTCTTTATGTAGTCTGGTGAGAGAAGACTGCAAGCTACTGTGTGTGCAGAGGGATCTCATAGAGGGATCAGGTCATTCCTGACCTACATTTTGCTTTTGTTTTCATAGATTTATTTAGTCCTATCTTCCTGCTTTAGAGCTAATCTGAATCTTAGGTCATACACCATTTATGTTACAGAAGATTCTTGTAAAATAAAGTTCTTCTCAATCGCCTTGAAGGCTAAAGCCCTATGTAACCTGTCTACTCTGTCCAAAGAGGTACTCATGCAACTAGCACTATGCACTGGACTTGAAAAACCTAACACTTGTCAATAGGGTCACTCCAAGGTATTTGCCTAAGAAGACAATGGTCTAACTGTCCATTCCTAGAACATTTGAATATGTTATATAATGCAGATTCCACTGGAATGCCCTCTCCCCTGCAGAACCAGAAAAAGCTCACTCCTTTATGTTAATATGTAATGTCTCATTGCCTGGTAGTAGAACGATTATGAATCCTTATAGATAAAAACATTTTAGGAATGAAAGCTGCAATGAATTTATTAACATCTTTAGGATATTACTATCCTGACAATTATGAAATGTAAACTTTAAATTAATCCATACAGTGTACTGTTTTATGGGTAAAGTTGAGCTATGCAGGTATGTTTAGCTAGATTTCTCATAATGACTTTTAGGACATCCCTCCCCCTACCTGCAGACTCTAGGTTGGATACTTGTGAGTCAGGAATATCTCACATGCTCACTCAGCAAAGGGAAGACATAGGACCTGCTATGGATTAATTGTGTCTTTGTGAAATTCATAAGTTGAATACCAAGTCTGAAATGGAATGGCATTTGGAGATATGCCATTTTGAAAAGTAATTAAGCTTAAATAAGGTCACAGAGACAAGGTTCTAATCAACCTAATAATTGACGTCCTCATAATAAGAGGAGATACCAGAAATCTCTCTTCCTACACCTTGGAAAGGTCAAGTGAAGTCACAGGGAGAAGGTGGGTGTATATAGCTCAGGGAGAAAGTCCTTTCCAGAAGCTTGCTGTGCTGGAACTTAACCTTGAGCTTATAGCCTCCAGAACTCTGAGAAACTAAATGTTAATTGCCTAAGTCTCCTAGTCTATGGCATTTTGCTGTAGCAAACAAATTCAACTTATTATCTATCCTTTCTGAGCCTGAATATTAGTTTATTGCTATGATATGTGAAACCAGATCACAGTTTTTATAAGGACATGGAATTGTATTTGTCTCGGTGACATTCTCTTAGAAGTATTAAATTAGCAAAGACTACTGGTAGTTTGTTTGAATGTCACTTAAAGGTGACCATGAAAAAGTCTTGGTAGCCATGGTGATATTGCAGGGATATGATAGCACATTTTATTTGTATATTTGTTTGTTTGTTTATCTTTCAAGATGGGATTTCACTACAAAGCTCCAGCTGTCCTAGACGTCACTGTATAAACCAGACTGGCTTAGACTCAGAGATCCACATGACATGGTCTCTAAAGTTCTGGGATTAAAGGCATGTGGCACTGTAGCCATCAAGGTGGCATCTTTTGAAAGAGGCAGAGCCTAGCGGGAGGTCCTTAGGTAATTTGAAGTGTACTATTAAAAAGGATTATTGAAGTTTCTTTGTCTTCCTCTACATGAGACATGCAATAGGATACTCTTTGGCATCCATTTTCAGCCACCCCCACTGGTTTCTTTACCTGAGATCCAAAACAATGAGACCACCCAATCTTGGCATAGAACCTCCACAGGTATGAAATAGAGAGACTGTTTCTCTTTATAAGTTAGTTAGGTCAGATATTTCATTGCACAAAAGGCAATCTGGCTAATTTGGTGGTGCATTATTTTTCTCCTATGGAAAGCTGTTGAACAGTGAACAGAATGTCAGCCATTTCCCCAAGTCTCATACAACCCAGTGTTCAGAGTGAGAGCCATTAACTGCACACATTTCTAATGAAGAGGATTTATATTAGAGTTCTATGAGACATAGTTGTAACACCATCGTGTTTGTTTGTACATATTTTATCTGTCCTGACTTCTAGTGAAATAGTTATTATTAGGACAAGTTTCCCGAGACACAGAGAAAACTTTAAAAATCACTTAGTGAGTAGGTTGCAAGTATGCTCTGGAGGAAGTGCGGTGGGGTTCATATCTGGGGAAGAGACTTAATTAGGTACTTGAGCATCCTCTATCTTTCTCTTCAGTCTACGTAAATGACTGACCTTTGATTTAGTACCTAGAGCTCTAAGATGCTACTTTCAAGAAGCACATTCCCCCCCACCCTCCATCTCACTTTCTAAAGATAACACTAGTAGACAGTAACTCATATCTCTAGCCTTTATTTTCTGATTTGACTTATTAGTGGAACTGTATCTGAAGTGTGACTTTGAGTCTTCTCAATGATATGAGCACAGCCTCACAAAAACAGCCTCTCTATGCTGACTTTCATCCCTGACTGTCTCCAGTGCTCCCTGCCAGCAAGGCAGATCTTGCATCTTTAATAAGAACACCAGGGTGCTCAGCAGCCAGGGCTGCATAGCAAAGGCAGCATGCTGGATTTAAAGGTCAGTCCAGGAGAATAAAATTGTTTTGTTTCTCAGTACTTTGTTTTGCAAGCAGGTGATTTGAAGCGCCTCAGATCTTACAGCCCCAGGAAGCTAGTGTGCAAGTTTTGATAACGTGTAGTCACATGTGACATCGTATTCTTAGTGTAAATGTACTGCTAAGCCTTCTGGGATTGTGTGAAGGTCACTTGGTTAGAAGTCAGGAGACATTGTCCACTGGTATGTTCCTGCTCTTAATAATAAAAATAGAAATAGTTTGGCTCTTTTGGCGCTTACTTTGTGACAAATATGGTGTTAAGTGTTTTAAAGTGAGGTAGGTTGAAGGGGTTGAAATGGCAGTCACAGGGCAACACAGATATGCAGACACAATATACTTTATTGATTGATCTTTATTTGCTGGATTTTGATTCCTAATGACTTCTGTTACATTCCACATGCTGGTATTTAAAAATCAATAAAATTAAATTCAAATTAAATGCAGAGAAGAGTGCTGAGCTGTGGCTGAAGCATGTAACAGGATAAGGCCTGCTTTTGTCTCTGGTTGTTCAGACTCCTTTCATGGCTTTCTCCCTTCCTCAGTTTCACCTTCGCATCCAATGGCTGTAAACCCAAGATCCATGAAATATCTCTACCCAAACTGTTGGCCTGATAGTAGATTTTGAACCTGTGTCCCTAGGTCCTTGTCAATTGTCTTCTCAGGTTTTTAGATAACCTTAATCCTTGACACACACATCTCTCATGAAGCATGGAAGGCTAAGAAATCTGTCCAACAGAGAATTCTCTATGTAATCATTCTGGTAAACTGAGGCAACTAGACTAAGCTGCGTTGTAATGCAGCATGTCTTTCTGTCCAGTTTTGACAAACCATATTTTATTTTAATTTCACAGTGGTTCTACAAAATAAGCTTCAAAATTTAAATTACGGTATTTTCCTTTTCTTGCCCATGTATTAGAAACTTTGTCTATTTATCAATGTGTTCTTTATTTTATTCAACAATTTTGATTCAGGCCAACTGTGGGCCCGTGTCCTTAGCTCTGAAGATGCAGTGAAGAATCATATATCTTAGCACAATGACACTGACTTGTGTCCTCTATGATCTCTGCTTTTGTGATTTTAGGCAATAATTATCTTTTCTTCTCCCTGACTCTTCTTCATACTTGGCCTCTGAAGCATCCATTTCAGCTCTTGATGTTCCATTCTGCACTTTATTACAATCATAAAACTTTTATCGCCTGATTAGATCTTGGTGATAATATCGTCTTAGAGATAAGAATGCCCACAAGGAAAAAATAATAAATTTTGAATTAGTTTAGAAATATATCTTAAGGTGTTTTTAGTTATTTATGAAATAAAGGGAAATAAAGTATCCTTGAAAAAAATACCCTTTCTGTTAAGAAATTCCCCATTAATTTGCTAAGTCATAAAATATTTGGATATGCCAACCATGTATGACAATTTTATAAGCAGTTATTAATTCATGATATAATTTTTAGGTAAGCAATATATCTTTAAATTTTTAAAGCATGCGTGCATTTTTTCTCCTAATATTTGCAGGTGAATTTTAAAATTATATTTAAAATTTTATTTTATTGGCATTCATATTTTCCTATGTTCTGACTTCACAAATAGGAAGAGATTTGCAATTGAGTGATTAGAAACTTTCAAACTTCTAATGCATTGCACATGACATTCCAAGAACAATGACATTCTAAGAACAAGCTTAGAATATAAAGTCCACCTTGTTCTTTATTCTTTATTTACTAATATATCTTTATGGAGTTTCTACTAACCAACACATTATTTCTGACACTAGGGTTGTACAGATAAATAACACAAAGCACCTCTGGGCTCATAAAATTTACCAAATCATACAATATCAACTAGAAGATGGTTCTTAACTCCTTTTAGCATCACATGTGGTTGAGTAGTGTCTGTTAAGACTTGGACATGAGAGCAGGTATGCTGTTCAGAGTTAAAGAAACAAAGTAATAAAGTGGAAAGGGCCTTACAAAGATTTAAAACCACCACCTTCCAATTCTTGCTCCTCTGCTTCAGGTCACACTGGAAGTCTCTTCTTCCTGGAGATTCTGCGATTCTGACTCTTTATAAATTTATAAGGGTATATTTTCTAAAAGAAAAGTCTTAGAATACACATAGATCCACATGACCTGTCCATACTGCTTCATTTATCAGATTGACTCAATTCCTTATAAGGAATTTTATAAAGAATTTATAAAGGACCATTGACAGGTAGAAATTAGTTTTCTTTCCTTTTTTTTTTTTTTTGAAACTTACAGAATTCAAATTGAAGGACATAGATTAAACCCAAATTTTAATTACTGGGAGAACTGTATTCCAATATCATGAGGGCTGTGATGATTTGAGATGTTATAGTTAGAGTTTCCCATGACTTTCATTGGTGATCAAAACTCTTTGGCCACTTGTGAACTCTATTTAGCATTGTGCTACAGTGTGCCTGATTTATCTTAGCTACTGGGGAAGAGTTATGGCTTTGCTTATTTTCTAACCAACCCCAGCAGTAGTAATTTTCATCCTATTTGGCTCTCGGCTTTATTTTCTAACAGTTATTTATTCATTCATATATTTACTCATGAAAGAAAATTTACAGATTTTTTTCCTTTAAATTTCATGAATATTCTCATCTCTGAGGATGTTAAAGTTAAAGTTGCTAAGTACAAAAATGTAGCTTCCTGCTGGTTTCTAATACCCTTAACAACCAAATGTTCTGTTTTCATAACTCACTGCCCATGCAGAGAAGTTGGTAAAATCAGGTATATTAAGGGACAGCTCTAGCTCAGTGGGGTAAGGACAGAATCTGCAACCCATAAACTTATTGGGAGCCATCCCATAAATTTATAATCTCACTTTGGGTATGGAGATTTGGCTTATTATAAATTGTGTAAGATATTGTGAAATTAAGTATGAACTGAGGTACTTCCAACCAAAGGCTTGATGTTAGGTGCATCAGCAATGTAATAGAAAAAATCAACATTTTATATTGAAGGAGACCTTATTTAAAATTAAGATAACATATTTCTAATTGAACTTTGGCTTTGACCACTAGGTAACCTTGGCTTATGATCATATAGAGCCTCAGTTTACTGATTTGGAAAATACAGGGCTAAATGTGTACAAGTCTTGCCTTAGTTTACTATGTTTCTCTTGCTTTTAGTAATTCAAGAAAGATGAAGATAGAAAATAGTGTGAGAAATTAATCAGCCAAAAATTTGTTCACATTCACCACTATGATTACACACACACACACACACACACACACACACACACACACACACACACACACATCCCAAAACAAGAGCTGTCACAAAAAAGGAGAAAACACCCTCCCATGTTATTTAGACACTTTTGTCTAATTTCACTTTAGGAACATCTAATTACATCTGCTTAGACCTAACTAGCTAAATTATATGGATGTGTGAATCTATGTCAGTGTATCTCAAGGTTTCTCTTCCGCATCCTTGCAGCAGTGGGGCAGCACACACCAGCCTTGTTTAGGATTGGAAGTGTCTTCGTAACTGGACTATTCCAGAAAAAAAAAAAAAAAAAAAAAAAAAAAACAGTTGAATCTCAGGCAGTAAAAACAGAAGGGATATATAGGTATATAACTTATACCTGAAATCAATATTCTTATTTTTAGAGCCTGGTACAAATGAAAATGTAGGCTTTTAAAAATACAAATAAAACAGGATACAGTACAGAGCCAATTATGAATTTCTATATGCACAGGGTATGAAGATCAAGATCATTCTTCCATACCACATTTGCATGTTGGCCATCATTGAGTGTCTTCAGAGGTAAGTACCTTCATAAAACTTTAGATGATAATGCTTATGACTCTTTCCAATCAATAACATATGTCTACCGAAGGCTGATATTTGAAGCTTTCAATAGCTTCAAGAGCATATGGCTACAAGCCTAGGGAGTGGAATGTGGTGGTTCGACTAGCATTGACCCCAATAAACTCATGTATTTGAATTCTTGGCCAAATGCAAAATAATGTCAGGTAGGAGCATTCTCCCACAGGATAAGAACTTGTTCCATCAGCACTGAGTCTTTGGATGTTTGCTAATAAATAACCTTAGCTTCACAGGGCTGGTATGCGCCAGCTCTCTGACACCGTTGCAGCTAGCCTATCTAAGGAACCCCCAATTACAAAAGGCCTGGTGTACGACACCTTTGATAAGCACTGTCAAGCTTTAGACTTTTTTCAGGTCTACAGAGGATGGCCTGTTCTGATCTGAACAGGTTTTCCTTCTCACTTCTAGTAAAGCTCTTGAAGGCCCTCCTCCTTCAAAGGCATTGTTGCTCAGAGGATTCCCTGCACACAAAGCTGTCCTAGAACCCATTTTGGAAAGTCCTGTGTGTGCCCAAGCTTCATCAAGTAATGTTTTTTTAATTTGTATATTTTTATTACTACATTTTTAAAAATTTTTTAAAAACCTTTTTTATAGTTATATTTACATTTTTCTTTTTCTTAAAAAAGCCCAACCCAATCCAACCCAACCCAAACCAAACCTAACCAAAATAACAGTGCAAAATGAAACACACCAATAAACAAGTACAACAAAACAAAATGCACGTAAAGAGCTGCTTTTGTGTTGTCCATCTGCTACTTAATATGTAGGTATCTTAGGGTTTTATTGCTGTAAAGGGATACCATGACCAAGGCAACTCTTATGAAGAAAAACATTGAGTTGGGGCTGGCTTACAGTTTCAGAAGTTCAGTCTGTTTTCTTCAGGGAAGGAAGCATGGTAGCACACAGGCAGACGTGGTGCTGGAAAAGAAACCAAGAGTTCTACATCTTGATCTGCAAGCAACAAGGAGGAATTGTTTCCTGCAATCAGCCAAGATGAGGCTCTGATTATACACTGAGTGGAGTTTAGGCATAGGAGACCTCAAAGCTTACCCCCACAGTGACAACACTTCATGCAACAAGGCCCGATCTATTCAAATAAGGTTACACTTCCTAATAGTGCCATTCTCTATAGGCCAAGCATTCAAACTCATGAGTCTATTTGGGATCAAATTTATTCAAACCACCACAGTAATAATATTCCTAGAGCCACTCCATTAAAAAAATTGATTTTTCCATTCACAGCAGGCATTGGTTGCTAATAGCTTCTTAGTTACAGATATGTGTCTGTGCTTATTTTACCTCCTCCATATTGCAATTTTCTCCAGTTGAAACCTGAATGTCATGTACATTCTGTCACAGTGTCTTTGTGTTCATATGTGCACCAGCCCTGCTCTATCTAGAAAATACAGTTTCTTTAGAGTTGTCCTTAACCTCTGGCTCCTACAATCTATGGAATCTTCTGATCCTGAGCTGTTAGGAGAGGCCTTCAGTGCTGAGTGGTCCAAACTCACTTTTTTACTCTGTGCATATTGTTTACTTGTGGGTTTCTATATTAATAACTGTCGACTACAATATGTTTCTCTAATGACGATTTAGTAAAAAACAGAACTGTGGGAATAGTAACGTGTTAGGAATGTACTTTATTGCTATGTTAATTTAGTAGATTAATTTTAGCAGGTTCCCTCCATACCATGAGCTATCTAGTATCTGGTATTTGGCCTCATTAATGGTATCAGGTATGGGTCCCATCACATAGAGTGGGTCTTAAATCCAACCAAAAGGTAGTTGGTAACTCCAGTAACAGTTGTGTTTCCTAGCTGAGTGAGGTTGGTAATTACTTCTCTCCTGCATTTCAATTCTAGTTTTCCTATCCCTTTCATCCATTAGAAATCCTAGCAAGTGACTACAAGGGGAAGATGCACTGGAGAAAAATCTATGTTAAAAGTTTAAAGACAAACAGAAAGGGCATTATCATGCTCCCAAGAAGATGCTTCTTCAGAGTAGTTACTTTATTGTAAGGTGTGATACTGATAGGTGGCCTGATTCAGAGGCAGAGCCAGTCATAGATATAGACAGAGCCACAAAGACAAAAAATATCATATTTTATTACTACATTTCCAAAAATGTACTAAAATATGTGAACTCCAAAATACTCACTGATCACGGCCCCCTTGGCAGATGTTTTCTTATATTTATTTTTATTACATTCTCACACATCTGTGTGGCTTCTTACTGTCAACATTTCAGAAGAAAGTGAGGTTCAGGAGAGTCAAATACACTGTCCAAGACTATGTGGTTAGAATGCTCCAGGATTTTTTCTGTTCCACCCGTGCTTATTTGCTAGACCTTTAAAAGAATATACCCAGAATATAGACTAAAACTATTAATGGTCCCCTGAGTCTGAAAACTGATAAAAAAGTTGCTCATTTGCATAGAAATTAAATTAATCCTGACATATATAAGAGTAAAACTAATTACTGATGTAAGATGTTTGTCTCTATATGAACAATAGATAGAAAAGGATAATGATCTACATACAGCCTAGACATGCAGCATCTTGGTTTTGGGAATGTCATCATTCTAAAATACCTAAGAAGCAGAGATATAAATAGTCCTGTTTCTGACTCAGCTGCTCCACAGGAGGGAGGGATGGAAAGAGGGAAGGAACGAGAGTCAAAGACAGAGACACAGGGAGAAAAAGAGAGAAACAGAGACAGAAATAAAGACAGGGACACAGGGAGATAGGAAAAAAAAGAGACAGAGAGGACAGAGTTATAGACATACACACAGTTTATCAGTATATCATTATCACCATGGTTGATACGAATGAGGACATTACCTTTTTCAAAGTAATTTTATATTTTTGTCAAGTAGTTTATATGGCTAGTTAAATAACAAATATTTAAGAAAAACTGAAAATGACATAAAGCAAATCTAATTATCTTTTTCCAGCCATAGTTTTTCCCAAAGTGGCTCCTGTGTTCAACCCTTAAAGCAATTATTCCTGTTACTCAGTATAATGTGTTCATGCTTCTCATTCTTCATTTGCTTACTGCAAGTATTTTCTATAACTTTTATTATGGTTGTTTAACCTTAATTGTTTTGTACATAATATTTATTACTTCCTTGTATTATTTAAAGTACAATGATACTTTATTATTAGTAAATTGGAGGATTCAAGTTGTGTGACACATTTCATTGTGAAACAGGTATATTGTCCATCAGTTTGGATATGTGCTTTGCTGTGACTGCTCTGGTCATTGCAGCATGGCACAGTGGCTATCCACTGACTATTCTCACCTTTAAGACAGCTGTTGACTTACACTTTGATCCTCTTGGAGTACAGAGCCATCATTTAAACTTAAAGTGTGGAAAATATATGTGCCTGTCGGTAAGAGATATTTCTGTGCTAATAAAGGGACCTGAGTTCAAAACTAAGTAGTCACATAAAATGGCAGGCATAGCTACATACAAGTCTATAACCTATTATAGAGGACTGAGACAAGAATATTGCTGGCTTGCTGACTGGTAACCAACTCTAGATTTGATGAAAGAACCTGTCTCAACAGGATAAACCCAGGACTGATAGAGAAAGACATTGGTTTTTGGCCTCTGACTTCTACATGCAGAGAGCTATAGTTGACCTACTGCCCATAATGTGTATAGACCTTCCTCTACACACAAAGTTTTGCTCCTCTGCTGACAGAAACACATAAAGGTATCTTGAGAAGTTTGTGAGTAGGTAATTTTGACTTTCCAACTATCCTCACCAAGGTATTAACAAGAGAGTATCTTTAATTATCTAGGTCAACTTTTCAATGTTACCACACAAAAATCATGCTTGAGATACAATTCACCATGACCACTGAGTGGATTAAACTTCTAATCCACTAAATAATGAAATGTTACAGCACACTATATGTTGAAGAAATGTGCTATGCAATGGTATAAATACTCAGATGGTCTTTGGGACATATTGGTATATGCTTTAACAAATACAAATTTTATCAGGGCATATCTAGTAAAAAAGAACATAAAAATGCTACAGAACAAGAATTCAATTTGTGACAATAATACAGAGTTGTCAGGCCACATAAGAAAAACCATAGAATTTAGCTCTATGATCATTTGTTATTTGCTCAGAAAGATTGGAGGGCATGTCTTCAAACTGCTTTTGGTTTTTGAGGAATTTCTTAAGTGTTACATCACAGCAACCTTATTGCCAAGACAGATTTAAAAAGAAAGAAATGTCAGAAAGACATAGGATGATAAATATTTTCTCTTTAGTGAACAATCAAAGCTTGAGAGGCTCTTTGCCACCTGGAACAGCAGAGATCCCGGGACACAGGTCCGGTGAGATTGCACTGTGAGTAACCAAAGTGCAGTGAGGGTTAGGCAGAGCTCATGAAAATGGTGGCCCTGTGCCCCAGAGTAAGGGCCGGGCCTCTGGCAGAGGGACTCGGGATTCACCCGGGAAGCCTTAGGTCATGGACTAAACACACAAGTCCATAGTAAGGCACAGGCCTTTGCCACTGGGAACCTGGTTCTGCCCTAGAAAGGCAGTGCTTGAAGTTATACTCTACAGGACCTCATACACCTGGACCAGAGAGAAGCCTATCACATAGGCCCAGGGAAAGCACACTGGGAGTTCTCAGAGAGCAGAAAGTACTGTGCTATCTGGAAAAGGGTCTGTTTTGGTCTAGAGAAAGAGGCAAGTCCCTGCCAGTAGCACTCAGGACCTGTGGACACAGGGCTGAGCTTCCAGAACAGCATCACAAGAGCTCCCACACCTGAGCCCACAAAGACAGAGCTGAGTCACTGCTACCAGAACTCACAGCTTGCCCACTAAAAGCCGAACACTCAGAAACAATTTTCTTCCTGAGCCCACGGGCCCTCAGATCCACAGGAGAGACAGGTGCCAGTCACTGACAACAAGACCATGTATAATCACAGATAACAAGATGGCAAGAGGAAAACAAAAGAACTTAAGCAACCGAAACCAAGACATCCTGGCAACATCAGAACCTAGCTCTCCCACCACAGCAAGCAGTGGACTGCCTAACACTCCAGAAAAAGAAGACTCAGACTTGAAATCATACCTCACAATGATGATGGAGATCTTCAAGAAGCACATAAACAACTTCTTTAAATAGCACAGGAGGACACACATAAACAAATAGAAGCTTTTAAAAACGAAACATAAAAAACACTCAAAGAAATACAGGAAAACACAACCAAACAGATGAAGGAATTGAAAATGGGAATAAAAACAATAAAGAAAACAAAAAAAGTGACAAACCTGAAGATGGAAAACCTAACAAAGAAATCAGGAGTCACAGATACAAACATCACCAACGGACTACATGAAATGGAAGAGAGAATTTCAGGGGTTAAAGACAACATAGAAAACAAAGACAAAACAGTCAGAGAAGATGCAAAAAACAAAAAGCTCCTAACCCAAAACACACAGGAAATCCAGGACACAATGAGAAGACCAAATGTAAGGATAATAGGAATAAAAGAGGGCAAAGAATATCAACTAAGAGGCACAATAAATATCTTCAACAAAATCATAGAAGAAAACTTCCCTACACTTAAGAAGGAGATGACCATGAGTACAAAAGAACCTGCAGAACTCCAAATAGATTGGACCAGAAAAGACACTTTTCCAGACACATAACTATCAAAACAACAAGAGTTTAAAACAAAGAAAAAATACTGAAAGCAGTTAGGGTAAAAGTACATATAACATATAAAGCGAGACCAATCAGAATTACACCCAACTTCTCAACAGAGAATGTGAAAGCTAGAAAATCCTAAACAGACATCATACAGACACTAAGAGAACACAAATGTCAGCCCAGGTTGCTATATGCAGCAAAACTCTCAATCATCATAGATGTAGAGACCAAGATATTCTAGGACAAAACAAATGTACACAATATATGAACACAAATCCAGTCCTACAAAGAGTAATTGTTGAAAAATCCAATAAAGGGAGGAAAACTACAACCTAGAAAAAGCAAGAAAATAAGTAAGTGAGAAAACCAAAAGAAGAGAAACACACAGACATAATTCTAGCTCTAAAAACAAAAATAACAGGAAACAGCAATCACTATCCCTCAATATCTGCTAATATAAATGGACTCAATTCCCCAATAAAGAGACAGATTATCAGACTAAATACATAAACAGAATTTAACATTTTGCTGCAGATAGAAAACTCATTGCAGAGACAAAGTTTGACACTATCTCAGAGTAAAAGGTGGGGGAAAAAAGAAAACCTTTAAAGCAAACAGCCCCCCAAAACAAGCTGGAGTAGCCATTCTAATATCGAACAAAGTAGATTTTCAACCAAATTATTTAAAAAGATAAGGAAAGACACTTTCTACTCATTACAAAGTATATTTATCAGGATGAATTTTGAATCCTTAACAAATATGCTCTAAATACAAGAGCACCCATATTCATAAAAGAAACCCTACTAAAGCTCAAAACATAAATTGCACCACACACTATAATAGTGTGAGACTTCAACACCCCACTCTCATCAATGGACAGATCATGGAAGCAAAAACTGAACAAGGACTCAGTAACCCTAGCAGAGGTTAAGAAGCACCTAGAATTAATAGACATCTACAGAATATTTCACCCTAAAACAAAAAAATACACCTTCTTCTCAGCTCTTCACAGTACCTTCTCCAAATTTGACCATATAGTCTGTCACAAAACAAGCCTCAATAAATATAAGGAGACTAAAATATTTTCATGCATTCTATCAGATCACCGTGGACTAAGGCTGTTCTTTAATAACAACAAAGACAACAAAAAGCCCATATACACATGGAAGCAGAACAATGCTCGACTCAATGATAGCATAGTCAAAGAAGAAATAAAGAAAGAAATTAAGGATTTTCTAGAATTCAGTGAAAATAAAAACACAACATACCCAAACCTATGGGATGCAATGAAAGCAGTACTAAGAGGAAAACTCATAGCTCAGAGTGCCTCCAAAAAAGAATCTGGAGAGAGCATACACTAGCAACTTCACAGCACAGTTGAAAGCTCTAGAACAGAAAGAAGCAGATACACCCAAGAGGAATAGACAGCAGGAAACAATCAACTTCAGAGTAGAAATTAGCCAAATCGAAACAAAAAGAACCATTCAAAGAATCAACAAAACCAAGAGCTTGTTCTTTGAGAAAATTAACAACATTGATAAATCCTTAGGTAGAGTAACTAGAGAGCAAAGAGAGAGTATCCAAAATAACAAAATCAGAAATGAAAGTGGGGACATAACAACTGAAACTGAGGAAATTCAAGAAATCATCAGTTCCTACTACAAAAACCTATACTCAACAAAACTGAAAAATCTGGAGGAAATAGATGATTTCCTAGTCAGATACCAGATACCAAAGTTAGTCCAGAACCAGGTAAACCATCTAAATAATCCCATAACAACTAAAGAAATAGAAGCAGTCATCAAAAGCCCCCAAACTACAAAAGCCCAGGACCAGATGGGTTCAGTGCAGAATTCTATCAAACTTTTATTGGTGACCTACCTAATACCAATACTCTCCAAAATATTCCACAAAACAGAGTCAAATTGAATACAACCCAACTCATTCTTTGAAGCTACAAGATCCCTCATTCTTAAATCACCTAAAGACCCTACATGGAAAGAGAACTTCAGACCAATTTTCTTTATGAACATTGACGCAAAAATACTCAACAAAAATTCTTGCAAACTGAAACAAAGAACATATCAAAACAATCACTCACCATGATCAAGTAGGCTTTATCTCTGGGACACAGGGATGATTTAATATGTGGAAATCCATCAACGTAATCCACCATATGAACAAACTCAAAGAAAAAACCACATGGTCATCTCACTAGATGCCGATAAATCATTTGACAAAATTCATCACCCCTTCATGTTAAAAGTCTTAAAAAGAGCAGGAATCTAAGGCCCACACCGAAACATAATAAAAGCAATATAGAGCAAACCAATAGTCAACATCAAACTGAACACAGAGAAACTTGCTGCAATACCACTAAAATCAGGGACTAGACAAGGTTGTCCACTCTTTCCCTACCTATCCAATATAGTACTGGAATCCTGGCCTGAGTAATTAGACAGCAAAACGAAATCAAAGGGATACAAATTGGAAAGAAAGAAGTAAAAATATCACTATTTGTAAATGACATGATAGTATATGTAATTGTTCCAAAAATTCCACCAGAGAACTTTTAGAACTGACTAACAACGTCACCAAAATGGCTGGATATAAAATTAACTCAAACAAATCAATAGTCTTTCCCTACTCAAAGGGCCAACATGCTGAGAATGAAATTACGGAAAAGATACCCTTCTCGATGGTCACAAACAATATGAAATACCTTGGTGTGACTCTAACTAAGCAAGTGAAGGACCTGTATGTCAAGAACTTCAAGTCACTGAAGAAGAAAATTGAAGAAGATCCTAGAAGATGGAAAGATCTCCCATGCTCCTGGATTGCAAGGATCAACATTATAAAAATGGCCATCTTACCAAAAGCAATCTACATATTCAATGTAATCCCCATCAAAATTTTAACTCAATTCTTCATAGAGTTAAAAAGAACAATTTGCAAATTCATCTGAAATAACATAAAACCTAGAATATTGAATCAATCCACAACAAGAAAACATCTGCTGGAAACACTATCCCTGACCTCAAGCTATATTACAAAGCAATTATGTTAAATACCACGTGATACTGGCACAGAGATAGGCAGGTTGATCAATGAAAAAGAGCAGAAGATCCAGAAATAAAATGGCACTCAGCATGCAGAAGAATGAAAATAGACCCTTTCTTATCTCCTTGTACAAAGCTCAAGTACAAGGGGATCAATAATCTCCACATTAAACCAGGTACACTGAAACTATTAGAAGAGAAAGTAGGCAAATCTTTAGAACACATAGTCAAAGTGGAACCTTTCCTGAACAGAAGACTAATGGTTTGTGTTCTAAAACCAAAGATTGAGAAATGTGACTTAATGAGACTGCAAAGTTTCTGTAAGACTAAGGAGACTGTCAAGAAAACAAAACACAGACAACAAATTGGAAAAAACAAATTTACCAAAACTAGATATGATCGAGGTCTGATATCTAATATATACAAATAACTCAATTTAGATGCCAGAGAATCAAACAATACTATTAAAAATGAAGTACAGAGCTAAACAAAAAAATTCTCAATTGGGGAATGTCGAAAGGCTGAGAAGCATTTAAGGTAGTGCTCAACATTTCTAGTCATCATGGAAATGCAAGTCAAAACAATCCTGAGATTCCACCTCTGAATGGCTATGATTAAATACTCAGATGACAGCCGATGCTGGGTAGAATGCAAAGAAAGAAGAACACTCCTCCACTGTTGGTGAGGTTGTAAGATGGTACAACCACTTTGGAAATCAGTCTGGCATTTTCTCAGAAAATTGAACATAGTCCTAAATGACGACCCAGTTATTCTACCTCTGGGCATATATCCCAGAGATGCTCCAACATTCAATAAGGACACATGCACCACCATGTTCACAGCAGCCCTATTTTTAATAGCCAGAACCTGGAAAGAACCCAGATGTACCTTCTGTAGATGAATGGATACAAATATATTTACACAATTGAGTACTAGTCAGCTATTAGAAACAATGACTTTATAAAATTCTTAGGAAAATGGATGCATCTAGAGAATATCATCCCGAGTGAGGTAACCTAGTCACAAAAGAACAGACAAAATATGCAGTCCCTGATAATTGGGTACTATCCTCAGAACACTCTGAATACCCCAGAAACAACTCACAGGCCATATGAAGCTCAAAAACAAAACAAAACAAAACAAAAACAACAACAAGAACAACAACAAAACAAAGACCAAAAAGTACAAGCATTCGTTCTTCTTAGAAAAAAAAATGTAAGTGTATATCACCCTCCCAGAGTGTGGTACATCTAGACCTTAAATTATTAATAATTCAAGAGCTAAGATTATAGCCTTGTGGCAATTTTTGGTATTTAAAATCACTATGTTAATCTATACACACCAAGAAAACTCTAACTGTTTCCATTTTATGTTCTGTTCTACATGTACGTTATGCTTATGGAAACTAGTAGGATTTCAATGCATACCATCAAACCTTAAAAAAAATTAAGTACTGACAAAATTATATTCATATAGCTTTATGCTAAAATGCTTTTAAAAATTTGTACATGTATCTCTCTTTTAAAAATAAAGTTGTAAGAAAAAATACATATTTGAAGAACTGTCAAAAAAAGAAACAAAGCTCATGAATATGTAAAAGTGACCTCACTAAGGGTATATCACACCAGCTTTAAGTGAATGACCTAGAGAAAGCGAGAGAGACAGAGAGAGAGAGAGAGAGAGAGAGAGAGAGAGAGAGAGAGAGAGAGAGAGAGAATATGAATAGTTCTCCTAATTTCCTAATTTTTGTAAAAAATATAGCTGCAAACAATATACTGACTGAAGTTCTTAGTGAAAATGTCAGCATTCTAGGAACAAAATCACCTAGGCAATGGAGTTATTTTTAGAAGGCTGGTATGGAATATTGGAGTGGGTAACATATATGGCTAGAATTCATTTTTTCTTGATTATCATTATGCCTAATCTTAATCGTTAACCTTTTCAGAAGTAGGGTCCCTATGGTGACATGCATCTGGATATACCTACAACAGTTTTCCTAGGAAGATTTAATGCATTTGTGTGTGTGGTACTGAAAACCTATTGACTAGGGTCCTGGGCTTAATAAAAATGAAAAATCAAGTGGAGTACCAAACATTCCTCCTTCTCTACTGTTTGCCTGTGGTTCTACAAGAGCACCTGCCTCACACTTTTGCTTGCAGAGCTTGAGCCATGCTGCAAGTGTGTGTTCTTCCCATGATAGGATCTAAGCACAAACCCTGAAGCCACAGTAAACTCCTAATTCCTTCTGCTACTGTTGTCAGGCATTGTATTAAAGAAGGAAGAAAAGTAAGTCATATGAAGAACAATTACAGCATTTCTCCTAGTTTCTCTCTTTCAGTCAGGGGTATCCATGGTAAGATACATATGGTAGCTTCACCATCTTCTCTCACACATTGTAAATTCGCTGTTCAGTGCTGTGCCTTTTAAAATATTCTTCCCAACTCCTTTAATAGAGAAAAACAATGGTCAGAGGACTTTATCTGAGGAGTTTTTGCTACTCACTATGATTATTATTTTTGTGACACCATCTTGGTATTTGAGATAATACTGGAATGGAGTGGGATACTGTTTTTTCTACTAGTTGGTATCAAGTGCGATCTCTAATGACTTTTGCTCTACTCACTTAGACAGTTTTCCAGATTAATGTGTCATGATGATTCGGCCTTGATTCTTTATATATTGATTTCAATCATGGTTCTTGCACATACAATTTTTAAGATGTTAGGTAAATCATGACTTTTTTCAAAGGCCCTTTTCTACACTACTAAAATGTGACCAGTAACTTCATATTAAAGTTACTTTGCAAGGTAAACGGCAAAAAAAATTAATGCTGAGAATCTGACAAACTGAAACTTTTTCTTTTACTCTTGCCCATCTCTACAATAAAGGGCTATTAGACTTGTCAAAGGCAATAGGTTATCAGGCAATATACCCTAGATCTCAATCTATTTTGTGATTTGTGATAATAAAGAGACTCTGGGAAGATCCCTTCATAAGTTGGTAGTATCAACTGTAACAATGGCACCTACTTACCTATCTCACCAGTGCTGTTGTATGAGGACTGTTATGATAATCCCAATAAACGATGGAGCTCTTGGATAATGTTGAATGGATATTAGCTATTCCTATTAATAATATCTTTTAGCTCCTCTCAGTGATTCTCAAATGGTTTAGCTCTATCATGACGTTTATTTGATGAAAATAGACTATTGAATATGATGGCAGAGTTGCTCTTTATTTATCTTGACAGCTCATTCATCATCTCCATGGGTTGTCTGGGTATCTGGTTTTGAGTCTTTAGCTTCTCTGTCTGTTGTTCTTTCTGAGAGGGCTGCATATGGAGAGACTGTGGGCTAGTTGCTTTCCGGTATC
Source organism: Micromys minutus (assembly GCF_963924665.1). Lineage (NCBI taxonomy): Eukaryota > Metazoa > Chordata > Mammalia > Rodentia > Muridae > Micromys > Micromys minutus. Next base: position 18,683,672 of record NC_137969.1, read on the forward strand.
TATGTTACTTTGCTACTGTCTTAGGGCTTTATTGCTGTGAACAGACACTGTTACCAAGGCAACTCTTATAAGGACAGCATTTAATTGGGGTTGGCTTACAAGTTCAGAGGTTAAGTCAAGGTGGGAGCATGACAGCATCCAGGCTGGCATGGTACAGAGGAGCTGTGAGTTCTATATCTTCATCTGAAGACTGACTTCTAGGCAGCTAGGATAAGGATATTAAAGCCAACACCCACAGTGACACACCTACTCCAACAAGACCATACTTCTCAATTGTGCCACTTCCTGAGCCATGCATGTACAAACATTACAGTTACTGAGATGGATGCAATATTTCTTTTTCAGAGATCTCATATTGTATATTGTTATGAACCATATTTTTCTGTTATAATCTATGTAGTATTTGCAAATGAATAGAACTTTATCATGATAGCCATTAAGGCAGAACTTTAATGGCAAAAAAAAAAAAAAAAAAAAAAAAAGAAAAGAAAAAGAAAAACCCAAAATCAAGCAAAACATTTTATGGCAAAGCAAAGATATTGCCCTCAACTTCTTGGAAAATAGAAAATGACTCAGTTGACTTTCCAGAGAGTCCAGAAAGACCTCACTTTGGGGAGAGATTTATGTCTCACTGGAAAATAAGTAGTAGGTCTTCTTTACAAAAGACAGCTGAAGTGTCCAATTTACTGTGTGCTTACTTGATAATAATCTTTATGTATTGAGTACTCTACTCATGGATTACTAAGGAAATACAATATTATCTGTCTCACCACCAAATGTTCTTTTGTTCAGTAGATTTATTATATTACAAATACATGAGCCATTCTCTTTAGGAGCCCCAGTCTAATGAAAAAATAAACCCTGAAACAAATAGTACTATATCTAAAAGATACAGGCAGATGTTCAAATACCTTTTATTAATTTTATTAGTTATTGTGAAATGTCACCAATATAGTCATGTGTTGGAATGTGTGTTTCTAGGCTAATAGTACTATATGGTAACAGTGTAAAACCTTTATGAACTGGAGAAAGTTGATAACTGGCAAAGAAACAATAAACTTATCTGAGCCCAAATTTCAGGTTAGCTCTCTGTAATGGAATGTGAAGAATTCCATATCCCCAATACCATGGACTCTACCATAACTTCATTACCACCCCTAATCTATACGCTGTCAAAACATGAAGCAAACAGAATGGTGTTTTGCCAAAAGTTATTTCAATCAGGACTTATTTTTACAAAAAATGTGAAAATTAATTGATATAGAAAATTGATGCTTAGTAATAGTTTTGTTTTTTCTGTGATAAGAGTAAAATTTGGTAACTGAGGTTCAGAGCTTGTTTGCAGGAATAATATGGAAGATTTGTGTTTTTATCGTAGAGAAGCCCTGTATCAGTGTAAGCATTTTGATGGGGTCTCAAAACAGAATGATAATAAAAATGTAGATAGTAGGAACTAAATGATTTCAATGGTGCAAGGCCCATTTTATTAACATATGGCTGTATTTCATCCATATTCAAAATCTGATACATTAAGTATGGCTATAAACAATGAGCAATGACCTTGTCACAGCCCAACTGGTAATACTCGCTACCTTGAAATTTCCTTTGTAAACTAGTTAGTTTCTTAATTTTGCTTTGATCTCACTCATAGTCTGCAACTCTCCTTGACCCATTAATATGGCATTCACTCTATCCATCTTCAGAGCTAACACTAAGTAGTGTGTGATGACAGGCGCTTCTGTCAGCTTTCGATGAGCTCTAGCTATGTGTCACCAAAGCTTCTACAGCCGTCATCTATCTGAGTGGCTGAACCAGAGCAGATGTTTCCTTCTGGAGTCCTGTTCAAGTGGGTCTCTATAGTCTATAGTCTCTGGTACTCTTCGTTTTCTCTTTTTATTAATTAAGTTTTCATTTGTACCTACACTGCTTAATCCCAGAGCTACTATGAGTGAAGATTTGCCATTCATGCACCATTTCTCTTTCCCCAGAGCAAAGTCCATGGTTCCTTTGGAAGTGCACCAGTTGTTCTAACAACTATAGCACCTGGCCATCCTTGACTTGTCTACAACTTGAGACACACCCATATTCCTTTGCTCCAAGGGTCCCAGAATGTGGATGTGGTCGGGGAACTTAAAACAAGCTAGCATGGAACTATCACGTTGTCTGTGTACGAGAGGCAAAAGAAAACCTTAATTTCTAATGGAGACCTCGGGGTTTCAGAGGTTCTAGTAATAGAAAATTCTGGAGGCACTGAGCTAAACCAAGTCAGGAGAGAGACTGTTGTACTGCACACATCATGGCTGTAAGCAGAGGCATGCCCAACCTACTGGAGCCCATATGGTATCACCATGAGAATGATGTGCCATCCATTGAGCTTTAGGACTTTGAACTTGTTCTAGCATGCTTAGATAGATATCTTCTTCTATGTTACAATTTCTCGCTTTGCAATAGAAATTTTCACTCTCTTCTATCACTTCCTAATTTTCGGCCACATTTTCTGTTCTTTTTTTCTTCCAAGAAATGGAAATTCTTTGCTATGTACTTCCATATCCACAAACTTCACTCTGCCTCCTTTGGATTATACTCTTCAAACCAAGAGCAAAATAAATCTGTCCTCTCTTACATTGTTTCTGTTGGATATGCTGTCACAGCCATGAGATCAATGAATATGCATGCCTTTAAATTCTTCTTACACAGCAAGGCTTTCTCTATGAAGACAGAGGAACTGTTCTATTTCCTTTCATGTGCAACTCATTAATTCACCAAGAAACAAACACTGCCTCCAAGACTACAAGTTTCTAGATCAGGATTTAAATGCCAGGAAACTAAAAAAGAGCAGATCTACATGTTAAATACTTTCAATAAAATATGGAGGCTGAATGTTTATAGTTGTGGGACTATTTGGAATAACATCTGTACTGGTCAGGGAAATTGTGTGGGAAAGGGCAGCATTTTGAAATGCGAAAACACATGGGCTTTAATTAAAGCAGAGGAATTGGGACAGAATTGTGGAAGATGAAATTGTGCAGGACCTCTGAATGTTTGAAAAACAGAATGGGGGTGATTTTTCTTGTTATGAAAACTTCAAGAAGAAACTGAAAGATCAAAATGAAAAGTAAAATCCCTTTGTGGGGAGTGGCTAAGGTTCAGTTAATGGCCTATGTGAGCATTATCAGGGCTTTTCAGGGGTTGTTTCAGTATAGTTTTCTCTTCTAAAATTCGTTAAAATGTAATTGCCAGTCGAATACTGGTGAGGACTGCTACTCAGAAGTCTGGGGTTTCGCTCATAAGAACAAGTGAATTCTTGCTGTCTGGGAAGTAGATCGCTACTTTGGTCACAAGCTGCAATAAAAACTGTTCACTGAGACTTATCTCTCTTGCATGAGCTTCCTTCACCTCCAGTCCTTCCACTGATAGAATGTAGCAGGTAAAATTCTTTGGTTGCTAGGAATTTACTCTCACCATGCTATCAGATTTCAGAGCACTCAGATTCACCAGACAACAAAACCCTTTTTCATTATTTATTAGCTACTCAGATTTTTTTTCTTTATGCTATAACAACAAAAAGTTAACTTAAACAGGGAGCCTGCTCAGGTCCATAATCTGAAGATGCCATGGTGGAAACTGTGTGCAGCACTATTAATAGGAGGAGCAGTTAAAGATGGAGAGAGCCACTAGGGACAGCATTTGGACATTGCAAGCATAATGTGGCTTATATTAGGATTGTGAATTGAAGTCAGACTTTTAATTATTGCAACTGAGTACCAGAGTCAACTTATGGAAAGAAAATTGTGTTTTACACTTATTTACTTATAAATGTATATAGATTCATATGCATGCATGCATGTGTGTATTATGTTGGTTAGAAATCAGCTTGTGAGTTTTGATTCTTCCTTCTATCTCATGGAGCCTGAAATTGAACTCAGGTTATTAAGCTTGGCTGCAAGCATTTTACCCACTAAGTCACCTCACTGGCCCAGAGAAAATCCTGCTTGTATTGTGGTTTCATAGAAGGCTAAATATGGTGGAAAAACTCACATCATGGTGGCTGGATAGTAGTCAGGGAATCAGAGAAGGGCAGAGAGAGCTAAAGCTCTGAACACCCACAGAAGACCCTCTTGCTTCAACTGGGTCCACATACCAGAATCCCACCACCTAGAAACAGCATTCATATTTGGGATCCATCAATGAATTAAACCATTCCCAGACTCATGGTTCTCATCATCTTTGGGAAGCCTTCAGGTATTCCCAGAAGTCTGCTTTCCCATTCTCCCAAGGTTTTCTCAGTGCAATGACAGTGAAAATGAGATAAAATGAATATTATTTACTATGAAACAAATGTAATAGTGACTTGGCATACTGGGGCAGCATCTGCTTACTTTTCAAGTGTCCTGTTTTGTACAGTGATAGCCACACTAATACTAATATTGTAACGTTATTTTGTTATTAAGTAATTTCCACAGATTGATATCTGAGTAAATTTTTATTACTCTGTGCCTTCTTCTTCTTCTTTTTTTTTTTTTTTCATCTATGGAGTAAGGATTAACATAGTACTAGAATGAGATTTCTAATGGTACTAGAACATTCCTTACAGAGTTGTTATTCAGGTTTAATGAGGTATGACTAAAATCACTTAAAAGAGCTCTTAGCACCCACTAAAGATTCAACAAGAATCATTATCATACAAGTGTCTTCGTTTATTTCTAAAACACAAACAGGAGGCTATGAGATTCAGATGGTGAAGCTTTCTCTGATCTCAGAAGAATTGGGAGCTAGTGGTTATGAAGATGGGTGGTGACAGTCATTATGTGAGGGACCTGGCAGAGTTCATTCAACTTTAGTGTGATACTGGGTGTGTGAGGACTTGTCTAAAGAGAACTAGGAAGTCCAGAAGGAAGATGATGGTAACACATGAATCACCTCAGTATCATGCCCTGACTCCAGAAATACAATAACCATGCGAGTTATACAATCAGAAAATTAAGGGAAAATATGCATTTTATAAAATAAATAAGCTATATTATAGTATCTGATCAATTTAATTTCATATATAACTATGTCAACATAACTATTATAAAACTTGATACAAAAAATAAAACTAGAACTTGTAAAACTTAATAATGAAGAGACTGGAGGCCCCATAAAGTTAGGAATTCTGGTGGGGTGGGTGGGGTGGGACATCCTTCCGGAGACAGTGGGTGTGGTAAGGAGGTATGAGATGTGGAACAATAGGAAGATGGACTGGGAGAGGAATAAAATCTTGGGTGTAAAAATAAGATAAAATAAAATAAAATAAACACAAAAGAGAGAAAGGAGGAAAGCAGCAGCAAATGAATTGGTTCAGCAACTAATCTCAGATTTGAGTATAAGGAACTGGTTGAAACCTGCTGATAATTAGACCAGTTTAGTAGAACTGAGTTTAACTTTATAGAAGTGTCTTTATACTTAATTAGATATAAAATATTGTTTTGTTAAATAATGTCTCTCATAAAAGAATTTTGAGAATATTTAATACTTTCTTCAGTTTATTTATTACTAAGAATGTCAATATTTAAAATACAATGTTTATTAGAATAATTCTTTCCTTATGTAATTATTCTTTATGGACTAATTTATCTTTAATATTCTGTGTAATTTGATAGCCAGAATTTTAGTGCCTAAAACAATAAGAACAACCAACACATTGTATGTAGTAAGTGCTTCCTTAGTGCATGAATTTTGGGTGCCATTCATTTGAACAGTTGTAAGAAGTCTCATTCATAGCAAACACTTTATAGACAAGATGGAGTTGATACATGGTGGGGTCCAAAGATGATTCAAGCCAGTGTAGGTGTTAATTATTCAAATAGGGATACATTTTTAAAAAATATTTTGTGTAGGGCAGTTGTTTTCAATTTTCCTAAGACTACAACCCTTTAATACAGACAGGTTTTTATGTTTTGATGACATCTCCTACAAACTATAAAATTATCTTGTTGCTACTTCATAATTGTAATTTTGTTACTGTTATAAATCATAATGTAATTTCTGATATGTAAGATACCTGATATGTGACCCCCATGGGGTCATGACTCACAGGTTGAGAATACCTAGTATAGAGGTTGTGATTGTGTATGGGAGCCTGTTTATGTGTGATGTTAAGGGTACATTCTTGCCATAAAGTATATGCAGATTTCAGAGAAAATATTTGGAATTTGGTTCACAACTTCTACCTTGACAGAGATAGTCTAATGTTCACTGCTGTATATATCATGGTATCTAAGTGTGTGTGTGTGTGTGTGTGTGTGTATGTGTGTGTGTGTGTGTCTGCTTTCTATCTAAATGCAGGAGCAATAAGATTGCAGGCTTTATGTGCGTTCCAGGGATCTGAACTCAAACCATCGTTCTAATGGGAAGCTGTTTTCCTACTGAGCCTTCTCCCCAGCCCCATGCAAACATTTAAGTAGCTAACATTAAGAGTTCTGAGTAGTTTTAGGAAACTTGTTTGTTTTACCTCTAGAATTTTACATGAAATATAGTAGTTACATAAATATGAATATATAAACTTATCTATGTGAGTTTTTCATACACCCATAAATATAGACATACATGTATATACATATATGCATATAAGATATTCACTGATAAGAGACAAAGGAACATGTATGAGAGCTGACCTCAGAGGCAATGAAAGAGTGGAAGAGATGAGAGGGAATGACAAACAAAGGCTGTTCATAGGAAATTCTCAGGAGTTCCTAGTATCCTTGTAAAGAATTTCCAGCAGGATGTGGGATGGGAGATTCATTTATTAAAGGAATTCCAGTGAAGTCTAGAAAAGCAAAGGTCACTGTTCTAGTTTCATGTCCTTTGCCTGATAATACATCATGGCAAAAATTAAACTTAGAGGAGAAGAGATTTATATTAGATCACAATTTCAGGTTAGAGTCCATTGTTGTGCGGAAGTCAGAAATGTTAAGAATCTGCTCACATCATTTCCAGAGTCAGGAGCAGAGAGAAATGAATGCAAGCATGCTCATGTGCTTGCATGTGCTCATCTTGTTTCTTTACTCTTCCACAGCTCAGGACCCCAGCCTAAGGAATGGTGCTGCTCACAGTGGACTGGGTCATCTCATGACAGTAAATTAAAAAGGTATCTAGAGGCATGCCCCATAGACCAATCCTATTTGAAATAGTCTTTTGTTCACTGCTGTGTATGCCTGGTTTTTCCTCACAAATAACTCTTTGGCATGTGATTAGGTTTTGTTAAATTGCCAGTTATAGCTTACCAACCCTGTCACAGATCCATTCTCTCATACATACTTCTACTGTTTTATTATCCTAATAGCACACAGGTGAAGATAGAGATCTAGGAAACGTGAGAATTTATCCAGTGTACTCTGATATCTTAGCAGTAGAGAATGAATATTTAGCCACATTTGCATAACCACAAATTTGTACACTCTTCCTGAATAATGGAGTGTATTTTATGATTTCAATGTAAGAAATATGAATGGTATTAAAATATTATGAATATAAACTGAGTCAGCTGCCTCTATTAGCAGTTAATTCAAGCTCAAGCCTAGGAAAAAGTCAGGTAGAATCATTCATTTTTGAAGTCAATGTGAGCCCCTAATTCAGTAACTTACCCATTTAAAACAAGTCTGAAGTCAAATTCCACAGGAAGCATCACAGCATTTTTTTTTTTTTTTTTTTTTTTGCTTTGTTACTCATAGATCACTTACTTCTGCAGCCAAAAAAAAAAAAAAAAAAAAAAAAAAAAAAAAAAAGAAAAAGAAAAAAGAAAAGAAAAGAGAAAAAATTACCAATGAGAAAAATCTGTCAAGGAATGCAATCCCTTTCTTTTATATCTTCATGTCATATAGTATCCCCTGATGCCTAATAGAGGATTTGGCCACGTTTCTTTTTTGACTTAATCCTCACATTGTGTCTGGCCTGAGTTGCTGCCACTGAAGTTTTAGGTGCCTTTGCATGTAAGGCCTGGCTTGTGTAGTATGTGTCTTGCTTTCTTTCCTGTGACAACTCTCCAGGATGCAAGTGTCTCCAGATTGTCTCTAGGGAGACACAGGAAAGGATGGTGAGGACCGGCTGAGTGAAAGCTACATCTGACTCAGTTTCTACATCACTCATCTTCTTTAATTGAGATAGGACCATCAGCTGCAAAGCCACCCTCATGGATTCAAAGAAGGAAAAACAAGCTACTAGATGCTTTCATATTCAAATTTCCCCAATTCTTCGTATTGCTTCCTTGTATTTCCATAGAGTACGTACTTTCAACTCTTCATCCATCACTGCCACACAACAAAGAAAATTGCTATGTATGGAAATATGTAAGTAACCAAATTGGAAGTGTGGAGTACTTTATTTAAAAGTACTGAGTGGAAATGTGAGGCTATGCTGTCAGTTAAGCCCCTTTGGTGGAAAGAGGCCATGTAGCCTAGAAGTCAGACCTATAACTGGGACAAGGCACCTGCAGCGTTTCCTGTATCCTAAGCTCACACATCTCAACAGGTCTGCAAGTCCCTATCAAACATAAATGTGCTGAAAAGCCCACACAAGTGTATCTTATAAAGAAATGACTCTGAGCAATTTAAGAAAAGATAGAGGTGGAGTGAATTTGGCATCATAATGTATCTGGATTAGTCACATAGTGACTAGGAGAATGCACTTTTCATATAGGCTCTTTGTACATCAGCAATGGATTTGTTCACAAGATAAGCAAATCTCTCTTTGATAAATGCTAATTGGTTTTGTAGAAGGTAATTTTCCATTGTTAGCATACTTTTTAAACCCTTTGTAGAGAAGTGTTGTAGTAGTTACTATGCTGCATGAACATTCTGGAAAGTTAAACATTTTCTCCACATTTATGTTTTTAATTTTCATAGTCATTCAAGAGAAAGATAGGGGCTGAGGAGAGCGGTTACTAAAAGCTCAGTTCAAAGTATTTGGTGCTCCTGTAGCAACTCTGGGTTCAGTTTATAGCAGCTTTATTGATAATAATCAGGAGCCAGAAACTATCCAGATGTCCCTCAATAGAAGAATGGATACAAAAGAATGTGTTATATTTACACAACAGAGTATTACTCAGCTATTAAAAACAACGACTTCATGAAATGTGCAGGCAAATGGATGAAACTAGAAAATATCCTGAGTGAGGTAACCCAGTCACAAAAGAACACACATGGTGTGCACTCACTTATAAGCAGATATTATAAAAAAGCTCAGAACACCCATGATACAACTCACAGACTATATAAAGCTCAAGAAAAAGGAAAAACAAAATCTGGATACTTCAGTCCTAGTTTAAAGGGGGAAAATAATTACTGAGAGGTAGAGAGAGGGAGGGGAGAGTAAAAGGGTGGCAGAATCAGGTATGGGAGGAGAAAGGTGAGAAGTTCAGAAGGTCAGGAAACTCAATGGGGGTGTGTAGCAGTGGAGACTGGGGAGCTGGGGGTAGCCGCCAGAAAGTCCCAGGAAAGCAAGAGGCACTCAGAACACAACAGGGATGATATCAGCTGAAATACCCAGCAGAGGGGAGAGAGAACCTATAGAACACAAACATGTTAATAAATGATTTTAGAAACATTCCTTTAATAACAACCAGCTGAGATGATTCTACCTGAAACTGTGAAACATGTTCCACATATATTTTAGTAAAATAAAAACATAACAATTGAACAGAAATACATAGTAAAGTTTATATTTTCTTTTTTTTAAATTGTATTTTTCTTTCTTTCTCAGGAATCCAGTCTATCACTTCAGAACTTTGCATTGATTATTTTTCTTTTCTTTTATTGGGTATTTTAATTTGAAGTGTTATCCCTTTCCTGGTTTTTCCTACGGAAACTTCCTGTACGATCCTCTCCCCCTTGCTTCTATAAAGATGTTTCCTTACCCACTCACCCACCTTCTCTCTCCTCCTCACCCTGGCATTCTCATACACTGGGGCATTGAGCCTTGGCAGGAAACCAGCTAACTTCCTAGTTTTGCCATCATGCTTTCTCTATGCTCTACCATGTCTCCATATCATAATGAGTTCTATCCCCTCATGTAAAAAATAAAAGGTGCTTCAAGGTATATCTTTGGAATATGTTGTCACAGCAGAAAACAGTAATGAATAGGCTCTAAACCTATTTATAAGATAGTGTTCATTATTCATTCATTCATAAATAACCCACACCTTATAATATTCTATTGACTGTAAAGTAGTTTTTTTCCCTTTTTCTGAATCTTCATTAGTAGCTGGGTTTGATAATTATATATGGGATTGATCTCCAGATGGGTCAGTCTCTGGGTGACCGTTTCTTCAGTCTCTACTTCATACTCTGTCTCCTTATTTCCTCCTGTGAAAATTTTATTTCCCTGTTAAAGAAGGACTGAAGTATTCATATTTTGGTCTTCCTTCTTCTTGAGCTTGATTCAATCTATAAATTGTATCCTGAATATTTCAAGCTTTTGTGCTGATATTCACTAATCAGTGAGTACATGCCATGTGTGTTTTTTGTGATTGGGTCAACTCACTCAGATTGATAATTTCTAGTTCCATCTATTTGCCTAAGAATTTCACTGATTTAACAGCTAATATCCTAATATTAGTAAATACATATTATATCTGTCTTTCTTGGTCTAAGTTACCTTACATAGAAAGATTTTTTTCTATTTTTATTCATTACCTATGAATTCCAAAATTCCATAACCTTTAACAGCTAAGTAACATTTTATTGTTTAAATATACCACATTTTCTTTATCCCTTCATCCATTGTTGCAGATCTAGTTTGTTTCCAATTTCTAGCTATTATAAATAAACCAGCAGAAAACATGGTTTAGCAAGCGTCTTTGTGGTAGAAGGAAGGTTCTTTTGGGTATATGCCTACGAGTCATATAACTTGGTCTTGAGGTAGATCAGTTGCCGTTTTCTGGGAAAACTGCCATACCGATTTCCATACTATTTGCTCAAATGTAAACACCCACTATCAATATATAAATGTTTCCCATTTTTCACAGTTTTGCCACCATGACATGTTGCTCATTTTAATTATCTTATCCATTCTGGTGAGTATGAGATGAAAACGCAAAGTAGTTTTGATTCACATTACCCTGATGACTAAGAATGTTGACCAGTTTTAAAAGTGTTTCTTAGCCATTCACAATTTATTTTGGGGGAATTCTTTGTTTAAATATGTTCCTCCAGCTTTCTGGTTTTCACCTGCATCTGGTAGTGCCAGAGCACTCTCTACTCAGACATTGCTGGGAGAGAGCTGGTCTCACAGGAGGGCTGACACATCTGAAAGCACAGAGGAGAGCACCACCTCTGCTCAAATTCCTGGCCCAAGAGGAAACCTCCCCAGAGCACTCAGGACACAAGAAACAAGGAACAGTCTGGAACAGAATCCTTCAAGTTTCTCTCTGTGCTCTGTGCTGACCCTGTGTCACAGCTATCTCTATCCAGACCCTGCTAGGAGAGAACTGGTCCCCTGTAGTGCTGACAGACAGGATTACACACAGTCAAAACACTGTCAGAATCAGCAAGACCAGCTAACACCAGAGATAAGCAGATGGCAAGAGGCAAGTACAAGAACCTAAGCAACAGAAATCCAGGCCATCTTGAATTTTCAGAACCCAGTTTCCCCACCACAGAAAACTCTGGATACACCAACACACTGGAAAAGCAAGTTTCTGATTTAAAATCACAACTAATAATGATGTTTAGCGGTCATAAACAACTTCCTTAAAGAAATACAGGATAACACAGTTAAATAGTTAGAAACTCTAAAGGAGAAAACACAAAAACCACAAAAATTCTTTAGAGAATTACAGAAAAACAAAGCTAATGGGTAAAGAAATTGAACAAAACCATCTAGGATGTAAAAATAGAAAAAAAATCAATAAATAAATGACAAAAGTAGACAATCATGGAGATAGAAATCCTTGGAAAGAGATCAGGAGTCACAGACACAAGCATCACCAACAGAATACAGGAGATGGAAAAGAGAATCTAAGGGCAGAAGATACCATAAAAAATACATTGCCACAACAGTCAAAGGCAATGCTAAATGTAAAAAGCTCCTAATACAAATCATCCAGTAAATCCAGGACACAATGAGATGATCAAACCTGAGGATAATAGGTATAGAAGAGAGCAAAGATCCTCAAATCAAAGGGCTAGAATTCAAAATTATAGAAGAAAATTTCCCTAATGTAGGGAAAGAACCAGATGCCCATAATCATACAAGAGGCCTACATAACTATGAATAGATTGGATAAGAAAAAATTTCTCCTGTCACACAATAATGAAATTACCAAAATGCACAAAGCAAATAAAGAATATTAAAAGCAGTAAGAAAAAAGGTCAAGTAACATACAAAGGCAGACCTACCAGAATTACTACAGACTTCTCAACAGAGACTATGAAAGGTGTAAGATCCTGGGAAAATGTCATACAGACCATAAGAGTACACAGTGCCAGGCCAGGCTACAGGCAAAACATTCAATTAACATAGGTGGAGGAAAACAAGATATTCCATGACAAAACCAAATTTATACAATATCTTTCTACAAATCTAGACCTACAAAAAATAATAGACTGAAAACTTCAATAACAGGAAGGAAATCGCACCCTAGACAAGACAAAAAACAATCTTCTTCCAATAAGCCCAAAAGAAGATAGCTACACAAGCATATTTCCACCTCCAACAACAAAAGTAATAGAAAAAAATCAATGGTCTCAAATATCTCTCAACATCAATAAACTCAATTTCTTAATAAAAAGACATAGACAAACAGACTGGATCCTTATGAAGGACCCAACATTTTGCTGTATACTAGAAACACACCCTAGTGACAAAGACAGACACTACCTCAGAGTAAAAGACTGGAAAACAATTTTCCAAGCAAATGGTCCCAAGAAACACGCTGGAGTAGCCATTCTAATATCAAGTAAAATCGTCTCTAAACCAGAAATTATCAAAAAAGATAAGGAAAGACAATTCATACTTCTGATAGAAAAAAAATCTATCAAGATGAAATCTCAAATTTTGGATATCTATGCTACAAATGCAAGGGCATCTACATTTATTAAAGAAACCTTACTAAAGCCCAAACCACACAATAATATGGGGAGGCTTCAACAGCACACTCTTATCAATGGACACATCATAGAAACAGAAACTTAATAGTGAAACTAAGAAGTTATGAACCAAATGGATTTAACAGTTATTTATAGGATATTTCATCCTAAAACACAATAATATACCTTCTTCTCAACACCTCATCGTACCTTCTCCAAAACTGATTAGATAATTGGTTACAAAACAGGCATTAACAGATACAAGAAGATTTAAATAGTACCATGTGTTCTATCAGATCACCATGGACTAAGACTTGTCTTCAATAACACTAAAAATGACAGAAAGCCCACATAGACATGGAGAATAAACAATCTCCTACTCAATAATAACTTGGTCAAGGAAGAAATAAAGCAAAAAATTAAAGACGTTTTGGAATTTAATGAAAATGGAGGCACAGCATACCCAAATACATGAAACACATTGAAAGCAGTGCTAAGAGGAAAACTCATAGCATTGAGTGCCATCAAACAGAAACTGGAGAGAGCTGACATTAACAGCTTGACAGCAAAACTAAAACCTCTTGGGGGAAAAAAAAGAAGCAAATGCACCCAAGAGGAGTAAACTGCAGGAAATAATCAAACCCAGGAATAAAATCAACCAAGTAGAAACAAAAAGAACTACATAAAACATCAACAAAACCAGGATTTGGTTCTTTGAGAAAATCAACAAGATATATAAACACTTAGCCGGTCTAAACAGAGGGCACAGAGACAATATTAACATTAATAAAATCAAAATGAAAAGGGAGAGATAGCAACAGAAAATGAAGAAATTAAAAAAAAATCATCAGATCATTCTACCAAAGTCTATACTCAACAAAACTGGAAAGCCTGGATAAAATTGACAATTTTCTAGACAGATTCCAGATACCAAATTTAAACCGGGATCAGATAAACCAAGTAATCAGTCACATAATGCCAGAGAGAGAGAGAGAGAGAGAGAGGGAGGGAGAGAGAGAGAGAGAGAGAAAGAGAGAGAGAGAGAGAGAGAGAGAGAGAGAGAGAGAGAGAGAGAGAAGTAGTCATCAAAAGTCTCCCAACCAAAAAAAGCCCAGGATCAGATGGGTTTAATGCAGAATTCTATCAGACCTTCATAGAAGTCCTAATAACAATATTCTGCAAACTATTATACAACATAAAAATGGAATGAATACTACCCAATTTTTATGAAGCCATAATTATGCTTATACCTAAAGCAATACCAAGAGCGAACGAAGAAAACCAATTTCCCTTATAAATATTGATGTAAAAACAAATAAATATTGATGTAAAAAATAATATTCTCACAAAATGAATCCAAGAACATTTGAAAATTATCATTCAACATAATCAACTATTCTTCATTACAGAGATGCATGGATGGTTCAATATGTGGAAATCAATCAACATCCCCAACTATAGAAACAAACTCAAAAAAATTTATGAACTACTGATTAGATGCTGAATAACTAATTGACAAAATTCAACACCTCTTCATGTTCAAAGTCTTTGAGAAATCAAGAACTCATGGCCCATATATAATTTTAGGAAAACCAATATACAACAAACCAGTAGCCAACATCAAATTAAATGGAGAAAAACTGGAAGCAATCCCATTAAAATTAGGAACTAGGCTACCCACTCTTTCCCTCGTACTATTCAATATAGTACTTTAAGTCCTAACCCAAGAAATTAGACAATAAAAGGAGGAAAAAAGGATATAAGTTGGAGAGAAAGAAGTCAAAATATCACTATTTGCAGATGATATGATATTATATTTAAGTAACTTCAAAAATTCCACCAGAGAACTACAGCTGATAAACCACTTCAGCAAAGTGGTTGAATATAAAATTAACTTAAACAAATCATTAGCATTTCTTTAATCAAAGGATAAACAGACAGAGAAAGAAATTATGGAAATGACACCCTTTACAACAGTC
The DNA here is from genome assembly GCF_963924665.1 of Micromys minutus. Taxonomy (NCBI): domain Eukaryota; kingdom Metazoa; phylum Chordata; class Mammalia; order Rodentia; family Muridae; genus Micromys; species Micromys minutus. The sequence continues at coordinate 18,698,715 of NC_137969.1, forward strand.
CCAAATCATATAAAATACCTTGGTGTGACTCTAACCAAGCAAGTGAAAGATCTGTATGAAGAACTTCAATTCTCTGCAGAAAAAAAAATTAAAGAAGATTTCAGCAGATGGAACATCTCCCATGCCCATGGATTTGCAGAGTTAATATCATAAAATAGCCATCTTGCAAAAGCAGTCTACATATATGATGCAATTCCCATCAAATTCCATGTAAATTCTTCATAGAGTTACAAAGAGAAATTTACAAATTCATTTGGAATAAGAAAAAAAATTCATGAGCACAAAAACTCTTTTCAACAATAAAAGAAATTCTGGGAGAATCACCATCCCTAACCTCAAGCTATATTACAGAACAATAGTCATAAGAACTGCACATGGTAGTTGTATATAGACAGGCAGGTAGATTAATGGAATATAATTGAAGATCCAGAAATGAACCCACACATCTATGGTCACCTGATCTTTGACAAAAAGCTAAAACATTCCATGGAAAAACAACAGCATCTTCAACAAATGGTGCTGGTTCAACTGGCAGTCAGCATGTAGAAGAATGCAAATCAATCCATTCTTATCTCTTTGTACAAAGCTCAAGTCTTAGTGGATCAAAGATTGCCACATAAAACCATAATAGAAGAGAAAGTGGGGAAGACCTTGGAATACATCGGCATGGAGGAAAATTTCCTGAACAGAACACCAATGGCCTATACTCTAAGATCAAAAATCAACAAATGAGACCCCTTGAAATTGCAAAATTGCTGTAAGGCTAAGGACAATGTAATCCTACATCTGATAGAGGCCTAATATTCAATATATACAAAACACTCAAGAATTTAGACTCCAGAGAATCAAATAATCTTATTAAAAATGGGGTACAGAGCAAAACAAACAATTCTCAACTGAGGAATATTTAGGGAAATCAGGGAAAATGGATAGCATTTGAAATGTTGATGAAATCTATTCAATTAAAATATCTATACCTCTCTTTTAAAATTAGGTAATTTTTGATATTTGGTTTTTAATTTTTTATATATTTTGAATATTAGTACTCTATTAGATATGTAGTTGGTAAAAACAAAACAAAACATAACATAACATTTTTTCCATGCAGAAGCTTCTCAGATTATGAAGTCTCTTTCATTTATTGTTGATCTTGGTGCCTGTGCTATAGTGTTATTTTCAGTCTTTTCTTGTGCCAATGAGTCCAAAGCTATTTCCCACTTTTTATTTTGTCAAGTTAAGTGCTTCTTCTTATATGTTGAAGGTTTTGATCCATTTGGAGTTGAGTTTTGCACAAAGTGATCAGTATGAATCTATTTTGAGTCTTCTACATTAAACTATCCAGTTTGACCAGCACCATTTGTTGAAGATGCTTTTTTCTGCTCAGTACATTTTGTTCCTGGCTTCTTTATAAAAAACACAGGTGTCCATAGGTGTATGGATTTATGTGTGGATCATCAATTAGATTCCATTAATCTTCCTGACTATATTTATGTCCTGTTTATATTACTATAGCTCTTACAGTACAACTTGAAATCAGATGGTGATATCTCCCACAGTTATTTCATTATTCAGGATTGTTTTAGCTGTCCTAAGTTTCTATTTTTCCCTATGAAGCTGAAAATTGTCCTTTCAAGATTGTTGAAGGATCAGTACCTATATCTTATTATCTCCCACCTCTCCTTCTGTGTATCTGTCTGTTTGTCTATCTGTCTATAAGACTGCAGAATAATTATAAAATTTACTTCCATGAAGCAATAATTAAAATATCAATTACATCAAATGACAATAAACTATGCAGGTCATATTATCTAGCAGCTATGTTCTTTCATACACTTTTAATAATATGTAAGTTCCTCAGAAACCAGCATTGTGCATTCAAACTTATTATCCAAGAATGAGCATAATTGTGAGGTGTCTACCCTCATCCATTCCAAGTAAATGTTTATCTTGTGGATTTACCTTGAATGCTAAAATTGTATCAAATAACATGTCAATCTTAATATAATTTATATCTTATAGAAATTACTTTTCTGAGTTTAAAGTCTACCAGAAAGCCAGTAGCACAGTGGAGAGCTTTCTGTATGATATTTTTTTACTATGAACTGTGGCTGAAATTTGCAAATTTATCTTCTAGTGGCTTAGCCTGATCTTTCTGTCCTAATTGACCTTGATCATTCTCCATTGATTGTATTAACACTTTATAGATCTGACATAGGTTTTCGTTAAAATCAACTGCCATCTGCCATTGCTATTCCTACCTCATAACAATCATATTCCACCATGGGATTTAGAAAAGACACAAAGTCACATGCCAGTCCTGAAGTCCCTGCTGAATCGGTGTTTTCTTAGGTCTTCTGCGACTGCATGCCTACCTGGTCCGGTGAATGGGCTTTCAATCACTCCTTTCTCTCATGCCCACTTTTCTCACCCAGTCCCTTCTCTACTGTGTTCTACACCTCAGTATTCTTCAGGGTGAAGCCAGTGGCCTTAATGATTTGTAGAAGCCAGGTTCATCCTGGACAGGCTTCCCCCATGCAGCGCTTCACCGTATGTAGCTTTATTGTCAAGGGCACACGGGTAGTTATGTTGCTCACTGCCTCCATTCCACAACTCTCAGGCTGATGCTTTTGTGTCCCATACTCTCACTAGCTGGGCTTGGAGAGGCTCCTTGGTTAAGGAGACATTTTGAATGATTTAAAATTATTCTCAGATCCAAACAAGCCAGATGCTGAATGTTCCCTGATTACCTTGGTATCTTATACTAGGCCATTATTAATATCTGTATCTGCATGTTAAACTATGGAATTTTTTTCTCTCTGTTAAAGGTTAGAGTTAAAAGCCACCTTCTATCAATTATACTTTGATATCTTTCTTTTTATTATCTGGTTCTTTTTAAGTTTGTGGATCCCAAGAAGGCCTCTTTGGGAGCACATGTAATCACATCTATTTTCCATCTTGGACTTCAGCCATTAGAAATGTCAAGAATCACCTCTTTTATCTAGTTTACTCACAAAAAGAGAACCCAATCTGGAGGATATTAGTAATATGTCTCTTTCTTATTAAAATTTCAACCTTAACCAAGCAAGGTCCCTCGGTGTAGCCATTTTTGTTTAATTTTACTTCTTACTACAATTACACATAGCCGTGTCAACAAAGCCACAATAACAACTTCCTCTCATTCTCTTTTCCTCATTTTTATTGAATATTCTCTGTATTTATATTTCAGATGTTATCTCTTTCCCTCAGTCCCCTTCCTATCCTATTGCTTCCATGAGGGTGCTCCCTCTCTCAACAACCCTCTCCCACCTCAGCACATTGGCATTCCCCTATACTGAGAAAACAGGCCTTCACTGAACCAAAGGTCTATCCTCCCAATGATACCAGAGAATGCTATCCTCTGCTGCATATGCCCCTGGGGTCATGGGGCTCTCCATGTGAACTCATTAGTTGGTGTTTAAGCTCCTGGGAGCTGGTAGGTTTGGTTAGTTGATAATTTTGTTTTTCCCATGGTGTTGCAGACCCTATCAGCTCTTTCAGACCCTTCTCTAGTTCCTTTATTGGGGTCCTTGTGTGCAGCCTGATGGTTAGCTGCAAGCATCCTCCCCTGTATCAGTATGGCTCTGGCAGAGCCTCTAAGGAGAAATCCATATCATGTTCCTGCCAGTAAGCACTACTTGGTATCAACAATAGCAATTGGGTTTAATGGTTGCATATGGGTTGGATCCTCAAGTGAGGCAGTCTCTGGATCATCTTTTCTCTAATTCCTGCTCCTCTATTTGTCCCTTTATTTTGTCCCATGAGTGTTTTGTTCTACCTTCTAAGAAGGACTGAGGTATCCACCTTCTGGCCTTTCTTCCCTTTGAGCTTCATAAGTTGTGTGAGTTGTTTCTTGGGTATTCAAGCTTTTTTGGGTTAGTATCCACTCATAAGTGAGTGCATACTATGAGTGTTCTTTTGTGACTGGGTTACCTCACTCAGGATGATAACATCAAGTTTCATCTATTTGTCTATAAATTTCATGAAGTTGTTTTTTTTCAGAGTAGTACTCCATTGTGTATATGTACCACAATTTCTCTATCCATTTCTCCATTAAAGGACATCTGGGTTTTTTTCCAGCTTCTGGCTATTATAAATAAGGCTGCTATGAACATGTGTCCTTGTTAGATATTGAAGCTTCTTTTGGATATATGCCCATATTCTTTTTTTTTTTTTTTTTTTTTTTTTTACAAGCAATATAAGCAGATTTTTATACTTTGAGATTTTGTACACTTTACACAATGCAAAATGAGAAAAATATGAACACATAAAATTACACACAAATAATGTATCTACAAGGTATTAAATTACAGAGTGAGAGCCCCACTGTTGGGCAGATAGATGCAAGAGTTTCAAGCTTCAGTCAAATATAACTCTTTGTATCTATCTCTTTAACCATAGTGGCATTTGTAACAATACCCTTGAGAGGTAGCATCAAGACAATTTCTTACCAGTAAACTCAACACAGACTAAAACTTTTGTTGGTCTGACTCTTGAAGCCTGGATCAGCCTCAATTCTTGAAAATGTGATTTGTGTAGTCTCCCTATAAAATCTCTAACTGCCCAATGCTTGACATGAGCTCTAAAGTTGCTAATGCTATTTTAGATGATGAATTTAAGAATTTACGATAAAATGGTTTTTATTCCTAAGCCTCAGTTTAGAGGTAGAAAGTTAGCTCTCAGAACTTATTTTCTCCTCTCAAACCATAGCACTGAGCCCAGTTCCCTTTTCCACCCCCTCCCCAACCTGGACCCACACAGACATTAGCATGCTTAGGAGGCAGCAAGCCGCTTGAGCTGATATTCAAAGAATAAACAGTTGGCATCTTTTTTAGGAAGCAAACCCTCTCCAAACTGACAACGGTCAGCAGGAGTGTCACTACCAAAGTTTTCAAAGGGCCTAAGGCTCAATCTAGCATGTGCACCTCTGCTAACCTTCTACCATCTAAACTAAAGGATGGCTTTCCAGTGTTTAAAAGAATTTAGAGCAGCTGTGGTTTTCAAGTGCAACAACTACAAGATACAGACTTATATTATGCATTGTGCTCTCAAAGGCCACAATGTTTTCTCGGATCTTTCTGTGATTTTCTGGATATTCTATACTCACATGTCAGTCTCCATTCATCAAAGTGCTGCATCAGTCTATACTATCTGTCACAGAAGAAAATAGTCATCCCATGATTCTATGCAATTGCATTCTGTTCTAAGACATTTCAGATTTTGTTACACATTTTCTCACCTATCTCGGGTATCATACCACCACCATGATAACAATGAGGTACACCATCCCATGTGAGCTGAAGTTAGGTAATCAGATTGTGATTACTTCTATGTGTCCTAACATGGATCAGCCTTAGTTGCTTGTCTCCGTACTCATTAGAGAGGGCATGAGATAATTCTTTTATTGGCTTTGCTGATTCTTGGTTGTATTGTATGATTTCTTTCCTGAGAAGATGTTCCCTAAGTAGTCCATTGATTACCAACCAAATAAATGATTCCATCAAAGCCCGGCTTAGTGAATCAATAAGATCTTCAGGTTATTTGTGGAGAGATGCTAATCAACTTTCACCACAGGGACTCATGGAAAGGTACATTTCTGAAGCTTACTGCCATTTTGGGCTTTAAGGACAGGAGAAAAACATCACTGTTTTGAAGGAATAATTATATTGAAAGTGTTTTTCATGTAACTTTCTTAATTCTTTCTGAAAATGGGCCCAAACCCACTTCACATCATGCTGATTTGCAATGGGAGAGGCAGGGGGCAGGCAGATCTCTCATCCTCTCATCGTCTCTCTTGTTTTGATACTCACTCATCGTTACTGTCTTCTACTACCTCACTTGATCTTGCACATTTTGTCATTGTGTTTTGTTTTTTGGTCTTAATGTGGAGACCAACAGTTCTCTTTGAAACCCTTTGAAGTACCTTATGAGGTTTACAATTATTTTGTTTTTGTTTTTGTTTTTTGTTGTTTACTCAGATTTACTTAGTAAGGCTTCCTCTCTTCTGATTCTCATTGTCTGAACTCTTTTCATTAGCACCATTGACTCCTAGTCCAGAACTTGATTATTTCACTGTGATGTCATCTTCTTTGTGTTTATTGACTTTTACTTCAGAGGACAAAGTAATTAATTCCCCACTGAAAGACATTTAAGACGCATCTATGAATAAATGAAGCATTTGTAAAATTCCCAAAGAGTTGATCAAATGAATGATTTGATAATTAGACCCTGGAAACAAATCAAGTATCCTAGAAAAAAGTACAATGTAACTGACTAAAAAAAATCAAAAGTAAAGAGGAAGATTTTGGTTGTGTCATGTGATATAAACTAACATGATGTTCTGCTTAGGCAAGACCCTTGGGAGGATGAGTGATGCTTGCTAAGAATATCAGTAAGACTCAATGGACAGTGACAGCCTGCTTTCATGGCTAGCCTTGAATGCTTCCTTGTTCTCACACCTTCACACATCTTCACTTTATTGAGAGAGGCATGGCAGAGAATTTCTCCTTGCCGCACAACTGGTTCTTGTTGCTTCTTCTGACTTGAGCTGATTTAGTGGAAGCCTGGCTGTTTCTTCTGGATCATGCAACTGCTGCTGATTTGTGTTAGGTATCCTGATGCTGCTGAACTTGACTGCTGGTATCTTGGCAAACTGCAATTGAAATCATCCTAAAGAACTACTTCTAAAAAGGACTACATCCCCTTACCCTATTTACAATCTTTTCTCCCCACCTTTGGACAGTGAATTAGAAGGAGGGTGTCAAAAAGTATAAAAACACTTATTAATAGTAGGTTTTAAAAAATTTAAACCCATACAAAAGAAAAAATTGTCAAATGATGATAAATTTAATTGAATGCAATCAATGTAGTTCCATTTGTTTGGAGCACTTAGTCTTTGAGGTTGAACAGACTCTTATTTACTTTTATCTGGGTTAAGGGACTGCAGTTGAACTTTGCTCCATGTTCAATACAAGTTTATAAGTTTTGTTCTAGCATTCCTCAGCAACCCAAGCAGGTCCCATGAACAATGAGTTTATTCCAGTCCCTGGGTTCCCTGAATTTTCTACCTCCATGCAGTCTTATATATCTGATCCTGTCTTATAATCAACATGAATCAGGGTGGTTGTCCTGTATAGACATATTCTTAATGACTCTGACTTTTCCAAAATGGCCAGATTTGGGAGCTAAATACTCAATTTGATTCTTTGTCTCCTAAAATCTTCTTGACCTTAAATGTACATATAAAATGTAATCTGGATCTTGTTGGCTGAATTCTCCCTAAGTGAGTTCTTTGCTTCTCTTGCAGGCATTTCTAGGCAGAGTCTGTTCTTGGCTTTCCTTGTTTTCAGGATTGAAATACAATCTCTCTCTCTCTCTCTCTCTCTCTCTCTCTCTCTCTCTCCTCCATATATATACAATTTCTCCAGCATGTCTTTTTTGAGTTTTGTTTTTTAACCATAAGAAGACTGCCTTTTTTTTGCTTTGTAGTACATGCAACAAACTATAAAACTATTTTAAATCTCATCATTTGAGGCCCAAAGTTTCCTATCATTGAAGGCCAAGCTTAATTTTTTTTCTCTGTAGAAAAATGCCTTGGTTTTATGTCCCTAGAAACCTCATCCCTCATCTGATGGCTTCAATCTTTCATCATTTTCCTCTTCATGGCAATCATGGGTCAAATACAGGACCACAGACAAATTTCTACCTTTGAAGAAAATCAACAAAACTAGTTTCTTAAGTCAATGAATTTGTACGATGTGTTCTCACTGAGGCCTTCCTTCAGTAAAAGTTATTTTTATTGGGCTGATGCTCATAGAGGTCATGCACAGGGATGGCGTCAGATTGCTTGTGAAGTTTGGTTAACAGCTCATAGGATTAAACAGAGAGACGATATTAAAATTCTACGCAAAGGCTTGGATGCTAGTCACAGATAGAAAACCAGAAAGGCAAAACACTCACTAGAACAGTTTACACATACATTCAAAAATGTAAAACTGATAACACCTGACCTTGCAGGTGATTGTTGAGTGCGGCCTGAGTAATCAGGTAATTCCATGCTTTGCACGCATAAGGAGCAACGGGCCAGGTTAAATGAACTGAAGAACACTGCTGGGTTCAATCACTGCAGAGCCACGGGTATGGGCGGATCAGGGCATGTGTTCCATTTTTGTACTCTTTGAGGAGAAATACAGAGGTCTTGAGTTCACTAAGCTATGTAGTCTGGTACTTTGAATGAATTTTTTTTAGGATCCTACCAAGTGAGAGCTATTAACCCTTGTCATTTGCAGCCAGAAGGAACCTATGTGAGACCCATCACTGGATGCCTTTGTGGAGACAGGTGTCTCTCCACTGAGTAGGAGTCTCGTTCTCACCCCTTATATCCATGACCTGAAAAGGACTCTCTGAGCTTCATGGACTACCATTATCACATGACTTATTTTCACAGACTGAGGAAAACATTTTCCGAAGTCTTAATTTGTATCCAGTATGCCAAAAATCTAGCAATAAAAAACCCACCATTTTTTTCTTTATGTCTTAGGAGTTCAAACCTCTCTTTATTCAGGTAGCAAAGTAAAAGAGGAACATTTTCTCAGAGTGCTACAATGCTCTCTTTCACATCCTTGCAATCTGAGCCGTGTCAAATAGTATATTGTGACATATTGGATTTCACAGGAAGACAGAGGTTCAATTTATTTTTCTTTTTGGCTGGCATGCCCATCTAATCAGAAGGATAGGCCCACCACAGATTTTTTTCTTTAGACATGACACCTAAAGAAGATGAAAGTGCAATTATGCGCTACTGTGGTGCATCAGTTTGAAAGAAGTTGAAGCAGGTGTTTGAGACAGAAGACTCAGAGACAAAGCCTCACAAACAATGAGTTGTGGAACACAGAGCTAGAGAGAAGGATGGGTGTTTTTAAAATGATGACAGGCAACAGGAGGCTAGAGAGTCTTTTCAGGTGTCTAGCAGACATCACTCAAACAATAATTCTCTGTTTGTTTGTCAGGAGCCCGTGAACTTATTGAGTGAACACTTTCAACAAGACTCAACATAAGTCCTTCCTGAAAATGGATTCTTGAGAGTGAATCAAGATGACTTTTGTCTAGCTGGAGGTTTTTTTCTTTTCTAGAATTTACAAAGCACTTTCCCCAGCAGTTCATGCATTGTTTGTGCATTCTTAGTGCCACCCTGAGAAAATCAGATGAGGGGCAAATCAGCTAACAATCTCTCATGCAAGCATGTCATAGAAATTCTTGACTAACCAAGTAGTTTTTAAGATTAAGCATGCTGGAAATATGGGAGAGATGAGGAGCCTGTTTCCATTTTCTGTTCTGAATTAAACAACACTCATATTTGGCTGGTGAGCTGCTGTCTACAGTATACCTATGCTTGCAAAATAAGCCTAAGCCTCACTCTATACAGAAAGCCAGAGTGCTGGGTTGGTTTCAAACACATGAAAAAGAGTGATAGAATGCTTGGGTTTTTTTCAGAGAAACTGCAGTTTAGACTTTGAATTCCTTGAGGAGTAAATACTTCTTCTGCATATTGCTATAGCAAAGTGTCCCACACAGGGTGACCATCTGTTTCACCAATGTCAAGTGGACCCATTCAAGGAGGTGTCCACAGCCTGTATGTGACATTGGATGTACAAAGCAGTATTTCTGCTCAGAAGGCAGAGCTGACCTTTGCAAGACAGCCCCGGTCTTTTACAAATCACCACACACTCTCACTGCCCTTTGAAAAAGTAGCCTTATTGTCTGGTCGTTGCCTGACCTGCCCTTTGCTATTCCCTAGACTTTAGCTCTGGGTCACTTGCAGGGGTTAATTAGCAGAGGGAGAGGTCATTCCATCTCCAGGCCTTGTCATTAGTGTGTTGCCCAGATCTGGCTCAAGCCCTAGATGGGAAAGGGTGCAAGTGGAAATAGTAGTTTCCTATCCCCAGCATTGTCATCAGCACCTAAGACTCCCTTGTGGCCCAATTATACCAGTTTGTGATGCACATGCTATGAGGAGTCATTCAACATACTGGAAGAATTCATCCAACATGTGAAATCTTTGAAGGCTCTTGTCTGTAAAAAAGGGGTGGTTTTCAGGTGGTCCTGAGCCATGCTCCTTTATTGCCCCTTTGACTCAATGTTTAAACCCATGGACCTCATAGCATCAGCCTGACACTTTCATTATATCATACTTAGTTCCTTTAATTTTTAGTGATTTTATCTACAGGATGAGTTATGAACATAGATTTATAGAATTAGAAAGTATGAGGATGTATATGGATTCATTTGCCACCAAAGGTGAGTTCCTTGGCTCCTTCATCAAAATGTGTTATCCACACCTTGTGAAATATATTCCACATCTCCTATACTATATGTAGAATCCTTTTGGTAATTTTTAGTAGCCTAGCAATTCTTCTTTCCTGTTTAGGTCCCTCTGACAGCATTGCATTATGAGCCTGCATCCTAGGACTCTATTCATTTCTAATGGACAACGATTCGTTCTTCTCACTGAGCTTCATCATTTATGGTTTGAACAGCTTCAGAATTTTGTACAAAGTGTGGAAAACAGCAGGAGTTCCAGAGCCTCCAAAGCACTTCCCATCTACCAAAGGGAAGTAGTTTCAAGGATGTGAATTCAGAAATGAGTACAAACCATTCAATATGCCATTTGATGAAAAACAATTTACTATAGTTTGTAGGCTGATAACTCACTAAGTCAACATTAGACATAAATTCAAACTATTTTTCTAGGTTAGAATATGGGAATTTCAGTTACCAAACCTGGCAGAGCTTCCTGTCCTCTTACAAGTTACTTTCTCTTGCTCATATTGCCCTGAATTGTGAAAAGAAAAAGAGCTGGAAAACTGAGGAGAGAGCTTGTTTACCATTGAGAGTGCATCCAGCTCTAGTTATAGCCACAGAGGGTTGCATGTTCCAGTTTAGGAGATAAAATTCACACAGATAGCTTCACGTTTGAAGTATGTATTAATTCTAAATCGTTTGCTGTTTTTTCTGCAGCTGTTATGAAGAATGCCATCTGGTTAAGCACAGTGACCCTGTCAGAGCATCCCGTGTGGACAATCATTCTGAGTCTTGTGACTAAACTTTTCCAATCTGGTCTGTCTTAATTCCTGAGGGATATCAGGCTGTTTCTTATTGTGATCATAAAGCTACAGGCAGAAAGAAGGGGGTACTAGTTACTGGTCTTTATGTTTTAAATACGTCCTTCTTGGTTGTATTTTGATTTGAATGGATATTTTGACAATCCTGCTACAATTGTTACTGTTTGTGAGGTAGTCTTACACCTTAAACATGGATTGTGATTTAGAATACTGCTGACAACAAGTCAATATTTTCTGCTGTTTATTTTTACTTAGCTTTACTTGAGAAAGTAGAACACAAAAGACAAGGTCATGGTCCCCTGTAAAGCTCAGTCCCCTGAGGAACTTTGCCAACTCATGCTTCAACAATCTTGTTACCTTGTCTCAGCATGCTGACTAGTTGTTTGTCAACTTGACATGAGCTAGAGTCAATAGAGAAGAGGATGCTCCATTGAGAGAAGTGCCTCCATACGGTCTGATAACAAAGAAACCTCTAGGACCTGTTCTTCATTAGTAATTGATGGTACAGGGCCTAGTCCATTATGAATGGTGATGTCCCTGAGCTGGTGGTACTGAGTTTGAACAAGAAAGCATGTTGTATAAGTCTTGAGAAGCAAGAGAGTAAACAACCCTCTTCCCTGCACTCTGCATCAGCTCTTGCCTCCAGGTACCTTCACTGCTTGAGATCCTTTCTTGACTTCATTTTATGATGTACTGTCATGTGGAAGAGAAAGGTGAATAATTCTTTTTGTTCCCCACTTGTTTTTGGTCATGTTTTTTTTTTTTTTTTTTTTTTTTTTTTTTTTTTTTTATTACCACAGCAATAGTAATCTTGACTAAGACACTCACCCATGGTTTTGTCTGTCTTTCTGTTGGAAATTCAACCCACATTCTATTGATCTCTGTTTATATTTTGCTTTCTGCTGGTCTCTCCATTTTCCTACTTCAAATCAGGACAGGGTGATTTGATTAATATTTGAATTAGTGTGAGAAGAGGATTTCTTCATCAATGTGGGGGACATCATCCAATTCACTGAGGGCTCAATTACATCAAAAATGTGGAGGAGGTCATTCTACTCTATGAGCTAGAGATCTAGGGTATCATTTTTCTTTTACTTTTAGACATTGACGATCTTAGTTATTGAGATTTTAGAGTTGAAATGGGATTTACATTATTGGTTGCTCTTAAGTCTTAAGGCTTTAGAAACAGACTATACCTGTACCAATGGCTTCCTTAGACACACAGTTTCACAGAAGATAGAATTTGAGACTTATATGTGTGCATAATAATAGGCAATCAGTATAACTCTCTCTTTCCTCTCTCCTCTCTCTCTCTCTGTCTCTGTCTCTGTCTCTCTCTCTCCCTCTTTCTCTCTCTCACACACACAGAAAGAGAGAGAGAGAGAGAGAGAGAGAGAGAGAGAGAGAGAGAGAGAGAGAGAGAAAGAGAATTCCTGTTTCTGTCCTTCTCTTTCCTTTGTTATCAGAAATGTTTAAGCAATGAATCAATAGACTGATCTATCTTTACCTTGTAAGTATAGACCCAAGTATGCAACTCTTACCTCAAAGACAATATAGTAGGGTTTAATTTTGGAGCCAAATATTAGTGCCTACAGCCTAGGGGTGTAGATTTATATTGCATTAAATTCCATGGTCCAAAGACCTAACAGTTTCTAAAAACTAGTATAGTACTAGAACAATGAACAGTTATAAATTGTAGTAGTTCTCAAATGCGTTATTAAGTACATCAGGTAGATGGAGTATATCAAGATGGAAAAAACTCTCCTAATGGCCTTGCATGCTATACAACAGCATTCTTAGCCCATTTATTGGTGGGAAACTAGGGCTTTATTTATATATTCCACAATGAATTTTTAAATTCTGTAACCTACATGGTGTTATGTCCATCTTTATCTGTTACTCACAAAATGTTAGGCTTTACACAAAGGTCAGCAAGAAATGACTATTTGAGGGTCTAACATAGTCATTAGGTTCTAGGTCTGCAATGTTCTAACTGCTTCATGTTGCTCCAGTTGTAATCACTCTATCAAGTTTTGCAGCTACAGCTCCCTTTCAGGAATATCTCATCTGCACAGTTCATACACTGCACTGTAGACATTGCCATCATACCATGTACTCTGGTCTGTACAGCTGTTGTTATCTGAGGTCAAACCAGCTGGTATAAATTATAATGACTCCCTCACCAGAGATGGAGAAAGACTCTTTAGAATAAGGAAGGGCTAAGTAATGACAATGATGCTTCCAGTCAAATCACTCACCTGATACAGCCTAGAAATAAGACAAGGTTTCTGAGATAAAGTAGCAGAGACTTCAGAATGTCCCGTGCCCATAACTTAGAGAAACTTTTCTTTCAATTTCTTTTCATTTTCTGTCCATGCTTATCTAGTTTGTACTTTTACATTCATCATGGCCAAGGATTGCTACCTTGTCTTCTCATCTGCTGCAGATATTTTTGTCCTGATGTTGAGGAGCTCTGTGCTTTCTGCTGGCACTGATTTTCCACACTTTTAGAATCATCTTTTTATTTACTTGGTCCTTTTTCTCGGTCATGGCTTCTTTATGGTTAAAGTTTCTATATCTGCACTTCTAGCCACTGTGCCCTATTTATTTAGTGGTAGTATCCATGCAGAAGTGGAGACAAGACTGAGACTCTCCATGCTTTTACCCTACATGATGTTCAGAACCATTGTTTTTAAATTGAAAGTAAGTGTTAAACCAATCAGCCATTCATATTCCATTAAAAAATGTCTTAGTCTATATGCTGGGACTACAATTTTTTTTTTCATGGATTAAGCTTCATTGAATTTTGTTAGTCTTCTTCTCTCTCATTTTTATTTGCCCTTAGGGATTACCTAATTGAGAGAGGTGCTTGTTATCTTAAATATGCAGCAGCATTCAGCAGTGGCATGGCTACTATTTAGTATTCACATGTAGATCTACAGCAAGAAGGTTTAAAATATGAAGTGGGAAGAGATACTAAATGTGCATTTGTCAAGAAAAATTGTCAATAAATTTACCTCAAAAGTTACCTAAAAAATCCGGGTTTTTGTGAAACAACCCTTATTGTCAGAGAAATCAGTGTCATGAAAAGAAAATTTGGTACAATGTTGATGCAATATTTAGTTGGGGTGTCCTGCTCTATGTTCCTAGAAATGCACCAAGGCCAGAAAGTGCATGACACGAGCCTGAGCTATGGAGGTAAAAGCTGAATTACAATGGAGACCTTTAAGTGTGGGAGATGCCAAGGCTATGGGTTGCCCAGTCAGGAAGACTTCAAGAACAAAGTAGGCTGGACCAAGGGAGGCTATGCGTGGTTCAGAAAGCAGAGCTGAAGGAATGGACCAGATAATTTCTTTAGGGGCTGCAGATGATGAATGTGGGGTTGAAAAGTTTTGTTGATGCCTGCTTGGTTTTGGCTATACTTTTGCATGATAATTTCTTACATTTTTTCCATTCTTCCCATTTGGAAGGGAACATTTATTTTGTCCTATTTTAGAATGGATATATGTAATTTGAATTCTCAAAGGGTCCCAATTAAGAGATTGCCTGAGTTTCAGAAAAGACTGTACTTTATTCTTTTTTTTATATAACTTTATTTTAAAAAAGAGGGATACATACACAATTTTAAAAGGCATTTTGGCATAACATTATATGAATGTTTTTGTCAGTACTTAATTCTCTTAGAGGTTTGGTAGCATGCATTGAAATCCCATTAGTTACCATAAGCATAAAGTACATGTAGGACAGAACGTTACATGGAAACAGATTTCTTTTTTGAGTATAGATTAAGCATAATGATCTGTAAATAACAAAAATTGCCACAAGGCTATTATCTTTGCTCTTGGATTATTAATAATTTAAGGTCCAGGTGTACCACATTATGACATTATGAGAGGGTGCTATACATTTATTTTTTTTCCTAAGAAGGACTGAGGCTTTCATTCTTTTTTTTTTTTTTTTTTCTTTTTTGGCCTTTGTTTTTCTTGAGCTTCATATAGCCTATGAGTTGTTTCTGGGGTGTTCAGATCTTTTCGGGGTTAGTATCCAATTATCAGAGACTGCATATTATATCTGTTCTTTTGTGACTGGGTTACCTCACTCAGGATGATATTCTCTAGATGCATCCACATTTGTAGAAACTTCATAAAGCCATTGTTTCTGATACCGGAGTAGTACTCCACTGTGTAAATATACCACAATTTTTGTATCCATTCATCTACTGAAGGACATCTGGGTTGCTTCCAGCTTCTGGCTATTGTAAATAGAGCTGCTATAGACATTGTGGTGCATGTGTCTTTATTGTATGTTGGAACTTCTCTGGGATATATGCCCAGAAGTCGAATAACTGGGTTTTCAGGTAGTAGTATGACCAAATTTCTGAGAAAATGCTAGACTGATTTCCAGAGTGGTTGTTCCAGTTTACAAACCCACCAACAGTGAAGGAGTGTTCTTCTTTTTCCACATCCTCGCCAGCATCTGCTGTCATCTGAGGTTTGAACTTAGCCATTCTGACTGGTGTGAGGTGGAATCTCAGGGTTGTTTTGATTTGCATTTCCCTGATAACTAAGGATGTCTAGCACTTTCTTAGATGCTTCTCAGCCATTTAATATTCCTCAATTGAGAATTCTTTGTTTAGCTCTATACCCCATTTTAATAGGGTTCTTTGATTCTCTGGTGTCTAACTTCGTGAGTTCTTTGTATACATTGGATATTAGGCATCTATCAGATGTGGGGTGGGTAAAGAACTTTTTCCAATCTGTTGCCTGCCATTTTGTTTTCATGACAGTGTCCTTAGCCTTACAGAAACTTTGCAATCTCATTAAGTCCATTTATTTATCTTTGACCTTAGAACGCAAGCCATTGCTGTTCTGGTCAGGAAATTTTCCCCTGTGCCTATGTGTTCTAAGGTTTTCCCTAGTTTTTCTTCTAATAGTTTCAGTGTACCTAGTTTAATTTAGAGATCTTTGATCAACATGCACTTGGGCTTTGTACAATGAGATAAGAAAGGGTCTATTTTCATTCTTCTGCATGCTGAATGCCAGGTGAACCAACACCATTTGTTGAAGAGGCTGTCCTAATTCCATTGAATGTTTACAGCTCTTTTCAAAAATCAAATGACCATATGTGTGTTGGTTCATTTCTGGAACTTCTATTCTATTCCATTGATCCATGTGCCTATTTTTGTACCAGTACCATGCAGTTTTCAGCACAATTGCCTTGTAATATAGCTTGAGGTCAGGGATGGTGATTCCAGCAGATGTTTTCTTGTTGTTGAGTTTAGATTTCCATATTCTAGGCAATTTGGTATTCCTGATGAAATTGCACTTTGTTCTTTCCAACTCAATGAAGAATTGGGTTTGAATTTTGTTGGGGATTGCACTGAATCTGTAGATTACTTTTGGTAAGATGGTTATTGTTACAATATTGATCCTTCCAATCCATGAGCATGGGAGATCTTTCCATTTTCTGATATCTTCCTCGATTTTCTTCTTTAGAGATTTGAAGTTCTTGTCATACTGGTCCTTCACTTGCTTAGTTAGAGTCACATCAAGGCATTTCATATTGTTTGTGACTATTGTGAAGGGTATCTTTCCCCTAATTTCTTTCTCCACATGTTTGTACTTTGAATAGTGGAAGGTTACTGATTTGTTTCACAGTGTCCTTAGCCTTACTGAAATTTGCAATCTCATTAAGTCTCATTTGTCTCATTAATTTTATATCCAGTCACTTTGCTAAACTTGTTTATCAGCTGTAAAAGTTCTCTGGTAGAATTTTTGGGGTCACATATGTATACTATCATGTCATCTGCAAATAGTGATATTTTTTCTTCTTTCTTTCTGATTTGTATCCCTTTGATTTCCTTTTGCTGACTAAATGTTCCAGTCAGGATTTCCAGCACTATGTTTAATAGGGAGGGAGAGAGTAGGCAGCCTTGTCTAGTCCCTGATTTTAGTGGGATTGCTTAAAATTTTGACTGTTAAGTTTGATGCTGGCTATTGGTTTGGTGTATATTGCTATTATTATGTTTAGGTATGGGCCTTGGATTCCTGCTCTTTCCATGACTTTTAACATGAAGGTGTGTTGAATTTTGTCAAATGCTTTCTCAGCATCTTGTGAGATGACCATGTGGTTTCTTTTCTTTGAGTTTACTTATATGGTGTTTTATGTTGATGGATTTCTGTATATCAAACGACTCCTACATCCCAGGGATGAAGCCTACTTGATCATGTTTAATGATCGTTTTGATGTGTTTTTGGAGATACTATGCTATGTGTATATTAGATTGGTTGTAATTTGAATTATTAGATGGCCATCAGCCTCAGTAGATGAAGAATAGAAGGTTACAGCTTAAACATGTGTTTGAATATCATGTTAATCAGTGTGGTATTGTGATGGCTAATCATGACTGTCAAGTTGATAAGACTTATAATCTTCCAGGAAACAAATCTGTGGTCATTTCTATGGATGATTATCTAGATTAAGTTGAATTGTAAATATTCCAGTTTGCTCAGTGTTATGTTAGCTGTTGGGATTCAGGATTGAATATAATGGGTTAGTGCAACTGAGCAGGAATATTTATTTATTTTTTTCCTGAGTACGAATGAATTGTAGCCAGCTATTTCATGCTCCCGCCCCATGCTTCTGTTGCCACGATGAACCCTACTCTCAAAATGTGAGCTCAAATAAACCCATTCTTTCTTAATGTGTTTTTAAAAGGTATTTTCTTAAAGAAGATTTAAAAATTAAGATTATGATACCCTTTCCAAGGCAAAGTCTTGAAAAGTCAGAAAAAAATACAATTATCCAATCATGTTGTTCATTTGACATATCTGCCCTTTTTGAACCCAACATTTTTCAAACCTTCAAAGACACCTGCTGCCCTACAGTCCTGTGTGGATCTTGGTGTTCTACTGTTGAATTATTATTTTCTCTTCATTTAACTTATAAAAATAGCATGTTTCCTGACCCTTGTTACTCAAGTAATCAACCAGAGTTGGTAATACCTTCTAAGTGATTAGCAGTGAAATATCATCTTCCTTCTTACATACACATATACAACCCTGATTTTATTATAAATGCACCCCATCATAATAGTTTCAATATTTTTGTGAAATTTAAGACAGTGATACATTTATCTAAGAACCTGAGTTCCTTGTTTTGATGCTGCATATGTTGTGCTTAACAATTCTGTAAAGTCACTGTTAGTTGATCCCTAAGCAAATGCAAGCTCAGCATGAAGGAACAGACATTTAACTTAGAGATGCATCATACAGTGACATCATTAACTTTGTAGAACAGTAGAGAAGCAAGAAGCATTTGTACATTTGATTCTTGTTCAAGAATATTGTAGTGATATTTTTTCCTTTGCTGAATTATATCATAGGTTTCTGATGGAACATGGGTAGGATTTTTAAGGAAGATTCAATAAATAAGTCATATTAAAAAGACAGAATGTGTAAATAAATTATAATGTGGAATAAAATGCAGATTGAGTTTAGGCAAACATTTTATATAGCTTTACCACTCAACCCTATCAGAGTGTTTTGGATTCCTACAGTAGCTTCCATACACTGTTCTATTATATCTTGCCACTCAAGGGCATTTGATGTTTTCTCTCTCTGGAAATTCATTTGCATTTAAATGATTTGAAATAATCATAAAAGCCAAGTGCTATGAAGTTTGAAATTAGTTACTGTCTATAAATTGCAATGTCATTAAAAGATGATTGTGGAGAACTTTGCTCTCTTAGATGTAGGCAGATAAAAATCTAACAAAGTACACCTTGTTACAAACCTGTACAGAATGATGGGATATTGAGATAAATTGATTTATTCCTCTACCTGTGCCCATTAACTCAAGCACTAGGACTTATTTTTTGAGAAACAACCTTTTTATCTAAGCCATGGGTGTCCTCTCTAAATGTAGGGCTATCTTATAAAACTTATAAAAATGAAAAAAAGATTTTATTTTTATCTAAAATAGAAAATGAAAGGTGAAGAATTGAGTTGCACACACTTCAGGCAGCATATTTGAAACAACAATCCTGGAGACCAGTGTGTATGTTTTTAATAATACTAGGTTGGATTCATGTCCAACATACATACTTCCCAGAGATGCATGGCCCCAGTAGAAGAATTGTACCTACAAGAGAGTTAGAATCAAAGGTTTAGCCTATTGGTTCTAATTACCCTTCTAAAGTTAATTTAGCTGTTAGATGCTACTAAGTTGCTTAATTTTTCTTACTCCAAACCGGAAATAGCAGAAATATTGTTCACTTACATTGATAGAAACAATGTGGCTAAGTTTTTTTTTTTAATACAGTGCCCATATCAAAGTGGGAACTCCATAGTCATTAGTTACTCTCTTTCAATGCATGCCTGTAATAATCTATCCTTAAAATCTCTCCTCTTATGAATCCTAGAAATTAATTTTACATTTTGTATATGGCTTCAAAATGATCTGATTCTCCTTTCAGAATATAAAATAAATCTTCTCTCTCATTGGATTTAACCTTTTGAAAATTGGTGAATAAAACACAGGGAATGATGTTGTTCAAGTTTGAGGTAACACACTGAAAAGTGTTGCCAGTCCACAGTTCACTGGGATTATTTCTTGGTACTTAACTACTATGATGTGAAGAAGTTCAAAAGTCATCCTTCAGGAAGAACTGTGAGCTGAGAACCAATGACTGCCTTTGTTTGTTCTGGAAATGTGGCTTGAAATTCTATAGTCAAGAAAACTGAAATGGGAATATCAGCTGGGATGGGTCTTATAATGGCTATAAAGAAGTCTCTGGTCTTTATTTAGCAGGCTGTCTTCTGGTTCATTCCCCATAGGAATGTGTGGTAAAAACCATTCAGGCTAGTTCAAAATCTACCCTTATAATTAATTTTAGTGCCTACACTGAATTTATTAGAAGGGGAAAACGCCTAGAACACATCAGCACAAGGGAAATTTTTCTGAATAAAGCACCAATGGCCCAGCGTCTAAGAGAAAGTATAGAAAAATGGGAACTCACAAAATTGAAAAGCTTCTGTAAGGCAAAGGACACTGTCATCAGGACAAAGCAGCAACCTACAAATTGAAAAAAAAGATCTTTACCAATTCTACATTTGATAGAGGGCTCATATCCAAAACATACAATGAATTCAAGAAGTTAGATTCCAGAGTACCAAATAATGCTATGGTTACAATGGGATAGAGAGATAAACAAAGAATTCTCAACTGAGGAATCTTGAATAGCTGAGAAACACCTAAAAAAGTGTTCAACATCTTAGTCATTAGAAATATGAAAATTAAAACATCCCTAAGATTCCACATCTCAGCAGTCAGAATGGCCAAGTTCAAAAATCAGGTGACAGCAGATGTTGGTGAGGATGTAGAGAAAGAGGAACACTCATCCATTTTTCGCGGGGTTGCAAGCTGGTAATCTAGAAAATAGCATACTGAGTGAGGTAATCCAGCCACAAAAAAGCCACACATAATATGTACTCATTGACAATTGTATATTAGAAAAAATCTTGAAATATCCACTAGACGACTCATAACACAATATAAAGCTCTAGAACAAGAAAGAACTTCTAGTGTGTCTGCCTCAGTTCTACTTAGACAGGGGAACAAAATAATTACTGGTTGTAGAGGGTGCAAGGGACATGGGAGGAAGAGGAATGTAGAAAGGTAAAGAGGGTAGAATTCAGTGTAGAAGGAAATGGCAGAAGGTGTAAAGAGAGTCAGGAAATTGAACAGAAGTAGATAGTGGTGGAGAATGTGGAACTGGGGATAGACACCAGAAAGTTTCAGATGCCAGGAAATCAGGAGGCTCCCAGGACCCAGTTGGGATGACATTAGCTGAAATATACAACAAAGAGGTGAGAGAACATGTAGAGATCATGTTTAGAGGTTAGGCATGGTCTCCAATTGAGGGATGGGCCACCTACTCATTCACAAAATTTTAATCCAGAATTGTACCTGTCTAAAAAGCATATAGGGACAAAGAGTGGACTACAGACCAAAAGAAAGACCATCCAGAGATTGCCCCACCTAGGGATACATTCCATATGCAGACATCAAAACCAGACACTATTGCTGAAACCCAGAAGTGCATGTTGACAGGAGCCTGATGTAGCTGTCTCCTGAGATGCACTTGCAGAGCCTGATACTGATGTGGATGCTTGTAGCCATTCATTGATCTGAGCACAGGGAACTCAATGGTGGAGTTAGTAAAAATATTGAAGGAGCTGAAGGGGTTTTCAACCCCATAGGAAAAACATCAATATTAACTAAACAGATTCCCCATAGCTCCCAGTGACTAAACCACCAACCAAAGAATACACATGGAGGGACCATGGCTCCAGCTGCATATGTAGTATAGGATGGCCTTGTCTAACATCATTGCAAGAGGAGGTCCCTGGTCCTGTGAAGGCTCGATTCCCCAGTGTAGCAGAATACTAGGGCAGTGAGGCAGGAGTGGGTGGGTTGGTGAGGGAGCATTGTCATAGAAATAGAGGGGAGGGAATGGGATAAGGGTTTGTGGAGGGGAACTGGGAAGTGTGAGAACATCTGAAATATAAATAAATAACCAATAAAAAGTCTATTTCAGCTTGTTCTTCATGTGGGTCCTGTCCTGCAACAACTGGAGTGGGGATTGTCATTGACTCAGTTGCCTGCCCGTGGATCCTGTTCCCCCAGCTGGGCTGCCTTTTCTTTGTCTCAGTGGAATAGAATGTGCCTAGTTTTATAGTGACTAGATGCCTGAATTGGTAGTTACACAAGGTGCTCCCATTCTTCTCAGCAGAGAAGGGGTGGGGAGGGGGGAGGGGAGGGGATGGTGGAGAGGCTGTGTGGGGAAATGACTGTGAGGGGAGGAGGCTGTGATCAAGATGTGATGTGAATAAATTAATAAAATAAAGGGGAAAAAAACAAGTTTATCTTCATAGAAAGTCACTGTCTGTACTACTGAGGGCAAGTAGTACAACCTTTAGATTGTTGAAGAAGCTGTTCTAACCTGACCTAGTACTCTCTTGTCACTAATGTCAACATGTCACCTTGAAAGAAGGGTTTCTATTCCTCATTCTGTATGAACCCTGTAAAAACTTCTACCTCATAAATAAAATAAGAAACTCTTCTCTTCAGCCATTATATGTGCAGTGGAGTGTTGAGCAGTATTGAGTAACTACTTTTAACTGGACTTTTACAGAATTTTCATGATATAAAAGACTTTTGTATCCAACTTACCATTTTCATTACATTCCTCTGTGCCTTTGGAAAGAATCATGATCCAGGTCTAGCTCCCCCAAACACACCCGAGTTTTGCACAGATAGTAAAACCTTTATGAACAGTTTCTCATGCATTTTAATAAGAAAAAATAAATTTTGGGCATCTGACCATGAACCAAAAAGGACCCCTAAGGGTATTTAAAAGGTGTATCTTGACTCAGATGGAGAGAAAACAAGTAAAACCTGAACGAAGACAGCCTACAGAACTCATGAAAAAAGGTAGGATTAAGATAATCATTTTGAAATTAGTAGTTTTGCTATCCCAATGTCTGTTCACACCTGTTCAAATAACAATGGTGAATAATCTCTTTCCCTTAGGATGACTTTACACAGCTTCAACAGGAAATTCCCTTATCCCACCCTTGCTGGTTTTTCTCTGTGTTTTTGTATATATGGATGATTGTTGACTTCCCCAATTGCCACTTAGCTTAGATTTCTTCTCTTTAAGTTTTTAGAATAATATTTCAACCAATAATTTAAAAATTTCATACAATGTATTATTTTATTTATCATACATGTCCACTCACATTCTATCCCACCCAAGTCACTATCCCTCTCAACTATTTCTCTCTTTTCCACTCTCTCCATCTTTCTATCTTTTTCTTTGTCTCTCTTCAATATATCAAGTCTAATTTATGCTGCCCAATATTCTTGGACATGAGTCCCGCAGTGGGATGTGAGTAACCTACTCTTTCTCCCAGTAGCCATCAATTCCAAATATCTCCTCAGCTAGTGACAGGACACCATATCTATTTCCTCTTGCTTCCTGCTGGGATGCG
Organism: Micromys minutus; assembly: GCF_963924665.1. NCBI lineage: Eukaryota > Metazoa > Chordata > Mammalia > Rodentia > Muridae > Micromys > Micromys minutus. The sequence goes on from NC_137969.1 coordinate 18,721,927, forward strand.
GTCTGGCTCCAACTCAGGCAGAACTTCTGCATGCTGTCATAATCTTTGTGAGTTTCTGTTGTGTTCTGACAATAGTTTTGTACACATCATTACCTCTGGCTCTCAGAGTCTGTCAATTCCATCTTAGATTTTGAGAATTGATAATTCACTGAAGCCAGAGCTTGCTGCTTTGACTAGCAAGCTTCAGAGTCTCCTGGTTTTGCTCCTTTTCTTACTCCCTGTTACAGATTTGTATGAAGATGCCCCCGCTTTTAAATGTCTGATAGACATTAACACAGGTCTTCACATTTATAGCAAGCATTTTAACCATACGTTCATTTCCCTAGCCTCTTGCACTTGGTGGTATTGCCATTACTTTAGGTTTTTATTCTTCACCAATAGTTCTGGGGGTAGATTAGACAAGTTTATTTTCCTCAAACAGCAGTAAAAATTCATTTGCCATACACAGGATAGATAGGGATGGAGGTCTAATGGGAACCCTGGCTATGGGCTAGAATGGCTGTGGAAAAGCATAAGACACCTTGACCATATATGAATTCAAAGGTTAAAATTACAGTCAGAATGGAAGAAAAATATATGGGTATTTGTTAATGATTTTTTTTTCTTTTTCTTTTTGGTTCTCACTGCTATCCCTTTAAGTCTTTAACCTTACCCAAACACAGGCTATGAGGGGACATGGAAAACCCTCGCTTAAATGTTGGGGTTCTGTGTAGAAGAGGTTCTGACATCTTTAGAAGCAGAATCTTTGATTGTTGATTCCTTGTGGCTTTTCAATTTTGGTTCAGCTGTAGGAGAAGTTCCAGTGACTATGAGACTGTGGAATGTGCACAGATTCAACACACTCTGTATAGGCATACACATTGTACTAATTGATTGAAAGGTATACCTTCTAAACTACAGAAAACTTTTCTGTCAAAACAGTAATTCTTAGGCTTAAAGGATATGAAATCTGTGTGAAAGAAAAGTGAGAGATTTAGAAACAGAGTGTAGATGGCTACCAATACCACAGGAGGAAATATGGGATAATTTGGTTTTATTGATCTCCTGTAGACAATCAGCCAGAGAGTGAAAATGTAATCTTTCCACACAAAACTAAAATATTTATTATATAATAAAAAAACAGCTTTAATTATGTCAAAAAGAGGTGAGTTCACACTACCAGGCCCAGTAATGAAGCACTTACTCATCTACCCCTATTTCATGTAGATGTCTATATTCTGATTTAATTTGTTTCACTCGCCCCCACATTTGAAGAAAAAGGATATTCTATGTTTTAATTTGATGGTTTCTGGCTACATCATGGGAACCATACTTAAAGTATCTGTATGTCAACAGATGGCATGGATTTTCTGGAGTATTTATATTTCTATATACGTTCTATAAATTCAGGCCTGGCAATTTGCACGTAAGAGAGTAAATCAGAAGATATCAAGAAATGAAAGAAATAATATAAGTCCCTTCTTTATGAATTTGAGGAGATATCATATACTTTTCTGCTATTAGAATACATAATGCACATTTGCATTCCCCAAGAGAACCGGTGCCATGTAATCACACAGAGAGTCAAAGGGAAGAAGTTGAAGATGACCTGGGGGCATAGACTTCAGAAGGAAACAAACAGCATCTGGAATGTCAACGGTTTATTGAATAGTAAACATTTCCAGTATTAAAAATTTATTTGTTATGTTTGTTGAGTTGCAGTGAGGGTTGGCAGTGTATACCATGCCGTGAGAACTAAAATCATAGACTTTATCAAATTATGCATAGGCTTTACTGACTATGCTATGTGAATCCTCACCCTCATAGTCAAGTTCTACAAAATAAAAACCATGTACAGTACCTGGATAGCTTATTTTCTTCTGTTGAATGCTTTTTGGTGGACTCGGTATATTCTGACCAATAATATATGGCAATGTTGAGAATACCTGAGTTATAATCTTTGGCCTCAAGAAACTTAACTTGGATCTAATTTCTTGGTTGGAACTCTGTGATTCAGAGACAAGGTTGATTCCTGCCATCTTACTGTGTACGGCCCACAGTTAAACCAGTGGACAAGTGATTCTATATCAATAGCAGTTTAGAACTATTATATTAGCACGACCTAATCTAAATAATGGACCAGGATAGCCAGAGAATGAAGAGCAACAAGACAATTACTTAGTATTGAAAAAACAGAGGGCAACAGGACAATTACTTATAAGTTTTAGGATAGCTTATTACTCAGCAGAAAATAAATAATGCACAGAGTCTGAGTGAATTAGAGAGAATTGAGTTCACCATGTGTGACTTTCAGAAAATTTACGCTCTTTCTTACCTTAAAACAGCCATTTACTGGATTATGATGTAAATAAACCTATAAAAGAGACATGTGTTTTAAAAGTGTATTCAAGACAAAAGATAGAAGTATTTGCCATTGGAAATCAAACGACAAAATGATATACATGGGCAAAAAATTTATAAAATACAAGTGCATTGTATTTATAGTTCTTTGTTGACATATTGGAAAAAAATACACATAAAGAAATTTTATCATAAATAAGTAGACTATGTTGACACTGCAGTCTAAGACATGGAAAAGAGTATGTTAAAACTACTGGCATACCAAAAACTCACTAACTCACCAAAGTAGGATCTTGAAAATGGCTCACCATTGAGAGCTCATCAATGCTGCTTACCAAAATAATAGAGAAAAATATATTTTAACATCCTAGTAGATCTTTAGAAGTTATCAATATCTCAGCTATCTAAATTTGATAAAGAGAACTTTAGAAATAAAAGTTTGGAATCAAAATAAATTTCATGGTGTGTCAAAGCACATAACAGAATCTGACAGCAAATATCCTCCTTTCTAATAATGCTTGCCAAGGCCTTTTCAACACACTAGTGACTAGTTTATTAGTATATATAGCTGCTCATTTAATAATTAAATTGATTCTAAATAGGTAGCATTGCTTTTCAATTTTCACAAATAATAAAATTACAGAAAAAAGAGGTTTTGTAAGTTATTCTAGATTACACATGCTAAAGTCTTTAAATTACAGCATGCTGAATAAGAATGTTACTTATTGTGATAAAATAAGATTTTATGAGAGCTCTAAACAGACTATCTAAAATTTCATACAGTAAAAGAAAATCCTGGTATTTTGAAAATCTTTTGTAAGTATGTCAATAATTATACCAAAGCTTATGTAAAGAAAAATAAATGTTTTTTTTTAGCAGTAACTGAGAAGGTTCAGGATGTGTTAATTAATCACAAATACAAAAATTTCAAGGAGGGATATGGTAAAAGCACAGTTCTCAACTTCATTCCATCTTTGTCAAGTATTACACACAGAGGCTTTTATTTGGGTCAGGGAGATAGACTGCTTAAAATGAAAAAAATAGAAAAGGCACGGTGTGGAAGAAAGAGATGGGGGAAAGAGAGAAAAGAATAAAGGCAGATAGATAAGAAAAATGCTAAAGAAGTAAAGACTGGCATAAGACTCTTCTGAAGACACACCCAGAGTGACCTGCTTAGTAATATCAGTTATATGATTTGTTTTACCTCCTGTTTATTCAAGGTACTTGAATGCATTTTATTTTCCTCCTTACTACAAAGGAGACAATGAAAAGATTTTAGTACAAGGTATATATTTAGCAAATTGTGCAATGAAGCTACAATACTAAACTTATTCAGTAAATGTTATTCATATTGATTGGGACAGGAAAAATTAATATCTTTAATTTATGCTATAGTTATAAATCATTCAATAAATAAAAATAATTTAATATAAAATACTTCAGTTTGAATGAAGGAATATATCACAAATAATGTATCAAAATTTGATAATCATAAGAATTTTAATACACAAATAAATGCAGTAATTATTTGATCATAATTTTAGCAAAGGTTAAAACCTTATTCAAGTACAGTATGATGGAAGCAAGAAAGAAACCGAGCAGACTTCACATATATGTTTATGTAGCACATGCAAGATGGGAGCTTGATATGTCACAATATAATTGTAACAGTATTCTAACTTAGCAACTCTGATTCAGGCTTATAATTTAGTTAACAAGATGCTGAGTTGTGTCATTTGAAGATGCTGTCATTAAGTGGTGGTGTTACAAATTAAACATAGCTGTAGAAATTTTCTTTCTCATTGTAGAAACTACATGGAAAGTCCTCAAAAATTAAAAATAAAACTTCTATATACATAATCAATCTCCATACATATTGTATTTTATAATAAACATATTGATATATCAAATATTTCCAGTGAAAGTGTGATTACAGTAAGATTTTTCTATTTAATAATTATTTTCTACTTTCTTCTAGCACAAGGCAACCTGTAAGTATCAATAAGCACTACATGAAAGTCAAAATAAAATCTAAAAGAATAAGAAATTAAAATATCACCTAACCCTTCTCTTTAACTGGGAAGATTTTCTGTTCATAGGAATTTATCTCAAGTAAATTAATATATCAATGCCTATACATTCATTCATACATACAGACATATATATATATATACATGCAGACATTTTATGTGTATTTTTGTTGGATAAAATATAAGTAGTGAAATATTGCCAATATGAATTGGAAAAAATAACTTACTCATATTGCAGAAAGCATACCATTCATCCATATAAAATGTTATGACAGACTGGAGATATAGTCTAGAGATCAGATACCTGTGTGGCATGCACAGATACATGGCTTCATTTCTTAATACTATAAAAAAGTAGGGATGCATGAATTAAACTAGAATACATTCATGAAAAAACAGTGAAGGACAATGAAGTCTAGCTGACCACACAAGCTTGACTCTTCCCTCATTCAAAATGGCTTACACAAAAACTAGTATAGCCATCATAACTGGATGGTGAGATTATGGGCAGTTCCATTTATCTCCTTTCATTTTTGTGGATATTATACAATAAAAGTAATTACATATGTCAACTATCACAGAGAAGATGCAGTCCAAGTAAAGTTTTCCACATAATAAATCACTCCATACTTATAGTAGAGCAATTTTCTTTTTACATGTTCTACATACTTGTCTGGGAATTCATGATGGATGTAGTTGTAACAGAAAGAGGAATGAGACCATTCCCCTGCGACACCTAAGTTACCTGGGGATGAAGATCGAATTAGGAGGGGAGGACTAGCATCAGAGGGCTCAGGGTTGGAGGGAAAAAAATAACAAGCTACAAAAAAAATTTGTACCTGAGGCTATGAGAAACTCTGATTCTTTGAAGTAATGCTACAATCCTAGAGCAGGCCTGATGTCTGGAATGTTCTTTATTCTTTAACTAGAAAGAGCTTTGGAAATAAGTCAGCTCAAAGATGTTACTTAGAAATCAGGTCAATGATGTTACTTGGTCATTTTGGTGTCTGAGTCCCCATGAAGGGAGATGGTACAGAAAGTATGAGGATTATATATGTGTGTATCTAGAGAATGTTATGTAAATTACTGGCATCCCCCCTATGTGCATTTTTACTTTCCACAGCTTAATGAGGTTCACTGCCGAAGACTGGATGCTAGGAGACCTCTTTCACTTGAGTTTCTATTACTAAGTATATTGTTAATCTATTCATTTTATTATTGTCTTGTTAATTTCTTAATATTCATAATTTACAAGTTCAATATTACTATGTGTTGCCTATAAAGAAGAAAATGTATTGTGTATAGTGTTCATATTATTACTAATTTCAGGCACACGCTGAGATTTCTGCATATATCCTCAAGAATACAGAAGAACTTAATGACAATATATTTTATGTTTCTCTAAAAGTAGTCATCATACTTACTTTGAAATTATACAAAAAATGAAAGTTCAATGTGTAGGCAGATATTCACAGATGGGGACCAACAGACAATTAAATCTCAGCCTCTCCACAGTAAGAGCTAGAACACTATAATTTACCACTCACCTCGGTATTATTTGGGCAGAGAATAGAGATAGCTATGCTTCTTGGAGCTGGTCTGTCCATTAGCCTCTGTTTTTCCCAAACATTTTGAAATTATTAAGTGATTCCTCATCCTATGTGTCTGAGGAGCTCTTAGTCTGAGACCTGTATTTGATGGTAAACACTTCTGGACACTCTGGATTTATTATGAGTGCAACTTCACACATATGTGATGTTCAGGTTTCTGAAGAAGGGGTTGTTCTCAGATCTTCTTGGCCTCTAGAGTGGCCAGCTTAATCAGGCAAGCCCAGAAACTTACAGTTCCAGCAGACACTAGTTTGTCAATGTAGAGTGGTGTCCCTCAAATATGAGGTTGGCAGTGTCCTTACAAAGGACACTATGATTGAAGTGTCCATTGTAAGGTACTTGGTAATACTTCTGCTGTCTAGCCTTTGTATGACAGCAAATGCTTTCCCAGGTCAAAACCATCAAAAGTTTCTGTAGGAAAAACATGGAGTTTTCCCTGTAAACACTTCCAGTAAACCTAGAGATGAGGCTGTAGCTGCTGACTTAGATGCTTCTCATGTCTGAATCTACCTTTCTATCATAGAAACAAATACAGAGTTCACCTAGTTGAGTATGAATCTCCTCTTTCCCCACAGACACATTTTCTGTTCCTCCTTGACAGTCTTATTGTATCTGGATTTCTACATCTTTAGAGTAGAAATCAAACAACTAATTGTACCAATTGCTTGCAGCCTAGATTCCTTAACAATATTTCCTTTGTCACCAACCTCTGTCTTCTCACACTGTTGCTTTCAACACTTCTCTGCACTGCAGGGTGCTGTCTTTAGTGCTACAAGGAAGAGAAGTTTGTTCTCTCTCTCTCTCTCTCTCTCTCTCTCTCTCTCTCTCTCTCTCTCTCTCTCTTCCTCCCTCCCTTCCTCCCTCCCTCCCTCCCTCCCTCTCTCTCTCTCTCTCTCTCTCTCTCTCTCTCTCTCTCTCTCTCTCTGTTTACTTGTGTGTTCTTTATAATCCTTACATTTCGCAGAGGCTCAGTTTCTTACCAGAACATTGGGAGAGGCTTATCTGCTCCTCTCTCCTGAATTTAGCAGCTGGATTAAGCGTTAAATGTTGTCATCACTGTGAAATCACTTTGCAATGACCAAATTGACACATTTTATTAATATCATCATTATCATGATTGATGGCTCCTGTCATTTAAATTAGAAACAGGAAAAGTGAATTCTGATTAAATAGTCACAGGCTACATATTTTCAGCTCTGCATGTGATCTGTAGGTCCAGTGGCAGTATGTTTGAAGATTTGCAGTCAATATATTCTCTGTGTTGGAAAACTTTTCTTGTTTAAATTTCAGATGTCTGGTCCAACATAGGCTGGATGCCCTCATATTCCCATGTCTGTTTTGTGAAATGATTTACGAGACTAAATATGATTGTCAGAGCATGCCATAGAACTTCCAAAGTTGGATTTTTAGCTTCATTTCCCATTTTGGAGATAATATACTATAATAAAATCATCACAAGGAATGAAAAGGTTTATTTTAGCTTACAATTTTAGGTCACAATCAATTATAGCATAAAAGTCAATGCAGTCATAACTTGAACCAGGTATATACATCACATTCAGTCAAGAGCAGAGAGATAGGAATTCATATATGATTACTAGTACTTAATTACCTTTCTCCATTCTTACACAGACAAAAACACAGACCTAGGGAATGTTGTTGCCTGTAGTAGCCATGTCTTTGAACATTGAATAATGCAATCAAGACAGTTCTCCACAGGCATACCTATAAACCTACTTCATCTAGACAGTTCCTTGTTGAAACTCGTCTGAAAGATTGTGACAAACTGACAATGAAAATGTATCATTACAGTTGAATCTAGTGGATCTGTTTCTTGTTGATCAATCAGTTTTAGCAGCAGCATAACAAGCTCCCCAGGCCACCTTCCAAAGGAAGTAGACTAAAACAGCATCTCCCAAAAACTGCTTTTTAGGTCATACAACTTGTAATCATGTTTTTTTTTTTAACTGACAAGATACATAGTTTTTACCAGAGTAGGCATGTAGTATGAAAGATGGGGCAAGGTTAGACTGTTAGATTTCAAGATTGTCTACTTGTATACTTAGGAGTGTAGAAGCTTATCTGGAGAGAAATAGAAGATATGCCTGCTGTGAGCTACTGATACCTTTAAGATGTGAGCTGGCAAACTTTCTAGCTGGTGCCAGGAAGGTGATCAAGTGGTGTGCCACTGAACTGAGGTGCTTTAGGTGGTAGGAAAGGATCTAGTTTACTCTGTCCATCAAAGTAGTCAAAAGGAGCACAGTATTCTGTCATTTGAAAGGTGGCTGGTATGACCAAGGAAAGCATCTGTCAATTGGCTTTGATAACTTTAATTTAGTTAGCCATGGGTAATGAGTCTCTACTCTATTGGCCATTGTTACTTTTATCTTTTTAGACTGTGCCCTAGATGTAAGAAGACAAAGGCATCTCTCACTAAATACTCTGTTGCCAGTGCTAGGTTTGGATAAGCCTACAGCTAGAAATAGATAATAGCAATCCACGTTGAGGCCCCCATTGTATTCTTGAATGAAACAATATTTGCAAAAAACATGCAAGTCTACTTCTCCGCCACAGAAACATATATGCACACATACCTTCTAGCATTTGTTCTCTATACAATTTCAAGTTTATAGATGAAACATGAGAGAAACAACAATAATAACAACAACAACAACAACCTCTCTCAAATTGACCCATCCAATAGATCAATCTGGAAGGAAGGAAGAAAATATGGATATTAGTAGTATCTAGACAGAGTTTCTGTTCTAGAAATTATGCTTGGACTCTGAAAAGACAAGTGACACAAAAAAACCATTGTATAAGCTGTCAGTTCAGCCTCTAATCAGTCTACCAGCTCATTTTCATTGTTTAGTTTTGAGCATCACTCTCATGACCCAAACATTGTATACACATTTAGTCACAATTTTTAATAAAACTAGTGTCATCTCCAAAAATTCAATGAATTTGTTTTCTAAGATTTAATTATATATTCTCAATAAGATTTTAAGCAGCCTAGACCCCATATACATTTGTATCTGTAATGTGTGATTTTGTTTTCCTCTGTGTTTCAAAACAACTGGATCAGGGGTTTTCTCTGACTTTGTTACCTGCCATTGTATCTCTTTCACAATGATTGAAATGCCTGCTTTGGCCCCCGTGGGAGAGGATATGCTTAGTCCTGCTGGGACTAAATGTCAGAGCATATAATGGTACCCAAGTTGGAGCTTCCCCTTCTCTGAGAAGAAGCGGAGGAGGTAATGAGAGAAGAGATTTGTAAAGACAGAACTAGAAAAATAGGAGGCAGAAGGGCCTGTGTTCGAGATGTAAAGTAAATAGATGAATAAATTAATGAAAAAATTAAAACTTCAACACAGACTAAAAATTTTAAGCAATATATCTGCAGTCACAAATAATTATTGGGGGAATATATCTGTATCTATATCTTATCTATATATTGAAGGACAGAAGACACTCACAAAAATAAAAGCAAAATAATAGTTAGGGGAGACAGAATATGAAATCATTGTCTGCAGAAATAATGCATTAGAATTTAATAAGTTGGCTCAAACTATTACTCAAGGAAATTAAGAAAGTGTAGGAAAATCAAGTAATTTGTAGTATAAGTGAGAAAATTAAAGGATTAATAAAAGAACAATGTACAATTAATGTTGAAATAAAAATATTTTACCATAAAGTCCTTTAGGTTCATAACAAGAATGCTTAAATGTAGTCCGTGCCTTTTATAGCAAGAAAATTAAAAGGAGCCATACCTATCATTACCCAAGGAATACTTACATTGACTTCATTCTTTTCTAATTTATATTTCTATATAAACATATATATATACCTTCCAACATCCATCTGTTTCATTGAGCTAAGGCTGAACCACAGCTGTCTTAAATCATGTCCAGAGCTCAGGAGTGCTGTTACTCCTAAGAGGTGAACCTACCAACTTTGCTCTATTAACTGGCCAAAGTGTGACCTGCCAGAATCCCACAGGGCACAAGAATCACAAAAGAGTCAGGGACAGGATACTTCCTATATCTATATGCATACCAAATCTAACCCTGTGACACAGCTTTCCAAACCCAAATCCCTCCCAGATTGAACTAGTCTCCCAGGAGTGCTGACACACCTAAGATCCCAGTCTCACAGGCTCATAGGAGGAACAAGCTCCAGTCAGAGACAGCAAGGCCAACTAACACCTAAGATTACCAGATGGCAAGAGCAAGTACAGGAACATAAACATCAAAAACCAAGGTTTATTGGCATCACCAGAACCCAGTTCCCCCACCACAGCAAGTCTGGGATACCCCAACACATGGGAAAAGCAAGATATGATGTAAATTCACATCGTATGATGATGATAGAGGAATTTAGAAAGGATATAACTAACTCCCTCAAAGAAATATAGGAAACACAGATAAACAGAAGGTGTTAAAGAGGAAACACAATAATTCCTTAAAGAATTACAGAAAAACACAAACAAAAAGGCGAAGGAATTGAACAAAGAAATCCAGGATCTAAAAATGGAAACAAAAGAAGACAACCCTGGAGAGAGAAAACCTAGGAAACATATCAGGAGTCATAGATGTGAAGATCACCAACATAATACAAGTGATAGAAAAGAGAATTTCAGAGGCAGAAGATACCATAAAAAAACATTGCCACAATAGTTAAAAAATGCAAAATTATTTCAATGTCTGAAAAAACAGTACTGACAAAAATGTATAATTTTAAGCAAAAATGTTTAAAATCTGTACATTTATCTTTGTTTTGTAAAATAAAGTCGTTTAAAAAAATGCAAAATGCAAAAGCTTCATACCCAACATGAATTCTAGGACACAATGTGAAGATCAAACCTAAGGAAAATAGGTATATAAGAGAGTAAATGGCCAGTAAATATTTTCAGTGAAATTATAGAAGTGCGGTTTCCTAATCTAAGGAAAGACATGTCCATGAACATATAAGGAACTTATGGACCAGAAAAGAAATTCCTCTAGTCACTTAATAATCAAAACACCAAATGCAATAAAACAAAAACAAACAAACAAACAAACAAAAAGAATAGTAAAATCAGTAAGGGAAAAAGGTCAAGTACCATATAAAGGCAGAACTATCAAAATTATACCAGACATCTCACCAGAGACTCTAAAAGCCAGAAGCTTCTGGGCAGATGTCACACATTCCCAAAGAGAACACAAATACCAACCCTGGCTACTATATCCAGCAAAACTCTCAATTAACATAAATTGTGAAAAAGAAAATATTTTATGATGAAACAAATTTACACATTATCTTTCACTAAATCCAGCCCTACAAAGAAAAATCAAAGAAAAACTTCAACACACAACACCCTAGAAAAAGCAAGTAATCTTCTTTTAACAAACCCAAAAGGAGAAGATAGTCACACAAACTTTATTCTACCTCTGACAACAAAATAACAGAAAACAACAATCACTTTTCCTTAATATCTCTTAATATCAGTATACTAAATTCTCCAATAAAAAGACACAGAACAACAGACTGGATACAAGACCTAGAATTTTCCTGAAACAGGAAACACACCTCACCAACAAAGCAGAAACTACATCAGAGTAAAAGGCTGCAAAAACAGTTTTCCAAGCAAATGGTTCCAAGAAACAAACGTGAGTAGCCATTCAAAAATTGAATAACATTGACTTTCAACCAAGAGATACCAAAAAATAAATTAAAAGTTCTAGTCAGTAGGGGTTGGGTAGAGACATGCTGTTGAGGGCAGGGGTGGAACAGGGCAAAGGTATGAGATGTGGGACAGTTGGAGGGTGGACCAGGAGGGAAATAAAATTTGGAATGTAAACAAATAAATAAATAATAAGTAAGTAAATAAATGAATAAATAAATAAATAAATAATTCTCAACTGAGTAATATTGAATGGCTGAGAAGCACTTAAATGAATGCTTAGCATCTCTAGTCATCAGGGAAATACAAATTAAAACAACCCTGAGTTTTTACCTCACACCAGTCAGAATGGCTAAGATCAAAACTCAGGTGATAGCAAATGCTGAGAGGATGTAGAGAAAGAGAAACACTCCTCCACTGTTGGTGGGGTTGTAAGCTGGTACAACCACTATAGAAATCAGTATGTTGGTTTCTTAGAAAACTAAACATAGCACTACCTGAAGACCCAGCTATTCCACTCCTAGACATATACCTAAAAGATGCTCCAAAATACAACAAGGACACATGCTTTACCATGTTCATAGCAGCCTTATTTATAATATACAGAAGGTGGAAAGAACCAATATGTCCTTCAGTAGAGGAATGCATATAGAAAATGTGGTGCATTTACACAATGGAGCAATTAAAAACAATGACTTCATCCTTTGTAATGTGGAATAGCAGAGATCCAGGGACACAGTCCTGGTGAGATTTCACCTTGAATAACCAAATCACAGAGAGGGTTAGGAAGAGCTAGCAGAAAAGGTGCCCCTCCTGTTAAGATTGTGTAACCCCCAGTCCTCAGTTACCTAGCAAAAGCCAGGTATATCCCACCCCTCAATTACCCAGCAGTAGCCAGGTATGCTCCTCCCCAGTGATCTGACATTATAAAAGGAACTGTTTGACCCCTCCTTTGTCTCTTGCCTCCTGGCTCTCTTGCCTTTCTTGCTTTCCCACCCCAACCTCTCCTCTTCTCCTTCCCTTCCCCCCTCCCTCCACATGCTCATGGCCGGCCTCTATTCCTCTATTTCTCTCTCTCTCTCTCTCTCTCTCTCTCTCTCTCTCACCCTCTTAACTCTCCGATGACCTGAATAAATTTTATTCTGTACTATACTGTTGTGTGGCTGGTCCTTTAGAGGGAAGGGGTTCCCAACATGGGCCCAACAGAAGCATCTCCCTTTCCCCCAGCCTTGCCATACATCCATGGGCTATACACCGTCACCGATCTCTTCATCCTTCCCCTAACATTGGTGTTAAAACCTGGGATGTCATCTTCTTACAACACCTCTAGCCCTCTTACACCTGGACCAGGGAGGAGTCTGGCACATAGCCTAAGGGAGAGTACACTGGAAGATATCAGAGAGCATAAAGTACTGTGCTATCTGGAAAAGAGTCTGTTTTGGTCTAGAGAAAGATTCAGGTCTCTCACAGTAGTACTCAGAACCTGTGGACAGAGGGCTGAGCTCCCAGAGCAGCCTCACAAGAGCTCCCACACCTGAGCCCACACAAACAGAGCTGAGTCACTGCTACGAGAACTCATTGCTTTCCCACTAAAAGTGAAACACTCAGAAGTAATTTTTTTCCTGAGCCCATGGGCCCTCAGATCCACAGGAGAGACATGTGTCAGTCACTGACAACAATACCACATATAATCACAGATAACAAGATGGCAAGAGGAAAACTAAAGAACTTAAATAAGACAAGACAACCTGGCAATATCAGAAGCCAGCTTTCCCACCATAGCAAGCAGTGGATTGCCAACACTCCAGAAAAAGAAGACTCAGACCTGAAATCATACCTCAAGATGATGATGGAAATCTTCAAGAAGAGCGTGAATAATTCCCTTAAACAAGTACAGGAGGACAACCATAAACAAATAGAAGCTTTTAAAGAGGAAACACAAAAATCACTCAAAGAACTACAGGAAAACACAACCAAAGAGATAAAGAAATTGAAAATGGACATATAAACAATAAAGGAAGACTAAAGAGACAACCCTGGAGATGAAAAACCTAAAAAAGAAATCAGGAGTAAAAGATGCAAGCATTACCAACAGACTATAAGAGATGGAAGAGAGAATATCAGGGGCCGAAGGCAGCATAGTAAAAATAGACAAAACAGTCAGAGGAGATACAAAAACCAAATAACTCCTAACCAAAAATTTCCAGATGTTCCAGGACAAAATGGGAAGACTAAATCTAAGGATAATAGGGATAGAAGAGGGTGAGAAATATCAACTAAGAGACACAGTAAATATCTTCAACAAAATCGTAGAAGAAAACTTCCCTACCCTTAAGAATGAGATGACCATGAGTCCAAAAGAAGCCTACATCACCCCAAACAGATTCAACCATGGAAAGAAACTCTTCTTGATCCATAATAATCAAAACAACAAGTGTTCAAAACAAAGAAGGAATACTAAAGGCAGTAAGGGAAAAAGGTCATGTGACCTATAAAGGCCGACCAATCAGAATTACACCCAGTTTCTCAACAGAGACTATGAAAGCTAGAAGATCCTGGACAGACATCATATAGACACTAAGAGAACACAAATGTCAGTCCAGGTTATTATATCCAACAAAACTCTTAATCACCATAGATGGAGAGACCTAGATATCCCAGGACAAAACTAAATTTATATAATATTTGAACACATATCCAGCCATACAAAGAATAATAGGTAGAAAACCCAACACAAGGAGGAAAAATATATCCTAGAAAAAGGAAGAAAATAACTAAGCAAGAAAACCAAAAGAAGAAAGACACACAGACATAATCCTACCTCTAAAAGCAAAAATAGCAGGAAACAGCAACCATTGTTTCTTAATATCTGTTAACAAAAATAGACTCAATTCCCCAATAAAGGGACATATAGTATCAGACTGGATATATAAACAGAATCCAGCATTCTGCTGTGTATAGGAAACTCATCTCAGAGGCAAAGACAGACACTACCTCAGAGTAAAAGGCTAGGAAAAAACCTTAGAAAAAAACAGCCCTATTAAACAAGCTAGATTAGCCATTCTAATATCACATAAAGTAGATTTTCAACCAAAGATATCAAAAAAAAATAAAGGAAGGACACCTTTTACTCATTACAGGCAAAATTTATCAGGAGGAATTCTCAATGCCTCAAATAAAAGAGTACTCATATTAATAAAACAAAACCCTACTAAAGCTCAGTACATACATTGCACCCCACACAATAATATTGGGAGACTTCAATACCCTACTCTCATGAATGGACAAATCATAGAAGCAGAAACTGAACAAGGATGACGTGAAACTATCAGAGGTTATGAACTAATGGTAATTAACACATAGCTACTGAACAATTAATTCATTCTCAAAGAAAAGAACACGACTTTTTCACAGCACCTCATTATACCTTTTCGAATATTGACCATATAGTCAGTCACAAAATAAGCTTTAATAGATAAAAAAAGATTCAAATACCCCCATGCATCCTTTCAGATCACCATGGACTAAGGCTGGTCTTTAATAACAACAAAGACAACAAAAAGCCAACACTCCCATGGATGGAAGCTAAACAATGCTCTACTCAATGATAGCATGGTCAAAGAAGAACTTAATAAAGATTGTAAGGATTTTCTATAATTTAATGAAAATGAGAGCACAACATACCCAAACCTATGGGATGCAATGAGAGCAGTACTAAGAGGTAAACTCATAGCTCTGAGTGCTTCTAAAGAGAAACCAGAGAGAGCATACACTAGCAACTTGACGGTAGAGTTCAAAGCTCTAGAACAAAAGAAAGCAGATGCACCCAAGTGGAGTAGATGGCAAGAAATAATCAAACTCAGAGCAGAAAATAACCAAATAGAAACAAGAAGAACCATTCAAAGAATCAACAAAACCAAGAGCTGGTTCTTTGAGAAAATTAACAATACTGATAAACCCTTAGCCAGATTAACTAGAAGACAAAGAATGAATATCCAAATTAACAAAATCAAAAATGAAAGTGGAGACATAACAACTGAAACAGAGGAAATTGAACAAATCATCAGATCCTACCACAAACCCTATACTTAAAAAAACTGGAAAATCTGGAGGAATGGATAAATTCTTAGACAGAGATCAGATACCAAAGTTAAATCAGAAAAAGATAAACCACCTAAATAATCTCATAACACCTAAAGAAATAGAAGCAGTCTTCAACAGCCTCCTAACCAAAAAAAAAAAAAAAAGCCCAGAACCAGATGGATACAATGCAGAACTCTATCAGACATTATTTGGTGTCCTAATACCAATACTCTTCAAAATATTCCACAAAGAGGGTCAAATGTAACACTGCCCAATTCATTCTTTGAAGCTACCAGAACCCTCATTCCTTTTATTTTTTTTTTGAGAAATGTGTTTTACTGTTTTTTTTTTTTTTTGTTTTTTGTTTTTTTTTTTTGTTTTTTTTTTTTTAACAACTTTATTTTACAATGTTCATAAGTGAGATTGGTCTGAAGTTCTTTTTCCTTGTAGGGTCTTATATAGTTTAAGTACGAGGGTTATTGTAGCCTCAAAAAATGAGTTAGGTAGTATTCCATCTGACTCTATCTTTTGGAATAGTTTGGAGAGTATTGGTGTTATATCCCCAATAAATGTCTGATAAAATTCTGCACTGAACCCGTCTGGACCTGGGCTTTTTTTGGTTGGGAGGCTTTTGATGACTTCTTCTATTTCTTTAGGTGTTATAGGATTATTTAGATGGTTTACTTGGTCCTGGTTTAACTTTAGGATCTTGTATCTGTCTAGGAATTCATCCATTTCCTCCAGATTTTTCAATTTTGTGGAGTATAAGTTTTTGTAGTAGGATCTGATGATTTCTTGAATTTTCTCAGTTTCAGTTGTTATGTCTCCACTTTCCTTTCTGATTTTGTTAATTTGTATACTCTCTCTTTGCCCTCTAGTTAGTCTGGCTAGGGGTTTATAAATCTTGTTGATTTTCTCAAAGAACCAACTCTTGGTTTTGTTGATTTTTTTAATAGTTCTTTTTGTTTCTATTTGGTCTATTTCTGCCCTAATTTTGATTATTTCTTGCTGTCTACTCTTCTTGGGTATAACTGCTTCCTTTTGTTCTAGGGCTTTTAGCTGTGCTGTCAGGTTGCTGATGTAAGCTCTCTCCAGTTTCTTTTTGGAAGCACTTAGGGCTATAAGTTTTCCTCTTAGTACTGCTTTCATTGTGTCCCATAGGTTTGGGTATGTTGTGTTTTCGTTTTCATTTAATTCTAGAAAATCTTTAATTTCTTTCTTTATTTCTTCTTTGACCCTGCTATCCTTTAACAGAGCGTTGTTTAGTTTCCATGTGTATGTGGGCTTTTTGTTGTCTTTGTTGTTGTTAAAGACCAGCTGTAGACCATGTTGATCTGAGAGGATTCATGTGAGTATTTCAATCTTCTAATATCGATTGAGTCTCATTCTGTGTCCAATTATGTGGTCAGTTTTCGAGAAGGTGCCATGGGGTGATGAGAAGAAGGTGTATTCTTTTACTTTAGGATGATATGTTCTGTAGATATCTAGTAATTCTAGTTGGTTCAAAGTCTCTGCTAGTTTTGCATTGTCCTTGTTCAGTTTATGTTTCCATGATCTGTCCATTGGTGAGAGTGGGCTATTAAAGTCTCTCACTATTATTGTGTGGGTGAAATGTATTTTTTGAGCTTTAGTAGGGTTTTTTTTAATGAATGTGGGTGATTTTTTATTTGGAGCATATATGTTAAGGATTGAGAGTTCCTCCTGACAGATTTCCCCGGTAATGAGTAAAAAGTTTTCTTCCTTATCTTTTTTGATAACTTTTGGTTGGAAATTTACTTTATTCAATATTAGAATAGCCACTCCAGCTTGCTTCTTGGGGCTGTTTGCTTTTCAGTTTTTTTCCCACCCTTTTACTCTGAGATAGTGTCTGTCTTTGTGTCTGAGATGAGTTTCCTGTATGCAGCAAAAGGCTGGATTTTGTTTATGTATCCAGTCTGATAGCCTATGTCTCTTTATTAGCGAGTTGAGTCCATTTATGTTAATAGATATCAAGAAATAGTTGTTTCTGTTTCCTGCTATTATTGCTTTTGTGGGTTGAGTTGTGTCTGTCTTTTTCTTCTTTTTGTTTTCTTGTTTAGGAGTTTTCTTGTTTTCACTAGGCTGTATTTTCCCTCCTTGTATTGGGTTTTCCACCTATAATTCGTTGTAGTGCTGGGATTGTGGTCAGATATTGTGTAAATTTTGATTTGTTTTGAAATACCTTCATCTCTCCATCTATGGTGATTGATAGTTTTGCTGGGTATAGCAGCTTGGGCTGGCACTTGTGATCTCTTAGGGTCTGCATGATGTCTTTCTAGGTTCTTTTAGCTTTCATAGTCTCTGTTGAGAAATCGGGTGTGATTCTGATTGGCCTGCCTTTATATGTTACCTGACCCTTTTCCCTTACTGCTTTTAGTATTCTTTCTTTGCTTTGGGCACTTGGTGTTTTGACTATTATGTGTCGGGAGGTATTTCTTTTCTGGTCCAACCTATTTGAAGTTCTGAAGGCTTCTTTTATGCTCGTGGTAATCTCATTCTTGAGGGTAGGGAAGTTTTCTTCTACGATTTTGTTGAAGATATTTACTGTGCCTCTTAGTTGATACTCTTCTCCCTCTTCTATTTCTATTATCCTTAGGTTAGGTCTTCTCATTGTGTCCTGGATTTCCTGGACATTTTGGGTTAGGAGCTTTTTGTTTTTTGCATCTTCTCTGGCTGTTTTGTCTGTGCTTACAATGTTGTCTTCTGCCCCCGAGATTCTCTCTTCCATCTCTTGTAATCTATTGAAAATATTTGCTTCTGTGATTCCTGATTTCTTTTTTAGGTGTTCTACCTCTAGGGTTATCTCTTTTAGTGTTTTCTTTATTGTGTCAATTTCCGTTTTAAATTCCCTCTTCCATTCCTTCATTTCTTTGGTTCTGTTTTCCCCTAGTTCTTTGAGTTCTTTGAGTGTTTTTCTTGTTTCTTCTTTAAAAGCTTCTGAATCTTTTTGCTTTTCCTCCCGTTCTTGTTTAAGTATCTCTATCAGCATCTTGAAGTATGATTTCAGGTCTGTGTCTTCTTTTTCTTGAGTATTTGGCATTCCAGTGTATGGTGTTATGGGAAAGCTGGGTTCTGGTGTTGCTAGATTGTCTTGGTTTCCTTGGGATATACTCTTTCCCTTTCCTCTTGCCATTTTGTTGTCAGTGATATGTTCTTGCCTTTCCCTTGTATCTGGTCTGTGTCCCTGGATCTCCACTGGTCCACGTGGCAGATGGACCGAGCCCTGTTCTGCACCTCAGAGTTGCCGGGTAGAAACAGAAGTTCCAAAGTTCTGTTCCTGGTCCCTGGATCGGGCAGGGCAGAGGCGCGCTTTTTGTGTGCACTTCAGAGAGATCTCTCTGCTCCCTGGCTGCCCAGATCTTCTACTTACCAGTCTTTAAAATTTTAGGAACTGCTGGTCCGGGTGGCAGATGGGCCGGGTTCTATTCTGCACCCTGAAATCGCCGCTGGGTGGAAACAGAAGTTCCAAAATTGTGTTCCTGGTCCCTGGATCGTGCAGGGCGGGGGTGTGCGCTTTCTGTGTGCACTCCACAGAGGTCTCTCTGCTCCCTGGCTGCCTATGTCTTCTACTCACCAGTTTTCAAACCTTTAGGACCTGCTGTTCCGGGTGGCAGATGGGCCAGAACCCTCATTCCTAAACCACACAAAGACCCTACAAGGAAAGAGAATTTCAGACCAGTCTCACTTATGAACATTGATGCAAAAATACTCAACAAAATTCTTGCCAACTGAATCCAAGAACACATCAAAATGATCATTCATCATAATCAAGTAGGCTTCATCCCTGGAATGCATAGATGGTTTAATATACTGAAATCCATCAATGCAATTCACCACATAAAAAAATCTCAAAGAAAGTAATGTCATGGTCATCTCACTTGGTGCTTAGAAAGAATTTGACAAAATTAAACACCTCTTCATGTTAAAAGTCTTAAAAAGAGCAACAATCCAATGTACATTTGTAAATATAATAAAAGCAACATACAGAAAACCAATCGCCAACATTGGTGAGAAACTTGAAGCAATCCCACTAAAATCAGGAACTACACAAGACTGCTCACTCTATCCCTACCTATTCAAGATAGTGCTGGAAGTCCTGGCCAAAGCAATTAGACAGCAAAAGGAAATCAAATGCATACAAATCAGAAAGGAAGAAGTAAAAATATCACTATATGCAGATGACAGGACAGTATAATTAAGTGACCCCAAAAATTCCAGAGGAGAATTTTTACAGCTGATAAACAACTTCAGCTAAGTGGCTGGATATAAAATTAACTCAAACATATCAGTAGACTCCCTCTACTCAAATGACGAACATCTTGACAAGGAAATTATGGAAATGATAACCTTCACAACAGTCACAAACAATATGAAATTCTTTGGTGTGATGCTAACTAAGCAAGTGAAGTACCTGTATTACAAGAACTTCAAATCTCTGAAGAAGGAAATTGAAGATCTCAGAAGATGGAAAGATCTCCTATTCTCATAGATTAGAAGGATCAACATTTTAAAAATCGGGATCTTACCAAAAGCAATGTAAAGATTCAATTCATTCCTAATCAAAATTCCAACTCCATTCTTCATAGAGTTGGAAAGAACAATTTGCAAATTCATCTGGAATAACAAAAAACTTATAAAATTCAAATCCATCCTCAACAATAAAACATCTGTGGGAATCACCTTCCCTGACCTGAAACTATATTACAAAGCAATTGTTTTAAAACTGTATGGTACTAACTGCTACTGAGGTAGGCAGGTAGATCAATGGAACAGAATAGAAGATCCAGATAACAACCCTCACACATATGGTCACTTTATTTTTGACAAAGGAGCTGAAAACATTCAATGGAAAAACGACAGTCTCTTAAACAAATGGTTTTAGCTCAACTTGCAATCAGCATGCAGATTAATGAAAATAGACCCTTTCTTATCTCCTTGTACAAAGCTCAAGTGCAAGTGGATCAAAGATCTCCACCTTAAACCAGGTACACTGAAACTAATAGATGAGAAAGTAAGAAAAACCTTAGAACACATAGGCACAGGGGAAATTTTCCTAAATAGAATGTCAATGGCTTGTGCTCTAAGATCAAAGATTGAAAATGGGACTTAATGAGATTTCATAGTTTCAGTAAGGCTGAAGACACTATCAAGAAAACAAAACAGTAGCCAACAGATTGGGAAATGATCTTTACCAATCCTACAACTGATAGAGTTCTAATATTCAAAATATACAATGAATTCAAGAGGTTGTACTCCAGAAAGTCAAATAATCCTATTAAAATGGGGTATAGAACTAAACAAAAAAAATCTCAATTGAGGAATATCAAATGACTGAGAAGCATCTAAGGAAGTGCTTGATATCCCTAGTCATCATGGAAATGCAAATTAAACAACCCAGAGTTTCTACCTCACACCAGTCAGAATGGCTAAGATCAAAAATTCAGATGACAGCAGATGGTGGTGAGGATGTGCATAAAGAGGAACACTCCTCCCCTATTGGTGGGGTTGTAAGCTGGTACAACCACTCTCGAAATCAGTCTGGCAGTTCCTCTGAAAATTGTGCATAGTCCTACCTGAAGACCCAGTTATTTCATTTCTGGGCATATACCCCAAAGATGCTCCAATATACAATAAGGACACATGCTCCACCATTTCCATAGCAGCCTTATTTATAATAGCCAGAAGCTGGAAAGAACCCAGATGACCTTCAGTAGATAAATGGATACAAAAGTGTGGTATATTTACATACTGGAGTACTAATCAGCTATTAGAAACAATGACTTTATGAAATTCCTAGAAAAATGGATATATCTAGAGAATATCATCCTGAGTAACATAACCCAATCACAAAGAACAGACATAATATGCAGTCACTGCTAATTCGATACTAGTACCAGAAAGCTCTTAATTCCTAAGAAAGAGGTCACAGATCATATGAACCTCCCCTCCACCCCAAAATAAGAGAAAGGCCAAATAGTGGAAGCCTCAGTCTGTTGGAATAAAAAAAAACAACAACAACAGCAACAAGTGTATAGCACCCACTCAGAATGGGGTACACCTAGACCTTAAATC
The DNA here is from genome assembly GCF_963924665.1 of Micromys minutus. Lineage (NCBI taxonomy): Eukaryota > Metazoa > Chordata > Mammalia > Rodentia > Muridae > Micromys > Micromys minutus. The sequence goes on from NC_137969.1 coordinate 18,743,742, forward strand.
ATTGATAACTGAAGAGCTAACAAGATAGCATTGTGGTATTTAAAAAATCATTATGTCTAATCTATACACACCAAGAAAACTTTGACTATTTTCATGTTACATTTTGTTTTACATATACTTTATGCTCATGATAACTAGTAAAATTTCAAGGCATACTATCAAACCTTTAAAAAAACCAAATAC